>NC_081290.1:71015000-72265000 GCF_030435805.1 Mustela lutreola | reverse complement strand
ATAAGACATATGCAGAGCTTGGGACATTTCCCTGAGGTGTCTTCTCTTCTTTTGGAGGCTGTTGCATCTGAATAGGATGCCAGGGAGCATGGTAGCCATTTTGTGACCCTGTCACAAAGCCGACATGTTGAGAGCAGAGACATGCAGTGACTCTAGGTCCTCCATCGTACCATTAAACCGTCAAACCCTGAAGAAATCTACATTGAAACTTTCAAAAATGTGGGATAATTTTTTTTTTTTTTAATTTGTTAGGACTCGCTGTTACTTGCTTTCCCAGACACCCTAACTAATACTGCAGCAAAGAAAAGATCTCTATAATGCTGTTGGGAGTAGAGCCTTCTGCTTCATAGACTGAGCTAAGGCTTGGCTTCTGGGAGACTGGAAAGGCAGCATAATATTGAGCAAAGAGCAATGCACCTAGGGCCAGAAGAACTAGCTCTAAATCACACCTCTTATTTATTTTTTTTAAAGGCTTTTATTTATTTATTTGTGAGAGAGAGGGAGAAACAGAGAGCACACACAAGCAAGGGGAGCAGCAGGCAGAGGGAGAAGCAGGTTCCAGGCTAAGCAAGGAGCCTGACGAGGGACTTTATCCCAGGACCCTGGGATCATGACCTGAGCCGAATGCAGACACTTAACCAACTGAGCCACCCAGGTGTTCCAAATCACACCTGTTATTTATTATTTGTGTGATCCCAGGCAGGAAATTGAATCTACTTCAGCCTCAGATTAACAATGTTAACTCACCAGCTGGTGGTGAAGGTTAAATCAAGTAATAATGTGTGAAAGTCCACTAGATTGAGGAGCACCTGGGTGGCTTAGTGGGTTAAAGCCTCTGCCTTCAGCTCAGGTCATGATCCTAGGGTCCTGGGATTGAGCCCCACATCGGGCTCTCTGCTTAGCAGGGAGCCTGCTTCCTCCTCTCTCTCTGCCTGCCTCTCTGCCTACTTGTGATCTCTGTCTGTCAAATAAATAAATAAAATCTTAAAAAAAAAAAAAAAGTCCACCAGATTGAGTCACCTTGAGGGCAAAGATTGCGTTGTGCTCTCTTCGTGTCCCTATCACACATTAGCTAGCATATAGTAGCAAATAAATGTATATTGACTACTCTGGCTAGTGTTTTTCACGTATGAAGTATTTGGTATGTTTTCACTTATTTAATTGTCACAATGACACTATATTATTACTCCCCTTTGGGGGGAATTTGTCCATTGTAATAAGAGCAGCCTACAAGGCAGCCACCAGCAGGATCAGACCCGAATGCAAGGACTAGACTCTTAGGTCAGACGAGTCTCTGAAATGAAGACTCCGCCTAGGTTCTTTACCTCATCCTCTCCCAAACTGCTTCTGAGAGCGTGTGCTGAAATTTCTCCTGGCTAGTAGAATATCCTGATCACACACCCATGACTAGTGGTAGCTAAAAATTAGTTATTGCAGTTTAGTATGCATCTCATTGCTCTGCCGTGTCCTTCTACCCTGTGGCATGGCCATGTCTCAGTCCCCAGTCCCCATCCTTGGCCCCCCAACTGCTCTGCTCAGCACACTGCCACCCAATCATCACCCCCCCCCCCATCAAAATCTGTGGTCAGCCAACGGTCCTGAAGGGAAGATTCTAACAATGGGGTCAAACACATAAATGATCAAAATAATAAATTCCACACTGTGATACAGAATTGACTCATAGCTTAATGAATGTGTTCTCTCTCTGTGGACAATTAGTAGAAGGACATTTCTCAAATCTGAGAGATCAAGGTGACGGGCCAGTGGGAAAGGGTTGGTTTGGGAAGGAAGAGTGACAAATGACACTTTAGAAGGAGGATATCTACTCTTCTTGCCAGGCCATACATTTAGTTTTTGCAGTGTTCCTATCACTTCCAAAGTCTGTGGCCTTCATCCCTCCCTTTCCATGTTCCCTTTCCATTTCTCCACACCTCTCTTTCCCCATCTTCTTAGGGAAGCAACAATTTCCATTGTTTTTCTGTGGTCTGTTATAAGACCCAGAACACCAGCCCTAGACTGGTCTTTGGGAAAACATTGCTTTGAAATCACTCCGTATTCCATAACTCACACACCTTATACATACAAAGAGAACAAGAAGTTTAGCAATTTTGTAGAAAAAAGGGACCTAATAAACATTAAACTATAAGCTAGCACTGCCCAACAGAAATGCAATGCAAGCTGCATATGTAACTTAAAATTCTCTGGTGACCACATTAAAAAAGTAAAAAAAGACACGTGGAATTAATTTCAATCATCTATTTTATTGAACCCAATATATTACAAACAGAAACACTTCAACATGTAATCCCATAGAAATAATGAGTGGGATATGTATTTTTTCACACTAAGTCCTTGACTTCTCCTCTACACTCATGACACATCTCAATTCAGACGAGCCTTATTTTTAGTACGATTGATAGCTACACATGGCTAGCGCTACCGTATTGATAGTGCAGCTCTGTACTATTCATAGCTTCTCACATATTCTAATTTTTCCGAACAGTCACATATATTTTGCATGCATTTTGAACCAGTGTATTCAAACTCTCTTGCGTTCTTTCCCCCCGATGTACTCTATCTATAAATAAATGTCACATGTATTTAGATGTTGCATGCATTATGTATACTTAAATAGATAATATAGATTTATCTCTATGGTGGCTGTGGTCTATATAAATGACCAATCATTCCTAAAGTCAATCTAATGATCTTCTGTTGTGTCTCCTGATGACACGTTCGCCTCCTGGGCATCTGGGCAATTTATCACTCTGTTCTGAGTATTACTGCCACGAATGCCTTTTTGAGAGTGGAATTCATTTTTTCCTCTTTGTCTCTCTCTCCCTTCCTTCCCTCTTAGTCTCTTGTCCCTTTCGGGATTATAGGAGTGAGGTTGAGCAACCTCCCTTCCTCAGCTGACCCAGGACCGCCCAACTTTCCACCATACGGTGCCGGTGCCGCGCGAGGGCATCTGCGTCTGCTGTGATAGAAGAAAGTCAGTGACCAACTCTGGGCCCAGGGCGGTTAATTCATGAATGTGTGTAGAGAAGGAACAAGGGATGGTGGGGGGTGGGGGTAGACCCTGAAAGGTGTCGAACAGACAGTTTCTTTCCTAAAGGTTTTGCAGGAGAAAAGAAGAGCCCTTCATTTTGAAGTGTAATGAGAAGATGGAATAACAAAATAGAAAACACAGGCATGAATATGGATACAGCGCTCCGCATGGCCCCGCTGACTAGAAAATGACAAGGGAAAGACTATCATGGCTTCTATTACAAAGGTGATGGGCTGGATGTAATTAGGGATTAATCTGAAATTTCTGGTACATACCCAGTGTCTTGGGAGCGTGACAAGCTGCCATCTCTCCAAGCTCCCCAGGAGGAGCAGTGTGGCTGGCTTAATGGGGGAGGGGGGTGTCGGGGGCGGGAGGCGGGGCTGCCCATAGCAAGCCACTTATCACAGTGCTAATGAACAGGGAGGCCTTCCAACGGGGGAACTGGAGTGGTGGCGTCACTTTCCCTTTGTTGTGTGCATATTAGCCGGCATCTCCGCAGGGGCAGTGACTTGTCAGCGAGGAGACCAGTTGCTAGGTAACCAGAGAATCTGAGAGAAGCCCTCTCCCCCATCCCCAGCAGAGGGCCAAGGGGGCTCCGAGAAGGATTTGGTGGTTCAAACCACTACAGCCTTGAAGATGGAAAGATGTAGGGTTACCCGAAGGAGTAGCAGGCTGCTGTTTGGGGCGGGGCGGGGAGGTGGAGTGGAACAGAACCGCTGTGACCTAAGGGCGGAAGAAGGAGGGAAGGTGGGGCCAGAGAATAAAGGAGGGCAAGTATGAAAAAGGGAGAGAGGGAGAAGATTGTGGGGGAAGAACACGTCTCCATCATGAGAAATGACCTCATTATGGGAAAGGTACTAGAGCCTCCATCAACTCCGGCGGCCTCAGAAGCTTAGGACAGACAGTCTGTGCAAAAAACAGGCGAAGTATGGTCTTTGAACCAGCCACGTCTTGTCTGGAGACTTGTTGGAAACCTATCAAACCCCATCCCCTGCCTACTGGTTCAGACACCGGGTTCTAACAAGCCCTCCAGGAGATTCAGAAACACACCAAAGATTGAGAGCCACTGCCACAGAGGGCTTTTGGAGGGTGAAGAGGGGGGTGTCGGCGTAAAGACTGCTGCAGGCAAAGTTAAATGGGCAAGGAAAACTTTATGCAAGACTCCACAAAAAGGAGAGAGGTCAGAACAACTTAGTCTGAACTCAGTTGCCCTGCCCTAGAGAAGCCGAAGGTTTTTAAAGACGGGTGAGCTAGTGGCAAAATACTGGAGGGTGTTGGTGGGAGATGGGGCCGGGGGGGAGTCCTAGTTCATTTGTGTTTGCTAATAAACTTCTCCTATTTTATGACAGGAGGTAGTTTTACAACTTGGAGCAAGAGATCCCCCTGAAGTCAGCCCCTGCCCTCCCACAGAGACTGGAGATGGAGAAATTATCTCCTTTGATGATTACATTTCAAAGAGATGGTCCCTAGTCCTAGGGAAAGACATTCCTGAGTTGTAAAATTGGCAAGAGGCTTTAGAAAGGATTTATATACATCTCAAAGGGACAGAGAAAGAATTTACAAGTTTTCTAATGAAAATGCTCTAAGAAGAGGGAGGTCAGGAAGAAGTCTGGAGTTTTTAGAAAAGCTGATGAGAATGGTAAGGCTGTCTTGGTCAGGGGGGAAATACAGACGCTTGGCACAGTCAAGAGAAGGTTGTCCCCTTTTTGAATTGAATCCTTTCTTTGAATTCTTCTGCTTCTCTTTGTAATTTAACCCAGTACCGTACTACAGGCTACGGAGCCATAATGGAGGTAACAGAGATGAAAGGCAGCTTATTCCAGAAGATGTCGCTTCAGGGGGATGGTCAGGAGGGAGACGGGTGGAGCACGGACACGGGTGGGATGGGGAAAAGCCTTTTGAGCTGAGCCTCCTCTGTCTCTGGTCTGCTGGTCTCGCTTCTTTCAGGAGCAAACAGACTGGGACACCCAGAGAGGGAGCGCAGCCTGTGCTTGTTTGGCTTGACTCTCTCTCAAGCTTTTCTGAAGAAGTGCTGATCCCGTTTGCTTGCACCAAAGTGGCTGTGGGGAAGATAACAAGCCAGATGAAATCAGGTCTTTGCTGTTGCCCAAACGCTTGCAACTCCCCGTGGCCCTACCTCGGAGGGACTTGGTCAAGATGAATTGTCTTCCAATGGAAACCTTCATGCCTCTAACGGGCGGGGGGGGGGGGGGGGGGGCGGGGTGGTTCCTGGGGACATGGCCGCCCTTGTATTTGAGCATTAGAAGTCTGGCCTGAAGGGCTGGCTTTCTTACCATTCCTATTGTCCGCCGTGGCCCTGCTTCTTCCACATTCCTGGGGACTGAGCATGCAGCACTGATCGAGCTTGAACTATTACAAAGGACAACAGGCTCTCGTTAGTGACCTTTTAGATAACCTGCCTTTGGTGGGCGGGGTCGGGGGGGTTGGTGGCGGTGGTTCTTGAAATAGCAAGGAGGCAGCTGTTCCTGGAAATGCAGCCAAGAGCTCTGGCAGTGGCTTTGGGTAATATGCTTTGGGAGACTGAGCAGCCCCTCTTTGCCCAGGCCTGGTCACCACACCACACAAAGGTGCCCTGGAGCACCTTTGCTCAGCTAACCTGCCTCCGGCCTACGAGGAGCCAGGCTGCCAGAGCCACAGGTCTTGGAGGCAGGGGACGGGCTCATCTGGGTACCCGTGTCTGCTACAGCCTCCTGCTTTGTCAATTGCTTCTGGGCCACCCAAACGGTGGCATTTAGTAAATAGAAAAGCTAAAAAATGTCCATCATTATCACTTTATCTTGTGATCTTTTCCTTATGTGTTTCCTTGGACTGGGGGGTTCTCAAGGCAGGGCTGAATCCCAGGCGGATGCAGGGGGGGCAGTGTGTGAGTAGGAGAACACAGGGCTTGTCCCTGCTGCCTGCCTTTGCTCCACTCTGCCCCTGCCTCTTACCATCTTTCCTTTCCTCCATAGCAATGTTTCTGGGGTCCAGACCCCCCAAAAGGTGTGCCTCTTTCATCACGGTCGGGAGTTTGAGAACTGCTCCCAGAAGAACTATCATAAGAGGGGCAATCTTGGTCATATTATATTCATTTAATAAAACAAAACCCAAACCCAAACCAAATAAAACGATAAAAAACTAAATTAACCACAAAAGGACATCATCTAGCGCGTGGTAACATTTTTTGCTTGTTTGCTTGAATTGCTAAGGATGCAACAAATGTAGGGACAATGCTCTTTTGTGACAAAGATCTACAAAATGGCCAAACGAACATTTTAGTCTGAGCGAAGAGATGAATGCAACTGCACATACCTAACTCACCAAAGAAATTATTTAGTGACGCTTACTGTATGCATGGCAGGCACAGAACTGAGAAGAGCACATTTGCCTCCTGTAGGACTCTGTAAGTAAGATGCCCTATTGAGGAAAAGAAGCCCAAGGAGCCTGGAATTGTGTGCAGCCAAATAACATTTTCAAGGCTAACGGTTCTAAGGGATCTATTTAAACGACACTATTTTAAATCCATTTAAAACAACTGTATGCGATTCCCATTTTAAACTGTTCGTCCCCGGGCATAACGAAATCTTCCTTATGCCATATAAACTCTGAGCACAGCTAAACCGAGGACCGATCTGAAGAAATCGGTTTTAGCCCTTAAGAGGAAAAGGCTGGAAACCAAACCGTATCCTTCCCAAGTGTCTTTACTCCGTCTAATTCTAAGCAGCAGGCCGGGAAGCGCTTGTAATCATTTGCATTGCAAAGCAGGCTGGAAATTGGCCTTGTTGAAACAGGGGCTCCTCGAGAGGCCCCCTCCGTCTCCCACCCCTGGCAGCCGCGACCTGCCCCCGCTAAAAGAGGCTGACACGTGAACGTTGCAGCTGAAAAGAAGCCTTTGAGCAGCTCAACTGTTGAACTAATTAATGCAGTTCTCTCCCTAAGGTTAGCAGTGAAAGGAGGGGGAGTGGGATTTGCGAGTGATACACCGCTTTGGGTCTATTATCCGCCGGCAACAGAGACGCAAGGTGCGCGTGCCCGGTGCAGTCCCGCCAAACGCAGCCCGAATCCCCCCTAATCCCGGGCGTTGCGCGGATCACAGCGAGGCCTTGGGCTGCAGGGCGGCCCTCCGTGGGTCGATACCAACAGGAAAGGCTCAAGCTGCTTTTGATCCTGGCAGAAATCGTAAGGAAAAAAAAAAAATTCAGCAACTCCCACTGTGGAACTTTTGTCGTCTAAACTGGGAGGTTTAAAACCAAGCGAACCTTTGAGAACACTACTTACGAAGTGACCTGAGACTAAGGCAGAGGGCTCCCGACGCAAACAACTGCCTTTCTTGGAGGTGGAGTGTTTGCCTCAGTGTGATGGCCAGACCCACAAGTCCAGGGAATGGAGGCCCAGGAACAGCGGTTGGGGCCTACTTAGTAGGGGGTAGTGGGGGTAGTGGGGAGGGTTGGAGGGTAGTGGGGGGTAGGGAGAGGGGGTGGGGAGAGGTGGGCGGGGTGGGGAGGAACCAGTGTCCTGTTGTATGACAACCTGTGTGTCCCGTTTCTCCCCTTTTTCTTTCCCCTCCAGTTATGCCAACTAGAGCCAGACCTGTGAAAACTTGTGAAGAAAAATCCAGGTTTGGTATCCTGCAGTAACCTCCCCACTTGATTATTATGTCTTATTTATTTATTTTAACAAGTTACTGTTTATTTATTGTTGTTGTTGTTGTTTTCATGTATTAGTCTGCTTGGGGTGTCATGATGAAGTATCACAGGCTGGGTGACTTAATGGAAATTAATTTTCTCAGGCTTCTGGAGGCTAGAAGTCTTAGATCAAGATGGCCACAGGTCTGGTTTCTAGTAAAGCCTTTCTTTCTGGCTTGCAGACAGCCACCTTCTCACTGTGTCCTCCATGGTCTCTCCTGTGTGATGTGCACTCCTGTGTCTCTTCCTCCTCTTCCAAGGACACCAGTCTTAGTGGATCAGGACCCCATCCTCATGACCTCATCTAACCTTAATCACCTCCTTAAAGGCTCTGTGTCGGAATACAGTCACATTAGGGGTAAGGCTTCAACATAATGGAACGTGAGGGACACAGTTCTGTCCATAACACAACTCTTTGCTCTTCCTTCCACATTTGCAGGCCTATCTTTTTTATTTCTCTTCTATTTTATTTTCAAAACTCAAGAAGGTGTGTATCCGGCATGGCCCCAGGCATATGGGGGATGGAGTGCTGGGTGCTGGAATGGTGTCCTTTGTTAGGGGCTCTTGAAGACATGATGAGTGTGCAGTGCCTGGGGTGCAGGGCTGATCACGGACTGGGACGCCAAGTGTTGCAACTAAGTGGTCACTACCCTGTTTCTTGCCTTTCCACATTCAGTTTCTGGGAAAGGAGAGACACGCGTGTATCCATTTTCTCACTCCCATTCATTCTCCAACCTAGCCTGGCTTCCTCCACAATTCTGAAATTTTTTTATTGAGATGGCTCAAAACTCCCTGGTCAGCATCTCCCTGCCTTGTGCTGTAAAGGAACAGCACCTCCCCCTGCCTCCCCACCGCCGTGTTTCTCTGCTCTCACACTGCTACCTGGACAACACTTCTCACACCATATGCGAGCGTTTATTCCCACACTGATCAATTCTGCAACACTGCCCAGGGGGGTCTGTCATTCAATTCAGTTCTGATTCTACTAGGAGAGCACGTCAGACCCCACAGGAAGTGCATGGCAGACGCCAATTCCAAGTCTAGGTTATCACCTGTGCCTTTGACCTAATGGCTAGCTATACATCGGAGGTGGCAACAATTGGCCGTCCCATCTGATTACTTTCCTAGAGCAGAACCCACAGAACAAAAGAAAACAGTTTATTTACTAGCTTACCAGTGTGTTATAGCAGGATATAACTCAGGGACAGCCAGATGGAAGAGATGCCCCGGCAAGGCATTTGGGAAAGGATGAGAACCTTCCACAAGCCCTCTCAGGGAGCCAGTCTCCCCAGACCTTTATGTGTTCACTGCCCTATGAACTCCCTGAACCCTGTCCTTTCAGGTTTTTGCGGAGGCTTCATTAGGTAGGGAAGACTCATTGAATCACTGGCCATTGGTGATTGATTCGAGCTCCAGTTTTTTGTCCCTGGAGGGGTGTGTGTGTGTGTGTGTGTGTGTGTGAGTGTGTGAAAGTTCTAACCCTCTCATCACAGGGTTGGTTCTCCTGGCAACCAGCCCCCATTCTTATGGGCTTTCCAAAACTCGCCTCATTAACATAAACTCAAGGTGAAGTTGACAAAGGTTTGTTATAAATAATAAGACACTCTTTTTGCCTTTATGGCTCTGGAGCTATTTCAGGAAGTGAGGCCAAAAGACCAAATACTATCCCAAAGATGATCCCATAGCTCTTATCGCCCTGGAAATTCCAAGGGTTTCAGGAGCTCTGTGCCAGAAACTGGGATGAACACCAAATGTACATTTCTTATTGTAAATTACAATATCATATTCCCCTTCACACACTTCATTCATTCATTCAAGCGTGCATTCAACTGAACGTCGCCGGAGCCACAAGCCAGCTTCCCCACTGTGGCCAGGCGAGGGCCCTGCAGACAAATGGTCTTCAGCTCTTGGATCATCTCCTTATTTGACTGGGTTGTGGGATTGTACATAAAATTTCTCTCCTCTTACATTTGAATTAGAAAAGTGCTGTTTAGCTTTTAGACACTGTCTGTCGCCCACAGGATGTCATTTTATCTTGGGGAGTAGGAACATGATCAAGTGGCTTTATTAGAACAATGCCATGGCTGTTACAGTTCTGCATTTCGGGGGAGGAACAGAATTCCTCTTAGAGAGTGATGGTTCTTTTCTTTAGAAAACACCTGAAGGGGCTCCTGGGTGGCTCAGTCAGTGAGTTTTTATTTTGGCTCAGGTCCTGATCTCAGGGTCCTGAGATCAAGCCCTAAGCCCCAGTCCTGCATCAGGCTCTGTGCTCAGCCGGGAGTCTGCTTGAGCTTCTCTTCCTCTGCCCCTCCCTCTGCTCACACTTTCTCTCTAAATAAATAAATAAACTCTTCAAAGAAAAATAACCTCAAGGGGCGCCTGGATGGCTCGGTCGGTTGAGTGTTGGACTCTTAGTTTTTGTTCAGGTTGTCATCTCAGAGTCCTGAGCTCAAGCTCTGCATTCGGCTCCATGCTGAGTTTGAGGTCTGCTGGAGATTCTCTCCTTTTGCCCCTCCCCCAGTTGCACGCGCGTGCTCCCCCAGAATGCCAGAGCATTGCCCTGGAGGCTTGATCAAAGAGGGCTTGGGGGGACAGATAACTCGGAGAGGCAGAAGGGTGGAGAAGAGTCTCTACAGACAGAGGTGACCTGAACGAAACTGGCAGGGTTGGAAGCCAAGGGGGAAAATGGTCCTTGCTACTGCAGAATATTCAGTTCTAATTATTTCTATCCTTATGCTCTTCAGTGGTTTCCTCCTTCATCTGCAAATATAGGCACGCCTCAGAGACATCGCGGGTTTGTTTCCAGACCACCCCAATACAGCGAATGTCACAATAAAGCAAGTCAAATGAATATTTTGGTTTCCCAGTACATGTAAAAGTTATGTCTAGACTATATTGAAGAGCATTTTTTTTAAAGATTTTATTTATTTATTTAACAGAGACCACGAAAGAGGAAACACAAGCAGGGGCAGATGGAGAGGGAGAAGCTGGCTTCCTGCTGAGCAGGGCTCGATTCCAGGACCCTGGGATCATGACCGGAGACAAAGCCAGTGCTTAATGACTGAGCCACCCAGGTGCCCCTATACTGAAGATTATTACGTGTGCAGTAGTAGCATTATGTCTAAAATGAGTCTGTACTTTATTGCTAAAAACACTAACCATCATCTGAGCTTTCACTGATCCCAGATCACTCTAACCGATATTATAATAATAATGAAAAAGTTTGAAATATTGTGGGAGTTACCAAAATGGGACACAGAGAAGTGAGCAAAGGCTGTGGGAAAATGGGGCTGATAGACTTGCTCCAAACAGGGTCGCCCCCAGCCCTTCAATTTGTTAAAAAAGCAGGATCTGCAAAGCACAGTAAAGCGAAACACAGTGAGATGAGGTGTGCCGGGGCCTGGTGAACATCTGTTCGGCTTACCGTGCCGCTGGGACTCGGAAACTGGAGTGACTGTGGCCGAAGACAGGGTGATGGTGAAGGAGTCGATGGAGAAGGGATGAGAATAAGCTGGACCCCGATTCTCCAAGGCTCATGCAAGTGGGGAGAGAGACCCTTCAGCACCCTCAGGCTGGGCACTGACCTTTCACTACCCACAGAGATGATCCATTCAACACCGCGCTGTTCCTTCCTCTCATTTCCTTGGTTCTCATCCCTCAGCCTGTCTCAGCCACTCACTCCCACATTCACAGGTAGATCTTGTCAGCCGTAATTGCGGCATCTCTTCCAAAGCTTTGGCTTCAAGCATCCTAATTGCCCATTACCCTTACCTATCCTTCCTGCTCACTTCCTGCAACAGCTTTGCTTTAGAAATAATCAAACACACATGGATTTTAATTTTTCACTCCCTGAGTTTCCCGTCCTTGCATTGCTATTCACTTTCATGACGTCACTCATCTCCTAACCCAGCCGAGGGTCTTTGGGCCATCCTTAAAATCACCATCAGCTCGGGGCGCCTGGGTGGCTCAGTTGGTTAAGTGTTGCCTTCAGCTCAAGTTGTGATCCTGGGGTCCTGCGATTGAGCCCCACATCTGGCTCCTTGCTCTGCAGGGAGCCTGCTTCTCACTTCTGTGTCTGCCTCTCATGAATAAATAAACAAAATCTTAGAAAAAAATCACCATTAACTCCTTCTTCCATCAACTCTTCCTGGCAACAGTCTAGCTCTCGTTAAACCCAACTCTTTGCCTCTTTTGTGTCTTTACCCAAAGAAGAGCGTGAATGTTACTGGGAAAAGTCATTCTCACTTTAAACTCATGAACTCAAATGTCAAGTGGGCAGTATCAGACTGGATCCAATCAGGCAAACAAACTATTCTGAGTGTCTACAACAGTGAGAATCCAATATAGGGAACTGGTCCCCTAAGGGACGGATGGAACTGAGAAGTCAAACAGGCTGGGGAGGCACCCTTTGGATTAGCAACAAACGACATGAAGCTCTACCATCTTTAGGTTGGAGACCAAGATGAGACAGCATCACCAGAGTCCAGGACCAAAGGCACCAGGTAATGGGTAAAACAATGGTGAGTGTCTTGGAAGATAGCTGGAGAGAGAGAAGAGAGGCGACAGGGCCAGGTAGGATGTGCAAGAGGAACAAGATGGAGAAATTCCTTGGCTTTGTCTTCCTCTGCTCTCTCAGCTCTCATTAGGGTTCCTATGGGCTAAGTCAAGCTGGAGGCCAGCTGATGGGGGAGGCTGGGAGACATGGAGGAGGGCAGGGAGAGGATGAGGAGAGATGCAGGGAAAAACAGGACTAGCACAGCCCCTCCCTTTTGTTCCTCAGGTTCCTGTCCTTTCAGTCTGTGTCAGTCAGAATTCAATCTGAGAAGCAGAAACACACACGTGCGCCTATATGTACATACACACGTATGTTTCTGTTTTTTTTTTTTTTTTTAAGATTTATTTATTTACTTGACAGACATCACAAGTAGGCAGAGAAGCAGGCAGGGAGAGAGAGAAAGGAGGAAGCAGGCTTCTTGCTGAGCAGAGAGAGCCCAGTGTGGGACCATGACCAGAGCCGAAGGCAGAGGCTTTAACCCACTGAGCCACCCAGGCACTCCTCTGTTTTTGTTTGGGTTGGATAATAGAGTATCAGAGACCAGGTTCTTTATAAACAATAAACATTTATTTCTCACAGTTCTTTAGCTGGGAAATCCAAAATCAACGTGTCAGCAGATTTGGTGTCTGGCGAAGCCTAGTTCCTGGTTGGGAGATGACCCTCTTTTCATGATGTCCTCACATGGTAGAAGGAGTGAGGGCTCACTGGGGTCTCTCTTACAAGGGTACTAATCCCATTTGTGAGGCTTTACCCTCATGTTCTAATCACTTCCCCAAAGCCCCATCTTCTCATACCAACACATTAGGGGTTAAGATTTGAACATATGAATTTTAGAGAGACACAAAATTGAAACATATATATAATATATGTATGTATTTTATAGGCATTTTACCTTGTGCAGTGTGGGACCTGGTTATCCAGTCTATGGGTGGCTGTTGTGTCCATTGTCAGGACCTGATGTCAGTAGGGCAGCTGGTTGGGAAGGGAAGATGTGAAGGAGAAAGCAAGAACATACGAGACCCTCCCACGATGGGCTGAGCTATGACAATGGAATGCAAGTCATGTCAACCTTTCATCTCTCCCCACCTCCAACACGTTTGATGAGAGCAATCTGTGGTGGAATCTGGTACCCTTTACCCCAGAATGAAACATAAACCTGGCCCGGAGTCAGAGGCTGAGAAGGAGATGTGCCTGGAGCAGGGAAGCTGCGGGCCAGCTGTGCCCCAGCTGTGCCCCACGCCAGCAAGGACAGCCAGCAAACGAGAGCCGTGTGCAGGAGTGGTGACAGCCCCTTCTATTCTGTGCTGACCTCCTAGTACAAAAAGAAGAAAATTGCTCCTTCACTTTGGCCTCCCAAATCTCACACAAAATGTCCCTGTGGCCTCAGAAAAGAGACATATTTCTAGCCTAACTAACTAACTAACTAACTAACTAAATGAAACCCACTGGGTACATGTCAGGACGGAGTCTGTATTCTTCTTTTAATGATACTTAGATTTAATTCCAAATTAAGAAAGTAGCAAAATAATGCTTCCATCTATCACACTGTGACTGCCTCTCATACAACCAAAAACATACTCCTTCTCCAAAAGATGACCCAGAGTCCCCTTTTCCCTCTTTGGGTCATAATCATTTGTCTTCTCACAGAGTCACATTATCTCTGTGAGAAAGTTAAAAATTATGAATGCATTGATGTTGTATGGTAGATGAACGGAAGAGGGGAAAAGAAAAAACTGGTTACATAGACACAAACTCACATCAAAATAAGAGGGAAATGTTCCTAACTAACTACCATCATTCTTGTTTCCACAAGGGATCATGTGGTCTTCGCTGGTATTTATAACTACCTTCCTCATTACTTCCTTCAAATTTCCTTTGCCCATAGAAAATTTGACTAGACACGATTCCTTGTCTCCACTCCCGAGAAGTCTGGGCCATTGGCAGTCCTGATAATGTAATTTTCCATGGTTTTCAGTCCAAGGCCTGAGAGTACTAAAAGACACCGAGGGAGGCTCCTGCATTCCAGACATACTCCTCAGGAGAAACCCAGATTCCCCTTGAAAATCAGGACTAGTCACCTCACCCAGTACACAGCCCCCCTTCTTTGTTGATTTGTTGGCGTAAGGAACCCAATGGGGCCAGATGGCACATTTAACCAAACCAATGTGTCCCTTGGTGGTGGGATTCCTTCTTTGGGAACTAGAATGTCTAGGCCAACAGAGCTCAACGTTGTAGGGCTGGGAAGCAGAACTTCCTAGAGGATGTCCCCTCTCCCCAAGTAATCCTCCCGTCCCCTGGTAGCAGGTTGATGACCAAAGACACTTCATAATGGAAGGGGTGCACCTTGTTCTCATTAAAACAGACACTGCTTCTGGATACCGGCTCCCCTTCCCTGTCGGCCGTGTGTCTGACAAAAGCACAGCCCTGACTGTGCGGTTGGCCTCATAACGGCAGCATGTGGACCCCACCGTGGCACTTGCGTCCTAGGACTGGATGAGACAGTGACAAAACACTGGGATTTGGAAGGGTCTTGTCCTGAAGGAGGCAAGTTGCCCTTGCGAGGGCTGAAGAGGGAGTGGGCAGAGAATGGCTTAGGCTGTTGACTAGTGCTGATTTGCCCTTGAGGGAACAGCAGGGCAGTCTGGGAAGAAGCAGGGACTAGAGACCCCACAGCCACCCAAATGAGGATGTGATCACTTCCCGGCACAGGGAAACACAGACCTCCAAGCCTGGGCCCTGTTGGCCACTATCACACAGGGGCTACCTTCTTTAGTCTCTAGGCATTTCCTTTGTCTCCCCTCTCTAGTTTTCCTTCTGGGAAGGGACAACTTCAGGATTTCTTAATTCTCTATGACCTTCTTCGAAACAAGCCACATGGAGTCTGGCCTGAGGCACTCCCAGGTTGAAAAGACGCTCTGGCCTGAACTTTTACCCTGGGGACAATTCGGCCACCCCTACAGCCCCCCGAGGTATGTCAAGGAGATCTGGGTAGCCACAAACTGTGTCCCAGGTAGAAAGCCCAGCGAATGAGGGAGTTCTATGACCTCAAGGAGTTCTCGGCATTGGAGGGTGTTCAAACGACAGACATGAAGGAACACAGGGCTTTTCCTAGAGAAGCAGACAGCTGGTGGTGTTCTGGTTATTTCCTGAGTTATAGAGACACCAAGCCAGATCCATTAGGGCTACGACGTCAGTGCCTGGGACAGACCGTTTTGCTGTTACTTGGATTGCTTCAGCCGTATTTATCCTTAACATCACACAATTGATGAAGTTCTTAAAGTGAAATTCCCGAAAATGTTGTGACCTTTGACTTCTTCCTGAGTCCTCTTGGGGCCAAAATTCAACGAAAAATTTTGCCCTTTACTCGGAATTTCAAAAAATAAGTGATCGGGTCCTGTTAAGGACTGAATTGGGTGTCCCCCTCCCCCATTCATATATGGAAGCCCTAATACCCTGTACCTTAGAATGTGACTGTATTTGGAGATAGGGCTTTCCATGAGGTGAGTAAGTTAAAATGAGCCTCCCAAGGAGGGTCCTAATGCAGTCTGACTGGTGTCCTTAGAAGAAGAGGAGATTAGGACACACAGAGAGACACCAGGGGTGCACCTACAGAGGACCGAGTGAGAAGGCAGCCAACTGCGAGCAAGGAGAGAGACCTCAGAAGAAAACAAACCTGCCAACACCTTGATCTTGGACTTCCTGCCTCCAGAGCTGTGAGAAAACAGATTTCTGTTGCTTAAGACTCCCACTCTGTAGTACTTCGTTCTGACAGCCATAGCAGACTCAGGCCCCCCAGACCAGCATGTGTGTGTTGTGTGAATGCTGTGTGTGTGTGTGTGTGTGTGTGTGTGTGTGTGTTGGGTAAATGGTGGGGAGGGGACATGTCTGGGAAATGGCCCACCAGTTGCTGTGGGGAAGGACTGCAGGCCCTGATCCCACCCCTCACTTGGCTGCTGCCCTCTGTCTTCAGGACGCCCTCTTCCCTACGTGGGTGGGACTAGTGCCCTCGTGTCAGGGCTGGAGAGAAAATAGAATCAGAGATGTGGGTTAGCAGTAGGATGGGAAGGAAGAAAGAAGCAAATTCATTTATAGTCTGCAGAGAGCCAACCAAGGATCCCGGTGGGAGACAGGGCCAGGCAGAAGGCTTCACTTTCCTAAATAGAACTGTGTTTTGACATTCTCCCTGCAGCTGTTCTCCCCCACGCTTGTCTGTCTCTCCAAAAGCACTAATAAAAACCAGCGGATTTTAGCCTCTCACTGCGCCATCTGGTGGCGCTCAGGGAGAAGGACCGTGGTTCCTGTGTACGCAGCCCTGTCTCCCCCAAACTTCCGGAACTGCCTTCTGTTCGGTAAGAGTGACAGACAGGGAGATACAAAGACCTTTGGCAAGAAGCTGATAGGGCAGAGAGCACTGGGCTGGAGTCAAAAATGGACTCTGGCTCTGCATCTGATTAGCGGCGCGATCCCGGGCAAGTTGATTCATTTCTTAGTGTCCGAGCTTCTTCATGTAAAACAAAAAAATACGGGTCACCAAACCAATGGGATTTTGTGAGGATTCACGGAGATAAAAGTCCCAGGAACAGTAAAGGAATGTGGTCCCTCAATAAATGCTTCATCCCTCCTTCCCTTCTTCATTCTTGGATTCCCCCCTCAGCTGCTCCCCACCGCGACCTACAAGATTTTGTAAAGAATCCAGTGTTACTACTGCTATAGGCACTGCTCTCTCGATTCCAGTGGTGGGGGTAGGAGGGCCCAGAAAATCCTGGCTCTGCATGTTGGGAGAACGGGAACAAATGGGTCATGGGAGTCCCGGCTGAGACTGGAGGACCCTGAGGACACCCCCCGCCCCAGGCACTGCCCTTGAAAGAATCAGAGCTAGTGTCTCAGGCCTGACCTTGACATCTCCTTTTAGAAGAGGACTCTGCCTACTGATGATCAGGAACAGGAACAGGAGGAACAGGAGGTGGATAACAGGCATGGATAACTGTTGTATGTTCTTATTTTTTGAGATCTCCTCAGGCCTGGGAATATGATGAATCCATGAACTAAAGCAACACTGATAAGAACATGAGTCAAAGGCCCCAGTTATCTAAATAATGCAAAACAGACTGACATTATGCCCAGGTAGAACCTTTTCAATTTGGGTTTAGGAGAAGGAGGAGATAGAGAGCTCCGTGTTGAGAAGGGATTCCAACATGTTTGAGCTCCGTGTTGAGAAGGGATTCCAATATGTTTGAAAATAACTCAAGTCTGTTCCCCACACATTAAAAAAATATATATATATATATATATGATGGTATCTCTCCTGTATCTCATGGGGGTAGAGGGTGTGTTTCTGGATATGGCATTATTGGAGATTCCATGTCCTCTCCTGAGGGCCACCTTTGTCCTCTCTAATATGCTATTCTTGGAATTCGTGATTTAGCTGGTCAAGGGACCCACCCTAAGACCTGGAAAATATTCATGACAGAGGAAAGAAGAATTTGGGACAGACCTTAAACCCTCCTGGGGCCTTCCAGTCTTAAGATCAATGACCTTGACCGTCTTTGGTGACCTAGGCTCCCCCTTCTTGCCCTATCTAGTGGATCCACAGACACTTGAAACTGAGCCCCCTCCTCTTATCTAATTCCTATCTCAGTAACTCTACCCGGTGGCTCAAGTTCAGAAACCGGAAATGTGGGACTCCTTCAGTCCTGTGTACCCTCTACCTTACCCTTTTTCCTGACATTTCTAGTATACTGTACCCAATGTTCTTGACCTCATCTCTCTCTCCTGCATCCTCCACCTTGGCTCCGCTGTGATGGACTGATTCCCCGTGGGCTCTTTGTAATCCGCCACCTGAGGACACCCAGCCATCATCCTGGCATCCCCAGATCCTGTCTGAAATGCCACATCGCAGGGCATGGGGGGGTGTCAAAGGGGCCAATGAGGCATCCTGGAAGGTGTACTCATTAACTCACAATGAGGTTGTTCTGGTGACTGCTCAGGTGTGATAAATTACTTCCGAGTTCAGGGGTTTAAAACAACCATTGGAGTAGACTCACTGGTTACCTGGGTCAGTAGGCCACCACTGGCTCCTGTGCCCCTCAGTGTCTGAGGCTGGGGGGTGACTCTATGATTGTGCACTAGAAAGAATCCCCTGCCAGAATCTTCACATACAGGTCCAGCAGTTGGTGCTGCCGTTGTCCGGGCCTGTAGTTGGAGCTGCCAACCACAACTTCCCATGAGGGCTCTCTCCCTCCATGTCCTGGGCTTCATCCCAGCATGGCGGCCGTGGGGTAGGGGACTTCTGACACAGTTACGGGGGGGGGGGGGCTCCAAGCATAGGTGCTTACTGAGCAAGGTGGTGGCCACAGGGTCTTTGACTCCCATATCTTGGAAGTCACAGAGCGTCGCTTCTGTGGCCTGCTCCAGGCTTTGAGCACATTCTTCAGGCCAGTCCCGCCTCACAGGAGAGGATGTAGTCCCCACTTCATGATGACAGAAATCTCCTCAAGGACTTTGGAGTTATGTATCAAAACTGACATGGGGTCAACTTTGACTAATGGGAGACAGGAGATGGAAGACACATTTTCCTTCCCTCACTTCAGAGGACTGTCCCGAGATGCAGTGTCTTCCACCATTCCCACCATCACTGCTTCCCACCATCCCGCCCTTTCCTTCACTCTGGCCGTCCTGCTATTCTACCGTCCACATAAAGCCTCCGCATTGAACCTTGTCTCCGGCTCTGGGCTCTAGAGATGCAGGCTAAGCTACCGTCCGTGGTCTGTGCTTTTGAAAGTCTTTCTCAGCCATTCACTTCGCTCCAGCCACACCGACATTCTCCCCCTCCCCGCCATCTTGCTTAGACCCCATCAGGCCTTCCTCACAGATCCCTTTGTGTCTACGCTCGTGATTCTCTGTCAGTCCAGCTGAAGTCAGAGTTATCTTTTCAGAACAAATCTTGTGACACCAATCAGCCCAGCCTCAGCGCTGTTGACATTCTGAGTGGGGTCATTCTTTGTGGATGTGCATCATGGGATGTCTGGCAGCGTCCCTGACCTCGTGTCATTAGTTACCAGTAGCACCACACTCCCTCCTTGTAACAAGTAAAAATGTCTTCAGACGCTGTCAAAGGTCCCCAGGGTTGGGGGAGGGGTGGGTCGTAAAATCATCTTCGTTGCAAACCTCTGGTCTGAAGGAAGCATCCTGAGCATGGGCCTGGGCGGGCTGGCCCGGTGCACCAGATCCCACCCCCTCTCTCGTCTCTGTGCAACAGCCACTCTGCACTCCTCTCAGCATCCTCCGACTGTGCCAAGGCCTTTTCCTCTTCAGGCCCTTTCACTGCTGTCCCTCAGCCTGGGGCATTCCTTTTGTTCCTATGTCTCCACCACTCCCCCACGCCCCCACCGCCTCACCCCTGCCCCCAGCACACGCACCTGCAGCCCGTGACATTGTTATCAATTCTCAGCTGAAAGGTTACTTTTGGGGAGGCTTTTCTGTCCCCCAGGCTAGGTTAGTCTCCTAATGGCACCTGGGACTTGGTCACAATGACCGGGAATTAATTAGCTTTGCAAAGCCTTGTTAATGCTTGTCCTCACTCTTCTGTTAACTGCATGACAGCCGGACTTAGCACAGAGCTTGGCAGGGGAGAGGTGCTCAACCTGATATTGAATGAATGAATGAATAAATAAATAAATGAATGAATACTCCTTATACGTATTCTTGGGAATATCTTCAGATTCCTTCCTCTCCTTGCTTTAATTTTTCTCTGCTGCTGTAAAGCAGGGCCCTCACTCCGGGTGTGGGTGAAGGCCCCATTGTCCCATTGTCTGATGTTTTACCAAGTGACCGGTCTAGCTGGTCCTGGGAATCTCTCCAAAGTCTGCACAGCATTCTGTCCTGCTCTTTTGCCACGAATTTATGCAAGTCTTCTGTGGAGTACTCCAGACTCTGACCAAACCACTCCAGAGGCCAGAGGCGCATTGAGGGCTCAACTCAAAGTCCAAGATGTTGTATTTGGTTCTCTGGATCTCCCCCTGGGCTGCTTCATCCACCGAATGGCGTCCCCTTTGTCTTTTCTCCCCCTCTTTCTCCTGACAGCCTCCTGTAGTCTCCAACGGGGACACCAAACGGGACGTGTCCTGTTTTGGACCCTAGGTCTTCGGGGGCACAAACCGTGTTTCGATTGTGTTCAGTTTTGAATGGATCAGAGTGAAATCCTGGTATTTTTACATTTAAGCACTTGGGGGTTTGTGCCTGTTTGAGGCTCCCGCGTGTCACAGGACTCTGGCTGGAAATGGTCAGTACGCTAATCTCTGAGAACCCGAAAAATATTTTGGGGAGTATTGTTTAGAAATGAGTTTGGCAAGCAGTTTTTGTTAACTGACTTTTCTAGCTTGCTGATGTGCATTCTTAGGAACCTCTGGAAAGCCAGGGGGAAGAAACTGTCATGGGAGCATCTGTGGTCCCGAAGCTCCAGCTTCCGTCAGAGGTGTGGAATCCTTGGAGTTGTGATAACGCTGGGATTTACTCCCCCTAGTGGTTTGACAAAATATAACTTCTCTGGATGAAAAGGACAATGTTTAAGCCCCAGCTCCCAGCTCTGAATGTGTGGCTGTTCAGAACTGAGTTAGGCATGAGCGGAGATGATGAGTCCGTGCATCCTTTGAGAATAGAATGGGAAGTGGGCTCACGGAGGCATGAGGAGTTGAGGTGCCTAGAAGGGCCAATGAAGCTGTTTTGTCCGGAGTTCTGATCCCAGATGGATTTGCCTGGGATGGGCCAGCGACTGAAATTCTGAGGATGCTTTGCTGATAACAAAGGTGCGAGAAAAACACAGTCTAAAGGAAAGTGGGAGGGATAACCAAAAAGAAAGAAAAGAAAGAAAGAAAGAAAACCATCTTTCAACCAATCTTTGAAAATCTTTGTTGTTGTTGTTGTTGTTTAATTTTAATTTTTTAAAAGATTTTTAAAAAGATTTTATATATTTATTTGACAAAGAAAGATCACAAGTAGGCAGAGAGAGAGAGAGAGAGAGAAGCAGGCTCCCCGCTGAGCAAAGAGCCTGATGCGGGGCTCGATCCCAGGACCCTTAGATCATGACCTGAGCTGAAGGCAGCAGCTTAACCCACTGAGCCACCCAAGCACTCCTTTTGTTGTTTTTTAAAGATTTTATTTATTTATTTGACACAGAGAGAGAGAGACAGCAGGAGAGGGAACACAAGCAGGGGAAGTGGGAGAGGGAGAAGCAGGCTTTCCACGGAGCAGGGAGCCTGGTGCGGAGCTCAATCCCAGGACCCTGGGATCATGACCTGAGCCAAAGGCAGACACTTAACAACTCAGCCACCCAGGTGCCCCCAGTCTTTGAAATTCTTTGTCCTCTTGCTAAGGAAGCAGAAGAAAACAGTAGCTGGCCTTCATGCCTCATGGTGTTACCCTGGGTTTTCCTGTTTGGGGCTGGTAGACTTGTTTTATTCTATTTCTTTTTCTGCAGGTCCTGCCTTGGCCTACAGTCGGCTCAGATCCCTGTGTCCGTGAGTCAGATTGTCACGGGCCAAGCCATGTTGCAATCACTGCTGTTGGGTGAGTCAGCCTGGCTCAGGCTTGGTGCCATGTTTCAAAATGAGTAAGAGCTGTTTTAACTGTTTGCTCTTAATCGGAGACCTTTGTGTTTTCTCATCAAGAGAGGGATAATTGCCCTTTTCTTTTGCCTTAACAAGCCCCAGAGAGACAGGCGGGGAACCCTCAGCTCCTGCTTTTTTTCTTCAGTGGTCTGATCACTCAACACCACCTACGAGCTAGATTTTTTTGCCTTCTGCATAGGATACCTAATGAAGGAAGCTGTGTTCCAGAGACACAGTAACACTGAAACCTTAAGGGCCAAGCTGAAGAGAAATGCTAGGTTTGGGGCATTTCTAGGTGAGCTGTCCTCACTTTGGTGCGGTCCTCCTTTGGTGGAGGAGAAATCTCAGTAAGTTCTCCGAGGCGGTAGCGGGTCTCACTGGTGTTATAAAATCCACGCGATTTCTCAGTTAAATTGATATTTATTTAAAAAGCGCCCTTGGTGATTCTAATGTGAGAACCACTGGTCTAGATGCACATCAAAGTCAGTTAGCAGGAAGTGCTGGTAGCCCCAACTTGGGATTAGCTGAGACACGGCCCTGCCCAGACATCTCTCTGTTGGTGGCTCAGGGCACACCGTCTTCCCCAGCTCAGCCTCAGTTTCCCTCCTCAGGTTGTCTTCTCCTCCTGCCTCCCTCCAGACCTCAGGAATCCCTTCTGTGGAAATCCCCCTCTGGCCTCCAGTATCCCCCCCAGGTTGCACCCGGCTCGGACCCCCTCCAGTCCCACCTTCTCCTTCCTGCTGGCACAGAAACTTCCATACCTCTTCTTGGGCTCTACTGATGCCACTTTGGCTTATACCAGCTAGCTATCCCTCTCTCGACCACCCCCAAGAAGGTGTGTGATCGTTCCTCTGTGGGGAGCAGGGGGATAGAGCCACTGGGTAAGCTCCCGAAGACCCCTGAATCTGGTTCCTTGTCTGTAAAATGAGAAGAATTGACAACCTCATAGGGGACTGGTGTTATTTGAGGCCGTGTATGCTTAACCAGCATGAAATAGATGCTTAATAATGGATCCTGGCTGAAGCCTGGAAATCTGCATGTGTGTATTAGCTCCGGTGTTAGGGGTCGGTGGTGGGTGGTGAGGACCACACTAAGAAGTGTTGCTGACGATGGTGCGTCTCCACTTTGTGAGCTTCAGAATCCTCCAGGGAGCTTTCAAAAAGTGGAGGTGCCCAGGCTGAACCTGGGACTGATGGAATCTGTACTGCTGTGAGGGGAGAGAATAAGCATCGGTGTTTCTGATGGCCACCGCGCGATTCCAACGTGCAGCCAAAGCTAAGAACAAGGTTTTGGGATCCACGGGACTGGATTCTACTGACCTTAAGCAGATCACTAACCTCTGAGCCTCGGTTTCTCCCATCAGAAAAATGGGAATAAAGTATGCTCGTCCTTGTTGGATTATGTGGATTAGTTGAGACAGTTCTCCACAGGACCGGCACAGTGCTCAGACCTTCCCTTCTGTTGAGTGGAATTGGGGAGTTGGTGGACCATGGTGGATGTCCGAGGCTCCTAGCAGACCGAGGCCCTCTCAGCAGCCCAGGGCCCATCCAGAATGTCTAGACTCTCTCAGCTCAGAGCGTATCTGCCTCTTGCTGTTCTGGTTCCAGCAAATTTATGATTCCAGCTCTGGCCTGGCCCACAGGGAGCCTGGCTTCTCCCCATGGGGCAGGGCGGGGGGGGGGGGTCATGCCAACAACCCCTGCTTTCAAGTACTTAATTCCACACACTAGTCGCTTAAAAAAATTAGTAACAATTAAATGAAAGAGGCAAATCAATAGCGTTAGTTCCTTCTGTTGTTTTTTGATCACCAACATGCAAAATGGTCTCTCCCTTCTGGGTTCAAATGTTGTTCAATGTCTGGCCACCTGGAAATATGGCCACTACATTATTTCCGTGAGAATACGTGTCCCCTCCTGGGAGATGAGCGTAGCACCTGTGAGTGTGCCTGGATGTGTGTGAGCTTGTGGGTGTGGGGTCTGAAAGAGTGCGAGGGTGTGTTCAGCGTGTGTGAGCATATACGAGTGTGGGTGTGAGTGTGCATAGGCGTGTGTATGGACGTGCCGCGTGTTCGTTTGTGCGAGTGCACTTGTGTGAGCGTGTGTGTGTGAGAGAGGAAGGCTGCACATGCTGGGAGTTGTCAAGAGTGAGAACACGGATTTCTCATTCTCCCCACCAGTCTCCAGATCCTGCTTTCCTTGATCCTCTCCTAAGCCTTATGTAAACGGAAGACAACTCGGGCTGAGACCTTCTATTACTGTCAAAAGCCATTTTGAAGTAATTCAAGCACTCTGTTTCCATTCTTCTGGGAAATCCTTGCAGTCTTGGAAATCATAACGGCCTGCGACGCTCATCTGTTGCCTTGTACAATGGCCTCGACAAATAGATCTCATCTCTTCTGGGCCCACCCAGGGCCGGAGGGCGTGGGGGGGAGTGGCAGAGACAGCTGCGCACGGCCCGCCGCATGCCAGCTTCTGTGCTATTTTACTCTTTTTACTGTACTACACCGGCAACTGATCTCTCTTTTGCTTTCTTTGCCACTCTTCTTTTGTCTCTTTGAGCTTTGGTGGGGCATTCCTGGTATTAGGTGACCGGCAGTTTGTGTCTGAAGCTTGGTGGGACCCGACTGTCATCTTCCCTGTGCCCTGTCTGTCCCAGGGCAAAGGTCTCCTCCATGGGGAAGAGGCCCTGGCCTTCTTCAGCTTCATTGTCTACACCCAGGCCCGCAGAGCAAAGTGCTCCAGTTTCTAAAAGGGGAGGACGTATTCTGAGGGGTTGCCGCAGTTCTCTACTTTTTTACACCGCCCGGACTGGGGAATGATTTCAAATTTGGTTTATCTGAGTTTCGTTTCAACATGTGCCGTGTTGTGACAAGGCTTCTTCAACCGGTCAGGGGCTTGCAGTGAGATAATGCAATAAACTCCAGGCACGTGGAGAAACTTACATGCTCTATTTCTTCAGGGAAGAGTATTATGGCTGTCAGATATCATAACTGCCCTGGTTATTTCTGGGCATCCTGGGGAAGGGTGTGCATTTTCTGTCTCTCTGCACGAGGACCGTTGGCAGCCACCTGGCTGCCAGAAACCAGATGACCAGCTGCCAGTTTTTGAGGGTCAGGGATAGAGCATAGAGGGCAAGGCCAGGGACTGATTTGGGGGGATGCCACTGGTCTGAGAGGGAACATGACTCTAGTTAAACATATCATTTCTTCTCATCTCTTACTGCAATTATAGGGAAGTAGTTGTCTTTACAGTTTCTGTTTCATGAAAACAGCTCTTTCACGCGGGCCGGAATGGTTTTTACGTTGCCAGACCTTGGCCTCACTCTATTGCCTTCCCCAGAGTATCATTTTAGCAACAAACACTGATGAATATGGTAAATCTGTAGAAACCATTATAGATTCCTTTGAGTTTCTATAGGTAGAATAGATATTTTAAAGCCCATTGTATTGTAATTACCAATATGCTGCGTCTCCTTTTGTTTTTCTTTTCTTACAAAAATGTAAGGAATGGGGCACTTACCAGATGGATCTATGTTGTCCTGCAGGCAGGGACAACGCTTTTCATCGTCAGTGCGGTCAGGGAGAAGGTACAGAGAAACTTGCGTGTTTGCTAGTCTTTGTTCATGGGATGGCACTGTTTCAACCATAGGATCATCTGGAAGTTTTATCACCACACAAGGTGATGAACATCTCATTATTCAAAGCTCCATTGTTTTCTACCTTCCTAAGGCAGAAACTGTACCAACTTTCAGTATCCATCAAAGCAGATTACACATGAATGCACAGGGTTTCAAAGTACTCGAGCACCTTTTTTTCTCCCATTGTATCAATACCTCTTAGGATCTGGATTTGGGGACTGACTGGGGTTGGCTTGGAAAAGCGAGTAGGGAATCTCAAGATTTGTCTAGAAAGTGGGAAGAAGGCAAATCAGTGGGAGCCCAAAAAGGTCCCTCTGGAATTGCTTGTTTTGTTCGTTTGTTTCCCAAACTAGTTCCCTAGTAGGGATGTACCCAAGTTTCTCAAAACGGGAGCTATAAACACCAAAAGATTGTGGCCATGGCCCAGGGGCCCCATTCCCTGCTCCCCTCTTCCTTCTGCTGTTTCTCATTCTTGGAGCAATCCTCTCCCTTTGAGAGCCTCTGCGTGCCCACGGGCCCAGCCCAGACCTCTTCTCTGAGGCTGTCATTGGAGGAGGTTACTTCAGTACACGGTGATGGGAGTTCAGGGCAGCTGGCCAGCAGTTCAGAATGCCTGCCGTGTACTGAAGCCCCAAGCCGTTCAGTCAAATACACAGGAACGTTTTGGGGCCACCTTGAACTTCTAGGATCTGGCTTCTTACATAATGGTCCTCTTCAGTGATTTCAAAACCAACGAGGGCAGAGGGAACCTGAAGGGACCAACCGGGCATTGGGAGCAGACCTGGTTTGCCACTCTTTGTAAGTTAATTTTAGCATTCTTTACTCCCTGTTGTTAAAAACAAGACAACGGGCCCCAAATAGAGTCGCTTATGCGAAGTCCCACGTCAACACACCGAGACTTCACTTAATGACTGTTTCAGCTCTTGGAGAAATGGAATCTTAAACTAGACTGTCAGGAATCACCTCATCAGCATTAGTTCAGTAATCTGCCAGGTCGATCCCTGCCATGCCCTAAAGGAGAGTAACCTTGCAATAAGCAATTTACTTTTGGTCTGGTCTAATGTCCTTGTTCTACCCCCTTCTGCCTAGAATAGTCTTTCATTTCGTGCAGCTCTCAGAGGTCTTTCCTGTCTGCTGGGTGCATGAGTATCTGAATAAAGCCAATAAGGTTTTTAACCTGTCCTCTGCTAAGTTTTGTTTTTTAATACCATATATGTGTGGTTTTTTTTTTTTTTTAAATTCTCCTTTGAGCTAGTTAAAAGGTCATCCTGGTTCCCCCATTAATGAATTTGATAAAACCTTTGATGTGTTTTCATTTTCTATTTGCATGAGAGGCATGATTTTTACCTTTTAAAATATATCTTTCTACATTAGGTACATAATATGCTAAGTACTCTTCTAGATGCGGATGGGGAGCAAGAATTTTCCGTCCCCTCCAGGGTTTTTCTAGCTGGACTAAGAATCAAATTGACTTGAGGCAGATTAACAGGAGAAAATCACATTTAATGGTGCACACACGAGGAATCCACAAAGACACGGAAATTCCAAAGATAGGCAAACTGACATGTATGTGTCATTCTGAACTAAGGAGAAGGGGGTAGAGGTCTGGGACTTCAAAGGGAAGGAATGCACTTCACAGGAAGTTGAAAAAGGGTCAATGTTGGGTTAACAAGTGTTTGCTGGGCCGTACAGAAACAACGGGACATAGAGGACTCTGACCAAACAGGCCTTGTTAAGTTCTTCCCTATCTACTACACCCGGTTCATATCCTGCTGTCCTTATCTACAGTGATACCTCGCTTCCTGAAGCAGGTTCTCTATCTAAATTATTTTTAGGCAGTTGGGGGCGGGGAGGCAAAGAGCTTTTCCTGAGTCTGCTGGACTTGACTCCTTTTTAATTCAAAATCATCTTCAGGCCAAAGTGGCCCATTGTGGGGTGGTGCTTTACATGAAGCCCCTTTGTGTGTTTATTTAACAAACCCAGAATACAGGTTTGGGTGCTACGCATGCTGTTCTAAGTGCTTGATAAATGTACACTAACTTAATCCTCCTAACAGCACTACACTTCGGAGTCCCTTCAGCCTTTCTCAGCCCCTGTTATCAGACTGATGCTCAACATCCTGGGCAAGGGTGCGTGGGCACTAAGTGCCAGGGGAGGGAGCAGGGCCCTTCTCCTGGCTCTGGGGCTCCCTCTAAGTGAGCTGGGGCGTGAGATGAGAAATGGGCCCCAACTTTGTTTTGTAGGAAGCTGCCTCTTGAAGGAGCAAAAGAGTTGTGTTGACAGAGGGGAGGGGCTATGATAAATGGGCTCACTAGTGAAGTCCCCATGCTGGGGGGACCCACAAGGGGCCTGGTGGTGTGGGGCAGTGCTCTGACTGGCATGATGACCGTTGTGCTGTGTTTCTTATAAAAGTCAACTTAGGGGCGCCTGGGTGGCTCAGTCGGTGAGACGTCTGCCTTTGGCTCAGGTCATGATCCCAGGGTCCTCGGATCGGGCCCCATGTCTGGCTCCGCACTAAGCTTGGAGTCTGCTTCTCCCTCCCTCTCTGCCCCTCCCTGCCCCTTGCTCATGCACGCTTTCCCTCTCTCTCAAATAAATAAATAAAATCTTTTTTTTAAAGTCAACTTAACTATTACTTCACTTCTCCTGAGGGCCCTCATCCTTCTCAGAAAATATGCTTTAGTTTATTATTTGTTAAAAACGTATGGTCACCAGGCCCAAGGGAGAGTCAAGGTGACAGCGGGAGGCAGCAGGATGGGGGGTGGGGGCGGTGAGGGAGGGCACAATTGGAATCTGCTGGACTTGTGTTCAAATCCAAGTTTGACCATTTACTGGAGAATCAAGTTCAAATCCCTTTAAATGAGCATTAAACCTCAGTGGGATTAAGTAAATGCTTCCGTCTCTTTTCCCACCAGAAGTGAACAAGGGCTCAGCTAGCGTTTGCAGTTGGGGAAGAGACTCAAGGGTCCTGAGGTTGGAAGAGGGGGAGGGAGAGTTGGTTTGGAATTGGTTGAGAAGGTCTTCCCGCAGGTGCTGCTGGGGGAGGGCTAATCCGGAAGGCTGAGCTGCAGCTGTAGTGTGGGGGGGTGGAGGTGGGGGTGGGGAGGAGAGAGCCTTCCAGCAAGCTCCGGAGGCCGCTCCCAGCCAGATAAAGATCTGTGACTGGCAGCTCCAGATTGACCTGCTGTCCCAATTCCTGTTCCAGGGCAAAGATCACCCAGCCCTTAGACTCGTCCTTTTTTTTTTTTCCCCCCCTTCTCCGGCTTTGTTTACCTTATAAGGAAGGTCAACAATACAAAGTCGAAAGTGCCTGCTACTGGCCCCTGGATTTCAACAAATAGTTTCTTGGACCAGAACATTCCATGTGAAGATGGCTGGGCATTCAATCCTGCTGGCTGCTGTCTCAGTCCTGTCGGCCTGTCAACAAAGTAAGTCTCAGGCAGTGTGTGTGTGTGTGTGTGTGCGCGCGCGCGCGCGCGCACGGGGGGGGGGGGGGGAGGTCTGGTTTTTGAGTTTCATGCTTCCTTCCTGGTGGCCGTGGGGGCCACAAAAGGCATAGCGTACCCTGGTTCGTCCGCATCTCCTTCCCCAGAGGGAGAGATTTTGGAACATTCCAGGGAGCAGTTCTTGCAAAGGGGCTGAGGTAGGCTCTCTGAGCCTGGCAATTCTGCCATGTTTGTGGTTACCACCCACGGCCCAGTTCAGATGACCCTTAGAAATGCACCAGCTAACCTGACGGAAGGGGGCTATCCATACTAATTCGGATAGTTCCAGAGGAAACATTGTACCTGCTTTAGACCCCAGCTGTGATTTTTTGAAGCCTCATTTTTTATTAATGTTTCTTAAATAAACTGCCTATGGCAGGTATGATGATCAGGTTTAAAAAAATCTGCAGAAATACGAGCTTCAGGTTAGGTGATGAATTCGAAATCTTAAAGCACCTTCCCAGTAGACTCATTGGGCATCTCGACTCGCTGGTTATGTAAAGAGCATTTGCTCCATGGAGGGTCAATTATCATCTTATCTATGATGTCAGCTTAACATGCTAAATGGGGAAAAGGGTCTGGACACTGGGGAGCAAGACTGGGAACCAACCATGCATATTTCTTTATTTTTCTGAGTGTGTTGCTCCCAGGAAGGGGAGGCAGAGCTGGGGCCGGCTCAGGGTGCACAGATGGCCAGAGCATGAAGGGACCACAGCTTTGGATAAAGTCCAGGTCTACATGCATGTTCAGGGTCTTGCCTAACCAGTGTGTTTTGTGTATTTATGAAAATATGATACTATGACACACATTGTGTGGTTTGATTCATATTCTAGAGTAGAGTAGGGTGTTTTTCGCCAACTAAAGGGGCTCTTGGGTCACGGCGGCCTCGCTGGTTCCCACACATCTCCCCAGAAACACACCAACCCTGTGTGTTTCCTCCTTCTGGTGCTGCAGAGAGCACAGGACTGGATCCACTAGACACCCCAGAGCATCTGTCAGCCTCACAGAGAGGCTTCTGTGTGCTGGTGGGTGCAGGGGACAGCGGGGAACTGTGGCCAGAGGTCAGGTGGGGGTGGCTGGGAGTGGGTGGGGAGGAGAGGAAACTGGGCCCTGGTGGTTGGTGGTACTTGAAGACAAAATTCAGCTGAAAGTTGTGAAGATCTTATTGGCTTTATTCAACAAGTCTTGAATCAGGCAGCATCCCATCCGGCAGATAGAGAGGAGCTCTGGAGAGCTGTATAATATGAAAGACAGAGGGCAGAAGGGGAGCACAAAAGGAAGTTGCTAGCAAACGGGGATTGTTTGTGGCAAAGGTCACCTTTTTTAGATAGCATTTATCTCTCAGGCCCATTGCCTCACTAGTGCTAACCTGGTAATTCCAGACTGATTTGTGGAAGATTCCACTTCCGGGAGAGGTTGAAACCGTAACTAAGTGAGGGATTAAGTCTCGGTTCCGTGATGTCAGCTTAGTGCTAATCACTCCATTTTGAGCCTGTTGTCTCTTTTTTAACAGTGGTAGATGGGGAACGTTTACTGACACACTGTTTAGTTGACATGAAGGAACAGAATTTGCTGCTTCTGTAGAAGTCTGGTGTTTATGGAGAAGGGACACCATGAATCATGGTAGAAACAGATCTGGTTTTGAAGACAGACAGTTCCCTATCTGTCCAGCTCAGCCACTTACCAGCTGGGTACCCCTGGCCAGGATGTTCTGTCCTTCAGTGTCCTCTTCAAAGAGGGTTAAGCAGGATGCTGGGTGAGAAGTGCCTACCAGAGGGCCTGGCCTGGGGTTGGGGCATAGCATGGTCTGTCCCCATCCTCTGCTGCTTGCCCTCAGAAAGAAGCTTTGGCTGGACTGAGGGGCAGCTACACAGTCAATAAGCTGAGCTATGGCTGGGGCTGGGGTGGGACCGGGGGTGGTGGTCTCGATTCTCACCCCCCTCTCGCCTCTCAGCATACATGCATTCCTCTGGTGAAAGTGAAGAAAAGAGAAAAAGACAGGCATAGCAAAAGGAGAATATCACCAAGTAGTTTTTAGGTGACTGTTAGGGAGGGAAATAAAATGGCTGCCAGCATTTCCATCCTCATCATGTGATCGCAGCAGTAGCCATGGCCTCCCTAAGGCTCCTGACCTGGAAGAGCAGAAAGAGGCTTCTCCTCCTCAGGGAGATGCTGGCTCTACTGAATCCTTCCTCTCGGGGCTGTGGGTGGGCTGGGTGGGGAGCATTCAAACACCCCTGCCATTGCCGGAAACTCCTTGTGTTTGTCCTGTGACAGACAGGCGTGACCAGGTGCTATAGAGAACCAGAGGAAGATGGTACTTTCAAAGCTTTCACACATGGCTTTATTTCGAAGCTCTATATTCTTGCCCCATTGCCCAGTGTAAATCAAGGAGCACACGTCTTTCACTGTTTCCATCTTACAGACGGAAGCAAGAAGACTTACCAAGTGTTTTCTCCAAGGCCGTGTAGCCATGGTGGCAGCACGGTACAGAATGGCCGCCATATTTCCCCTCTGCAGACACGTCTCCTTTTTGGCGCCAGCCAGGCAAGTGACTTAATGGCCTCTCCAGATTCAAGCTGACTTGTGAAGATTTAGCCAGGGCTGGAAGCAGCCTGTGCCAAGTCCTGCATTTCCCAAAGCTTCACCCTGCTCTGTCTGGCTTCAGGGATGCCACAGCATTTTGAATGAGGGACTCTAGCAGAGCATTTATGCACTTTTGATGTTCAGCTGCAGCGTTTAAATCCTGAGCCATGGTTTATTTGTAGAGGAGAGGAAGTCGTGGGGGAGGGAAGAAGCCTGCTGTGCGAGCCCTTACTGAACCAGGCTCACTATTTACTGACTTGTCAGAACAGAGATAGGATCGGGTCTCAGGAGGAAATGCATCACGCCAGAGACTGTCACACAAGCTAGAAACGTGGTGCGCAAGAGGAAACTAGATTTGAAACACGAGCAAGTGGGAAATGGATGTGGAGGTACTAAAGTAAGCGAGACCAGGATCGCCTGGAGAGAACTGGTAGGGAACCGAAACCGGAAGAAATAATCTGAAGGGAAATCCTCGAGCCCAGAGTTACTGATGGGGCAAAGCTAGGGTGATAAGGAAGGGAGGTGAGAACAACTGCCCAAGGAGGAAGTGTGGTCTGGAAGCCAGTGAGCTTCATAGGGCTGGTCGTCAGATGCAAGCGACTCTGGCATTGGGCCTGGATGATCTAATGCAAATGTGGCCAAGGAAGAACAAAGTCATGATCATCTCATAGTAGGGAAACTGAGTCAGGCAAGGAGGCATCGTTCCCAAAAGTTTTCTTGTGACCTTCCCTCCTGGCTCTTGCCCTCTCTAGGTAGCCACGGATCTGCTTTATGTCACTATGGATTCATTTGCACTTTTGAGAAGTTTATATAAGTGAAACTCTACAGTACTGTTCTCTTCTGATCTTGCTACTCTCATTCAGCATAAATGTTTGAGGTTCATCCCTGTTGTTTCATGTGTCAATTGTTCATTCTCTTTTACTATCTAATAGTATTCTATTATATGGATATACCACATACACCAAAATTTGTTTATCCATTAGTTTGTTGACCAACATTTGTGTTAGGGTTCTCCAGAGAAGCAGAACAATACAACATGCTCACACATTTATTTAAAAAAACATTGGTTCACACCATTATGGGGGCTGGCAACTCTGAAATTTGCAGGGTGTGTTCGAAGTCTGGAAATTCTAGCAAGAACTGGTGTTGCCGCGTGGAGCCTGAAGGCAGCGGGTAGGCAGAATCCCTTTCTCTTTGGGGGACTTCAGTCTTTTCTCTGTGGGCCTTCAACTGATTGGATGAGGCCCACTCACATAAGGAGAGTAATCTGCTTTACTCAGATTTATTCTACTGAAATGAATGTTACTCACACCCAAAAAATATTTTCACAGAAACATCTAGACTGGTGTTTGACCAAACGGTGGGGCACCATGGCCTAGCGTAGTTGAGATAATAAAATTAACGATTAACAATTGCAAAGTTGTTCCTAATTTTTGGCTATTATGAATAAAGCTGCTATGCACATTTGTGTATAAGTTTTTATATGGACATATGATTTAATTTTTCTTGGGGAAATAAGTAGGAGTGGAGTGACTGGCTATATGGTCTATGTATGTCTAACTAAAAAATCCCATTTGGTTTTCCAAAGTGATTGTACCATTTTACATTCCCACCAGAGTGTTTGAGAATTCTGGCTGCTCTGCTAGCCTTACTGCTCTCTTTTTTAATTTATATGATTTGTCTTTTTAACTTTAAACCTTTTAATAGGTATGTGATGGTATCTAATTGTGGTTTAAATTTGTGTGTTTCCTAATCAACAGTGATGTGCTACATTTTAATTGTTAATCCCTCTCTATGCTTGCAGGTTATTTTGCTTTGCATGTGGGAAAGGCAAGATTAAAATACAAAGTTACACCTCCGGCAGTCTCTGGGTCACCAGAGTTTGAAAGAATATTTCGTGCACAGTAAGTAACGCTTCCCCCACTCTTCTGGGATCTGGGCCTACCACATATAGAGACTTCTGATCCGGGCAAAGAGGTGCAGAGAAGATATCCCATTGTAACAAACCATACTTCACAGTCAAACCCCTCCTCATGATTCTTGAAGCTTGAAGCATCCAGCACATGGAGTCTCTACTGACCTACATTTTGAATTTAGAGGGTGCGTTTATAGAAAAGGCTGGGATCTTAAGAAAGACGTCTCTATATCTCTAAGCATGGCGGTTTGGTTCAAGAGCCCCTTGAGTACTCTGAGACTTCGATAGCCTCCAGCTGGATTAGCTATGACATCAATTTCCTATCTTTATTTTACCTTTCCACGTGAAACAGAGACAAACCATTTCCTGAAATCCTAAGCCTGTAAAAGTGAGAAAACTTTCCATTTCACACATACTTGTAGTGATTTTGATCATCTTGTCTTTTCAGATGCACATAGAATGTTCCACCATAAACACCATGAGTTTGGCTGCTACAGAAGCTAGGGCTCCCTTTAGATCTCATCCCCCAAATAAGTGCTTTTAGAAACATTGCATGTGTCACCATTTATGTGTCACTCGGCTCTTTTGTTAATACTTCGGGATTTTTCATCTATGTCATGAGTAACGTGGGCCTATAATTTTCCTTTATTTATATGATCTTCATCTCACTTTAATACCAAGATTATACTAGTCTCATGGAATGAGTTAAGAATTATTTTCTCAGAGAATTTTAGTAAGATTGGGAGAGTGTGCTACTTCAAAGTTGTTAGAATTGCCTGTAAAATGATCTGAACTGATGCTTTCCTTGTGGGAAAAAATCTCAACTGTGGAATTTGATTTCTTTAATGATGATTGGATTATTTGGCTTTTTATTCCATCTTGAATCACTTTGGGCAAGTCATGATCCTTGAGCTGACAACATTGTTCTCTTGTCCATCTCTTTGCTTCAAAAGAATTGCACAGACTGGGTGCCTGGGTGGCTCAATTGGTAAAGCAACTGCCTTTGGCTCAGGTCATGATCCTGCAGTACTGGGATCAAGTCCTGCATCGGGCTCCCTGCTCCACGGGAAATCTGCTTCTCCCTCTGACCTTCTGCTCTCTCATGTTCTCTCTCACTGTCTCTTTTTCAACTAAATAAATAAAATCTTTAAAGAAAAAAAAAAAAAGAATTGCACAGATTATTCCCCAGGCTTGAAATTGTGGGATGTTAATAGAAGAGATCATTTTAAGAGGTGCATAAACACGTTTTTTTTTTTTTTTCAACAAAATTTTCTTGTGGTAAGAATATGTAATACAAGATATACCCTCTTAAAAAATTTAAATGTATAAAATATTATTGTTTGTAGAGGTACAGTGTTGTACAGCAGATCTCCAGAGCCTGAGCTCTTACTTGACTGAAACTTTATGCCCAAGATATGATTTTCAGTAACATTGAATGACATGGTGAGAGACTCATTTCCCTTTCGGTTGTCTTTGAATCTTTATGATTATGTCAAGTGGAAAGCATTGGTTTGGTGCCGATATGTCCCACCCTCCAATATTTATTTTTTATCAGAGTAATACATGTATGTGGCCTGAAAATAAAGTGACATTACAAGTTTGAAAGCAACAAATAACTCTCCTTACTGCCAATCCAACCCCAGAGACAACCATTGGCACCCTTCTGACTACTACTTTTGGTATTTACTTCCATATTTCTAAACATTATGCTTTCACTGCTATTTATTGATTAATAAATTTTAGACAGTATCCATTAGCTTCCTTTTATGGAAGAAAGAATTTCATGTGTTTCCACTTCCTCTTTTCCTTACCTCCCCCTTCCAGTACAGGGACATCACTTTGTTGAGTTAAACCGACAGCCAATGTTTATATTATTATAATTAACTAAGTAATGTTCAGACTTGAGTCAAATAGTATGTAATGATTTCAGCTCTTTCTTGTGAAATTTTTCATTTTATCTGGGGTTAATGATTGTGTCTTTATTTGTTTGCTTAGTTTCATCCTCAAATCTTGAAGAGAACTGAAACTCTTCTCTTAGTACATTCAAATACATTATACCAGTAATACCATTTTTTCCCGCCTTGGATCATTTCTGCTTGAGTCTTCCATCTTTCTGCTTCAATCTGGAGGATGCTTTTTAAACCTGCTACACGTTGTCATTGTGGGAGTTTTTGTCATCATTCCAGGAATTCTCCTTATTGTCTCCTGATTTGGATTGCCTGCTTTCCTGGATCTCCTATTTTCCTGTTTATTGGTTTTCTCTCATTTTGGTGGAGCATACCCTGCAGAAGTTTGCTGAGAGAGGTTTGAATAGTTGGTCAGATTTTGAGACTTTACATTTCAAAATATGCTTTTACTCTGCCTCACAGCTAATTGATGTGTTGGTTGGACATATATTTCTTTTTTTTTTTTTTTTTTTATTTATTTATTTGACAGAGAGAGATCACAAGTAGACAGAGAGGCAGGCAGAGAGAGAGAGAGAGAGGAGGAAGCAGGCTCCCTGCTGAGCAAAGAGCCCGATGTGGGGCTCGATCCCAGGACCCTGAGATCATGACCTGAGCCGAAGGCAGCGGCTTAACCCACTGAGCCACCCAGGTGCCCCTGGACATATATTTCTATGTTAAAAATCCTTACTCTCCGAATTTTGAAAATATTCTTCTATTATTTTCTAGTTTCCACTGGTATTGTCGTTATGTTCTGTGCCATTCTAATTCCTGGTTCTTTGGAAACCGTGGAGGCTTTAGAATCTTCCTCTCATCCCAATGTCCTAAGATGTTATGGTTCTGTGCTGACTGAGAGGCATTTGTCTTTACTATGCTGACCCCTACATAAAACTTTTTTACAGACTGAAAACTCATGTCTTCCTGTTCTAGAATTTTTTTTTTTTTTAAGATTTTATTTATTTGTCAAAGAGAGAGCGAGCGAGAGCGAGCACAGGCAGACAGAATGGCAGGCAGAGTCAGAGGGAGAAGCAGGCTCCCTGCGGGGCAAGGAGCCCGATGTGGGACTCGATCCCAGAACCCTGGGATCATGACCTGAGCCGAAGGCAGCTGCTCAACCAACTGAGCCACCCAGGCGTCCCCCTGTTCTAGAATTTTTTAAAAAATATCTTTTCCCCTGAATTTCCTCTTCTTCATTTTCTCTGTTCCTTTATTCTTAAAACCTCCATGAATTGTATGTTGAGCTCTGGGTGGGTCACCTAGTTTTCTTTTATCTTTGGTTTTTCATCTTGGACTTTTGCTCTTTCTGGGAAATTTCTGGAACTTCTGTTTACTAACCTTTAAAAAATTCAGATATCAGTTTTACTTTCTAAGAATTAATTTTTATTCTTTGATTTTTCTTTAGCTATTACTGCTGCTATTAAATCATCCCTTTTTGTTTTATGGATACAGTTTAATTTCTTATATCTGAGGATTTTTATGATATTTTTTAAACTTCTTGTATCATTTCTGTTTTTTCCAAGCTCCTCCTTATTTGTTGATTTTAGCCTCTGTCTTTCATTTTTATGTATTATTTGCCCATTAAATATCTGTTGACCACCTCTATATACTTGACACTGTTCTAGTAGCTTATGATATACCAGTGGAAAAATTAGACAAAGATCCTTGCCCTCTTGAAGTTCACCTTATAGTCAAAGAAGATGGCAAGGAAACAGGTAATAGTATAAGAAAATACTATATTAAGCAAGAGGGGGTAAGTGTTAAAGAATAAAGGAAAAAGGAGAGCACTGTAAGGGAGCATAGGGATGGGTTGCTGGGGGGCGAGTTGGGGCGGGTTCTTATTTAGGTTGTTCCGTGTGGACCCCACCGAGAGGTGACTCAAGCAAAAGCTTGAAGCGGGTAAGAGTTAGCCGTGTGAACATGCAGAGGAAAGCCTATTGAGGCAGAGGGAGTAACTATTGCAAAAACCCTAAGTGGGAATGTGCCTGGTGGGTGAGCAAGGAAGTCTGTGGCTGAGAGAAGGAGCTGACACAGTGGTAGGAGGTAAAGTTAGAAAGCTAATAGATGGATCATGTTGGGCCTTAAAAGCCTTTGTGAGGACTTTGGCTTTCCTCTGAGAGAAACAGAAAGTCCTTATAAGGTTTTGAGCAGAGGAGTAACACCATCCTATATTTTCAAAGGTTCACTTGATCTGCTTTTCTGAGAACAGTCTATATGAGGCATTGGTAGAAGGAGGAAGTTCGGTTAGGAGGCTACCTTGAACCAGGGAGGTAGCAGTAGAGATGGTGAGAAATGGTCAGATTCTGGATATGTTTTGAGGATAGAGCCAAGAGAATTTCCTGACATAATAAATACGGAGTGTGAGAAGCGTCAAGAACGACCTCAGAGATTTGGCCTGAGCGTCCCGAGAGACAACCGAGAGAGAGAAGGCAGCAGGAGGACCAGCTTCGAGGGGAAGACCAGGTGATTCTGATTGACATTTTGAGTCCCGAGATGTGATTTACGCTACAGCTAAGGAGAGGCTGTCAGCATTGTCATTCACTACGCTGCTTGGATCCTTTCTTGTTGCATTGTAAACAGCCTGGTACGGTACACATCTGGGTAGAGAGACAGCAGGCAGGTGGATACACGAATCTGCATTTTGGCAGAGGGATCTGAGCTGGAAATACAAATTCACTGGCACACGAAGAAGATTTAGAACCACGACACTGGAAGAATTTTTTTTTTTTTTTAAAGACCTCTTTAAGGGAGTGGGTGTAGGTAAAGGAGAGAAGAGGAACAAGGACTGAACCAGCCTTAGAAATCAAGAAGACAAGGGTCCAGCAAAGAGATCTGAGCAAAGGAGATCTTAGAAGCTTTACTCAAAAGTCAAGTGGTTCTTGATGGGCCCGTTTAATAAAGAGTGTCAGAAAATGATCGGGGAACTCCGTGTGCATGGGTGGGGCTTCCTGAGTTAGGCAGCTTCGCCAGAGGGTGATTGATCGTCGGCAGCTTTCTTTGGGAGAGCTCCAAACATCAGTATCTGTAGGTTCCTTTTCTGGGACCATTCGGTTTCTTTCGAGAAAACTCTTAAGCCCCCTGTGGGGACAGGCAAGTGCGGGCTGAGGGAGGAGGATGAGTACAACAGGTCTTACTTCCAAAAACCTGAAAGTGTGCCGGGTGAAGGAAGGAAGGTTCTTCTTCTACACAGTATGTAGGTGCCCATGGTTCCTAGCACAGAATTTTGTTCTGGACCCCCCTGCGATTCTCTGGTTGGGGTTCTCTAGGCAAAAGAGCTCCCCTGTCCTGGGATGGGGAAGTAGGAGTGGGGCTCAGAGGTGGAGGGGAGCAAAGCACTCCTTATTAGAGTCTGTCAACCAGTTCTTCCCTTTCAGCCTTTAGCCTCAAAGGTACCCGGAGTCCCCAGTTCCTGAGCCTGTTGGGGTTCTGGGATGAGCAGTGTCTTAGTCTTGATTGGTCCGTCCTTCTGCAGGCACTGAGGCTTCATCTGTCTGCACTCTGTCAGCTCAGCCGCTGTTCCCCTGAGGGCTGTCCTTCTTCAGAAATTTGCTAACATCTCTCTTCCACTGCTATGTCTGCTCCCACTCTCCTTGTTCTCGATGACTCTATATCTATTTTTTTTTTTCCTTTACTGGCATTTTAGTGAGGTTTCAGGAGGGAGAAGAAGTAAACATGGGTTCAGTCTGTCACGTTTAGCACGGAGCCCTCGTGATGTGCTCTCAACACTTCTTGAACATCCATTCTCTTCTTCGACAGAGAGAGGGTCTTGTGCTCTGAGCCTTCAACAATCAACAGCATCTAATGAGAACTTGGCAAATTTTGTTCTCATGGGATTTATTTTTATACTTTATTTAGAAAGTGATATTCTTTTTCTAGTCATAAAAATTTCATTCTCCCTAATTTAACTAAAAAAAAAAATAGGTGATTTATAGAAAAATAGTGTTATATGGAGATGCTAAACTTTTGACAGTGATATATTAATGCTTGAAGTTTAGGAGACACTGTACTATTTATAAACCTCTTCACAGGAAGAAATTCCACATCTTCCTACCTTGTCTTCTGTCATCTAAGAACTTTCTCTTGGGACGTGCTGGGCTTCTGGCATGCTCAGTCCTTGGGCTGCTTCTGGTTCTGTTTGTACTTACCCTTTCCACAAATTTAATTTCTTTCAAGTTATTGCTCTCTCCCCTTTCTCTCTCTCTTTTTAAAATATTTGTGTATTTATTTGAGAGAATGAGAGAACGTGGGGGTGGGAGTGAGGAGAAGCAGGGAGAGAAGAGGAGGAAGGGGGAAAGAATCCCAAGCAGACTTTGTGCTGAGCACAGAGCTAGTCCCAGGGCTCAGTCTCACAACACTGACCTGAGCTGAAACCAGGAGTTGGAGACTTAACCAACTGAGCCACCCAGGCGCCTCTCTCTCTCTTTTCTATAGCTGGATGCCATTTTGGAATATTTCTCTTAAGCTGCTGTTTATTAAAAAAAAGTATACACACTTAATTTTCTTGTTAGAAGTGTTTTGTTTGTTCTTTTTAATTAATCATGGCAGAATGAAGAGGGGTTAAAGAATAATGGCCAATAAGTGGGGCAGAGGGAGTGAGGAGTCATCAAATACCTTTAAGAGCATAGTGGTAATTGTCCTGAGTGCTCTCTGAAGGGTGAGTGAGGATGACCTATTCACTTCCCTGAATTTCTTCTTAGATGTTCCATTGCGCTAGACCAAGTCTTCATGTAGACTATAAGGTTTAAGTATATCAGGCCAAATCAGATTGGATTCATTGCTAGTGAAGCCATTTTGATTTTATCTGAGGTGGTTAGGGCAGGATCCCTTGGGATAACGCGGTCATCCCAAAGCCTGCTTGGCTATTCTTGTCTTCAAGGGTAGGCTCTCTTGAGTCCTGCAAATCCCCGAGAGGAAAAGCACTTTCTTTTCTGGCTCTCCTGGACCTTCTCCTGAAGGACATTGAGTCCTTCAGCCTCCCTTAAAGGTCTTAGGGTCATAGCTATATCAGATATGCTGTCTTTTTCCCTGATACTTTGTCCTAAGTTTGGTGTTAGGACTAATCCTATCTCTAAGTGGAAACTGACATCTCCTAACAACCACTTCAAGGTCCCTCTGACCAGAAGGAAGTACCTATTTCCTATCTCAAGCTCACCTCAGGTTGGATATTCATTTGCCGAGCAGAGATTATTATGGCTCCCGGTTTACCCATATTACTAGCCCAGGGCCTCATCCCCATTCAGTTCCTCTTTCCTTCTTCCAGGAAGGGTCTTAAAGAGGACTCTCTCTAGAATTTTGCATCTTTTACTGGAATACATTTTTAAACTTGTGAACAAATCAAGTATAGTTTCAACAAGGGCCATTCCTTCCAGTTATTGCTAAGCTTAGGAAATTCTATCTCATCTAATTTGAGTATCTTGATCCCTTTAGATTGAAGGATTTTATAAATCTAAGAAGCAGATCCAAGTAATAGTTTGATCTTGTTGCAATTTAAGTACATTCCCTCTGATTCTATTCTCATCAGAAGAGCGGAATAGCTGTTAATGACCCCACTCTTTTTCATACATTTGGGGACCATTATTAAGTATCTTTCATCTTCTGTATTTTGAGGCTACATTGTAATAATTCTTTAGCTTCCCCCCCCAATCATTAAAAAAGTTTGGTTGTTCTCTTTGGACTAAGATTTTTCGTATTCTAAACCTGAAGTCTGGAAGTAGATGTAATGTCCCAACAATGGTTTCTTTAGTGCTGGGTAAGATAGTAGAATTTCCTCTCACTTAGTTCTTTGAATGCACCCCTATTTGCTTAATATTGAATTATTCAGTTTCTGTTCCAGAATTAGCCTGTCACAAGTAACCCATTCATCATGAACCTGAGTACTCTTTAGAAATATTACACTCTTCTTACCCACTATATCTGTAAATTTTTTGTTTTTGCTGTTTCACTTACTTTTTTATAGTCATTTTTAATTCAAATACAGAAATTTAGAGTTTCAAACTATTGGCCTTACTGTATGTCTAAAAACTCTGGAGAAAGGAAAATTCACAAAGAATAATTTTCAGGTATTCTGCAACACTGGGGTTATAATTAATGTGGATCACTTATTTTTTTTTAAAGATTTTATTTATTTATTTGACAGACAGAGATCACAAGCAGGCAGAGAGAGAGGAAGGGAAGCAGGCTCCCAGCTGAGCAGAGAGCCTGACGTGGGACTTGATCCCAGGACCCTGAGATCATGACCTGAGGGGACACTAAGTAATCTGCTGGGAGGGTGAGGAATCTTGGGAGCTTCGATTTAATATTTGCTCTTAAAATCTCGTTCTTTAATTTCTGTTTTGTGTGTGTTTTATCATGTAGATGATATTCTTTTCCAGTTGATTTTATGAGCTGGGCTAATGGATCAGCCCCATATTCCTGGTGGTTTAACACAATAGAAGTGTGTGTCCTGGTCATGTAGGGTCCTGTGTGGAGTTCCTAGTGGAGCAGCCTTCCACATGGCCATTGAGAGGCCTACACTCTGTCCATCTAAAGGGTCTGTCCCCATCCTTGTCCTTAGAGCTCTCCCCACTCAGCCAGTGTGGGAGGGAAGGGAGCTTGGCACACCTGCTTCTTGACCATTTGGCTCAGAGGTGACATATTTTACTTTCTCTTTCCAATGGCAGGAAATGGCCCTGCCCAACTCCAGGACAGCCGGGCATCGGGTCCCTGGGTGTGCAACACCAACTTCATGCCATCTTTGTGGCCAGCTCACTACCTCTGCTACATATAGGAGGACATGTGTCTGTCTGTTGCTTTTTAATGGGGTTATGCAACCAGGAGAACTGTACAGTCAACAAAATTTGGATACCCGTGTTTTAGGAATTGCTCAGTTTGGCTGTCAGGCCTCAGTTTGGTTCTTTTTTCCAAAATGAGGTGAACTGAGCAATACAGTTCATGACAGACAGGAGCTAATGGTACTTAGTTCAGGACTGTACTCACTACTGCTGCCTTCCAGTCCAGTGGGACTCTGGAGTGGCCACAAGTCTGGGGCCCCACAGCTAGACTCCCTCGGAGTTGGGCATGAACCGAAAATGACTCAATCTTCATAGGCTTCTTCGGGTCGTCCTTTCTGGTGACCAGCTCCTTCCGGTTGGTCTGGCGCTTTCCTACCCAAAGTTCTGTGTCCCAGGAAACCCTCAGGTCTAGGCGGACTGAGACAATGTAGCTGGGACCATCCTGGTTATGAAATTCAAAGTCCCATGTTCTGAAATCCCGCTCAGTCTAGGGCAAACTAGAAGGATTGGTCACACTACTGTCTTCCTAACAGACTTTTCCTGTCATTGCCCCTGGGTAGACTTTGAGCCATACAGTGACTCTGCCTATAACAAAGGAAAAGCTTCTCCCCCAATCATTTTATGGGAAGCTTAACTATCAAAAGAGCACAGATTTTTTGAGCAGAGAGGGCTCTAACCAGGGACGAGTAGACAGACATGTTTCCCTCAGTGTGGGCATGCGGGAAAGGGGACAGTCCCTCAGTGGCCATAATGGGCTACCTCCGTCCCTTCCCACATGAAGGGGAATGGACACAGCTGCTTCCAGTTGTTTTCTGTTGCATTTGGAGACTTTGCCTGAGGATCACCTAGAGTAAGACGACAGACCATATCTGCTTTCGTGTCCAAAAGAGACCGGGAATTATTTCCAGTTTAGTTTTCTTGTCAATGTAACTATAATTAGTCACCGATAGGATCGTTAAAAACAGAGTTTCCGAACTTGGTCCCCTTGAGTTGAACAGTGTTTGTGGACATCTTGCTGTGAACGAGCTATCTTGGGACACATCCAGGCATGAACCCTTAACTGTGGTGGCGGAAAGACATGGTCGCATGCTGGATTGGGGTGGTGCAGGAAGAGGTCATACTGAACGGGTAGAACAGGACGCAAGGTGTGTCAGCGAGGCAGGACCTGGTATTCTCAGTAGGCAGCTACAAGGAAGACCATCGCCATATAGCTGGGCTCCATGGCTGACCGTCTATCTCTGATATATGATATTAAGACAGGGACAGAGCCTCCTTTCAGAGGGACTAGGGCTTAAGGCAGGGCAGCCCAAGTGGGGCCCGGAGGAGCAATGGATAATGAGCACGGCTAGGACCTGAGACTAGGGTGATACCGACAGTGACTAACTGCCTGGAGGGGACAAAGGGACTCGTTTTTTGGGAGCAGAACTGCCCAGATACTCCAGGCTCCGCCTTCAGGGAGCCCAAATGCAGTTACAGTTACACCCTTGCCGGAATCTCAATGGCTCCTAAGCAGCCCTGCTCACCCAGGACCTCAACACCCCCTCCGCTTATCTTCTGGGTCACTTCCTGGAGCCTCAAGGGAGGTGAGGGACACAACCCCTGCTGGAAAGCCCTTGTAGGGAGGGATCATCCCACTGTCCTGCTAGAGTCCTTCCCCAAAATCCCATGGATGCAAGCCCCATTAGCTTTCAGAGCTAGGGGTTCTGAGGGCCCAGCCCTCAAGCAGGAGTCTTAAAAGCTGGCAGGCTATCTGTGAGGTCCTCTGGGAGAAGCTGCTGGTATGGCATTGTGCTGGGGGGCGGTGCATGCAAGCGTGTGTCTCAGCCTTGCCCACCCGTTTCAGCGTGGGTATCTTCTCCTTGTCTCCACTGTAGGAGTCACTCAGCTGGCTTTCGGGTTTCCTTCAGAGGGAAATAATCTGTACAATCAGGGTATCCGTGGGAGGAGGGAAGTTCCAGAGCCCCCTATGTTGCCATCTTGGTGGCCAAATAAAATAAAAAACCTTTTTTTTTTTTTTTTTTAATTAAGAAAATAAAGCCCCTCATGGTGACCTCGGCTAGAAGATCCAGGTCTTCAAGAATGAGTATCAACTATCTCTGGGCCGATTGTCTCATAATGTGGCGTACACAAACTTCAAGGAATAATGTGGAATCATTTTGGATTCTCTACACTATGCCACTCCCACCGGGGTCAACTCAGGACATCACAAATGACAGTAGAGTTCTTTCCGGTTGTGATAGTGTCAGCAAGGAGCACAGCCGACCTAGCCGAGATCCCTTGGGGGTGCAGCATGGGAAGGATGAGTATAATTCATCTTTTTTTTCTCTTTGCTAGGTGCAGATGAATTATAGTTCTCAGAGAACTGTTCCTTTTTGCTTAAAATAGTATCAGATTTTCTGTCCAAGTTTTCTATAAATAGAGGCAATTTGACTTGATATTGGGACAGGGCTTTGGAATTTGGCGGTAACACAGAACCTTTGATTCTCTGCAAGGCATGGTCAGCTTGTGCTATCGGGACTTATTTTTTCCCTCCGTAAAATGGGAATGAAGAATACTCCATTCAGGAGACTTTAGGGGAATTACTTAAGAGTGTTTTTTAACTGCTGGGTAACCCAAGTGGAAGGCAATGAGTGTGTAAGAATTTTTGGGAAGAGATCTGATAAATATAAATTTTGTTATTTTCTGGGTTCTTTAGAAGAGATGTGGAATGAATTTTGGGCTTAGAATCAGAACCATCTTAAGGTCTGTCTTTTGGAAAAGAGCTAAAATTCATTCCAACTACTGGCAGCTTACATGTTGGAAAGTGATTTTTGGCCCGGATCTGAGGTTTAAGCAGTGTTTGAGTCTTACCTTGGGAAACTCATTTGACATGAAAAGACATCTAAGTTTTTATGTAATTCTTATATTATTTTTATAAGAAGAGATTAGACATTTACCTCCAGATGAAAGCATAATGTTTTCAGGTTGAGTTTTCTCATAAAATAGCCTATGTCTGAGGCGTCTGGGTGGCTCAGTTGGCTAAGCCTCTGCCTTTAGCGCAGGTCATGATCCCAGGGTCCTGGGATCCAGCCTTGCATCTGGCTCCCTGCTCAGCAGGGAGTCTGCTTCTCCCTCTCCTCCCCGGTGGTGCTATCTCTGTCTCTCTCTCAAATAAATAAGTAAAATCTTTAAAAAAAAAAAATGACCAGTGTCTTTATATTTTTTTTTCTTGCAGACAAAACTGTGTGGAGTTTTACCCCATATTTCTGATTACGTTGTGGATGGCTGGATGGTATTTCAATCAAGGTAATTTTAAAATAGGATCGACTCTGTTCTAATGATGACTGTGGTTCTTAGAACCATTAAGGAACAGATGTGCCACCAAACATCGACTGATTGCGGAAATTGTTTTAAAGAAAATAATCCATGTCTCTGTGCATCAAAGAGCACTGCTCTGCAGATAAGCTAACTTTGGCTTCATTTCAGTTTAACTCGGTAAAACAAATAACAAAAACAAAACAGAACAAGAAAACCAACTTGGAGCAAACCGCATGCTGGGCATTCCCAGATGAAAATGACATGATCTTGGTCTTCAACTCTGATTCCTTAATTCCAGTTTCTCTGCAAGAGTTCACCCTAATGATCATAGCTATTATTATCTATAATACCTACGTGCCAGGTACTGTTTTACATCTTCAAACCCATCCCGTGGACAGGATAGATAGAATTGAAACCTTCCTATGAGGTAGGTTCTGTAACTGATGCCTACTCTACAGATGAGGAAACAAACCCACAGTTTACGTAGTTTGCTCAACTTAACATTCATCAGTGTGGGAGAAAACTGGCTTTCAAGTACAACTGTAGGTATTTTCTCAATAACACGTGTACCCTTGAGTTCATAAGGCTGTCGTGTTCCTGTGTGTAGCTGCTCTGCAAACATCTGGAAATATCCTTGGCGAGCTGAAGCCTTAACCCAAATATGCCTGTTTCTTTAACAGGGTCAGAGCAGCACTGGCTATCTGAGTTGGAGAAATTCAATCTCTTTGGCTTTATGCTAACTTTCATCATCTCATTTGGGTCTGACACTTGATGGCTAAGATTTCACTAAACCCCAATCCAGTGGCTTTCAAAGGCAACCTCCTTGACTGTCTTCTTGTAATTTTTGCTGTCAACTGAGGAATTTCAGATAAAATGTCCTTCAGAGAGAGAGACTTCTTAACTCTATTCCAACTCACATTTTTGTCCCCTGAGGGCATGAATGAAGGCGGTTGTTCCTTGTCAGGTAAGACTGCATTAACAACTAATAAGAAACCTGCCTTTGATAATGGGACTCAGTCTCTGCTATTTGACCCTTTGGATGTCACTGTAATGGGCTGAATGAAGCCACTATCAGAAAAGGATTTTCTGTCATAATATTGTTCTTCCTCATGAAAACTTAAGTTGCCTGTTAATTGCCTGGAATAGTTCTTATTGGCTTCGAGGGAATTAAGTCATTATATGGGGGGTTTGGTGCGGAGGCTTCAGAACTGTAGTCTGCTTCAGGAACTGTCCACTTCCTCCCTCACATACCAGCTGCCCCCCGACCCCTGCCATCTCATCTCTTCGCTTGGCCGCCTCCTTCTCCCCTGTAGGTCCCAGGCATGCGTCCTCCCCCCAGGAGGCCTTCCCTGACCCCTTTCTAAGGGATGCTTCCTCCGCCCCCGCTGTTCCATCCCTCCTGCCTCATTTCCTTCCCTGGACTTTCAGTTCTGTGATGTTCTTCTAAGTTTTCTCCTTGTTGGCTGTCTTTGCTGATGATAAACTCTGTAAAGGTAGGGAGCTTGTATCTATTTCACTGCTGACCCCAATCCTTAGACTCTGCTCGGTGTAGAGTAGAAACTAAAGAAAATGTTTGTGATCTAATAAAATAAGGAATTTAATTTTATTCAGGATTTCAGAGCCCCAAAGATAGACTCCAAGTGTGTGCCAGAGGGCTCTCGCAATTTCCATCCATTGAGTGCTGAGGAAGAGAGAGGGTCCCTGATGGCAGGGAAAATATTGATTTTTTTTTTTTTTTGTGGGACAAGATGACAGAAGATCATGCTACACTTTACATTTCTTTAAGGTAAAATTTACACACTATATAGTGAAAGGCACAGATCATACATGGTCCATTCCATGAGTTTTAACAAGTGTGAAGTGTGTGCCCATCAGATACAGGACATGACTTCCACTCAAAATTTTTCTTTTTTTAAAAGATTCCATCTATCTATCTGTCTATCTATCGATCTATCTGCGAGAAGGGGGAGAAGCAGAGGGAGAGGGACAAGCAGACTCCATGCTTAGCATGCAGCCCAGTGTGGGGCTTGATCTTACAACCCTGGGAGTATTACCTGAACGGATACCAAGAGTTGGACATTTTACTGACCGAGGGACCCAGGTGTCCCTAGAAAGTTTTCTTCTGCCCCTCCTCGTCAGGCCCTTTCAGAAGCAAACACCATTCTGGTCTTTTTCATCATAGTTCAGTTCTGCCCATTCTAGAACTTGCCATCGTGGGAACAATACAGTGTTTACTCTTGCACCGTGCTTCATTCACTCAGAAAAATGTTGAGAATCACCATGTTGTTGCAAGTATCCGTGTCTTTTCATTGCTGCATGGTATTCTGTAGTATGATTATCTCAGTTTGGTTATCCATTCTCCTGTTGGTAGGTTTCTGGGCTCTTTCCTGTTTTTTACTATTATGAATAAAGCTGCAATAAACATTCTGTGCAAGTTTTTTTATGGACATGTGCTTTCATTTCTTTGGGGATAAATATATAGGAATGGAATTGTTGGGTAAAAAATGGACCCAAAAGTTGGGTCATAAGAAACTACCACAACTTTTCCCAAAGTGGTTGTACTATTTTGCATTCCCACCAATAACGTATGAGGATACCAATACTGCCAACATTTTGTGTTGTTGGTCTGTTTAAATTTTAGCCATTGCAGTGGGTTTGCGGTGGTATCCTCTCCTTGTGGTTTTAAGATGCAGTTTGCTGATACTGAATGATGTTGAATAATGTTGCAAAAAATTCTCATGTGCTTATTGGTACATTTGTTTGTCTTCCTATATGAATTGTCTATTCAAATATTTTACCCATTAAAAAAATTAAGTTGTTTTTGTCAGAGCTATTGGTGCATTCTGGACATGTGTACATTTTGTGAGCATTTTCTCAGTTGTCATACCACGTTTTGAGAGACCGCCATCACATTCCATATCTTCTCTGTTTCCTCTCTGTAGTTTTTGCTACTTGTCTGGGTCTGGTGTACATATATGCTCGTCACCAGTATTTCTGGGGATATTCGGAAGCAGCTAAAAAAAGGTAAGGAGAAACTATGAACTGGGTGACACTTAGGAAAAGAGAGGCTGGGTGGCGTCGAATTAACTGTGCATTCCTGAGGTTATTAGGGCCCCGATGGTCGTGGTTGCACAAGTGATCTGAGTGGCCCAAGACCCTTCTTCCCAGGCCTTGCATAACTAGGGGTGAGACGGGAACATCAAGTACAAACTGGGCACTCAGTGTGCGCTCGCAGCTGCCACACTGGAAATCCTTGCAAGGATTGCGCACAATCTCCAAAAAGCCGCAAAGCAAACAATCCTGTCCAGGCGTGACCATCCTTTGAGTGTGCAAAGGATGGCTTTGTGGCTAGGCATCCCCTTAAATTCATGTGATGAATCCAAATTTTCAAATGGCAAAAGCGTTTGAAGTTCTGGGAGGTGCCAGCGGTGAGCAGCCTACCCCCGAACGCCTCCCATCATCGCTGCACTGGTTACCATGTCTCTGCCTCGTGTCTTTCTTGTAGGATCACCGGTTTCCGGCTGAGTCTGGGGAGTCTGGCTCTGCTGATGGTCCTAGGCACCCTGGGGATTGCAAACAGCTTTCTGGATGAGTACCTGGACCTCAATGTCGCCAAGAAACTGAGACCCTTCTGATGTCCTCCCCTCCCTTTGCCCAAATGTTTGCAGAAGCTGTTCACACCCTGAAGGTCATGTGGGGTCAAATGGATCAATTATTAAAAAGAGAAGGCTTTATTTTGTTTTTCCTGAAATGGCTTTGTAGGAACATACCCGTTAGAGAATGCGTTTCCTGTTTAAGAATTAAAGTCCACCGTGACAGTGTACAGCCTATCCTCAGTGGAAGGTGCACGGGCTCTGGTTCTTGACGTGCATGCTGAAGCCATGACTGCTTATGTGGGAGAGAGCAGCCTGACCACGCACCGGGTTTTCTGTGGCGCCGTCGTCCCCCCACCGATAATGGTCCCACCACTCCTGTCCCACTACTACGTTCCAGACAGATGCTAAACAGGACACCACGCTCACTTTATGGGCTGTAGGAGAGCAACAGATGGCTGTACACGGGGGAAGTCAGGCAAACACATAAAGTAGCCAGAGAAGACAGTCCTCAACTAATAGCACAAAACAAATCTGGGTGCGAAATTTCCCTTTTTAAAGAAAAAGGGAAAAAGGGATGGGGGGGAAAGGCCTATCATTTTTAAGGAAGCATCCTGAGACTAGTGTGCAGCTGATGTCCTTGCCCCTGGCCAGGGGAAGGAGGGTCATGGTCACAGCTGGAGCGAGGACGGGGTTCTGCTGTACTTCCTGGGTCATGTGGGGTTTGGGGTCGGCCGCTGCTGTGACTCTCCTCTATTTTCTTCATCTTTTTTTTTTTTTTTTTTAAAGATTTTATTTATTAGAGAGAGAGAGAGAGAGCGCACAAGCACAAGTAGGGGGAGCAGCAGGGAGAGGGAGAAGCAGTCTCTCTCCTGAGCTGGGAGCCCGATGCAGGGCTCTATCCCAGGACCCTGAGATCATGATCTGAGCCGGAGGCAGACAATCTACTGAGCCACACAGGCACCCTACTGTTTTCATCTGTAGGATGGGAATGAGTTCACCTCACAGTCTTCAGGGACTTCAGGAAAATGGAATTATGAGCCCATATAACACATTTTAACATCAGGAAAACGGCTCTGTCGATTTTTCTAGAGAAATCTGGACAGCATCGAGTCTGTCGTGGGCATCTTCAGGAAGCTGTTGATTGGGACTATGCATAATAGGAAAAGACTATGCATAATAGGAAATACTATGCATAATAGGAAAAGAGATAAAGGCATTGAAAAAGTAGTGTTTCCAGAATAGTGGGGAAGAGATGACAACCCGGGGTCCCAAATAACAGTACTAAATATTTGCAAATACCCTGAGAACGCAGTGGTCTGAAAATGGGGCTATCAAGATCCTCCTCACGGGCTGTTTGCCTTTGAATAAGGCCCCTCACCCATAGGGGGCGGCTAGCAAGGCAGTAAAGACCAGAGCCAGCCAACACCAATCCTGTTGGAGCCCGTGCTGGGCCCGCTACCACAGTTCCGTGTGGCTCTTTGCCTCTGTTTTCCTTGGGTAAAATGGGGCTATTCCTCACTGTAAAATGCTGTGTTTCTATGGTCTTTTTACTTTTTAGTATTCTGATCAGTTATGATGACTTGTATTGTGACATTTGATTATTTTACACATTGAAGACAATAAAGAAGAAAGAAAGCAAATTTTTTGACCCCAAAGAACAGTTACTGCATAATCATATCCTTTGGAAGTGGGGAAAAGAACACACGACTTTCTCAATCTGGCACTTGAGCATTTATAAACAATTTTTTTTTTTAAGATTTTATTTATTTGACAGAGAATGATCACAGGTAGGCAGAAAGGCAGGCAGAGAGAGAGGAGGAAGCAGGCTCCCTGCTGAGCAGAGAGCCCGATGAGGGGCTCGATCCCAGGACCCTGGGATAATGACCTGAGCCGAAGGCAGAGGCTTTAACCCACTGAGCCACCCAGGCGCCCCTAAACAATTTCTATGTTGCATCTAAATTGGAGCTATTTAAAAAAGTAAATTACAGGGGTGCCCGGGTGGTTCAGTCGGATAAGCATCTGCCTTCCTTTGCCTTCTGCTCCAGTCATGATCCCAGGGTCTTGGGATTGAGTCCTGCATCGGGCTTCCTGCTCAGCGGGGAGCCTTTCTCTCTCCCTCTGCCTGCCGCTCTCCCTGCTTGTGCTCTCTGTCAAATAAATAAATAAAATCTTAAAAAAAAAGTAAACTACAAATACACAGAATTTGGTTAAAAACTTGTGGAGAGGGCGCCTGGGTGGCTCAGTGGGTTAAGCCGCTGCCTTCGGCTCAGGTCATGATCTCAGGGTCCTGGGATCGAGTCCCGCATCGGGCTCTCTGCTCAGCAGGGAGCCTGCTTCCTTCTCTCTCTCTCTGCCTGCCTCTCTGCCTACTTGTGATCTCTCTCTGTTGAATAAATAAATAAAATCTTTAAAAAAAAAAAAAAACAAACTTGTGGAGAAAGAAGATGGGCACACCAGGCCCATCAGAGCGTTTTATCTTTAAACATCTGAACCATAAAATTTATTTCCTTTGTTCTAATTCTATTGTTACCAAGGCAACCTCTTGATTATTTTAATTCCTATAAATTTGGCTACAAGGAGGAAACATGCTGGCCAGAGAGATGTTGAGTTTCAGATCTGTTTGAGAATTATAGATGTATATGATTTGTATACTAATCAGTTGATGGGTTTTATTTTTAGAAATCAGATTCATTGTCTCAAAAAATGTTATCAAAAAAGGGACAGGAAACTATTCTCTGTTAAAAGTTTTAAGAGGCATAAAAACCAAATGGCAATATGGGATCCTTGATCAAATCCTGGTTGGGAAAAAAATACCCCAAAACAGTTACGGAAGGCATGTGGGCAAGACAACTGGGACAATCTGAACATAAAGTAAGAATTAGGTGGTATTAGGGAATTCGTGTTAATTGTGTGAGGTGCGGTAATGATCTTCTGGTTAGGGGAGAGAATGTCCTAATTCTCGGGAGCTGCATGTTGAGAGGTTGAGGGGTGAAGGAACCGAATGGGGATAACTTATCTGGAGTTGTTCTGCGATGGAATCACAGAAGGCATACATGACACAGTGCTAATAGTTACTAAATTGAGGCATGTGTGCAGTTACTCATTGGATCGTCGACTTTTCTGTTTGATGAGGTTCATAATGAAAAGTTCAAAAATAATTTCTAAGAAGTTAAAACCTAAAATCAGATTCTTGGTAGCTGTGAATTTTTTTTTTTTTTTAAGATTTTCTTTTACTTAATTGAGCGCTCTATGCTTGCGGTGGGATCTGTGGGATCGATAGAGCCACAGCAGTAGCGGTGGCCCAGCAGCTGTCCCGGACACAGCAGGGGTTCCAGGGCCTCCCTTGTGCGGATGCTGCCGTAACTGCCTCCACCTGTTGCATGAAATCAGACAGGTCGTGGTGACTTGCCCATAAGACACTGGTGTGGGAATCAAATGTTACCGGAATTAGGAAAGAGACTAGAGGACAAAACAGAGAAGAGAAAAAGAGGGGGGAAAAAAAGAACAGTGAAAAAATAAAACAACAGAGCACTGATTTTACAATCAAGTAGCTTTGTTCCCTTTCTGGGCTTTTCCTCTCCCCGACTTGCCTTTGCTGGGTTGGAGGTGGGCGCGACGTTAATAAGGAAAAATACCAGCTCATTTGTTTTTTCACCTCTTGTCTCTAGACAGAGTTTTCCTTGAAAAGAACGGTCACAGGCAGAGATAGCTCATCTGGTGCTTCTGAAAGCTCCTTTAGGCAATAAAATGCATCTTTCTCACGGGGACAAACGTGGAGTGACTTTCCAGATAGATGTTTACTCTCTGCCTCTCCTCTCATTGCACACTTACTGCACTGGGATTTTAAAAAAAGGTCGGTGAGATACATATAGGAAATCCTTCCGAAGGAGAAGGGGATGGCGTTCATCCTGTGCATGACACACCTCGGTGTCAATGAAAATGCGTGCTTTTAATTAGTCCGGGCTTAGGAATACTCAACTCTTCTCGGAGCTTCAAGTTTTTCTGTTAATCAGACTACCCTCCCCACCCCCATCAGTTCGTTCTTCCAGCTCCTCTCATCTGGTAGAGTACTAAGCCCTTATCAGTGGGACAAAGCCCCAGGTCACACTGTTCTCTGCACGCCGTTATTCGGCAGCCGCTCTGGAACCATCGTCCTCCAGGAGTAGGACCGGCCTCTCCCACAGTCACATGCATTCTTCCTCTCGGTTGGTATGTATCAAAACTCACCTTTGTTTTGGATCTGTTTTTGATTTTATTCTGTGCTTGTGGGCTGTTTTTCTGCTTAACCCAGATAGTTTTGAATGGTGGTGTTTTACTGTGCCTTTTCAAGTTTGATGGAAAGTCTTAGGCCAAGTCTCCTAGAAGGGGAGGGGTTTCATATGTGTGTGATTCACATGTGTGTGATTCGTTAGCAAAGGCCCCCCAGGAGGGTAATCAGAACAGAGTGGGGAAGGGTGAGAAGCCAAGTAAGGACAACTTCAGGCAAAGTCTCAGCCTCTGCCTGGTCCCACAGGGGAGCTCTCGAACATAAATCCTACCTCAGGACTTGTCCAGACCACCTGACTGTGTTCTCACATTCTTGCACTAGCGAGTCACTGACTACCGTGGATCTGAAGAAATGTAAACTTCTTTTTTTTTTTTTTTTTAAAGATTTTATTTATTTATTTGACAGAGAGAAATCACAAGTAGATGGAGAGGCAGGCAGAGAGAAAGAGAAGCAGGCTCCCTGCTGAGCAGAGAGCCCGATGCGGGACTCGATCCCAGGACCCTGAGATCATGACCTGAGCCGAAGGCAGCAGCTTAACCCACTGAGCCACCCAGGCGCCCCAGAAATGTAAACTTCTAATCATTTCCAACAGTTTGTGGATGGTGCAGGCCAAGAGAGATGCAGCGAGGGCTAGAAGTGAGGTGTCTCTGTGTGTGTGTGTGTGTGTGTGTGTGTGTGGACAGTGTCTGCTACAGTAGGGCGTTACTGTATATATTCCTTGAGGGTTACTTTCCCTTCCCTATATTCCTTGAGGGTTCTTTCTTTTTTTTTAAAGTGAAAATTTTACTATCAATTTTCCAATGAGCCAGTTGGAAATTGAAAGTACTGAATCTACAAATGGACCTCAGTATGTTTCTTTCATAGCTGACTTTCTTCTCTTCTGTTTGCTACATCCATTGGGATGCAAATTTAGAAAGTTTTAGTTGTGTGGTTGAATTTAAAAGACTGGGAATGATTGACTGATCTCCTCTGTTAAATAAATGTTTAATGATATCACGAATTTTGAGACAGGAACTGCAGTTAATCAATTACCCAGGCATAGTATATCTGTTTAATTAAGGTTGGAGATCCAGTGACATTCCTAAAACAAACTGTACTTTGGGTTGATTCAGATAATGATCTTTTATTTGTTTTCTTTTCTTTAAAAGTGGTATGTCAACATCACTTCATTTCTACATTTCAGAGTTCTGTACATTTCTTAAAAGGAAATAAGCAATGCTCAATGTACAAAGTAAAAACAGAAAACTAGAAAAATCTGAATAAAATGGAGCAAGTTGCCATAGGTCATACAGTACAAATTAGTCATTAGATGTCATCTGAAGTGCAATATACCACTGCTGTGATGATGAGTTAAGGAATGAAATAAAAATACTCTATTTTAAACAAACAGTATATATATATTTATATGTATATTTTTTACAGATAGTAGACCCAGTGATATCTGCAGTATTGTAAAAACTTATTTACAAATAACTTTTTTAGACATTACATATACATCAGCACCGTAGTAAAAACAAAAACAAAAACAAAAACAAAACGACCTTATTAAAATCTACCTCTCTAGTTAGTTGGTCCCAGTACTAAGCATTTGGAGGAAGCTATTAAAAGGTAATGGAGCCCCTTCTCCCCTCAGCCACCTCCAGTTTCTCATCATTGCTCATATATGTTTCCTGTACCTTTCAGAAAAAGGTAATTATATTTTCTGTCTTCTTGCTTGTTTACTTTTTTATTTTCTTCGTTTGGTTTTTACCTGTCTCTACTCAAGAGTTTCCATGGTGGTGTCCCTCCCCCATGCAAGGAGTTCATGGTCACCTGCCACCAGGTCTTCCGAGGAGGAGCACAGCCCCTGCCTGGTCTCTTGCCCAACTGGCCTCCTCTGGGCTCCATCCTGCCCCTCGCTCAGTAGATCCACCACCTTGGGACATGGGGAGCAAGCCAATGACAGAGTTTGCCTGCCTATTACCTCTCTGCCCTCTGCCCCCAGCTTTCCTCTCGAACCCCCCAATCCCCCATCTCAGGACCCGCCCTGTGCGTGTAACCAGGCCAGCTCCCCACAGCCTGCACCCATGCGTGGTCACACGGAGGGAGCCAGGCTTTCGGACACCAAGGGAGAGTGTGGCGCGAGAAAAGCACGCTCCGCTCTTCCTACGGACAATATACCACGTGGCCTCCCAAACGGGGCAGTGGGAACAGCAGCAAGGACAAAAGACACAGCCTTATGGTAAGTAGCAGAGGCTGTCATCCCTTGCCGCAGATGTCGCTTGGGGCAGATCTGAGTGAATTACAACGAGAACGACTGTACAGGACTTTGGAAGTGGATGACCTTGCCCACGTGGAAGGAACAGAATTTTCCTTCTTTTTATCATCAAAATGGGTCAGGTGGAGCAACGGACTCTTCAGTTCCTCATCTCTGAGCATTTTAGAGTCGTCTTTCTGGTGAGGAGGGATTAAGGTCAAGGCCAGTTTCAGAGCATCACCCCTGGGAGTTTTCTGAAGGGAAGCAGAGCCTGTGCCGTTTGGGCCACGTCTCCCAGGGTAGACCAGAAGCATCGGGTGTGGCTCACGGTAAGCCGCCATGCAACGTCAGAGGGGCTGCTCAGTTTCGGGCAGAGAATATTCAGCCGACTACACGTTAGAAAAAGAAAACTCCAGTGTTGCCTTTGCATTTCAGGCGTTGTCTGAGTTCTTCCTTTATTAGGATTCTGCCCAGGTCCCCTAAAGACAAAAGCTTCATTTCTTCTCATATAGTCTGTAAGGAGAAGCAAGGGCAGGATGGGGTGGAGGCAGGAAGGAGCAAGGGCAGGGGTGCGGGGAAAAGCGGCCACACGGGCAGACATAGCATCCAGTCGGGGTCTCCCCTACCCTGTGGCCACCGGAAGTAGATGTGAACTGCCTTGCCAAATTGGCAGGACACCGGGCCCCCAGGAGGCTCCAGCCCGACTACCTGGAGTGCCGGCCGCCACCGTCATGGCCATGATCACTGGCAGAGGGCTGCCATCCCCAGGACTGCCGGAGGACCCTTCTCCAGGCTTGCTTGGCTCTCTTTGAGAGGCAGCTGAGAGCAACGCCTCTACAATTCCTGAGGGTCATCACAGGGCAGCAGACAGGCTCGTAGGATCCTCTGTTGTCTCCCGTTCTTCGTGCCTACCCGCCAAACACAGCAGCATGTCTCGACGCCTGACCTCTCTTTGCAGCCAGGGTTCAGCGCATTTCCGACCTGTGCTCTGGGCCTGTGCAACCACGCAGCAGCCTCTGCGGGACGCTCCTCGGCCCCTGAGGCTTTGCGGTCTGCGGCCCCGGGGGCCAGGCGGGGTTGGCGGAGCCCTCACGCTGGGCAGCAGTCCCGTGAGGCTGGAGCAGAGATCCCTGGGCCAGGCGTGCACCAGAGGGCCGAGCGGAGGGGCCTCGGATCCGTCTTCCCTGCCTGCCTCCGCGGTGTCTGCCTCTCTCACAGCCAGGATCGGCGTGGCCTGGTGTCTCGGTTGCTGTGTGAAAATCAGGTGAAATGAGGCCCAGCGGGGCTGTGGATTGGCACCTGGATCTTTCACTGTCAGCCAGCTGCAGTTTTGCTCAGTTTGCGTGGGTCAAAAAAACAAAAAAACAGGGATGGCTCAACATCCTGTTTCTTTTACACGTTTTAAGCTTTAACACTAGGAGTCGTGCTTCTCGGGTTTCCTTTGGACTAGGGGTTCCCGAACAACTCATCAAGCTCCTGCATCCACTCGTCCCCTGGGCCGCCTTTGATGATGGAGTCCACGAGGTCCGCACTGTCCGAGAGGCCGGGGAAGGAGGCCCCGGCTGCCTCGCCGCTGTAATTGTAGGACATGTCCTGAGGGGCGTTCCGCTCGTAGGCCTGGCTCTGGCCACCCTGAGCGAAGTTGCCGCCGGGCATCTGCTGCTGGGCTGGGGGCTGGCTGAACGCTGGCAGGCTGGGGACGCCCTGGCTTAGGCCAGACATGACCATCGGCCTGGCCTGGCCGCTGCTTTGTTGTCCTGGGAGTGGCGGCATCATCTGCCGGCCCATGGCAGCTGGGTTGAGGGTTCGCACGGCGCCAGTGTTAGCGTCCACGACCTGGCTCAGTCCCTGTGGGAAGTGTTGCTTGGTCAGCCTCGGCTGGCCAGCTTGAAGCGGGTAGCTGGCGCCGTTGTTGAATGATCCCAGTTCTCCACTAGTCCTCCCGGGCATGCCTTGTAAGCTCCTCTGTGGCCAGCTCTGCGCTCCCTGCTGGACTGTTCCCATAATGCCCTGCAGCCTTGGCGGGCCCTGGGGCCTTGGCAGGGCTTGGCTCACCGGCCCTTTCATCTGCTGGTGCTGCTGGGTAATGGCGGAGTTCACCAGCATGCTCTGACCGAAACCGCTCACCATCCCAACCCCTTGCCCCGAGGTGGGCTGCCTTGGCCCCTGGGCTTGGTTGTGTGTGATGCTCATACCACTTTGGTTTGGGTGCTGCAACATTTGGGTCATTCCTGTGCTCATATTGTACATTCCTGGTTGGCTGGTAGGCGTGTTGCTATAAGGGGCCAGTCCCATCTCTGACTGGGCTGCTGCCGTGGCCATTGTCCCTGGGTTCTGGGAGGGTCCCATTCCCATCATGCCTGCGTTCTGTGCCATCAACCGCGACGTTCGAATGCTCTGGAGGGCTGCTTGGCTTCTCACAGCTGCGATGTCCTGGGGAGAACCTACAGGGGAAGAAAAGACATTCCCATCCACTCATCTCGATAAGCAATTTACTGTAACATATTGTTGCGATTATCTGTAGGCATGACAAAATTCTTTTATACGAAAGGATCTACTCTGATCCTAAGTCCTTAACAAAAATGATTATTTTTCTGACTATAACATAGGCTGATTGTAAAAAAACTCAGAAAAAACTGAAAAGTACAATGATGAAAATTCAAGTTACCCGAATTCCCCCCCATCCAGAGATAACCACTGATAACTACTGTATAAATAGACACATGAAAATAGGGATCATACTGGACACATGCTTTTGTAGTTGATATACTCTGTTATTCTTTTTGTACACATTTCAGAAGCAATTTTTTTTCTCACTCTTCTTGATAGGATGCCACCCTCAACCAATCAGATACCATTATTCTTGGAGGTGAGAGGGAATTCACATCCTGGGCTAAATTAAGAAGCAACGGCTGATCACTTTGTGTATTCTATTTGTGAAGTGGAACATGGTTCAGTAGAGAATACTATCAATAAAGACCATTAGGCTAATTTCCCTTAAGACTTGAGTGGGATTTGAGAGGTTAAAGGTCACTGCTTCTGCTAAGAAGCTATTTCAACAGATGGGACATTTTTTGGATCCACTCTACAGATTTCCACATGCTCCAGATTCTCTGAATCATAACATGTCAGTGCAAACTGGCCAGCTTCCTGAGCTAGAAAAAGAAATCATCCTGCTACTTACTCCTTGGCAATGAACTTTATGCATTTTTGTAGCAAAGTCCACTCACTCCTACAAGTCGGCAGTGACTTCTCTCAGCAGATCACTGACATGGTTTTAATGATGCTGTTTAAAAAGCTGGCCAGAGGATGAAGGCCAAGTCTCTCAACTCTAATTAGGCATTTGAGGGAGTCCTTCTTTACATGTTCCTAGGAAATTTCCAAATCAGCCAAGAGAAAGAAATGTCACCCTTAGAGCCCCAGTCAGTTTTGTAAAGGGCTAGGAGATGCACGAAAAGAAGTTTTTTCCATGTCCCTCTTAATAATGATTAAGTCTATGAGACACAGAAAAATGGTTTGTTTTATTTTCTGGACATTTAAAAAAGATGCAGCATGGGAGCCAATCGATATTATAAGCAAATGTGATACCACTTGGAACTGGGATGAGAAACCAGATGAAAACAGTGTAAGCTTGTTAAGCCTGGCACCTGGGCAGTAAGTGTATTTCTGTCTTCCTGATGGGGTTATTGATTTCTGGGCAGCAAATAGGTCTCCATATTTTCTTTCTTTCTTTAAGAAAGAAAATTATGGGAATTTTGATTATGACTTAAGTTTTTGTGGCTTGAGATCGATACCATGCTGCACTGAGAAATGAAATGGTTTCTGTGGGGGAAAGCTGCCAGGGCTGGGGGCGAGCCCTAGAAATGTTTCAGTTTTCCGTTTTAAGCTTCATTATATCGAAGTGACTTAAAAAAAAAATCAAAAGTTCCTGTTAAACACTGGATGAGAGTATATATTGCAATCTGTAATCTTGTTATGAAGTTTTGTGACCTTAATGACTAAATCTGTATTGACTACATGGCAAGTCTGATCAACTGTGGTGAAATGGGTTATTGAGTTGTTTATAAAAAAATTTTAAGGAGAAAATATTGCTGACTCAGAGACTGATTGGCTAGACCCAAATTTTGTAAACAGGCTAATGAGCTACTGGAAACAGATGAAAAGACTTCCATATTTTGGACATTTTTGTTGTATGTTTATAATGGATCTATTGAGGGACTGGAAATGGTCTGGGCCACTTTGGTGAATGAGAAATAGGTTCCTCTTTTTAGAAGACAGAAATGCTGCAATGCCTTTTAAGAGTTATTGAAGCATTAATCCAAGCCAACCTTTATTTTTAGTATAAAATGACTGTACTACTATCTAGGTATAACTTTTATAGAAAAAAGGGCATTTTATTTTATTTATTTATTTTAAGATTTTATTTATTTATTTGACAGAGAGAAACACAGTGAGAGAGGGAACACAAGCAGGGGGAGCTGGAGAGGGAGAAGCAGGCTTCCCACTGAGGAGGGAACCTGATGTGGGGCTTGATGTGGGGCTCTATCCCAGGACCCTGGGATCATGACCGGAGCCAAAGGCAGATGCTTAATGACTGAGCCACCCAGGTGCCCCAAAAGGGCATTTTAAAACCAGCACTCAGTTCCATATTTTTATCCTAAGTAGAAACAAAATGCTTTTTTATTAATCTAGTTTAATACTTGTATAGAAAAAAATGCAAATGTGTTTAAAGAATTACCTTGTCATTATCTGATTACTATATACGTTAAATAACAGACTAATTTTTTTTTCTTCTTCTTCCGTTTTTGTCTAAGACATATTATTGTGAGGACGCTGTACTCAAATTAATTTTCTTGCCCACTGGTCACAGTGTCAAAGAAAATCTTCCACATTCAAATAGAAATCATAGGCAATTTTTTTCTTAAAAGGGTCTGTTTCCTATTTTCACTCATAGGAAGCCTGTATTTGTGAAAAATAAACATTTCTCTATAGGCATGTAACATTGCCCAGAGGCACAAAACTTAATAAGGGAAAGATAGTCATTAAACCTTTGAAATATGTAGTGGTGAGTGTTCATGGAGGTTCTCATGCAAGTTGTTCCTAACGTAACTCTCCAAGGACACTATTTCTTATCTACCAATTTGCTGTTTTCCCAGATACATAACATTATGATATCTAAGGTGTTAGTAAAATAAGGATGAGAGGAAAAGAAAAGAAAAGAAAAAAGTGTACCAATCGCCTCAGGGACCCAACAATGTCACTGGTGGTTCAGGCTAAGTACAGCTCAAGTTCAAAGAGAAAAACTTTTAAAACTGGACCCAAACCATACGGAATAACTCCTAATACAGAAGAAGTATTACATTTCAGTGGGCTCCTTTATTCCAAAAGATAATAAATGAATTATGAACCTAGAAAAGTCAAGGGACACTCTGCTGGGTTTTTAGAATTTTACATTTTTAATTTATTGTTAATGGAAATCACTGGTTCTTAAAGTGTGGGCCTTGGCCAGCAGCCCCAGCAGCAGAGCAACTCCTAGGAGCCTGTTGGAAAAGCAGATTCTCAGGATCACCCCAGACCTGTGGAATGAGAGACTCTGAGGGTGGGGCCAGGCCGACTGTGCTTTTTTTTTTTTTTTTAATTCAATTTAGTTAACATATAGTGTATTATTAGTTTCAGGGGTAGAATTTAGGGATTCATCAGTCACATATAGCACTCAGTGCTTGTCACATCACGTGCCCTCCTTAATGCCCATCCCTCAAACACCCCTTCCCCCCACCCCCCACCCCGTCCCCTCCAGCGACCCTCGGTTTGCGCTTCCACAAGCTCTACGGGTGATTCTGATGCAGCTTAAGTTCGAGAACTATATCTAAAACAAGAATTATGCGTGTAACAGTGACCATTTCTGCGCTCCCCTGCCTATGACCAAGTGAGAAGCAGAATTCTTCAAACACTACCAGCACTAATTTAGTGCTGTTACCTGAACTCGAACCCAGCCCAGGAGGTCAGGCCCCTGGCTACATTTGGATTTACACGTCACGGCTGGAAGGTATAAAACGGAAGAGGGGTGCACTGGCCTCACCTTGGAACTGATTGACCTGCTGCACGGGGTATGGATTCCGCTGCTGCTGGAGGTGCTGGCGGGGTAAATGGGATTGCTGCAGCTGCTAGAACGACAGGACAAGAAGGGCAGGGGGGTGACATGGGAGACACAATGAAATATCGTGGCAGCTTGGAGGAGGCACTTTTTCAACACGGAACTTGGTGTTGAGGAATCAGGTGCATCCAGGCGGGTGCACAAAGCACAAGTTTGATGGATTTTCACAAAAGCAAACACATTCCTGGTAACCGGCGTGTGGATCAAGAAACGGAGCTCTGCTGGGAGCCGCGCGTGCCCCTTTCCAGTCATTACCGACCCCAGGGAACCACTTTATCCAGCTGGGAAGCACTCTCCTGACCTGACAACACAGACCAGTGATGTCTGCTTTCGTAGTTGGTGTAAGTGGATTTCTACAACGTTCTGGCGTCCAGCTGTGGGGTCTGGCTTCCCGCATTCATCACTCTACTTATGAGACTCACCCATGTTGATGCATGTAGCTGTGGTCAGGTCGCCGTCACCTTTGAACATTATTCCATTGCAGGAATGACGAGACCACGACTTATTCACCTATTCTCCTAGTGATGATCTTTTAGAGTGTTTTCAGTTTTGGGCTGTCCCCAATATGCTGCTAGGGACATCCTCGCCCATGTCTTTTGGTGAGCATCTGGCAGATCTGCTGATCCAGGAGGAGGCGGTTTTGACTTGGACCATCTACCACCTGCCTGCATGTTTTCCTTAGCATTGCGGGACCCAGCTCGAGGGACAAGCAACTAATTTTTAATGACCTAAATAGATGCTTCTGGTACAGGAAGTTGGGATTCTCAGGGACTATATAAACAAGGCTCATCTTATTCCCACGGGGCCACACTGCCTGTAAGACACATCCCTGCAAGTTAAATACACAGCATTTAGTGCCTTAAGGAAACCATGGGGGACTCCCTGGGTACCAGGAGTGGAGGAAGAGGGACAGGGGAGGCTGGCCACCCCTGTCCCTCTTCCTCCACCCCTCGGGGATTCCGCCCTGTCCGCACTGTTACCAATCTACTGGAAAGGCTATTAGGATCATTACCATGCTGTATGCGAAAAGGGAACGAAACAGAGAGCGAGGTGGCAAGAGCAGAGAAAGGGGTTTGAGTTCCTGGTCTGCTGTCAAGTAGCTGCCTGACCTTCGGCAAGTCATTACCTTCTCCTGCCCCCGTTGAATATTCATGGGGCACCTTCCACAGTGAGGGCTTATAAAGGACACACATCAAGGGCCCTACCCTTTCAAGTGTTCATTATAAAAATAACACACATTGACCACTTCTTAACACGTGTGTTTATTTCTATTTTTTCCTCTTGTTTTTGTTTCTGGGCAGCTCTATAATTTTCTTTCTCTTTCTTCTTCTCTTTTCTCTTTCTCGACAAGGCCAGCCAGCACTCTGGCAACCAAAAAAAAGGAAAGCTTCTGCCCTGCTCACCCCATCCTGTGATGCCTACCAGGGTGTTTTGCACAAAGTGTTGAAATTAATTAATTGTGTAGATGAAGTGTAGACAAGAAACCGTGCTAATCTTTTAGGCAGCAATAGAAGGGCATTATTGAGAGTAAACTGAGCACTTAAAAGCTTCTCCTCGGCCAAACTTCTCATATTATGTAAGAATTTAAGTGTCCCAGTGTCGAACAAGCCCGGGGTGGCCTGGGGTGGGGTGGGGATAGGGCTTCTGTTCTAGTCCCTGCCTCTCTAGCTCTGCCATGACTTCTTCCATGAGCTCCCTGGCCTCAGTTTCCCCACAGGTAAAAAACAAAAGCCATCCTAATCACCAGTATTTTTTTCAGGTCTAAAAGTCTAGGTTCTGTGGAACCTTTGTGAACGGAAGAGAGGTGACCTGCTCCTTGCTCTTCGAGAATAAGGAATTAAACGTTAACTCACACCTGCTTTCAACCTGCTCTGCTCTGATTCTTAAATCCACTAGAATCATTTTAAAGTTCCCAAAGATAGGCACAATCCTAAATCCTTCTGTTTTTCCCCTCACGTGTCCCTTCAGGAAATCCCAGGATCTCTAATACTCAGGACACTTTCACTGCTGAGGCAGAGCCCCAGAAAGTCAGCTGGGCATGGACAGGGCAGTATTCATTCTCAAAACAAAAAGCTGAGAGCTCAGCACTTGTCGACCCCTCGGAGGCCTGCACTGATCAGCACCGTCTCCGGGACTTGTTTCTGTGCATGCTCCCAGCCTCGCATCTGGACTAGTCCCACTGGAGGGCTCGCACCCAGGGCCACAGCCCTCAGGTCAAGTTCTGTGAGAGCAGGGTCATGTGACTCCCCCCCCCCCCCGCCCCGCGGTGCACAGTTTCTAAAGGCTTTTACGTGCTTGATTCCATGTGATCCCTAAAGCAGTTACAGGAGAAAGTCTGGGAGATTATTAACCCTAAGCTGGCAGATGAAGAGAGGGGGTGAAAGGCTTTTCCAAAATGACACCACAAGCAAAAGATGGGCCACATTTGGAGTGTGAGTAAAACTGTCCTTTCCTGGCTTGGTTTCCACAGCTTGCTAAGGAATCACATGCATTCCCCCATCTTTTCCAAGGGGCCTGTATCTCTGTGTGTCCTGGGTTCTGAGGGGTGCCCTGTTCTCTCGGCGCCTCGTCTGGCCAGCCTCCTGGGGCAGCTCTTCTTCTTCCACTCTTTTGCTTCCCTCCTTGTTTCCTGAGGTGTGGCTGCCCTCGCCGAGTGGAACACCCCTGGCTGGCCCAGCGGCATTCTGCCCGGTTACCCCAGCTCCTATTTGTGCCTTGGTCACGGCATACACATCAAAGGCCATCGCTCCAAGTAGCAGGTGCACCTGAAACTTCCTGGGATTGGCTGAGGAGAGGATTTACACAGCCCAGCTCCCCCTCGGCAGCTCCATTTATCACTGCCTGAGAGATATTAGCATGGTTCCTTGTCACACACCTTATGCAGGGTGAGAGGGATAGAGGTTTGTTTGTACAAGAGCTGCCAGGCGGCTGACTGACCTTGGTAAAAAGAGAGATAATTACACAGCTGCTCAGGAACAAAAGCAGGGAAGGGAACATAGTGAACTGTGCTCAACAGTACAATTTTCCTATTTGGGGGCTGACTGGTGTTACTCTGAACCGCTGCTCTTAGTAGGGACCTCAACATATCTGTGTCCCACACAGCATTGTGGGTGTGAGTGTGTGTGTGTGTGTGTGTGTGTGTGTGTGAAAGATGCTTGATAAATTTCCAAAATTTTGATTGTATTAGGAACACTCTGGAAGGGGAACTGTGAGGTGAGAGCCCCGTTGGGCTTTAAGCCTCATATGACAACCTCACACCTACCTCCACTAATCAGAGAGAGCTGCCCTGGACAGACCCCCCAGGAGCCAGCTAAGGATCTCTTTTGGAAGGCCTCAGGCCTTTCCTGGGATAATACTGAATCAGGCATGGGCGTCTTGAAAAACAAAACACACTGAAACCTACAGAAGCTGCTTGCTTTCAGGGAAGGCTTTCTTTCAAAGCTGGAGGAATTATATGGCAAGGGTGGACAAAGATACCCAAGGTAAGGCTTTATTTGTATTAGCCCTTCTTTTAACTCAAAGATTTCTTCAGCTGTTTTAAAGCTGTTGGGAATTTTCTTAAGTTTGCACCCTTTCTGTGACCTTGCGTTCAGGTTTCCAGGTAGTTCTGTGGGCCCTATTCTTCTTCTATTGTTCCTGTCCCATTGTTCATAACCAATTCTGTAGAATTCTCCTCAATCCCTCCTCTTGACATTTTCCTTCAAGAAACAAAGTTCTCTGAGTTATTTTCTTTTTCTCTTCATGCTAGAAATATTAGCGTCTATGAAGAATGTGAGGCAGCCTCCCAACCCCTACTCTGATGGTGCAGACCCCGTACCAGAAACCGGAAGAAAAGGAGTCAGGCTTGAATCGAAAGAAATGTCTCTGACAAACGGGCCTTCAAATTGATGGCTGAAGCCTCTCTTTTAAAAACAAACTCATTCATTCTAAGAAAAAGCTTAACTAATTGAAAGGTCTAAATTCTGCAGGTTCTTCTGTGATCCTGGAAAATGCTGGACTGTGACTACCTTGACGAAGGAGGGGAACTGGAACTCTCCTGCAGACACCAGGCACTGAATAAATGCATCATGTTACCTGCTCAGCCAGAATCTGCTGCTGCTGCTGTTGCTGCTGCTGCTGCTGCCTTTGCTCCCGCAGGAACTGTTGCTTCTGTTGCTCCATCAGCTGGGCCCGCTGATCCATGAGCATCTGCTTCATGATGGCTGCTTGGGGCTGGCTGCTGAGGAAGCCGGGTCCCGCGGCACTGGCTCCGGACACCATGCCGCTCGAGCCTGGGGGCACCGAGGACTGCATGGGGCCTGTGGTCCGGGGGAGTCCAACTGGGTGCTGTTCCTGGGAGGACAGGAAGATGAGAGAAAGCACAGATTTCATATTTGAAAGGAAGCATGGGGCAGAGGCCTCTGCTTGTGGACCCAAGGGGTCCCCAGTGGCACACAGTCTATTCCACAGAAACACAGGAATCCTCAAATCTGGCCTTACCGTGGTGGAACTGGAGGGGTGCAGGGGGACAGTAATACAGGACGGCTCTGGGATGTCTGAAAGCAAGTCCAGTCTCTTTTGGATGGGACTGATTAGAGGATAAAGGCCAGGTAATCAGTTAGCATTCTACTTTCCTCCAAAGGAAAGGGATGAAGACCTCCGGCTGGGCTACCTTGAGTTTGGAATGAGATAGCCTGACCTTACCTCTTTTTTTTTTTTTTTTTAAGATTTTATTTATTTGACAGACACAGATCATAAGAAGGCAGAGCAGTAGGCAGACAGAGAGAGAGGGGTAAGCAGGATCCCTGCTGAGCAGAGACCAATGCAGGGCTCGATCCCAGGACCCTGAGATCATGACCGGGGCCCAAGGCAGAGGCTTAATGCACTGAGCCACCCAGGTGCCCCCTGACCTTACCTCCTAACCTTCACTGCCCACCTGGCCTAAATGGACTTCTTCTAAGTTAGCAGGAAAGACATTTACAGAAGAATTCTGGAATTTATTAATCAAAAGATCTACTATTCGATGGAATTCTAATTAATTGCAACACTAGAAAGCTTTGCTATATGTAAAAAAAAAAAAAATCCTGCTAGTGGGAGTTGTTGATGGTGAGAACTGGGAATGTGTTACACTGAACAAAGCTACGCAATCTCCCGACATCTTTCAAAATAGAACCAAACCTCCTATGTCTGGGACAATTTAAAATGTGGGGGTTGATTCGGGTCTTTTGATTCTACAATTGTCTCAGTCAAACGATGGCAACTTGTAAGGATTGGTACTTAAGGAGTAGGAAGTTAAGTGGTAGAAAACTACCCACAGAATCTAGTGACTACTTCGAAGATGTGTTCAGAGGGTAAGCCCATAACAGCCAGACAGTGTAGACCAGGGAAAAATAGCTGATGGGCAGAGTTGGTAGGTGACCATAAGATTCAGCTTCTAGATAGTTCCTTTCTTGTTCATCTACCAAGTGCACCTGGTAATGGCATGTATGGTCAGACTACTCTGCAGAATTGTTCCTTTTAACTCATTCAAGTTTCAAGTAATCAATCTCAACACAGAGGATCTGATGTCTGAGATGAACACAAATTAAACGGGCACACACGTAAGGACATTCCCAGTCACAGGGTGTGGGATCATCATGAGGCCAAAATAGTAAGAAATGAATACGAATAACTCTAGTTATTTAAATATTTTTGTCTCCAAACTGGGTTTTAGAATTTTTTCCTACTTCTGTTTTGCTCTTTGGTACAGATAGAGTCAATCAGGCTGGCACTGTCCTCTCAAAATATACAGTTGAGTTTGATCTCTGACTCTCCTACAGACCCAGTCCTGGATTGGATTCCCCACAGCCTGGGCTGGTGGACCTTCCTTCTGTGGTGTGGTGCTCAGCCACTCGTGCTTCTCTTTCCAGTAGCGAGATACGTTAACCACATCTTCAGCTGCTCTTCCTCTCACCCTCCACTGACACAAACGACAAGCGAAACAAAAAACCATTACTCCTCTCAGCCTGGGAACAAGAGGACAAGTAGTTCTGGGGAGTTAGTGCGGTAGCCCAGGTCACACTTAGCCAAAGGAAGAATCGGAAAGAACAGAATCAGAACACTGACCCGGGGTCTAAATTTAGTATTCCTTCCACTAGCACAGGCCCTTCCCAGACTGCAGGTCACTGGTGCCAAGTGTATGCCCAAGAACTGCTTGCAGACTAAATATACAGTATGTCTCCCATAAGTGTACTGTGTTCTATTTTTCAAATATAAGTGTTGTTGCAAAACCCTTTTTGTCTTTGTATATTTTCTCGGTAGTCAATTATTAGGTAGACAGCTGTGAAATATTTATGTGAAAAAGAACTTACACTGAAAAATGCCAAGAGCCTTTATGCTACCACAAAGTTTCCTTTAGGCCTGACCCCTGCAGGCCATCAAGATATTTCAGAGTCTCCCCCTTTCCCCCCAGTATTTGCTTCCTGTTTCCAAGTCCTTTCTTCCAATGGGATAAAGCTGCTGCTTGCCACCTTTAGAAACAAATGGCTGATTGACTTAACACTTTAACAAATGAATTCACACTCAAGTAGAAACAGTTAATCAATCAGCAAAAATACAGAATACAGGGTTTTGTTTGTCCTCCCTCCACCCCGTGCGTATTTCAGTATATTTGATATTTCCAAATTTTGATAAGGAGAAAGCTAGAAAAAAATGTGACCCAAGGGAAGATAAAGTTTGCTTCAGCTAGTTTTAGGACAGGGCTGGTTTGGGCTGGCCCTGTTAATCTTTGGGCACTTTGAGATATTCTCTTCCTGGGTGAGCAGGCCTGGGTAGCAGGGGCACATGCTCACAACTGGTAAGTAGTCACGAGTTGGTTTCCTAGCCTTTTCTCCACCCTGGAAGTAAGGGAGAGGAAAATGAAATGGTGATGTAGATACATGCAGCCACTTTTGGTCCCTGTCTTCCTGGGGCAAAAGAAATACTTCAAAAGCACAGTGGGGACAAAAAAAAAAAAAAAAAAAAAAAAAAAAAAAAAAAAAGAGAGAGAGAGAGAGAAAGAAAACTCCCCAAAGAGATAGGTTATTACTTCCCAGGATTATGCATTTATCCAAATGATTCCCTCCCAAAGGCTTTGCCTTGGGGTTTCTTGCAGAAGACCTACAGACCTAGGGATGGGAGGGCCATGCGCATTTTCAAGGCTTGCCTTCCCTATGAAACATCAAACATGGGTGAATCTAGGTCTTTCTCAACAAGCTCTAATGCATTCAGCAGCGGGTGAGTGACACCTAGAGCCCCAGCCTCAAGTGTGTATTCCAAAGTGTGAGGCTTGCCTTACAAATGGAGCTGGCTGAGGCCATTAACTGTTTCATATTACATGGCAGCTTTTAACCTCCAGTCTAAGAGGGCTTAATGAGCAATAGTCTGTCGAATTTCAGGATTTCAGGCCACTGCTCTTGTTTCTAAGGAGGACACACACGGCGTGTGCAATTAGAGAAAACCAGGCTGAGCTTTCGTCAGAGAAATGTAATGCCTTGAAGCCAAATGATGCAGTATTTTTAGTTTTAATTACCGGCTCGTTCTCCACCCCGCCCCCTGCCCACCGACCTCCCTTGCCTTGCCAGTAGCTTCCCCTTAGAAATGCAATTGGCTAACGTAGACCCTCATTACTCCCCAAACCTTCGCACTCTTCAGTAAGAGAAAGGGAGGGGGAACAAACCAGAAGCAATAAACTCATTTTACCTAGCTTCTTCTCCAGGGAAAAGATCTTAGCGATTTTTCCAAGGGCTGGAGAGAGGTAGGAGGTGTAAAAAACGTCCTGCCTCCTCCGAAGAAGCAGTTTTCTACTTCAAACAAAACAAAACAAAACAAAAAAAACCAGCTGTGGTAAAAATATCTCCCCAGAGCAGCCAGCTGTTTATTTATAAATCTGTGCGTGGCGAAGCTTCATTTCTCTTAAGTGTTTTCAAGAACAAGCGTAGTGTTTGGGTGAGAGGGCCCGGGGTGGCTGGCGGCCAACCCAAAGAGCGCCAGCTCCAAGGCAGGGGGCGCACGAAAGGCTGCCGGTAGAGACGGGGGCCGCGGGGCCGGGACTTGGGGGCGCGCGGGGGGCCTCGAGGACGGCCCCGGCTTCAGCCTTTTCCAGGCGGTCCTCGTCGGAGGAACAAGGAGCAGCTGCTGTTCTCCGCCTGCCCCAGCAGATGGTGGTGTCAGCCCGGCGCTCCGGCTGGCAGCCCCAGCTCCGCCCGCGCGGCGCTCTCCTCCCCCCCACCGCCCGCCCCCCAGATGGCTTAATCAGGACTCCTGTTCCTTCCCCCCACCCCCCGCGCCGCCCCCCGGCCCCCGCCCCGCGCGTCTGGGCGGACGCGGCGAACGTGGAGCCAGGCAGTCAAGTGTTACTGCGTACAGCAGGTAGCCTGGCAACTGAGAGCATAATACCGAGCAGATGGTGTTCGCACGGCGTGATGGACATCACACACGACAGCCTGAGACAATCCAGGAATTCCCTGGTGACTCGAGGCCCTCTTTACACAAAATGAGTTCTCTCTCCATTGCCGTGTATCTCTGGGGTTATCTCCCCCCTCTCTCCGACCGACACCGAACTGGTTTCTTATTACCGACTTTCCTTGCAGCCCGAGGGGAGGGAGCTTTCAGGTCGGGGTGGGGGAGGCCGGAGAAGGAAACGGAAGGGCTGGGAGCGGGAGGAGATGGGGGTGGGGTGGGGGTGCGGTGGCGCCCGGAGAGGGGAGGGCGAGTGGCGTACACCAGCCCCCGGGGCTGACCGTCCGAGAGGGGCAGAGTTCCCCGCAGCCCAGGCTGCACAAAGCCGGCGCGGGAGGGCGGCGCTCTGGGCGGCCCGGGCTCAGAGTCTTTGCAATCACATGGCCTACGAACAGCCTAAATGAAATTTAGGATTTTACTTAAAAAGTCCCCTGGGGCGTAATTTAGCCTCTTGACTCGATCCTATATGCTTACAAGTCCTTAGGGGGCTCTAAGAAGTCAGGAGTGGGGCGGCAGGCCCGAAGATACGTCTCAGCGCAGGCGTCTCTAACAAAGAAACCGACGCGGCGGTCCCGTGGCGCGGGCGAGTCTCACCGGGGCCGCAGAGGCCCTCGGCCGGCGTGCGCTGCTGCTGAGCGGGTGAGCCGGGCGCGCTCTGGGGGCGCATTGCCCGGGTTCCCCGCACACTGTGCGTGCCGGGGCCAGGAAGGAAATGGGTGCGGAGGGCAGGCGAGGAGATAGGAGGGCTGTTCATGTAGGAAAAAGTAAAAATAATAAAATGGATGTCCCCCAAAACAAATCTATGCTTTTCACACACACTGAACTGGATCAAGGAATTTAAAAAAAAAAAAAAAAAAATCAATCTCCAGCCCAAACGGAATTCAGCCTAGTTCTATATATCAAGAGGCTCCTATGTCCAACCCGTCACCAGTATCTAGAGGCTTTTTCCTGCAAAGACACTATTCAAGTTTTAAGTTTCAGAAGAAGGAAGTCTTTTCAAAGGTGGAAGCTAACGTTTCACGCAGAACATCACACTTGGTGGGAAAGAGTTCAGCAGTTCTGTGTCAGAGGGCAGCGTAGGATGAATCCGACACCTACTGCAGCCTGATGGACGCGTCTGGCTGTGATTCCCAGAGGCTCAGGGTGGTGAACGGGCATTCTGAGGCTGTGGGAAGTCATCTGACCTCTCGGTTTCAGGCCCCACCTCCTCAAATGAAGATCATATTCATAAGACTCCTCCCTTGACCAGTGGAAACTTTGGAGGTGAGATACAGAAAGAAAATGGTTAAGAAGATGCTCACACCTCTCCCACTTCCAGTTTGGGCTAAATAATGGGCTAAATTCAATCAGAGGTTCTGAAAGTGGGGTTCTAAGATCTACAGCATTAGCATTACAGAGGAGCTTGTTAGAAATACAAATTCTCAGGCCCCACCCCGGGCCTACTGAATCAGAACCTCTGGAAGTGCTTTAACATGCCCTCCAGGTATGTTTATGATGCCCCACAGTTTGAGGATCACAGCGCAAATAGTACTCCTGGGGCATCTGAGCTCTCTGGGCCCTGATTTAGATTGCAAAAGCAGTCTTGCACTTTCAAAAGCAAGTCAGACTTTGTTTAGGTTTTTACTGCAAATTCTTCAGCATTTGGAACAAAACTCTTAAACTTTCAGAGGGCTGCTCATGCAATGCAAAGGATGTAATGCAATGTAAAGAATAAGGAATTCTGGAAGGACCCCATAGTCACGATTCTTCCAGGAAGGCCAGTCCTCCTGCAAGTCTGCTGGGGGTACTGAGCAGCAGCCAAGCTTGAGGAAGGGGTGAGGCTACTGAACTCCTTTGCTCAGGCAGGAAGCACAGACATCACTGGACTTCCCATCTCCTGGTCTGATACAAGACAGAACTATGGAGAGCTTTGAGGAGAGTTCCCTCTGTTGGGAAATGTTCTTCAAACACAGAGACCAGAAGCAATAATGGAAGAAGACCAGTGACACTTAGAGGGCACCTACTGGATGCCTTCACTTGCATAATTAAACACATTTGGTTGATTAAAAAAACCCAAGTCTTTGAAAGGTTAAGGAAATTGTCTGATGACCCACAGCTGGTGGTGGTGTCTTTGGGATTCTCACTTTTCCATTGACTATAACATACATCTGGTCTAAATTGAGCCGACCACCCAAGAGTGCTGTGGAGTAAAGAGAAGGGGGAAGGGGGTAGGGGATAGAGAGGAATGGGCATAGAATAAAAAGGTAGAATCTCTACAGGGATCAAAGGGCGAGGCTGAAAGAGCATAAAAATATGCATCATTTTTTATATGTTGCTTGATACCCAAAATTAGGATGCCTTTGTGGTATCAACTTTGACATTTAAAGAAAGGGCATAAGATTAGACCATTCAACCGTAAGTGGAAGGAAGAAACAAAATAAAACCTTAGAATTCTCTTTGAAGTTGATCAAGTGTCAGGGCAGACGCTTGGTTTCAGGATGGTGGCTCCTTTTAGATTTTCTTTGTCCTTGTCCAGAATAATTTTTCACTGTGGGTCTGAAGAGTTGCTTACAATATATTGCCAGCAGAGCCCCAACAAGGCCCATCCCATATAACCCTCTGTTTCTGCAGATCATTGAAGAAGTTTGGATAAAATGTTTGTTTTCTGATCTGTGATGGTTGTGTCCCCATGAAGATTAAGTTTTGAGGCAGTTTACCAATTTAGGAAACTTATCACTGAAATGGCAGTGACTTAAGGCACAGTGGTAAGCCTGCTACATGGGTTCAGCAAAGTTCTTCGTTCAACCTTAAAGAAGGAGCAGTTTATGTTAGATGAACCCACCAGGTCTGAGTAGGAACATAGTTCCATCATAGGCCCAGTGGCTGGCCCTCTAGACCACTTAACAAACAGCTTGCTATTATTACTGTTACTGTTTTAACCTCTTGATCATGTAGCCCTACAAAGTCAGGGTAAGGAAAAAGCTGTGTTTCTATTTCTAGCTTAGCTTCTAAAACAATGAGGACTAAGACTTTAAACTTGGCTTTCTTTCCAGGTTCTCAATGAGCAGAATGGGAGTTTCTACTCATTTAACTACTTAAAAAAATAAATGTATTGCTGATTCCCGCCCCCCACACCGATCATGGGGAATATTTGGAATTATTTGAAACATTCCACAAAAGTGTAAATAACAAGAAAAGCAATATTTGTTTTAAACACTCAGAGGCAACCATATTAATATTTTGATGTGTTTTTGTATTTCCCCCAGCTTTTCCCTCTGTGTACAATTAACATAGTTACCACAGTCATGGTAATGTTCCATACGTGATTGTACCCGTTTCTAAGTAAGATAGGGGAGTAGAAAGTTCGGGAGTAGAAAGTTCCAGCCTTTCAAATGCTTACAAGTTATAGTTTTCTGGAGAAATGACATCCTTATGGCAATATATCTGCCAGGCCCACAGAATCTGTACGAGTCTCTTCCAGCATCTAGCAGGGAGCTAGGTCCACAGTTGCCACAGAGTAAATGCTTGCTGAACTAACCTGACTACATTGACAGTGAAGTCATGGCCTAAAACCAGTATCAGGTATGACTGGAGAGGGAAAAAATATATATATGGCCCTACAATGGATGGCTTCTCCAGTCTACAGGAAAGGACCCTCCAGTGAAGATGAAGGAAAGGGTTAAAGTTGGCAATCCAGCCCGAGACTAGATGCATCCACCACAGAAGGCCAGGCTTTCAAGGACTGACTTGGGGGTAAGAACAACAAAAATACCATTTGTCCTTATCAGTGCTTTGAACGTAGTCACCATAGGTCCCTCCAGTGGAAACACAACTTGGAGAGTTATGCTTTTCCTCTGCCTTTGATGTAAATTATAGAGTCCTTTTGATCCCTTTGTTGTGATTAAATCTACCACCAAAGCAACTCTAAATTGGTTAAAAGTTCATTAGTGTGCAACAATAGGAGCTTGATTCAATAAACTATGGTACATCCATCCATACCATGAATACTAGGCAGCCAATAAAAATCATGCCTTCTGAGACTATCTAATCACACAGAAAAAAACTTACAATACAGAGTGAAGAAGGGGAGGGAAGCAGTACTCACAGAATAATTATGTCAGACAAGGATTATAAGTGATTTTTACTTTTATGCCTTTTCAGATTTTCTATTCTGAAAATATTACTGAATATTATTATTATTATTTTTAAAATTTTATTTATTTACTTGACAGAGACAGAGAGATCACAAGTAGGCAGAGAGGCAGGCAGAGAGAGAGGAGGAAGCAGGCTCCCTGCTGAGCAGAGAGCCCGATGCGGGGCTCGATCCCAGGACCCTGAGATCATGACCAGAGCCGAAGGCAGAGGCTCTTAACCCACTGAGCCACCCAGGTGCTCCCTGAATATTATTTTTTAAAACATGCTCTAAAAAATAAAGCCTTTAGTCAAAAAAATAGAAAAAAGAGACACAAAGAAAAAGGGCTTCTTTTCTTGTTTTCAAGGATTCCAAAGTTCTTTTTATTTTTTTTTTTGTAAGATGTTACTTATTTATTTGACAGAGATCACAAGTAGGCAGAGAGGCAGGAGGTGGGGTGTGGGGGAGCAGGCTCCCCGCTGAGCAGAGAGCCAGATACCTGGCTTCATCCTAGGACCTGGGATCATGACCTAAGCGGAAGGCAGAGGCTTTAACCCACTGAGCCATCCAGGCGCCCCAAGGATTCCAAAGTTCTGATGAACATGGAGGCTTCCCCAGTTTCTAGGCAGTGATGGCATCTTTGCAGAGAAGGAAGCACAAGGCAGGTCCCTGAGCCTTCTACAAGAAGGCACAAGAGAATAGAGAATAGAGACTAGCGGTGAGAGCACCTGACTGTGCCTGGGGAGGGGAATGAAGGCTTATCAGAAGTGATGTCTCAGAGTGGCTCAAGCAGCAGAGGGGGAATGGCTTCCAGAGTAGAGGGACAGAGTGATCAAACACTGACTAGAGCAGACCCTGAAACTCCATTTCTAAGGACCCATCTCATGGAAATAGTCATAGCTTTGTACCAAGATTGATCTGGAATAGCTTGAGGGATGTGGAGTAGCAAAAATTAAAAGTAGCATCAATGGTCAACATTTAAAGGATTCATTAAACCATAATCCCCCCTGCCTTATTAAGCACACTTCGTCTAAACAGACATGGATGGAACGTAATGAGTTCAAGAGGGGCGCTGGTTGTCTCCGGGCCCGTGACTACTTCCCCCTGAGCCCACCTTATGCTGTGGAGTGTGCTGTAGACAGGCTTAAGTACCAGTTCTGCTCTCAAGACCCGGACTTGGCATGAACACGAACAAACCGGGTTTAGCTACAGGCTCGGCCACTGGGCCAGCTATTCATGGCTTCCGCGGAGAGGTTCCCTGTTCCAGAGAAGGCCCTGACAGGCACTCACTGTCTTCTGAGAATTCTCCGATTTACCCAGACAAGACTATCTGGGCTGTACCATCCTGCTGTCTGTGTTTTTTCTCCAGAGCGTGGCCATAACCAGGCCTATCTTGAACTCAAGAGACAGTGAAAGGCCACCATTGTTTGCCTTTACCTGTTGTCTTCTCCACGGGGCCTGTAAGAAGACCACAGCCCCAGGGGCGGCCAGACCTGCCCCACAGAGGCGGGCACAGCATCTTCCCACATCCTAGTGGCCTGAAGGACACATGGGCTGCAAGGGGTTTGACAGCTGCTCCAGAAATTCGGGTGTTCCCCCCCCCCCATATTTTCTGCCTTTCTTCCCTGGATTTAAAAATAGAGAGGGGGAGGAAGGAGTCTCAACTGTCTTTGGCGGAGCTGCTGGGAAGAGTTTTTCTCTGGAGCTACTGTTCCCCCCAACTGTACCTTTTCATTGCCTCCCCCACTTTCTGATGAAGTCATCACAGCAAAGATTGCATAACTGATGCAGAGGCCTATCCTGTGTTATACTGGGAGGCAGGCCAATGTTTCCATTTATAGACAAGAGCACCATCATGCTGCCGAATGGAGCTCTCTGCTGCAACCACTACAAGACAGGAGGAAGGGAAGGAGGGCTCCGAGCTGGAGGGCGTGCTGCGAGCAGAGGCGGGCGCTTCCTCCATCCTCTCAGCAGCCTTGGGAGGGTGGAGGGACACCGGCTCTGAGCTCCTGGGAAGAGCGCCTCTACGAAGCTGCCAGCGCTTGGCCCTCCGCTCTCTGGGCTCCAGGAGACGCTGAAGAGGGAAGGTCTGCTGGTCGGCCTATTGGGCGGGCTGCTGAACCCGTCTGTGTGCAAACCAGCCGTGATCACTGAAAAGGCTCTGAGAGGAGCGCTGCCCTTGCCACGCGCCCGCAATCAGAAGCCCGGCCAGCAGTGGTGGGGTTGGAGGAGGCCCGGAATTTGGGGAGAGAAGGACAAAGTAGGAAAAAAAGGAGGAACATTTAGAAATCTGGGGTTGGGGCATCACAAATTTAGAGAGTTTGGCTGAGAACCAGGTTCTCAGAGGAAGCAAGTCTAGAAGAGTGGCTCCCCCAGGGTCAAGGAGGCCTTATGGGCAGGCGGGGAGGAGGGTGTCTTTGGACCCTGGATCTTATGTCCTCAATGATCCTTGAGTTTAAGATTGTCAGCTGTATTCCTCACACAAGGTTTTACAAGGGGTCATTGAGAAACCCTGACGGAACTGGAAGATACCTTCAATTTTATGCCTTTTTTTTAAAAAAAATATTTTATTTATTTATTTGATACAGCACAAGCAGGCAGAGCGGCCAGACAGAAGAAGAGGGAGAGGGAAAAGCAGAAGCAGGCTTCCCACTGAGCAGGAAGCGGGATGCGGGGCTCGATCTTAGGACCCTGGGATCATGACCTGTGTGGAGGGCAGACACTTAACGACTGAGCCACCCAGGCTCCTCCAATTTTATGCTTCTAAGTTGTACTCTGCTGCCAGATCGTACTGCTCTAAGTCCATTATGAGTTAGTATTCTTAAGAAGTCCCATGTTTATCTTATGAATGACAGAATAACACCACACTATTTTTAAAAATAAAAACATTACATTTTTTTAAACCCTATTTGCCTTTCTTCATTTTGTAAATATATCTGCTGACTCAAAGAAAAAGAAGTGGCCAGGGTCTTCTGTTAACCTTGAGAAGATCTGAGGACAAACTGGGATAAAAATCATCTTAGAAGAAACACGGGCCCCAGACATTCTCCTCGATTGCACCTGCTCTGTCGTAAGCACAGCTCCCGGCTCCTGCCTCACATGTGCCGTAGCCTGGAGAATGGAATCAGGAAACGACTCGAAATCCTCCTCTACCAATCTTGAACTTGTCACTCGTTCTAGCAAAGTTTCGCTCAGGTAGTGAGTCAACAGCACCCGGCATACCACAAGTGCTCATCAAGGTTTGCTCTCATTAATGCCAGTATCAATAATCGCGAGGAAATTAGAAACTTTAAGTAAGGCCGATGTTCTCAGCTCCCATGTTCTTTTTTCTTAACGGTCAGATCAGCTCCCTTAACCTTACCAAGGAAAATATCCTTTCACTTGGGATAAAAACAAAGCTGAAAGCTAAATATGGAATCAGACCCTGGGATGATGGTGGAGTTTATGGGAAATGTTCATTTTCGTGAGGAATAAATCCACTTCTGTTGATAACAGCATATAGGCCTTTTAAGATGGGGGTTATATGCCCATTATTCTTTGCCGTTTATTTCCGCTGAGAGCATCGCCATTTCTGCTTAACTACGTGAGACGGATCACTGTTTCCTGTTTCCTGCTGTCAGGAGCGAAGGCCAAGTCTGACCTCCTTATCATAGTATCACCTCAAGTGCCCGCCCCTACCCCGCTCCTCAAAGTTTCTTGTGCTAATTCTTCCTCTGGTTAGCTGACTGAATCCTCCCCTCCTCTGTGCTTCCCAGAGCTGGCTAAGCTCCCTGACCACATGCAACACAACCCCCCCAACCCCCCTGCCCAATAAGCAGGTGCCTCCTCCAAGAGCTTTCCCAACTGCCACTTCTCTCCAGATGGGAGTCGGGGCGGGGGGAATGGACCTCTAAATTGAACCGTAACTCTGTCTCAGGTTCCCATTACGTGACACACAGGAAAAGCCAGCACGTGAGAGATTCCCTTCTTTATTTACCTTAGGTTCTCAGGATTTAATTTTTCCTGAAGATTACTTTCTATATAAGGCCCAGTGAACACTACCTCTTAATTCATATTTAGGAGCGTGTAAAAAGGGCTGACAGGGCCAATCTTTCATTCCTTTTTAGGTGTAGTTGTAGAGGATTGCCAAGGAAAGAAGGAGTCACTGAGTCCTCATTAGTTAGTAAACATAAGCCCCCAGGAAGTCGATACCCACGCACAGGGTGCTGGGGGCTACCTCACGACACGGAGGTCGAAGAAGAGGGAGAGGGAGAAGCAGAAGCAGGCTTCCCACTAAGCAGGAAGCAGGATGTGGGGCTCGATCCTTCCCTCACGACATGGGAGCTACCTCATGACATCCCTGTGCCTCAGCCCAGCCAGCAGCACCGTGGAAATATCCAGAGCCGTAGCAGGGCCCCACTCATTCTCAGTACCTCCCCAGAGGCTTCTTGGAGACAGAGCCCAAGTATGTCCTGCAGGCAGATGCACACACACCCGAGGTGGGAACCTAGAAAGGTCTGGAATATTCTGATCCACTTTCTGCTGAAGGACTCTGGTAAGAAAGGGTCCCCAGGTCAGTGAAATGTATCGCGCCAAGGCTGCTAACCTCACGCAAGTTCAGGGACCTGGTTCGAGAATGTGGAGACTTACGCCTCCCCTGGAAGCTGTTCGTATTCCCATCCTTAATGGCATTTTCAGTTTCCGTTGTTCTTGAGAGAATACTTGGCCCCATAAAACAACTAAACAAACGAATAAACAAAATGAACCAAACGAGTAACAATTGACTTGTGTAACAAAATATAAAAATCCCCAGGTATGGGTTGTGTTTGTAATTTTGCTTTGATTTTCTGGATAGTAAGGCACTACTACACTGGGGTAAAAAGGCATCCATCACCCTCATCACCCTACAAACCCGTCCACCTGAAATCTGAGCACTAGGACATTATGTCTAATTTGCCATTGAAGTTTTCTTTCAATTCAGACATAACATCCCACTTTAAAAAATGCTTTGATGACTCCGGGAACTCCCAAGGGCCTCTGGCACCCCAGCACAATGGCAGGTGTTGTGGTTGGAATCTAAGAGAAGGGCCGCCAAGGCCTGGTCCTGTAGGATGCTGAAGTCCCAGGGGAGAGACAAGGTTTCCCTTCATTGAAAAGCTAGAAAATGATTCCGGCTCATCAAAGGTGAGCCTGTGGCGTGTGCTCTGGTTCCAGAGGCTTTCCATAAAACCAGCCTGGTCAGACCTGGGATGGTCAGAGTTACATGGCAGAAAGGGGGTGGTGGAATGGAGGACACACAGGTTCCAGAGATTGGTTGACCTGGGTCAAGTCACCGAACATCTCCAAGCTTCCGTATTCTCCCTTATCAAGTGACCCATACCTGCCCAGGTGATCTCTAAGGTCCCTCCTGCCCTAAAATCCTCTCGTTCTGCTTGGTGAGAGCTTCATGGACATGGGCACACTTGACCAGGAGCCTCCATGGATGTAGGTTTGGATCCAAGTGAGTGGAGAGAAAGAAGGGGCAGTCACTAGCCGGAGGGAGGCGTCTGTGCCCAGGCTCCAAGCTGAGGTGTGCACTGGGGTGTGTGGGAGAGAAGCTGCCCTGGTGGTCTGGTCCTGGACAGGTCTGAATGTGGTCCCAGACACGCCACCCAACCAGGGGGAGCCACAGTCGTCTCTTAAAGGGAATAAAATGATCAAAGCACTTTCATAAAATTAAGCTAGCGTCCGGTAAAGCAGGGATCAGAATGGGGCTGGGTAAGGAGAGAAAAGGAGGGGGGCTGGGGCGAGAGGCAGCCATTGGAGTAAGCCACCCAGGAGGTGAGGGGAAGGGGGCTGAGACTTGGTGACTGACTGTGGGAACTCCGGAGCGACGAGGCAAACAGACTGCAAGGTGTGCTTCGGCAAGAAGAGAAATTCACGATCTTCACCGCATGCAGTGCCTGGGGTCGCGCCCGCGTCCAGAGGCTCTCACTTCTTCCTGCCCACGCTTGTCTTACTCTCTCACTCTGCCCTCACAGAAATCTGCCACTGGAAATCTGGCCCAAGAATGCAATTCCTGCCTAAAACCCAGGAGCGAGGGATTCTAGTTTTCTTTGTCCTCCCTCCTTTTCCACAACTGAATTGATTGAAATGCAAATACAGTACACCACCTGCCTTTGAACTGGGAGTAGGACCGTAGGCGTAGGCGTATGCCTTGAATATTTTCCAAGCCCTAACAATATATTCTGGGGCTGAGGAGAAGATGCCAGACCATGACAGGGAATAGGACCAAAACTTTTCTGAGAAGAAGAAACCTTCTCATTTCTATGCTTCCTTCACTACTTGTTCTCCCAACTTGCTACTTCCTGCTAAGCATTTTATTGAACTCTTTTCAAGAAGGCCTGACGAGGAATAATGAACATGAGATGGTCCTCAGGTAAAGGGGCTTAACAATGACACGTAGAATTCAAAACAAGTCGGATACCCAAGTATTTCCTAGGTTTACCTTCTCTAGCAGATTTGAAAAACAGGCAGAAAGCCACTCTGGTTCTTCAGGCTACATCTTGTTTGTGTGATATAGTTTCATAAGAGCGTTAATATTGCATTTATAACACCAATATTTAAAATCCAAACTGGAGACGACAGTGAAAATAATTTCTAACAAAAAGAGTTCATTACTACAAAACCAGTGAGGTCACCAAAAATGCATGACCGAAGGGTACATTTGGCGGCTCCGGGTGAAAGCATGCTTTTTTTTTTATCAGCGACTGGGAAACCAGGTGTCGTCTCCGAACGAATACAAAAATCTTCTCTTTGAAAATCTTCCTACCTCTTATTGAGACAACACGGAGAAGAAGCCGATATTCTGGTCTACAGCATTCTGAAATTACCACCGGGCTCTGGAAAATGGATTGCTTCACCTATTTGTTCTGTCTTTAATCTGAGGGAGGGGCTGCAAATCTCCCCATCTGTCTCTCTCTCGCTCTCTGGGCCCCTCGTTGCCATGGTCTTTCCTACAGCGTCTGAGGGAATAAGATTCCTCGGACGTCTGACACTGGACCTCTGCAGGCAGCCAATTTGTTTTCCTTTTGCCTCCCCTCCCCCTCCTCCTCTCTCCTTTTCTAATCTAGGATATTCTTTCTGTGCATCCACCAAAAGTAATGTGTCAAACTATGATTATGTTTTCTTTTATTAAACAAGTAGAAGAGAGACAGATTGCTTCCCTCCTTTGACCAAGTAAAGGTAATAAAAGGCCCAGGGAAAGTGGGGGTGGGAGGGGGAGGTTGGCGTCTGCTGTCCTGAGCGAGGGACAGCTCTCGTCTCTGTTCATCTAAAGGAATTCTGGGCCGTCCGTTGTCCATTTTACTTGGCGGCCCAAGGCCAGCAGCAGTGGCTTCTGGACCAACTGAGTCTGTGTAGCCCTCAGCCGGTTCAGCCTATGTTCTGGGGAGAAGCAAAGAGGCAAGAAAAGAGGAAAGCCCTGCCTTCCACTGTGCAGGGAAATCAATCCTTAAATAACATATTTCCTAAGCTCCTGACAAGCTGAAAGAAGTTAGAAGGTTCAGAAAAAAAAAAAAAAAATCCATTTAAACCTTAAAACTTAATCCATACCTCTGTGTGGTGGAGAAAGCAAATGTAATTTGGGAGTTTGGAGGGCAAGAAGTGGGGAGGGTATAGAGCACAGGGCAACTCCTTCCCCTCTTAGACAGGGACTTTTTCCTTGCAGGGTTTGTATATCTGTTAAGAGAATCGATTTGGGGGCAGGAACTTTTAGAGATCCTGCTCACTACTTATTTCTTGGACATATAAGATAATTACTGACATCTCAAAAGAGCAGTTTCAGAATGCACACACCAGGGGGATGGCTGCTGTTAGGAATGGCAGAAGAAACTCCCCAGCAACACCGGCCTGGGGGACCCTGGCTTCCCCCTACTCGGAAGCCTCTGAAGAGTGCTTCGGTCCTTGACCTTCGCTGTTTGGGGGCTGACGGAGAAGCACATCCTTGGGGAGTGAGGTTTATAGCCCCTGGGTCCCAAGAAGAAACACATTCCAGGTTAGAGTTTCCAGTGCTGGTCACGCTGTGACTTGATAATTATCACTTTCCTCGTAGGGGCTCCCCAGAAAGAGGCCCACCCCTCAGACCGATACCAAGGACTTGAGTACCAGGAGGAGGAGCTGGAAATTGGGAGGGATGGAAGTCAGGTCAAAACCACTGGGGAAAGGCTATCTGCTTTGGAACAGCAAAAACAGACAGGACGCGGGGAGAGGGGAGCGCAAAATACATAAATGGAAATGGCTGGACCTGAGGGAGCAGGGTGCTGCTGCTGGAGAATTAGGCTGAGAAAAGTCCAAGAAAAGTCCCTGGTGGGCAGGAACCTCCATCCCTGCCCCCAACACGAGATGACGTGTGGCTTGGAGACCTTCTCCAAAGCGCTGTTTTCTGTGGTCTAGATGTTTGTCTCAGAGGTAAAGAACAAAGATGCTCTTGGAGCGAAACTTCTTGTTTTTCTTTCAGTCCGAATGTAGCTCGGAACGCTGAATATTTCAGGGGCCTGCTCTTGAGGTTGTGGCTTGACGAGGGTGGGGAAGAACCTGACCGGCTATTTCACAGGCAGCCGTTTTCCAAGCCTGCGAAACTCACCCCGGCTCTGTTGGGCTGGCCTCAAAAAAGAGCGTCTCTTGGGGGTCTGCCTGTGTGTGCACACCATTTCGGATCTGATCGTTTCTGACCATTTCTGCATCCATGGCCAACATACCGGGGGAATGATCTGTGACTGCCTGAGCCCTCGAAGCTCCACAGGGTACTTCCTCCTCCCTCTCTGGGGCCCCCAAACATTCACCAGAGAACAGTCCCACTGTTCTCAACAGAACTCCAATGGAACAAATATTTTCTTCCTCAAGAAAGAGGAAGAAAAGATTTAAAGAAGAACAGGGGCGCCTGGGTGGCTCAGTAGGTTAAGCCTCTGCCTTGGCTCAGGCCATGATCCCAGGGTTCTGGGATCGAGCCTCGAATCAGGCTCTCTGCTCAGCAGGGAGCCTGCTTCCTCCTCTCTCTCTGCCTGCCTCTCTGCCTGTGATCTCTGTCTGTCAAATAAATAAAATCTTAAAAAAAAAAAAGGGTCGATTATGAATGTCTAGCTACAACATTTACAGAGATACTATATATCCTGATTACATACAAATGAGGGTCAAGTTCATATTTGTCCTAACACTTTTGCTTTTCAGTTATTTTTTCTTTGCATGAATGCAGATTTTTAACACATGAAACATACATTCATACTAAAGAACTAAAAAAGTTTTCCCTATGAGAGAAATGGCTACTTAAGCACCAAGGGGCCAAGTGATAGCTTTCATGGCATTACCATAGATATTTGCATACATTTCCCTCCTAATCTGTTTTCTTGCAGATCTGCGTGAAAATCGGATTGTTTTTTGAGGCAAAACACAGCCACAGGAATAGCTCGTAAAGCTCACCACCGACGTTAGCGCTCCTAGTAACAGGAGCTGTTTCCTCTGGCTTCTGAGCTCTGGTAATTGTCAAAGGGGGGCCGCCGACCAGAGAAATTTGGGGAAGACATGAGTCTGTCAGGACACGTGAAAAGGACGTGACCCGGGGTCCGCGTTTGCGTTGCGCAATTTGCATGAGCACTGCCCGACAAATTCTGTTTTCACATGCAATTCACAGACCCGCAGCCGCGGTGCTAATTGGTGAGGGCGCCACTCAAGTGTGCGACTGAACAGGCGCTCTCGCTACCCGGATGAATAAGACAGAGTTCTGAGATACGCGGTAATTATTTTACAGTTATTTTGCATGACCACGACCCCCATTATCTTTGTCTCCCCGCCCCCACCCCACGGTGGGGGTGAGCAAGAAAAAAATCACCGCCTGCACCTCCAAAGTGGGATTCGCGTATTTCAAGTCAGCTTAAGAAAAGGAAAAGAGATGGCAAGGAAACAGCAGCTATCATTTCATTAATATGGATGGGTTATTCATGTCGCTAGAGTGACAGTGAATTTGATCGTACCCGAAAGTGCCAATAGGATGCCAAACACAGCCGTGAAAAACGCAAGAAACTCTGAATGGCAGAATGCTTCGGAATTCATCTGTGAGAATTCCAGTCCCCCAAGATAAGGGAGTTCAGAGCTCACAGGCTATTTCAAGGCTAAGTGAAGGGGAAGGCAGGGTTAAGATTTCCTAGGTGCCTCCCAGAGCTCCCTAAAAACAGGGAAGAGGGGTGATCATTTCTCAGCCCCTTCCTGGGTGGCAGTAGAAGCTTCGGAAACTTAAGACAGATGCTCTCCTGTGCATCACTCTCCATCTCCAATAAAATCAATCGTTCAGGGGGAAGGAGAGGCCTTCCCAGTGGTGGGTCACTGGTCCTCCTTCTGAAGACAGTCCAGCATTTGCTGCCTCTGCAGTAAAATGCAAACCAGACGGACCCTCGAAACGGCCTTTGGGGGTCGTTTTGGATTTTCTTCCCTTTTGTTCCTTGGAGATATTAAGCCTTAAATCCTTTTTGAATCTGAGAGTTAGCAAGGGCGCTGTATCTAAACCATATCACATCACGTGATGAAACCTGACACAGTAGCATTCCCTCCTCCATTGTTCCTGCTGTCTGACCTCAATGCAGAAGTCTCCCCTGTGAGGCGGAGGGAAAAAAAAATACATTTAAAGAGCTAGGTAGGCTCTCCTTAGGTTCAGCTAACCTCTTTTTATATTTTACCTCGGAATGGTCTGAGACAACTGTATTTCGAATTTCAGAAGTTGGTGATACATTTGTGCCTGGACTTTCCCATCCTCCAGCTTCATTAGTAACTAGCTGGCCCCACCCCCACCCCGCTCCTTCTCTAAGCGGGGGTGGGTAGGAGGAGGTTTTGTTCTGCTTTCCCATTTCTCATTTCAGCCCTAGTTGAAAATGGTCGTCCATCCACATCCCGTAGGAGTGCAGGTGTTTCCTCTCGTTCAGGATAGCCGGTGAAGTGTCTCCAGAGGTCCAAGCGCTCCTCTCCCCAAGTTAGAGACTTTCAGACCTGGAGACCAGCCCCCAGTCTCAGGCTCTGACTCTGGACCTGACGCACAGAGTGAGCAAACAACGAGTCTCAAGTGCAGGTGGGGTGGGTAGTGACCCATAGGTACGCTTTGTCAGGTAACACAATGCCTCTTAAAAACTCGCTCCCGGGGCCTCTGTCGCAACATGACACAGTCACATAGGCGTTTAAGTTTTCTAGGAGATGACTGTGATGCTTAACATACCACTTGGGGTGCTTGAAGCCTGTAGGGCCCCTAACCTGGAGAGCGCTTAGGTTCTAAGTGGCGACATCCAGGATGGGGCAGGCTTGGTGGACCTTAGGGGGGCTTGTGCCTTGCAGGAGGGAAGGAGAAGACCCCGATCGAAATCCAGCCTGGGTCCCAATTTTGCCCACAGCGAGTCCCAGCCTCACAATGGCATCTTTGACCTCCAGTCCACAAAGGAACCATTCTTACTTCTTGCAGTGTCTGCATGCAAAGTTACAATACAGCCCCTTTGATAAAGAAAGGTACACATTCAAGCAGAGCCCTCCACGGAGCCCACGCATAAGGAGGCCTGTACTGCATTTACTCCACTGCGGTCTGGGCCCGGCAGCGGAAATCGGAAACTCATAATTACCAGCCTGACTCTGAAATGAATGTATCTTCTCCCTGGCGTGTGACCAGGGATTCAAATTCTAACATTCCTTGCAGGTAGGGATTGCAAAGATGTCGAGAAAATGTTGCAGATGGCTATCTTTCAGTTCTCCCCATATACTGTATTTGACCAAGCGTACATTCACACATTATGTACCTCTAGAAGGAAAGAAAGCTCCCACTCAGCTGTGGCACGCCATTGGCTGTAAGACGCACAATGATTTCAGAAACGTAAATGTGTGCATCTCGGGATCAGCGAGACATGGTACATCAGAAAAGGGGTAAGTGATGACAACCCGTCCTTCTCTCTTCTCTGGGAACCAAGACAGGAATGGCTGGAGAAAGGGGCTGCTGGTCGCCAGAAGCCTGGGCAACTGGGACTTCCCTCTCCTGGCTTCACTCAGAGCAAGCTTGACACAAAACCTTTTGTATTTTTCTAAATGATAGAAAAAATCTTTACCATGGAGCGTTGCACATATTTCTTCCAAGAATGCGTGTGTATAGATAAGGAACATGGCCACTCAGAGGAACACAGGATTACCACCAAAAGGATTTTAGATTGATTCTAGAAGAAAAAAAGCTAGGGGCAAGCAATAATTTTAAGCGGGGGGGGGGGGGGGGGGGATGGACCCTCTGCGTTTATAACCGGAGCTCTTGGGGCTACTAATGCTTCCCTGGTCCTCGGCCGCTTTCTCGTGGTGACAATGGGAAGAGCTGAGAGGAAGAAAGAAGACAGGGAGGCAAAGTTTCTGCAGCTGGGTGATTTTTTGGGGTCCTATCTGCTAGGTCAAGATAATAGGATACAATACAAACCTGAGGAATTTATTCTTCCTGTCTTCAAAAAGACTTACTGCAGTCTCGAATCCTGCTCGGGAAAGGGCTCAGCTAATAAAAACCAGATTTATAGAAAGAGTGGGCACCACCCGACTCAATTTCTATTTTCCTTTCATTTCTCTTTCCCTCCTTCCTTCCCTCCTTGTTCTTTTTTCTTTTATTGTGGTGAAATATACATAACACTTAAAATTTTCATCACTCTTATAGGTACGGTTCAGTGGCTTAAAGTACATTCATGGTGTGACCACCACATTTTCTCTTATCTAGAACTTTTTCATCATCCCAAACAGAAACTCCGTACTGGGCAAGCAGACTTCCCTTCTTTGTTCTTTTCTTTTTTGTTTCCTTCATTATTTTTGCTAAGAGCACTTCAACGCTTATGGATATCGATCCGAATTTGGAAAGGAATGTGATCCAAAAGGAAAAGACAAGTTTTAGAACCTGGTAATAGAGCTATTATAAACAGGCCTTGAGAACCCAGGGTCTACAACTTGCTGGGAAGATAAAATACAGTTTCACGGAATAACTAACAAATGTGTTAGGGCAACGGCAAGACTTTTATGCTCATTACCTGTGTACTTTGCTGAGGCTGGAATGAGTAGGTTTACAAGGCTACTATCCAGGCAAATAGATACTAAATCATTAAGCCCTAGCCCTGTTCACTTCTTCTGTCTGTCCATTGGTCCACCTTTCTTTCCATTCACATGTGTACCTTTACTGAGCAAACACTGTGTGTGTGCCAGGCACGGGGACCTGCCCGAAAATAACTCCTACGTCAGGAGGCAAATATGGAAACAAAGAATTATGCAATGAGCAAACTTGTGAATGATTAATTCTGTTCAGGGGCTGGGGTGGGCATTAATGGAAACCCTCTTCACCCAAGGCAGACTTGATATTACCTACTGTCTGTTGGATATTAATATGTAGTGATGTTATAAATTTATGAATATGAAATTATAGACGATGCATAATATGGAGCTATAATGTTAGTTGAAAAGCAGAATGAAAAATCACATAAGTCTGATGACTAGAACTGTGTTAAAACTTAAATAAGCGTATAATGTGAAAAATATAAATATGCAAAACAAAGTTGTGGTATGATGGTGAATTATGGGTGGCTTTTCAATTTAGAAATGTAAACATGCTCTTATATTTCCTTAAAATTGTTTTTATTTTTGATTATAAATTTATCCACTACGGAAAGCTTAAGCAACAAAGAAAAATCTAAAACCGGAAAAACCAAGTCACTGGTAATCATTACCCCAAAATGGGAATCACTTGGTTAATCCTTCCAAAGTCCTCAGTCAACTAAAATAAGGATCATATTATTCCATATTATGGATGTGGTATTTATTTAACCAATCGTCTATGTTGGACATTTAAGCCATTTCCAATTTTTTACCACTTAAATCATGCTGAAACGAGCCATCTTGTACATAAACCTTTGTGCGTGTCTCTGATTACTTCCTTTGAATAACTTCCTAGAAGTAGGCGTTCTGTGTCAAAGAGCATGAATATTTTTAAGGCTCCTGTTTTGGAACGTATTCCCAGATTGCCCTCTGGAAAGATTTAACCTATTTACGCTCATATCAGGAATACACAAGGGTCTCTGTATTACACTTTAGAGTCAGTTTTTGAAAAATGACCAATTGCCCCAGTGCAATTATGATTCTGGGTGTTTCCTTCCTAATGACCACAACGGAAGAGGCTGCAAGTAAGTTTCATTTACAGCATGTAGTCCTCCCAAGCTTTTCCCTCCGTTTCTCTCCCCCTACCCAAAGCCCTGCGAACAGGCATGGTCAGTCTTTGCTTCCTCTCATCAGCATGCTGACAACAGATGTCTCCTGCTCTGTCTCTTCAGGGTAGCGAATGCCTGAACGCCACAAACACTATTCCCGGGGGCTGTCAACTGAGATTCTTCAGCTGTCTGCTCAGAGGCAAGGCCCCGGTGTAGCAGAGTGAAAAGGCATGTCTTTATTCCTGGAGTTGGCTGGGCCAGCTGGCCAGCACCAATTCTTATGAATGACAGCTGGTTTGCTGTTCCATATTTCAGTAGCCGTAAGCCAGGATAGCACCTGTGGGCTCTGGGAAGGAAAAACGCCCAGACCGACATGGGAGAAAGCCTTGCTCTAGTTATTTGGCGTGGACCTCACACTCCTTAGCGTCTCGCATCAAAGATAACTATGCTAACAATAAGGGCAACAGACCAAGGGATGTTCTACTGCTCCATTACTATTGCAATGGATTTGACTTGGGGTTTTAAATGACTTTTTTGGTTCCCACAGATGGTTTATTATAATAGCAAAAAAAGAAAGAGGGAGCACGAGCTTTTGCAGGTCAGTATTAGATGAACATGGATGCGTGTGACACAAAGACGGTGGGTGGTCCTGCTGATGAAACTTCTGGAAGCGAGGAAGTTTGGCCAACATTTCTGGTTGGCTCCATTTTAGGTGGTGTGTCAGGATAGGGCAATAGTTCGAACAGAAACAAGCAACCCCCGCCCTCCCCCCCCAAAAAAAACCCCTCTAAACTCTGTAATTTCCATTTTATTTCATGGACGCTCTGGGTTCCAAGGGTGGTGGAGAACATCTTTTCCAAGGTTGAAGTTAAATTCCTAGCTTGGCAGAATGTACAAGAAACACCCTCAGCAGTTGGGGAGAAGAGCTGGGGGGGTGAGAAGGAGAAATGGAAAGTCGTTTCAAGTTATTTGTTCATCTCCATAATTCATCAGGAAAGCTGCACATGGGTGAAGAAAGAAGCAACTTTGGGCAGAGCTTTGGGGGAACTAGAGGTTGTCTGCAGAATGCTACTTTGACTCTTCTCATCCCAATTTATTAGTTGTGTAGTATGTTTTAAAAGCAACTCCCCCCTCACCCTGCCCTAAGAAAGGTTGAGGATTTTGAAAACCATATGAATTGATCAATGGCGATTCACTTTCAAAGTCTACCGTGGTGTTGAATGAAATGGACCTCCAGTTTTGAGAAGATTTTTACTAGGCCCCCCCAAGACATAGAAACGAAGGACAGAAGTATATCGGTCTATGCAAAACAGAATCACAGATGGCTGGAGAGAAAAGGAAGGCTTTAGAAAGTTGGACCCCTACAAACAACCCATGAACTACACCTGGGAGCAAAGGACTCCCAGCCTGACCTTTCAGTAGGCGCTGAGGCACCAGTTGACTTCAGCCTCACAGGCAAGCCGCCTTGGAGAAGCCGCTGTATACATTTAAGCCAGTAAGACATTATTTCTGGAAATCACTGGGATGTGTCTTGGCACATTGGTCATGTGAAGCCGGTTCCTACCAGCATGAACAGCTTTTTGCTGACTGCGCATTGCTCCTCTCTCTGCCCCGCCTGCAACTTTTGGCTCTGGAATGGGTCCATCTCCTACTGCGTGGTACCCACAAACTGGATATTAACACACGGTACTCTTGAGAACCAAAGTAAGAACAATGCCTTAAGGAAACATCCATCTTTTCTGTAAGGTTTTCTCTAAGGGTAGGCTCTCTAGCTTTGCAGGGCCCGATATGAACGTATAACTAAATCTTGTGCCAGCAGAGCTCCTGCCATCAGCAGCTTGAAAGCAAATTCAAATGCACAGCAAGCAGTACCCACAGTGGCACCAGAATGAAATCAGTTACCTCAGGTCAGCCTCAGATTCGAGCCTCTGAAAATGGGGCTGCCATCTTGCTAGCTTGGTATCTGAGCCCGGGAGGCATCCTAGACTTGTCCTTTTTCCTCTCATTCTTCATGCCTCACCCATTAGACAATCTGGTAGGTTACCTCCTTAATATCCTCCTACCGGGCGGTTTCCTTGGTCCAGGTCCATCAACATTTCTCTCAGATCACCCTGACGGTCTGGTCGCTGTTATCCATTTCCCCGTCTTGCTGCCATCCCATACACACTTCAGCTGCTGGGTGATGAGGCCAACCTTTCCAACAATGCCTGGCTCCTCAGCCATCCCCCCACCACATCCTGCTGGGTAAGAGTCAGAGAGTCCTCGGCAGGGCAGACTTCATGACCTAGCTCTCCAGCCCCGTCTGCTGACTGCCCCCCACCTGAGCCCCATGTCAACTCTCGTCCTACCAAATCACTTTTATTTGGCTGAATGTGTCTCCCTCTCCACTGCTTCCTCTGCCTCTAACCCCACCTGCCCCCTTCATTCTTCACCTAACTCCTTCTAGTCTTCCTTAAACACTGAACGCTAACCGTACACGCAGGATGTATTCTCTGCCATCAGCTCAGCTGCTTGCTTCCCCTCTGAGCATCCAAAGCACCCTCTGCTTTTCCTCCACTGGCCAACTAACTGCCTGTGTTACAACCGTGTGCTCACCAGTCTCTCTTTGTTAGGCTGTGAGTCCCTTGCCAACCTTCATTTTTGTACCCACTTGCTTCTTACAGTGTCTATCACACGGGGGAGTCAATGAGTGAGTGAACGAGTGACAGAAAATACGTCTGTAATTAGCTAATCTGCTTCAAGTAACTTTCCTAAAATTCCTACCTGGTCCTTCCACAGATCCAATCTTTTTTTCTGGTCTTGAGAGAGAGAACAATTTGCTTTCTCTGAGGTTCCTATCTAAGTCACTGTTCCCAGCAGCCATGGAAGAGAAGGTGCGCCTTCCTACTTGGCAGATGTGGGCCATGTACATGTTGCTAGATAAGAGAGGTGAGTAGGCAGTGTAGAATCTGAATATATCTGAATATATCTTCTAAAGTTGGTGGGTTTTTTTGGGAAGGGGGGAGATAATATGTTAAGATGTGGTTACTATAGCTGTTTATTATCTGTGTGCATAGAGGTGACCAGAAAGACTGACGTATCCCAAATTGTTTATTGATACCGGACACAAAATTTCATCTGGGTCCAAAACCTCTACCAGTATGACCTACTGTTACCTTATGGGATACAGTTCTTGACACCATGCTTATTGCGATTTTCCTGTATCCTTTCTTGCCGTGTTCAACTGCAGGACTTTTGTGTGTTATCAAATACTTCTTCTGGTCCTCTCTTGATTCTCTCCATCCCCTGCCCCATTTTACTTTCCATTGACAACTTTCCCCGAATAGGTCTTTTCACATTTTTGACCTATGCCACCTGCCGACTAGCTTGCCCCTTCTACAAGCACCTCTGGGGGATTTGTATCTTCCTCAAGGCTTTCCCTGGACTGGACTGGACTGTTCCACGAGGATTGCCAGCCGCTGACAAATATAACAAGTGATATCCCTGTTTCCAAAATATCAATCACACATTCAAAGAATCACTGAGCTGGAAGGGACCTCTGAGCGGCCTGCACCTGAACTCCTCTTGATGAGAATCTACAAGACATTTCGTTAGATGTTGGTCCGTCCACCCATCTGTGAAAAATCTCTGTGATTGATTGAGAGATTGGTTCTAAACTGAACATAATGCATTTGGAGACAGATGTCCAACATATCACAGTCACCCAGAGGGAACCTTCTCGCCCATATGATTCCTCTTCTAATCCCTGGTGCACAAACTGACGTTTGAGGGGAAGAGAGAAATGTGTCCACATAAAACTCCCAGGCTGGAGAGTGTGGAGCACAATAGTTTTGACAGAAAAAGAAAAACTACAGCAGCACAGCAGTTCAGTAGTTCTCCTGGGGAAACAATATCCAGAGGGTTGGGGGGACCACCGTGTGTTGCCTTAGCATGCTAAAGGGCACAGCCTTCACAGAATGGACCTGCCGAACAGAGCAATGTCCTCAGAGCTCACACGATGGGGAGACCCTGCCTCCCACCATCCCACAATCCATCCCACTCTTGCCCTGGGTGCCCTGCCTATCCCCTCACCTTGAACCAGCATCTCTCTTAACTAATTTTATAGCTGCTATTCAGCTGTGTCTCCTGCTCTAGGTGTGGGAAACTAGCCCTAGATTTTGACCATTAATTATGTAAGCACCTGGGCAAACTGTCTTCTAGATCCTAAAAAACATTAGCAGATGGCAGAGGCTATCTCTAGGCTTACTGGGGGTGCTTTTTTAACCTTTATTTGTACTTCCCTTATTTGCAGAAGAAGTACACATTATTTTAATGTTTGGGGAAGGGGAAAAGGATTAAACATGGAACTTTTTTTTTTGGCATCTGTGGTTGTGGAAACACTGTTGATGTTGAGTATGAATGAATGAATAATGGAAAACTGGAGTGAATAATGAAGACTAGAGCCAAGGCAATAGCTCACTTTCATACAGGGGTTAAAGAGAGGTGAACATGCTATCGATTTCTGGCAAAACTTGAGGATGAAAGATTAAATGCAGAATTTGTGAGAATATATAAAACAAAGAGGCCACCTTCCATGTTACCCTTTAGTGTTGTTAATCTGCTATCGTGGAGGAATGCTACCTATTTGACATATCTCAAACCAACATGGGACATGGCATGGGACATGGGACACGACAAACTCTGTCAGGTTGGCTTTCTGACAAAAAGGAGGGAGGTGAGGAGAATTTTAAAGGTAGGCTGCCTAGAAGCTGCTGGAAAGTGTGGACCCTACTGGATCCCTGATGGTGTCAACCTGGGAAGAGTTCTCTGCTGGGGACTCATTGCCCAATTGTTGATTTGGATGGAGGCAGCGGGTAAGATGGTAAAAACCTGAAAATATGAGCTAGAAACTCTGCCTGTGGAGCATCTGAGATGCGGAAACATTGAATAGAAACTCAGATCAAACTTAACAGAAAAGTCTAGAATTGAGGTGAAAAAAGGCTGTCCAAATTCAGAATGGGAGGTAGGGCAGTGGGTTAAATAGAATGTAGGCTTTGGATTCAGGGGGTCTGCTGGGTTCAAATCCCACCACTTGGGGCAAGTTCCTTGCCCTCACTCAGCCTCAGTGTAGATGAGAGGGCGAGGGAACGTACCGAGGGCACAGCGATCGGCACTGTGCCGAGCGCGTGGGCACAGCACACGCTCAGTTACTGGTAGCTGCTCTTAGGAAACGTGGTCTGACAGGAGCTCCTTGTATGCAGAACACTGTCCACAAGAGCAGCAGGAACTGACAAAGTGACGAGGTTATAAAACAAGTGAATTTGAACTTCAGCTGTAGGTTCAGGAAAGAAATTGTACTACTGTAGTCCACACCGATAAGAAGCCAGCTGGAAGACTGTTTCGGCTCAGAATGCTATGTTTTAAAAGTGACATCAAGAGGCTTGAAGGTATCCCATGCTGTGACATGATAGTGAGAAATACCAGAAGATACTAGAATCATGTTGTAAGGAAAAAGGAGCCTAACATGGGTCAGGATATATCGCTCTTCGGATACCCGAAGGGCTATTACAGACAAGCGAGAGTCACAATATTCTGTTGTTCTAGGGGACAAATCTCTCAAAGTCTTCGGCAGAGTTTTTGCTTAACAAATAGGAGAACTTTTCAACAGAGTGACAGAGGAACAGATTGCTTGACGGAGCAGCAAGTTCTCGGTCACTGCAAGTGTTCAAAGAGAATCTGGTATGTGGGGGGGCATCCCCTAGGGAAGTGGGAGAGGTTTTGCACAACTGCTCTCCTTCTTCCCCTTCCTTGCTCCAGCAGCAACAGCCTCTACTGCCCCATCCGCCAAGCTCCCCCCTTTTCCCATTAACTACCATCAGGTAAAATAGAGTCTCCCAATTCCTAACCTTTCCCACGAGGGCAGAGACGCACCTGGGGCCACCAAGCATTCGCTGGCAGCAGTCCACCAGGCCCTGCGCTACTTGACAGAAGCAGCAAAGATGGGTCCGCCTTGCACCCAGGGAGCACCCAGGCTCATAAGGAAACAGACCCGCAACAGATCCCTGCTGAGCGGTGAGGCCAAGTGCAATGACAGAGAGCAGCACTGGGCATGGTCCCTGGAGGCGCAACTAGCAGCCTAATTGGGGCAAGGAGGGTGGGGGAGGGTTTTCCCTGGGAGTGCTTTCTGGAAACCATTGTACAGGGATCGATGAAGGAAAGCACTAGAGGGAGCAGGGACAAAATGAGCAAAGGAGGAGGTAAGAAACAGTCCTGTGGCCAGTCTCACGAGTTCTTGGACGGTGAAGGGTCGAGCACAGGATAGGAGGAAATTGGGTTGGAAAGCGCTGGGAAGAGTGAGAATCCAGAGTCCCGCCCGGGTTTCTAAGGGCTCACAGGCCACATGCACACACTCGTCGCACGAAGGACTGCGCCTTGAGCTGCAGAGTCTCAACGGGTCCCTGGTCTCTAGGAATTGTTTGTTGCAATTGTTTGTTTCATTACCATATATCTGCTCTGCTCCATGAGGGCAGAAACTCCAGCCACCTCGCTCATTGCTATATCCCTGGGGCCTAACCCAGTTCTTAGCACATAGGAGGTACGCAACAAATACCGTGGGTTTCCACTGAAAGAAAGATTGCCGGCAGAAACGATGCAAGCTCACAGGCTCTCTAAGTTCCTACGTGTACGTAGCTGACAGCATCACCCACCCAAGGAAGCACGAGGGCTGTGGCTATTACTACTCATTTACGTTTCTTGCTCTCCTGTTTTGTTGGTTTTGCAAGCCCACTGTTTAGTACCTTTGTTTTTGTTGCTGCCTCTGCTTAATAAATTTTGATGAGTAATGGTTGTTTGCCAAGCGATAACAGCCCAACAAGAAAGCCTCAAAGTACAGAGAGTTACAGAAACATTCAGCATCATAAACCACGAAATGACATGCAAAGGAGAGAGCTGATGGACTGGTTTCCTCACTGGGCCTCCTCAGGCTCATCTTTGCAGGTCTTCTGGAGAGAGCGTACTTGTGTCAGACAAGGCTCCATTGTAAGACTGATGGCCAACACAGGAACTCCCAGCGTGAGCCCTGGATAAGAGGCAGGTAGAAAACCGGTGGGAATGAACAGGGCTCTGTAGACGCCACTGACCCCAATGACCTTCTGAGGTGAGTCTGATTCGACTGGTGAGACTGGGTGCTTTCCCACTTTCCCACAGCCTTCCTGAGGAGGGCAAGAATGGAGAGGAAGTGCATATCTGGTGGTCCAAGGGCGAAAGTCAGGTTTCCTCACACTGCTTTCTCTGGCTTCTCTCAGCGTGCTGTCTTCCTGGCCAATGGATGGCTTGGGACTGGCTCATCTTGGTTATAGGGAAAGGGACCACTGGCATTCAGGGTTTACAACCAGTTCTGAAGATTCAGTAATTCATAATTAAGTAATTAATTCAAGAGGAAGTTCCTGGACTCACACAGAAGCAACAATTTCAGTTTTTAGGGGCTTTTCAGAGGGTCAATACACCCCTTGGGGACAAGAACTCCCGAGGGGAGGTTTCTCCTACCACAGGCCTCCTACGAGGTCTGAAAAATTGAGCATTCTTTTCCCTTTTCAAGTACCCAACGGATACATTCCTTAAAAAAAAAAAAAATCCTGGCCCCATCTCCTCCCTTGAATGACTAAAGGCCCCATGTGAAGGTGAAGAGGAGTCTGGAATCTGAGAGAGCGTGGGAGGGGCTGCCCTGAGCCAGCGGCTGCCTAGCCATCTGTCAAACCAAGCCCAAGGACAGGGCTAAGAGACCCACGGTGTTCCAACCTATCTGGTCTCGGTCTGCACCTGGGCTTTGGTCGGACCTCGAACTGGGAGGAGTTCAAAGCTCAGGGGAAGGTGAAATCACTTCCATTGCCCAAATAAACAAAATTGCTTAATTAATCTAACTGAAAAAGCCCTCTTCCTGCATCAGATTAAAGAAGTCATGTTGATGCTGCCCCTGTTTGTTTGGCCGAGTGCAGGATTGAGAAGGTATATTTAGCCCAGGGGCACTTGGAGGATTACATCTTGCTGCTCAACAGGAAATATCTGGAGTCACAGCTAAAGATATCGCTGCGTGTTCAGAAATTTACGAGCAGCTGTAAAAGTCGAGCTACGGTGGTCAGAGGGCTGGAACAGGCTTCCTTTCAAATGAGAGAGGCTGCCGAATTAAACAGTCGAATGTACCAAGTTCATGGCAGGCAGAGTGCACCTGACAGGCTAAAAATAGCGAAAGCAGCGGCTTCTGTTGCTAAAATAACACTGAACTGATATACTCCTTTTCTAAACCTACAAAGAAATGGGTGAGTGGGGAGAGGGTGGGCTCCGAGATTCCAGAAAAGTGCGTTGGAAGCCATGCCAGAATGAGGGAAGCCATCTCCCACCTTCGCCACTTTTCAAAAATAGCTTTCCGAAGCTGAGTACTCGGAAGTGACAAGTCACCGATATGTTATTTTTTAATAACACGAGGCAGAAATGTTAGCACCAAAAAGACCTTGCATACAGGGATCTGGCGTCCTGAGGACAAGCAAATCTTTTCATCTTGGTTGAGGAACCATTTTTTTTTAAGTCGTTTTGCTAGACTCTCTCATCAGGACGCCCCCGCCCCCATGCTCTGCTCAGGGATGCCTGATGGGAATGGTCCCTACTTGCTCACATCACAGGCTTGCTGGAGTATGGACAAGGGTGACTGTGTATGACTGTATGTGGCTGGACAGAGTAGGCTACCACACTTTCTAGAACAACCAGGGGATCCAAGAACGACTTCACTTCCATCCTGTCACCTGGGACACTGCCTCATCTTTCCAAGTCTCCACTTCCCTTTCACAGAATGTGGAGTCATCAAGATGGCCCTGATGACCTCCTCGGGTGGTGTTGTGGGGATAAAAGGAGCTAATGCATGTGAAAGCATTTCGGGAGTCTGTAAAGCTTAAAGGAGGATGGAAGATGTTGTAGCTCTTGTTACTGAGCATTCTACTGGAAACTTGGGCAAAGAATAGCAACGACTCCACGTGACCGCAAAGTGCTGTGTGCACAGCCCGCTAGACTGTGTTCTCTCGTGTGGGATGGTGCCATCTCGGGCAGGTAAAAGCAGTATCCGCGTCCCAGTTCAGAGCAGCAGGGGCTGTTGGGAAATCTGCTTGCTTTCGGTCTCAGTGGGGCTCACTGCTGTCATAGCCGGGCTATCCTCATCCTCTGCTGGGTGGCCCGCAAAGCAGGGGGGACCCTGGAGTCCCTGAGAAGCTGGGTGGGAAGCAAGGGTGGGCCCAGCCTCGAAGTGAATGGTTGCTAGGTTATCAGCAGTGCCTGCCCCAGGACTGGTCCCTCTGGCTGGTTAGTTCTAGTTGGGGGGTCGAGAGATGCCCACCTTCTCCTAGGCAGCCCCGCTATGGGCTGCACTTCAGCCATCATTTAACTGTGGTCATTATTTATTTTCTTTGGTTATTCTCTTTACCCTCTTGTCTGTTTCACTTGGTACATCCAAAGCTGATGGGCAAAATCGTGTATTTGCCATGCTGCTAACTGTGGGGCATATGGACAAAAATGTGCATGCATGTTTGTCTCAATCTGGAAGGAATATTTAAGAAATGAAATTACTTGTTGTGTTAGGAGGGAGGGATTATGAATGTTTCCCTTGCCTCTTTTTCACACTGTCTATAATGTTGTTAAATAGTCTTGAAGATAAGAAAGGAAAGGAAGTATAATTGGAGTCTTAACGTTTTATAAAATGGCATCCAGTTACCCTGATTTTGACTTCACTGGGCTTGAAAGTGCAAAGTTAAAGAAATGCCGCAGAGGCTAACGAGTTTCAATGTAATAATTATATTCAGCCTCTAAATTACTTTAAGGGTGGCCTCTTGCATTTCAGGGTATTTTTTGGAGTATGCAGTAGATGGCAGAGGCCATGAGATAAAAGTTGGAAATCATATCATAGCTTTTTTATTTGGAAACCCATAGTTAGAAGGCTACACTCTTTTCAATCAACAAAGAATTAAATATTTATGGAGTGCTTACTATGTGCTGAATACTGGGCAAGGATTTGTGGATTTCCGCTTAGTTCATCCTTTTTTCCCATTTCTTAGTTCATCCTTTCTTCCCCCAAAGTGATTACCACTGGTTGTTTTTAAGGCATTCAGCAGTCAACTTGCTTTGTGCACAGTTTTTTTGTTTTTGTTTTTTAAATACTAGGTACTAGGACACCTGGGTGGCTTGGTCAGTTGAGCGGCTGGCTCTTGATTTCAGTTCAGGTCACGATTTCAGGGTCCTGGAATTGAGACTTGCAGATGAGCTTTGGGTTCAGTGGGAAGTCTGCTTGAGATTCCCTCTCTCCCTCTCCCTTCCCATTCCTACTGCTCTCTCTCTCTCAAGTAAACAAATAAATAATTCTTAACACAATTTTTTAAAAAAAGACTTTATTTACTTATTTGACACAGAGAAAGAGAGATAGTAAGAGCAGGGGGAGTGGCAGGCAGAGGGAGAGAGCAGGCTCCCCGCTGAGCAGAGAGCCCAATGTGGGGCTCAATCCCAGGACCCTGGGATCATGACCTGAGCTGAAGGCAGATGCTAAATGAACTGAGCCACTTAGGCGCCCCAATAGATATATCTTTAAAAAAAAAAAAAAAGTAGTAGGTGCCAGGGTGCCTGGCTGGCTCAGTTGGAAGAGCGAGTGACTCTTCACCTCAAGGTGGTGAGTTCGAGCCCCATGTTGGGTATAGAAATGACTTAAATAAACAAAACTTAAAAAAAAAAAATAGAGCAATAGGTGCCAAGACAATGGCAGTGAGGGGAAATTCCAATAACGTGTGGTATCTCAAATAAACAACCAGAAACCATTATGAAACCAGGTCTAGCCCCCAAGGCAGCTGCCACACCTAGCTGTTTCTTCAGGGATACAACTGAGTGGGCAATGGCTCCAACCTTCGGGTTTTTCTCCACGTACCCCCAGCTCATCCTTTCTTTGTGCTCGATTTAAAAAGTCATTCACTCCATTCGACAAGGAGTTAAGTGAAGACGAGGGGAGCTAAAGGTGACCGCTTCAGAGCAGCTGGCAGAAGGAGAGTGGAGGGGAGGAAAGGAGCCTGGCCTGGGAGGCACGGCCTCCCTGCGTCCTGGCTGTCCTACCTGCCATGGCTACAGGCATGTGGTGAACTTCACGAGACTTCACGAGACTTCATACGCCAGCCTGGGCTGGTCACTTATGCTCTGTATCTCAGTCCCTATGCCTGGAAAATTGGAGGTTATGCTACATGGTCCCCCGCTACAGCACAAAAATGTCTTGTATACACACATCACCATACGATAACCCATTTCATTATCCTATCTGTTGGCCACATTCAGAAATGAATTGACGTCCTTTTGCCCCCACCCCAGGAAACAAGCAGACACAACAAGACGTCAGTGACCGCAGCTTCCCAGTCGGCAAAGGCAATCAGTTCTAAACGAGCAACTCCACTCTGGGTCAGGCCCACCCTCCGTCCATTCAGCTCAACACTGAATCTCTTGTGGTGGCACCAAGGACGCATTGAGGGGCGTGTTAGCAAAGAGGCCCGTCTACGTTGACAGGTGGGTTAAGGCCACATGGCAAACCAATGCATTTTCTCAAACATCTCTCTCGTCATAGAGCTATCATCTGTGAAACTCGTTTACGTCTAAAAGCTATTTATAGTTCTGGTCTCTCCACATCTCAAATTGATAAAATTCTGTAAGCTTATGAAACCAGTCCTGTAAATCAGTAATGCTATTTTTTTTCTTTTTGAATTTGCTTCTTTCAAATGTAAGGGAGGTCCTCCTGACTTTGTCTTACTACCTCAAGATATGGTGAATGTGCTGATGTTTGTACCATTTACATACTTGGTGATTTAAAAAATTTCTATTACTTACAGCTTCTCTCAGTCTTTATGGATTCGGACAAAAGAATCCAAACTTTTAAGTTCATTCTCACATGGTGTGTGTTTTTTTAAATCAAAGGTCCTTGAGTTTGGTCTGAATACCTCAAATTCGCCACATATGTGCACGAAATTGCGCACAACATTGTATGTGTACACCCGTGCATTTCTCTGAGGTAAGGTATCAGAGAGAGTCTGAAAGCGGTCTGTGACTCCAAAAAGATTAGGAACCACCACCCAGGATCACTTGGCTCCTTCTGGAAGCTCCTTTAGTTCTGGTTTGTTATTTCCTGAGATGCAGTAGCCAGAATGGCATATAATATTCTAGATGACAATATGTCAAAACTCTGAGCAAGATTATTTTGTTTTATATGTAATTCTTTACTAGACAATGTCTGTTATTTTAGTGACTCTTTGGGCTGTATTAGCCATCCATGTATCCATGCCTTTAGAGAATGGTGTCTAATGACTCTCATTGTCCACTTTCCAAATGGAATATCATCCTATGGAATGTGATCATGCCTTTAGCATAAGCTCATTTGGATTATTTTCCCTAGAAGCACTGCTTTACGTTTCTCCATACTGAGTTTCATCTACTACTTGTCTACTTCTCAGCTGTCATAGTAGCAGACCTTCTGTAATCTGTATTAGGTGAATTTGACTTTTCAGTTAAGTTTCCTCTGCAAACTTGCATGTTGTCCTGTGTACCAAGGAATTGAGAAACAAGTAACCAATTTCATATGGCAGAAACAACTAACTGCCCTTCAGATACACTGCTCATCTTTCCACAGTATAGAGTCATGAGTGGGAAGGGGCTCCTCAGAAGAGACCATAGTTTCCAGAACCTCTTGTGTCTAGATAGGGCCAAGTAAGTAGTTCTTACCAGGAAGATGTAAGCAGAAGTGAAAGGTGTCCTTTTGGCCAGAGTTGTCTAAGAAAGGGGGCGACTTTTCTATCATTTCTCTCTTTCGCTTGCTGATGGGATACCAAGGACTCTGGGGAGTTACAGACAGCAGAGGGAACAAGTCTGGGTTCCTGCATCGCCAAGTAAAGAAAAGGCACTGATGACAGAGAACACCCACATCAGACTATTAGGTTTCCAGTGAGAAATGAACATTTGTGGCTTGACTGAAATGTAGTGATTTTTTTTTTAACAGACGATAGTATTCATATAGGCCACCATTTGAATTATTTCCATTCATAGAAGGTTCCACTTCTCTCTATCCTTTATTCACATATTCCTATGCCATTTTCCCTGAAGCATTGGTGTCTGAAGCATTTTAATAGGTTTTGTATGAAGGACATCAAAGATACTCTTGATAGTCTTATGCCACAGATTCAAGTTATTTCCCTCGACCCAAGTTTTAGTAAAAGGTAATATATCTGAAAATTATATTTGATTCAGAGGAAACGAGTTGCTTTATAATTTCCACCTGTTGATATTTCTTATTGCTCACGTTCATTGACCTTAACCCTGTAACAGCAAGGGCTCTGGTGGTTAAGTCCAAACACTAGTTTTGAGGATACGTACATACCTCCTCATGAATCAATAGCAGTGTAGATGAGGAACATCTGACCCTTGAACTGCTCTATTAATGTTTAGGAAATAAAGCCATATTCATGAGAACTCCTGCGTTGCTCTTGGTACCACAATGTCAGAGAGAAGGTGGCTTGGGTAGGTCGAGGTAGAAATCAGTTCTGCCACAGCGTGTCATGTTCCTGGCAGATAGGTGGGCTTTCAGAAGACAGGGAGTGATCATGGTCGTGTCCTGGACCAAGAACGGGACACTCACTCTTCAACAACCTGCTTACACTGGGGTCAACAGCCTGTTTCTCTCCCTTTCCTCCCAGACGGTCCTCTAGGACCAGACCGGTTCAGTTCACTTGGGTCTCAGTCAGTTGACACAGAGCATGTGCAACGCTGCATGGCTGGGGCAGGAGCCCTGGGCTGTGGCTGGGCCCAGTCCCAGCCATGACTGCGTTGGTAAGAGCACAGCGCTTAGGAAGAAGAGTCTAGTCTCTTTCCTGAGCTCACCTCCTGGTGAATTTACTTAAGGAATTCTAAATCTCAGCAGAAGCAGAGGCCCTACCATCAGCAAAGGTCTGGGGGAACCCTCAAGGTGGTAAAGAGCCCTCGGGTCTCCAGGACTTGGGCGGGAGCAGGTCGCAGACAGGCTGGCTGAAGGGCTACATGGCGCATGCCCTTCTCCCACGGGAGGTCAGGTGCTGCCCTCTCACTCCCAGGGTCTGTGAGCTCCGTGAATCCTCGCCAGTAGCGGGCGAGGAAAGGCCAAACCCACTCCCCCGAGGACACACCTCAGGGACACGCAGCACAAACAGTGCTTTCATGAAGTGTCCTCTTCCGTTCATTTTGTGCTGGAACCCGCAGGACAGTGACATTCTCTACCCGGAAGAGCCTTTCCAGGAAAACCATTTTGAGCGACATTATCTTGCGGGAGACTGCCAGACTTAATACAATCGCCAGGAAAATCTACATAAATATAAGATGCTTATCAACCAGCAATAAAATAGGAGTGATTCTGAAGAACTTTCACATCAAGGTTCCTTTTCTCCCTTAGGAGGAGTCAGAGACATTGTGAGAAGCATTTTCCCTACCTCTGACTACGAATAAAGCAAACAATGGTCTTGGGAAAACAAAACAAAACAAAACAAAAACCAAACCCTTGGGCCCTTGTGGCTTAAATGGGCTTAGGGAGGAAGCGTTTTGGAAGCTAGTAGTTACTGCCCCCAGGATGGGACAAGAGAGGGAGAAGGAAAAGAGAAGTCCCCACTTTAGTACTTAACTTACCCTTTTTCTTTCAAAAGGACTAGGCTGTTTGTGGCCCCGGTAACAAGCTCCTCCCAGGTTCCTAAGGGAGCTGCTGGCTGGGGAGGAGGGACCGACATTGCCAGTGGTTGGGTTGAAGCAGGACAGAATAGGACCCTGGCGTCAGAGGGCGAGGCAGGCACTCAGTTGGAAAGTTGTTCTTTGTTCCTAAAAATAAAACATTCGACCCTCCTTTTTTGGATCCTTCCCTGGAACGAAGCCAGTCAGCTGCTGGCTTCCTTTTAGGATGAGCTCAATAGCCCTCAGCCCAAAGGTGAACTCCAAAGGCCCTCACGATCTTCCGCCCCTGATAAAATGCCACACAGCAAAGTGAATGACATAAGAGAATGTTTCTCTTGAAAGGACGCGGCCGCAGTATACATCTGTGAAGCAAAATAGGCCCAGCGGAAAGGGCGAGAGGACAGGAGGAGGGAGAGAAACTGGGTAGGAAAGGCTGCCCAGAGGTTGGGCAAGGACTAATGAGTGGATGTGGCAGTGTGCTTTAGAAAATTCTCTTAAGAGGCCAGGTGGCAAGGCCTCCTCCTATAAAGACCCCCGCCCCCGTGAAGGGGGACACCACACCTTCCTTCCAGAGAGTTTTCGATAGCACACGGACTCTTTTCCAACTTTGCTCCATTCATGAATTCTCCACCCAAAGTTATAGCTTTGGTTTATAAAATGACAGTGATGTTTTATGCTGCATATCTAACAGATAGAGGGGTCGCAGCCCCTCTCCTTTGAAGAGGCTCTATTTGGGGAATGTTTGGGGGAGCCGTTGTGTAGACCAACCCGCTCGCTGTGACGGGTCCAAGAATCAAAGCTGCTTCTCGGCGCTCTTCTAAGACTGAGCCTCATGCTGATGGTCCCGTATATAAAGAGAAAGAGCTCTCACAACATAAAGGGACCCTTTCTGCCCTATCGTTCCTAACTATCTCATTGTGCTGCCATTTTGAGACTAAATACATAAATAAAATGTCAGGTAATGAGGAAGACCTTTCCCTCCCTGGAAGAGGAAAAAAAATGCCATGGGCATTTGCTGCTGAGTGACATTAGCAAAAACTGGGAGGAAGATTCACTAAAATCATTATTTCTTATATAAGTAGGGCCATAGGACATCAACTAATGGGCAAAATTCACTAGTTAATTTACATACAATGCCTCCAGAGTTTAGCTGTTGGAAGTAATTTTCTGGTTGAGAAAATAGAGAATGTAGATTTTTGCAGCCGAGGCCTGAGTTTCTCCATTAGGTGGTAGAGAGAGACCACCTCTGGGGTGGGCCTGAGAATCTTCATTTTGAACAAGCTCTCCTGGTGTCTCTTTTGCATGTTGAAGTTTAGGAATCACTGCTGTGTCTTTAACCTCCTCCTACTCTTTAAAGCAGAAGAGAAAAAAAAGATATTATAGTCCTTTAGGTATAGTTCTTGCTCACTTAGTTCATGGATGTTTTTGAGAAGGATCCTATTCTGTCCTGCTTATCTTAACATTACTGGCCTCCCATTAACTTTTAAGTGTATTATAGCAAGATCTAAAAGGATGAACTGTCCAAAACAGAAAGGGTTAGTGAACCTTCCACTATCAGAGGTATTCAAGTGGAGGTTGGAAAACCCCTTAGCAGGGATCCTGTAGAAAGGATTCAAGTATCAGTACAGGGGCCCAACCCAGAACTAATGTTTACACTTCTTCCAGCTCTATGACCCTATGATAATATAACAAAATCACGTTTAATATATCAAGCACTACATTTTAAAAATCTAAGCACATACTCAGAAATTTTATTGGTATTTTGTAAAAGAATCAAGAAGACCAGTCTATAAAACCGAAGTTCAGAAGCTGGGGTTAGAACCAACAAGAAACATAGGGCTTCTTAGCTTTAATGCCAGCTCTGAAACTTACTGACTAATCATGAACTCATGATGGCAAAAGATAAAAGGCAGAGTCTGTCCTCTTGATAATGGTCTCCATATCCCAAGCACCCCCATTTCTGATGGGACTAAAATGACCGTTGAATCTTTTCATTCTTTGGCTTGATGTCCGTAAGGTCACAGGCCTTGAATCCTTCCCAACTCTTCAGGTTCCTCCACCCCAAAGAAGGATGTCATTAAAGGACCAAAGGAATTATAGGTCTCCAGGGGATAAATGCCTGCCTGGGCTGGTCAATGAGGCTCTTTTCCGCTGCCCTCGCATTTACTCTTCGCTGGTTAAGAATATATGTGCCTGTGGATTGTTACTACTCCAGAAGAAAAATGCCAGTGTAGAGAGAGGGTGGCTAGCAGTTAACGTATTACCGAAAGGTTCAGTGTTAACGGGAACAGAGGATGGGCCTGTGCAAAAGGATATAGAGAGGAGATCCTGAAACTCCCCCAATCAATAAAAACAACAATCCAGATAAAGCAAGAAGCGAACCTGCAGAGCCTGAATGGTCTGGGAAAGCCACCTGCATAGCATATTGATAAAATGCAAGCCAAATCGCCCACACTTGCAGTTGTGTTGCGTGGACGGTACACAAGCGCCTCAACAGCTCTGGACCTCAGACTTGACACTGGCACTTGGAAAAGAGGACCGAGAAGAGGAATGCTCAGTGTGATGAAAAATCATGACTAGCAGGACCCCAGTGACGTGATATTTATGAATTCTTTCTCTCTCTCTCTCTCTCTCTCTTTTTTTTTTTTTTAAATTTTATTTATTTATTTGACAGAGAGAAAGGGAACACAGGCAGGGGGAGCAGGAGAGGGAGAAGCAGGCTTCCCGCTGAGCAGGGAGCCCGATGCAGGGCCCGATTCCAGGACCCTGGGATCATGACCTGAGCCAAAGGCAGACGCTTAATGACTGAGCCACCCAGGCGCCCTTATGAATTATTTCTAAGCGTGCTCTTCTGGGAAGAGTTCTCAGGTTTTGGAATCTAAGGCAAATAGTTAAGATCACCCCTGGCCAGCCTAGCACTGTGGTTGGCACATCATAGGAATTTGCTCCGTAGTCGTCAAAAGGAGGAAGGGATATGTGGATCATCAATGAATGAAGAAAGGAATGGAGAGACAATAATAGACTCTAGGAATAATAGACTCTAAGGAATTAGGGCTCAATTGCATAGCCCACTCCTACAAGTGACAGTGCTCTAGGGGACCCGGGTACCTTAGATTCAGACATCTTTAAGTATATAGTCCTGTGATGCATGAAAAGGATTTAAAGTCTGTGTTGCTCCATTAATGATTAAGACAGGAGGACTCCTAAGAAGGGAACGAAAAGTAAGGACAGGGGAGGACAGCAGGAGGAGAATCCTGTTGAAGAACTAACTGAAGATTTATGAGAGTGAATTTTGAATCTTAGACATGAATTATCTAACCATGATAACTAAATTCAGTGCAAATGGCAGTCATAGGACGGCCCAAACTGTTACACGATATTTTTATTGAATCTTTGCACTGCAAAATTGGTGGAAATTAAGCCGTTTGTAACTTACTTTGGAGGGAAGAGAAATAAACGTGCGTGTACCCATTAATCAGGTTGATGACCTGTCTTTTCGTGCGATTTGATAGCGCCACCTGGGAGACGAGTCCCACTTTCTTCGGGAGAAGCCTTGCTTTGAGAATACCAGCAATCCCCAGTTCCATAACGGTGAATGACACGGGTCTCAGAATCCGAGGAAAAGCCACAATGACTTGAATGAAAGGATGATGCAGGGGTAGTTGGGCTGCCCAGGGCTGCACGGGATACAATTCTCTGGGTTTTTATATTGCTCCTTCCTCAGCCCTCGGAACTTAATCCTATTTTCACTGCCCCAGGTAAACTGGGAAATATTTTCTCCTCCTAGGCTGCAGTTACTCACACAATAAACAGGTAATAAACATTTTACTGCCCTAAGCAACCTCCTGCTAGGCAGGCAGTCAGAAGAGAAAAGACTGTGCAGAGAGTAACCACCTACAGGAGACACCGCAGGGGACAAAGGATGTGAGTAAGCGTTTAATAGCGAGCCCCCTCTCGGGGCTCCAGGAAGACGACTGGGAGCTGCTGGGGCGCATTAGCAGGCCCGTGGTCTAGGATTCCTCTCTGCTTGAGGCTAGTGGGGAAGATTTGATTTCACCAAAAGGTAATTTAGTTGCCATTTCAAAGCTCTGTCTAGCTAAATTAAGGAGGAGGAATGAAACTGGAGTTTACAATCTCCCGGGTTAAACCGCCGGTTCTGAGACCGGAAGGCAGAAGGATGGACAGTTGGCAGCCGACCCAAGTGGGTCTGGGGAGAGAATCATTCAGTTCGATGTCCGTTTGATTTCAGGTTTGCATTTGATTTTCTAACCCATCCCGGTTTCTTTGTTACTGTTTATATCTGCCCCCTACATCCAATCAAATAGTTGTTACTATCCGTTGGCTGTGGGAAAGGCACGGTGGCCATCCTCTGACATCCTATTTTCCCACTGTACAGGGTTCCCTCAAAAGCCGATTACCTTAAGGCATCTCACAGTTCCCACTGCTGGGGAGATCTTTCCGTTTCCTTTCATGCCAGAGGTACAACGTGAAGCTGTCCAAAGTCTCTGCCCCTTCCCGCATCGCAGGGAAACGAGGGCAGAGCCAAATCTAATACGACCAGCTCTGCTTCCACCTCTGCCATTTAACTTATGGGAAATACTAATCCCATTTACGTAAATATTTTCCACCAAACAGCATGCCAAATCTGAATGAATTAACTCAAGGTGAATGGATAAATGCCTCTGCAGAAACAATTTTCAAATTCACGTAGGTCGAAGGAGTGATTGTTCTGTAAACCAGCAGTTCTTTGGTATCAACTGCAGTTAATTTATGGTATTTTGCTCTAACGGAGTATTAATTTTTGCTGTATTTTGCGGCAGGAGTGGTGCGGCTATCTAGCAAGAAATAACTCATGGAAATGTCTCAAGAGATATATTTGAGATCTGACAGAATCCAAAGGGGCCGCTGTCCAGGGCTCCAGAAGATCCCCATGCCATCACCTATCCACTCTCGTTTCTGTTTCGAACCTTATTCTGGAGGGTTCAGGAAGTGAGTCTGCAGACTGCACGATAACGATCAGAGACCACTTTGGTGATGCATGCGGGATGGGGAAGGGAGGCATCACGAAGCTACGGGCAACTGTAGGAGGAAGTGCAGTGTTGCCCTGGGGTTACTGGCCACTCTGGAGGAGGCTCTCAAGGAGTGTGAGTCTTGCCCTGCACTGAGTTTGGAGGACTCCTACAAAAACACGGTGGGAACACGCCCAGAGCAGATACTTGCCGACTGCACCACTGAGACTCCCAGCCAAAACCCACTGTCATTGGATAGCAAAGCGTGGGCACAGACAGAAGCAATGGGACCGAGATCCCAGGTAGACCAAAGATCCGAGTTGGGGCATTCATGGAGAGAAAAGGCATCATCTTGGGATGGCCCAAAGAGAGAGATATGAAGGGCGGGGAACAATCCTGTTTTATAGGCAGTAGACTGATACTAGACTTCTGTGCCCTACTTTGGCTCCAGCGTTTACAAAATGACATGAAGGAAACCGGTGAGGACCCAGAGGCCAGCGACAAGCACGATGAAAGGGATAGAAAAAATGGTCCTCTGAAGCAAGATGAAAGGAAATATGTTGTGTATCCTGGAGAAAAAAGGTTAAGGGGTGACAGTGATTGCATTCAAATACAGGTGGGGTTTAGGAGGGGGGCACAGATCAGCTCTTCTCCACATGCAAAGGGAGACTGAAGGGAAGTAACAGACTTAAATAAGAAGGTGGAGTGTTCATTGGCTAGAACGAACAATGTATGGAAGGGTACAAGCTAATAGGGATCTTGGATTTTAACATGTCCCAAACAGAATTTCTCTTCTCATTCTTCCCTGTCCCCCACCCCCTCCCCACCACTGCCCCTAAACTCCTGACACTCCTGAAGTCTCCCCTATTTCAATCAACAATACCAACACTTACCCTGGCCAAGTAAAAAACCCTAGGGATCATTTACATTTCCTTCCTTTCCCTACCCACCCCCAACCCAGTCCCTCAGTAGGTCTTGTCAGCTTTACTTCTGAGTTTGACTACTGATTTCTATTTCCACTGTCACCTTGCCAGTCGCATTGCCATTGCCTGCTTGGACCCAAGCCAGGAGGATCCTTGTATCTTCCTTTAATCTGTTCTCCCTATGGCTGTTTTTAGAACATGAATCAGACCCTGTTATTCCCCGGCTCAACCCTATCCAAAGACTTCCCATCATGCTTGGAACAAAACTCATACTCTTTACCACGGCCTTTGAAGTCCTGCCTCACCGGCTTCCTGCCCGCTGTCCCCATCCTTCCCTCTCTCCCTGCCACTCACGCTGGCCACACTGACTTTCTGGCTGTTCCTGAACAAGCCACTGCTGGTCCATCTTTGTGCCAGCTGCCCCCTCCGCCTTGCTCTTTAGTTGGCTGGTTCTGTTTTGTCATTCTGGTCTCGGCTTAAGTGTCACTTCTGCAGACTTCTTCCAGCCACTAGAAATGTACGCTCTGAGGGTAGAAAGTAGAAACTATCTTCTTCATGATGGTATTTTCAAGCCTCGAATGGGCACCTGACACACTGGAGTAAGGCAATAAATATTGGTTGAATAAAGACAAGGTTGACTATAAAAGCAGGTTGTTACTTGCTCTCTCAAGAGAGCTGGAGATGAGAAAAAGAAGCTTTTGTGAAGAGACTATAGGTGGTCTTTTGGTCAGAGAGCCACAGGGCTGGGTACTTTGGAAGTGGGGAAGGTGTGGGGGGCTTGCCTCATCTACTGAGGTCCCAGTGAAGAGTTAAACCCAGCATGGTATCATCCTTATTAGGGCAAGGAATTTGGGGGGAGTTACGTTGAGCAAGAGAAAAAGCCATTGACCTTGGGTCTCAGAGGGCAGTCACAGTGGACGGAGAAAAGGATGGAGATGTAAGATCTTCTAACCCACTCAAAAAACTTTAAGTTGGATCGCCTGTTAGGATGAATTGAGGTTTCTATTTTCCTTCTTCTTCATACTGAGTCACAAGACTCTCTCTTGGGTGAGTGTGAGCTTCTCCCTTATCTTCATGAAAGTTAATCCCTAGTTCTACCTCTGTAACATTTGTAAGGCACTGCGGTTTCAAGTTCTCACAGGAAATGCTGAGTCATCTTCAATCAACCTTCACATAGACTACTCTGATTCAGAATTGGACCAAGGCGGGATGGGAAGGACCACTGAAAGGCATGATCGCAAGATTTCTGTAAACCTTTCATATAACGACTTACCGTCACCCCAGCCAATTAGCCAAGGCTTTAAAACCAAGGCCAATGGCTTCTATTTTATTTTTGCTCTCAATTTTCCCCCAAAGCTGAGGGCCATCTCTGACTGGGGACTCTATAAATGTTAAGGAGTGCTTGGCTCAGAAACCTCATAGAAAACATAACTCTAGCAGGTTTTAGGTAGGCTTTGTTACCCTTCGGTTCAAAATCCCGAAGCGTTATCATCAGGTGGCAGATAGAGTTGGAATATAATTAAAATAAAGGTAGAAGCTTCATTTTAAAAATAATTTATGGCCTCCCTCTCCACCAGACCTCCCAGCGAGACAGTTTTAATTGTGCTTTTTAAGGCTAGCATCCTGATTTTCCACATTTAACGCTGCTTCTCAAATGTTTGAGAAAGGCCAATAAAAATCCCCTCCAGTGTAGAAATCCAAGTTAAAATTGCTCTCCGTTTCAAGAAGTATTTCTTAGACTCTATCTGCTCCCTGAGACTTGCCAGTGATATATATGACCATACGATATGATGACAGACTACAACATGGACTGGGTTCTTTATAAATCAATAATCGGAGGAGGGGTGAGGGACTGTCCGCTTTGGTGATTTCATTTCCAGCCACAGCTGGCCAGATTGCTTATTGGAAAATAAAAGTCATGGCAAATTGAGCTTGACAATAACCAGGCTTGACTACATAGGCCCCTTCTCCACTCTCTGCAATTAGAATGAGTGGAGGAGAGGAGGCCGACAGGGAAAGACTTTTCCTCTGCTCTGTCACAGATCAGTCTTAGTTTATTTTGTGGGGCACAAGCCATATGTTGTGTGTGCAAGGGCTGTTCTCTCTCAGCTCGAGACTCTGCTGTTGTGCCTCCAGGCCGGTGAGGTGCCGCAGCTTCCAACTTGCAGGCTCCTTAAGAAGTGTGTGAAAACCGGAAGCCAAGCTGTACCACGCTGTAGTCACATTTAAATTAAACTAAAGTCCCACGAGCCTCTTTTCAAGGGCTCAAGGCCTTGTGGGGCTAGGGGCTCTGCATGGGACCATGTAGATACCGAACATCTCTCACATCCCAAAAAGTTCTGTTGGACAGCCCTGATCCAAAAAAGCTCACTGGGTGCCAAGAGGCCCTTCCTTCTTTGTTCCTAGATTCTGAGATCGTGGCTATCTTTGTGGTGAAGAAGACAACCGAGTCTGTTAGAAGTTGAGAATTCTCTGGGTGTGTGCATCTATCAGGAGAGCAGGTGCCACAAATCTGTGACTCGGGACTCAGATCAAGGAACCTTACACCAAGGACAGACTCTGAGCTAACCTCGATTTTTTAAAAAAGTAGGAACATAAACTGTGCAAATGTTGATTTTACCAACCTGCAAAAGGCACGTGGAATGCTTTTCTCTGTATTTGCTACCTTTCTACTGTTACTCATGAGCGATCCCTGACAAAACTTTTTATCTTCTCTGTGGCTCTGCATGTCTTCCATCTCTGATGACAAGAATCACAGAGGCTTCGATAATTCACCTGTGCTCACAGGACATTGAAATCGTAATTGTGAGGCTCAACACCCTCTACCCGTAAGCCCAGTCACTACAGCTGGTTCCACCAGCTTCATACCTAAAATACCTTAGTTTCTAGATGTTGCCTGCATTGTATATTATGAACCCCCAAGTTCTTAATTTAGTATCCTCAATTGTGTCACACACCATCACTGAAAATTTAAGCTGTGGAAGAAAACCCAGAAATATTCCAAAACATGAGGTAATATAACCCCCCCCCCCCTTCCTTCTTTGGATCCGAATCTATCTGTACAATTCAGCTGAAAAACTTCGGGGGAGTGAACAGTGAAAGGGAGAGCTCGCCATACCTCCAAATCGATATAAAACCGGGGCGTTGTACAGTTTGAAAAGTTGAGATGTGGTGTTCAAATCTGGCCAACTCCACAGATTGAAGTTTGGCTGACCTCAAAATCCCAGTTCTGCCTCTAGACCAGATTTACGGTAAGATCTTTCTTCCAATGATCTTGAAGCATTTTCACACAAATAATCCGTCCTGCACACCCATTACGGCTATTTTCTCTGTACTAGCCTCATTTGTTCTCCTGCATTAGGCAAGGATTAGCTCTTATTCTAATTTCATAGGTGGGCAAACGGAGGCAGAAAGCCCGTAAAAGACGGAGGCCTCCCACAGGGCAATGGAGTGTGGTCTTACTTCCAGCACACTGAACACATGCCAAGCTCATTTCACGGCTGGGGTACACGGGCGCTGGTTTTGAAGCCAGGTGCTCCATTCATGGTGATGTCACCTACTCTCAAAACCCTGACAAAATGTCTGGCATCCTAAGGTCAAGGCAATTGAGTAAAATGAGCAGCACACACTGTTAAGGATGAAAAAATCCCTTCCCAATATTTACTCTAGGTGCAAACGCCCCATTTATATCACCTGATGAGAAAATACACACAATCATCTGTTTGGTCCAACAGAAGCTGGAGGTGTCTGTCTGGCTGACTTGGGTCGTTGGGAACCGGTGGGAGCTGCATCAGGTATAACATGAGTGTGGAGGAAACTTGGCGGCAAGTGGCGGGAGAGGGAAGACGATGAGTCTCAAGAATTATGGTGAGATCTATATGACGAACTCATAAATCATGATGAGTCATTACTTCAGCTCATGAAAAATCAGCCAAAGCATTTTTTAAATAAACAATTTAACTGTTTTTAGGCCTTGTGAACTTAAGAGTTCACATGTACACAGAGGCAAGTGTTGGATCGTGTACATCTATGAAAACAGACTTCCTGGGATGGCTCTCCCCAAGTGAAAAGGGCCCCGAGGAGGGCAGCATACGCACCACGGGGAGGTGATGGTGGGCCTTCCTCGTACCTCTTCTGGTTGGCCTGTAGTGAGTGGGGGAGCTGGACCGGGAACACCTGTAGGCTGTGCTCTTTCCCTGTGGAGTTGGTGGCCCGGGGCAGTGGCGTCTCCCCCGTAAACATGGGTTGGGGGGAGGGCTCTGCTGTCACTGGGCCTCAGTGGGCTGCAGGCACATGTTTGGGGCTCAGTTTGGGAATGACTTCTCATCTAGAAGTGTCTCTTCCCTTCATCTTCCCGATAGGGATTTGCCACATCCAAAGTAGGGCCTTACAGTTTTATTTGCTGCTGTTTGCTGTGCTCCAAATTTGGCTGGAGGCTGCCTATTTTCAGAGTCTGGGAACCTCAGGAAGGGAGCAATGCAGAAAACCTCCAGCAAACATGAATCCTTCCCCAGGGCTTGGCATTTAGCTGCAGCTCCATGAGGCATTTCGAATTTAGGTGGGTTGTGGGTTGGGGTGGGGGAAGCACATGCAGCCTCTCTCTAAGTCCGGGGCCTTAAAGAAAACATGGTCCTCATCAGCCCTTTTGTGCTCTGACTAGCAGCAGTGCAGGACAATGAAAACGGATACATGCTGCCTGTTGTTCCTATGCAAATGCTACCTCGAGGATACTGTCTTCACCAGGCAGATGGCTAATTTCTCTGCTCTAACCTCATTTCTCCAGTGTTCCCGCGTTCGTGTGATGTCCTGCCCCCAGAGTCAGGTCCTAATTGCTGTCAAATGTTCAGAGACAAAAGTGGCGTCTCTCCACATCATTCACGCAAAGGCTGTGACTGGCTGCGTGTCCCCGTCGTGGCTGCCGCCGAGACCGTGGGGTGGGCAATACCTGGTGGGGCTCGGCTTCCACGTGTCAGGCTGAACGCCGTCCTTTGTTGCGGCTTGCAGCCCCGGGACTCCACGTGCTGAGAGCCCCCTGTCTTTCTGCTGGGATCAATATGCACTTCCTTCACGGCTCCTCTCGGTCAGATGGTCTCTTGGCGTCAGGCTGACCGTGCCGATCGGGGCAGGGTCGAGAGAGGGTCTGCCGGCCTCAGCACAGATTTAGAGGGGGTTGGCTAACTTGTGGCCCCTTGTAAGCTCTGCCATCGCCGGGCAGGCAGGTAATCCTTATAGCCAGGACCCTGCCAGTCAGTGACGGGCCGTCTGATTGGATGCACATTTATCTTCAAATTATGTTGTGTGACAGCCCGGGCTGCTGAGCACCATTTTAACATGCAGATTGACTCCTCGGAGGCTCTTCATTATGCATTTCGCGGTCTGTTTTCAGACTATCCAGCATGCCGGAGAGGCCCGCTCTCCTTCTTCCACCTGGGTGGAGGAAAGAGCTCGCCGACTGCGGGGGAGCCGCCGATATTCACATGCGTGTGTTTACTTTCCCGGGCATCGGCACACAACAGCCTTCCCTGACGCGAGGGAAGGAGAAGAAAAGAAAAGACCCTTGGTTCTGAGATTCAAGGAAAACGGCTCTGCAGAACAAGTGAGCCTTTGTGGAGGAGAGGAGTCGAGCAGGCCGGGCCAGCCTGATGCCCGCCCGGCTGCCCACTGGCCCGGCCGGGTGCGTCCACACAAGTGCTCCTCTTATCGCCACACAGACCGGCTCTTTCTCTCGTGCACACAGCCTGAAGTATTTTAAGCAGAACGCTTCCCATTTCCTGTTTCTAAAGCTGTCTTGCCTCTCCAGCGGCATTCCAGACGATCCTGGGGAATGACAGGACAGCCAGCTTGGAGGGAGCACGGGGTCTGGTTTAGGTGGCTTGGGGGGTACCTAGGAGGCTCTGAGGGCCCCGTTTCACCCCTTCCCCCTTCTCTTTCTGGTGCAATTTACTTCCACTTGCTAGGAATATTTCTCTGTGGCCTCAGGCAGCTACTGCTTGAACACGGATGTTTTCTTGTTTGAGTGCGTGCCCACACATCGTGTGTGTGTGTGAGTGTGTGTGTGTGTGTGTGTGTGTGTGTGTATCTCCTTTCTCAAGGATCTCTTTCCTTGCCTTAAAAGGGAACCACATTTGCATTGCTTTTTAAAATTCCTACCTCCTTCTATTTTATCCTCCAATGTGGTAGTATCTCAGTTCTTCTGAAAGACCAACAAAACTTGAAGGGTGTTCCGTTCCTTAGGCCCTAAATTTGAGCTATGCCTTGGCCAGGTAGCACCGCCCCTTCTTTTGCCTCTGATCAGTGGGGGCTTCCAAAAGTGGGGACTGAGGGGGCTCTCCTGCTTCATTTCTTTGTTGCCACCAGAGAAAGACGCTAGGTAGGCTCAGAAGGCTAGCTTGAGCACAAAAGCTTATGAAGCCAAGGCTGATACCTGGATTCCAAACCAAAAGCCAGCCTGCCATGTTGTCTAAAAGCCTGCCCCTTGGCTTCTGGGTCCTCCCAGGCATTGCTGGATCCTGATATCAAAGACATGGATGGAATTTTGCTATTTACATGTTTAAAATATTAAACAGCAGAGTTCGTTTTAGTAAGGCTCTGGGCAGAAAGAAAATAAAACTGACAGCAGAGCCATTTTCCTAATTCCCCTGGAAAGGCTGAGAGGAGGAATCAGAGTGCTCCTGATGACTGAACTGGGCAGTAAACGCAGCTTTTTATTTTTGTATGGAATATGGTGATCCCCACTGACAAGAACAGGTTGCATGTGGTTGCTGAGCTATCGCTCGGCTGGGGTCGCCCTGTAGAGTATTGTCTGGAAAGCTCTTACCCGGCAAGAACAATATGGCTACCCAGTGCCTGAAGCGGAACATGGAGAGATCTGTCCCCTCATTCACATATCTCACTCATTTGTTTTTTTCCTGTGATAAAACAAAGGGATTTGCCGAATTTAAATGCTATTGGGAACTACTCTCTCTTTTAAGAGAGATCCTTGATTGACAAATGAAGCAAGGGGTAACGTATGGTTTGCAAGCTTCTTCTATTTGAGAGGAAGGGGACTGAATTTCAGTTCTAATCGTGATAGTTACTCATCACATAACCAGGGAAGGTCATGAAATCCTGTGTCTTAAAGTCACGGTGGTAAAACTGGGGTGTTGGGGATAGCACTGTGTCTCCCACATACACATGTTGAAGTCCTAACCCCCAGTTACCTCAGAATGTGACTGCCTTTGGAGATAGTGTCTTTAAAGAGGTGATGAAGATAAGGAGAGGAGATGAGGTTATCGGCACACAGAGAAGACCCTGGAAGAAGATGGCCAACCTACAAACCAAGGAGAGAGGCTTTCAGAAGAGACGAACCCTGATCTCAGAACCCAGCCTCCAGCACTGTGAGGAAATGAATTCCTGTTCTTTCCACTAGCAACCTGTCCCAGCAGCCCTGGTGCTTCAAGGATGGGCAAAATAATGGTGGGCGGAAAGGGGTATCCAGTATCCAGTAGGATTTCAAGTGTCATTTTATTTTATTTTATTTTTAAAGATTATATTTATTTATTTGGCAGACAGAGATCACAAGCAGGCAGAGAGAGGGGAAGCAGGCTCCCTGCCGAGCAGAGAGCCCGATGCGGGGCTCGATCCCATGACCTTGGAATCATGACCTGAGCCGAAGGCAAAGGCTTTAACCCACTGAGCCACCCAGGCACCCCTCAAGCGTCGTTTTAGTGGGGAGAGATCTTCAGAAGGGTGGCCTGTAAATCTCAGCCCAGATGCTAATTTCACAGGGACCCGGTGGATATCCAGTTGCATTTCTGTTGGCCAAACACCTGTAAGAGTGTACTTGCTCCTTAGCTTCCTGGTTTTAAGGCAGAACTGACATCTTGAATGGAGAAAATGCTGTGAAGGACCTATCTGGCCCTTCAAATAAATCTCTAGATTTTTGTTTGAGCCAATCAATCGGTTCTCCAAGGCGTCAGCAGGTAGCAGGCATATCTGTCAATACAACAGTATTGCCGTTACCGGGCAGGTCGCGTTCGCAGGAGGAAGCATGGCTCAGCACTTACTTATATTTGGAAAATGGATAACCCGGGATTATGTGTTTCAGGAGATGAGGTTAAAGTGGGGTCAAGGGCCAGGTTAATGCTAGTACAGTTTCCACTGGAGAAAGAGAGCATGATGTATTGATTTCAGGGAAAGGATATGTGTTTCTAGCCTGGCTTCCCAACCCTGCTTCTCATTCGCCCAGGGACGTTCCTTGGCAGAGTCCTAACACCCTCTGCCTTCCGGAAGCACCCCTGCCAGTTGTTGCTGCGGGAAGTGCTGACTCGTGACAGTGGGGCTGGAGGAGAATGAAAGAATCTGTACGAAACAGAAACACGTACGGGACTCATCTGGGTTTGGTTTTCTCTCACTGGCTGCCAGCAGCACTCAGCTGAGCCTTCCCCATTTTGTACACTGACTTGGTCTGCTATCCCACAGGGAACTTTCTTACACTTCACTTACTCATTCTCAGCTGAACAGGCACAAATGTTAATGTAATTCTGTGCCCCTTAATCAAATACAAGTCCCCTCCCAGAACAGCGAAATCTACAACTTGAAGGAACACTGGTTAAAGATCATCTTATATCTTTGTTTAATATTCTTTTTTTTTTTTTTTTTTGGATGAATTTGCCAAGTGTTGGCTTTTCATATCATGGGAACTGGATCCAGGGAGGAACTTATCCCTTTCTAAATTGTTATTCCTGCTCTCTGTATTACATCTCTTCCCCTTTTTTCCAAAATGCCATTTTCCAAGTCAGTAAGCTCATATAAATCCCAAGTCTCACAACTTCTTAAAAACTATTTCCAAGTCCCTTTTCTGGGATTTGATATCTCCTATGATAACCAAAACTGGACACAGAATGGCACTAATGTTTTATACGTTATCTTAAATTTTCTATATTATTTTTTTCTTTTAACCCCCAAGCATCCTATTGGCTTTTTAAATTGCTACCGCATACCAGACATTTTCCCCAAGTTATCAGACATGACTCTTAAATTATTTTGCTACGAGTTCAGAGCCTATCAGAGATTATGAGAAGTTTAGATTATTTTTCCCAGAGTGCATTATTTTACACTTAACCAAATTAAATTTCATCTGCTTTCACACTACCCAATCCCCTAGTTTGCTTAGCTTTGCCTGAAGTGTCTCATAACAATCCTTAATTTTTTATTAACCGTGCCAATTCAAAGCTTCCTACTTAACTCTCTGCTTTACAGCTTTTGCCTTCTACTCTCTTCACACTTCTGGAAATCAGAGGGATTTAAAAGGTGTGGAATGAAGCACTATTTGTTAAGATTCTCTGCTAAGTGTACGAACAAAGATCCCTACCCGTTAATGACAACACTCTTGAAGGTGAGGCATTAGAGTCAAATTCAGCCTCGAGAAGTACCCTCCTTCCTATACTGAGAATAAGTGATCCTAAAATCTTTCCCATTTCATTTGGATATTATGTTAAAAACTCAGATAGGAATCCTAGCTAATTTTCCTATAGAGCCACCCTTGGTTCTGGCTTCCTTTGCAGCCTGTGGTGACAATAGGGAGCCTGGCAAATTCTTGCCACGCTCCTAACCCTCCCCTCTCTTCTTCACAGCGGCTTTTCTTTCGACCGAATAGAAAGTAGGATCAGTTAGCTCAGTAGATGCTTTTCTGTGGGTATTTCCTTCTTTCTCTCCTCAAACGGCAACAGAAAGATAAATATGTTGCATCTAGGCCCGGGCTCTCTGCTTCCGCTGTCTCCAATCCTTTCCCCCACAAGGCCAAAAGAAGGAATATGGGATCCAGCAGAATAAAATCCTCCTGATTTAAAAATTACCATTAAGAGTATTGTCGTGTGGAAGCAACCTAGGTGTCCGGTCAGTGAATGAATGGCTAAAGAAGCTGTAGCTTCTTTATGTATGTAGTGTATACATACAATGGAATACTGTTCCGCCTCAAGAAAGGAGGAAACCCTGCTGTTTGCAACAATTTGGATGAAACTTGAGGGAATTATGCTAAGTGAAATAAGTCAGACAGAGAAAGACAAATACTGCATGATACCCCTTATATGTGGAACCTAACAAAGCTGAGCTCAGAGAAAGAGAGTAGAGTAGAGGTTACTCGAGGCAGGGGTGTGGGAAAACAGAAATGTTGGTTGAAAGGAACACACTTCCAATTACAAGACTAACAAGTTCCGTGCATCTAATGAACAACATGGTGATTACAGGTAATAATATTTTATTATACACTTGAAGGTTGCTAAGAGAGTAGATCTTAAATGTTCTCACCATAAAAAAGAAAAGGTAATTATGTGACAGGATGGGGTGTTAGCTAATGCTATAGTGGTAATCATTTTGTAATATGTGAATGTATCAAATCAACACATTGTATACCCTAAACTTGCAATATTCTATGTTAATTACAGTAAAGTGGGGGTGGGGGGAAGAATTTGGATGAGGCTACTAGTTGCCTATCAAGTATCAATTTTTTCCCCCCATATTTAACTCGGTTTACTCCTATCATCTTCACCTTCAGTTGCAAATAAGGGTGGCCCAAAAATTAAGTTTTGGTCACTATGAAGTAGGTGAAAGTTAGGGTAGATCTTTTCAGAAATTTCCTTCAAAGAGGGCATCCTTTCTTCTGTTCCTGGGAGTTCCATCTGGAACTCTGATGTGACGTTGGTACTCTAGAAGCTATTGGACCACGAGGGTCACAACTTAGGGATGGCAGAGTGGAAAGCTAAAAGTGGCCTGAGTTCTTGATGACTTGTGGAGTTTGCCAGATTAGCTATCTGCTGCATACTTCCATAGTTCTTTATGAGAAAACAAAACAAAACAAACAAAAGAAAAACAAAAAAACCAAGCTGCTTAGCTACTATTGCATGGGTGGGGAGGTGAAGCTGGAGATAGGGAACCTCTCTTACCTGCCAGATTCAACTTTCATCGATACAGAAAGACTTGGCTTAAGTTTATGTCATATAATCAAGACATTTGAATACCAGAGAGTGGCCTTAGAGGGGATCAGGTACAATGCTTTTAAATATAGTCCAGTTAATTTTGTTTCTTGAAGACTTACATGTGAAAATTATGACTAAGGGCCACAGGGGAGACAGAATGCTGTGAAATATGGGTTTTTTTCCTTAAAGCATCTTTCATCACATAGCTGAAAATAATATAAGGCAGAATATGTCAAACGTCATGAGAGAGGGACTTCCAGCATGCTAAAAAAACATTGGGAAGAGTATAATTGAATAGGGGGTAGGGCGAGGGGGCCTGGACCAGGGAAAGCGTCACAAAGGGGGCTTGAACCAAGTTTTGAAGAAGGGTAGCATTTCATAGCCAGGGCGGGCAGAGGGAAAGGCAGTCTAGACAGAGGGAGTGTCACGAGCCAAGAGCGGCGAAGAGCAGGGAAATCCAGTCTGTGCGTGGGAATGGCTGGTGCTCCGGTATGACCAAACGCAGACGGTGGGGGGGGGGGGGGGGTGCAGACAGGGTAAGGCCTGGATGGGGGCTGAGAATCTGAGTCTGTAGGGTTTGGAATGTCCTATAAAAATTTTTTATGTTCGTCTGTAAGTCCTGGGGAGCCATCAAAGTTTTCTGACCAAAAAGTGATACATGATCATCTTTAAAAAAAAGTTTTGGAATACAGAAAATACTGGAGATCAGAGAGAACAACCAGGAGGTTAACTCCAAAGATATTTTACAAGCTCAACTAGGGCAATGTTGGTGTGTTCGGAAAGGAGGCGGGCACGGAAGCATCTGGGTATGAAGATGTAGCTGACTGATGCCGAATGACTGAGAAGCTTGTGAAGCTATTAACTAGATTTTGAATATGATGAGTTTGAGGTGCCGGGCTAATGGTCTTAGAAGTCTAGCTGACTGTGGGAAATGCAGGTTTGGAACATGGGACACTCAACTCTTGTTTGGAAGCTCAAGTGGAAAAGTAATTATTCAAGCCTGCTCAACCGACAATTCCCTGAGGATGCTGGCCAAACAGATCTCTGTGAGGATGCTAGGAACAGGCCGGGAGCAGGGAGAGATGAAGGGGCCACTCGTCTAGCCTGTATGATTAGTTGACCCCACCAAAGTGACCCATAGGGAGAGATAACGTCCACATCTGAATGAAGCGGGCTGTCAGGGTACAGAAGTCAACCTAGAAGGCACCGGTTCTGAGGTGAAGGCCACACATGTGCATCAGTTGATGAAGGAGAAAGTGAAGTGTGGGGAGAAAAGGAAAGGTAGGTGGGCCTCTGGTGAACTTGCCATTTTGTTTAAGGTTTGTGGAAAACGTAGAGTGGGGAAGACAGGTCAATGACAAAGACCTAGAATAAGCAGCAGGAAGAGAACGAGAAATGCCCTTGGATGCCCAAAGTTGGAAGTTTCCAGAAGGACGATAATTTCCTTATGAAACAGCCACAGGGCATTAGGGAGGCTCTGGGCCATGGACTCAGTAGGGCTTGGATCCTAGCTCTAGCATTTGTGCTCAGGAAAAGTTAGGTGAATTCTGTAAATCTCAGTTTTATCACATTAGTATCAGGGCACTAAAAATACTAACTTCTTAGGGTGTGTCAAGAATGATAAAAAGCTTAGTAGGAGACCACCCTACAGTAAGTACTCAAGGAATACAAACCAAACAAACCAGTAATGATAAAGCCCTAAGAATATATTTCCCATCCCCCCACTTTTTCTTCATGTGTAAATAAGACCATTTTTTTTCATTGTGAAAAATATACATATCAAAATGTATCACTTTCACCATTTTTAAGTATACAACTAAGTGGTATTACTACATTCACAATGTTGAACCATCACCAGTAACTATTTCCAGAACCTTCTTATCATGCCAAACAAACTCCATACCCATTACATAGTAACTCTCCTCCATCACTGGTAACCACTGTTCTACTTTCTGTTTCATGAATTCACCCAGTCTAGGTCCCTCATATAAACAGACTCATACAGTATTTGTCCTTTTGTGTCTGGTATATGGAACTTAATGCCTTCCTGGTTTTCATCCATGTGGTAGCATGTACAAGAATTTCATTCCTTTTAAAGGCTGAATAATATTCCATTGTATGTATATACCATATTTTCCACGAACCTGTTGATGGACGTTTGGGTTGTTATCTTTTGGCGATTGTGAATAATGCTGTACTTGAGTAGTTTTATATTAAAAATCTCCTTAACCAACCAGCTTTTGATTAAGTTCCCATAGCAACATGGAGAAACTTGAAATTTTTTTTATTGTGTCCTTTCTTTTTTTGTTTTGGGAGTTTTTCACGGAGGTTATATCATGTAAAAAGACCACAGTAACAAAAATTAAACAGAATTTTTGAATAGAAAACTAAGTTGTTATCATGACATGAAATCAAACTTAAAGACAATTCAGATAGGAACTTTGCTTAAATATCTTGTGATATTTAACTTTTTTTTAAAACTCTTACTATGTACTGAATTTTAAAAGTTCTATAATAGAACCTTATTGTTACATAAATTTTTAAAGTTTATAAAATATATTTTTATCCATTGTCCTTGAAGAAAATAAGGGAACCTTTATAAAAACAGACAATGTCAGTGACTTATGAAGTTATACACATCCTCTGAAATAAAGAGAAGTTTTATAATATATATAAGTATTTCCTCCAGTGCACTTATCTTTTAATGCTTTTAATTTCAAGACAAGCATCAAGGCAGCTTTACTTATAATACAGGGAAATGCTCCTTCTGAAGGTTAACCATCAGGCTGTTTGGCCATAAGGCACATTATTCCAAAATCAGTATTATTCCAGAGCCTTGAAAATATATTACAGTGTTTCTAGTCCATTGTGTTCTAGCCACATGTTCTGTATTATTTTCTCACCAACACAAGCTATTGTTAACAGGCAGCTCCCTGGCGTTGTCATAGGAGAAGAAGGGGTTCCTTCCCAGAGACGTGGCTGGGGACAGATGGACATAGCAATTATGGAGGCTCCATCTGCTAGGGAGTGCCGGATAGACTAGTATCTCTGAACTTTCCAGCATTTGGGCCAATGCACGTTGTAGGCTGGAGAAGCATTAATGCAGGCACTGCTACATCAGTTTTTGCTGCTTTGAGCAAATAATTCAAAAGAGTCATTAATTGAGCACTTGTTAAGTCTCAGGCACTAGGACAGGAGCCAAGCATGCAACTCTGCTCGTAGAGATGTGGTGAGAGCAGAACGAAAACATCGTCACTGTCACATACAGAGGGCTGACATTCAAGCTCAGGTATATTAAATCTGAAAGAGACCTGAGAGTTCATCGACCCCAGCTTCCCCTTTAAAAGAAAGCAAATGGTATCTTTACAAAGAGTATATTTACGACAGTACAGATGGCTTGGGAACAGAGATGTAAGCTGATATCTCAACACCAATTCAGGTTTAAAATATTTTTTTTTTTAAAAGATTTTATTTATTTATTCGACAGAGAGAGATCACAAGTAGGCAGAGAGGAAGGCAGAGAGAGAGGAGGAAGCAGGCTCCCCGCTGAGCAGAGAGCCCGATGCGGGACTCGACCCCAGGACCCTGAGATCATGACCCGAGCCGAAGGCAGCGGCCCAACCCACTGAGCCACCCAGGCGCCCCAGGTTTAAAAATATTTAAGAAAGAAATTTTGTTGGATGTTGATTTATTTATGTTCTTTATAAATTAATGTGCTCTGAATTGCAAGCATTCTACAATAATACTATCTCACAACTGTGCAGAGGTTATGTGATTTAACCAAGATCACACTGCTATTTGGTTCCAGTCTGTTTTCAGATAAACAGCATTAAAGCTGTCATGTACTGGGCACCTGGGTGGCTCAGTGGGTTAAGCCGCTGCTTCGGCTCAGGTCATGATTCCAGGGTCCTGGGATCGAGTCCCGCATCGGGCTTTCTGCTCAGCAGGGTGCCTGCTTTCCTCTCTCTCTCTCTCTGCCTGCCTCTCTGTCTACTTGTGATCTCTCTCTCTGTCAAATAAATAAATAAATAAAATCTTAAAAAAAAAAATGTCATGTACTGGGGTGCCTGTGTGGCTCAGTGGGTTGAAGCCTCTGCCTTCGGCTCAGGTCATGGTCCCAGGGTCCTGGAATCGAGCCCCGCATCAGGCTCTCTGCTCAGCAGGGAACCTGCTTCCTCCTCTCTCTGTCCGCCTCTCTGCCTACTTGTGATCTTTGTCTGTCAGGCAAATGGATAAAATCTTAAAAAAAAAAAAATGTCATGTACTTTGTGCTCTAAGCTACTCAGACACAAATAAGACTAATGCAATGTCTTCAGCTCCAGACAATGCCAAAAGCCCTTCTTTTTCTGTTACCTGATTCTTAGACACTATTAATATTGCTTTGGATGACAGAACCATAGCTCTGGTAGAACTGATTTTCTCCACTAACGTTAATAAGTGGCGAGTGGGCATTACCTCACTGGTCGAATCCAGTCTTACTTAGCTCGAGAAAGGATACGCATTTACTCATTTAACAGCTCCCTGGTATGCTGACTGCTCCTGAGTCACCCCTCCCTCCAATCCACCTGGCCTAAACTGAAGAGTTATAGATTCATGAAAAAGCACCAACCCAGCCTGCTCACATCAGACTGGGAACGTGAAGACTCAAAATGGCTGTGGGAACCTTCCTAGCTCACAAATTCCTCTTGGGGAGCCATCGCCACTGACTTTGTGGATCTGTCAGGCAAGGTATCAAGTTCTCCTCTCACCAAAGTATTTGCATATTGCCCACTGGCCAAGTGGACACTCTTGCCCCGGTCTCTGAGCCTCCAGCAGATGGATGCAAGAGTGGAAAACATTGGCAGTGGACTGAACCTAGTGACGGCATCCTGAAAGCTTAAATACTGCTGCCTGTTAAAGAGCCTTAGGGTTGCTCTCACTCCCATGCTTTTTCAAGCATGGGTCTCCAGTGCTCTGGAATCTGTGGGCTACCTTACTAGCTATTTTACCCATACAGATATAGACATATATAAAAATAGTTATAAAGCATATTATGCAAAACTATATTAAATATATTATACAATGATTGTATTACATATTATTAATATAAAATAGTGTGTTTGTGTGTGTGTGTATATATATATATATATATATATATATTTATTTATTTATTTACTTATTGCTTGCTAAAATTCATCTGAGTTGATTTTTGCAACTTAGAACCCAACTTACACACTATCTGAGCCCAGAAATGCAGATCTTCAGCTCTAAAAGGTTGCAAACATTCAACTGTAATTGTTCACGTGTTATTAGCAAGCAACCACAAGTGAGTGTTTGAATGTTCCACCTATAGCGTCTACTGGTGGGGCACAACCCCAGAAGAATATTACTATAGTTGTGCACTGATAATACTTTACTTTTCTAATTAGAAGGGAATGGATGAAAGAAATGGTGCTGTACATCTTGTCTATTCACATTTTACCATTAACCAAAACTCCATGTCAGGAAGTACTCATTTACCAAAGGAACCATCGTACTACATGACTAACCAATGTCTGTGCCTATGACCAGCAGCCCGGTTATGATCCCAAGGTGACTTATAAATCATCAAAGAAAGAGCACAACATACTTACTCCATTTTAATGTAATGCATATTTTGAAAATTTAGGATATTCATTCTAAAGAGTAATTAGAATTCCATATTTCCTTAGAATGCCAGTTAACAGACAAAGCCATCACATATCCTTGGCCCAAAAGTGATGCTCTACCTGGGAAGACTCCCTTTCTCTCTGGCTGGAAGTGCAGCCCCAGGAAGGACATCTGTAGAATGGTGAGGAGGGGGGCTCATCACCTAGTCCACTGGTTGGATCAGCAAAATCAACCTAGACCACCAACATGGCGCCTGGTATCCTCACACCCAAGCTCACTATGCACCAAATGCCTGGGTCCCTTACTCACCCTCCCTCTGTTCCTGGCCCTGCCCATATGTCTCCTCATAAGGCCCTAGGCATACTGTTATTTCTAAACCCTTCCATCTCCACCTCAACAGTTCCTTGGCTCTATAACATGAACTTCCATGACTTGTGGAGCTGGCCTCCAGATTTTTGCCTCCACTTGGTCTGAAAAGCTTCAGACTGACTTCCTATTGGAAAAAGACTAGCCCCTCTGCTCCCAGTTCTGTGGCTAAGATGTAGCTGGAGGGGGCATATCCACATTCCGTGCTGGAGGAGAGCACCTACATTCGATTCTTGCTACTGGCACTGCCAACAGTCTGCTCCTCAGCGGCCAACATTATTCCTGTCTTCACACTGTTTAATAGAGTGGGGTCGGGTGCCAAGAGGTTGCCTGCCCTGAAGGCTTCTTTTCTGAAGCAAGGTAGGAATTGGTGGCAGTGACACCTAGAAACTCCCAAATAGCTGAAGTTTTCAAGGAAAAAAAAATTATTCTGCCTCACCAATATAGTTATCTCTCTTAGAGAGTGACTGAGACGGCAGCAATATTGCTTCTTCCCCAGGGCTCAGAAAGGGCAGCCACACGAAGGTAGGTGAGAAGACACAGTTGAAGTGATGGAAGATTTGCATCATACCTGTCAGGTATGTCAATAATCCATCCTGAGATTCAGGAGAGCCTGAAAAACTGTCTAACTTGAAATTTCATTAATAATACTAAAAAAAAAAAAAAAAAAAAAGGCCAACCCGATGACAGTGTTCACACGATGTTGAATTTCACAGACATTTTACTGAAGGAGAAAATAAGCCAGTAAATTTGGAAGCCCCTTAAAATGTAGACTTCTGGGTGTTGTTTTTTAAAAAACAAAAGTCTAAGGATGTCAAGTACATTTGAATTCGATTGAATGGGTCATGCTTTATGTGTCATGCATATTATACATGAAATGTTTTCGAATGCATTTTAGTGAGCGTTAAGGGTGAAATTAGAATGATTTCAAAATCAGAGGCAATTTCCTGTTAAATTGTCAAAGCTATTTTGTTATAGGAGCTTCTGGGGAATGTTTAAGGCACAACAAACAGTTCTTGTGTTCCCTTTCACAAGAAACCAAAAAGGTGGTGGAAATAGTCAGAGTCACATTTTCTAGTAAGGAACGGACTCCACTCCTTTCTCCATAACATAGATTCTTGGCATCAGGTTGTCGAACCTCCCTACCACAGAGATGTCGTGTCTTGAAAGCTGCAGGCTGGAAATGAGCTTCTGTCTTTTTAGCAACAGTGTTAAATGAGGGTTTAAGCTGACCCCAATTACGACATGCGGTGTTGGGACATAATACACTTCTGAAGGACCCTAAATTTCCCCAGGACAGGGTGTTCCACCAGCGTGTTCCCACACATGTATGCCCATAGAAATGCACCCCCAAATCCAAATATTCTGTCTCCCACAGGCAGAGACTCCTACTCACACACCCACACACCACCCACCCCATCCACGGTAAGTACAACTATATCTTCAGCCCAGGTGTATCACAATGCCGGCATCTGGCAGGGTAAGTTTTAAGGAGCACGTGGAAACCTCTTCCCTCAGGTTGGAAACCTAGTTTCTTTCGGGCAGGCAATGTGAGGTGAGATCTCATCAGACATGAAAATGTGGGGCTTTATTGTTTTGTTCTGGAATGCCTTTTCTGTAATTTTTTTTATAAACAAAGGAAAAGATCCATCTCTGACACTGAATCAGATTCGTTACGCATTATAATCCTTGGCTTACAGACATGATGGACTATTATGAGGCTTTAGGAACTGCTGATATCTGCTCGGGTTTTCGAGGGAGAAAAAACTTTGAAAAAAGAAGATATTTTATGCTTCATGTGCCTGACAAGGGTGTGTGGGGCCAATTTACAGCAGGGGCTTAATATATTTTTGATGAAAATTGCTGCAATGTGGCACACAGATTAAAGAGAAAACAGCTATTTTGTAATGACAGCGGTAGATTTTGAAATGAAGCCCAGCTAGTACAAAGATCTTACATGGATTTTAAGAGATGCTGCCCTCTTCCCAGGCTTTTCAGTGGTGGTTAAAAGTTCTCCAGCCAGGAGTACCCTATCAGAGTTTTCGGTGGGCATGAACTCCATGGCCCTTGAGAAGAACTGGTCCATTATAATTGAAAATCAAGCTAAAGAACTGTGTTAAAAAACAAAAAAAACCCCAACAAACATGGATTTGTACCAGCCATGGTTTTGCTCACTCTCCCAGCAGCTATAGTAAACACCTAATATTAGATAATGAGCCATAAAGCAGAGGCTACTTCTGTCCTCCAGTACCAATTGTAAAGAGGTTACAATATGTATGCTTTAAAGTGATCACAAATCAAAAGAGAAAGGAACAGACTCCACTCTTTTCTCCATAACAGAGAGATCCCTGGCATCAGGTTGACAAAGCTTCCTACCACAGAGATGTGGTATTCACCAAAATTCACCAAAGCCAGCCCTAATGTCCGGTAGACAGCAAGCATGAATGGATGAATGAATGAATGAAGGAATGAAAAAGAAATGGATGAATGAATGGCGATTAGTGCAAAGACTCAGCAGTTAAATTTTCTGGATCTTAATTACACTTGAGCACTGGACTTGGACTCAGAGAACCTTAGGTGGATTATCTCATTTCCCTTAAACTCAGTTTCATCTGTAAAATGGGTCTGATAATCCACCGAACTGCTGAGCTGCCTAAAAGTGATCATGTCAAAGTGCCTGGCATAGTGCAAGGCTCTTAACTGATTATTGAAACCTCAGCTTTCAACTTGTAACAGCTTTCAACTTTGTAACAGAAGAGAATAATATATATGCCATGTAAAACATCACAGTTTTAGTTTACTTCCTACTTATAAAGTTAGCATTGTCTTAAAGCAGTGAAAAACATAATAGATACACACACACATACACATTGATATTCAACTAACTGGAATCCAATTAAGGGGTGGTCCTGGCCAGCTGAAGTGATGAACAAGTCAGTAGGTTCATGCTGTGAGATGTGGTACTGGCTTTGGGGTGGGGAGAGCATGGATCACTTACAATCAAACAACATCAGGAGGCACTGACCAGATAAACCAGAATGTGACATGGGACAAGTGACCCAGTTTTTTCAACAAGTAAAGGGCATGTTCTAAAAAGGAGGTAAGGCGATGTACTGCTCCTGATTAAAGGAGACTTAATTCAAGCACCACATCCTTGATGGAAATCCTCCCATTCTCAGCAGTTGCTGGCTAGTCGGTGACCACCCAGAGAGGTAAAGATCAAATTCAGGTGTGGATGGAGTTTGCTTTAAAAATACTACAGCAAGGGGTGCCTGGGTGGCTCAGTGGGTTAAGCCTCTGCCTTTGGCTCAGTTCATGATCTCAGGGTCGTCCTGGGATTAAGCCCCACATGGGGCTCTCCGCTCGGCAGGGAGCCTGCATCCCCCACCCTCTCTGCCTGCCTCTCTGCCTACTTGTGATCTTTCTCTCTCTGTCAAATAAATAAATAAAATATTAAAAAAATACTACAGCAAAAGGTCAGGCACCTGGGTGGCTCAGTCGGTTAAGTGTCTGACTCTTGATTTCAGCTCAGGTCTTGATCTTGGGTTCATGAGTTCAAGCCCCGCTTTGGGCTCCATGCTGGGCACGGAACCTACTTACAAATAAATAAAATAAGAAAAAATAAAAATATTTCAGCAAGAGGGGTGAAAAAAGCACAAATGAGATAAATATGCCGCCCCTCCGGAAAAAAGAGACTTAAATGCAATAGGTGGACTGGGGATCACGACCAACCATAAAACTAGTCATGATGGACATTTTGAGGCCATGTTAACACAGACTAAACAATTACTAATAACCTAAGTGTGACAACAGACTGTGATTACATAAGAAAATATGTATATTTTAGACTTGAATACATATGTATACAATGTAGGGGTGAAATGACCTGTGGTCTAGAACTTGCTTTAAAACACTTCAGGTTAAAAAAAAAAAAAAAAGTGGAGGGATCCATCAAGGAGGGAAGGTGGCGATATCTTGATCACTGAATTTGGGTGGTATGTATATGAGAGTTCATTGTAGTGGTTCTTTACCACTGGCTTAGTTAATTTTTTCATAATGAAATAAGCACAAAATAATTTACTCTTTCTGAGACTTGACACCAAGGGTTTAAAACCAGTGGTATGCCTTAGGGTGAGTCATACAAAATTGCCAATTTTGTGGATCGAAAAGAGTCGAATGTCAGCAATTTAATATGGTTCAACCCAATGCAATCCAAAGTCCTTCTAAGTGCCTTTCATTTTTGACATTCTATCCACAATCCTAGGCGAAGCCAAACTCTGAACACAATTCCATGCCCAAAGTTGTTGGACGGTACTCTCCAGGGATGGGCGCAAGGCATTAGACAGTTGACGAGCCATCTTCGAGAACGCCTTCTCATAAAGCTGTACTGCATTTGTCCATACTGAAAGGGGAGAGGCCCAACTAGACCTGGGAAGTAGCTTAAGAATCTTCCTCAGTTCTGTCACTTGAAAAGTTATCCACCACCAGGAGTTTTTGCCTCTATCTTTAAAATGGGGATACCAAAGCTACTTTTCTCACAAATCAGCTCAACTTACAGATTTTTAAGAGGGCTCAGTTTTCAAATTTTCTTTTGAACCTAACATATGAAGTACAAAGTGTGAAATATAAGTAAGCCCCTGCCCCAACCCCGCCAATGTCCTTGCCTTTGGCAGCCCTCATCTTACTATAAAGTACAATGGAGAGAGAAACACAAGAGCCAGAGCTGTCACCTGTCTTGACATTTTTATGGTCAGACCCACAATCACTGGTCACAATGTGCTTTCCTGAGGCATCTACCCCAGGATTCTCCCTAACACAAGGATCGTATGGCTCAGTCTACGACGTACGACAGATCAGGACCAATCCCATAAAAATGGGCTTCCTCCAAGTGTGGAAGTAGAGGCTCTCCGAGACTGACATCCTGCTAGTTTCTTAATTTAGTCCAGGGCCTCACCTCCAAAAGTAAAGAAAATAGCAAAACTGCTTTGGTATTGTACTTTAAAATAGGAAAGTTTATCCAATTTATCAGGATGTATAAGCAGTTCCTTTTAAAATCCTGATCCTCTACCAGGACCATTTGTGACCTTCACCCATTAAATTTTATAATTTTAAATATCTCACACATTTATCTCTTTATCTGAACTGGGCAGATGAAAAGCAGCTGACTCTGTTGGTCTATAAGCAATCAGTGTAGGCAGTTAAAGAAGCCTAACCTTACGGGAATGGTTTTGAGTTTCTTTCCAGAGCTTTCTTCTCTATACCATGGTTAATAAGAGCATTCCAACCCCAGCCAGCCTTGCTGTAACCCCTGCTCACCCTAGGTTCAAAGACTGGATGAAAATATAGAAAAGCACAAGGTGAGTAGGTGACTAAGGCCTTTTTTTTTTTTTTTTTTTTTTTGGTATGTAAGGTACTACCCAGAACTAAATGAGCAACTTCTAAAAATGAATCACTTTATGAGTTATAACCATTTCTGTTTGTTTGGCATCAACAGTCCTTCAAGTGATTTTTGCAAAGAAAAACATCCCAACACTATATATCAACCTAACACTACAAATTGTCTAATGATATAGGTGGCTGTTCCACTGTCAAGGTTGAAGCAACTGAACTCAGGAAACAACTAGACAAATGTTCATAGATAAAGTGTGCACATGTGTGAGTGTGTGTTAGAGAAAAATAAGCCAGTTCATTTAAACCGCAGACAGTAGGAAGGAAACTCAGAAATCCGAGGAAGACACTTAACTAAACTCTTTTTGTCTTCATAAGACAGGGAAGATCAGGTTCATGTAAGGAAACTAGGAAGGAAGCTTGTAAACCAGAAGAAGGATCAGACTGGGACACAGAAGGGGAGGAAGAGGCTTGAGGCCCATCTTTTCCCCCCAGGTTAAAGTGGTCTGTGGCTCCTGTTCCGTAGAAATTAAAGACTGGATTTTGAATTGAGCAGTGACCCTGCTGCATCAAGTGAGAACAAAACACGGTGACGGCTAATTTCAATTGTGGTACTTCACAATTATTTTTTTCAGGGGGCGGGCTCCCAGTAAGCCCTGTGACTCATATTTAAACAGAAGCAAATACACTTGAATATTTACCCTCTCAAATTTCAGAAGAAATAAAGGAAATAGGAGGAAAAAAAGAACTATGAGACCAAATATTTATAATATCAAGAAAAAAGTGTACATTTTTTTGGTATGAAACATAATTGCACTGTGGGAGACTGTCTATTCTTCCATCATACTAAAGAATACATAAGTATATTATTATAGTATTAAGTCTATGACAAAAGTTATTTTCATTTCAGAAAAGAGTAGCCAGGTTGGGTTTTTTTTTCAGACCTGAACAGCATGCATTTTTTTTTTTAATGGAACATGCACCACCCAAAGTAAATATTCTTAAATGTTTTCTTGTGAAAGTTGATGAGTGTAGTGATTTAGGAGTCGTTAGAACTGGAAGAAGGCCATGTCTCTGTCTAGATTTGCTTCATGATTACCTGTCCCATCTTCCTTGAGAAGGCAGAGTCCCACAGACGACTACATGTGTGGTCTCTGCAAAGCAAATTTAAAAAGATGTTGCCTTTCTAGGCTATAAACTCCTGTGTATGGGGCTGTCTTGAATACCTGTGTGCTTAGTAATTAGCTGGATGATGAGAATAAATCAAGATGAAAAACAGAGTGAAATACATAACTCACTAAAAATGATAAAATTCCTGTTTTCCAAGTTGTACGGATGGGAAAGAGATTTTAAAAAGGCAAAAAGAGCACCGCGAAGCTTCCGTTGTCAGTGGGCCCTTACCCACAAGGAAGGCTTTCTTCTCTGGAAGACTGTGAGTGTAAGACACAACAGAAAGCATCAGAAAGGCCTCTGATTTGTTTTCATTTGAAAACTCAAAGTCAGCTTTCATTTTTGAAAGGAATGAAAGATAATGACTCAAAATATGGCAGACTAGTTTTACAAACAGCCATTTGCCCAAAATGAATAATAATTTTGGATGATGAGTTGTAAACAACACTGATTTCATTTATTTTGCAACTAGTAATCCTGTCGAAGAGAGACAGGGCTGGCAAATTGTTGGAGTTATCCGCAATGTTTCTGGCCCTTATTTGGAAAGTTGGAGGAAATCCTGGCAGAGAGGAAAAAAAATAAAATAAAATGACACTTTGGTACTTGTAAAGAGCTATATCCAGGTGGAGTTTTTTGGGGATCTGGTCTGATGCTTGTTGGGGTTCAGATGTGTCTGGGCTTGGCTGATGGAGCAAGTTGGAATCTGCTTAGTTCTCTGAAATAACCAGGTTTCAAAGGGTATTTAAAAGCCTGCATTGGGACAGGACTGTTTCAATGGCAAAGGTGGCCTTTTGCACAGGGCTGTGATCATCACCAGACCTTGTCCTATGAGGTCACTGAGTGCTTTCCAAAGGAGAGGCATGGGTCCCAAGGAGAGGTGCCAGATAAAATACAGGCTAGTCAGTTAAATCTGAATTTTAGAAAAACCTTGTATGCTAGCCTATTTACACACATATTTAAAAAAAAAAAAAAAACAACCAACTGTTGTTTATCTGGAATTCAAACTTAACTGGGCTATCTGTTGTTTGCTTTCTCAATCTGGCAACCCTACTCCCAAGATAAGGGAACTCACCACAGGGGCAGGTCAGGCTGCCTGGCTGTTGTGGGTGATGATGGCCTGAGGCAGGAATTGGGGAAGGGGAGGGAGAGAGGAGGAGCCTACACCGTGGGCTCAGAAACCCAGGCTTTTTTTCCCACCAAAAGGAAGCCCACAACAACAGGTATGTCCTAGTGAAGATGGCAAAACTGAGGATGGACTTTAGACTGAAATCAGCCTCCAAGGGAGGTCTGAATGTAAGGGAGCGGGAACAGGGTACGCGTGTACACACGTGGGAACACATGTCTGTTCATGTTTGCTTCATTGGAAATTCCAGGCAGCAACAATGGTTTAGCATCAGGAGCAGAGCAAATAACTAAGGTGGGAAAGTTGTTCAGTGAGAAGAAAAGATGTTCAACAGGAGTACTGTCTCGTCAAGAGTTCATTCCCATGTATAGGGCAGCTGGCAGCAAGTTGAGACTCCTCAGATGCCCAAGAGACCCGGACAGAAGGTGGCCAGAGAGACAGACTGCCCCTTCAGGATGAGGCTGGGTGTGTGGTTCAGGGTATTGTGGTCAGGTTATTTCCACACACCAACGCTGTCTTTTGCTACAGAGTTTCCATCCTAGGGCTCAGGTCAGCATCACAGGACTTCCGAATCCCCGTACCTACTCATGGGGAGCTCTGACTCTCCAGCTCTCCTGGGATCCTGTTGGTCCTGGAAAGGCTAAGTCGGGTGCAGGACAGAGAGAATGAAGATGTCCTGTAGCTGGGGACCTTTGTTATGAGCTGATTGGTCTCGAAGCTGACTAGAACATCCTACTGGAAATTAGTATACACCTTCTAACGTGTGTCTCTCCTGTGAAAGCCTGGCACAGTTGGGTAGGTGTCTGTCACTGTGTCCCTTTCTCTTTCTCGTTGGTTCCTTGTCTCTTCTAAACAGAAGTTTCTGTTGAGTTTGCTTACTGTTTGTTTTCCCATGAACAACTCACTTCTTTTGGCCTTCTGCTATTTCTGTCTTCCTTTCATTGTCTTAACTTTGGCTTCCTGTTTTTCCTTTTGTTTATTCGTTCTCTGCATACTTCTCTACATTTCTTTCTATCCAATATATTGGAATAATACAAATTGCCAAAGAAATACACCATCATTATATTCTCTGAAAAAAAAAATCAAATTATGGGTGTCAGAGGAGAGGAGAGGGGTCAAATCCTGGGTGTGCTAATGTTTACGTGGGCCTCCAACCACTCCTTTCCTTCATTTTAAAAATGAGGATAATCATGGGCGCCTGGGTGGCTCAGTGGGTTAAGCTGCTGCCTTCGGCTCAGGTCATGATCTCAGGGTCCTGGGATCGAGGCCCGCATCGGGCTCTCTGCTCAGCAAGGAGCCTGCTTCCTCCTCTCTCTCTGCCTGCCTCTCTGCCTGCTTGTGATCTCTCTCTGTCAAATAAATAAATAAAATCTTTAAAAAAAAATGAGGATAATCATTTCTTCTTTAATAGGACTGTTGAAAAGATTAAATTAAGGGTATATTTATGCATTAAATATGATGTTGAAAACTGCTTTAGAAACCGAGTAGCACTTTTCAAATGTAAGTATTATGACTTAAATGACCAAAAATGTCTTATACTTAATTGTGCTCTATAGCAAATAGTGTGAAATGAACATATGGCGTTTAGAAATTACACAAATCGTCTTTTTCATACATGCTCCCTCCCCCAATATCCAGATTAGCGGTTCGTCCAAGATTCTTCATATGAATGGGTGAACTCCCACTAAGTTTTGGGACCAATTTAAAAGGCAGCTCTACTAGACATATGTTTAAAAAAATTTTTTTTTAAACCACAGTTTACCATAATCCTTCAAATGTAATAGCTTACCATGATTTGGAAAAAGTCCAGATTTTATAAAGCAAAACAAAACAGAAACCGGAACCCCTATGATGAAGTTCTAAGAGTTATCTGTACTTTTTCTGAGGCATTATCACACAAAGAGCATTTCTCTCGACAGGTGTTTGGGAGTTGTGTACGTTAATGACCATTTCTGCTATCGAAGCAGGGTAGAGGGCGGTTAGCCCAGGGGGCTGGCCCCAGTGCAGGCTGAGATGTTTGGTGGCTTCAAGGTGGCAGCTGAAAGCTGTTAATGTCCCCAGATTGTTCCACGGTACTTCTGCATTAGCAAGTACCCCACAGCCATGAAAAAAACAGTAACTACTGCTCCCCAGCACTTGACAGTTTAGTATGTACTTAGCTATGTACGTACATATACACACTGTGTCATTATCTCCTCTTTAAAACTCTATGAGATAGGTTTTAACTCCGGCAACTCAATTTCATAAAAGAGGAAACTGAGGCCAGAGTTGAAGAGCTCATCTAGGGTCACACAACTAGTGAGTCCAGAGCCACATCTCAGTTTGGGGCCTTGGCTTCAAATTCCACGCTAGTCCCAACACAACCAGTTCACATGGTGCACACACGTCGGGTTTACAGGGATATGACAGAAACCTCATCTTCGTGTGCAAAATGGGGTCACTGAAAAAGCCGAAGATCAAGAGGCCCAGCTGCCTTCGCCCCGCCCCAGAAGGGCTCTGTGCCCAAGGGCATGTCTCTGCAACAACTTGGCCCCCCACTTTTTTTTTAAAGATTTTATTTATTTATTTGACAGACAGAGATCACAAGTAGGCAGAGAAGCAGGCAGAGAGAAAGGAGGAAGCAGGCTCCCCACTGAGCAGAGAGCCTGTTACGGGGCTCGATCCCAGGACCCTGGGATCATGACCTGAGCCGAAGGCAGAGGCTTCAACCCAATGAGCCAACCAGGCCCCCCGGCCCCCCACCTTTTTAAAAAAAATGTCATCTGGTCAGCGACAGGCTTGGAGTAGCCCAGTCATTCTCAACTGTTTTTTAGGGTCTTAACAGTAAGCAAGCACATAAAATACAGCCACAGACTTTCCCCACAGAAGAACACACATATGAAAACACAAACACAAACACAATCTCACTAACAATTTCAGAGCATTCATGGATCCCAGCAAGACTAGTAACTCTGGGGGCACCTGGCTGGCTCAGTCAGTAGAGCACGTGACATGATCTTGCAGTCATGAGTTTGAGCCCCACATTAGGTACAAGAGATTACTTTACAAAAAAAAAAAAAAAAAAGACTAGATGACTTTGGCTAGTTGCTTTTTAAGGTCTGTTTATGCTCTAAAATTCTATAAAACATTCCCTTTCTATAAACATATTAGTTTATAGATGCATATAGTCTCATTTGCATGTGTAAATTTAAATATCACTATACTAAAATATCCACTTTTTTTTTTTAAAGATTTTATTTATTTATTTGACAGAGAGAGATCACAGTAGGAGAGAGGAAGGGAAGAGATCACAGAGAGAGAGGAAGGGAAGCAGGCCCCCCTGCTGAGCAGAGAGCCCGATATGGGACTCGATCCCAGGACCCTGAGATCATGACCTGAGCCGAAGGCAGCAGCTCAACCCACTGAGCCACCCAGGCGCCCCTAAAATATCCACTTTTATACTGGAAATCAAGTATGTTTTTTAGAAATCAAAAAGAAAACTTTCAAAACCCAAGATATGACTTAGGAGAGAGTAGGACTGGGAAGTAAGAAATAATGTATCTAGAACACTACCATTTAGTAAAGACAAATAGCAATGTGTTTAAAAATGAACTTATTATAGGCACAAAGTTCATTTATTTCTCACTTAGCCAAGAAGGGGATATTATTAGGGTCATCACTGATGGCAATATACAAATAGCAGTTGGACATTCCTCGTCTGAGAAATAATACCTTAAAATGGGTTAATTTAATCCAATTAGTTTTCAGATGGAAATTATTTAATTACTAATGACTTCTAGCTTGTCAGGTTCTGTTGGGTTTTCTCATAGCCTAACCTCAATTTAGCTAATCAGGACCCTCTTTTTAAAAATGCCACTTTGTGATGATTTCAGAAACAGAAATAATTAAACACTTGAGTTACTCAGAAATAACCTTAATAAGAAATGAATAGGAACTATATGAAGAAAATTAGAGAATCATAAAAGAAGACTTGAATGAATGGAGATAAATTTCACATTCCTGAATGGAAAGACGATATACTGTAAAGGAGTCAATTCTTCCCGAATCGTTATATAGATTTAGTGTAATTCAAATCAACATTCCAGAGGGATTTGTTTATGAATTTAATGAAATGTTTTTATAGTCATTCTGGAAAAATAAACTGGGAGGAAGTGTGAACACACCTAAAGATGAGCAATGTGAACCATGAAAACTTACTATGAAGCCAGAGTAATTTAAGATTGTGCTATTGATGTAAGAATTGATCGGTCAATGGAAGAGAAATGATAATCTAAAAAGATATTTTAAGAATTTGGTGTATGTTAAAAATAGAGCAAAAGGAAGGAGTATTAAATAAATAGACAAGAGTTGAGAGAAAAATCGGAAGCTAGACCTGCCTCTCACAACTATACCAAAATACATTTTTCTGAAAAGCATATAATTAACTGTAAAAAAATGAACTCCAAAAAATTTAAAAAGTCAACATTTAATGATTTTCACATAAAGTCTTTCTAAGTATAAAATAACTGGAAGTTATAAAAGAAGAGGTTAATAGTTTTCATTACATAAAAATGTTAAAATTGCACAAAAAAAGCCTTAAAAATTAAGAGGTAGATTAAAAACTGGGGTAAAATATTTGCCAAAAATGCAAATTTTAACATGTAAATTTTTAAAAAGAAGAACTATCCCATTCTCAAAATGGGGAACAGGCGTGAACAGAAGACAGTTTATGAATGAAAAATACAATTGAGACAATAATTCTTTTTCTAAAGATGTATTTATTTAAGAAAGAGAGTGAGTGAGTGTATATGTGAGCAGGGGGCAGGGGAGGGTGGGGGGTGGGACAGAGGGAAAGAATCTGAAGCGGACTCCCTGCCAATCCCACAACCCCAGATCACCACCTGAGCCCAAACCCAAGTCAGGTGCTTAACCCACGGAGCCACCTAGGTACTCCTTAACCAATAATTCTTAGCAAAGATGTTCAATCTCACTAATGATCATACAATGCAAATTAAAATGGTAAAATACATATATCTTACTTTTGTTAAAAAATATTTTAAGTTCAGGGGTACCTGGACGGCTCAGTGAGTTTAGTGACCCACACTTGGTTTCGGCTCAGGTGGTGATCTCGACATCGTGAGATCTGGAATCCTGGAGTCTGCTGCAGATTCTTTCCCCTTCCCTCTCTCTCCCCCCTGCCCCTCTGCCCCCGTTCCTGCTTGCGGTATGCACTTTGTCTCTTCTTCTCTCTCAAATAAATAAATAAAATCTTAAAAAAATTTTTTCTTAAGTTCATAATTCTTAAAGCTGGAAAGGGTGTGGAGAGAGAGCTCACCCAAATGGTGGGTATAAATTGATACAATCTTTTTAAAAACCAATCATACAGCCCATGTCAAGATCTAGAGAATTGTTAGTAACTTCTAACTCAGAAATCCCTCTTCTATGAATCTATACTATGAAAGAACCAGAAACTCCACTGAAGATTTGTTTACAAGGATGTTCATAAGCATAAAAAGGTAAACAACTAAAATGTTCAACAATCGAGGATAGATTAAATTTTAAATAATTTATGGTATAGTCATACCAGGGGAAATTATGCAGGCATTAAAAATCATGTTTTATAAATAATGTTTAATGACAAAAAATTCTCAATAAAATGATAAGTGAAAAAAGTAAGATACAAAACCAAATGCTGCATGATTTAATGCGGTATATATCAAAGCCTTACATTAGTCTTACGTGCATAGAAATGACAAGAATGAATTGCTTCAAATGATATTGAAGAGATTATCTTGGGTGATCATGCACAGTATAAAAAACATATCATGTGTTTATTTTTAAAACATTTCTTAGATAAGCATATTTTTTGCATTATAATCTAATGTAAAAAGTAATTTGCTGAAATTCACCACGATCATTTAAAGAGAGAATATATGCTCAGTGGCAAATGAAATGGGATGCTTCATGTCCTGGCTTCCATACCTGTTTCTGTTTTCTCTATGACCTTAAACAAGTCACTTCACTCTCTCCAAGCTTTGGCTTCTTCAGCTTAAAAATAGCAACTGACAAGACCTACCGTATGGAGAGCTGCTTTGCAAACTGTAAACCATCATACAAATACAAGCTATTATCATTATGTGTGTTCATGGGGCTGAATTTAGAACCACAACTTAGAAAGACCTTTTAAATTAAAGCAAAAATTTACTAACCCCTATCTGTAGAAGCCTCGATCCTAGAAATCTTAAAATACATGCACTTGTTTCCATTGAACCATTGAAACCATTGAACCATTGAACCATTTTTGGTCCAGTGTACAAACACAGGCTAATCTGTAAGGACTGGCTTGGGAGCCCAAAGAGGAAGGATTACTTCCTTCCAGAGTGATGGGTGACACAGGTAAGAGAAAGATCCAGCCCAGGATAGGCTGAGCTCAGACTTCACGGGATCCTCCAATCCAGTACACGTGTACCCCAAACACCCTGCACCTTCGTGGCAGAAGTGACTCAGGGAGAACACCCCTGGCGTTATGTCCGGGGTACACCAGGTGGAGCATAACTCTTTGCTGCCACTCCACTCTCCTTTTGAAGAGAGACAGTTTGGCGTCAAACAAACAGCGAAATAAATGAGAAAGGTTGATTTTACTAAGGAGCCTGACAAAGGTGAAATGGGCTCTGTGCAGACAGAGATAGGGCACATAGATGGCACCTTCCACGCCTGGCATCTCTTCTTACCACACAAAATGAAGGACTGTGAATCCTAGCTTAGCAGGAGACTCCACATCCGTGGTAAGGGGAGACAGCTCTGACTCACAGCTGGGGCCAGTTGGCAGGCTGAAGGGTGGCATCGGCAAAGGGCCACTTTTCCACTCACGTCTAGCTTTGTTTCCCTCACTTGCTCTTCTCTATCCCTGGTCGTAACGCTGACGAGCGTTCTAACTTAGGGTGTGTGGAGAGGGACAAGGCATTCATCCGTCACAGAAGCTCTGCAATTTTCCTGGCTTTTCAAGCTGTGCTCATAACACAACACTGAACTCTACCCATGCATCATTCATCCATCCGTCCGTCCATTCATGTATTCATTCACCCACCCATTCACTCTTCAAACAGCTCTGTGCGCCTACAGAAGCCCCCACCACCCCCATCTCTGGTGGCCTCGATATTTTCAATGAACATACATCAGGGTACAAGTGAAGGGTGTGTATCACCGGCCTGTGGCCAACCGCTGCAGGCACCACACCACTTCTAAGCCCTGTTATTTGATTATCACCATCTTTATTGGCCACAGAGGGGAAGGGATATTATAGCTTTGTGGCTTTTGAGAGTTCGGTCCTTAGTGAACTGCCAAGCCTCAGCAGCAGCTCCCAGATCACAGTGTGGGGGATTTTTATGACCACATCTCAGTTCTCACCAGAAAAGGCAAAAAGGAGGAAGCAGGTGACACATCATAGAATCCACTGCAATGGGTAAGCCTGACAAAGCCAAATCGTAACCATCCCCCTCTTACCTTTGTGTTCTCTCCCTCCCACTTTTCCTGTCGACCCTCCCAAGGACCCCTCCCAAACTGTACTCCAGAAGAATTTAAATTGGCTCAAGCTCAAAGAGAAGGAAACAGAAAACTGACTGTTCATTATTCTGTGCCATGCTTTTTTTTTTTTTTTTTTAATATGGCTCACTGAGCCCACCCCCATGTGAGCAATTCCTGAGCAGAGGAGATGTACACGTGGGTACACATGCATGTGTGCGGGACAAGCCAGAGGCGATGACACTGTGTGTGTGTGTGTGTGTGTGTGTGAGAGAGAGAGAGAGAGAGAGAGAGAGAATGTCAGTGTGTGATTCCCCCCCACTATCCGCGGAGCCTGAGAGGCACTCCTCTCTCAGAGCAATTACTACAAATGATTTATGTGGCCAGTCAAGAGGGCCTGCCAGGGTTCTTATTTCATCTCCAGAAAAAGGAACTCTGCTGGAATGTTATCAGGGAGTTTGGGATTAAACTGACAGCTGCCTTTTGTTTTCCCTGTGAAAGAGCTTCTCCTTTGGACTGTGGCATTTAGTTTCTACACAGAGAGCCAGAACTCAATGTGGCAAAGACCCGCTAGAGAAGGGCCACAAAGGAGAGAAAACATTTGTAAATGGAAGAGGTTTCTTCCTTTTCCCTTCTGTTTTTATCTTAAGAGGAGGTGTTCCTGGTTGCCGATTTTCGAAGGCAGCATGGCTCATGCGAGACTGGAATACTGTTTCCTTTCCACCGTAACGGAAACAAGCCAACACCCAAACCCTGCCCTCTGTTACCATGCTCATCTAGCTGGAGAGAGGAAAACAAAGGTGCCTTCCAGTTTAGATTGTTAAATGGGACCCTGGTCCCTGTCCCCTGTTAGACTGTGTGCATTAGTCCATGTTAGGTCACAGGGCACCGGGTATGAAACAAGGCAGGCCACAAGGCCTACACGTATTTCATCGTATGTACAGACGAGAAAATTCCATGGACATAAAAACCCAGAAACCATACACGTTCTCACCCTCTGACACCCCACTCCAACAAACCATTGCAGTTTCCATAAATCGTCAGTTGTGGCTTGGCTGGCTACGACCCTCCCCTCACATTAGCTTCCCCACCTCCTCAACCCAACCTGGTTTATAAAGGCTTCACCCAGCTTTGCTTTGTGAGGAGGGAGCAAAGGGGCACTCAGTCACTCGGGTTGATTAAAGAAACACACACACACAAATACACACACAAAATGATGGTCCAGTGATTGCATAATAAAGCTTTGTATTTGTATTAACACAAGTTAAAGAAGCTCTCAAGAGATCAAGGGAAGAGTGTGGTAAGAAGAGGCTGATGGGTGGGACAGCTATAAAGGCCAGGGATATAAAGGAAGATTAAGGATTATAATAAAATACATGGACTGTAAAATCTTTATAGTCATATTCTCTGTCTTATATTCAGACATGTAGTACCTTTTCTGACGTGTGATTCCCAAATCTCGTTTTTACTGATGCTCCGTCAATAGGTGGTATATAATGCTCGGAACAAACTTAATTTCTATCAAGTAATATACAGCTGTGGTCTTCACAGCGTGTTCTGACACTGCGGGGTTCAGAAAGCCAACCGGTAAAAGGGATCACAGAGAAGGGAAGCAACGTTTATGGAGGGCATGTTACGTATCTGGTATGGTGCTATGTGCCTTATCAACATCATCTCCTTTATTTCTCAGCGCAACAACGTGAGGTAGGTGTTTTTATTCTCACTGTGCAAATAAAGTTACAGATGCCAAGTGAGTCTAAATAACTTGCTCAAGGAAGTACACCTAGTGTAGCAGGCACGGTTAGCTGTCTCGTGAATCCTCTTCTTCCTTTCTTCATTAGACTCCTGATTCCCAGCCTCCCTTGCAGCTAGGGGTAGCCATGTAACACAGTTCTGGCCAATGAGCTGCATGGGAAGTGTGCTGGGAATCTGTGATTGGCTCTGCCCCCGCTCCTTGTCCCCCCCTTTTTTTTTCCTGGAGCCAGAAGTGCCCATGTGAGTCTGGTGGTGGAGACACTATCTTAAGACCTTGAGAAGATAATAAATATGAGGATGAAAGCCACAGAGGAGGGAAAAAGAGAGGAGGTGGTAAGTACTGACATCATAGATCAGTTGCATTTCCTCTCACTTGCCTATCTCTGGCTTATTACATGAAGAAAATGAAAGATATTTTTTGTTATCTACTGTTTTTTTTATATAGACCACTGACATCTTATTAAGGGGTAGAGCTGGAATCAAAACCTAAATCAAATTTATCTAGGGACCTAGGTCATAACATGATACTTAATATACTATCATATTGTGATATACTGTGTTTCAGAATGCCAGCAGTCTAGAAAAGCCTTAGACAAAGGGAGGAGTATGGTCTAATTTCTTCAGCTCCTACTAAGAGTCATAGCATAGGTGGTTCTAGTTCCTTGGGCTGTTGTGGAGTTTGGGTCTGGATCTCAGTCCAGAATTCAGGGAATTGGTTGGTCCTGATCTCCTGTGAGTTTTAGACTACTTACTGGTAAACAAGGAGGATCTGACTTATATTACTGGGATAGCTCTAGATCATACTGCATTTCTTTCTTTCTTTTTTTGAGGTTTTTTTCCCCCAAAAGATTTTATTTGTTTATTTGACACAGAGAGAGAGAAAGAGAAAGTGCGCACAAGCAGGGGGGAGTAGGAGAGGGAGAAATAGGCTCCCAACTGAGCAGGGAGCCCGAGCCCAATAGAGGGCTCGATCCCAGGACCCCAGTATCATGACCTGAAGGCAGACACTCAACCACTGAGCCACCCAGGCACCCCAATCACACTTAAGGGTATTCTGATGCAGACCCACATCACTATGGCAGCCCCAAGTGGAAATATTCCAAGATGAGGGACTTGCCAAATAACCCAGACAGTTTTATTTTGATGCATAGAGAAACAGTGTATCCTTTAGAAACAAAGGGTTGGTTCACAAATTGAAGTTAAGCATGGCAGACTGAATACATGTTTATCTCCACTCCTTTTCTACCTTACCTCCTTATCCTCCACAAAAAAAAAAAAAAAAAAGAGATTTTTTTTTTTTTAAAAGAAAAAACAAAGCTCTACATAGAGAGGATAGGAAAGGAGCCAGAAGCAGATATGAGATGTCAACATAATTTTGGAAACTGGAAAGCTGATGAATGAGTGGTAACTAATTTAGCAGAGCAGAAAAAGCTGAAATCTGAACTTTCAGTGGGGAAAAGCCAAGGAGAAGGAAGCCAACGTATGTTAAGAACCTTAAGAAGCTCAGGGATGTATACTTTGCGTGGCAGATGCTAGTGGAGGCACCAGATACCTCTGATAATAGCGTGTGGATGGGCTAAAAAACAGGAGTGTTGGTTGACAATCTGTATAAGAAGGGTTAGACACTGAGACCCTTCTTCTGTGCATGGCCCCACCACTCTGCTTCCTCCTTGCTGAAAGGGTTGGTGGTTTCCTTTTACAAGAAGTGCAAGCAGAGGGACTTGGCACATGGACACAAAGCACAGCTGAAGGCGGGGGTGCTATACTGGCAACGGGAATTAAGTGGAAATCTACAAATCAGTGGTGAGATAACCTTCCTCCACTCCAAACCCTTTCCTCCACTTAGCTTCAAGAACACTGGCAGCCAGTCTTATATTTCCTAAACAGAAGATCAGTAGACTCCTCCCCAGGGAAATTAACCAGTCTAGAGAAAAGACTAATAGATTTTGGATGCCCCATGTCTGGGTTCCAGGCCAATCACCACCACTTGAAAGCCCTCACATATAAACACAGGACTCCCAGTTACACTGTTAATACCCTCTTAACAGTGAATGTATATGTAGGAGGAAAGCCTCGAACACAAAATAGAGTCCAAACAAACAAAAAGAAAAGAGAAAACAGAAAATAAAGGCAATAGGAGAATGCTTTAAAAAAATCATGAATATCAGAAAAAAATTAATTGAGTTATAAATTATGTACAGGGTGGTATATAAATGTTTTAAAAGCAAAAATAAAACTTTTATAAACTAAAAATACAGTATTAGAAATAATATCGAACTAAAGAGTGGGAAGGTAATGTTAAGAAATCTTTAGAAAAGTAGAACAAAAAGCAAAGAGGTGGAAAAATGGAAGAGAAAAAGATAAGAAAAAGGGGGATCAGTTCAGAAGGTACAGCATCCAAATAACATGAGTTCCAGAAAGGGAAGAAAAAAGAGTGGAAAAAATTATCAATGAAATCACATAAGAAAATCTCTCACAACTGAAGGACATGAACTTCCAGATTGAAAAGACCTGGAAAATTCTCTGAACAATAAATACAAAAGGGACCACACTAGGATACATCATTGTGAAATTTCAGAAAGCCAAGAATTTTTTTAAAAGACCCTCAAAGTTTCTGAAGGGTGGGAATTAGAACAGCAAAGGGCATTTTGGCAGCAACCCTTTGGAAGCCAGAAGAAAATGCACTAAGTGCTCAAAATTCCTCCTGAGAGTTATTTATAGCCTGGGATGTTACATCCAGTCAGATACAAGAGAAGAATAGTGCTATTTCCATACATGCAAGACCTCAAAAATTTACCTTTCGTGTAAATTCATGAGCTCTCAGGCAGCTGTTAGAGGACAAAGTCCACTAAAATGAGGACTAACCCAAGCTGGAGAAGACTGGCTTTCATGAACAGGGGACCTAACATAGGAGCCAGGTGGAAAAGAAGGCTTGGGATGAGAGCTCTGCAGTTCTGGTTAGCACCAGCCCAGGTGGGAGGAGAAAGATAAGGAATTCCAGGAGAAGTAACTAAAGAGATGGATTGATGACCTACCTTGGCAAAGGTACTGAGAGAAGATTTATACTGCTGATGAAGATTCTGTGAATGGCTTAAGGACAGGAACATTTTTACTTAAGCAAGCAGACAAAGCAATAGAGCCAACAACTGCAGGATATAAATGTAATCAAAGCCTAACATTTGGCTCAGCTGTGAACATTTATCTACCATATTACACACATGTGCGCATGCGCGTGCGCGCACCCCCCCCCCCCCACACACACACACAAGCACGCACGTGCACACACACGCGAGTACTGATTTGTCCAAGACTTGTGATACAGCAGTAACTGGGAACAAGAAGCAGCAGCGTGTTTGACAGGTAGAGGGGATGAGTGGGCTGAATCCGTATTTTCTGCAGTAAGGAGTCAACAATCAAGAGATAACTGTAGAAACATGTTCTTAAAAATACAGAAGTTCATTTCAGAAGAAACAGCTAAAATACTGTAAAACTTCAGGGAACAGACATCAGAAAGGGAAGAGGTGAGGGCAGGACTGCTGTCTTTATCACATAAGGTTTACAGAACTTACGTGACCGGTCAAATTTTGAAGCCATGTTACTAGGATAAAGATACCGCCTGAAAAACAAAAGAGCAGACTAGTTCTCCCTGAGGGCCACCTACCGTGTCTAATTCTCTGAGGCTGTGTAAGCCATGCTGGGGTGAGGAGGGGTTTCTGTCCCAGCGGATTCCGTGCTAGTAGCACTGTGCCTGAGTCTCGAGTCCTGATGTGCGGCTGTTGATTAGATATGCCCCAACTGCAATGAATGGTGGTCCAGATAATTTTTGGTTCAGCTCAGAAAAGGGGTGAGTGCAACCCTCTTAGATTTGGCAAGCCATAGCAACAGTGCAGTTTTCCGGGGGCTCAGAGTTGCTGGGAGTTTTTATGAGGACTTTCTGGGATCTCCCCTTCACCTGGGCTCTATGACCCTCCATTGTACTGTTGCCCAAGTAAGCCAGCAGCTGGCCTTCCTTCCCACATCCAGGAAAGGAGGTAGGGCTGAAAGTGAGAGGGGACACAGGTGCTGGAAGACAAAGGTAAAACTTCTACAGAGAGTTTTCTATGCAATTGCCATGGCTGTATTATAGAAATGAAAGAGTATCAGTAAGGCTTCCTGTCTAGGGGCACCTGGGTGGCTTGGTCAGTTAAGGGTCTGCCTTTGGCTCAGGTCATGATGTCAGGCTCCGTGCTTGGCGGGGAGTCGGCTTCTCCCTCTCCCTCTTCCCGCCTCTCCCCCTCTCTGAAATAATAAATAAAATCTTTGAAAAGATACTACCTGTTTAAAAAAAAAAAGGTGTACAGTCTAATGAGGCAAAGAAAGATAAGTCACTGCTTATAAAATAAGGTAAGAAGAAGAGGAAGGAGAGAAAATAAGACTGCATGAGATCCAAAACCTAACTGTGAAGAAAGGAGACTAAAATTCTGGCTATGTGAAAGACAGACTGGAATGCTGGAAAGCTCTACTCTTGAATAAAGACAAAGAGGTCTGTTCTGTAAGTTAGTGTCCACTTACATATCCATAAAATAGGTGGCTTGTAAATTCAGAAACAAGTGAAGGTTAAAATCTTGAGGGGCATTGCGCTCATTAAAACAAAACTCTTTTGAGGACCAAATCATTTCTCTCGGAACAGGTAATAAGACCTATTGAACGATCGTAGCCAACATTTATTGAGAGCTTATTATGTGCTAGACACTATTTTAAGCACTTTATAAATATTAAATAATTCTCAAAACACTTCTGTAAGATATGTACTACAATGTATGGATGAGAGGTAAAAGTGTCCATTTCACAGAAGGGGAAATTAAGACATAGAGAAATCAAGTAACTAGCCCAAGATTATGGGTAATAAGTGGCAGAGTGGGGTTCCAAAAACCCAGGCTCTTAATGTATATCTGTCTCTATAAATCATACAGTTAATATAATTATCAGGATGTAGAGGCCTAGGTAAGAAAAGATATTTTGCATTAATGGTGCTTTTTTTTTTTTTTTTTTAAAAACAAAAACAAAAACAAAAACAGGCAACATTCAGCTTGGTACATGCTTTCTACAGATTCCGGCACAGGCTTCCAGAATTCAACTGGGATAAAGTTAAAAGTTTCAGTTCAAAAAAACCTGAAGTTTTCTCTGAAGCTGTGTTTCAGAAATCAGGTCAGGACTTCCTTCCTTGCCTACAATTCATCTCAGACCTCAGGAGATAAACAGCAGCTTGAGCAGTAACACAGCAACCCCAAGGATGACGATCAGCGTAATAAATAATACTTACAACGTTTGAACCCTTGTGCCACTAGGAAAAAAAGAAAAGAAAATACTCATTGTCTCTAATGGTAGAAATATCATATCTGTGCACATATTCACCTCAGCCCCAATATAATTCTGTTAAGGCTGCCAAGCTCTGAGACCCAGAAATGGTGAGTCACTCAGGAGGGTTGAGAGGGTGGGGGTGGGGGGAACAAAGATAAAAATAGAGATGTTGATTGCATTGTTACTAATTCAGTTTAGCTCCAACAGCCCCAGCCTGGTGAGTCAACAGCAGCGACAAGAAGATACAAGAAAGAAAGAAGCACGCTGCTCTGTGGGGCTGAGCAGAGGGGAAGCAGAGGGCCACACTGGGAACTTCACGCCAAAACAAGACCAACAGCATAGAGGCGGTGGTGTGAGTTCAAAAACAAACAAGTGGAAAGGGCTAAGGGATAAAATGGGCTCAAATCGATGAGCGCCGGTGCCACTGACCCTGTGGTAAAAGCTGCCTTTTATAAGAATCCCCTGAACGTGGGGGATGGGGCCTGCGGGCCAGGAGCGTTGGAGGCCAACTTGCACCGTTCAAACAGCGTATTGTTTTCTCTGGGGTATAAGGCTTACTGTGATTCCAGACTTGTCGCCATGGCAGCGGTGGGGGAGGGAGGGAGGAAAGGACGAACAGATGGGGGTCACCGAGGTCCTAATTCTCATGCAAGGGCCCCCACTGCTCTCCCCGCTCCCCTTGAGGAGGCCTGCATTGAGCTGCGTCCTCTCTCACTACCCCAGTGACGTCAATCCGGTTCAATCTCATAGATCTTGCCCAGCGCCTACTGTGTGTCAGTCTTTCACTTTTAATTAACATTAGTTCCCAGTAAGATACCTTACCTCTGTGTTGTTATGAAAAACTGAAACAAGAAAAAGACCTAGTTTCTTACTCGCAGAGTTTCTCTTTTCCTATTCCCAAACCTGAATAGAGAGACAGGTGAAAGATGCATAGCCTCTTGGATATAATATAATGTATGAACGTCTGTGGACATTCTCATGCTAACCTTGTATTATAATTACAACCTTACACCACAATGAGGTAGCATCTTTAGAGTTACTGTGCGATGGTCCTCCTCCCTCTAGTTTCTTGCCTGCGTGTAACACTACTAGGTCAATCTTCCTGAAACATACCTCTACCATGATGGGACCCCACCTGCTATCCATGGTAACCCCGTTGTCAGCTCGGAATTCAAGATGGGCCACAGCCAGTCCTGTCCCACCCACCAATCCCCCTCTGTCCTTCCCATGTCTCCATGTTCTTGCGAGGGTGTGATAGGAAGAAGGCGTGAATGGATGTATGAACGAGTCCATAAATAAAAAAACTCATTTCCAACTCCATCCTTTGGCTCATGCCCTTACCACAAGAATTATTCTTTTCCCTAACTTTTATCCGTCCAGTTTTGACTGGATCTAACTCCTATCTCAAAGGTTTCTCAAATGCAGTATGACCCGAGTGGAATCCAGGATCTCCATGCTCTGTACCTCAGTGATGGGAACCACACTGTCAACCAAGTTCCACAACCCAGAGAGCTAGGCTCCATCCTGACGCGTCTTTCTCCCCCAGTTCCAATTTCAAAATATGGTCAAAGCCCTTTCGCCGTCACCTCCTCCAGATAGCTCCACTCCATTCACTTCTCTTTGCTCCAGTAGCCTACCACTCCATTCTATCAGTTTTCCAGTTAGAGGACTGAAGTCTACTCCGTTCTCTGCACAGTGGTCAGAGGGATGTTTTCAAAATGCACGTGCGGTCCTATTGTACACCTACTTTAAAACTCTTCAGTGACTTTCCATGGCTTTCAGGACAGTGGTTAGAACCCTTGCCACGGGCCCTGAAACAATCTAACCCAGGTGAACCTCCTAGGCTCCAGCCACCATCCTTTCTCCGTGGGGCCTTCTGGCAGCTCCGCTTGCTCTCCACCAAGCTTGCCATATTTCTCCCAGCCTGGGGGCCTCACTACATGGTTTCTTCTAGCTGGAATGCTCTGCCCTGGGAGATCTTCTGTTGGTTCTGGTGGTTCTCAGACTTCAGGGTCCATCACGATTACCTGTAGGGATGGTTCAACCCCAAACGCTGGGCCTCACCCCCAGAGCTGCTGGTCCAGCGGGTCTGGGCTGTGACCTAATGATTTGTAGTGCTGACAAGCAAGCCTCCAGGTGATGCCCGTGTTGCTGGTCCTGGAGCTACACTTTAAGAATCAATGCCCTAGCTGCCTTCTTTTGCTTTTCTTAATCTTGGAGAAGTCTTTCCTGACTACTCCTCCATCACCACGAGGCTACATACGTTCAGGGCCAACTGTACATTTCCTTCACAGCACTGGCCCGCATCCTGTAATTATGTGTTTCTGTGTTAGACTCCTGTGCGTGAGGTTAGGGACCCTCTCTGTTTCGTTCAGCATTCTGTCACCAGCTTCTACCTGGCACACAGTGTGGGTTCACTAAACACCTGCTAAATGGACTAATCTCTCGTATAATGTTTGCTCTAGTTACCTAAGGGCCTATCACTGCTCCTTCCTGTGATGGTCAATTTCATGTGTCAGCCGGACAGAGCTTAGGGATGCCCACCTAGCTGGTAAAACATTATTTCTGGGCATGTGTGTGAGGGTGTTTCTAGAAGAGATTAACATTTGGAACAGCAGCCTCTCACCAACGCTGGTAGGCATCACTCGGTGCATTGAGGGCCTGAATAGAACAAAAAGGTACAGGAGGGCCAAGCTACCCTCTGCTTGAGCTGGGACATCCATGTCTCCTGCCCGTGGACTTTGGCACTCCCAGTTCTCGGGCCTTGGACTCTGACTGGGACTCAAATCATCAGCCTCTTGATTCTCAGGCCTTCATATTCAGACTGAATTACACCACCAGCTTTCCTGGTTTTCCAGCCTGTAGATAGCAGATTGTGGGACTTCTTGGGCTCCGTAATCATATGAGTGAATTCCTATTAATAAGTCTTCCCTGGAATATATACCAATATATATATACATCTTATTTGTTCTTTTCTCTAGAGAACCCTAATAGGCTTCCTACATATGACTATTTTACTTACAAGAAGCTCATCTCACTTTGGAGTGAATATATCCTGGAGCTTCCCTAGAATAAGAAAATCATCAAGTACTGTTGAAGACCAGTGATGACCAGAGAAAATGTGTCAGAACTGAGAAACTGTTTACAAAGATGCTAGTGCCTGTTGTGAGGCCTACTTCCTTATGATTGAAACTAGCAGATGCCCAGCTCTGCTGCAGGAATGCTGGCAAGCCCCAGCGAGCAGGGCCTCCTCCAAGGCGAGAGAGAGACAAGCTCTGCAGAAGAAGGGGCTCCCAGGTTTCCTCATTAAGAGACCTCTCCAAGTCTTGGCTTCCTATTGGCAAAATGCAGACACAATAACAGTACATAAGCCTCCTAAGGTTGTTGGGACGATCAAAAAGGATATTATGTGGCAATACTTTAGCACAATGCTTAGAATGCACCCAATACTAAAAAATATTAGCCATCATTATGGGTTGGTGTTAAAGAACCTTCCTAATGTGGGTCTTTTAGGACTAGTCTAATTTAAAATATTCTGTCCCCCAGACAGGACAGACATTTTTTTGGTCAGGAAACCATGGCTGCACATGTGATCTCTATCAAACACCTTAATATTTATATATGATCTTGTATTTTAATAAATGCAGCAAACATGGATTAAGTGACTACTGCATACAGTCCTTTGGCTTGGCAGCAGGGGCATTTACAGATGAGTAACAATCCTACAGGGGAGAGAAACATAAATAACTAACGAAAATGTAAGGCAGAATGAAATAAACATTATGAAGGCACCCATAAAAATCTACAGGTTTGGCAAGGAATGTCAGGTCCTTTCTGACTGAGATGGTGTCTGATTCAACCTGGAAAGTAGAGTGTGATCTTGATGAGCAGAGAAGCAAAGCATTTCAGGCCATTCCAGGCCTCGGGAACATAATTGGCCGAGGCTCTGACTCCCTGAAGTGCACGGCTCACTCAGAGGAAAGAGAAAAGAACAGCGTGCCTGCAGACATGAGGGACGTCGTGAGAGGGAGCGGAAGCTGGGAAGGCATTTGGGGTCAGATTATATTCAGTCTTGAATGTAATGCTAAGAAGTTAGCACTTTGCTCCATAGGTAACATGGTTCCAGGTATATCCTTTATACGAAGCGGCTCAATATTTTGTCATTTTTTCCTCAGGTTTGGCTTAGGGGAGCCAGGCGTGATGTCTGGAGTCATTTATGATTGGCTGGATTTGCAAGACTAGGCCTCCATTTGCTTCTACCTCTTCAAGGACGTTTTCTTCCACTTGGGCTATATTGCCAACAAGTTAAGTCGTCACAGGTAGTTATGACTATTTCTAAACACCCAAGTGTTCTCAGAGCTAGGATTAATTATGAAAGCAGGATTAATATAAATATTGAGATATAACGAGGTAGCTTTCTTACAAATTCTCGACTCAGAGTTTTCTCCACTCTAATCCTTCTGAGGTTTGAAGAGTTTCTTCAACTGGTTCTGAGTGTTTACCTTTGATACTGTATGTCAAAATTAGGGGACACACAGAGTCCTCCTCTGCTGCTGTTTTCTGACATGCTGAACAATCTGCTCATTTTCTTCTGCTCTGACTCCTCTGGTAAGAGTGTATTTTGATGACTTGGACTTTCTCATTTGGGCAATGGTGCTGTGCTCAGCACTCTAATACCCTAACTTTCTCCCCCTTTTTCACCTCTAGTATAATGAAGGAATAACCTTCTCTCCATCCACAGGGCTGTGCCAAGATATGACGCATGCGCTCAGGACAGCAGTACAGATCTCTGACACGCCATTTTTCTCACGGGGAAAATGTTTGTCAGCCCCTTGGCCAACTTATTTGGAGATTCCGGCAATGAAGGGGCTGTCACGCAAGTGGCACAGAGACCTCTGCTTCTCTTTGAAAGAGACTGCTTTTGAAGGAACACAAAACTGCAGTAATACCGGCTTGTGTTAGAATACAACTTCACATAAAATGTGTTTCCAGGAAAAGAAGAAAATTGAAGAGAAACCTGAAGTTGTTTCAAGACTGATGCTGAGCTATCCTATCACTCGTTTCCCTGGAACTTGGGCTGATGAGAGAAAGTATCTCTTCCATTGTCACAATTTTCTCTAGGTTATTTCTGAAAGTCTTTACTCTTGTTTCAGGGATGGGAAACAACAACAACAACCAACCAAACAAACAAAAACCTTGTTTTCTACTTCATTAAACCAAATATCCAAGCTCAAGTTGTTTACGTTCTCAATCCCCTTAAAATATTGACATCATATGTAGTTTTTTATTCTGAGTATTTTCACTTATTATATCATGGATGTCCCCCATGTTCTTAAACACTCTTCTAAAAAACTTTAATAGCTTTGAAATATTCTTTCAGTTGAGTGTATCATAATTTGTTTAGCCAGTCCTCTAATTTTGGTCTTACAGGGTTTTTTTTGTAATTTTTTTTTAACCATTAAATAATGCTGCTATAATAATGCTAAGTAACACCCATATATATACATATATATTTTTTCTTTCATCTCATTTCAGATCATGTTCTTAACATAAATTTCCTTAAGTATAATTGGTGCGCCAGGGGATAGATAGGGTTACCTCCAAGGACTTCCCTCCACATACTGCTAAATTGTTCTAGGCCTATTTCCCATGTGTGAAATGTTTGGTGACACTGCTTGAAGGTTTCTATGAGAAAACCCATTATCAAATTGACTGGAAGCAGCAATTTCTGTTATCAAAGTAAATCTATTGTTATCATTATCGGAATGGATTATTTTGTTTGCCTGAATGGAGCTGATCACTGAGTTTCACTTTAAGTTAATTAGATGAACTATCAATTGCAAAGGTTGTGAAACACAGGTATTAGGCAACAAGCTCATCTAAGCAAGGGAGGCCCTGCTGCAAGGCCTGTCTTTCTACCATCACCACCCCCTGCAGGACAACAGCAGAGGCTGAGAGCAGGGGAGTCACGAAACATGGCCTGGCTGGTAGATCGGCCATTTCTGAGTTCAAGGCCTGACGCTGTACCCTGGTAGCTGGGTAACTGTGAGCCAGGCTCCTTTTTCTCCTCTACGTAATTTAGGTAATAGTGCCTTAATTCGAAGGAAGTATGAGGATTAAGTGGGAAAAGACACTTATCACAGTCCTAGGTGAATGGTAAGCATCCAGGAAGCACTTATTTTTCAAAATTATTAATTCCCATTTCACAATTGTCTATGGAACTTCAATATTTGGAGAGTAGGTGAAAGGGGAAATAAACCATCTAATTGGGACCAGAAGTTTCTAAACTTCACACAGCGTTCTTAGCCTTTTGTGTCGGTAAGGTCATTGAAAGTCAATATCATCATCATCGTTATCATCACCATCACCACCATGGTGTAAACAAGGCAGTAGGGGCTTTAGAGACAAAGGCTCTGGGAGACGAGCACCTCCCACTCTGCCCTTGGTCATGATTTCCTTCCTTCTTCCTTTTTTCCCTCCCTCCCTCCCTTTCTTTCTTCCCCTCATTTAAAAAAAAAAAAAAAAAAAAAAAGATTTTATTTATTATTTGAGAAGCACAGAGAGAGAGAGAGAGAACACATGAGTGGAGGAAGAGCAGAGGGAGATGGACAAAGAGACTCCGCATGGAGCATGGAGCCTGCCACAGAGCTCCATCCCACAACCCTGAGATCATGACCTGAGCCGAAATCAAGAGTCAGATACTTAACTGACTGAGCTACCCAGGTGGCCCTGGTTCTGACTTTCTACTGTGCGTTCTGGGCCACAGGCCTCCTGCCAGCCCCCACTCTGCCTCTTTGGGCAACAGGTTTGTGGGAGGAAGAATCAGTCCTCATGCTTTTGAATCTGAGGCGCGCCCTTCTTGGCCCCAGATATATGGACAGGGCATTTCTGCCAGGGCAAATGTTCTCCACACTTAAGCACAGCATCTGTTCCATCAGAAAGTGGGCTTCCTTTGAATCTATTCCTTCCTTTGGCCGACCACAAACAAAAAGGAAGCAGCTGCAGAAGCACACACAGATGTCAGGGCCTCGCCAAGATGGCTGCCTGCACGGGGGAGGTATGGACCCACTTCAGCAATCTGCTCCACCTCTAAACCCTAAGCAGGCAGAAGCTAGGAATCCTAACTCCAGTCCCAGATAAGGAGTGGGAAAGAATCATCAGAATCTTCTCTGCTTTCACTCTTCAACCAAAACGATGCCATCATCTTTACAGCGACGCAACAAGCATAGCCCTGACTCTGAGGAACGGAAGAAATGGTTGTCTACCATCTCTCCCCAAAGTGCTCTAAAATCAGTCAGGGGTGTGGCTGGACGGGTCTGTGCCTGGAATCCGTTCTATTTTGCCGCAGGTGTAGAACACTTGCAGGGACAAAAAACAAAAACAAAAACATTATTTTAAAATAAATAAAATGGACCAAACGTAGGGGAAACTTGGATATTCTGTAGTTTTGTCTTTGGGATGTCACTGGGTGTTAAGAAACTCCTAGTGCTGGCTTACTCCTTCTTATAACATGGAGAAATGACTCCTCATCGTCGAAGTCAGCCACATTTGAACACCCGTACCCTGTGATTCCAGGGATACGCTCAGCATCGGGAAAGGTGAGTTTCATACCGCAGGTTACACGAGGAACCACTGGCAATGCCTGTTCGAAAAGAAACCCAAAAGTCCAGCTGGGAGTCCTGAACTGAGCTGGTCCTGCTGAGGCTAGCCCTCCACCCCAAGTGAGGTCCTTAACCACCCTTCCAACTTCGTCCCCTTTCACAGACAGACACATGGAGCACTGCAGGCCGTGGCAGCCAGGGCTGGGCCCACAAAGGCAAGGGGCTGTGGGTGCCACCGCCTGGGTCATAGCCCTTGTGGCTCTGTGTGTGATCGCTGACCTTCCCTGTCCTTGGCCTTTGTGTGCAGGCTCTGCTCAGGTGGGAGGCAGTTGTACAGGAGTGGGATTTAAGGTGTCAGCTGCTCAAAAACCCACTGCCCAAGACCTTCACTCGACCTTCTATTAAATTCATGAAACAAGGAGTCCATTAGACAGAGCTGGTTCTAATACCTCGATAGCCTAAGGAAGCAAACAAAAACCCAAGTCTGTCAAGGCCTCATGGAGAAATCAGAACCTAAGGACAACCAACCAACCCTCAGCAGCCAACTGGACTTTTCCAAGGAAGGCAAATAAGTTACAGCCAATCAAGCAATGTCCTTGATTTGCCTCTATCTGTTCTCTATTCTCTGTAAGCCTTTCTTTCCCCTTAGCTCCAGTCTGTGGAGCACTCCTAACCGTATCTGGTTCGCGGCTACCCCATTTGAATGGATTTTTGCTCAAATAAATTCTTAAAAAAATTTTAACATGCCTCAATTGAATCTCTTAACACCTCCTTCACCGTGCTCCACTTTTTCTTTTTTCCACAGCATTTACAACAAACACACTGTATACTCTACACTTATTTTTTATGTTCAATGGCCACTAGAACAGAACGTGGGCTGCATGAGGTCAGGCATCGTTACCTGTTTTGTACACGAGTATTTTAAGCATTTAGAACGAAAGTGGCTGGCACACAACAGGTACTCAATAAATATTTGTTTCATAAACGCATGCTTCTTAGCCAATCTAATTTAGATTCTAGTTAAGCAATTGATACGTCCATGGGCCAAGACCCATTCATCTATTTGAAATATTTACCCCCACCTCCTCACCCCTCAGGCTCCAAGCCGCTCCTGGCATCCACAAAGCAGTTAGCTCTGACATTTTGCCAAACAATCACTGTCACTTGGTAAAATTGAGGAGGAAGTAAAATATTTACTGAAGCAGAAACTCTGGGGGGCAGTAGCCTGGTTTGTTTTCACTTAACTAATGATGTCCATTGACACCCCACACCCAGCTTGGTATTTATTTCTGCAGCAAATCAAGCAAGTGTATGATTTCAATCCGTGATTCAAGAATATTCAAGGTTTTTGTTAAATCTACAAATTGTTCATAATGCCATTGACTAAAATGAGAAAAGATCCTTGCTTAAATGGCTTTCCATCCTCAGAACGCCTCCTGCATTTGTTTTCCGTACATGTTTGAGAGTGGTCTTGAAAGTATGCAAGAGAACAGAGGACACAAATAAAATTATACTGAAGGTGGGATCTCTCGGTTTCTTCCAGTTGTTGAGAGGTAGAATTAGGGCAAATACATAATTTTTTGCCCAAATCAGGACAAGTGGAGTAAACTGGGACATCTCGGGCAGATTGTACATACAGCTGTCTTAGATACAATCAGCTTCTATCACAGTCAAAGATGGGAAAGGGCTGACAAAGATTAGGGCATTTGACATGTGAAAAGTTCTGTGGTTTGCATCCTCCTTGGTTTGAACTCAAGGGTCGCAGATGTTGATCAAAATATTCACATTGCCAATTTACATTAATTTCACTAGTTTGTAAGTATCAGGCGAGAGTGTTCAATAAATGACCTAGCAAATTAATCTACTTCCCCCCATTAGTTTCTGACTCTTTAGCATGACAATATCAGATACCCTGTTCAAGCAAAGGCCAGGCCAGCTTGGAGCTGACGGGTTCTGATTCCTCCACGGAGATGCATCTGTCTACTCCCTACCCCCCCAACCCCCCCCCCCACCGCCGGCCCCCGCCCGCCCCCGCCCCCGCACAGTCCCCTCCTCTTTCCAACCAGGCCCCAGATTTTTCAGTTCTTGCAGTACAATCAGAAGAAGTGAGAGAGGACCCTGATTTTCCAGAGGGACCAGACAGTCTGAAAAGGTAAAGACGTCTTCAACATCATTAGCAGTTCATCTTCTAAAACCTCAGGGCAGCCTCTAGGCAGCCCCTCCCGCAACCCCCCCCCCCCAACTCCTCTTTCTCAGTGTCGGCTTATCAAATTAATGAAGCCTATCTAGATGGGAGGAAGCTGGGGCAGAACACGGGCTTAAGAGCGATTCAGTGCAAACCCCTCCTTCCCTTTAAGAAAAGAAGTACAAATAATGGGGGGGGGGGGGTTGACCAGAATTTCTTTCTTTTACAATGAGAAGAGGACAGGGAAGGGGTGTTGGGGGTGGGGTGGGCCAGGGCTGCTCCTAGCTTGCCTCCCGTTTCCCCGAGAACGAAGGAGGAGATGTCTATTTACTTTCCCTGACTGAACATTTGCATGTTAAAAAGGCGCAGTTCCTTTGTGGGAAGGATTTACCACAGCCCTGCATTTTCTACTTGACAGAGCAGAGTGCTGGGCTAGGGCTCCAGGTAAAGGATAAAGCAACTTCCCAATGTTCCCTCTCACCTTTTCATAAGACAGCGCCATCCCTCACACAGAGTCCTGGGGAGGCCAGGGTGGGATTTCTGCGACACTGTGCCGAGTGTCGAGTGGGGAGGGAGCAGGAGATAGATCCCACCCTGTGGGCCCCTGGGCTGCCAGGCCCCCAAGCGCCAGGCAAAAGTGCCAGGCCTCCCAGTTCCCCCCGAAATGCATCCAGAGAGGCAATTTTCAGTGCGAGGTACAAAACACATCAACATCTCTCATCTCGTCACTGACCTAAATATAGACAATGACTTCAAGGGGAAAAAAAAGTTGCACATTCTTTTATACCTGCAAATGCAGCAAGAGCTCTTCAAACCAGCACTGGCGGTGAGGAACAATAGAGAACCAGTCAGATGTGAAGGGAGAAGAGAGGAGAGAAGGGTGTTCTAGAATGATCGCTGTGATAAGACCCTGGCAGATTCTCAGCTGAATATCAATCCTCATTTGTAACCTGGGGCCCCTGCGATATGGCTCTGGGAGTGGTTTTGTGGCCCCTCTCTGCTTTTGTGTGGGGAGTTCTGGGGAGAGGAAGTGGGCCTGTGTCCAGCATCTGCTAGACTGGAATCTGCGCTGCCTCAGGCAGGTCTCTGAGTCAAAGAAAGGGGCCACTTCACTGAGAAGCCATTTCCTTCTCATCCCAGAAGAGCGTGCTGTTGGTTTCTTTGTTGTTCTCCAGTAGAGCACCTGTCCCTGACAGCCACTTTCAGTCCTCCATGATCCCAGTCTGCCCTTCCACGTCATGTTAGGCAAAACTCACAGAGGACTGGGAAGCTGATGTGGGTCAGCTCACTTATTTGGGCGACAAGGGGTATTCCAGAAGGATTACTTTTCCCTTGTAGTATTAACTCCCACTTGGGCAAAGTTCCTAGGAACCCCTACCTTTTTTATTTACTTGGGGATTATTCACCTGCTGCGTGAAGAGAAGGGCCATATGAGAAGCTTTTATGAACACGAATCCTATAACTAGGGACCTTGAGAAAGATATCTGAACAACACATTTAGTATGGAGAGAACGGGTGTTGTCAGCAATTAGGACACAATTGTGGGTAATCAATGGCTGAGGAGAAGTCACATGTCTCTCACATATTTTCACTGCCCTTCCCTTCACTCAGACAACTATCTGCATAAGAACAGCCTGTGTGGGGCTCCCCAGGAACATAACTGCCTGCTGTTAGGGAACCAGCAAGCACTTCAGGCTTAAGCTATCCACAACTCCAGCACTGAGGCTGAAACCCAAACTCATGCTCTTTTGTGTTAGCAAAGCACCCACGAATGCACCATCGGTTTGTTTTTTCAGAAAAGCCTTATCCTTTGGAAAAATAATAATGGAAAACCACAGAAAGAACACATCTTATACAAGATCATGAAGGCAAGCTAAAGGCACCACCAAGGAAGAAATAAAACGAAAGCAGTGAAAAGAATCCCAATGAGAGTGGAGGACAAAAAGAGAGTACACTAGAAGCTCTAGCTGAACACAACAACGAAGACAAGGTGTTAGCTAAGGCAGACCCAGATGTGCCCGAGATGAGTGTATGGTCTCAGTGCACAACAGTCTGGTCAGTGACCTCTCCGTAGCTTCCCTGGCATGGGAGAACCCTGTGGGGCTCACCGTTCTTTTAAAATGTGATGCTGAACCAGAGCATGGAAAACAGGAGTCTACAGGGCCTCAGAATTCAAGACACTGGAAGGGTGGCAGAAAAAAGAGCTCTAGATTTCAAATACCAGTTTTAGGTTACCATGACCAAGAACGGGAATCTAGTTGCTTTATGATTTGCCAAAAAAAAAAAAAAAAAAAAAAAAAAAGAGAGAGAGAGAGAGAGATTCTCAGCGATGCCCTTCTTCAACAAAGACTGAATGCTGATAGTTTCTAAAAAAACACACTGGGGTGAAGTTACTTGGAGCAACAGGGAAGTCCTTCCAGAAAGTTTGCTTTTACTGTGGTTCTGCTTCTCCATGCAGTCCCTTGGCAGTACCCTCCCTGAGATAGGTGCATGCAATTAAAAATTACCAGCAACTAGAGGGGGAGAAAAACAGACAATAATTTGGTCAAGAAGAAATATGCCTAGAGTCATTTTTTTCCAATCCAATATCTTCATTAATTAAGCATTTTCCAACCTATGCTGAGAATACGAATAGTAATCTAATACTAGACTACTCATTACTAATAAAACATATTTATGAAATGGAAATATAATGTGCCTATTTCCAAAATGTGGTTATAAATGACTTACTCTAAGCCACAATTTAAAATGGCTTGAGAAATGAGTCTTTAATAAAGAATTGATGAGGATGATGACTGCTGATAATAATTCTATTTGGTGAGATTATGTGGTTTGCTATGGCAATTTGAGCTGAGGTGATTGCCTCAAAAATTACTGCAAGTAACTAATATAGGGAAATTTAATTGATGATAAATACAGCAGTGGTATGTCAACTCTTGAAAAAGTGAGCATGTAATTGAGAAAGCCGGCATCGCCTTGCCGGCTGATTATGTTCAGCCATTATAGTGCTGTCAGGATGTTATTTGTCTGACATATCTGCACATAGTAGGGATTTAAAAAGTGAGTGAATAAGCACCTATAATTATTCCTCAATGAGGGTTCCTATATGCAATTATAGTTAATCATAAGTCCATTAACACTGAGGAAAAAACAATTACAGTATGGTTTAGGACAGAGCCATAATGCTATGTGTAAGAGTCAGTAGAGGACGTGTGCAGCACGCTCAGAAAGCTTTGACACTAGGGCACCAGGATCCGCTTGAGCTTTCTGAAAAGGTGAGAAAGACATGGCAGCAATGGTATTTCTCTACGAATAGGTCAGGGTGTCTCGACTTGAGCAAAGCATGTGACATGACCTCATTCACTATTCTTTGGAGCGCAGAGAGTTAAGTATCCTGGCAGATCCGTAGAGCTTTCATATACAAGTGGGATCGTACTAAACACTAAGCACCGTCCTAGACTCATCATGGACTTGAGAGTCTGGGGAGGGCAAACCAACGAACCACCAGTTAGATGCCATATAATCAACGATACTTGTGGCGGTGACTGTGGTGTCCGCGCTTCAAGGAGAGGCAGGCTGACCGTGGGCCAGAGAAGTCTTTGCAAAAGAAGCAATTCTCTTTTCTTTAAAGGGTATTTTGCTGGCTGATGAATTATGGTCTTTATTTATAATCTAAAACCAAACAAACCAAACCAAAGGCACACAAAGGAGCGCTGGCCTCAAGAGCTGGTTATGGGGTGGAAATCCTCGGCGATGCCCCTGCCTCAGGATCCTGACAGACTTGATTCTCTGTTTGTTTTGCTTTCACCAGAAATATTTCCATTTTTGTTTTGACTCTTCTTGACTCTGTCCATTGGTGCATATATTTTTTCTTTTTTCTTTTCTTTTCTCCCCAACCCGTTTTAGTGAGATGTAATTGACATAAAGCACTGCTTCAGATTAAGATGTACAGCATGATGATTCTACATTGTGAAATTATTACCAAGTTCCCAAATAAGTTTAGTTCACACTATCATCTCATACAGATATGAAAAAAGAAAAAGAGGGAAAAAAGTTTTTTTTCCCTTGTGATAAGAACTCTTGGCACCGACTCTCTTAACTTTGAAATTTACCATACAGCAGTGTTAGCTCCAGTCCCCATGTTGTACATTGTATCCCTAGCACTCATTTATCTTATTACTGGAAGTTTCACGTTTTGACCACCTTCCTCTCATTCCTCCTCCCCCTGAACCCCAGCTGTCTATGAAGTGGTGCTTGCATTAAGCCTTAAAGGACAAACAGAAGTTTATGAGTCAGAGAAAGTGTGGCCAAAGCCTTTCATGCAGAGAAACAGCTGTAGGAAGACATGAAGAGCAGTTGTATTTGAGGAACTGCTGCGGTGGGTCCTAGAGGATGCATGAGCCAGGGAGAGGAGATGAGGCTGTGAAGGTTGACAGGGGGCAGATGATGAAGTTGGATGACATATCAAGGGGTCTGGATTCTACTGTGTAGTGATGGACAAGCCCTGGAGGAATTTTGCTTTCCAGTTGTATGAGTGATTTGTATACTGGTGTAGTAAAGGAAGAATGACAAAATTACAAGAAAAAGAAAATAAAGCTTAGCCGGCCAGGAAGGATGAGTATTAATACTTGAATATACAGATTCGCAAGCAGAACTGCTCTTGCATGATGCTGGAACAGTCTCGTCTAAATGTGGTTCGTATTAAAAGATTTGAGGTTTTTAACTGATGGTGATAATTTTTGTGTTGGTTTTTACTCTACTCTGTATTGGTCAGATGACTTTTGGGATCTTATACACAGATCTAGGAATCTTATTTTTTTTTTTAAAGTATCAATTAGGGGCACCTGGGAGGCTCAGTGGGTTAAAGCCTCTGACTTCAGCTCAGGATCCCGGGATCCAGGATCCTGAGATCGAGCCCCGCATCGTGCTCTCTGCTCAGCGGGGAGCCTTCTTCCTCCTCTCTGCCTGCTTCTCTGCCTACTTGTGATCTCTATCTGTCAAATAAATAAATAAAATCTTTAAAAAAAATCTATCAGTTATTATGAGCATGTCTGAAAGAGGACAACCTTTGTAACAAAGGGTTGTATGATTATGTTATACAAGGAATAATGGAAGGAACTGGGAATGGCCAAGTTGGGAAAGAGAAGGTAGAAAAATATGAAAGCTTCTTTTAATTCTCTAAAGGCTGGAGAAGGAGAAGGTTTACCCCACCTCACAGCATCAGAAGTAGGTGGAGGTGTACATGGAGACTGACATTGGGTGAATGCAAGGAAGGACTTTCAGATCATTCCATATCCAAAAAATGGAAATGAATGACAGGCAAGGAGTTGATAGTCATTGCGACAAAGAATTCTTGGTCTTGGCAAGAGGTTGAGCTACATGATCTTGACAATCCTTTCTACCCCCAGATCCCATAAGGTTGTCAATACAGGCTTACACGCTGGCTCTATCAGATGTCTGTAATTTCAGACATATAGTCTATATCTCCCCTATATATCTATATATCCCATATAGTCTATATCTCTGAAAATCTAGTTCATGTTAAATAATCACCAACTATTTTGCACACCATGGTTTTTGAAAAGAGTCAAAAAGAAGACCTGATCCTACCATCTCTCCTTCCCTCAAGAAGGCACTCGACGTGATCCCATGGACAATTACTGACCTCTTCTGAAACTGGGGATTGATCCCAATTTGGCACTAGTGAGGAAGCAGAAATTGTCAGTAACAGTTATATGAACAATGGAGCTTAAAAGGTACTGTGAGGATACAAAGGATTCCTTTGGACTATAAAACCAAAACAATACAAGTGATATTGACAGAGCACATAGAGCATATCGGGTGCTCCCCACTCTGGTTTCTAGGCTCTAAGAAGATTAGCAAAAAAAAAGAGAGAGAGGGTGCCTGGGTGGCTCAGTGGGTTAAGCCACTGCCTTCGGCTCAGGTCATGATCTCAGGGTCCTGGGATCGAGTCCTGCATCGGGCTCTCTGCTCACCAGGGAGCCTGCTTCCTCCTCTCTCTCTCTGCCTGCCTCTCTGCCTACTTGTGATCTCTCTCTGTCAAATAAATAAATAAAATCTTTTAAAAAAAATAAAAATTAAAAAAAAAAAAAAAGAGAGAGAGAGAGAGAATTTCTTTCCAAACTTGTACCAATGACACAATGATGATCAACAAAATCCCTCGGAGAATAGGAGAGGTTTCAACTTTCATAAGCAAGGGACACTCAATGAGGTCATGATGAGGAGGTTTCCAATTACTTGTTGCTACAGCAGCAGAAGTATTAATTTCATACACCAGAGATCTATTTCCACCCATTATTTATTAGAAAATCCTTAGGGTAAAAAATTTAGACTGCTGTTTTAAATTTTTAATGATTTTTAAAAGCTCCAATGAAGGTCTCTGCCTCTGTTTTGGGCAAAATAACACCTAAAATCTCAAGATGAAAAATCTGGATTAACGAAATATTTTAAGATGCCCTGACATCAAGTCCCACACCCAACCCCAAGTCCCCTCTCAGAACCTCCAGAATGAGGCGATCCTGTCTGATGCATTCCGTTCACCTGCAAGATAAACACACCACTCCTTGCTTACTGAAAAGGCGCACATACACCAGCATCTTCTTTTACTGACTAGGGGATGGGGCCTTGCTGATGCCAGTGACCAAACGAGAACACAAGGGTACCTCTTCCCTGATACATGTATGAAATATACTTACACATTAGAAACATAACTTCACACCCGAACATGGGTCTCCGATATGTGGCCAAAAAAAAAAATCATATGCCGTGGACATGATAAGTGAGGAACAAAGACCAGCATGTTCCCGGTTGACTCCCCATACAATTGAGTAGGGTTTGTTTTCCTCTAAATGGATGGGAGGCTTGAGACAGTCTCAAGATGTAGTAAATACAGCAGGAATTTTGCCTGGTATCTTCTTGCTAGAAGTTCTGCCTCAAAAAGTAAGGATGTACGAAAGTCATGACTTAAAAATATTTTTCCTTAAGATGGAAGACCTTCATATTACAATGAAACGTGCAGAAAAGCAAAGGTCCACATGATCACATAATCTGTATAAACAAATGATCTTTAAAGGTTGCTCGGCGGTAAGTTTGAGAATCTGCTATTTGTGTGTCTCATCTTTCCGTGACCAGCATGGGCCCTTTCTCTAAATTTTTAATAATAACCTTGGAAGGAGGGAGACACCTCTCCTTTATTTCTAGTTAAGAGAAACAACAACAGGCCAGAGAGCATAACAGTAATTTATGATTTTGCTGGTATATTATCATCCCGTAATAAGTGCAACTTGAAACTGCCAATTATCTCATAAGAGGGGTATCACCTTTTCTGCTGTGAATGACTACATCAATACATGTAGGTTCAGTCCCCTCGCTCTTTGGCGGGTCACTGGCGGCTTCTCAGCAGCAGAAAGCAGCTAGGACAGCACAGAGGGAAAAAAAAAAAAAAACAAAAACAGTCAAGACGCTACCAGCCTCTGGCTCAGGAACCAGGAGAAGGGCCAGAGGAAGATGAGAAAGAAAGGGGGCGGGGAGCAGCACGGCCCCGCCCCGGAGCGGTCTGTAGGTCACACACACACACACACACACACACACACACACAAGCGCGGTGCTCGGCAGCAAACTCAGTTTACAAAGAGACATCTGTTCCATTACTCCAATGCATTGTGGCTAATTACATCCTGGCCCGTCTGTGAAATGACAGCCACTTATTCTCCAGTGAACCGTAAAATCTGTACATGTTCGATTCGGGGAGTGGGAGAGCAGAGGAGTGGAGCAGCCAAGGGGAAAGAGAAAAGGCAGGAGAAAACTGAAGACATCATGCTTTCCGGCAAGATAGTCGTGGTCCTCCCGGCAGGAAGATGATGAGAAACAGTGCTTCCACCCATAGTTCAGAGGCCCTAAGTTGAAGATGAAAGAATTTGTTCTCCCAGCTGTTGCTTTTCCTTCCTAGGCAAAGACCGCAGGGCTGGGGGTGGGTGGCGCGCAGCTCTCCATCATCATTACCCCAGGGTTGCGGCTTGGGGACAGACCCACTTGCCCATTTGCTTCGGTCTCCAGGGCCTTATAAAAAGAGGCAGCTGGTCAGAACCAGGGTAAGGCTGCTGATGGGGGTGGGGGTGGAGGTTCTCCTCTCAGCTCTCAGGAAAGTAAATAGCTGTATCCTTTCTCACACCGAGGAGACCCTCCGTGAAAGTGCAACGTCTCTGATAGACTGTGGGTGGGGGGTGGGCTTCCTGAAGAGTGGGATGAAATCTACACTGAGGATTTGGAAGAAGAAAAATCAGGGATAGAAGCTGGGAAAGCGGGTGGAAAAAAAAAAAAAGCGATTTTGGTTTGACATTAAACTTGATCCCAAGGAAAATCCCGAATCACTTATGCAACCTGGTGATGGACTTGAGGGAAACAGAAATGGAAAACAGAGCATGCTGCCATTTTGAAATTAGACTTCAAGCCACTGTTTCAGTAGGAAACTGATCTTCATTCCTACACAAAAGCGTTCTGCCCGAGAAGTTATACACTTCTGGCCGAATCTGTATTACGCAGCTGGTGATATTATGGGTTTCTAGTGTGGTGAAACACGGACCTTTCATCCCCTTGGAACAATACTATCTTCTATGGATCACACCACTGGCTTGAAGGACCTGGCATCTCTCTGAAGGGGAGGGATACCCTGTAGTTTCTACCTGCTACCACCACGAGACACAGCCTGTTTCCACCTTTGGACACCCAAGCTGCCACCCCTCTCTGAGGCCTGGGGATCCCGGTGACCAGCCAGGTTGTCTAAACAGTGCCTCTCGAGCTTAAAGGTGCAGAGCAATCACTGGGATTGTGGCAAAATGCAGATTCTGATCTAGGAGGTCCTGGGTACGGCCTGAGCTTCTACCCTTCTAGCAAGTTCCAAAGTGAACCTGAGGCCGGCTCCGTGGAGAGCAGCAAACTTCTATAATACCCCTCCCCCCACATACATGCATACACTTCCGCCCGGTATACACTAGTGTGGAGGAGCAGCGGCGGAATAAAGCAGAATGGGTTGAAACTGAAGCAGCGCATATAAACGCTCTGGGAATTTGACTAATTTCAAGTCAAAGTCATTTTCACAACTCTGTATTGACACAGATCATCAAAAGGGGACCGTCCCTTTTGGGGTGAGACCAGAGGAGAATTAAGTATAGTTAGAGTGAGGGTGTGAAACACGAAATAGTCCTGATTTTATTTTTTACTCCAAGAAGTTCATGTTGTACAGTTCCCAGGGGAAAAAGCCATCTTCAGAGTCCTGGACTTTTACACATGTTCTCCCAATACATTTCCAGTCAGGTGAAGAAGCACAAGCTCTGGCAAAAATCCCAGTTGTAGGGACAGGGCAATAAGGTAAGGGGAACTCCCCTCTTCTGATGCATGTTCTTGCATATAGTAATTGGGATTTAAACTAAAGTTAACTAAAGTTTAACTAGAGTATATGTCTTTGATAGGAGCTGAAGCTCAGAGAGAGAGATGACCCTTCATCCTAGCTCTGAGAAGGCCCCAGGTGCTAGCCAGGGGCTCAAGTACTTCTGGTTGCAAGCATGTTAATAGATTTCTGTCCTGTGTGGTGGTGATGGGAGATTTAGCTTATGCCTCAGGGAGCCTGATACTACAAATGCCAAGTGTTCCACGAATGCCGCTGACTGACTAAAGATTCTTGAGTTCAGCTTTCATTTATTATTTGAGGTGTCCTAAGACTGATTTCATTTTGGGTGCCTGGGTGGCTCAGTCGTTAAACTTCTGTCCTCAGCTCAGGTCATGATCCTAGGGTCCTGGGATTGAGTCCCACATCGGGCACCCCGCTCTGCGGGAAGCCTGCTTCTCCCTGTCTCTCTTGCTATGCCTCTTTCAGTCAAATAAATAAATAAAATCTAAAAAAAAAAAAAAAAAAAAAAAAAAGACTGATTTCATTTCGGTCTTTGCCATATTCCTTCCAGAGTTTGAGCCTATGGGTTTGTATGAAGCAGAAAGCAATAAGTAGCTTATAATGCGTGCGCAGGTCCTCCCATCAGTGGGAGACAACATACAGACACCCAACACAACACTGCACATTCACAGGCCTGCAAATTAGTTTTAAGACTGAAAGGAGCCTAGAAGTGATCTCCTAAGGCCTCCCCATTTCAACAAGGCGGACCATCTGCATTCTACTCAATGACCCACAGTCACTGAGACCAAATGAGTGACTGGGCACCGTCAGCTCCTTGACCTGAACCCAATCTTCCTAAATCTCATTTGGGGGTTTTTCTATTACACCCTGCTGCTTCTCACCCAGGTTTAATACAACTTTTTCAAAGAGGCCCTTTATTTTCCTTCCTGTGACAACAAGAGAGTCAAATACTATTTCCAGGAAGAAGGAACATACTGCAGCTCAAAGGAAGCAAATCTAAATGCAAAATTTTAAGAAAAATTCCACCCGTATAATGGAAAAACGAATAACCTTATCATTCAGGGAGCTGATCATCAGGAATGCATTTTTCTGCTTACCGTTGGAGGTAAGGAAGCCCCGGCTGAGGTGATCTGGGGCTGCAGCAGAGGCTTCTGGGGTTCTGGGAGAGAGGGCAGATTACACAGAATGTCCACGTGGAGGCCAGGAGACGTGGTCGATCTCTGTGGCCCTTGGTGCCCCGGGGCTGACATGCCCGTAAGAAGACATCAAGACGCACTGTTCTATCTCCTTCCTTAAACAGCAGTTTCTACAGCTAAACCACACTAGTTAATGTACCAAAATAATAGTTCCATAAAGAAACAGATACATACAAATAGGAGCAGAAATGTGTTAAAGAGACGAGACAGACATTTACATTTTGGCCACTCAATCCGTGTGTCCATTTTACACTCCTATCATCCGCCAACTTATTGGTAAAAGCAGCAGATCTAGAAAGGGCAGCTGGGAGAAACCCATCAATACCATAAAATCCCAGGCTCACACAGGGTAAGATGACACAAGCAGGCAGTCGGCTGGTGATAGGGAATACCCTCAGAGGGTTGTTAGGAGAACTATTTCTAATTCAAAACAACAGTGATAATCAACTTTATTCAATTATCCACTTCTGCTGTCTTGACGCCATGGTTGGGGGTGGTCAGATTACCAATTAAAAATGGAATACCACAGTTCCAGCAAGCAAGCCCCAGGGGCTTAGCAAAGTGTTAGAGCCCTCCTTTGATAGGATAGCAAGGGGTCCTTCTTGGCTGCCTGACACGTGTGCATTTCTCCAAAGGCCAAGGAATGCTGGAGAGCTTGGACTGACCTTATTCTTGATGGAATAGTTCATTACTCTCACCTATAAAACAATACTGTTTTTACTATGATTCCACTATTTTTCCAAGATGGTAGGAGGCACTTACAGACCTTTCATTTGCTGAAGGTTACTAACCCCTGTCCTACCCCGACTGAAATCTCTTTTCCCACAAGAGCACAGTTCAGCTCTGAGACAGGACAGAAGAGCTTTCTCCTACATTGCATTTACAATTATTTTATAATGCTGTTAATTATAAGGATGATAAACACTGTTTCAGCTGAACAAAAACCATGTTGTCCAGTCTGCATTAGATGAAAAGGAAGGAGGAGAGCCGACCGAAAGATCTGTCCATTTTAGGTTATACTCCCAGTCTGGGAATGGTCTGGCTAGGCAAAGACTGGGTTTCAGGTACATTTTTCTGGATCATCATTATTATATTCCATTCCATTATATTATACTCCATTCATATTATGATGGAAGGTGTTGGAGGCTGCCTTGTTCATACTTAGCTAACAAATCTTCAAGTGTGATTGGCTCCAAGCCTACACCCCCTTTTTAAAAAAAAGATTTTATTTATTTATTTGAGAGAGAGATAGAGACAGCGGCAGAGAACATGAGCAACAGAGATAGTTGGAGACAGCATAAGTGGGGAGGAGAGGGAGAAGCAGGCTTCCCCCGAGCATGGGGCCCAATGCGGGGCTTGATCTCAGGACCTTGGGATCATGGCCTGAGCCAAAGGCAGACGTTTAACTGACCCAGCCACCTAGGCACCCCCAAGGCTACTCTTAACAGCAATAATAGCACATACGTGAATCTCCTATTAATTTTCAACCAGGCACTAGATTTTTAACTTTCTTTTTTGGGCTGTTTCCCCCAAAATGCTGCGTTTTAGCAATATTTCCCCATACCACAGATATTCACCTACACCTAGAGTCCCTCCTTCCCTCCTGTCTAGTATCAGTTTGAGCCTAATTTGGGGGAAGAGAGTACCCATTAAGTAGTGTTTGATCCTTCTTCTTCACCTCTGAGCACCACTGCTTGGTCCATTAAACTAGCTTGGGAAAAGCAAGAGGTCTTTCTTAGAAAAAGGAATCCTAAGCTCAGTAAAATGCATTTCTGAGAAAAGGAAATTCTGGAAGTCTGCTATTCAGGCCCCTGAGTATAAAATTTTTATTTTTGGTTCTTCTAACTCATTTGCTTTTTCCATTTATTTCTTGTAAAATGGGCGTATTGTCTGAATTTTCTATAGGAAAAATGGTGTCATGTTTAGGACAAGATACTGTTTTGCACATTCTAATTCCTTTCACTTTATGATGGAAAAACCATTATTATTATTATTATTAAACACTCATTACCACTTTCAAAGCATCCCACTAGAATCAAGCTGTGGTATGCACCTTGGTGCCCTGCCTTATGATGGCAAGGTTAACGACAGAGATGTGACTTGCCTGGCCACTGGATACAGTGTCAGTGACATAGCTCTAAATAAATTTCCGAGGTCTTCTGACCAGTGGCTGAAGTCACTTGAAAACATTCACTCTACACAATCAGGTGAGCTAAGTGTCAAGCCTTGGCCAAGTTCCCCAATAAAGCTGAAACGCCCTTTCAGAGAGATTTCTGGAAGCCAGGTGGCCTGCACATCTGCAAGTCTGGCTTGAGGACACCATTTGCAATCAAGAACCTGCTGGCATCATTCCTTGTCAGAGCAGCCTGTGATCCCCACACCTGCCCCACCCCACTCCTTACAGGCAACAGGGTCTGCTTGATGAGAATCAGACAGAAGCATGTGAGTCTCAGTTGGCACAGAAAGTTCACTGCTGTCCACCGACTCACAGATCAGATCCTACAAGGGCAAGGGGGTCAAGGGCTGAAGCCCTCTGGAGACACCCGTTCTTTATCAGGACAGGAGTTAAGAATCAATTGCTTTTGGCACGTTACCCCCAATTTTTCAAATCCGAACGATCGCAAACTAGCTCATCTTCTGCTGTAAAGCACCCCTCGTCCACCGATCTCTTCTTTTTTAAAAATGGAGGGCACTTTTTGTTGGCAAGCCTTCTATACCTCCCTCAAGAGGAATTGCATTTGGGAGCTGATAATGCAGCGCGTGTGTACACCCAGCATGTGTTTTCTCGTTCCCACCCTACATTGTTTGTTGAAATAAATATGGAAATAAGCCTGAGCAAGACAGCCAAGCCAGCCAAACTGAAATAAATTCATCACTCATGGGCTCTCAAGGGAAGGAAACCGTGCGTTTTTTTTCTAAATGATTATTTCTGAAGCACTGAAGGAATGGCCGTATCACTAATGAGGCTTGCGCGCCACGACTGCTGATTATAAATGACCTGCAGAGAGACAAGGAGATGGTGGTGAGGAAGGGGAGCCACTGGGAATGGGCCAGGGCAGGAGCTGTGGGCGGAGCTCCTGGTGGTGGCAAGCAGTGGAGAGGAGTACCCAGAATCACCACCTCCCCTCGCCCCCCCGCCTCGCTGATCCAGCACTGGGTCCCCAGAAGAGCGTGGGACTTACTCGGCATAACTTCAGGTCAATGGAAAGATGTCAAAAGTGCCCCAAAGATAGACAAGCATCCTGTGTACCAGCACTTGTGCCCCCATGAACAGCTCTCTACTCCTGTGCACGGAAGCCCCTGGCAGCATCCCAGGGTAAGAAGAGACTTGGGTGGAGACGACAGTGACATGCGCACCACATGAAGCCACTAAATGGTGCCATGGCTCCTTGGCCCCTGAGAGCCTGCCTGATGGCAAGATCCCAGGAATACAGGAAGAGCAGGTGTAAGCACCGTTCATGAGATGCAATTCTTCCGCAGAGCTGGGGAATTCCGGGACCGGCTGGCCACAAGGGACTTGCAAACAAACAAGGGGATCATAATGCTTGGATGGAGAGAGCCCTGGCAGATCCCAAGGAAACTGTGTCTCACAGATTCGTGTTTCAATCTCCTGGCATGACCAGATGAGAATCACTCAAGAGAACACACTGGGCCATGTTAACAGCAGCAGTGAGAAGGCCCGGCAAGGAATATTCTTGACACATGAAATGACCCAGTCTCCAAGGGCAAGGGCAGAAGGACGTGGGTAGTACCTTCGTAAAATGAGTGTAAAATAAGTAACTCTTGGGGATATGATGGACAGCGCAGAGACTGTAGTTAATAATACTGTGCTGCATATTTGAAAGTGGCTAAGACAGTAGATCCTAAAAGTCCTCATTACAAGAAAAAAAAATTTTTTTGGTAACTGTGTATGGTGACAGAGGGTAACCTGACTTACTGCGGCGATCCTTTGATAACATATACAGATATTGTACACTTGAAACTAACATAATGTTGTATGTCAATGACATCTCAATAAAAAATAAATAAAATGGGTATATTATTTAACCCAAGGAAATGCACTAATTATTCTTACATCCTTACAGAAAGGTAGAGGCGGAAAGGAGCTTCTGCAGCCAGTCAGACAAAGACGCCATGACAGGGCACGAGATAGGTCAGTGAGGCATGGTGCTGGCCCACGTTCCTGAACTTCTGGAAGACGGTTTGCTCTGTTGGCCCTTTGTGGCAACGTACTCTCTGGAGGCTCGGGTGGGGCTGCACGGCAGCTTCTCATCTGTCCCGTGCCTTCTTCTGCACACGCATTCAAGGGTGGAGAGTCCTATGTGGCCAGAGTAAAGCCCTGGGCTCCCAGCTCTTGACTCCAGGAGCACTCTAGCTGTTCTAGGTTATCAGCAGCTGGTCCCGTCACAGTGATTGTGAGTGAATCAAGGATTCTGGAATATCACCCTCCATTTCCTAAATGTCCACAGGCATAGCAATGCTAGAACCAAAAGACACGAGCTCAATCTAGTCTTTAAATGTCCCAAGGCCATACTGGTTTTTTTTAAAAAAAAAAAAAGAGGAAAAAGAAGGAAACAAAAGACTAAGTCTAAAGTTGCACTCCGTTGACTTCCGCTTTTCAGCCTCGTTTGTTGCAAGAGAGGCGTGTGCACTTCACTCCCTCCCCACGGCCCTCCTGGGCAACACAGAGCAGCAAAGAGAAAAGCAACACACAGCAGGCCCCAACATTCCTTCCCTTCATCACTGGGGTGAAGGCTATTTCCAGGCCTCTCTTTCTCTCTCATCTTCTCCATGTAGGGCCAAAGAATAAACAAGGGTTCTCAAATAATCCTAACAAAGAAAAGAGTTGAAAGTCACCCATTCCGAGAGGCAAGCTCCTTGCCTTGCCACTTCCAACAGAGGAGCAGAGAGCGTCCCCCAGATGCTGCCTCACTATCGTCTAATGAGTCTGACCCCCGGCCGCAGCTCTAAAAGGGTGCAGCGGCGTGTCAGTGTAAACAGCTAAGCCTAGTGTCATGTCAAGTGGTAACAAGGCCACTGGTGCTTTTTTACAAGCGCTGTGCACTTAGCAGATAAAAATGAGCATCCTATCGCCGGCCTCCACGAGTCACACTTATCAACAGTGAGAAGAAACAATGCTTTGTTTGATAGGTGTTGCTTGGTGCCGGGGATAGGAAGTCAAATTTCGTACAGGCTGCCCATTAGCATGATGAAAAGGCGAGGAACAGCTGCATTAACAGAATCTTTCTGCACGTGTCCGCTGGTAAGCCGTACAGGGCTCCCTGATGTTCCCGCCAATAAAGAGAACTAATTACCCTCCACAATGCCACCTGGGCTTGAGACAACCAATGTCAGGAAAGGGCTTTGACAAACACATTTATTTGTCCAGGACCAAGTCCAGGGCCAGCAACCTCCATTCTTCCCGGTATCACAGTGGAGCCAGATGCACACAAGATCAATAAAAGGTCCAGAGTTCACTGCAGGGTGGGAGCACTACCTGCAGACGAGGCGGCCCCTGGGAGGAGGGAGGCTTCCAGCCACAGCGGTGGCGATGTTCCCAGCCCGCCCTGAGTACAGCTCTGCTCGGGGACCGGAACTGGACACTGAGCTGAAGTTCTCATTGGAAGAGAGCAGGGAGGTTGCAAAGATGTCAGACAGCGAGGGGGAGTTGAAAAAAAGGGAGGGGTGTTTCATTGATGCTAAAGCTCTTGCTTTTTAACAGAAGTACTGTAAGCAGATGTATATTGGTCGACACTATATTTTTGGTTGACACTATCATATTGCATTTCGTATACAAGGGAAGTAGTGTACAGAGGAGATGAGCATATCGTATATCTGGAAAAGGAAGAGAAACGGCATTTATTGAGCACCTAGTGTGTACCAGTCATTTTCAGATACATTATCGAGTTCGATTCCCATACTCCTGGGGGGTTGGATTTCTAGACATGTATACACAGATGCATACAGACATATGCATACCACACACACACACACACACACACACAGACTGAGGAAAGCAAGGCTTAAGGAGATTAATCAACTTGCTCAAAATCACACCTCTAGGGCTGGATTCACACCTCGATCCATCAGACTTGAAAGTCCCTGCTCAATCCATACGTCAATGCTGAGCACCTAGCCTGCGCCAGAAGTCAGGTGATCTGATTTTTGGAGTTATTGGAGTCCCTTTCTCAAGCTGCTGGGACTTTCAGGAAGCTCTCAGGCTGTCTGTGGGTCCCCTGCCATCCGTGAGGCTTTACTGAGATAAACAGCCCGCCTCCTTTTGTTAGTTGCAACAATTTCTTCAACTTCTTCCTCTAAAGAAAAGGTAGGACTGAAACTGTTAACTAGTGGCATCTGTTCTTGCCAAAGCTCTGTGTGTATCCATTTGATAATGGGGCTCTGACCACCACCTTATTTCCCTCAGCCCGACTCCTCCGTGTACTGTAGATCTCAGCACACTACAGAGAGGACGTGCCTATCTTTCTCCTGAAGGCGAGTGTGTTACTGAGACATGTCTCCTTTCTCAGTACGTGTGCTCCTGTTTAAAAAACACAGCAGACACTAACTTGGAATATCACTGTTTTAGATTTACTACTCAGTTCTAGTACGGGGAGGTACAGTGTTTCAAAAACTATGATCTAAAATGCTGACTTGCCATCAGGTCTTAATTACCCATGTTTAAGGACAATGTAAAAATGAAGCCGAACACCCGGTTACTTAATATTCATGATAAATTCATCTAGCCCATATTTTTACCTTTTCAGTTCCTCAAATCTTATGTTCGAGAGAAATTTATGGACTGCCTATTCATAGATATAGGTAAATTATATATAGTCGGTGTTTTTCTAGAAGTTACTCATAACGTACCTTAAATTGTTTGCATTTTCTAATGAAATGGCTACTATCCTGAGTTTAACAGTCAAGACTCTCCTGCTTGGTCTGGTCCCGTCCTAGTCTGGATCCCATCTGTTTCATGGTGGGGACCTCCCCTCATTTCCTGAGACCTCACTCAAAGGCCTGATGAGGCAACCTCCTGTGGGCGGCCTCAAGGCCACGGAGAAACAGCCCACCCGGCGAAGGGGAAAGTTTTGCCCACAGGGCCCCTGGGAGGTGCCATTTTCGTCTTCTATTGCACTGCACTGACATTTTTAAATTATAATGACTCCATATCCCAAATGAGTCCTAAGAACATTCTGAATCAGCTAATTAATAAATCAATTGCTCTTCAGGATGGCATTTATCAAATTCACAACTAATATGTGAGGTGAGGTTAGAGGGGAAGTCTGCAGCTGCTACACCACTGGTAGAATGTAGAACCAGCTTGTTCCCAAACCGTCACCACACTCTGGCTATAAGTAAAGCACCTTCAAGCATCTATGCACACTCTTGGAGTCCGATGGGGTACCATTTCATCGAAGGAGACAACGACTTACGGAATAATGAGTAGTTGCTCGAAAGAAGGAAGAACAGGAGCATCCCTACTAATCAGACACTTGGTGTCCCATATGGTGGAAGTAACTGAAACATCCTTCTGGCCACACTGTGGAACTAAGATTAAAATCAATTAGATGCCACTGTTTAGATGTTGGTGGCATTCTGGTGTCTTTATCCTGTTCATTAGGCACACATATGAAATGGGGACCGACAACGCCACGCTGGGCATACTCCTTCTCAAAGAGCAGACCATTGGTGAACTTCTCAATTTCATAAGACCCGAACCTTTTCCTATAGGCTTCAGAATCCTTGCCAATGCATTTGCAATCGGTCAGGACAATGAGGCTGTCAAAGCAGCAGGACAGCATGAACTGCTCTTAACTGTCTGCCCAGAGCCCTGTACCATCTCCATTTCTCTCTCCTAGACTGGATCCTCCCCATCCACGCGGCCCACTGCCCTTCTTTTCATGCTGCCCAGTGGCTGGCACTGGTAGTGTGCGTGGGAGAGAGGAAGTACAAGAAAACAGCACATACGTGCAGACCTTCAAAGGTGGCATGACATGAAGTTGGACTGAAGAGAGCAAAGCTGGGGGAAAGCCCCTGCTCAGAGGCCGGAGGTTTGGGCAAAAGTTCGTCACTGGTATAGTTCAATTCTGGCCCCACATCATTTACCCTCTTTTCCTTCTTTATTTATATCATTCTGAACACACTTTTTCTCTTGGAGGGGATTTTTTTTTGAGGGGGGGTAAAGGGGAAAAAATGGGTGTTGGCCGTTCAGTTAAATGATTGCTCAACCCTCCCGGCTCCCAGAATCGCATCCCGAAGGCAGATATCAAGAAGAGAGTATATGTGTGGGGAATCAGCAGTGTCCGTGTCTACCAGAGAGGACAGTCAAAGAAGAAAGAAGATGGAAGGGGAGAAATGGGGGGCGGGACTGGCAAAAGACAAGGGGAAGGAATTAGACATACAGCTGCACTAGACAGAGTACATAGAGGGCACACCAACACAGAGAGGGGAAAAGACATAAATTAAGAATGAAAATAGAAAAGAGTGTCTTTATCCAAGGTCAGGGTGTCTGAATCAGGTCAGCTTGGCAGAGATACCCAGGCCGGAATGAAAGTTAGAAAAATGAAGTGCAAGGAAATCATATTTTGCTGTATGACAAGTTCATTTCTGAACACAGAGATGTCAGAAAGTTTCCGTTAATGCCCATGTTCTCTTCATGACTGTACTAAGATCTCACACACTAAGTGCTACTCAGAATTAGACCGACTTGAGACCAAGCAAAAGCAGGAAACCACTTTAAGTACAACTTTACTCACTCGGTGTTTTTGGCTTTAAAACAGATGCTTAACTTAACTCAAGCATTTGTGATGGGATTCTTCTTTTCTATTTTATAGTCCCATTTATAAATCTACGGTAAGGGGTATATAATCATCTCCTATGCCCGACACTATGATAATTCTGAAATACAAACTGAATAAATACATAGGTAGGTCATTTTCAAAATGATTTTTATTTGCTCAACAGATTGAATCTGTGCTGTGGTAAAATTACAGTTGGTTAAGCAAATCTTGAGTCAGAGTAAGGTTTATCAGGGTGATATTGATCTTTAACCCATTAGTCAAGAATATAGTTTTAGGAGCTGGAAGAAATTCTAACATCCATACAAACAGAGAACTCACAGAGTTTGAAATGCCCCAAGCAGACTTTCTTACAGTTATTTGTGACAGTTTGACAGTGACGAAAAAAAAAAAAATCAGGAGCTGGAATGCTTTCTCCCCCACGTTGTGGCTGGCTTTATGTAAGACTTCATAGACCATCTTGTGCCTTAATTTCCCTTTCTGCAGATTGCCAGGAGCCTTGTCGACTAGATTGCAGGTTATAATGAGCTAGCATTCAAGCTTATTTTTATTTTACTAGCCCGAGTCTGTCCCCAAACTAAGCATTTTTGTCTGTAAGAGGAGGAACTTAAGAAATAAAGGATCTATTAATATCTTAAATATTATTTTCTAGTCACAGATATATTTTAAAGCAGTCATTAGTTTACGACTTTTGGTGGCAGAGAGAGCTTTTCCCTACAGCTGCAGTCCTTAAAACGTAGCTCCATTTAAACATGCTTGCTTCGCCTCTATACTTAAAAATACCGATTGGGTGGCTTCATCAGGATATCCTGTAATTTAGAAAATCAAGGTGATTCGTCTGGATGGAGAAAAACCGTGTGGATTTCCCCATGCAGCTACCAATCCATGTCACAGCTTTTAGAGAGCAGAAAGGCGGTTGGCGATTTGGCAGTGGGGACAGGAGGGACCCCAAACTGTATAATAAGCCCGAATGGATCAGCTTTTTCTCACACCATTCAATAAAATTTTCACAGTTCACACTTAGGATTTTCTGAGTCTAGGCAGGCCAGAGACTGAGTAATGGAACTGAGCCCTAACTGACTTGCAAATGGGTATAAATTTCACTACTTAAATCTCTCTGCGTTCCTCCCTCCCTCCCTGCGCCCCCATCCCCCCTCCATTATCCAGGCTGTGTAAGATCAGAACATTTAAAAAGACATAGAGTGTTCTTTCTTTTCAGTCAGTATAGATCGTCATTTCTCTAGGTAAGTGTGGAAACTGGGGGGCCAAGGGCAGAACAGAGAGAACAAGATGGCTCACTGATCCGATCTGTTGAGCAAATCGCAAAAATATTTTAAGTGGTTCCTGCAAGGATCATAAGGGATTACATAACGCCTGTTTTGAATGTATTTTCCACATATACTTGACACTGTCCTTTTCTCTCCTGAACTTCTGGCAGCTGAGGTTATAGGGAAGGGTTAGGTAAGCTCGAACACCTTTCTTGAGCCTCTATACACAGCCTCTTAAATATGATTTAGAGGGTTGGGAATGATTAAGGAACAAGGTGCTACGGTGGGCACCAGGTGGCTGACTGTGCAGCTCACTGACCACAGAACCTTCCAGCATACTTCCCAACCATGCCTAGTCCCTCATCCCCACAGTCCTGGCAATAACAGGAAACACACTTCACCGCATTATGAGGACGCAGACACCACTGCTACTGCTATTGTTGTGGAAGTCTCGCTTGAAAGGGAAAGTTAATCTGGAGGAATGGAACGACTGCCACTGACTGCGGGGCCAGGCCAGGCTCACAAAGCCGGGAACCCTCAAGAGCAGAAAGTCCCATCTGCCTGCGTGGGACTTGGGAAGATGCGGAACTGGGGATATTTTGTTTGTTTGTTTGTTTGTTTACTCACTGGAATGTTTGATCAGGGCAAGAGGCTATTTTAGGGGCCTCTAATCTCATCCGTTTGATTTGCTTTGCTCTTAAGCATGTGTGCTTAGTAAATTATATATGGTAAGCGACCCTGGGGTATGCGAGCCCATCTCCTTTAATACACTCTTCCATTCTGACAAGGAGCTTCAGTGGCTTGGAATAATCCTCTTCAATTGACAAAAGCAGCCCCCAATTTCTAAGTTTTTAAACCATTAGTGGCTGATCAGTTGCAACAAATATGCCACCACCGCCGCCGCTGCACCTAATGATTGAATTTTAAATATTCATGATGGATGGATGTCTGTGTGTGTGCACAGAAATGACAGCATCGACGGCTGCTTCTCACCAGGGCACTGGTGAAGCTGAGCAGAAGCTGCATATGTCAGATATTTTCTGGTTAAATATTCCAGTCATTAAAAAAATTATTCTATCATATAGATTGAGCGGCATTAATGTGTGAGACATATGCGTCTACAAATACACAATGTCGAAATGGGCAGAGCTCTTCCCTCAAAAACAATCCGTTAATCATTCAAAAAAAAAAACCACTGAACACACCAGCAATTTTGATAGTGGTTATGCTGGGGTGTTGTGATATTCAGTGATTTAAATGTTCTTATTTTTGCTTCTCTGTGTTTTCAAAAACATTTTGTACGATAAACATATGATGTCTTCTTATGATAAAAGCTAACTTAAAAATCCCATGCTAAGCAAAATAACTAGATACCATTTTGACCAATAAAAAAAAAATTCCTCCTTGAGAAACGTGCACAGATAGCTTATACAAATAAAGATGAAAGAGGAGACGGAAGTAAGCTATGTCTAAGTTTCAGCTATAAGGTAAGTGAGAAGAAAGATCTATTTCTCTTCTAAGACTAGAGAAAAGGTAAGTTAATTTTTAGAGGAAATTCAACAGAGAGGATATAGTGATCAGAAAAGGGATGTAGGTGCTTTATGGGATGAAATGACACCAAATGTATTTCTTTGGCCATTATTTGTGGCTGAGATTATAAACCACTAAGAGAAATGAGCTGAACTGAAAAATGCCCTCTGTTTTGACCTACTGGGATGAGCCCTCATTTCTTTCTTTTTTCTCTCTTCTCTTTTCTGTTCCTTTTTAACTGTTCTTTTCTGGAAATGTCTTTCCTGACATACATATTTAAACATTATTCAATCACACTCTTTCTTGCATTGTACCTTCATGCCATCCTTGTTCAAATGAACACACATTTAATAGTATTTATGACCACCCCGATCCCAGAAAAAGGGAAGAAATAATGAACAAGCACAGGTATCATAGAGACCCAAACCAGATACACTTAAACGGCTATGTGTCTGAACACTTAGGTCATTCTGTGACAAGATTCTTTAGTTCTCCAGACCAGTGACTAAGTGGTTAAAAGAAAAACTGTATTAACTGCTTGCCTCTGATTGGTCCCTAGAAATTTCCTGTAGAAAAGGATTAGAGCAGATACGTTGAAAGGAGGGCCCAGATTCTGCATCTACAAGAAACATAGGGAGAAAAATAAGACAAGGTCTGACCTCGTGGCTGATAAATGGGTGAAACTATACAACCAGCTTTGGCTCTCCCCGGTTTTAAGAGGTTAGACCGTGAGTTTGCGCAGGAGAAGGAGAAACAGCAGGGATGGGAAATGATGAAGGCAAAAGGAGCCTCACTGGAAAAACAAATTTTAAATTTTGAATCTGAAAATAATGTGCCTCATAACAACAATATTCTTGGTAGCAATGACATCCCCAAGTACAGACTAGTTGACTCACATGAGAGCCACTGCAACTTAAGCGCTTGGCTTTTCATCGGTCATGTTTGCTCCATCCTATCAAAATACCCCTTTATACCCCATCTGTGGTTCAGCTCATTTCTTTGAAATTTTACATAAAATTCTGAAAGGGCACTTTTCTCTAATTGTTAACATTTAAAATAATATTTGGTACTTACAGAAATTATGCAGAAACTATATATATATATATTTTTTAAAGGTTTTACTTATTTATTTGACAGAGAGAGAGAGAGAGAGAGATCACAAGTAGGCAGAGAGATAGGCAGAGAGATGGGGAAGCAGACTCCCTGCCAAGCAGAGATCCCAACGTGGGGCTCAATCTCAGGACCCTGGGATCATGACCTGACCTGAAGGCGGAGGCTTAACCCACTGAGCCATCCACGTGCCCCAGAAAATTATCTTTTAAGACAATATAGCTTAGTATGCTTACTGGACACAAAATTACGTATGGGCCTTTCCCTATATGTAAAGCCACGTGTTCCATGCCTTAGGGGTGAGATTTTATGGATGAACACAGCTATTGACATTGCAGATCATCTTTTTAGTTGGCTTAAAATTCTCCCTTGCCTAAAACCCAAACTTACTTAGATTCAGTGGTTTTTTTCCCCCCCCTTCTTCTAGATTCTGTGCATTTGTAGCTAGCTGTCCTCAGCTTGTATCAGGATAAAAAAAAGATGAACAAGTAGCAATTTATGAATTCTAAGGTTCAACATGGTTCTGTGTAAAAAGAAAGTAAACATTTAAACAATGACCAAACAAAATCCCAAGAGATCGTTTCAAGTCATCACTGTTCTCTTAGCACTCTGTTTATCCGGTTAATCTCATTGTGTGTAATTAAAATGACCATACCTCCCGATCTGCCCAGGACATTTCTGGCTTCGAATGGTTGTCCTGGAGACCCATTTGGTTAGTGGCTCGTTTAACACTCAGAAGAGTCCTGGTTTGGATGATAAATTAGATGGAATTGTTTGAGGTTTCTCAGGAGCCAACAAGATAAGCGAGATTGTGTTTTCAACTTTTAGCACTCGAACAAACCTCAACCTCGTATATTTCCTTTGCTTCCAAAAGGGCTGCTGAGAGAATAAAGGTTTTGCTGTACATATATACCCATGTTATGATGGAACTATTTGCAAGGTGAAAAAAGAAAAGAGGGCATTCTACCAACATGTAGAATATGGTCAACCCTAGAAGATTACCCATATTTTAAGAGCCCCTTTCCAGAAAAGTAGGAAATTGTGGTGGCTTTAGATGGAAGGTCTGTGGATTTTAAACTTTCATTCCATTGGCAATTTGGGTTCCAGAACTTTCTATTTTCCTTGCAAATACTGTCCCTTTGGATGTCTTCTTTCTGAAGGTAGCAATGTTCGCATAACCCTGCAGACTCCCCACTGGGGTTCCTAAAACTAACTAGAACTAGGAACTGAAGTCCAACTTCTTAGATACATAAGACTTAGGACAAACCGACTTCTTTGGGGGTCCTATTTATCTATGGCCCATGCCTGCTATTGGCTAGCAGGTTTGGCATCACTGACTGAAAATGCCACCTGAACTCCTTTCTCCTTCTCCACAGTTTTTTGAGACTCCTCAAAAAACTGAAAGGCTAGCTTCCTTTCACTCTGAAAATCCAATTTATGTTACCAATGCCCAGGGCTGTGAATGCTGGAGCTCAGAGGGAAACACGGGAGAAAAGGAAGAAAAGGAGCATGAAAGAGCAACCCAACTGTTTTAGAATACAGAATGTCTTCAGGCTTTTCTCTTCATAAACACTGACAACCAACATATAAATAGTTCATTATTTCCATTTTCCAAACAGAGTGTCCACCTTCATACCTGGCAATATGGGACTAATACATAAAGACGTGAAATAGGTTGGGGGAGCACATTGGCTCGGATTCTCACGCAGAAAGTAGATTTTGTGTGCATGGCTTCGGGACTCCTCTGGATATTGCAAATGAAATAGCAAAGCATGTATGTTTGCAGAGTGATCATTCCAGTTTGTAGACAAATGTTCTCGCACAAAAACAATGGCCACTTGGGGCGCCTGGGTGGCTCAGTGGGTTAAGCCTCTGCCTTCCACTCAGGTCATGATCTCAGGGTCCTGGGATCGAGTCCGGCATTGGGCTCTCTGCTTGGCAGGGGGCCTGCTTCCTCCTCTCTCTCTGCCTGCCTCTCTGCCTACTTGTGATCTCTTTTGTCACATAAATAAATAAAATCTTAAAAAAACAAAAACAAAAACAATGGCCACTTGTGAAGAGCTGATCATTCAGGGAAGGTGAAGGGCTGCTATCCAGGAAACTGACCTCAAAGACTTCTCGAGTGACGACCTGAGGAGTCACTGATAGGAAACGGAGTAGGAAACTCCTTTCTACATCTCTACTCTTCGTCTCTTTCAGACAAAGAAGGAGGTTCTAAGACCCTGATTACCTTGGAGCTTGCTGACTAAAATCCATTGGACTGGTAAATCTTTACCTCATTACTACCAGCTCTGTCGCAGACTATCTTAACCATATAGAATATTACAGATTCATAGTTCACCATCTGTGGGAATCAGGCTCAGGGGCAGTCCAAATTTTGGAATTATTAAGAACATATTTGGGAATACTTGTTCTGTTCTGCTAAAAATCATTTAATCAGTATATATCATCGCATTAATGAATGAAGCTTGATGAAAACTTTGTAAGGCATGACAATTTTAGGGGTGAGTTTCACAGTTTCTTATAACCTCTCTGCAAATCACCTTATGCACAAATCATGGTTAGAGAGTAAAGTGTAAAAGATACAGGAAATCACCACAGGTCCAAAAATGTGTGAAACCTATCGCCAATAGCTTAATTGAATTCCCAATGTCCGTGAAGATTCAGAGAACTGTGTATTTTTAGTTGCATGGTACTTTTCCCACTTCTGGACTGTTAGTAATCCATTCCAGGAATTGCACGTTTGCCAAAGTGCGTAAGAAGTATCCTGGTTAAGGCGTAAGTCGATTCCTTCCTTATTAGACTCAGCTATTGTGAAATGGAAAGAGCCCATCAGATTTGTCTCCTGGCTCTGCCCTTCATGGGGTGGGTGCTCCTGGCCAAGTCATGCACCTTCTATGGGGCTCTGTTTTCTTACGTATTTGTCCTCTCAGGTGAAGATGAAAAGAAGCAAGGTTTGTGAAAACGATCTGTAAACAGGAGTGCACAGTACATGTTACTACTGTCCTCTGGTGTTATAGATGAAGAACTGATGACCCAGAAAGACAGATGATGAAGTGACCAGAGACAGAAGTAACTCCATTATGAAAGGGCAGCCAGCCCCGGCAGCTCTGAGTTTCAGGGAACGCATGCCTTCTCATTTCCGCTTGTATCTGGACACAGACGAATGCCAAGCTTCCGATCTACCTAAAGTTTCATCAGTTTCAAGTGGTATCAAAAAAGTTGCTTCTTTCTTCATCATAACAGTATGCTCCCCTTTGAAGATGGCAAAACCAAACTAACGGACGTTGCTCAGGACACTCAGATATTCTGGCTATAGAATGGTTGTTAGAGTCTCAAGTGAACAAAGTGAAAGAGGAGTGGGCGTGAGGTGGGAGGGGCAGGTGCATGTGTCTTTGCTGGATGCCAGCAGGGAGCAAAGCCAGAAGGATGCTTTGAGGATTACAGAGCAGCGGGCCTGGAGGTCCCTAGAGGGCAGGGGTTTAGAGGCTGGGTGAGAACACACAAAAGGCTCTCCAGGAGGGAAATGATCTCTGATCACCTCTGTGCTGAGGCGAGCAGTGAACCCGATATAACACCTCAGTGATAATTCCCTTGCCGAGGTCTTCAGGCACCCCAGTTAGAAAGTCAGAGGATGTGAAGGAACTTCAGGACTGCAAAAGGTTAAGGGAGCCGGATGGTGTCTGAGTACAAGTGCTGCCTGTCACCAGCTCTGAGACCTTGGTTGAGAGCATTTCCATGCCTCAGTTTCTTCACCGGAAAACAGAGGAAAATAACCTCACAAGTGGTTTGAGAATGAGGTCTGATATCTACGAAGCTTTGATCTCACTGACTGGCATATAGTAAGTGTTCAAGAAATGTCAACTGTTTATGCTGCTAATTCAGCTTCCTCAGTTCCCAGGGAGAAAACCCAGGGCCGGAGATGGATAGGGAGGGCCTCACTCAAATCCACAAGTCTCAGATTAATGGCAAAATATGTACAAAATAGCTAATCATGTTGCCACAATCACAGTACATTTTCCTCCACACCCTGTGCAAATTTTGATGCCTAGTGTGTCCTGGGATGGCCATCTGTTGAATGGGCTGGATGAGCCTGGAGAGCCCTTCCAGGACTACAGAATCAATGATGTTTATTTAATGCCACAGCAATACGGAAAACCATGTCTCAATGTTCTATATTGATGGTGGGGAATATTTTCATAGATAACCCTCAGATGCAGATGATCCACTCAATACTGGTTCGGGTCTGGTGGCAAGAGCAGAGAGCAAAACCGTGCAGTCTAATCCAGGAGGCCGCTGTCCTCAGGATGACCCCACTCCAGGCTTAAGATCACTTACCAAGCTGAATGCTGTTTGGGGAGCAAGGCCTGCCCATTGTTCTAGAACACAGTGTGGGGGCTTTGGTCTTCTAGGGCTCTCTCCAGCAGTATGGGAGCTGTCAGATAAATGCCACTGGAGACATGTTCCTCTCTACCGATGGCCCCAGCCAGGCTGGGGAATCTGCTCCTTAGGCTCTCACAGGTCATCGTGACTGTTCTCAACCCCCCACCTCCCACCGCCTCCCTGTTTCCTAAATCATGTATGTGCCCTCCCCCAGGAGAAAGGGAAATCAAGTTTGTTGAATCTACCGACCATCTACCTCCACTTCGCAGTCAGGGGGCTTGGTTGTGGGGGTGGCTCTGTGTCTAGGGCTCTGTCCCTTACCACTAGAGTTGGGTATGTGTAAATGTCTAAGGTTTCCAGACTACCCACCAGAGCACGAATGGGGTGGAAACGGAGCAGGGTGTCATAAGGTAAGCAATCCTGTCCTTACTCTGTTGAACATGAATTTCATCCTGTGCTACGTACTAGTGGATGATAAATCTCGGGGTCTGGCACTTAGGGAGGTCTGAGGGATGAAGCTGCCGCAAGATAAGTGTTTCATGCAGAGGGATGAACCACCATCAGAATAAAAAGTTTATCATTGTATACATTAGAGAAAAAAAGTTTGTCTGAGTAAAATGGCTTCAGATATGTTTTACAGTTAAAGCAATTTTCAAAAGGCCCCCCTCTATTTTTCCCCCCTGTTTTTCAACACATGTTCTAAATTTATCATCCTACTGCCTATCTATCTACATGCGCTGCCTGGTGCTCTTTGCTTCGTATTTCCAAAGACTTCTTAGTTCTTCAGGTTTAAAATCACCATGGAATTTATAAGGAGTGAAAATATTCCCCAGCCTTACATTTCGATGGCTCCCTCTACGTTATGAAGTGCTTTTATGCACATTATCTCATCTTTACCATGAGCATCAAAGGTTTGATATCATTTGGAGAGCGTAAGACTAGTTCAGGTCTGCGGAGATTTTATTACAAAGCCCTTCTTTCTAGATTTTAATTTCCACATGGCAGCAAAAAATGTTACGAGTTTACAGAAAAACAAAATCAACTCATTATGAGGAAACCACTCCTAGCTTCCTTATAAAAATTCCTTATAAAAATTGTTCCAAATGTGGGCTCTTGGAAAACTCCCACTCCCCCTTCAAGATGGTTTAAGGCCTCGCTTTTTCTAGAGCACTGACCTTAGACTGACTCATTCCCCACGGGACCACGCGCCCTTCTCCAGGACTCTAGACGCACCCGTGTTCACCAGCATGCTAGCTTGTTCCACAGAGCACTGCTGTGTCTGACTGGATAACAAGCTCCTTGACGCCATGGCAATGTCTTGCTTTTATGTCCCCTGTTCTTACCCAGTCCACTGGGAGGTATGTGGGAGGTATTCAGGATGCTATGGAATGAGTGGAGAGAAAAACACATAGGAAACAGGCACCATTTGGAGAGCGCACAGTGTGAATGGGGGCCTCACAGTATATTCTCAAGTAAGAAGATGAGTATCCATAGCTCTTATCATTTAGGAAGTCAAATTCAAATCAGGCACAGGAGAAAAGGAGTCAGAAGGATGCTCCTGTAAGCACAAGACCTTGAAATTTAGGGAATCTGGGTGGACACAACAGTGGTTGAGCTTAATTCTCTCTTCCAGCCTATGCCAATCTCTGGATAGGAAGATACCAAGGACATGGAAGGAGCAGGAGGTACTCAGAGTCCAAAAGCAAAGGAAAGCCTTCATCTTTTTTTTTCTTTTTCTTTTCTTTTTTAATTAATTATTTTTATTAACATATAATGTATTATTGTCCCCAGGGGTACAGGTCTGTGAATTATCAGGCTTACACACTTCACTGCACTCACCGTAGCACATACCCTCCCCAGTGTCCATAACCCAACCACCTTCTCCCTACCCACCACCTCCCAGCAAACCTCAGGTTGTTTTGTGAGATCAAAAGTCTCTTATGGTTTGTCTCCCTCCTGATCCCATCTTGTTTCATTTTTTTTCCTTCCCTTTTCATTTTTCCTTCCCTACCCCCCAAACTTCCCATCTGCCTCTCAAATTCCTCATATCAGGGAGATCATATGATAACTGTAAAAGGCTTCATCTTGATTTGTTATGCGCTGCAGGCAGAGGCTGGAGTAAAGCCTCTTGCCCAAGTCCTAAGAGGCTGCAAAGCCCTGGAGTAAGAGCTAAAACCACACTTAAGCCACGAGAACCTTATACCTTTAAGAAAGTGGCGGTCTCTCACCTCTAAACTTTGTGATCCAATGGAGAGGACAAGAGCATTCTGGTGCCCCATCCCAACCACCAGAAGAAAGTAAATCAACAATTATAATCTTTGCTATTATTGAAGAATATAATTTGCAACTCTTAGGAGACTGCAACTCATAAGCCATATCTATGTGCTATTTTGTAATATTAACAGATGCTTAAGGCAACAATAAATACAAATACACAAAGGGGAGGCAAAACTGTGTATGAGTGTCTACGTGGCCCCCGATTTTAAATCCTAGTCATGAGAAAAACGAAGGAAAATCCAAATAAGGAAAAGTCACAAAAACGCAACTTGAATGATGATAATTAATTAGCATGGGCATAATGAAGTTTTGTCATTTTCAACAACAAATAGAGCCCAGAGCAAACAGGGAACACAAATATCAGTGACATTAAACATCAAAAAGAAAGAGGAGTGGGGAGTAGGTTTAACCTCTGCACCGGGTTTGCTGCTGGCCGAGGCAGGGAGAGGTTTAAAGGAGATTAAGAAAGATAAATAATGTCTGTTGAACCACTCTTTGGCTGTAAGCATCCAGTCAAGCAGAGGGTCTGTTTTGAGACAGCAGGCTCACAGACACCCAATGGGGCCAGGAGGAAAGGCAGCGAGGCGAGGCAGCACTGGCTCTAGAACATGATGGGGGGGGGGGGGTCCCTCCGCCCCATCACCCCCACTCTACCCTCTAGGGAACCCGAAAGGAAACTGGCCATCACCAGGTTCTGATCCCATGGTCTTAGATCTTCTTCTTTAGTGTCTAACAAATAAACCTACTGACAGTAAGTTTTCTTGCTCACTGTCTTGAATAAAAGAGCCCTATTTGTTCTCAGAATCACAGAATTTCAGAGATTGGACCTTAAAGGTCACTGAGGCCACCCATCAGTTTATCAGGTGGTCATTTGGCCTAGGATCACCTCTAGTGAAAAAGACCTTATTTCCTCTTGAAGCAGTTACCACTATCCTGCAGCAGCTCTGAATATTAGCGAATCCTTCCTTAGATTGAGCCAAAATTGGTCTTTCTGAAACATCCACCTTTGGCCCCTGGGTAGAGAATAAATCTAAACGAACTACAGCATGAGAACCTTCCAAATGTCAGATAACGCTATTATGTGCTACCCAAGCCCTCTCTACTTCAGGCTAGATACACTCGGTTCTTTTCAGCTTTTATCATACGGTTTTAAGCGTTCTCACCATTGTGGCTACCTTCCTCCAAACCCAATCCAGTTCCTCTACCTCTCTCTCTGAGTGCGGCATTCACCAGACACATGCCGCACAGTGTGGTCTACGAGCACAATCACGGTGGACCACCTCCCCTTTTCTGGGTTACCACATACTCCCTCATTCTCCAGCTGCAGTGCCTAGCGAGTTCTTTGCTACACTTCCTGAGCACCTATGGTGTGACAGGGACTGTCAGTGCTGGACAGACAATGACCGACAGACCAAGAATTAGCCCATGTTGCAGGGGCTGAGGTTATTCCTCTTTTATGCCTACGGGCCCAGAGACACAGAGAGGTTAAGTGGCTCATTTCAAGTCACACCATCACCAGCCAGGCTTCCACCAGGACTCCTGACAGACCTTATTTTGACAGTTCTGCCCAACAGTCCAAATTGTGGAGACTTTTTTAGATCTCCATCCTTTCCTTTCAGCATACTGTCTTCTTCCTCCCAGCCCCAGCTCCTGTCCAGTTTGATAAACGTTCCCTTTATAACTTTATCAGAGTCATTCATAAAATTTTGACCAGGGCAGAGCTATGGCTGGGCTGCCTGATGACTCTGGCCTCCTTCTTTCTTTCTTTCTTTCTTCTTTTTTTCCTTTCTTTTTTTTGCAATGCAAGTGGGAATGATTCCATTTAGTCAAATTATGAGACTTTAAAAAAATGAATTCATTCTAAGTTCCTTGAAGGCTTGTCACATGTTACTTTGCATCCCACACAGCTATCTAACGCTCAAGAAAAGCCACTGAAAGAAGTACTGTGTTCTGAACTATGAGCCCTTGAGGAGGGCACAGGGGGGTGCCTCGTGCACTATCTACAGTATTTATAATTGGTTTCTCCTACTGACAGTTCCCTCATTACCCCAGCCTGTCTACTGGCCAATGTGACTCTGAACTTTCCACATGTCAGGAACACTAGTGACCACAGCCAGGAGGTAATGCTTTGGAGACCGGGGATCTAACTGGACACTAGAGAATTTTAGAAAATGAACCATGTTGAAGATTGAATTGATCCTGACTGGATCAGAAGCAGGCCAGGTGAGAACTATCTGTCCACCGTGATAAGCCTGGTGTCCAGAAACCACAGAGAAGGAGATGTTTGTGGTCTATCCTTCCATCTCTGAGGATGCCATGATGCATTATTACTGTACCTACTCTCTACACGTAATAATACCACAGTATCAAAGAGCAGCCTGAGTTCTTCGAAGCACCATCCATCTCAGCATGCCATAGAGCTGTTAACATGGTAGGTCAAACCGTGTCCCCAGATACATACTCCCAGGAAAAACATCTCTAATTTTATCCTGGAAGTCAGCTTGTCCTCTGACACCAATGTTATCAGCAGTTCTACATTTTCTAGAAACTATCTTGAAGTATGCTGGGATAAAGAACACTGAAAACAGCGTGAATTTTGAAAATAATAACAAACAACGAGTACTTAGTAAGTGTCAACACAGTGCTCTTTAATTTACATGCATTATCTCATTCAACAGTCACGACAAATTTGAGAGAACTATATTGAAACTATTTCCAATTTATGGATAAGTAAACTGAGACACAGAGAGGTTAATTACCTTGCTTGTAATCAGCAGAGCGCTAAAACTTGAATCAGGCAGCTTAAGACTTATCCTCTTAAATACAGTATGTGTCACGCCAAGACACAGACACCAAGATGGTATTAAATGTGCAATGATTTTTTTCTTTTTCAAAAAAAGTGAGAGAAAATGGGATAGAGTCAGAGAGGCTGGGAGAGCTGTCAGAGCCAGTGCAATTCTGACCTCCGGTGTAGGTGAGACAGGGAAGGTTGGTCGGAAAGGGCAGCCTCTGAGTCTGAGGGAGGCATGGCATGGGACACTGGGAGTCCCCGAGTCAGCTGTCAGAGCGGTCCTGGCTCCCCCAGACGGGTCTGCTTTAGTCAGTCATGGGTGGAGAGCGGCCATGGGGACGTGGGCTCCAGAGAAAAGCAGTGATGGGAGTCCAGAGAGTAGCCGCCGACCTGGAGTTCAAGATCCCCTGGCCCATTCTCACGGCCGCCACCCGCTGCCTCCCATGAGCCTCAGGAGGGGGGCAGTTAATTTGTTCTTTAGGTGTAAAAAGTCCTATCAGAAGAATTTTCATCTATCACAGAGACATTTCAGAACCCACAGCCTGAGTTGCCAGACTCACTAATTCTTAGGCTACAGAGAAGAGGGCCTGACCCACAGAATCAGGGTCCAGTTTCCCAAAGATGCTGGGCAGAAGCCCTGCTCCCGGGAGGGGAGGATGGAATGGCCTCCTCCCAGCACCTGAAATAGACTTGCTTCAGGTGCATGACTCCGTTCGCAAAGAATGCTCTTTGTAGACAGTTTCATGGAGTCTCTGAGAGCCTTTGGGAGAGGGGTTTCTCAGGGACATATTCCAGAAAGTTCCCAGAGGGGAATCTCTTGTGCCATGGATCTTATGGAAATAAGTAGAGAAGTTCTAGGAATGGATCCTGGCTCAGTCCTAATGTTGCTCACACACTGTCCTTTTCATCTTTTCTCTCATTGTTTTCTTTTATCCTTAATCAATTCAGCCTTTATTCATGCACAAAATAAAGAAAAGTGTGATAGAGCCACTTCCTTTATTTTGTTGAAACACAAGGAAAGCCAGGCTTATTTGTTCTCTTTGACCACTGTCGTGCACCTACCTAGTCAGGGATCTGGGTCAGTTCTAACTTTGTCTGTCTTTGGAGCTCATGTTCCAATTTAAGCTGTGTGCACACAGCTTACACACAGGAGGCACTCAACTCATCCTTTTGAATATACCTACAAATACATGTGTATATATATATATATATATATATATATATATATATGTACATTATGTGTTCTATCCATTCTATTTAAAATAACATATATATTATGCTAAGTGTTATATATGTATCATATAAACTCTCTATATGAAACCTTCTACTTCCCTGGTAGACCTTGGACCAGCATACAATCCATGTCTCCCTTTCCAGTCCTTGACATCTTGATGTCTCCATGGTGATGCTTGGAGGCCACGCCCTCAGACCGCCCACGTCACTCCCGCCTGGCTGTCCACATACCTCCCAGACACCCAGGTACTACTTTCTCATCTCTTTTTCTTTTTAGTTTCCTCCTTACCTGCTTAATTATTTTTTTTTTAAGATTTTATTTATTTATTTGACAGACAGAAATCACAAGTAGACAGAGAGGCAGGCAGAAAGAGAGGGGGGAAGCAGGCTCCCCACTGAGCAGAGAGCCCAATGCAGGGCTGTATCCCAGGACCCTGAGATCATGACCTGAGCCGAAGGCAGAGGCTTTAACCCACCGAGCCACCCAGGTGCAACCACTGCCTAATTCTTAAACACTGGCATTCCCAAAGGCTTATTCTTGGTTCACTCTTTCCTCCTGTGTATAGCTCATCATATGATTGTGTCTCCTTCCATGCTAGAAATCTCAGGTATACCTTGGTTCCCTCCTACTATGTTTTCACTTCCCTTCCAACCTTGTCGCACCATCTGAAACTCCAACCAACCTATCGCCAAATATCCTCTGCATCATTATTCCACTGTGTTAGGTACTGATATATACAAATGCCTTTCCAATGCCACACAGTCTGCATGGAGCTATACATATGTATATATAATATATACAGAATATTATATATAATATTTATTTATATATTGTACTTATTTTTATTCATATATCTATAATGTTATATATAATCTCAAAAGCCTTGCAACAATCAAGCAAAAATAGATTTTATAAATTCTACAATACAGAGAGGGATACTGAACCCACAGAAGTTTAGTTAATAGCCTGAAATTCAATGTTGGTCAAGGTGGATCTTTACTTTGAATCAAGATCTTGAACTCCAAAGGCAAGTTCACCCTACATCCCACTGTTAGGCTCCTACGCACCCACTTCTCCCATCTTCCTGCTGGTGGCCTCCAGACACTACCTGCCTGTACACTCTTAGTGTGGCAGAGTTCTTTTTTCCAGAAACTGGGATGATCTCATCTCTCCTTTTCTAGAAGCCCTTGCTGATTATACCTCAGGATTAAGTCCTTAATAGCTGGTTTGACCAGAGTTCACCAAACTCATCTGCACACGGAATCACCTGAGGAACCGTCAGAACTACTGATGCTTGTATCTCACCCCCAGAAGCTTGAGTTCATTAGTCTGGGACATGGGCTGACTTTGAAACTTTTATAGGATCCTGGGTTTTTCTAATGGACAAAAAAGTCTGGAAAAGGCGCCAATGCCCCTCCCACTCTGGTTCTTATCTCTCTGGCATTTGCCTCCCCTGCTCCAAATCCCACCGTGGCTTTGACCATCCAGTTCCCTGTCCTGGAGTCCTTCTTCTCTTTGACAAACTTCTACATCCTTTGCTGTTCAGCTCAAACGTACCTTTGATTTTCTCTGCCCCGGCCACTTTTGCTTTTTGCACTGACCAGTCACGCCACCTGGGAATCTGGCTGTCTACCCAGTGGTTAGCCCAGATGTGCTGGGGAAGAATGGATACCTCTCTTCACGATCTCCCAGGACACAGTGACTGGTTCTGTAATTCATGAATGAATGAATGAACAAATGAATGAGTCAGTGAACACCTATATAAGAAGTGGAAGTGACATGGGACTAGAATGGGACTCTGAGACCTAAACCTAGGTAGCGACACGAAGAGGAAAAGCTTCGGTTTTGCTGCAGTACTAACTTCACTTTGAACCCTGGGTCCTGTTACTAGCTAGGTAATCCTCCTTAAACAAAGCTGAATTTCAGTTTTCTCTTTAATAACTTCATGCAAGGTGAACTCCTACCTACAAAGGAAGGAACTGATATTTATAAAATGCTTAATATAATGTCTAACACTCAAGTAATAAAAACATATTGATTTTATTTTTATTATTGTATCAGTGGCCCTAGTTTGTTCATTTGTGTGCAATGAGATTTGGGGAACATTATCATGTACCTTCTCTGTGCCTTTTTCTCACCTATGAAACGTGCACAGTAACATTGCTTCTTTTCTTAAAAGAAAGATGGAAAGGACATAAAATGTTCTACAAGTGCAACAAATTGTAGTTGGTAATACCATGTTTGTGTTTACTTCCTAATCTCTGTACCTTCTGTGATAACACCGGAGCAAGCATTTTTCTTCGACTACAAACGCCTGACATTTGGGGAAAGGTATCCAGAAACATCCTTAAATTCACATTTGCAAACACTTTAAGAGTACATAAGTTTTCCCAGAAAATAAAACAAATTGTAACTAAGTATTTCACTAGGGTTGCACCTTGGGATCCATAGCAATCTGACAAATACAGAACCACAGGTATTTTTAAAGCTTTTAAAATAATATTGGCCTCAAAAATAATTTCCCACTATAGGTGTCAATGACATCGCTATTGTCATAATGGCAGACATTAACTGAACAAAATTAGTAAAATCTAAAGAGTGGTGATGAATAAGAACACATTTCCCTTTTCAGTAGTGCTGCTGTGAGGTAGATGACAGGCTGGCAGGCAGGGTGGAAAGGGACAGACACTGGGCCACTCTGGGCTGCTGTGTGCCTCATTCATAAAATGATTTGCTTGCCTCTTGTACTGGCTCAAATTCGTACTCCAGTATAATTATCAACTACTCTTACCAGGACCCTTTGGCTTTACTTGTACATCAACATGTTCAGGAGCCAGAGGACAATGCTAGGTGGGGTTAAAGGACTCTCAAGGAATCTCAAATTCTCTGCCTACTAACTTGATCTGGGATAAAGCTAGGAATGGATAAAAAGACTTTCACGACCATAATATAAAGTTGTATCTTTTTTTTTTCTTCTGCTATAAAGCTTAACTTGCTACTCATTTTCCACCTCCTAAACACTTAATTAATTGATTAATTAATTAATTTATAGAGAGGGAGAGAGAGAATCCCAAGCAGGCTCCATGCCCAGTGCAGAGCCCAATGCAGCGTTCGATTTCACAACCATGAGATCGAGACCTGAGTCGAAATTAAGAGTCGGAGGCTTAACCCAGGAGCTCCAAATATTGTATTTATAAAACGGAAAAAGTTGTGAAATGGAGATAAATTCTAATGTTGACACATCATTGGGATTTTCTTTCATTCTACAGAGTATGTTTTTATGAAAGTTAAAGTGTCTTTTCCTCTTTAGTTCTGCAAATAGTACAATTTCAAATGTAGCAACTATCCTCTATTTAGTTAAATATTCAACACTGATATCCAATATTTTACACAAGTTATTTCTCAGTGGTCAATATTCTAGAAAGTTATTTTTATTTCTCCTTGGAGAATCAAAATTAGCCTTCAATCTTATTCTCTTCTGGGGTAATATAATGGGGCGAAATGCTTCCTCCTAAACGGGCTCAGAGGACAGGAGGCAGCAGGCAGACGGGACAAGGTGCAGAAACAAGATGGAGCCAGGTGACCTTGGGGAGAAATCATTCCTGGTCTCTGCTTTTAGCTCCAAAACCATTATTCTTTTGCCTTTCATATGTCTTGTCACTGAATCATAGAGCCCTCTGGCTTCTAGAAAAGCAGCTTTTCATTCTCTAACTAAACACAATAATAAATTAAGTCTGTCTTTGTAGAGGTGGTCCAGGTCTGGCCTTCTCTCTTCATCAGCCTCGTTTCCATCCTGTTTGGCTCTTCCCCAGTTTGCACCCAGCCTGCTTTCCCCCAGCCCTCCCAGGAACTGAGCAGTCTTAATGACCTTGCCCAAGGCTTCCTTCTTCTCTTCAATTATGCCCACAGAGACAGGCACTGAGGGGCCCCGCCCTGGCCCCCAGCTTTAGATGGCTCAATCATCTCCTCCAGCCACATCCTTCCCAGCCAGGGCAAGTAGTCTGTAGGGCCCAGGTGAGAGTGCAGATCCCCCTTCTAGTTCTGAGTGTCTGGAACCCCAAATTCCCTACCCAGAGGGCCTCAGGTCTGCTCTCCCGGGTTCTTCCTTTAGAAGGTGAATACTCACCTGTGCGCCCTCTAGGCCCAAAGAATGGCCAAGGGGTGCGTGTATGGGGGTGTCCGGGGGAGGGTCCGATAAGTATGGAAAGGCTCTGTGGTACAGCACGGAGCCAGGGATAGAGAGAGAACTGGGTGGTCCAGGGAAGCCATTGCCTCACAAGCCCTGAGAGCCAAAGATTCTACATTCAAACCCAGTCTTTGGAGTTGCTATGAAGGTCTGCCCGTCAAGGTTGGAGGATAGAATATATTTTACTTAATAGTTAGCTTGATGTACAACAAATGTGAAACATATGGCACGGAGGCCTGCATTTGTACTCTCGCCTTGAGCCCATAAATGTGAAGGGCAGGCCTGTTTCTCCTCACCCAGCAATTTTCCTGCAGATCTCCTCTGCTAAATGCCCGGGCCATTTTGGTGTCAATGTCGAGGAAGATCTGAGACATCAGTGTGGCTGAATGCCGCTTCCCAGCGGCTGGGCCTTCTTCTCGTGACTCCTCTCCCTCTCCAGATTCGGGGCTGGGCCAGTGAACAGGGAAGAGAAGCTGTCATGTGCCCCGCAGAGAGGTTTTCGGGAAGCCTGGGTGCTCCTGGGTCAGAGTCTACCTCGTGGGGAGCCCTCTGGCCGTGGTAACTGCAGGCAGACAGGTGACCTCTTCTCTCCCTACTGTATTCGTCCACTCCTCTTTTCTGAAGTGTGTTTCAGGCAGAGAGGGGGAGGCTGGGACAGAAGTCGGCCAAGCAAAGACGAGGGGTGGGGGAGCCCTCGGCAATTCCAGTTTGTCGCTAATGATTTGTGTACAATTCAAGGTCAGAGAATGATATGCGAGGCTTGTGCGCCCACCCACGCAAGCATACACAATTTAGTACTTGATTATATCAGCATATAGCACTAATACATCTAATGCTGCCTTGTTCACTTGCCTCTCCAATTAGACAGAAAACGCTGAGGCCAGGGACCACATGTTAAGCTGCTTTTGTTCCCCCTAACACCCACCACCTTATTAGGCACATAATGGACATTTGATAAATATGTTTTGTTAAAAGAGGCCTGCCTCTGTTAATGAAATAAATGTGTTCTTGAAATGGTCTGAATAGAGCGAGTTTTGTAAACGGAATTCTATTTGAATGAAACTGGGAAAGTTGCAGTGGGAATAATATGATCAGGCCTTTCACAAATTGGGTAATCATTCCATTTGGATTGTTACGTATTTCTTACCCTCTTGGGCCTAAACCAGGAAATCTCATCCTAGGACAGGAGTGTGTGTGAATTCTCTGCAATTGTATCCAAATTTGTTTTGCAGGCGTGTGTTTTTCTGGCGGATTGCTGTAGCTTTCATTGTATTCTCAAAGGTACGAGCTACTTAAAAAAAAAAAAAAAGAAAGAAAAAAATGTTAAAGCCCATGGGCCTAGAAGGTACTACGGAAGCGGAAGTGGGGCTAAGCTTCTAGGAAAATAATTCACCGGCTTTGGTAGATAGAAAATCATAACCACAGCTAACATTTGTTGAGCATCTGCTATGTACCAAACCCTTGACTTTCACCATATTTAATCTTCCCGGCAAGGTAGCATTATCATCTCATTTTGCAGATGAAGACACTGGAAAGAAATGCCTCAGGCACATAGTTATTACATGTCAAATGTGAGATTTGAACCAGGATCTGTTTGCTTGCAAATTAGGAAGTTTTTCATGAAAACTGTTTTTTTCTCTCTCTCTCTCTCTCACTGATGCCTTACCTAAAATAATAGCACTGATAATCACAAAAGTAAATAAATTAACTTTGAGTATATTATTATCCCCTTTTCACTGAGAGGAAATCTGAAGTTAAGCAATATGTAGGGGGTGCTGGGTGGCTCATTCAGTTAAGCATCTGCCTTTGGCTCAGATCATGATCTCAGGGTCTTGGGGTCAAGCCCCATGTCAGGCTCCCTACTCAGCAAGGAGCCTGCGTCTCCTTCTCCCTCAGCTCCTCTCCCTACTTGTGCTCAATCTCTCTCTCTAAAATAAAAGGAAATACGTGTGACATTCAAGTATAAATGTTAACTTACAAAAGACTCTCCAGCTGGTAAGTGAAGGGGCCAATATTCTAACCAAGGTCCATCTCTTTCGTGAGCCCACTCTTCCTTGGTGCCTTCCACAGCCCTGGAGGGATGGCCTGGCTTCCCCAGGACTCACACAAATGTCCGTGGACTGGCTCCTAGTTTTGGTAAACCATAATTTATTCTTTTGGAATTTAATTCTTTTCCTTTACATTTTTCTAGAGATGAGTGTAATCCTTCAAGCATTTGAACCTAGGGCTGTGTTAGGCACTATGGGAAATGGGAAAACGTGTGTGTGTGTGTACACATGTGCATGCATGTAACACACTTTCAACCAAAATTCTGGAGAATGTGTCTGATATGCGATTGCATTTAGAGTTATTTAGGAAAATGGTAACTGTGCATTCAGTGGGCAACTGTAATACTCCCTCTTCAATCCTCAAAGAGAACTACTTACAGATTTAGCAAGAGCTCAGAGACAGTTTTGTTGGTATCGGGTACATATATGCAAGGTTGGCCAAAAAATCATTCAATATTCATCTGAAATTATGAATTCACTCCATTTAGCTATTCGGCTTGATATGATGACAGTATTAAGATGTGCAAGTGCTGTTAGCTATTTGAAATAAAACAGTGTTGAAGCCCAGCTTTAATATATAACCTGGAAGGCAGTTTTACACAGAAGTTAAGCAAAGCCCAAGCCCTGAAGTCAGAGATCTGCGTTCTGTCTCTGTTCCCCCTTTTACCAGCTATGTGCCCTTAGAGAAAAACCACTGGGTTTCTCTAAGCCTCAGTCTTCTCATTCATAAAGGGAGATAAAAATACCTTTTACGACACAGTTTGTGAAGATTAAATGAGGACACGTATGTAAAGCATGCGGAACAATGCTCAAAGCGTGGTATTTGCCAAAAGAGGGTCGTATTTTGTTTTTGTAACCTCATGTCTAAAGAAGTAGAATAATTAGTTTGTAAAATTTCTCCCCAAAAATCAAAACAGGAAAACGGATACAAATAAATGCTCCTTCTCCACAGGTAGTAACCCTGGCATTAAAAAAGAAAATTCTGATAATAAATGCTCACAGAGAAGAATTCTGAAATAAGTCTTTTTCTGTGTATAGGTTTATCCAAATCTCCTTCCTAATTTTATTTATTACCAGTGCCATGTTATGACTGAAAATGGTCCTGTGTAATCCAGAGTGAGCCACAGAATTGAGTGGGGAACGTACAAGGCAAGATCAGAATGAATTATTTCCATCGCATGTTGGCAAGGAGAAGACGGATCGAAGGGTCTGACTGGTACTTTCCAATCCTTGCTTCCATAGTCCTTTAGTATATGTAAGACGAAATTCTTTACAAATCTTAATTTTCAATCAGAAAAGTAGGGGTGAGTACTGGCAGCAGCGCAGAGATATACGAGTGCCCACAATAGTGGGGAACACGATTCTTCCCGCCCAGCTGACAAGCAAGCCAATTAGGTCCACCGAATTGTTGGTGATCTATGTTTTCAAGGACCCAAGGAAGTCAGCTTTCTAGAAGCAATAAAATTTTTGCTTTTAATATGCAGTGTCCTTCGGTGAAAATGACAAGGAGGTTGAGGCAACTTTAGAAAGCTGGAGACAAGAATTCTTTTTCCAGAGATAAAGGTGAAGAAACCCAAGAAGCTGGGTGAGAACAGTGTAAAAAAAAAATGTATGCCTGCCTTCTTACCAGGGAGCTAAGAGGACGCGGTAAAGTGTGACTTCTCAGACATTTCGGAACTGGTTCTCCATGAAGAAAAGGCTGGCAAACCAGAAGGATATTGGTTCCCATGTGCATGGCTGACCAGATAGCCAAACCCTGCCCCCAATTCCAACAAAAAGCATATAATATGCACAAATATATCTGGAAAATGGGGGTGGAAGAAGGGTTAAAGGATGGTTAAAGGGGAAGAAAGAGGAAAGGGCTGGATTTTTTTTTATTGGTTATTATAGTTTAGGAGAATAAAAGTGATTCTGAAGCCGCTGCCTTGGCAAGGATAGAAAATACAAACTAGAACGCCTGATGTGATCTTCAGATGGCTTTCTGGTTCCCGTTTGACTCTGCGAGTCTCATCATTGAGGCAAAATTGCATCAAGTTTAAGAACTCAGGTTTGGATTCAAACAAACTTCGCTGTGGTTCCTAGTTCCCATTCTTAATCTGTGACCTTGAACAACTACTTAAACTTTATATGACTGAGTTTCAAGATCATTTGAAGATGAAATGCAATGGTTCATGTCAAATGCTTAGCTCAGGTTTTGCAACACAAAGCATCCCACAGCTGGTAGCCACAATATGTACCTTCCTTTGGATCAGAGTTTCTCAACCTGGGCATTACTGACATTTTGCACTGGACAATCCTTTGTTGTGGGGGCTGTCCTGTGCATGCAGGAGTTTTGCAGCATGTCTGGTCTCTATGCACTTAGATGCCAGTAGCAGCCCTCCCCTCCCCGAGTCGTGACAATCAAAAATGTCTCCAGATATTGCCAAATGTCCAGTGGGGCATGGGGGAACCAAACCATCCCTAGGAGTGAACCACTGCTTTGGATCAATCCAAGCTCTAGAAGATAAGAAAAACTCCACTCTTCCCCTGGGCATTTACATTTTTATGTCCCAACTTTAGAAAATTCATAATCTTACTTTGAAAGCCTTGTAATAAATCACATAACCATAGCGGTCTCGGTTCCCTCATCTTGAGATGGTATTATATCTGGGTTCACGCTCTTTCTGACCCCAAGACATCTACGTCTAACACTTTCATTTCACCAAGAATTTAAAAATGGTTTCTCCCTATGAGGACACTTATGTAAGGAATACATGTTCAATTGGAAAAGAAGGAAATGCAGTTAAGCAAAAAAAAGAAAGAAGGGGAAAGAAAAGAAGTATCATTTGTAATCCTGGCAGTTAGAACTAACTAGGATTAACATTACAACAAATGGGTTTTCAGATATTTTTTGAACACATAAATGTGTGCATTTTGAATACATAGATGTGCACATATACACAAATACACATGTACATATATACTTGCACGATACATACACATATCACGCAAGTATTTCTTGTATGCTTGTCATTTTTCCCACTCATTAATTCTAGCAATCTCCAGACCTAGTGCTAGACACTATATATTTTTTCTCATGTACCACTTCCCTCAAGAACTGGTTCATCAACTTGTGTTTTCAACCACCATCTGGACACGGATTAACCAGAAACCTACTGCTTTCGTGCTTTCTCTCTCCACTGAAAGACATTTTTAATTGACTGTCTGACTGACAATTAAGTCGAGCAGTGTTATGACTATCCCCTTTGGCTGACTCTCCCTTTACCAAGAACAAAGGCTATCTTCATTTGTTTGTTTGTTTGTTATTTTTGTTTTGTTTTGTTTTAAGTAGGCTCCACACCCAACATGGAGCCCACGGCAGGGCTTGAACTCAGGGCACTGAGATCGAGACCTGAGCTGAGATCAAGCGTCGGATGCTTAACTGCCTGAGCCACTTGGACACCCCAGGTATGTCCAGTTTTTTAAGTTAGGTTTGGAAGTACAGTTTGATGCCCCTTTTCCTCACATGCCCCAAACCACACCCACCGTCGCTTCCCCCCTTCTCTGACTTTTGCTTTGGCCCTACTTCCCTGGTCACATCAGTCAAGTCCTAATTATTTTGTTCCAGGTGTGCCATTTCCTAGCCTCTCTCCTGCCAATCACTTTGATCAAGATAGGACTCTCTGCTCTTTTCAGAAACCTACAATGACTACCCATCGTTTCTTGTATCACAGGTTAGATCTTAATAACGAGCTCCGAGGGGCCCCTCACTGCCTTTAGTTCTCCTCCTAAGGCCTTGTCTGTTCCTACTCCTCGGCTGGCACTTCTTATGCCTTATCAACTCCTCACAGCCCGCAATTCCCTTACTCCCCTTTCTGAACAACAGTCCATTAAAAGTAAAGTAAATCAAAGAGCAGTGCTGATGTCTTAAAAAGGAAGAAAAACTAGAATGTTAATAAATTATCCTTCTGCTTGCGCTTTCGTTACCTGCGGCAGCTAATTATTTATTATATTAATAAGGTGCGTCTTTTTTAGATTATTAATGAATGCCTTATTTATTTATTTTGATTTCAAAAACACATTCGAATTTTTACCGCAGTGGATGAAATGTGTTTGTGATCCTAGGAAGTCAATCCCACAAAGTGATCTTGTAGCAGGATTTCTCGTCAAGGTGCATGCATTTACTACATCCAAAAGACAGCCAGTTTTCTCAATTAAAAAGTATACAGAAGAATAACCCTTGAATTTGATCATTGTAACTTGGACAATGTGCTACTCTATCAAATATGAATGGGAATCTGTCTGCTGTTATTATTTAAAAATTATTTTAAATCCAGCTTTTACTAGAGGATAAACTTCTTAAGGGTAGGGACCATGCCTATTTCGTCCTTTTGTCATGCTCAGCATAATGGGAATATGGCTTGCATGCAACTGGTCCTCAATAAATGTTGCTAGGTGATTCGCATTTGAAGGGGAAATGGAAAGAAAAGCCTGGAGGACTGAAAGGATTTGCGTGCATGCATCTTGCTGTGAATAATACAAATGTGGAGAGAAGTGACTAAGTGGGCAGCATGGGCACTGAGGGCTCCAGCCCCTGAAACACTCAATAATCGGAAGTTCTAATGTGACTCACAGCAGCACCCGGTTGTACAATGGAGAGCGGAGGGAACTGGAGGAGGCGCTGGGAGAGCTCTGGGGGCTGCAAAAGGGAATCGCAGCACAGAGCAAGCGATGCTTTCAGGGGGAAATACTTAGCAGAAGAGACAGCAACAATAGGTTAGAAACAGGAAGTGCCTTAAAGTGAAAAGGTAAAGGAGAGAATTCTCAAAGCGGAGGTGAAAACTCACGCAACTAACAAGGTTGGGTTCGGCGTGGACAAGAGCAGGGCTCAGATGCTAGGTCCTCCAAAATATTTTTTCCTACTTTAAAAGCGAAGGTTTCTTCGCATGTGAATACAGAATCCTACATTAATTCTCTGCCAGCAGGCGTAGTTTTGATATCTGGTCTGTGGCTGCAAAACGTAAGAAGCAGCAAATTTCCAGTGTGTTTAGAGCCTATGACTTTTTTCCCTCTGCCCCCCAGCCCTCTCTCTGAATCGGCCACACCACCCTGATCCACATTTCTGCCACCAGGTTCTTCCGATTCTAAGCTTCTCTGTGCCAAGACCCTTAAGCACGCTATGAAATGTCAAAAGCCTTGCCTGGTACCCAGAGTTCACAGATAGGTCCAGAAAACTCTTGACACTCCCTTTGGAGGGTAGAACTAATTCCCACCCCCTGGAGTGTGAGTGGGACTAAATGATTTGCTTCATATGAACAGAATAATGAAGATATGAACATGTGTGGCTTCAATATTATGTCATAAAAGTCACTGAGGCTTCTTCCTTGCGTTCGCTTGAATCACTCACTCTGGGGAGGCCAGCTGCCATGTTACGAAAACACGTGGTGGGAGAACTGAGAACTCCAATCAGCAGCTGTGTGAGGGAGCCCCTGGGGCAGCAGGTCCCCTAGCCCCAGTCCAGCCTTCAGATGATTGAGGCCCTGGCTGACAACCTGAGGGCAGCCTCCTGAGAGACCCTGAGCCAGAAGCACCCAGCTATGCTGTCCCTGGATTTCCTCAGACTTCTGTGGAAAGTAAATGTCATCTTAAGCTGCTAAATTCGTAATCTGTTACACAGCAATAGAGAACTATACAGTAAATTTTCCAATAGAACTTATTTAAGTTTTTTTTTTTTTTTTTTAAGTTTTATATAAATTCCAGTTGGTAGGGGCACCTGGGTGGCTCAGTGGGTTAAAGCCTCTGCCTTCAGCTCAGGTCATGATCCCAGGGTCCTGGGATGGAGCTCCACATCAGACTTCCTGCTCAGCGGGGAGCCTGCTTCCCTTCCTCTCTCTCTCTCTCTCTGTCTACTTGTGATCTCTGTCAAATAAATAAATAAAATTTTAAAAAAAATTCCAGTTGGTTAACATACAGTCTAATATTAGTTTCAGGTGTAGAATTTAGTGATTCACCTTATCCATACAATACCCAGTGCTCAACACAATATGATCCTTTCAGTAGATGTAGAAAAAAACACTTGACACAGTATAACAGCCATTCAAGATAAAAATTCTCAATGAAGTAGGGTTAAAGGGAACATACTTCAACATAATAAAGGCCATATATGAAAAACCCATAGTTAATATCATCCTTAATGGGGAAAAACTGAGAGCTTTCCCTCTGTAGTCAAGAATAAGTCAGGGATGTCCACTCTTACCACCGTTATTCAACATAGTACTAGAAGTCCTAGCCTCAGCAATCAGACAACAAAAGGAAATAAAAGACATCCAAATCAGCAAGAAAGAAGTCAAACTTTCACTATTTACAGATAATATGATAGTCTATGTAGAAAACCCAAGGGGCACCTGGGTGGCTGTCAGTGAATCATCTGACTTTGGTTCAGGTCATGATCTCAGTGCCCTGGATGAAGCCCTGTGTGGGGTTCTGCACTCAGCTGGGAGTCTGCTTGAGATTCTCTCTCTCCTTCTCCCTCTGCCCCTTCTCCTGCCCACGGCTTCTGTCTCTCAAATACTCTTGAAAAAAAAAAAAAAAAAAAAAAAAAAGTAAAACTAAAGAAAAGAAAACCTGAAAGACTCCACCAAAAATCTGCTAAAACTGACAAATGCAATCAGTGAAGTCACAGGTTACAAATCCAACATAGAGAAATCTGTTTCATTTCTATACACCAGTGATGAAGCATCAGAAAGAGAAATCAAGGAATTGATCCCATTTACAACTGCACCAAAACCCATAAGATACCTAGGAATAAACCTAACCAAAGAGGTAAAAGATCTGTACTCTGAAAATTACAAACCTCTGATGAAAGAAATTAAAAGAGGGCACCACAAAGAAATGGAAAAACATTCCATGCTCATGCATTGGAAGAACAAATATTGGGGTTGTTTCAAAAGTTTACTAAAATGCCCATTTAAATCTACACACCCCCAAGAGAGAAAAAAAAAGCTTAAAGTATTAATAGTTTTCATTATAATGGGAATACTTGTTTACCTGCTCCTAATACATGAAAAGTTTAGATATTATAAGTGTTCGGTTAAATTTAATCCTGCCTTCCTTTAGCTTCTGATTTTGACAAAGACAAATGATTCTCCTCATATAATAAGGTTCCAAAAACACCTTGGACACTGACAGGCCTCGAAGAGTCTAGGAGACCTGGAAGATAAGGGGTGGGGAAGTGGCTAGATTTCCTATTGAGGTGTTTTTCTTGTTTAATCTCATTTATCACAAATGAACAAAAAAGGGTGACATTTTCATATTGTATATTAAAATATGACAAATAAGTAATCTTTATTTTAAACAAGTAAATGCAGGAAGAACAATCTTGTTATAGCTCGGATGAAAGAAAACTTTTTTTAAAAAAGATTTATTTATTTATTTATTTATTTATTTGACAGACAGAGATCACAAGTAGGCAGAGAGGCAGGCAGAGAGAGAGGAGGAAGCAGGCTCCCTGCTGAGCAGAGAGCCTGATGCGGGGCTTGACCAGGACCCTGGGATCATGACCTGAGCTGAAGGCAGAGGCTTAACCCACTGAGCCACCCAGGCACCCCAAAAGGAAACTGTTTTTATGAGCATTGAAATCTTGCTAACAGTTGGCCTGTACACGGGGACATTAAAACACTTTTATTACTTTGCAGCTCCTATCTATATAATTTTCACATGTTTCTCCCAGAATCTTTCTATCCTTGTTTCAATAGATTTATCCAATCCACTGGATAAATGGATTTATTATCAATGCCTCCACCAACTGAGCCACCCAGGCACCCTTCAACAGACATTTACCAGACTCTTGGCTTGGCTCAGGTCATGATCTCAGGGTCATGAGATCGAGCCCCAAGCGAGACCGCACTCACGGAGGCGTCTGCTTGAGATGCTCTCCTTCTGTCCCCCCACCCCCTCGACTTGTACTTTTGCACATGCTCTCTCTAAAATACATAAATAAATCTTTAAAAAAAGTCTGTTGAATGTATGAATGAATAAAGTTGATTTAGAGGAAAACTGAGGCAGAGCTATATTCTCCCGGAGATTAAAAAGGTATGAATAGCATATGATACAACCAGTGTTTTCAATTTAAAACACACACACACACACACACACACACACACACAAAGAGGACCTACCATGGGCGGGTCTGATGCTATTCTAAATGCTTTACATAATTTAAGACAGAGAATTGTCATAATAATCCTGTTATTATCATCCCCATTTTCTAGACACCTAAAGCTGACAGAGGGTGGGAATTGCCCAAGGTTGTGTAGGGAATGAGTGGTCAGTCAGGATCTGGACATGTGTCTGAGCTTCAGTACTGGCTCTTACCACCTCCCTACGAAGGCCAGGCAGTTCCTGACCTGGTCTCACCCTGGGGCTCATACCCAGCCAGTTCCCAAGTCCAGGGAAGGCAGGAGTGGCGGGGAGTGAAAGTCCTGCAAAGTGATCAACTGGGCCTGCTTTGTGCTGTTTTGGGGAATTGTGTTTATTCACGAGTTGCTCTCACTAGACCACCAATTTAACACTCTGCCAACTGTCCAATTATCCGTGCTCACGTGGAGAGAAGTGGGTTCTTCTCCAGCTGCACACCTTTTTTTCCCTCTACATAATTAATGAAGCTCATCAAAACCCTAGAAAACAAGCCCAGAGCACCAGCCACTCTCATTGACATGTTAATAGGGGGTCAGGTGCTCCTGACCCTACCAGGAGATGTTTATGTGGCTTTAGCTCCGCTCACCAATGTTCTATGCTGATGACAGGACAGGGATGCTTAAGGGCTGAGCTCCTTCCCCTGATCAGCGGCCACAGGACACACTAATGGTGGTGAAAGTGTCTGAAGGCGGTAGACCATATGGATCAGATAAATACTAATGCCGAGGGCACAGTGCCTGCCATGTGCAGTCTGTCCAGAGGAGGGACCCAGCGCTGTAAGGACGCCTCCCTGGCCCCTGGAGGACAATGGGAAGCGAGAATCTGTTTTGTCCTGTTCAGGATTACAGAACTTTCCAAAGATGATGTAAAGAATAAGAGGCTTCGAAACAGCACAACAATTCTCATTTGACTTTGTCTCTGATTGCCTTTCCGAACACGGCCGATTTTATGATTGCCCTAGACCCTGCCTGTCCGAACACAGTAGCCACCTGCCACAGGTGGTTACTGAGCACTTGAAGCACGACTGTTCCAAACTGAGCTGGGCTGGCACTCTCAAAGACACATCAGACTCCAAAAGAACTTGGCTTAAAAAAAAAAAAAGATATAAACCATCTCATTACTAATTCGTATATTGATTATGTGTTGACATAATAACATGTTAATACATCGGGTTAAATAAAAATATATTAAAATTAATTTCACCTGTTTCTTTTTGCCTTTGGTAACGTGGCCAACGGAAATTTTTGAATTCCACATCTTGGACCTGTGGTTTGCGTTCTATTTCTCTTGGTCCGTGCTACTCTCAATTTGGAACACCTCTACCTGTTACTGCTGAGAGGGGCGCAAAGGCAGAGCGATTTTCCAGGTCTTTTCTCTGGGCTCTTCTGCTGCATTTACGAAAGGCTGACTACTAGGTGATACTGAAACCAGCGGACTCTCCGTACGTAATGAAGACTGTTCTACTGCAGACATGAACTGCCTTCCAGAACCTTCCGTCAGCCTTCAGCCTGACAGCGTAACACTCCGTGCCCTGACTGGCCATGGCACGCGCACACCACAGCACTGTGGGGTATGTGGAACTCATATTCTTACTGCACAGACCTGAGAAGCTGACCCTCTGCTCTACATCCAGGAGCTTTTAGAGAATGAGCAGGTATACCTGGAGTCCCTCCCTGTGGGCGTGCTGTGAGTGGATAACACAGGGGTGGGCGGCAGAGGGGGCGCGGGAGGGAGCCGTGGTCATGCCTGGGGAGCCTGTGGGGCTGTGGCTGCCGTCCATCGGCTCAGAGGGGGTGCCTTTTTCCTAATTCTCATCAAGGCACTGTAAAACTTGTGATGGCCTGAGATGGACCACTTTGTATACATTTTCCTTGCACCACTGCCCAGGCTCAGTCTGGCACTGAAAGGAGTTCTTGGCTTAATAAGCCCATTAATGTCCTTTGTATGAACAGGCTGGAGCCCAGTGCCGAACAGAAGCCCAAATAAACTTTTCAGTATCTCAAATGCAAAAGCAATTAGAGGATGCAAGTGTGTTTATAAACCTCTTCTAGACAATTATAATATTAATAAATGGGAGTTACCAGTTTAGATACTATTTGGGGTCAATATTTAATGTTTTGGAAATACAAAGTATAGGTAACTTGCATAATCTCATGAAACATATTAACTAATCATGACAGTGTATCAGAAATCTAACGAACATGAAAGGTATTTTGATTCTTTATGCATTGGGTCAGATGCAAGCCATTTGGTGTCATAAAAAAGATGAATTCCATAGGAACTTGCTCAGGAACCAAGATATAATACAATAGCCCTGTATAGGAAAATAGCTTTTTTTTTCCCCCCAAAGAGTTTTATAACCTGTAGAAAAGCTGAGAGTTGCTATAAATAGTTCAGGAAGGATGACATAATAGGTTTTAAAACTTGGAACCCTGGTCCTCTAATATCCTTGCATGGTGACTCTCCTTTAGAGTACTCTCTTTAATATATAAGATGTGACCAAGTAAATCCTTAATATAGAAATAGTACACCAAAATGATATGTCTGTTACTACTCTAAAGAAAACAAATACTTTCATAATAATGTGAATTTATTGAAAAATAAAAGCTTGCAAAAACAAAAAGCCCAACTCTAAAACACAGGAGGAGGAGTAGCTATTTGAGGCTCGATTTAACACAAACCTTTCAAAAATTGCTGTAAGTTTGCTTCACACTTTTTGCTGAGTGGGGAGCAAGTACCTTACCAAATGGGAAACACCAATCAGAAGAATAAGGTAAATAACAACAAGTGTTGGAATTGCTTTTTAATACAAATAAGATCTGATATTTAGATTCATATATGACTCGCTGGTCATCTTTCAGAAATGATTATACGGCCCCAGTATTTAATCTTATGATCATAAATATTTGATTCATGGGGCACCTGGGAGGCTTAGTTGGTTAAGATCTGCCTTTGGTTCACGTCGTGACCTCAGGGTTCTAGGACTGAGCCCCGAGTCTGGCTCCCTGCTCAATGGCGAGTCAGCTTCTCCCTCTCCCTGCCTCCCTCCCTTCTCTCCCTTCTTGTCACATAGTTAATCCCCAAGTTCTGTTATTTCTCTTTCAGTTACTGCTGCGTCCATTTTCCCTTAAATTGTAAAGGACACATCCAGACAGATTCTTACAATCTCAAATTAGAAAGGGTAGAAAGTCCCCTAAGTGTCCTCCCATGCCTTTCACCAAACTGTTCCCCAACACGAACCTCTCTCCCCAGCCTGGTTACCGTTTGCACTGTGCCCACTTAAGGAACAACCCTTTGCTTGAAGGAGAATGCCCTTCCACTCACTCACCATCCAACCTAACTCCTCCTGGTCATTCGTGGTCTACTCAAAGCTTATCTCCCCATGGAAGCTGCTCTTTTCTACTCCAGGCTATACTGACCTGCCTTCTCTCTGCCCATAATCCCTAATGTAGAATTTTTTAGTGGCACTTAACCACTTGCTGCCTGGTATTGACTTAACCTGTGTGCCTCCTTGTCTCCTTGACCAGAATGCACATTGTGGGACACTGTAGATGATGATATTCTAGTATCTCTTTTTAGTCTCCAATATTTAGAATTTTAGAAGTGAATATACACAGGGAGAAGTTGCTTGGTCAAGTTTCACAATTTTCCACACTTGTGACAGACCTTTAGGCTAATAGATTCCTGCCAGGTAAACAACAAAGCCAGACCTACTCTCTGATGGGCGAATGCACTGGATATCCATTGGGAGGCACTGGACAGGGGTCATGGATGCAGTGAATGACCTTGAAAGGAAGGGAATGTCAAACTCAGGAAGGAGAATGAAATTAGGCTTCCAGCACCTTCCCAAAGCTCAGGAACACCTGGGAAAAGTGCCTGAATTCTATCCTTGACAGAACAGTGTCAGAATATGGAACAGCAGAGTTGTGGCTCTACTGATGTGTAGGTTAGCATTCTTGCCCCACGGAGGATATCCCCTAAGAGGCCCAAAGGAAGCTTAAGTGAGTTCTTCCCTTCTATAACAGAGTGTCTCTTCCTATAGGTCCTGAGGACACAGGGCCATGTTCTCTGTTGGTCCTGAAGCAGAGGCATGGACAGATAGCCAACTGTCTCTTGGAGAGACAAAGGACACTCCACCCTTCACCCTGGTGGAACTGGAGGTCATGGTGGAAACAAGGACACAACGCTTTGTGTTCTTAAGAAAATCAACAGGAGTAATTCTATGATTCACAAAACACAGCTAGAATCTACAAGATTTGATCTCTTAAAAAATTTCACTCTTTCCTAAGACAAATCCATTAACTGCATAGTAAACTAATTTTCCCATCTTGCCTGAAACAATGCAAGTCTTAGAACCTACAAAGTTTATAGTTCCACAGAAAATATTTATGCCATATTTAAGCATATATAAATATTGACTGTGAAATAAACATAGGCTGCTTTAATTGCAGATTCAGAGTTGTCTTACACACAACATCTCCATTAGAAAACCGTAGTGGTGATGGTTTCATTAAAAAGGACACTCCCAGGCCCCATTCCAGACCTACAGACCCTGAGTATTTGGCAGCAGAGTCTGACTATCTGCATCTTGAACAATTTCCCCAGATGATTCTTGGGCCCCCCAAAAGCTTTAGAACCACTGATTGTTGGGGTATAAGCTCTCTAGTTAAGCAAGAATACTCTTGTCCCATGAAACCTTTAAAGGGTATTCTCATAGGGTGCCAATTAAACCTCTTTCTTGCACAAAACTATCATAAAATAAATTCCTGAAACTTTTTCTTTTCTGCTGTTTACTCTTAGCCTCATATTTCTAAGACTCTGACAGATCATCAATCAGGATTTTCAAAATATGCCAGTGTGTGTATGGAAATGACTTATTATACCTATCAATATGAACATTTCATTTATTACCTGGATTTTTGTAGCACTTCGCCCACTGGTTTCCCCTCAGCTAGGAGGCCCTGGATTCAGTCAGTGATGAGTGTTCTGTCAATATTTTACCTTGCATCTGAGCTGCCAGATACTATTGGCTTTGTCAGGGTCATGGAACCTAAATTGTTTTTATAGTCCTTGAAGTAAGTCAATATTTTCAAGATTCTGAAAACTATTCAATGATTATAATCACGAGATCTTATTTTAAAGAAGCAGGATGATCGTGTTGACACTGCTGTCCTTTCAAACATATGTATTTGACATATGTAAATTTTATAATAAGGGAACACTTTAGGTTTTATGACACCAGCTCCATTAAAGTCCAAAATGTTTGAAGCAATAATGTGAAATTTGCTGTAAAACATAAATTTTAATTTTAGACAATATTCGATATTCAGATAGAAAAATGTTGAAAGTCACTGAGGGAGCCTCTGGTAGGCTGATCATCCACATTTATCTCGGCTTCCTCAAATGCCCCATAACAATGAAAATAAAGGGCTAAAAATGACTAAACATTCAAGAACAAAGAAGATGGGAGAGAGCAATAGCAATTGAAGGGTATCAACAAAATTCTGAAGATGAAAATCAGATGGTTGAGTGGTAAACAATTAGCAGCTTAGAGAAAGCTAAATCTAAGCCTGCAGTAGGGGAAACCAAAAATAAAGCAAGACGATTCAAGCCAAAGAATGCTATAAATTCTCAGAAATTAGAAGGACCTCTAAATACCAGGGTGGGAGGTGGGGTGTGCACAAAAGGAAAATCGGTTAAAGTCCTGTATAATTAAGAGGTGGACCAGATATACTCCCCCAGACTGGAAGAAGGAAGGTGCACAACTTGACAGAGAGATGAAGTCGCAAGTCTTTGGAATTCTGGATCCCAGTCATAGCTGAGGGTGAGCTGAGGAGCTGTACAAAAACAGGGAGATTAAATCAAAGTCTACATAGCATTTAGCATTTAGTGAAACACTCCTCATCATCCCAACTCCCTTCTTCTGCTCAGCTCCAAAAAGCCAGTGAGACTGAAGGAGTCTTTTTTGACTGGCCACAGGGCGGAAAAAAATCTATAGACACAGTGAAATGGCTGGGTTCTAGCCCAATCCCGCTATAGCAAAGCCACACATATGACAAGCCCCGTGTAAGCCTGGAGAGCAACTAATTAGCTATATGATATCTCATTCTTAAAATAATTAGACATTTGAGAAAAGCTTCTAACATGAAAGAAAGAAAAATCAAATGAGCATATGGGGAAAGGGTGCCTGCGAGAAAGAGACAAAGCAGAGAGCATGAGAAAACTTACTTAATTTAATGAATTTGATTTAAATGATAATAACCTTAGATCAAAAAGGGTAAATCAGAGAACAAGAAAGAACTTCTGGAAATTTGAAATGTGAAATAAAATGAAATATTTTAATTTTCGAGTTGGAGAATAAAGTTAAGGAATCCTACAGAACATAGAACAAAAGGACAAAGATACAGAAAGTTGAAAAGATATGAAAATTAGAGAATAATCCAGGACGTCCAATATATGATGAATAGAATTTCCAGAAAGTTAAACATAGAGAAAAAGGAAGGGAGAAATAATCAAAGAAATAACACAAGAACATATCTTTAGGATACTCTTGCAGATTTTTAAAGAAAAAGCTCATAGTAGCAAGCACAGAGACACAGTGAATGAAAAATGGTTACATTAAGGCGTATCATTATGAAATTTCAGGAATACAGAGATTTGAAAAGCTCTCAGAGTAAGGAAAAAAAAAACGGTCACACACATAGTAGAAGAATCCAAATTTCACTAGATTTTTTAACAGTATGATAAGCCACAGGATCTTGAAGAAATGTCTTTGAAATTCTGACTGAATGTTTCTTTTTTTTTTTTTTTAAGATTTTATTTATTTATTTGACAGAGATCACAAGTAGGCAGAGAGGCAGCAGAGGCAGAAAAGGAAGCAGTCTCCCTACTGAGCAGAAAGCCCGATGCGGGGCTCGATTCCAGGACCCTGGGATCATGACCCAAGCCCAAGGCAGAGGCTTTAACCCACTGAGCCACCCAGGTGCCCCCTGACTGAAAGTTTCTTAACTATAATTCTAGATCTGGCAAACTCTCAATAACACGTGAGGATAAAGTTATCTTCAAAAATAGCTTTTATTAAAAAACAATCTCTTGAGCACCTTTTCTGAAGAAGCTCTGAGGATGTGCTTTAGCAATTTGAGGGACTAAGCCAAGAAAGAGGGGGAGAGGGATCAAGAAAACAGGTAATGCGACCTGGAGAGGAGTGAAACATTCCATGAATAATAGTGCGGGGCGGTTGCAGTATTTCACTTAAGTAGCAGACCAAGAAGACTACAGGTAGAAGAAGACTGGAACAAGAGGATATAAACCTTCAGGGGAAACAGTGAGGGAAAGAAAGAAAGATCAAGGAAGAGAAAGAGAGAAGAGAAGAGGGAGAGAGAAAAAAAAAGGAAAGAAAATAAAAGAAAAATAGATTATTTGATGTTTGATCCTATCTCGAGTTTTACAGAGTCGGACAAGTCTGAGGATGGATTGAAGGTAGGTGTAAGGACAGCACCGATTAAAAAAAAAAAGAGGCTATTACTAATTCTAAGAAAAACCAAAAGTTGTCTAGGAAAGGAACTAGAATCATAGTATACTACATAATGACGCTGCGATGTGATATGCAAAAGCCACTCATGTAAATAGGGAATACTTTAAAATCATAATCTGTGATATATCTAGTTATACTGAGAGTTTAGGGAAGAGAAAGAGAGAGACTCTGTGTGTGCGGGTTATGTCTGTGAGGAGGTAGTATAAGCAGGTTAAATCCTCTTCTACAGAATCAAATCACTGACAAATTGAGAACCAGCAGTTGAGGGAGATAAATAAGAGAAAACAATGTAAGAATGGAGGGCATGAAGCAGTGGACTGCTGTTTCTCCTCAGAAGCCTTGTAGTATTACTTAATTTTCAAAACTATGTCATTTATTATTTGAATAAAATAAATATATTTTAAAGAAACTAACAAAGGGGCTCCAGGTTTTTAAAGTTAAGGAAAATGTATCTTTAAAGAGATTTCCAGGATGACTATGAATACCACAGCTCTGTTCTTTTCGTGGAGATTTTATGGCTAAAAAGCTCAAAATAATATACCTCACATGGTACCCAACATATTTCGGTAAAATAAAATTGAAAGGGGAAAATATTCTACAAAATACGAGCATACGTGCTTCACTGTGGTATACACAGCCACACAGAGCAAACACACATGTAAAGAATACAGCAGCACAGTAGTCTATAATCTATCTAGTCCTAAGAGAGGAACTACTAAAAATTGACATCACATTTTGGAAATTATTCGCTTTCCACTATTGCATACAGGAATTATTTTTGGGCTTCGGGTATCCCTGTCACCTTCTTTGACCAGCAAGCAGTCATTTGCTTTTGGTTTACTTCTTACATGGTTGCTCCATTGTTTTTTTGTTTGTCAGACACAGAGACTGGGTTTGCTCTCCCAGCAATCTCATTGTTGTTCTATTGGTTCAAGATAACCACCTCCTATCAAAGGATTCTTTTTAGACCTGTCTTTCCGGTTCTTCTATTTGATCTCAAAAACAGCTCTGTGTTATTTTTGCTAATGCTCTCTCCACTGGAGCTGATCATCAAGTAAACATATTTTTGGCTTGAACTTTGATAATTGCCATGTTTAATGATTTATTAAACACGGTTATGTTGAAGACACAGTGTTAGGTACCATGAAAAAACTGCAAAAACAGAGAGAGAGAGACATACAGAGGCAGTGGGAAGGAGAGAAAGAGAAAGAGAGAAACAGAGAGATCCTGTCTTTGAGAAATGAGATTAGAAAAAGATAACAGACCTGACCAAAGTAAGTTCTGGTTATTTCAATTCAGAAACACAAATTTTAAAAATTAAAGAGAAATCAAGAAAGCCCAGTATATGAAGTTCCAGAGAGTGAAAAGAAAGAAAGAAGAAAATGGAAAGAAGAAAAAGATCAAAGAAATAATAGAAGAACATAACCCAGAGAAGATTCTGAAGCTTGTACTGGTGGAAATTTTATTGATTGCTTCACCGTCACTGTTTTAGCTGAAATTTGATGGGAAATAAGAAAAGAAGTAAAAGAGGATGTGGAAAGAGAAAGGAAAAGAGAGTGAGTGTGCAGAGTGGGTTTTATAACTATCTCTAGAAGCAGGGAGGAATTCACAAATAATATACACAAATTAATAGAAAATAACGGCATCACCTCAATCCAACCGACAAAGTGGATAAGTAAGGATTTTTAAAAAAGAATTACTGGAGCATAAAAAAAAACAACAACAGGGAATTTTCTTTGCTTAAAATGTTTCTCTCTCTCTCTTTTTTTTTTTTTTTAAGATTTTATTTACTTATTTGACAGACAGAGTAGACAGAGAAGCAGGTGGGGGTGGGGGGGTGGGAAGCAGGCTCCCTGCTGAGCAGAGAGCCCCATGCAGGGCTTGATCCCAGGACCCTGAGATCATGACCTGAGCCAAAGGCAGAGGCTTAACCCACTGAGCCACCCAGGCGTGCCTTAAAATGGTTTTTTGCTTAAAACGTTAAGAATTCTTTTTCCTAAAAAAATAGGTATTTTTCCTGATGGTAGAATTAACATACATACATGATAGAAAATTTAGAAAATTTAGTAAAGTGTAAGGAGAAGATAATAATCACAATTTTACCAACCCAAAATACCGCTCCTAATATTTTAGTTATTTAATATTTTTCTACACATATCAAAAAATACAACCTGGACTGTAACATACAAGCTATGGTATGATCTGATTATTTTGCTCACCTTATGAGCATTTCTATGTGATAAATCACTTATTAATATCATGATTTTTGTATACATTATCTATTTTTCCAAAATATTTATTTTGGTTCCCGTTTCTCATTACCATAAGCTTTTTTCATTACCATGAGCACAATCTTTGTACATAAATCTTTGTTTAATTTTCTAATTATAAGGAATAAGATGTAAATTCTGAGTAGTCACATTACTCGATAAAACATACTTGAAATTTTGAAATAAGCCTTTTTTTGTTTCTAGTTTTTGGTTCCCTCCTTAAGAAAATATCCAGGTAAGTGAGAAATGGCATCTTCTGAAAGAAATGTCATTGTCTGCAAACATCCCAATCAAGTAAACATCTGTATAAGATAATCACTTTGAAATAAATGTTTCCGTATTATTGGCTTTGGTATTCAAGTCAATCATTAAAACTAAGTGTTGATCATGGTCCTTGTGGCCAACAAAGAGTAAAGTGAATTTTCACTAGCAACAGCAGAAAACAAATTTGAACTACACCTATGTATAATTATATTTTATATCTTGCCTGTAATTTGAGCTCGTATTTGTGCAATGTACTCGCATATAGTGTAATTAACTATTCTGAGAGCTATGTAAATACTGCTCCACAATCAGATGAAAGCATGAAATAAATGGGATGTTTGCAGAAAGATATTCACATGTTTATATATGTATTTTGAAGCTTGTTTCAAACAGTGGTGAGTTAATATTTCATTAAAAAGTGTGCTTTTGCTTGATGGTTCTTTTTGAGGTTAAGAAGTGATTATTCTAATAAGGCCTCCAAAAGGCAGATTCTGTCCACCCTGAAAGTACCTTGTGAGATAGAAGGAAAAGAGGAGGAGCCCAGAGATTTAATCCAGAAAACCATCACTTTTGTTTCTACACTTGACTGAGTCCTTTCAAAACATGACCTCTGCAGCTCAGGGCTTCGGTTACTCGTAGTTAGGCAAGCATAAGGATCTGAAATGAGTACCTTTAAAATTCATGTTCCAGCAAAGACAAGAACTTTGTCCCAAGTTAGCAAATTTCAAAAGACATTTAGTGAGGGTGGGGAGTGAGGATGGGTTCATACTGCACCCGCATGTCTGCAGAGTCTGTGAGTTGGAATTAATCATCTTTGGTCTGGCTCGGAGGAAATACTTCACGGTAAAAACAGCAAATGTAGCAGCACAATTTGTATTAAGATTACCAACAGACCATTCCGACAGCTTGTGATCTCATAAAGCCCTGACGTGTCTGGGCTACAACAAACATCTCTGTGTGTTGCCTGTATTTTTGCCTCCTTTGAAACTTAATATTGAAGTGTATAAAATGTTGCATTTTCCAATGGTGCTTTTTTTTTTTTTTAATGAAACCAAGATAAAACATAAAAGCTCACATTTCAGTGCTGTTTTTCTACCAAGCTACTGATTACAGCTGGTATAAACCAAGCTATATTTTTATTCCTCCAGACAGAATTTCTTTGGAGCTGGCTGGCATGTGAAGACAAGACACCACTGTGAGGTTTGGGGCTTGGAAGGCTGTGAAGGACAAGAATCAAGCCACAGAGCCCAGGCCTGTCTCTGCAGGCCAACACCACCTCCTGCTCTACAGCCCCCATCAAGCTCTGGGGGTGGGGTAGGGCGGGGCGGCGGAACTGAACCAGGAGATGCAAACAGTGATCTAAGATCAGCCCATAGTACTTCCCAGGGCTTCTAATGCATAGTCTGTGGACACACACCCAAGCACTAGTTAGAACCTGTTTGCACGTGAAAGCCCTGACAGCAAAGAATTTTCTGCAAAATCCCCAACCTACAGGCAAATGTCAGACTCCTGAGAGGACTGAGGCACAACACAGCCACTGGTAATGAAAGGGTGGCTCTGGTCAATTAACCCATGTTTGGAGAACAGGCAGAATAGTGCATTTCCCCACTCCTGCAAGGTAGATAAGCAGCTTGCTGGGGGTGGGGGGGAGGATGAGGGGACTGAATGCTTGTCAGTAAGGATTCACACCCCAACAGGTTGCCGCTCATTTTTCCCATAGATCACTGAGGGCCCTACATCCCTAAACCAGGATGTCCTGAAGAAAGACAGCGGGACAGAGGAGAATTTATTTTGATCCAGCACTAAGATAGATCCACCATCAGCTTTTCCTGAGTGAGAGGGGAATGCATCGCGAAGGCTTTATTGCACTTCCTAGTCACGCCATGTTGAAACAACTTCTAATTGTGCTAGTCCCGCAGCCAATGCTTAAGGGCGGAATGGTCCTACAGAAATCTATCCTCCACTTTGAAACTACAGACAACGCTCCCACATTTAACCATCAACAATCCATGGCTCCATTATTCACAATTCAGTCAGATAAGGTGGAGGTGGTTTAGGACCTTATGAAACTGCTGCGGAGATCCCTAAACGCTCCACTCTCACTCCCACCCTGAGGTTAAGCCTCTATGACCTGGGAGAGAAGCCACAGAACGAGCAGCACGTTTTACCCTGTGACCTCTATGGCCTGCCTCTCTCGAGCGAGAACTTGATTGTCATTTCTGCATCTTTATCTGCCGGCAGCAATAATAGAAGTTTGACTCCCAGACATTCAAAGACAGGAAAGTCTATGATACCAACCTTTTCCATCTCTTAGGAGAAAGGGAGAAACCAAACCAAACCAAACCAAAACCAAAACCTAAGCCTGGCCAAGGCCAAGAGGTTGCACGGGAAGGATTCTGCCCGCAGGTAAGGAAAGGCCGCAGCCACCGGAGCGCGCACAGTCCCCCATCCCGGGTCTGAAATGCACCACCGGCACTGCTCAAGGTGCCGCTCACTTTCACACCTACCTGACCGTGGGAAGCAAGCGCGGCGTAAGCCATGGGCTGAGTCATCACTCCTTTCTGCTTCATGAGAAGCATGCGCTTCTGCTCCTCGCTCAGGTGCGCCCGGGGAGCTTGGAGCTGTGGTGGCGGCGGGGGCGGGGGTGGCGGCTGCTGTGGCGGGGGCGGTGGGGGTGGCTGCTGCTGGATGTAGGGCATCAAAGGGTTTTTGTTGGGGTTGGCCATCGGGGGGGTCATCCTCTGACTCAAGTCTGCATTAAAATGGGTCAGAGGCTTAGTGTTGCCGTAGGTAAGAATATTGTGCTGTTTGCTTAAGGAGTTGGTACCCAAGTTATTTGGCTGCTGATTGATCATATTCATGTGGTTCTGCGGGAGGTAGTTATTCATTGTCGTCTTCTGCAGGTTGTTGGCCATGGGAGGCACTATGGGGTTTTGGTTGTTAAAGGCTTGGGGGTACATCATTGGGCTATTTGGTTTTTCTGCAGCGAAAGCTGCTCCGTAGGGGCTGGACGGGGGCCCTAAGGGAGACCAACTGGAAGTCTGGTTTGAGTGTTGTTGCTGCTGCTGCTGCTGCTGCTGCTGCTTCTGTTGCATGAGTTTGGCCCTCTGTTGCTGCTGCACTGCCATCTGCTTGAGCTGCTCCGCAGGGGACAGGTCAGAGCTAGCCACAGCCACAGGGCCCGCTGTGGGACCGGCCACGGGCACTGCTACGGGATTAAGGAGATAACCGTTCCCAGGCCGCGGTGGGGCTTGGCCTGGAGTGTGGGCTTGGTTCGGGGTCTGAGGGGACGGGACAGCGCAGTTTGCTGGTGAGCTGGCAGGGTTTGGAGCTGCGGGAGTGCTGGCCACAGAAGGTAAACTTGTGGCCGTGGAGACAGTAGAAAAGGGAGGGCCCGAAGAGGAGGGCCTCGCCTGCGGAGAGCCCATGGAGACGTGTGCAAAAGGAGAGTGAGAGGGGTCGCTCTTCACGCTGGCGCTCTCCTGGGAGAGAGGGGTCTCCGTTGCCGGCTGTGAGAATTCGGCCTCCTTTTTCTCCTCAAAGTCTTCGTTGAACAGGTCCTGTATGTCATCTTCAGGAACAGTGTTGGCCAACTCATCGATTAACTCTTGCCACTCCTGATCATTCAGGTTAATGTCTGAGAATAGCTTGTTCTGATTTGAAAGAGATGTTTCTGATGTGTCTATGCAAGTAGGGTCATCTAGAGGCTCTTGTTTGAGGTCCTTGCCCTGCAGGATGGTGAAGCTGTCCTCCAGGTCACTGCAACCATTGACCGGAAGTTTGATCTCCGGAAGCCTACCATTCTTACTTAGATCTTCTAGAAGCCCAGGAGTATGAGTTCCACTATTCTGCAAGGGCAAAGAAGGCTTCAGGTCAAGTTGGTGAAGAGGAGAAGCTGAAGGCAGTGGCATGTTGATGGTTTCCATTCCTGTAGGAATGTCCTTTCGTATTCTCTTGCTCGTTGGAGAAAAACTCCCATCGCAAGCACCATTCTGCTGGTCTCCATTAAGTGGTGATCGAGCTCCTTCCAACTTCCTTTTCACAGTCTCCTGGAGCTGGGAAAGAAAAAAGAAAGAGGGTGAGTAAATCTCCAAGTCATCATTCACTATTTGAGCAAGGTGATGTATGACTGCTGTGAACTAACTTTTAAATGCTTTATCACACATGGGAAAGAAGTTCTATGTCTAATTTCAAGAGTGGCCAGGCTTCAAACTCTGTGGGAAAAGGTTTTATCCAAAAGAAGAGCTCATGAGGCTAAGAGATAGAAAACAAAATCAAGATTGGAGGATGGGGAACAAAGGAAAAGAGAGTTAAAGGCAATACTTCTCTTAACAGCTGAGAATCATCCATTATTATTTTCTAAAGCAACACAAAATGTGAGACTTGTCCCCAAATGTGTTATACTTGAGAAAGATGTTAATACCTATCGTTAACTTTTCTCACCTCTTAACTGAAGACATCAAGGAATTAAATCAACAATATTTTAAAAAACACTAAAAATCCTCTAAGCATATGGAATTTAACGTTTACTGAATAGTGCAGAAATGAAGACTAACGGTTGACACAACCCACAACTTCTCTTCAGTTCTTATTTACTTGACCGCCCAGCACCTCGTGATGCAGCCTGCTCTGCTCCAAAAGCATGCTTCCATTCTTTTCCATGCTATCACATATTCCTGGATTTCCTTTTTTCTCTCCGTCTGCTCTTTCTCAGGGGCATGTGTGGTCTTCGTTCTTTCTAAATGATGGAATTCCTCATTGTTTGCTTGTCAGCTTTTGTTCCTGCCCATTCTACATGCTTGCCTACGTGATTACGGCCAGTTCAACAGCTTCAATCATCCTCTCTAGGCTGATGACCCTGTTAACAATGTACCCAGTCCAGTCTTCCCTGTGGAGGTCTACTACCTCAGCATCCTCTTCCTGGTTGTTTCATAGGCATGTAAAACTCAGCATGTCTCCACAGGAAGCTCATTATCAAACATGATCCTCAACCATGCTCCCCATCTCAGCATCCACCCAGTTCCCTACTCAGTATCTACTCACTTCCCCGAACCGGAAACCTGAGCTTTCCTCTCAAAATGTCTCCCATCACCATATCACCAGGTCCTATGGATTCCACCTCTAACATATCCCTCGAATATGCCCACTCAACTCCAACCTCACTGCCACTATCAGAGGCCAGGATACCATTTTATCTGCCTCACTGCCACTATCCGAGGCCAGGATACCATTTTATCTGCCTAGACTGTTGCAGTACTTCTAACTGGCCTCCTTGCCTTGCCTCCATTCATCCTCCATTATTCTTTCATCTGTTCCTGTATCTGTTGCTTTGCTCTCCAACAATCTATTCTCTATGCGGCCAGCTCTTTCAAGAAATATATAGCTTTTCCTGTTTATAGCTCTGTAATGGTTTCCATTGCCTTTGGTTTGAAATCCAATCTGAGCCTGCTTCACCTGGTTTCTGCTTCTCTGTTCAGCGTTACCTCCTTGTCCCCTGCCAAACATTTTCTATCAACTCCCTTGAAAGTTTTTCAGTTTCTTAGATGTGCCAAGCTTCCTCCCACCTCCAGGGCATTGTCCATGTTGTTTCTTTTCTTGGAACAAACTTCTCCCCTCCCTCGGGTTAACAGCTAACCATCCTTCAGATTGTATCGTAGACTTCCCTTCCTCTAGGAAAACTTACATCTTTTCCCCCTCCAGCTACATCAGGTACCTTCTTTGACCCGCCTACACTGGGTTGGATATCCTGGAATGAGTTTTTCCAGCACACTCCACTTCCCCATTTAGAGCTCCTACCATACTTTGGGGCAGTTTCTTGGGTGTCTCTTTAGTGAGCTCCAAGAAGGCTCTGACTGATTTGCTTACTGCGTATCCATGGGGGCCCCATCTAGTGTTTGCGTTCATAGCAGTAGTTAATCAATAATGGCAAACTGAATGATTCATTCTATTGTCTAATTCAGGAGTTGAAAGAGGTGAGTTTTAATCAGCAGGAGGCAGCTCCACTGACCATGAGGCATACCTGACTTTGTGTGTGTGTGTGTGTGTATGTACATGTGCACATGTGCATCCGGCTTATTTATAGGAAAGCTCATGTTTGCATAGATTGCTAGCAATAAATGTGCAATCAAATAGAGGGCCCCAGTGCGCATGACCTGTGATGGATGAAGCTGTGTGTTTCTCCTCTAGCTCAGGCAAAGGACCACCACCCAGCCTTTTGGGCAGATCCCTGAGGCTACAAGAGTTTTTGCTCAAAAAGTAGCAGGTCAAAGCAGACCCAGACCTCCCCGGTGGGGAACTTGTGCAGCAGGAGTCCGCAGGTTGTGGTGCCTTTGCTTTCCTGTTCTCTGGGAATGTTCACCACTGGAACTTAACTACGACCCAGGAACTGAGGTTCACTGGTAATGGGAACTCTAACCTGGAGAACCCTGGCATGTTGCGTCCACGTAACTGGACTTCTCAGGTAAGTCCAGTTAAGAAACTCTTGTTAACTCTATGGATTTATTAACCATGAACCTAATTCATCCGTCTGCCCCCTTCCTTTCTGCCGGCGAGGGGTCAGTGTGTGGGGCTCGGGTCAAAGAGCTTGGCATAGGTTAGGTACTGAGGGAGTGCCTGCCGAATGACCAAAGAAGACTAACTCAGGTTAGAAGTGGGGGGCGGTTAGTAACTTCACAGAGTGGAAGGTGGAAAGCAGGAGGACACGGGGAGCAGAGAAGAGGCAGAAGAGTCATCCACGTGCGCACTCTCCTATTCCTGTAAAGGGCACAGTGCACCACAGAAGCAGAGGAAGAGAGGAGCCGAATTCCCCTGGACCCTGTTCTTCAGCGCTCACACGTGGAACTGCCAAGGCTCTCAAGGAGCCCTACCTATAATAAAACCAATCTGCAGATGATGTGGGGGATTCTACACAGGGCCACTTTATTGCTGTTCTCTCATAAGCAGAGAATTCCACTTCCAAAGTCAATAGAAAAAGTCCTTGAGTAAAAATCCAGTCTCATGCTTCCTCCTCAATCTTGTATTTTTAATCACAACACCAAACACTGTGTGCAGTCACTTGGTAGAACCCCAGCCTTGCTGAAAACAAGGGCCTCACCAGGACACAATGGCATTTGACTTCAAAGAAGATCGATCCATCGTATGAGGTGGAAACTGCTAGAAAATTTTGTTATTTATTGAACAGCCCTGGGAACTGTAGTTCTGAACACAAGTATGGCAGATACCTGAATGTAGCTCCAGTGCACCAGCAGCAAGTTCAAATATCACAGCTTCAGGTCCTAAAGAAACGAAGATTTGGGGCTCTTGGCACCATCTGAAGCGATGTTGAAAAAAATATATTTTAAAAATGAACCTGACTTTATTTTAGAAAGTTCAGATCCCTGATTCTGTTTTTGGCTGTGAAATAGATGGGGCAGGATGGGGAAATAGACAAGTGGTCTGTTTGTTTCTCTGTAAAGAGTGGTGCCTGAGACCATGCTGAAGGACAGGTCTGGCTGGAGAGCCCAAGTTTCACCTCTTCCCAGCTGAGGGAGCCTACCTGGGTGAGGCACACTGGGCAGTAATACAGAAAGAAACAGGAGCCCTGGCTCTGTAGTTACAATGTAGACCACCCCCTGCCCCCCCAACTAAGAATTAATACATATAAATGTTGTCTGGTACTTAACACATGTTAGCTATGATCCCCTCCATTAGAAAGTGAGTTACATGAGGGAAGGGATTTTTCTGTTTTGTTCACTACTGGGTCCCCAGTAGTGCAGAGTTGATAGTCAGTCACTGTCTTTTGAATGAATGGAAACTGGAAAACTTACTTCACTTCTCCTCCGTTTTGTTTTCCTCATCTGCAAAGTGGGTTAATAATGTCTAGCTTGTAGAGTTAGTGCAAGAATGAACTTAAATGCAGTAATAGGGACAACACTTAGCTTCATGCCTGGTACCTGGTAAGCCCCCACGGTAAGCCTTAGCTATTGTTATCTTTTAAAATTCGGTGATATCGGTAGTTCCACCTGCAAGTGAGCTCAATTACTTCCTGAACCTTCAAACTACAGATAGGTAGAAGGATGATATTTCTGTTCCTCCTTTAGCTGGCAAAAATCCTCACATTTTCCAAGCATCTGGTGTAGTTTTGTTTGTTTGTTTAATATGGACAACAAAAATGAAATTTGCCATTCAAACTTAAGTCTGAGCGCTAATGCATTCGTGTTCTAGATTGTAGAGTAGCACTAGGTCGTGGAGGTTCAAATCGAATGCATTTTCAGCATGTGACCTGAATGGAGCTGCTGAGTATTTCCTTCCCCTTGAGGGCCTCGCATTCTCCACTGCTGGCTCCTTGAGCCAGTATCCTGACATACAACATTTGGAAATAGAAGAAAGACGTCATCAAATATGCTATGTTGTGGTTTTATGTTTTGTCTAGCTGTGTCCAAAATAGTTAGAGCAATCTTAGCATCCCTACTGTCTGTCTCATCATCGTCTGCTCTACAGGAGGCTGGTCTGTGAGTCGAAGTCTCTCATGTCCCTCTTGGAAGACAGAAGGCGAATCGGCAGGAAGAGACAGAACCTGTGAGCTTGAGAAGGCCGAGGAACTCTCGAGAGCTCTGCTCAGTCAGCAGGACGGCCGACTGAAGAGAGGGGTATCCTGGTGAGCCTTGACTACCCACGGACTCAGGTAAGATTCTCGTCCCAAATGGCTTCCTCTTGTGGAAGTCCCTGGCCCTTCTGCCTTACAAAGCTGGAAGCTTCTTAGTGTGATTTGTGCCCCTGTGGAAGAATCACAGAAACTCTTGAGCATCGGCTCCCTTGTTCCTGTATTACTATTATTACGCGTCAATGTTTTCTCCCATGAAGGGAGGCTATGGCGCCAGGGCCTGAAGTAGGCTGTGCATCCCATGCCTGTGACAATATGGGCCGCTGTCACGTGTCAGTTCCTCCAACGGAAACAAGTCCTCCTCCAGAATGGCTTCAGCATAAGTCTCTCATCTACAGCGTGGCTTCATAGCATGTGTTTCTATGAAACCGTCATGTGCGTGTATGTGCGTGTGGGAGACAGAGACAGACAGACAGAAAGGGGGGGGGGATGGAGGTAGGGGGAGAGAGGAACTGAGAGACACAGAAAGAAATTGGGAGGCGGAGAGAGACAGAACAGTTCGGGAGGGCTGACAGGACACTCGCAGCAGTAATAAGAATAGCTTTGCCTTTGGGGTTATAAAGCACTTTCACCCAGGATGATATTTTATCCTCCTATGAAACCTTGGGGGCAGGTCATGTGCTGGTCTTCTGCCTCAATGGGGAAAAGGTCAGTGTTTTGGAGAAGGTGGAATGGGAGAGGTAGATAATACCCACAACAGGGATGGGTTCCCTAGCTAGGGTCACCAGGCCTCTGCTGACACAGAGGGGTATCTTAGGGGTCCCCTGGGCCAGCATATCCATGGAAAAGAGAGTCTTTCTGCCTTTCGGCTTTTAGCAGCGCTAGTAAGATAAACAAAACAAAACAAAAACCTCATATTGCCCCGTCCTTAATTTTGTATGAAATTGGGCAGGGTCACGGAGCCTGGGAGGAAAGTAAATGACACTACTATTAATAATGAAGCCCTTTAAGATGAACGCCATTGGGGTAAGCCATCAGATTCCTGTCTCCTACGCCTAATGCTTGTAAAAAGCAGGGTTTATTATAACTATCTTATGGAAAAGGAACTTCAGGCATAGTGACATTAGGCGAGATTACAAAATGACAGAGCCAGGGTAGGGGGGCGGTAGGGAAAAGTGGAAGGGGGCTCAGCCCAGGTTTAAATTCGGACTCAGGCCTGACTGCAGAGCCCACACCGCACCCTCACCTGGGGTGGAACATCCTGGCTGTGCCGCCCTCCCTGGCACTGGACTCTGACGCTGCTCGTCGGAACGCACTCTCGCACTGTTTTCAGGAATCATCCCTGATCCCCATCCTCTCCCCACCACCCACACCCAATTAAACCTCAAGAACTCTCTGTTCTTATCATCTAAGAATTTTATTTTCATCTTCCACCCCCAATGCCACTGCGTTCGTTCAGATCGTCAACACTTCTCGTGATTTCTGCAGCAGCTCCCGAATGACTCTCTCTGCCCCAGCCTTGCTTGCTCCCCTCCAAACCGATTCTCTGCACTGAGCCTGTAAATTTTCTTTATAAAGTGTGAACCAGGTTGTACCCATTCCTCACCTGACATTTTTCTGTCTTCAGCGTCACCTAAATTCGGCACAGAGGCCCTCCGCAACTCGATCCTCACCTCTGCTTACTTACCTCCCCCGTCTTAACGAACACCTCTAACCTTCTTCCCTTCCACCTGTCCCCAGCCCCCAGTGCCAATCAACTCGAAATCTCTGGCTACATGTAATTATTTGCAGTTCTCGGGACATGCGGTGTTTATTCTCTGTCTCTCTGGGACTTTGCATAGGTTACCTACCCTCTTATCCAACTTCTTCACCTGACCAAATCTATTTGTCCTTCCCAATTCAGTTTAGACATTACCTTCTCTACAGTCAACCCTGCACAGCCCCTCCCACAAGTCCAGGGTCAGGAGCACGACATTCTCATACATATCCCGTAACCACTTTCCTGTTTCTTCATGTGACTGTACATAGAAATGACCGCTAAAAGCTCTCTCTCAAATGACCACACTGAATTTATGGAATTATCCCCCAAAGTACACACTTGAAAATGTTGGCCTGCCTAGCGTTTTCATGACTATTGAGTAAATGTCCAGTTTATTTTAGTTCCTTTAAGATGCTGGAAAGGGCTTGTGAGCTGTCCCCTCCTCAATATTTTTGAGAACTCTTAAGGATTCTGGGAACCTGTATAGAGAACCAGAAAGCACAGGAAGAGAATCGTGCAAAGGAAAACTTAAACTGAAACCCACTGACATCGTGTGCCGTTACCACGGTCAGATGTTTTGACAAGTATGTCAACTCAAAATGCTGGATATTTTCATATCTAAATTCTGAATTTCCATACAAAGGCTTTAAGTGATTTTCACTCACCAACCAACACCATGAGTGAACTTTCTTCACCAAATTAGAGATATAGCCATTTCCCAGGAAATGGAGATGAATTGGAATTTCAGTTTGCAGATGCTATAACTAATTTAGAGGCTCAAAAACCACATTTTGGTCGTTTTGATCAGCTCCAATCAAACTAGAAGATGACTCACTGTATCAATTTTCATATGGGTACGCTTCCCATTCTACCAGTAGATAATAAGCTTATAAACACATGAATAAATCTGAAGAGTGACCCAGAATACTCATATGTTAGGTATTTTAATGACTAGAGTATGTACGGTGTGCAAAAATGCTTCCACAACTGTCTTCCAGATTTAAGCACCCTTAGAAAGTTTTTTTTGAGGTTTATTTAGAAGTTCAAGGTTCTAGATCATTCATTATCCAACTCTAAAGTAACCTGGATAACTGTTAAAAATGCAGAATTCTAAGTCCCATTTCCACAGTTTTTGATTTAGTAGCTCAAGATGGGACCCAGAGGGGGACACAGGTTGGAGGCACAGGGTATCTAAAGAAATTTAATAAAAACCCTGATTCCTCTGAGGTAATTGGTCCAGGATCCCTAGTTTTTAGGAATTCTGATCTAGAATAAGAATTCTGTTGGGAGTTCTGACATTATGAAGTTGTTGGTGTGATTTTAAAAAAAATATACATACACACACAAACCCAGTGTCCATATAAAATGTTCCTGAGTTAATTGGTGATTCTCTGGGACAGTTCACAAACATGACTAAGAAATAACCCTCGCGCTTGTTTTAGTTCAAACCTCAGAGGACCCTGGATTCTGGAGAAACCTGTCTATAAGACTTTTCATAAAAATGTTTATTTTTTACATTTTAGGTTTCTCAGAGCATAGTAATATCCCGGACCATTTTCTCTCTCCACATTATACATATACTTCCCCTTGCTTTCATCCAAATGAACAGAGGGCATGCTGTGTACCCATGCACAAGGCGCTGGGGGGGTAGACTTGGTCCTAAGAACAAAGACCACATCTGAAAGTAAACACATGTCAGACACGTATTGATAAAAGTTGAGTACCTTTTTTTTTTTCTTTTAAGGAGAGCTATGTAAAGGGGAGAGCAACACAAAAAGAAAAAGAGAAATCTTATCACAACTCCTGAAGGCTACCTCATCAGCCTTACATACTTCGAACATTATTTTAGAAAGAAAACAAATTTACTACATAATAAAAGTCATATGAAACACACACACACACACACACACACACACACACACGTTATTTCCCTGAGACCCAAGAGTTTAAAAACCTCTATTTGTGACCATCCCAGGACGCAACTTCTTTGGATCTGATCAGTGGAAAATATTGGGTCTCTGGAGGGAATATCAGCCACAGGCCGTTAGAAATCCCCATTCTGAAATGCCCAGGGGGAAAAGAATCATCTTTAAAGGGGCCTCACCCTTCTGGTTGGTATCTGTAACCTCAGCCACAAATGCTCAAGGGAATGCTGGGGCACTGCTCAGTCCCCAGCTCAAGGGAACAGGGCCATTCAGGACATTCTGGGGGACTTTGAGGTTATTTTTAGAAGTGACCATGATCTTGTTCCTTTCTCCTATGAGTCAGATCTAAAATGCCTTTTCCAAGTAGTCTTAGGTGTACCTGAGAGTGATTGTACCTCTCTTCAGTGTTTGAAGCACGGATGCTCACCCAATTTTAGCTGTGAGGTGCCAGAGTAAGATACTTTTTAAAAGCAATTTTTGTGTGTGTGTCTGGATTTTTAGGTATGCTTTTATCCTTCAGTTCTTCTACTTCTTCTTCTTCTTCTTCTTTTTTTTTTTAATGATTTTATTTATTTATTTGAGAGAGAGAGAGAGAGAACACGAATGGGGAGAGGCAAAGGAAGAGGGAGCACCAGACTCCAGGCTGAGCAGGGAAGCCTGCCACGGGGCTCAATCCCAGGACCCTGGGATCATGACCTGAACGGAAGGCAGACGCTTAACAACTGAGCCACCCAGGCGCCCCCTATCCTTTAGTTATTCTTAAACATGTAATAAGCACCAACTAAATGTACAGCGTATTGAGAGTGGATCGTAAGACATCAGCAGCAGTGGCAGTCAGGCCCTTGACATTTAGAAACGCTTAGTTCCAAGCTCTCCAATCTCCATACTTCCAAATACATAAATGTTCACACAGGCTCTTGGCTTTCTCTCAATGGAATGAATAAATTATATTTTCATCACAAGTCACACGAATCCTGTGTACTTTTTATATATGAAGTTACAACATTTTTCACAAGCTTCATACATGTAATTCAAATTGGTGCCTCAACAGTTATTAACTTGTTATTATTAACTTGTTAAAAACTGAGACTGTTCTCTCCACAAATGCCAAGGTTATATGATTTTCAAATCTCCTTACACAGCTTTCAGTAGAAAGCTCTAAACTTTTTTTTTTTTTTAAAGATTTTTATTTATTTATTTGAGACTGAGAGAGAAGGAGCAGAGGGAAGGGGAGAGGGAGAAGCAGACTTCCTGCTGAGCAGGGAACCTGACACGGGGCTCGATTCCAGGATGCCAGGATCCTGACCTGAGCAGAAGGCAGATGCTTAACTGACTGAACCACCCAGGTGCCCTGGAAGCTCTAAACTTCTAAGTTTTTGCCAGAGAATTTGATTCACTGCTTACTAAATGTTTCAAGATAAACTTGTCATTTAATATTCTAATTGACTGAGCGCTTACCCTGTACCAGGCCTTAAACTAAGCACTTCACATATATTACCTTGATTAAACCTCACAACAGCTCTGTGATGGACGAGGAATGGGCTCAGAGAGGTTAGTAATTTGTCCCAGGGCACAGAGCAGAGCCCCTTCTCAGCAGTACTTGTTCTCCCCTACTCTGTTGTTTTGCATCTGAAGACTCCCATCCCGATTAAACATGAGCAAACCTTGCTGAGAAATTCTGGGAAAGGGTTTCAGACACCCATGTCGTGACGGTCTGAGGAGGATGTGTTCACGTCTCCCAGTCAGATCTGCCTGATTCACAGAAAAGCGCTGTGCTCCTCTCTGAGGAAAGATGCTCCTTTGCAAATGTAGCATGTGTTTGAGAAGTGATGAGAGCTGCAGCCCTGAACACTTCGGGAGGGGCCAATGTGTGCATCCCAGTGGCAGCTTCCTTTCCTTGGTAGCGCTCTGTCAGAAAAGCTCCTCTGAGATCTGTGGTTGCCATCGGATTCCACAGTCTGAACCCCCAACGGCTCTGTCTTTTCAAATACATAAACATACACACACGTATTACATTGCATTTATTTCTAAGGACAAGAAACGATTTTCTTAGGAATGTCTCTGCCATCTCTTACTAGAAGTCACGCATACGTTATGTATTCAAACATGCCTACGTGCGTGACCTCGTATTACAATCTGAAATTCCTAATGGGATTTTATTTAGAGCTGTAAAGAAATGACTGTGAAGGAGGTTGGTGAGGAAGGAGAAAAAACCATAGGGAGGAAGAGGGCAAATGAAAAGATCAGATCTTATCTGCATCATTCACAGCTGGAGACTTACACCAACAACACGGACCCAAGAATGGGCATGTTTAGACGAAACCCACGAGATTTTGATTTGTTTATTCTCTGGGAGAAGGAAGGAGGAATGCTTCAGGGAGGCTCGGTACTTTTCTCTCCCTTGGGTAAAAATCAAGAATATTTTTATTGCACTGTTTACTCAAAATGTCCCTTCTTTTCAACGAGAAATTCTCATTTTAGTCTTTAGCCCCTTCCAGGAGACCAGTTTGCTCAATGGTGCTTAAGTCCTGCACCTGGCTTAGGGGAAGCAAATAGCCTACAGTACTCACACCTGACACTGTTTTCCAATACAATCCTAGCACATGTTTATCTCCCTTTGGAAAACCAAAGTATTGAAGTAAGATTGCCTAGTCTATAAAAAGCCTCTTGCTTCCTTCAAAGAGGTCAGACACTGCTCTTTCGAGTGCGGTGTCGTTTGCATAAAGCCCAGCTAGAAGATACCCCCTAGAAGAGAATTATCAACTTCTTCCATCTACACCCCATCTCCCCTGCCCCCCACCCATCTTAGCCAGGGAGCGAACAGGACGTTATTTTTATTTCTAGGCCGTGTGTGACCCCCCCAGACCTCCATTCCAAGCAGCAGGCTTTTACTCCAAAACTGAAAGCTATGGGACCTGCCTTGGTTTACCAGCAAGGGGATTCCCTTTATTTATATGTCTTTGGAATAACTTTTGTTCACAAATAGGAGACAAGACAGAACTAAAGAAATTTTCTTTCCAGACAAATCACCCATGGGTGAAGATGTACACACACCACACACACACACACACACACACACACACACACACACACGCACACACAGAGGTACACTCTCACATTCGGGTAAATGTAGGTGTGATTTAACCGGCTCTGAAAATGTTCAACCGGGGGGCAGCGTGGGCAGCATTGTGCACTCGATCCGTAAGCAGCTGAGCTCTGGAGGCTGGCGGCGGGGCCAAGAAGCTGCTGGGCTTCATCCCACCAGCTGAAATTCATTTTTCAAAAGAAATTAGACCAAGGTCCTGTTGTTATAGCAACAGTCAGAGTCACTTACACAGCCTCTTCCTTACAACCTTACTCTGACTTCTGTGGGCAGCAATTTCAATTACATACAGGGAGTGACCAAGGCCAAGCCCAGATAGACCTTTTCTTAGCCCTTTAAAGGGTAGACGTGTAAATCCTCTAGGTCCAACCTGAAGCTCAAAGACCAGACTTGACAGTGTTCCACAGAGTTCTCCCAGTCTTGAAAGTCAGTGAACAGTGAAGATAAGAGTAAAACCTTCGGTCCCTGTGTTTGGGTAGGAACTGGACACGTAACCACCAAATTTCCTGGGGTCAACCAAGTACCGGCCGTTTCGGAACGGGGACTTCCAGTGAGGATGGTGATGTCGGCAATCGCCATCAGATCCGCAAGTATTTTTATCACTTTAGTCCCCTGGGCTTTTACTCTGTTCTTGGGGATGTGAATTTCCCAATGTTTCCAATCACTCACTCCAACCCCTAAAAACAACAATCAACTCCAAAATTCTCTTTGTTGATGAAAATATACACTTATTACCAAACCTCTATGGCAAAGAACTCTCCAAAGGAGTCAGCAATGTAGTAGTCTACATTCACCACAGGGGTACCCCAAGTGGCAAACATCTGTGAAGCCAGTGCTTGTGACTAATGATACGGGCTGAACTGCGCCCTCCCCAAACGCATGTGCTGAAGCTCTAACCTCAGTACACTTCAGAATGTGACTGTGTCTGGGGATAGGTTTTTTTTGTTTTTTTTTTTTTAAAGATTATTTATTTATTTATTTGACAGAGATCACAAGTAGGCAGAGAGGCAGGCAAAGAGAGAGGAGGAAGCAGGCTCCCTGCTGAGCAGAGAGCCCGATGCAGGGCTCGATCCCAGCACCCTGGGATCATGACGTGAACTGAAGGCAGAGGCTTTAACCCACTGAGCCATCCAGGCACCCTGGATATAGGGTCTTAACGAGATAATTAAGTTAGGGGCACCTGGGTGGCTCTGTCAGTTGAGTGTGTGACTCTTAATCTGGCTCAGGCCATGATCTCATAATCTCATGATCTCAGGGTCGTGGAATGGAGCTCTGTGTCAGGTTCCACACTTAGCGGGGAGCCTGCTTGAGGACTCTCCCTCTGCCCCACCTCTCTAAAATAAACAAACAAACAAGCAAATAAATAAATAAATAAATCTTTTAAAAAATGGGGGTCATTATGTTAAAATGAGTTCATTAGGGTGGTCCTTCACCCAATCTGACTTGTGTCCATATAGGAAGAAGAAATTACAACAAAGATATGCACAGAAGGAAGACCATGTGAAGACAGCCATCTACAAGCCAAGGAGAAAGGCCTTAGAGAACCAACCCTGCTGACAGCTTGACCTTGGACTTCCAGCTTCCAGACCTGGTGAGGAAACATGTATCTACTGTCTCAGCCATCCAGGGTGTGTGCTACTTTGTGAAGGCAGTCCTAACAAACGAATATAATGAATAATCTGGTTTAAACTTATCTCTGTCCTCTCCACGTCTTCTGTAGGTTAGGCCCTCAATAACTATTCTATCTTGCACAAAATTGCGCATGCTTTGATTCAACTGATAGAGCACCTACTGTGTGTCCAGTTCTGTATCAGACACTAGGAGCCACTAGTGAACAAGATTCCGTGTCTGACCTCAAGTGCTTTCAGAGTGGAGGGGAAAGAAAACCAGAGAAGGAAGGACAAGGTCATTTGTAGTAGGTACTAGTGCTATGGAAGCCCAAAGGAGGGGCACCCTTTAGTCCTGGAGGGACTGAAATGGAAACTGAGACTTTGGACTCACCTTGTGGTAAGAAGCCAGAGGAGAAAAGGTGTGGCTTCTAAGTAAAACCTCAAATAGTTGTGTCTGGCTTGAGCCCGGGTACAAGGGGAAGAGACTGGGGAAGTAAGAGCCAAACAGATCAGGAAGGACTCGTCTGCCCTTTTATGACATCTGGACTTCATCCAGAAGGCTTTGGGAGGCAATGGGAAAAAAAAAATGTCACTTGTACTGCGAACTTCAGATTTCATGGTGATAGAAGTTGGTTGCAAAAGGTAAAATATATGAGGGGCTCCTGGGTGGCTCAGTTGGCTAAGCTACTGCCTTCGGCTCTGGTCATGATCCCAGAGTCCTGGGATCGAGTCCCACCTTGGGCTCCCAGATCCATGGGGAGTCTGCTTCTCCCTTTGACCTTCTCTCCTCTCATGTCTCTCTCTCAAATAAATAAATAAAAATAAAAAATAAAAAAAAAAAAAGGTAAAATATTTGAAGTGATTTGTTTCCTAGGCCTGCCATAACACAATAGCACAAACTGGGTGTCTTGACTAATTTTCTCACACTCCTGGAGCCTGAAGTCCAAAATCAAGGTGTGTTGACAAGTCTGGTTTCTGCCGAGGCCTTTCTCCTTGGCTTGCAGATGACCACCGTGTCACTGTGTCCTCACATGGCTTCTCCTCTTTGCGTGTGCATCTCTGGGGTCTTTTTCTGGGTCCGAATTTTCCCACCACATAGAGACAATAGTCGTGTTGGACTAAAGTCCACCCTGATGGCCTCTTTTTAACTTCATCTCCTCTTAACAGGCCCAATCTCCTAAGACAGCCACATTGTGAGGTACTGGGGGTCAGGGCTCTACCATGTGAAATTTGGGGGAAGGCACAATTCAGTATCATTCCTGTACAGGTGACCATGCAAATGGCTAAATCCATCCTTAACTCATAAATACCATATGACACGGATCTGGTCTTGAGGCTAGTAGTTCGACAATTGCTATTGGGTCCAGTGTTTAACAACACAGTTTTTAAAAAGTGTCTGTCTCCCAGTTTGAACCCCCAATTCAAAATACACTTCACACTTACTCCTTAACTACTGGCCAACGAGTGTGCTAAGCAAAACCTCAATGTGGGCAGAAGAGCCGTGCTATTATTTAGGAGATGCTGAATAAGGACCACGCCCTGAGGCTTAAGTATAAATGTTACTTTACATGGACAACCCACCCCACCTCAGAGAGGGACAGAGAAGGAAAGCCGAGGCATAGAGACACTGGGGCCACAGTGTAATTCAGAGGAAGAACAAGGAATGATAGGATTCCCTGCTGTAGCCCCATGCCCCACGCAATCCGTTTCTTTGCCTGTAACGGGTTCAGAATTTGTTAACTTTCTGTTCCCGTTGTGGTGCACTGTCAATGGACTGGAACAGTGTGGAGTCAAAAGTGTGTATTTCAATGGTTTTATCTTTCTTACCTAGCCATCCAGACATTATTTATGCGGCTTCCATTGTAATGCTACAGTTAGGTTTGCATAATATTTTCTGTAAGTGCCTACTTTTGCATGGTTACGGGTGCTCTAAAACTCCCCTGGGACGCAATTTTTTTCACCTTGGTCTGAGTTCTGAAGCAAAATTTTTGTAACAACAAATGATGACTTCAGGGATATTTCTGAAGTTACCCGACTATAAAAAAAAAAAAAAAGGGAGGGGAGATTTCTACTGCAATAAATATTTTGTTACCTTTTGTCCAATCGAACACTGCAAATCGAAAAGAGCTGAACATAAAGGCATCAAGCAAGGCAATGTAATAGATTTCACTGAAGACGGCCCACACTGCCAGATTTAACTAAATGAGGTCTGCATTCACATGCTTATCAGTATTTAAAAATACCCTGAGTGTACACAACAGAAAATGTCAGGAACTTGAAAAGCAAAAATATGCATGTGGTTCTTTCCAGATCTCACTAAAGCACAGCAACTAAACAAACTTAATTATGTGATCAGGCCGCACTTACTTAACCTCTCCGGACCTCTGTTTCCTCAATTACAAAATGAGAGGGCTGGCCTGCCTGACCTCCAAAGCTTGTTCCAGCTCTAACAGAGTCTCTACTTGGATTCTGGATTCAAATCAGTGACCCACTTTCAAAAATCACTTGGGAAGGCACTGTAAACTCAGATGGGCAGCTGAACTTTGGGCAGTAGTTACCAAGTAACCAAGAGCCTTGTTTTAAGTCAGAGAGCAAGAATTCATTAAATTCTTCTGTACAGGTTTCGTGGCTTTAGGAAATTTGAAAAAACAAAAAACAAAGACAAAAAACACTTACATCCTAATCACAATTGTCTTTCAAACAAAAGTGTGTAAATCATGTGGTTCATTTAAAAAGGATTCTTCATTTTTGGATGGTCAGCCTGGGGTCAGGTGCTGAGCTGGGTACGGAGAACATGAAAGGCTCACAGGACCCCTGGTTTCGAAGAAATTCACAACCTGTTGTCTGTTATCATTCTGTTCCTAAGTGTCCACTGGAAAAGGCTCCCATTATGTGTAACACTTGTCGAACAAAGCCAACAGCCATTTTCCTATTCTGGTGACCACGGTCTGGTTAACTTCTAGAACAGTGTGTGGCTCTCCTCTACCTCCACCAGGAAGATTCTGAATAAATGGTCTGAAATTACACCAAGAGCCTGAATGAGCCAGTTTGGGTCATTAGATACTGGACCAGGTTACAAGGAGGAGCTGTCCACTTTTCCTGGGTATCGGCTACCACGTTTATCACCTAGAAAAGGCAGACGGGTGTGAGCCTAACCTTAGGCTTCGAGTCAGGGGCCCTGGGTCCTACGATCACTTCCCTCATGACTAAGCTGTGTGTCCTGTGGAAACCAGTTGAGTATTTCCAACTCTGTTTTAGCCTGGACAAAATAATGTCCACAATTCCTTCTAAATCGAGCAGGCAAGAATTTTATCCTCTGGTTAATTGGGATACACTTGGAAGGTGAACCAACCAACATTTCATGGTTCCTCTTAACCTCATGGTCTTTTTCTAAAATACGTAACTAATTCCTAAATTTGAGAGAATGAGAAAGTTTGTGTCTGTTGCCGTTTCTGTACTTTATGTAGTAAAACCTGATTCATTCTATTGCTGATCATTTTGCCTTTAGCTGTCACTTGGCTAAGGGCCAACCTGATAGGTATTCTTATGTACGAAGAAAGAGCTTGCTATGTAAAAGAATAGGTATAATAAAGATCATAAGAGGAATAGTAAGAATGCTTAACCTACTTAAGGTAGAAATGGGTCTCAAGGACTCAAGCACTCCAGAGACTCAAATTTAAATAAACAATTGATACATGCATTATGAACTCTTCTCATATATTAATTAAAGCAGTTTCCCAAGGATGCTTATTTACTAACAGTTTGATAGTCTCGTTTGAATTGCAGTTAGTACTTATACATATATACATGTAGTACAGATTTACCACTACACTTCGGTTCAGATTTTTCTCAATTTAGGCGGCTGTTTGCCCAAATTAGTTTAAATTAGGGAGAGTCTATTGTATTCATAAACTCTTCGTCTAAATGGCAGAAATGATGACGATAACATTTGTCTGAGGTTTGTTGGAACTCTGCGGCTTAACTTCTCGTCTGAGATTTGTAAAGAATGAACACAGAATGATTAATGGCCATTACTGATTTTTTACAGCTGTAACTTATCAGAATACATATACTCTAATACTGTACCCATGGTAATTATCTCATTACTATGAAGTGTCACAGAAATGCATTATGCGAAGTATGCGTTGAATCACATTTAGCAATTTCTTTTTCTGTTTAAATCCAGAAGCTTAGTGTTCTCTAAGAGTGGGAGCATTGCATGGGAGTTGGGGGCTTTACAAGAGAGGTGGGGCTTAGCCTATGAGTGGTGCTCCTTGGCAGAGGTGTGACAAGCTTTGAGACTCGCGTCACTCTTCTAGACTTTTCTGCACCTCAGTTCCTAATTTGAAAATGGGCATATACCTGTGTGACCCCTACGATACCTCATGGAAAGGATTAAGCAGATTAAGTCTATAAAACAGTTGGTCACCAGGAGGAAAGGCATTAAGGAAATGACTCAACATACTGTAGTGGTGATTTTTCTAACTGCATGAATATTTAACGAACAGGTACACATAATACTTGACATTTCTATGGAGATCTTCATGCAAGCTTCTTAACATCACTTAAAGAAATGCATGGCAACAATTATCAGACATCTGGGAAGCATCAGCTCATTGGCCAGAGAGGGTAGAGACACAGGAGGGTTGTTTTTAACATCACAGTGTTAAGACTTGGGTTATATTCAAATACAGTCATCCCACAAATCAGAAGATGTGCCTTAGAAATAGAACAATGTTTATTTGAGAGCCATCCAGCCACACGTAGGAGGAAACCTAAACAACACAGGTGCAAAACCTCCCTAAGAAGTGAGCATGTGGTTGAAGATGGGTCTTGTTAACTGGATGACAGAAGTCAGCAAAGAGACAAAGAAACAGTATTAGTGAGAGATCAAAATAAAACATCACCAGGAAAGTAGGGGGGAGAAAAAGAGAATTTGTGGTCAGCTTCGTAATGTCAGTTGCAGTCTGAAATGAGAACTAAGAGACCGTTAGATTAGTATCAGAGTAATTCACTGGGAATCTAAGAGAAGTCTCTGCTAGGATATCCAGCAGCATCAGCAGCATCTGGGAACTTGCTGAAATGCAAATTATTAGCCAGTTCCCCCAGACTTCCTGAATCAGAAGCTCTGATCGTGAAGCCTGAGCTCTGTGTTTTAACAAGCCCTCAAAGTGATTCTCATGAGTCTGAGAGATTGTTCAAGAACAGTGCTTCCCATCCAGCAGAACTTCCCAAGATGATGGAGATGTTCTCTATCTGCCTCTATCTGATACATGAGCATCTAGATGCATGTGGTTTTTGAGTACTTGAAATGTGGTTAGCGCCACAAGGAATTGACTTCTAAATTTCATTAATTTTAATTAAGTTTAAGATAGCTACGTTTAATTAGTAGCTATTCCGTTGGACAACCAAATTCTAGAATGACACCGTAAATGAAGGCTAGGTTTTTGATCTGTAAGAAAAGCAAATGGTGAGTAATGAAGATGCTGACTGTTGACTCTTCCGTGTAAGAAATCTTGGTTGTGAGGGCAAGAGGAGAAAAGCACATCATGGCTGGCATGTCAGGAGGTGAAGTAAAATTTTTTTCCCGGGAAAAGGAAGTCTTGAGTGTGTTTGAACGTGAAGAGAAATCAGAGAGTGGGAGAGGTTGGCCTGCAGGAAACAGGGACAAATGAAAAACTGTGGAGAGGTCTAACTGTGGTAAAATATCCATAACATAAAATTTACCACCTTAACCGTAAGTGTACAGTTTAGTGTTATTAAGTACATCCATGCTGTTGTGAAACCATCTCCACCACCTATCACCAAGTCCTTTTCATCTTGCAAAATTGAAACTCTATGCCTGTCAAACAATAACTCTCTATTCCCTTCTTCCTTCAGGCCCTGGCAACCAGCATTCCACCTTTATGAATTTAAAGATTGTATTTATTTTATTTGAGAGTGAGGGTGTGTGTGTGTGCGCACCCAAGTACACGGGGTGGGAAGGATAGAAAGAGAGGGGGAGAGATATTCCCAAGCAGACTTCCCACTGAACACAGAGCCCAACATGGGGCTCAGTCTCATGACCCTTTGATCATAACCCGAGCTGAAAACAAGACTCGGGTGTTTAACCACCTGAGCCACCTGGGAGGCCTCTCTGCCTCTATGAATTGAACGACTCTAACTAACTCATGTAAGTGGAATCCTAGAGTATTTGTCTTTTTGTGACTGGAATATTTCATTTGGTATAATATCCTCAAGGTCTATCCACGTTGTAACACGTTATCAGAATTCCCTTCCTTTTTAAGGTTAAACACTCTTCCATTATATGCGTAGATCACTCATCCATCGACGGACATTTCAGTTGCTTCTACCTTTTGTCGATTGTCAATAGACTGTGCTGCCATGAACATGGTTTTAGAAATATCTTGAGGCCTTGTTTTCAACTCCTTTAGGTATTACCCAGAAGTGCAACTGTGGGATCATGTAGTAGTGACGGTTTTAATTTTTTGTGGAACCTCCACATTGTTTCCCATGGTGGCTGAACCATTTTAAATTTTTATCAAGGTATTTGTTTTTGAGTCCATGAAGAATGGAACATCAAAGCCATCCCAAAAAAAGAGAGAGAGAGAGAGATTTAAAGACAAATGTGGGGAACAGGTATATTGAAAAACAACTGTGTGTGCATGATGGGTGGGGGTGGTGGTGGTGAGGAGAACAAACCCAGGGCGTGAGGAGAGAGCAAATGAAGGTTTTGTAGAGTTGGTCCATTATCGGAGAAGAACAGGGAAGCCCTTTGAGGGCTCTCAAGCAGAAGTATATACATATAGTGTAGAAGTATGTCATGGGATTGAATTGTGTTCTCCCCCCCAAAAAAGGTACGTTGAAATCCTAACCCCAGTACCTCAGAAAGTGATTTCATTTGGAAACAGAGTCACCCCAGGTATAATTGGTTAAGATGAAATCATTCCGGAGTGGAGTGGGCTCCTGATTCAACATGAACCTGATCATTCTTGTAAGAATCCGGCCACGTGAAAACATGGAGATGCACAGAGAGAACGCCACGTGATGGCAGAAGCAGAAATTGGAGTTATGTAGCTATAAGCCAAGGCACGCTACAGAATGCTGGCAAACCATGGAAAGCTAAGAAGAGGCAATGAAGGATTCCACGCAGAGTCTGAGGGGCAGGGTTCTGCAGGCACCTTGATTTTAGACTGCCAGCCTCCAGGACTGTGAGACAATAAATTTCTGTGGTTTTAAGCCACCTAGTTGGTAGGACTATGCTATGGCAGCTCTAGGAACTGATAGAGCTACAGAGTATGAATCTGTAATACGCCAGGGTCATCCCAGGCCAAGGCCAAAATGAGTACTTCCAAATGATTGTACTTCCCACCTCTAAGCAATATGCTTTCTGACACACTGGGATAATATAGGTGATAAGTCAATGTAATATATATTTTGAATCACAGTCTTTACTAAAAGATTCTCTTTCTGTCTGTCTTTCACAGGACCAAATGGGGGATGCATATGAACACACTAAATTGTATGCTTCTAAGAACCATGATGGGAAAGAAATCTCAGTGTCTCAGGGCAGAAGTGCTGTCATTACCTAAAAGTTCTTCTGGATTTTATTTCACCTCCATTTGGCGCCTAAATTTTTGTTCTGGGTTCTAAGTCTGAGCAGAGCTCTGGCTTTAGCTGGAAAAACCAAAGACTTTTCGAATTTCTTAAATTTCTAGGTTTGCCTGCTTTTGCTGACTCTGGCCTTTACCTTAGGTGCTAATTCATGACTTGAGGAAAACAATAATACAGTTCTTTTCCTGCTTTCCCACTTGAGTTTGAGGGAAACAGTCAGCATTGAGGTGATGAGTGCCAACTCAGATTAAGCCACTTAAGAAAAATTGCCTGGTTATGATCTCCGGGGTGAGTCTCTCCCAGAGGTGGATGGGTAATGGCTGTGGGAGCCGGGACTAAGTGTCGAAATCATCCACAGTGTCTCGACAGAGGAGCCTGGTTGGTCTACAGTGGAAGGGGAGCTCAGCTGTTGCTGACGTGGAAACAGCGTGGATTATTTGGGTGAGTAGAATAACCTTGAGCATCTGCCAAGTCAAAGCACAAGTTGTAAAAACAAAGTCTCTCCCTTCCTGCCTACTTGCTCTTCTCCTTTTAAAACACAGCTTTTGCTTTTGTTAGAATTTACCTACATCCTAGTAAAAGTGGAAGAAAAGAGCCATAAACAGTAGTTGTAACACACACACACAAATCCAGAAATAATTATATTTTAATGCTTCTCTACAAGAAACATATCCAGCTCACAGACTCCTTCCCACCCTTCCCTTCCACAGCCCCTCGAATTAAAAAAAAAAAAAAAAAAATCAACTTTGGCTTTTCATGAAAAGCATACAGCAAAAGTATCATTGTTCCAAAATTCCAAAGCCATTTCACAATCATAATGAAATGAGGGAGGAAATGGTTTTGTTGAGGTCTTGAAAACAATCACTCCATGTTGCTGTGTGGTATATCTTTATAAATTATAAAGGGGTCTGCAAAAATTTGTTCATTCATTCAACACACACTCACCGAGCATCATTTATGCACTGGACCCTACATGCGAAGCTGGGGATGCAGAGATGAATAAGACACAGTCTGCCTGGGAGAGCTCACAACAGAGGAAGACAGCTATTATTATTATTCATTATAATGTGGCTAGACTTCCCATGCCCCACTCCTACTTCCAAGCCCTAGGAACCTTGATTTTAATTCACAAAGAACCATATTGTGGGGAGAGAGAGGGGGGGGGGGGGAGAAAAAGAAAATGACCACAGTAAATCCTGTAAAGGTGGCAGCTCTCTCCAGAAATATGGCTACACTATGAGCTTAGACCTCCTTTAAACTAAGGGCAGGGAAGAAGAGAACACAGCAAAATGCCTACACGAACTACAAAACCGAACCACAATGAACATCTGGAAGTGAATTAGAGAAATTCAAAATGAACTGGGAAAGAAAATTATTTATAGTATAAAAATTAGTTAAAAAGGAAAGCGAAACACATTGGAATAAAGTCAAAAGCATCTTTCTCCGCTTCTCCTTTTCAGAATTGCCCCAGAGCATCATGCATCATACGAGGAAAGACATTACCCTCAGCTCTGTTGAAGACTTTGAGCTTCATAGACAAAGGGATCCATGCCTAGAATTGACAACCTGGTTTCTACATATTTGGGGTTGAACTCAGATGAACCGACTCGAATATCGAAACTCGGGTTTTCTGATGTGATTTTATGCCTGCTTCAAATGAGTGGCTGAGGAGAAAAGTATATACACAATAAATCTAAAATCATTCAATTACCTTAAGTCAACTGGGAGGCTTATATTTACTGAGAACAGGCATTTGACTCTCATATTACAAAGACATGCAAATGACTCCCAAGTTGCAAAATCATTCTGGATAGCTTATTACTCCATTCTCAGATGTTGGAGGAGCAAGGGGAGGCTTGAGAGTTTGATCAGGAAAACACTACGCTTGTCAGTTGGCAGAAACAGCATGCTAACACAGCCTCTGGAATTACGGGCTCTATGAGTGTCAGCTCACAGGAAGGGAAAAACAGCCAGCCCCTCTTTGGAAACAGATTCATGCTGCAAAATGACCCAAGTTAATTTCCTTCTGTTAATTAAGCCAGTTTCCTTATTAGCAATGGGAGATGACCAAGTCTAGTCTATACCCAATGACTCAGAGAATGATGAGGTTAGCTGGCCTGTCTGCTTCAAAACGTAACTTGCAGATGGAGTGTCACAGAATCTGTATAAGGAGTACTAGCTCCACCCTGGACTTAGTTCTGCTTTTAGCACTGCTGAACCAAGGACTCTCTCAGAAACTTACCCCCATGTTCTGCTAACCACTGAATTCCCACACAGCTTCACCTCTGAGATCTCTGTGTGTGTGAGCCCTAGGTCTGATAACATCCAGTGCCCCTCGTGAGGCTGGAGACCCAGCAGCATTGAGCGCTAGTCCTCTGCATCCCTCTGTGACATGGTACCTCACACGGAGGACGGGTTCATGGTGGACACACTCTGGCCTCCTCCTGATCTTAAGCAAAATTTGGGTGGTGACAAAGGGCGGGTATGGGGAAAGGAATTCCTCTAGACTCGCTCAGGGATCCAGGTCCAAACCAAGATAACTCTGAAAGCAATGCTGAACCAAATCAGTGACTGTTACCCAGGCCAGCCCCAACAACTGAGGCTGTCCACGAAGTCACCATCCAGTATGTGCCAGGCAAATCCAAGATCCTTCCCTTCATTCCCACATCAACTCTGCAAGGGAATAAGCATCATTTATACAAACGAGGAAACTGGGGCTCAGGGAGATTTAAATAAATTGCCCAAGGTCACACAGCAAGCATGAGGGAGCTGAGATTTGAATTCCGAAGCCTGTGCTTAACCAGTCCACACCTCTCCACTTGTGAATGGAATGTGTTTCTCATTTCCAAACTACTCTGAAGTGAGCCTGACTCTGAAGTGAGCTAGGAGGAGAGAAGTCACCCTCAGGACTCTCTCCCCACGGTGGTGGGAGGACACATAAGGAGGTACTATCTGAATGTGGACTTCCTATAAGGACTACAGCTCTTCCAGTGATGCTGGTAGTGACCAATCACATTGCCAGCCCCTTTCCAGGGACATCACTCCGATGGCACCTACAATGAACACATACTTCCCAGGAGACCAAACCCAGCCTGCACAAAAGCATCGGGAATGTTCTGCTCTAGCTACACATAGCCTCAGCTCTTAAAAGACCGAGGGCCACCAACCACCGTTCATTGCTAGAGCACCACAAACTCATAGTATGCTAGCACTGCCTTCACCTGGGTCCTCCAATTCTTTGTTGCTCATAATTTATTTTTCTTTATTAATACCTTTCACTTTAAGTTCACTTTCCTCAAAGATTGGGCGAATATTGGCTAGTTCAGAAGCCGAATATAAGGCCTAACCAAGGTAATGTAAGCAATGTATTCAACAGCATCACTTAAAGTCTTTGCAACTTTCCTCACCCATTAGTAATGCCATAGTAGCATGGTAAGCTACAGGGATTTTCAAGTGGGTGTTCCCCATCCCCCTCGATAATACTGTCACCCAATACAGAAGCAAGGCAAACATACAGTTTTAGATGACAGAACCAGACTTCCACGATACAGATACAGCCAACTTTTTAAACTTGGGAGTTACATAAAAGTGGATTCTAGAATCTCTAAGAACCCCCAGAAGTTGTGTGCAGAATTTTGTGCATATGTGTCTTTTTTCAGAAGATCTAAATCTTAGATCATCTAACACTCTCAGTGTGGTCCACAATCCTCCAAAAACCTAGGAGCCACTCTCCTACAAATGTAGGAGTAGCAAATACAATTGAGTGGATTACAAGCAGCTTTGATTTCTTTGAAGCTCAAAGCCATGTTGTCTTGCAATTCTAGGTTGCCTTGATGAATGTATGTTCTACAGATCTGGGAAGACATATCCATGTTCTACCCTGATGGCACCTGGCAGGCTGGGCTTAACTCAGGAGTCCTTATTTTCTCCAGACAGTAGGACAGCCAGAGGGCATGACTGGGGCAGAGGGGTCCCCAGAAACCCTGTCTTGTGAGAAGCAGGGAAAGGAGCAGAAGGTATCTTGCTGGAGAAAGCGAGAGCAGGGCAGTAGGAATACCACAGTTCCTTTTTAAACAGTTGCCAACTGCTGCACTGGAAAAGGATTAGATTTAATCTATAGAGCTCCAGAGTATGGAACCAAGACCCAGGGCTGGAAGTTACAGGGAGAAAGAATTCAGCCTGTATATGAAGAGAAACTTTCCAAAACGATTAGAGAGATTCAAAATAGAAAGGGCTACCTTGTGAGGCTAATGAGCTTCCTGTCCCTTGAGTCTTCATGCCAAGGCTGCATGTTCATCTGTCAGGAATTTGTGAAGGGGATTCTTTATTGGGTGGAAGGTAGGAGAAAATGACCTCTACGATTCCTTCTAATTCCATGATCTGTCTATTAAGATTTTATATCTCTTATTAAAATTTATAGTCAAAGATCCAAACACATGTTCCCTTGCTTCATATAATAGACACTTGTGGCAAATGACCTTACAAGAGGTATAACCACTCTTTTTTTTTTTCATTTTTTTTTATTTTTATGTATTTGTTTTCTCAAAATGAGGTATATCTGTGTATGAAATGCCGTGTCTGCACTTCCAGCCCATACTCCCTGTCTGTCTCCTCTTTCTGAGTTCCCACTGCTCCCACTGGAATTCACGGCACTGTCATCCCTCCCTGGGCTCCTGCGCTATGCTCCTACCTATTTATTTATTTTTACGTAATCTCTACGCCCAACGAGGGGCTCCAACTCACGATTCCAAAATCAAGAGTTTCACACTCCTCCATCTGAGCCAGCCAGGCACCTCTACCCTCCTATTAACCCTTGTTTCCCACCCCAGCCTCTTCTCCTTGAGCACCTAGTCATTTAAAAACAATCATCATGGGGCGCCTGGGTGGCGGGCGCAGTGGGTTAAGCCTCTGCCTTCAGCTCAGGTCATGATCTCAGGGTCCTGGGATCGAGCCTCGCATTGGGCTCTCTGCTCAGCGGGGAGCCTGCTTCTCCCTCTCCCTGCCTCTCTGCCTACTTGTGATCTCTCTCTCTCTCTGTCAAATAAATAAATAAAATCTTCAAAGAAAAAAACAAACAAACAAACAACAACAACAACAACAAAATACAATCATCAGGCTAGTCTCTTAAACTCCAAACCGTGGCTTACAGGACGCTGGATGACCAAGTGTCTCCAAGCTCATTTCATGCCCCCCTCCCATGACATGTGACATGCTCAACACGCCAGACCCCTGCTCCGCCCCTCCCCTAAATGCCAGCACCTCTGGCTCCTCCCTCCCCTGCAGCTGCAGCTTCTGGGCTCCTTCTCCCAATGCCCCGCCAACCCTCATGATTTAGCTCAACCATCTCCTCAGGAAGGCTGTTCCTGGCCCCATGTCTCAGCCACACCTCCCCACTTAGGTCCTGTTACATCGCTCTGTTTCATTTTCTTCATATTGCTTACTATATATATATATTTTATAATCATCTGGCTCTTTATTTTTGATTTGGTATTGGCTTCTTCCCTGCTCTGAGTATCGGTCCATTGAAGGCATGGACCTAGTCTGTGTTGTCCAGTAACTTTCTGCGCCCAGAGTCTAGCACAGCAACTAGCTTATGGCTGGTGGTCAGTATTTCTGGAATGAAAGAATAAATAGGTGAGCGATTGCATGAACCAGTCTCTCCGGTACGGATGGTCAGCTTGGGGGCTGTGCGTGACCGTGTTCTTCCTAGAGTGTACGTATGACTGTGTTTGCCTGCTGCCTCACCCTCTTACCTAGGGCAGGGCTGTGTACACGGCAGGCCCTCAAGAGAACTTTGGATCGACTCCTACGAAGCTCACAAACGTCACTGAAAGCCAAAGATTAGAGAGACAATCATTTTCACTGACGAGAAAAAGATATTACCCATGTCTCAGAAGGTCCTTACACACGCTCTGTGGTAAAATCCTAGAGAGGAATAGCAGAGCTCCCTAAATCTGGGATAGCGTGTCTCCCCCCATCCCCCAAGCCCCACTGAAGGCTTTTAGGAAAAAAAAAAATACTCTGGCAGTGAGGAGCAAGAGATGCTGGAATGGGTTACTGAGGAGGTGGTAGAATCTCCTTTTCTGGAGCTCTTTAAAAATAGAACAGCCATCTGGGATGATTTAGATATGGTCTTCATTGAAGAAGGGGGATGGAAGAGGGAATGAAAGATCTAAGTCCCATCTCATCCTTGATTTTCTGATATTTCACTTTAATGTTGGATTCATAGCAAAAGCCTGAAAGGAGCAAGGAATTCACTTTTTCTTTTTAACTGAAAGTTAAATCCCATTTTACTTTGAACTGTAATTCTGCTGTATCACTCCCTTCTCCTCAAATGGGCAATTTGGATGTCATACTTTTTTTTGGTCGTGGAGAAAGTCTGGATGAAACTTAACTTCCAAGCTCTCCTTCCTAGAAAGGAAAGGACAGGGTTTTAAGATGGGAGAGTTTCGCTGTCAGGAAATGACAGGCTGAAAGGTCCAAGTCGGTGTGGATCCTGCTCATGCAGAGCTCGAAGGGGCAGGAAGCAGCACAAGGAAACACATCCCACAATAAGACCCTGCTGGGGTCACACACACAAGCCAGCTCTGGAAGTCTAGTCTGCAGTTCCTAACAATTAATTCTTCTTCTTCTTTTTTTTTTTGTTTGGTTAAAATGGGATCAAGCTCGGGAAAGTCACGTCAACAACATAAGGTATATTTTTCTTATAGTCGGCTCTGAAATTATAACAATTGAACTGTCTCCTGGCTTTGTTCTTAGGACTCTTGCTTGATTTGTCAAAGCTGCATAGTCAAAAGAATAATAGATTTTAATACACAGAAGCCTGCATTTTACCCTTTTTTCTATAGAGGCCACACTGTAGAAAGCCTTGTTAAATTTCTCAGCAGTATTTGTATGCCATAACTGTTTTTCTAACCTAAATAAACTTGGTTGTGATGATCAAGTACATTTATTTTTAAATGTTCATTATAAGCGCTGTTGTGCATAACAAGGTAATGGGCAATACGGCTCTGGTTTGGTTTGGTTGGTTTTGAAAAGGAACACAACCAGATTAATGATGGCATTAACTATTTTTGATGGGGCCTTTCTATAAGTTTAATGAATAATCCATATTTCTGTGGAATATTCTGTTAAGTCAGAACACAGCATGACCATAAAGGTCTTCACAAACTGTCCCTGAAGCCTGTCCCTGTCACTTTATAGGACATGCTCCTTCGTTTACTCCTTGCTCTCGGGACATTGGTTGAGCGTACACATGGGTGACATCTTGCGGATCTGTGTGTGAGCCCCTGCGCCCACTTAAACTAGAAACGGAACTCGAATGCCAGGCACTCACAGCAAGAGAATTCTAAAGTTGAAATAAAAACTTCTGAAGACAGGGACGTCTGGGTGGCTCAGTTGGTTAAGCAGCTGCCTTCAGCTCAGGTCATGATCCCAGCGTCCTGGGATCAAGCCCCACATCGGGCTCCTTGCTCCACAGGGAACCTGCTTCTCCCTCTGACTCTGCCTTCCACTCTGTCTGCCTGTGCTCGCTCTCACTCTCTCTCTCTCTTACAAATAAATAAATAAAATCTTAAAAAAAAAAACAAAAAACAAAACTTCTGAAGACAAAAAGAAGGAAATGGGGTGTTCTCCAGGAACTTTAAACACAAGTCACCTTAAGGTACCTTCCTGATACAAAATCCATACTCCGTCGTGTTTTGATATATCCTGTTACGGAATTGTGGGCTAACGTGGTCCCCACCCTCCTTTCATGAACGATGGAAGACCCACGTTTGTTCAGGGTGACAGGAAACATCTGATCCTTTAACAGAGCAGGATTCAGTGTCTGCAGAGTTGAAACTATTAGAGAACACTGGTTCCAACTTCTCCTCCCATGAGGCCACCGTCTCTGTGCTGGGGTCCTTGGGATTACTGCCTGGGGTCCATGAACTGTGGGACCCAGGCTGGGGTCTGGCTACAGAGCTGTGGCAGAGGAGAATTTCATCCTTGGGGTGAAAAGCATGGATGAGTTTGGGCCCAGCCAGGTTTGAGATGATGAACGATGAGAAGCGAGGCCCGTGACCATAACCTTCTTTCAATCTGCTTTATAGCCTTCCTTTTGCTCGGATCAGCCCCGTCCCTTGGGCAGGCAGGAACAGGGGAGTGGGTCCTCGCATATCTCCCTGGCTGAATCCCCTCACTCTCTGTTTATTGCTCCTCACTCCTCCCCTCTCCACTTCATGCTGCCCTCTGAGGGCACGTGACCCACTCCGTGGGAGTACCAGGAGTGACTCTGGAGCCCCTCCTGCACTGCCCCTCACACCCAGGCCCTGAAAGTAGCTCAAACTCCAGACCCACAATTTCCCTTCTCCTGGCTTCTGGTCAACTCTTTTCCCCCTCCCTTGCTTGCTGCCGGGATGGAGAGCCGGTCACTTTGTTATTTACAAACTACAGTTTTTAGTCCCACTTCACTCTATGTGCTGCTCACTATTGCTCCTTTGGGGTTTTTCTCACAGCCTTCTCTCACAAATTCAACACCACCATTCCCTCAGCGTAAAACAAGCGTCTGGAGCTTGCCGGGGCTTGCAAAAAAAAAAAAAAAAAAAAAAAAAAAAAGGAGTTGGGGGGGCGGGGGCTGCCGCTTTCCCACAGCCCTTCCTCCGGCACTGCAAATGTTAAAGCCGATCTGCAGGGAGATTGCAATTCTAACATAATGAGATATTAATGAGCTTTGCACATGTCCCTAGCCACAACATTTCTCTCCCCCTCCCCCGCTACATGCCCGTTTCTGCAAATCCAAAGAGAACCTGCTCCTTCTCCGACACCGCGATTCCTCCACTTCCCTCCGCACCTGCCCTCTCGCGCTCCCTCCCGCGCCCTGGCTGCCCTGCTCAACTCAAGCTGCCAGCACCACAGAGCACCAAATGGGCTGGCACCGCCTTGTTTCCTGGCCTAATGGATGCTTGTTTAAACACTGGAGCTGTTTGCATTGCTGCGGCTCACTGCATGTTAAACACAGTCCTCTGAAACCCTATCCCAATCCAATAAAGGTATCAGCAGTTCAGTGTGGGGAGGCAATTACTATAAGGTCCCAAGTGTGCCTTCTAAGCTCGAGGAAGGAAAATGTGATCGAACAACTAAAAGGAAAATCTGATTCGGCTCAGCATCACGTGGAGGACACAAGGCTTAACTGCAGCCAGGTCTGTGGAGGGCAGAGGGAAATCAATGATGAGCTGGGGAGAGCGACCGCAACTGTGAAGAGGGCTTTAAGACAGCCTGTTAGTAACATCATCTCCTGCCTTTGCCGAGAGACACCTGCCTGTCCTCCCACTTCGGCTCCCTTTTTCTCTCTTCCTTTTGGATTCCGAGGGGTATCCTTATTTATTTTTTAATGACAAACTGCCATCCTTCTTAACACTCTCTACCTCTCACTCACCTTTAATTCCTTAAGCACTCATATTAAAAAAATGGCTTTTCATGCACAAGATCATTACCATATCAAAGGCAAGAGAGAGAGAGAGAGAGAGAGAGAGAGAGACAGAGCGCAAAAATGATAGAGGGATAATATACTGGCAGAGAGAAGAAGGCAAGGCCTGCTTCAGAGAGAGAACGGTGGGTCCCTAACCTCAGGCTAATGATACCAGTCGATAATGTAATGGATTGGTTTCCTGCCTTCGCTAAGGCTGAAAAACCAGGGGAATTAGACACAGGATTGAAATTTATTTCTCACCCAAGAAGCAAAAGTTTTAGAAAAGTGAATACTTGCCTCCATTTTTAAGTTCTGGACAGGAAGAGATATGGGGCTTTGCTTTTACCTTTCCCTGTTCATTTAAGAGCCTGCCCTGCAGTGGCCATCCTGTCGTGTCCTGTCTCCTACCCCCCCCCCCCCCCACCGCCAAGGAGTGAGAAAGCAGGATAGATGCATCTGACAACACTAAGATAAGCCACACACCAGGCTCCTGGCAACGCCATCCACTTCCCAGGAATCTTGTCAAATCTCTGCCTATTCCCCCAAGGTTCCTGGCAGAAGGGATGCAGGCAAGATGGAGCCCAAGTGCTGGTGTCACCATCATGCAGCAATAGCTCTTGCCTAATGGGCAGAAGGAACAAGCTGTCCTTCAGAAGAGACGGGACCAGAGGGCTAAGACGGTCTGCAATCCCTCCACCCCGAGGCTGAGAGGTGAATCGAGGTCTCCCTATACGATAGGCATCCAGAAGGATAACGAACACACTGAAAACTATTCGCTCTGTAACTATGTTCATGGAGCCTCTAGGCCAGCACGCACAGGGTCTCCGACCTGGCCTTGACTTGCCTCGTTGTCACTCACTGCACCTGCCTTGGAAAAGTCTGGCTCCCACACCCCAGGCTCTAGGGGCTGGGGCAAGCGCACAATGAGGCTGCAACAAGCAAGCAGCTTGCCTGGACGGTCTTGCCCTGCAAGGAAGCAGGGTCTCCCACATGTCCCTTTGTCACAAAGTGGGAACAGTGATGGCAACTTGAAGAGAATAGTAACCTTGGAGCTCCGTGATGGTCAATGTCAAATCAAGTATTACCGAATTTACGTAAGCCACAAATAGCATATTTAGTTCTTGTGCTCTCCTTGGTTTCCTGACTTAATGTTCACGGAATAGCCTCATCACCACAGGCCTGGAAAATACAGGGCGAGCAAACAACAGTAAGCCCCTCCTGAAAATTGTAATAAAGGTCTTTCTTGTCCTGCACACTGGGGAATGAAGTGTTCCATTTAAGAGATACTATATATATATATGAAAAGCTTTCTAACAACATCGGACGTTTCCCTAGTTTATTAAGAGGTAAATAACATTTTTTGACAACTCACAGGGTCACAAGGTACTCACCCTCTCAATGGCTGTAGTTTGTTTAGTTTCTTTGCCCAGGAAAAATAAAAGGGTAGTTATCTCACTATCATCTACCTTTATTAGGAAAGAAGAGAACCTTGCAAAAGATGATAGACCAATACCTTAATGACACTAATTTACGGCCCTGTTCTGAGATATGACCTTGTTACATGCCCAGAATCTGGCATCCGTAGGAATGCGAGATGTGTCCCCTCAACAAAGCATGAACTCACTCCCATCTCCACTCAGTAGCAACAGCACATTTTTTTTTCTTTTAACTGTTTGAAATATCACCATGGAAAAAATAAAGTGATACTGACCCCAAACTTCTTCAGCCTACTATCTTTATTCTCTCCCCAGACGCAGAAACTCACAAAATCCTTGTGCTCCTATAATGTCGTTCTAATCTGGAGACGGAGGCTGCACTGTAATAAAATCACAGAAAGAAATTCTACTCCAAAGACAGAGACGTGCAGTAAAAGAGAGTATTTTGTTAATGGCACATCTGAGATGATCAAAGTAGAGGCACTCACAGGTGGACACAAAGGTATTCCCCTCCTTTTGATTGCTCCTTTGCATGTACATTAAGCGACTATTTTAAGTCACATATAAAGAACCATCTCTGAAATCTTTCTTTCATTATTATTTGCATACAAACTTTTGTTTTTTAAAATTTGTAACACATGAAATTTCCTCCATGTAAACATCTTGAATTCTGGTAGCCTGAACCCCCAAAAAATGGAACCCCACCTTACCACCACCAAGTAAAAATCACAGCCCATTGTAAAATTGCTCCGTGGCTACTGAAGTCAGGTATTCTAAAACACTTTCCCCGGCTGGCAAGCTTCACTCCCTACTACTACTTCTCTCAAAGAGGTGTGGCTTCACACTTTGATATTCTACTTGGATACAGATGTAAAAATCTTTCTTCCCCTCAGGAAATGACTACCTTATTCATCTCATTCCAGTATCCATTTAGCCCATCACTTTCTGAGGACAAAAACTGCTGCAACGCTTTGTTAGGAATAAAACCCGAGATTCCCAAACCTGAGTTCCTGATGATCCGAAAACCCAGATGAGCCCCTAAAAGAACTCCTTCTCATGACCTTTTTTCCTTTGGTGTTTGGTAAAGAAGCAAAATGATTTCGGCTTCTGTTAGGAAAACTATACCTTTACAGCAAAAATGATTGTGAGATCAGCATCCAGGAAATTTGGGCCCCCAAGCAAAACATTTAAAGAGGTCCCTCTTTCATGGGCCACCCCAGAAATGATCTCAATATGCATTGTACAGAAGGGGAGAGAGAGGGGCTCTTTTGTGAGTCCTTGTGCTGGAGTGCTTGCTCCTACTGTTGATAAGATAAACTGACAGGGAATTATGACATTGTCTCCCAAGTAAGAGTATAAAGATAAGTAATAATGAAGTACAGGAACTGGGGCCACACTCTCACCTTCACCCTCACCATGCAGAACAAGGAGCATTGATGACTTCTGGAAAAGGTATCTGCCGGGTTAAGAACAAGCTGGCCAAGGGTTTATTATAGTCTCTCTATTTTTCTGTGTTTGAATATTCCCCAAACTATGTTTTTTTCTTAAAGTATGTCAAGTGCATATGTCGGCTGGTTCACTGGACAAGGAGGGAAAAGGAAATGAATATCCTAACACGCCAGTCGTCTTAGGACGGGAAATCCCAAGCACTCTGCCAAGTCACAGTGCACGAAGACACAGGAGGGAGAAGGCCCAGAGGCCAGGAGGGCTGCCTCTGGTCCTGCTTGAAGACTTTCCTGGGGAGATCCAGATGGTCCAGGACCTTCCCGGGAAGGTTCGGGAAAAGGAGGAAACGCTGCTGCCTGTGGCCTGTTCTCAGAAGAGGTTCTGGACAGAGCCTTGGTCTGCTCAAAAATCCAAATATCCACACACTGAGAAGGCATATGTTCTGTACTTCCTGACGCGAAGGAGAGCAATTTTGCATAGGTGCTTAGACCCATTGATCTAGAAACACGTGAAAACAAGAGATGGAGGGCATGGAAAGAAACAGTGTGTAGAAAGAATACAAAGAACATTATCTGACTGCTTGACTTTCTTTCAAGGTATTTTGAATCTTCTTTGGTTAAAGAAATGTTTATAGTGTTAATTACCAATAGCCTCCCTTAACTTTTTTTTTTAATTTTGAACTATTTTTCACCTACAGAAAGGTTGCAAAAATAGCACAAAGCCCTTCTTACGCTTTACACTGCTTTCCTTAATGTTAACATCTTCCATGACCATAATAACACATATCTAGAACAGGAAATTAACATTCAGACGGTATTATTAATTAAACTACAGACCTTATTAGAATTTCACCGTTTTTTCCACTAATGTCCTTTTTGTTTCAGAATCCTATCCAAGATGATCCCGTATCACAGTAAGTTCCGTTTCTTCTTTATCTTTTCCAGTTTATAACAGTTACTCAGGCTTTCCTTGCCTTTTTTTGCCTTGACATTTTTGAAGAGTACTGAACCGTGGTTTTGCTGAATGTTCCTCAGGTTGGGGTTGACTAATATTCCTTCATAGCTGGAGTGAAGTTATGCATTTTTAGCACAAGACAATAAAGACTATGTTGTGTCCTTCTCAGCGTATCCTATCAAGGGTGGATGATGTCAATATGTCTTATTACTGGTGATGCGTCCCTTGATCACTTGGTTAAGTTGATGTCTGCTGGTTTCTCCATAGTAAAGTTACTATCTTTCCTGTTGTAGTAAGCAAGTATCTTGGGGGAACTATGCTGAGACTATGCAAATCCTGTTTCTCCTCAGACATTGCTCACTAATTTTAGCATCCATCTGTGGATCTTGTCTGAAACAATTATTACTGTGGTGTTTGCCTAATGGTGATTCCATTTCCCACTTTCCTTCAACATTTATTTTCTGGAATTCTCCTTAAGGAAGAGGTGCTGCTTCCTCCCTATTTGTTTTTTAATCAGTTTAAATCTATGTCTATTAATTTAATCTGCAGGTTAAAATTCAGTACGATCATTCTTTAGTTTGCTGCACAAAATATCCAAATTGTTTCAGTCATTTACATTAAGTTCAGTGCTCTTTTGAGAAGAACTTGTCGTTTTTGTTTGCTTTTTTGTTTTGTTTTGTTTTGTTCTTGCTGTTTTGAGAATTTACGTATTTATTGGCATTATAGGATGGAACATAAGATAGTAAATGAGATAGCCTGAGCCCTCGAATCAACCACTTCTCCAACAAGGGTTGGTTCTTTTTACTGGGAAATGGTATTTAGAAGCAAGATATGGATGATATAAGGTAAGCTTATTGCATCTCAGTGGAGAGAACTAGGAACTATATGTGTGTATACCAACCTATTTATATCTATCTATCTATCTATCTGTCTGTCTATTAAAACATATAGTAATAGTAGTTTATCCTGTTACTCTGATTCTAATCCAACACCACAAAGCTCATTTTACACTTCCTCTTCTTATTGATAACTTTTTTCTTCATCAGCGCAATGCCCATAATAGCTTTCTTTTAACTTAAAAGATAGTTATGTTTAATAATCAGCTACAAAACTATTTATTGATTAGACTGTAAATGGATCTACAATTTGATAAATATTAATGGGCATGTTCTGTGTCTCAGGCCATCTCTACAAGGCATTCTTGGTGGAACAGGGATGATTCTCAGACTCTCCCTTCAGGTAGTTTAGGGTTTACTGGGAAATATATTAAAATGATACAGAATGTTTGGAGATTAAGGAGAAACAAATAAATTTCTAGGGGCATGTAGAGGATAGAGAAATGCACCCCTACTGAAGGAATAAGGGAAGGTCTTCTGAAGAAGCTGTGGCTCTTTAAGGATGGGTAGGACAGGATCTCTAAAGATTAGGGGAAAGCAGTCCAGAAAAGGAGCACCTTGAACCAAAGCACAAGGTGGAGGCCATGCACAGCAAGGCACAGGAAGGTGACAGTGTGTCTGGGTAGAGAAGAGGGCCTAGGAGGAAGCTGGGTGGCTGGAGCTGGATCACAGAGCTCCATGTTTGGCCGGCCATAGAATCTGGGCTCTGTTCTGTGGGCTATGGAGAGTTCCTGAGAGTTTGTAAGCAAGAAGAGACTCGATGGGAGTAACATTGTGGGACTTACAATGGAAGGGGGATATGAGGGACCGGAATGGTCTTTGGAGGACAGAAATTAGTCTGGAAGCTATTGATATAGGTTGGAGAATCCAAGAGTGACTGAATTTGGGCAAGGACAACAGATACGAGAGAAGAGCAACAGATTTGATGAGAAGACCAAGAAGTCAAAAGCAACTTCAGGATTATAAGGAAGTATATTAAAAGGTATCTGTTAGAGGGGCACCTGAGTGGCTCAGTGGGTTAAGCCTCTGCCTTCAGCTCAGGTCATGATCTCAGGGTCCTGATCGAGCCCTGCATCGGGCTTTCTGCTTGGCAGGAAGCCTGCTTCCCCCTCTCTTTCTGCCTGCTTCTCTGCCTGCTTGTGATCTCTGTCTGTCAAATAAATAAAATCTTAAAAAAGAAAAAAAGTATTCGTTAGAAACTTATAATCAAGATGGCGGGAAAGTGTCCAACAGCCCCCCAAATGCAGAGTTGAGATAAATCACTTCCCTTGTGACTATTTTCATGCTCTTTTGGAGTGGACAGAAAAGGAGTGAGAAATCAAACTTTTAATCAAACAATCCTGTTACTTTTTAGCAGCAATGCTAAATCTCCAATAGAGTGGAAAACTGTATTAAAAATCAAAGTGAAATTTCTAGGTGATAATGACATTTAATTAACCCATGGTGCCAGTTAGCCATTGGCATTGATAATCACCACAAAGCAGTATTTTCTTTGAAGTTAGAGAGTTAATGCTCTCTAAACTAGAGGCTGCCCACATTTTATCCATTATGACATGAAGGCTATTAAAACAGAGCCATATAACTTCAGTCACTTGGGAGTTTTAGAAAACTGAAGTCAGAATGAAACCATCTCAACTACTCTATTAATGTTGTATCACTAATTAGATGTGATAGTTTATCTCAGGGAATAGCTTAAACTCAAATATACTAACATCTACACAATCATGACATCACTTACTAGTTAGCACAGAATGTACAGGCATAGGGTTACACTTGCTGGAGAATATTTGGCTCTCAGACTCGAGAAACAACTACGAGTGAACTGTTGTTATGCCAGTCTCTGTTAATTACACTCAATTTTTAAGGCAGAAAGAGCTAAATTTGTGCATCTGTTTTACAAGATGCCAGGCAACTTAACCATGCCATAGGCCAACAGGAAGGACAGAAGTGGAGGAAAAGAGGGCAAATAATTTTTCTTTTATTAGATTGTGCTAGAGTTTGGAACTGTAGACCCACTGCCTATAAGGAAATCTGGCATGGATGCCCAGCCCTGCCCCAGCCAGGTGACCTTGTGGGGATGGCTCAGCATCTTCCTTCTGGCTACTATTCCTTTCCCCTGGCTGTAGAGGTGAAGACACTTCAAGCCTGACTTAGGGTGCTCCTCCTACCCTAAAGACTCTCTTGGAACGAACCTGCTCAAATTCTTCCTGTAGAAAGGTAGATCATCTGAACTGGTGGCCAACTCTTTTTCTTCTTCAGTGGAGTCTTCAGTGAAGGAGAGGTCCATGTTTGCTACCAAGAAAAGCTCTGTAACTGTAAGAGTTGTCCACCAACAGAACACGATTCCAGGTTGAATGTGTGAACACAGATTCCCACACTGAATGCACAAAGGTGTTGAGGAAGACTGTGCAATGGTCCTTCACTAACACACACAAAAAAAGGGCCAAGGGTACACAATGAAGAGGACATCCCTACCATTAGACAGCTCAGCAGCTCTGAAGATATTGAACAGTCCTTCCTGCAGGAATTAAGCTCTTTTCCTTACAAAATTGCTGTGTTAAAAAATAAATAAATAAATAAATATATATATATATATATATATATATATATATATATATATATATATCAATTAAGGCAAGGAGGGTTGACAGGACGGAAGCCTTGGTGATAAGCACTCAAAATGTGATAGCAAGGAAGAGGTTAAAGGCACAAACTGTGAAGCAGTGAAGACACAGATCACATGTCCTCATGGTACCTGCAGTCCCTGACCCTGTCCCAACCTCACAATACCCTGATCCCCTCCTCTGCCACTTTCCCTCTTCTTGTCCTTTCAGGCACCCTTTCTAAATCTCTTTATCTATGTTTAGAAGAGAAGGAATCTGGCAGTAGACCTTTCTATTTTTTTCTTGATTAACCATACTTGAGAATGTTGGTTACTTAGGATATCATGGTACCAACTGATTCCACGATGGGTTTTTTTTAGCCTGTTTGTTTCTAAATATGAGATTGAAGGCTTTGCCACTGCTCTATAAATTTCAGGCCTTGGCCAACTGTAGGCTGCGTGAGTTGAGTGGTGAGAAGGGCAGCTACTACCATATCTTCCGTTCTCTAAAAAGATCTGGGGTAGAAGAGTTGGAAGGAAGGTGGAATTTGTGTTTCTTCTGTCCTGGAATGACTTAGACTTTGGTTTTTGTGTCCCAAGATGGTGAGAAAGAACCTCCATCTCGAGCAGGCCTGACTGTACAATGTGTAGGGCCCAGGCAAAGTAAAAATGCAGGGCCCCTTGATCAAAACTTATTAAGCATCTCAAGACCATGATAGAAGAGCATCAAACCTACCCCCGAGTTCCAGGGGCCACAAAGCCCAGCTGTCCTGTGTTCAGGCTCCTCTTCCCTGGCTGCCTCATTGGTCCTTCCATTAACCTTGGCTGGGGGAGGGGCGTGGGCAGCCTGAGCTAGCCCACTACTCTTGCAGCTAAAATTCACCAACACACTCCAAGGTGATTTGAACATGATGGTGTTTCCTTGCTCTTCCTTCTGACCTTGACCTGCCCAGAACTGCAGAGACATATTAAAATATTTTCCACTTCCTATTTTGTTATTTTCAATGATATTTAATTATGTTTTTATATTATGATACGATGCCTATTGTTCTGGAACATGCCCTCACAGTTCCCCTAGCTTTCTTTTAGCATGCTTTAATTCTGGACCGTCCTGTAGGTTCAGGGAATGCATTCTCTTCATCAGTGCGGGCGCCTTTATCCCCTTCTGGCTTAAACCTCTTCCCAGGGTCAACACTCCTCCTGTGTAGCCTCCAGTCATCCCCTTTTCTGGAACTGCTATTAGAGAGTGAAAAGAACTTTTAAGACGTACTTTGGAAATAATTTCCTGATTTGCAGAACATCTTGAATGCGGTTTCTTCAACCAAATTTATGTAAGAAAAATACCATGCAAATAAAAGGTATACAGGTCTTATCTCCTACATCGGGACACGGACTTTCTCCTGTGATCAGGTTTTTTTGTTTGTTTGTTTGTTTGTAATTGTTAAAGCTTGAATGATTGATTAATTGATTGACTGGAGTAGTTTAAGGTTCCCCAGCAAAACTGAAGGGGAAGGTACAGAGATTTCTTCTCTACCACCTGTCCCTGTGCTCAGACTTCCATTGCTTAGCTTACACATTAGCTCTTTATTTGTCCAGATGATTTTGTTACCTTGGTATTTTTCGGTGACTTGGAATATGTGGATATTGCCCTCTAATTTGGACTGGCTGGAAGTGGAGAAATGTCATCACATGGCAAGAATAAATTATAAAATGTCTGAAAAGAAGTTAAGGGTCATGGTTCTCAGGATTCTGCAACACCTCAAGCTAAGGTTATCAAAGTGTTGCTTAGTTGGAGTCGGAAGGGGCTGCCATACACTGATAAAGGCTTCTTTGTAATTAGTATATTGACTGTTCACATATTAATGAGTGCTTGTAAAGTGCTTGAGGGGAGTTGAAAATGGCTTAGTAAGAGTAAATACCCCCTTGCAAATCATTTATTTCAATCCTAACAGACACTAGTTTTGAACCAACTGTTCATTAGGCCAAGGAAATAACCAAAAAGGTTAAGTCACCACAAATTCCAAATAGGTACCGTCAATTAAATCTTTATTTCTAGAAAAATATTCCCAAAAGTCCCTTGAAAGGTGGGTTTGCATGACTGACCAACAATGGGAAAAGATAGTATGATACTTATGTAGTTCCAAACTCTATCATCAGCACTGCTCATACTCTACATCTCCATTTTAAAGGAAATGACCAAATTCCCCAAGTTTTGTACATGAGGCCCTATCCCTTGGATTCTAGCTGGGTTGAACTGAGAATGAGCACCTGATTCAAAGAAAGCCTGTGGTATCTGTAGGACAGAGCTCGCTCTATTGGCCTCTGACTCTGGGAAATGTGGTGGGAACCAGAGAAACATGCAGTCAGCAGCGGCAGCAGAGCCTAAAAGATAACGAGTGACACAGAAGAGAAGGCAAGGGGGCGGGATGAGCCACGAGGGAGAGAGAAGAGTTCCAAAGAGATTACTATGAGGAGACAGAGATGTTGACAGTAGAAGGGAAGGAAGGAAGGGAAGTAGCAGAAGGGCGGGTGGGGGGCTGGGGGGAAGAGAGAAAGAGATACATAAACAGACACACAGAACAGACAGATGACAGATGGACCATGTGACCCTTGAGAGGGCGTGGTTGGCCCCCAGAGAGTCCCTTGTTGGCTTTTTCCCACTTAGGCCCAGCCCATAAGCATCCTTAGAATAAGGCTCTTTGTGCCTGAGGTAAATTGAATGTGTCACTGTTTCCTACTCTGTAGCTTGCTGCGGGGAGACTTACCCAAACCCCCAAACACATCCTCCTAACGGGAGCAAAGGAAAGGCGCTGTGGGGGTGCGTGCTTGTGGCCCGAGGGCAGGATGGGAAGAGGTCCAACGCCTGATACATTGACACCAAAAGCCTTCCTTTTTATACATGTGCATTGGCTTAAGTCTGTCTGTACTCCCGCCCCTCCAGAACCACAGAAAGGGTCTTTTTCTGGGACTGTCAAGGCCTAAGACCTGCGAGCAAACGCCGGCCGTGGCTGGGCCCCGGTCGTTGGGCCTGCTGCCAGCAGCTGGTGGAGGAGTCTGTCATACCCCCTTTGATGTTCACAGTCAGGACAGCTTCTGCCTGCTAAATATTTATTTAATCCAATTTGGCCAATCAAACTTCAGGTCTAATAAGTGATTACTGTAACAGGCAGCTCTTAACCCACAGTACCCTTCTACTTCCTGAGGTCAGCCTGGGGCTTTGTTTGAAAACAAGGAACCAGCCAAGCAGGGAGGGGGAGCCCAGAGAAAGAAAGTGGGGGAGAGGGTATGTGTGTGAACATGTCGATGGTGAGTGTGTGTGAGTGTGTGCTGAGGTGGAGGGAGAAGGAGGGGAGGAAACAGAAAACCAAAACGGAAATGAGAGGCTGTGTGAAAACCTACATGGAAATTCTCTTCTCTCTTGTCCGCAAATCCAGATTAACATGTAAAAAAAACAGCCAGGAACGGAGTTTTCAGCTTTCTGTGCAGCGGTGATGTCATTCTCCATCAATCAGAGAGCAGTGCTCCTCTCCTGGGTCCCCCCAGCGCCCTCTCAGAAAGAGGGCGAGGGAGTCGCGAGTTCCACCAGAAGACAGATAGGAACCACGAGGCTCTCTCCACCTCTCCCTTCAAAGCCTGTGGACCTGAGGAACCTCTGCTTCCAGCTGCCGAGGGGGGAATTCCTCAAGGGGGAGGAGGGAGGAGAAACCAAACTCAAGTCCACGCATTCCTCCCTAAATGTCAAGGAGACCTGGTGGGCTTGCTGCCGTTGTGTTTCTAAACCTCTTTGTCCTAGCAACACTTTGTAACCTCCATGGCGTGCAAGATTTTTTATCTGCGGAGAGAAAATAAACCCTACGGCATACAGCAATTTTCTGCTTGTTGCATCTTGTGCCTGGTTTGTTTCAACAAAGCCAGGTTTCCTTAGCATCTCCTGGCCCCATCTATAGAAAGGCGCTGTCAGGAAAGGGTAACCATGTTTAGCAAAAGATCTCTGCTTTGCCAGCCGCTTAATGTCCTGGGCGATGTACTGCTGCCAATATCCACTCAATCAGAAGGTATTAATCATCCATTTTACTGTGCTCCCCTACTGCCCATCACCCCCCTTCCTCTGCAAGACACAGAGCCCAGCAGTCCCCGCATGTGATCCAGCCTTCCCGGCAGATGCTGTTACATGGCAACCATAAAGAAAGATACTTCCTTTTTCTCCAGACCAGTATTCTATTAATCCTTACAAGTTTATTAGTTCTGACTCATAACAATCCATCAGCCATAAGTGCAATAAATGATGCTTGGAAATTAATACCCACATTTCAGCAGAGGAGATTTTACATGTTAAATTATCTTTAAAGTTATAAATAAATAACATACATGAAATAGATTTAAGCAATAAACATAGAGTCGGCAAACAATATTCCGGAAGCTTCCAAGGCAGCAAGGAAAAAGTGATTTTTGGCCGTATCTTGTTAATAGGACTTCCGCTCCCTGCCCTCCTTCTCTTCCCTGGTAAAATCATAAATCCATCCCGTCCGATATTGGGCTCATTTCTTTCTTGGGACAAATGGTGCTTCCTTTATCTAAAACTCATTCTCAAATGCTTCCGCTTTCCTAGGTGGCTGTTTTTGTTATTGCACTTGTTGTTTTAAAAGGATAGTTGAGAAATTTTCCAAGATACCTGTATGCTTCCAGCTCCTCCTCTCTATAGGTACCCCCATCTCCCAACAATGCCACTTAAATAGCTTATAAAAAGTGAACCCCCTGAAAGAAGTCCTGTTGAACCCAAATTCTTAGAAACTCCACTCACTTATGGGAGCTAAGAGGCTGGACTCGGGCGCCAGGAGTCTACTCTGTTATCTTATGAAAGCAAAGGAAGGGCGCCTGGGTGGCTCAGTGGGTTAAGCCGCTGCCTTCGGCTCAGGTCATGATCTCAGAGTCCTGGGATCGAGTCCCGCATCGGGCTCTCTGCTCAGCGGAGAGCCTGCTTCCCTCTCTCTCTCTGTCTGCCTCTCCATCTACTTGTGATTTCTCTCTGTCAAATAAATAAATAAAAAAAAAAAAAAAAAAAAAAAAAGAAAGCAAAGGAAGGTCAAGTTTCTACCAGGTGTTAGAAAACGCTGGTTTAGTTTTTATTTTTTAAAAATGAAGGACAGGGGTTCCTGGGTGGCTCAGTGGTTAAAGCCTCTGCCTTGGGGTCATGGTCTCAGGGTCCTGGGATCGAGCCCCACATCGGGCTCTCTGCTTGGTGGGGAGCCTGCTTGCCCCCCGCCCCCACCCACCCCGGCCTGCCTCTCTGCCTGCTTGTGATCTCTGTCTGTCAAATAAATAAAATATTAAAAAAATAAAAAACAAAAATAAATTAAAATGGAGGGCAGAAAAGAAAGAGAGAGGCTGCTGCGGTGCTATTTGCCGACTTGTATTTCTCTCCACCTAAATTTTCTCCAAGACATACTCAAAATCAGAAGTTTTATAGAGCTACTTTTCTTTCAGTACTAAATTAAATCTGCATAATTTCATCAAATTTTATCCCTTGTGGAAATGTAATTATTGCACTCTGGTTTCCTAGAACTAAGTATTTTATTCTTAACCTCATTCACAGACTTAACCCACAACAACAAAACACAACAGGGTTCACGAGGATGACAATTCCAAGTGAATTAAGGGTCAATGGCAGAAGTCTGGTCTAGACAATACTGTATCAAGGGACATTTTTATCCCTGAACCTCAAAGGCCACAACAGCAGAACGCAACTTTGTGTTAGCCACTCCTCTGGCTTCTTTGGCTCCTTCCTTACGTGTCTCTTTTCTTCCTTTGCTTCTCTGCACACAGACATGGTTTCTGCTTATGGATTTAGGAGAACCGCCTCCATAAATTACACCACACCTTTTCTGACTTCATGCAATATCCCCAGACTTCAAAATTTCACCGATCAGCCAGATCAAGATGCCCTGACTTCAACTCGATGTCCCTGCTGGATTCTGGGGCCAGAGAGACAAATGCTGATTTACTGGTGGTCTGCTAGGTAACAGTGCTTCTTTGATATCATACACACAGCACTCCCTGTTTCTCCCCGTCTCCTATGCCAGCGTCCCCACACGTCCATCCCCACAGAGTCTGGTCACCGAGGGCTGTGTGTGCTCGCCAAGACCAAGAGATGTTTTAAAAGCAGACAATGGCATATTCTGAAACTATAATCGCCGACATTTTGTACCGCCCATGGTCATGGGCTGAGATTGGGGCAGATGGAGCATGAGGGCTGAGCCCTGGGCATCGAGGGCACGGGGTATTTTACAGGTGGGGGAGACCCCAGGGACCACCTGGTCCAACTTCATCTGAAAAGGTATGGAAGAAAGTAAGCTCCAGAGTCATGAAAAGGTCACAAAGCCAGTTTGAGGCAAGCTAAGGCCAGAACCTGGGTCTACTATCAGTTCGTAAGATTTCCTACACTTACTCAAGCCAGCTCCAGAATGGATAATCACAAAATATCATGACATTCAAATGCATACACCATATTACATGAGACATTACATATTATAACAGTGCCTGGGTGATGAGATACGTATGATATGACTGGAGGAATGCAGTGGTGGTGGTAGCCGTTATGAGACGGGATGAGATACTTTAAAAGCTGACACATTCTGAAATCCTGGCACAGTTTCATTTTGCTTCACAGGTTATACGAGGGATCAAGATAAAACTCTAAATTAAAACAAAAATGGATAATTCACAACGGAGGCCACCTTCTCTGTGGTAAAGGTGCTTTAAAGACACATAAATAGAAGATATATTTTATATATTTAGTCTAAAGACATGTATAATATATATTCTAATTAAAATGATGAGGCTAATTTTAATGTAGGGCCAATGGTAGTGTGCCTACCCAGTGCGGAGGCATGTCTGGATATGCACAAGCCCCATTAATATAAACGTGTGGTACCTCTATTGTCTTTGCCAGACATAATTCCACCAGCAATCTTTTATAACCTCGATGTATATATGACTAACGTTCTGCACTGATACTGTTTCTTCACTCTGCATTCTGTGAAGACCATCCTTTAAGTCTGTATTCCTCAAACGGCCTTACTTCTTCTCCCGCCTCGTATGCATGATACTTTTACTCACAAAGACCCTGGCCATATCACTCATTCCTTGCTATTCCAGACTCTGCATCTTTTCTGAGGCTACCTCTTCAGTGACTATCTCTTCTATGTGTTTCTTCCTTTTTCACTGCCATACATTCTGATATAAACACTCTGATATTTATTATAAAAGCCTTATAAGTATTCTTATTTCTTTTCATTCTTGACAAAGGCCTCAGAATGATTGGCCTAAACCATAACTCCAGACATCATGAAGTTGTTCCAAAATCATGGCTCCCTGTGGCTGAGTGCAGTCCGAACTTCTTGGCATGATGGTCTGTGTTCTCCAAAAGATAGTTCAATCTGGCTTATTACTTTTGACCCCATCCTCTAGGCACCCTTTGGTACTCCCATCATGTACCTCTGTGACTACTGACCTAAGGGCCAGGACGCCCTTTTCACACATTTTTATCCTCATTCCAGCCTCTGTTACCACTGGCCAAAGCTCTGGATATTCTCTCTGACGCCATACTCAACAAATCCTGCAAATCTCTCAGCTATAATTTCGTCCCTTTTCTCCTGTGCTTGCATACCGCTTTCTTAATATCTCTAGTGAGAGCTCTTAAAACATTGTTATGTGTCTTTTGTCTCCATTCAATTACACATTCCTTGAGGGCGGTGATACCTCCCATACATCTGAACGAGGCACCAGTATAGAGCCTTCTACAAAGTAGGTTCTCCATAACTGTTCATTGAAATGAATGAGAACGTACCTCTACATTTGCCACTGGCCCGATTCTCCTAACCGTGTGGCTCTTTTGCATTTTTCAAATTGTTGACTTTAGGTGCATTCTTACACCTTCCTTTCTTTGTCCTTCCACTGCCCCTACCAGTAATATGCCTTGTGATTGTTTCATTTAAATTGCCAGCAACTGCTTTCACTTGGGTACTGTCAGGCGTATTTTCTCCACGTTTATCCTACTCACTGTATGTCACATGGGCACAACATCTGGTTTAGTTCGTTTGGGCAGCTAATCAACAACAGAAGTGTATTTGTCACGGGTCTGGAGGCTGGAAATCCAAGATGAGGGGGCCAGCATGGTCAGGTGAGGGCCCTCTTTCGGGCTGCAGACTTCTTGTTATATCCTTACATGATGGTACGGGCAAGGCAATTTTCTCAGCCATTTTATCAGGGCACTAACTCCATTCATGAGAGCAGGGCCTCCCGAAGGCCCTCTCTCCTAACACCATCCCCTTGGGGGTTAGGTTTCAACACATGAATTTTGAGGGGATGAAAACATTCAGTCTAGAGCAATTCCTAAAGTCGTACTAAGGCACCTAGAATAAAGAATGATTGGAATCTGTAGCCCAACTTCCTGGCTGCGGGACCTTGAGCAAGGGCCTTCCATTCTGGAGCTTTGGTCTCCTCGTGGGCAGAAAGTAATTCCTCAATTCTGTGAAGACTACTGTGACAATAATATAGATGAATCAGCTGGTCTAGAGAAGGCAGCCAGTAAACAGTATGTGATACGCTTTAGACCAGAAAGTTGGCTGAGAAGGGAAGCAAACTGGTTCCTGAAATTTGTGTTAGGTGCCTTGAGAATGAACACTTAAACTCGTCTTCAAATCCTGGCTCCCTCCTTGAGGACCTACTTCACTCTCCCCCCAGCATACTGGGCTCTGAATTCCTTCATGTGGATGCCATTATTAATCTCTCTTCACCTGCACACCACGGTGCAATCCCCAGCCCATGTCACCCTTCACTTTAAGAGCACAGAACAATTCCAACTCCATTTCTGTCATGTCCCAGTGACACAGCTATGATGCAGAGAGCTGCTGTTCATGAAGATTTACTTGTATAACTCAGGAGTGGGCTCAATCCCCAGACTTTGTTATTAATGATACTGTCCTATAATCCATGTTAAATATAGACCATGAGTGATGCTGATGAGTGGGTTGGATGTCATACTTGTGTTAGTTCAATTACAGTCATATATTAAGATGCTCTGTACCCCTACTATGTAGATTTGATCTGGGGTTTCATTATGATGACACAATACTCTCTCAGTTTTCATAAAGACATGCTGGCTTTTTTATTTTGTTTTCTATTTCTAGATTTCGTTGTACATTATTGGCAACATATGCTGCCCAGATTCCAGAATTTGGTAATCAATTATGTTTATGCTATCTTTGAAAATGCTTTTTCAGGGCATAAAATTTTCTAGCCTACATTGTTATATGTGTTTAATCTTTGGTTTTCCTACCAAATTATGTAGACTCTGCAGAATGACCCATAGATTCATGAGCCTATCACTGTGAGTCAGTTTCTGAAACAAAGCCATCAACACACTGAGGTAGGTCGATGAATTAGGAATAAGATTTTCATCAGCACTTGTACTATGCCTGTAAAAAAGTTTTCTCCCCACCTGTCATGCTAGAGCCTAAGTCTGGTGCACAAAATCAGGATACTATTAATTTGCTGTTGGGGGGGTGGTATGGTATTGGAGTCTTTCTCAGAGTCAGGTGAGGATTCTGGAGGCAGAAAGAGTAATAATGATGATCAGACATCAACAAAGGCATGTGCACTCATGTGTGCCTATGTGCATGTATGTGCATTAAGCATGTGTTGTGCACACGTGTGTCTGCATAGAGAACGGACATATGCCAAACCTCACCAAGGACAGCACATAGAGCACTGACCAGCCCCTGGGCCTTCTGGTCTACCATGGCCCTTACAGTTTGGGACGATTACATACAATGGAATAGCCTACACAATCCTCTCTCACTTCACATTGGAAACCTTTAACACCAAAACAAAGGGGTATAACATCAGAATGCAACCCAGAGGAATTCACTACTTTCTTTAATAGCCAAACTAAGAGTTTCAGAAGTGCATGACCACGTACCATGGGCTGATGAACACGGGGTTAAAGTTTTGCCATTTCCCATTCTCTGCCCTGCTCCAAACATGTTGTGGTCTGAACCACCATATGAGTACGGAAGTTCTCTGTGACTAATCTGGACATGAAGGTGACCAGAAGGATCAGACCAGATATTACACCTGAGAGCCACGACTGGGCCCCTTTGTCTTAGAGTGTATCATACTTATTAAATCACTTATCAGAAAAAATGATCTCAATCAAACTTCAACAAGATACCATTTCATTTTTTTCCTTCCAAGGTATGCCCCTGTTGTATATATTCCTAACATTAATTGCAAACAACTCAGGTTTCTAGTTCTCCCATGTTAAAAAAAAGATACATATGATACATGTCAACTACATAGAAACACATGTTGGGGCGGTTACATTCCCAAACTGAGTTACTAGATGGCTATTCTCTTCCTCAAAGCTAAATACAGCAGGTATCTGTGAAATCACAGAGAGACAAAACATTTCCAGTCTGACAGGTTGAGCTGGGCATCTGTTTTCACTCTGCTGTATTAGAATAACAATACCCAAACTCAAGACAATCAATATTAAATTTTCACCAAAGTATAATGCTTATATAAATGTGTTCGTATTTTGATTTTTCTTCAACAAAACATGTATCATTTTTAAGCAAAATATACAAAAATCAAGATTTATTTTACTTCTACATGTGAAATGGGGTGCTGACAGAAATAAAAAAGGAGGTTTCACTTAAGAAAAAGAAGAATGAAAGAAAGAATGAATGAAAAATATTCATTCATAATGAAAAACTTAAAATACAACATTGTTTGGAATAGTAACTAGCTCCCTCCAATCATATGACATTAAAGAGCGGAAAGCTTCTTCTGTTATGAAAGAAAAGTTTATAATCTTTCTAGCACATGGAGGTAAAAGAAGATATTGGAGGACCCAGGAGTGACTGACAGGTAAAGAACAGAGGTCTCACAATTGATGGGCCCTGGAGACAGGCTCCTAAGAGAGGTCACAAATTACCAGGGGCTAGAAAAGTAAAATGTCCGTGCTTTGAAAACAGAGAAAAGGGGTAGAGGAGAAACAACTGAGCATTCGAGAAGAACAGAAAGCCAATGTAACTGGGGCCCTGGTGTGAGGTGGGTTATGGAGATGGGCACCCAGGAGAGTCTAGGGCTCTAGGAGAGAAGCCTACTGAGCATTCCAGTAATTCTGGGGAATGACCAGCTCTGGGATGCAAGTGATTTTGCAGAGTGTCATTTTGGCTAAGACCAAACAGAAGGAGCCAGGACCAAGAGTGGGTGTGTATTGAGCTGGACTTGATACCCACACTAAATGCATGTGATTTATTTGTTTAGAATATGTACAATGGATAACTTCTTACAAAAGCAGATTTTATATGCTAAGTAGCTAACTTTCTGTTGATCATCCACAATCTGTTGCTAACCCTCTACAAAGAGTCTGGAATACAACATGGTACTAAAAGGTGAGGTGGCAGGCCCAAAGACAAAATTTTAATAAGGAGGACTCCTCACCCCAAGCAAGCCCCTGGAAGTGATGAAGGCAATCTTCAGGAAGTTCTGACTGGAGGTCCACTTCCCTGCTTATCAAGTTTTAATTTCTAGATTAAAATGGAATCGTTGCAAAGCAAATAACCCTACCTATTCCTGTAGATTATTTGTATTACCACTCTACTTGCTTCTGATGAATTCAGATATTTAAATGACCCACAATACATGGATGTGATCCTGTCTAAAACCTTGTTAGGAAACCATTTTTCAAGATTTATCCTTATAAACTATGAAGTTTCATACTTGGTGTTATAGATTGATAGTGGCTGGGTGCCAATTCTTCTTTTTTAATAGCCCAACATTTATCCTAATACTAAAACCAAAGCACAGACAAGACAGCATATTTCACAACACTATTTCATATATAATTTAAAGTCAAAGTTTTAATTGCACGGAGACTTCTAAATGTTACCAGATTCATCACGTTCATTTAAACCAGCTTCACAAACTTTGTTCACCAAGTTGATACAGCCTGATCCTAGAGAGATATTTAGTAAATGTTGGATGGAGGCTTACCTGCCCCCCCCCAAATTAATCAAACAAAATCAAAATGTTATTGAAATCATTGAAACACATTAATTCCTCCAGTTCATGATTTGACCAGCGTGCCTTCATCTACCTATCACGGACATCATACCAAAGCATCTATTCACGCAGTGGTTTTTAATAAGCCACTGTATGAAACAAACAAAAAAATGTGGAAGGTGTTGCCTGGGAACAAGTAGCAGTAATAAGGAGCCTTCGGATTGCTCCTTAATAAGTGTATGCACTGCACATCTCCTCAGTCCTGATTAACTACATTCTATTTTAGCACCAGACACCTTCTAATGAGAAAATGTTAAGTTTCCCCAAATGGTATGATGGTAGAATCAGAATGGAAAATACCAATAAGCCTCGTGAACAGTCCACCCCCAAAACGGGAGCTTCTAAGTCGTTTCATCTCCCCCATTTCCATCTCGATTTCTTTCAAATTAATCATTCAGTATACCTAATAGTGAAAACTTACTATGTGCACGGAACAGTAAAATCTTGTATTCAGAAGCTCAGGGTAACGTATGTGTCAGATTCTTTAAAGGGGGTTTTTTAAAGGCAAGGTGGAGTTTATTAATTACCTAGACAAACCATCCATGCTGGTTCTTTCAGACTCAGGGAACGTGGGTCTGAGCAAATTTTCATGGTTGATAGGAAGGACTTTCGGCTAGAATCAAGTACTTTTCAGTCTGTGTAATGAGCCTGACAATATGAGTAATCCCAATGCAATAATCTTTTTCGATGCTAAACACACAAGTATGTATAAACACACAAAGGTAATCCCTGAATAATCAAGAAATAACTATATCAAACATGTATCTGTGAATTCTGGGGATAATATGATGGATAAGTACAGATTTTTTTCTGAAGTATAAGTTTCCATGTTGGATAAAATTTATTTCTCATACAGTAATTGGTGCATTACTTGAGTATCCAAAACAAGAGCCTTCTATATAGCCCAATTGACATCCCTGGTTTTATTCAAGTAAATAAATACCAAGTGGTACATAAGAGCTAAAAGGGATGAAGAAAACATGATTCCTGGGGCACCTGGGTGGCTTAGTTGGTTAAGTGTCTGTGTTCGGCTCAGCTTATGATCCCAGAATGCTGGGATCGAGTCCCACATCAGGCTCTTTGCTTGGTAAGGAGCTGCTTCTCCCTTTGCCTGCCTCTCCCCCTGCTTGTGCTTTCTCTCTGACAAATAAATAAATAAAATAACATAAAAAACCATGATTCCTGCCTTCAAGAAGCTTATGAGGGTGAAGAAATACTGTACTTCTTAGCTACCCTACATCAACTCCTACTGATGCTTCAGAAGGAAAACAAAAATAGCACCTGAATTTCTCTGGGCAGAGTAAGCAACACACAAAACACACACATGCATACACATATACACACGCGCACACACACACCCTTTTACGAAAGCAAAGTATGCAACGTGCTATAATAAAGCTCACATCCTAGCAGTAAAAATATCAAGTTTGATTCTAAATATAGAGGAAGGCTCTCCACACTGCAACCTCTCTGACTGTTGTTCTTAAACTTTAGTGATTGGATATGTCAGTGGCTCCTTTGCATAAAAGAACCACTTTCTGAAACACACATACAGTGGATGTGAAAACTGTACTGCTTTAATTTTTTGTTTGGAGTGGAGATGTTCTTAATATCTCTAGTTATCCCAGACTTGTCCTTCCAATAGCTCTGAACCACTGTTGAGTGGCATTTTTCTTCTTGTTCTCAAAGTAGTGAGGTGTTGTTGCCAAATGGACATGGGGAACAATTCAGAGCCCAGTTCCTAGGCCTCAGTGTTCTCCAGGCTGTTCCCAAATCTCCCCCAGATAGGACACTTGGCCATGGCAGAGGACCTACACATACAGGTGGCCATCATGAGCCCAGGTTACGTCCTGCTCAGTGAAACAGCCCCTGCATTGGCACGAAAATAACTTCCTAACATGTCAGATTGGACTCAGTAGTACTTAATGAAAGAATTACAGACCTGAGAGCAGGTCAACCCACACCTTGCAAAACACCTGGTCAGAGGTAGGGCTGGTTTTAATTGGTGAGACGTAAAGAACATTAGAGGGCAGTGGCAAATGTTTGGGTTTTTGTATTCCTTCTACCTAGAATTCAGCTCCCAGTCGTGAACCTGGGACAAGTTCACCTCTCGGTTTCTTCAAATGGAAAACAGTGATAATAATGGTACCGATTTCTCTGGAGTATGGTAGGGACACCATGCGATGCGATACACATAAGGAATTTAATACAGTGCTGGACGCACAGAAGAAGATCTCAATAACAGACAACCGGGATGATTTTTTAATCAGAGTTTTTAGGACAATAAAAGCTACTGCTCTCCACCAAAAAGGTCAAATGCGGAAGCATCCAAAACCAAGAGTGATGCAGAAAGGCCCGAGAGTTTCCCAAGGTAGACTGGATGTCGGAAGGACATTCCTGAGTGCTCCCTCTCCTCCTCCTCTACACGTCATGTGACTGTTAAGAACAATTGACAAGACTTTAGGGAAAATATTTCAGCTTTGAAATAACTGCTTAGAAAAGGTATAAAAACTATATTTAACTGCCTCTCTGGCAATTAGACCATGGCCAAGGCCACATCTGCTATTTGCTCATCAGGAACCTGCTTCCAAAACATTTAACTTTCATAGGTGTATTAGCTCATTACTAATACTCTGAAAGTTCTCCACGACACTATTAACTACAGCACAGCGTTTGATACAAGGAGGCTCCATCTTGGTTTCAATTCACCTAAGAGGATTATGAGCAGAATTCCCTGAAGGACAGCACTGTTTAAAGTGGTCTCATACATGGACTACATTATAGCCAAATTCCAATGTGTTATTTCCAAAAACCTTTCTTCAATGATCCCAATTTTCTACTCAGACTGTGTCTCGTCATAGTTCCAGGAAGTAGTTATAACAACAAACACTTACATAGCACTATATGCAGACACATACATTAGTACATTTAATCCTCACAGGAGCCTTAGCAGGTAAAAACTATCACCATCATCCCCTTTGTACACAGGAGGACACTGAGGCACAGCAAGGTTCAGTATATAGTCACTAATGCCAGAACTGGGATTTGAACCCAGGCAGGGTTCAACCCATTGCAGGGTTCACACTCTCCCCCCTGGCCATGCAGCCTCTTGGCCTTAATGGCAACATCTTTCTCAGAGTATAGAACTAGTGGTAGAAATTAATTACCCCCAGCCTCTTATCATAAGACAAAGGCAGTATCAGGAACTGAACTCCTGCTCTTGCCATGCTCTATGCTAGCCCATGTACTCTTCTTCTGACCTCAACGTAGAAAGGACCATTTCAAATGAACCCAATAGATCAGAGATTATACCAGGAACATCCATCACAAGCAAACCAGCCAGTGTGTCACTGAGACAGCTTGGCTTAGAGCATCACTTTTACTCTAAAGATGCTTCTAACATTTGACCTATGGGCATCTGAATATAATGTTCCTCTTTCAATATAAAAATCCCCAACGTGATGGCTAATTTCACCAGTCAGTTTGGTTAGCTATGGTGCCCAGTGGTTTGGGCGAACACCAGTCTAGATGTTGTAGAGGTTATTTTTTAAAGATGTGATTAGCATTTAAATCAGTAGACTTCGAGTAAAACTGATCACCCTCCTTAATGTGAATGGTCCTCATCTCATTTCCAGACCTGCAGGGTAAAGATGAGGTTTCCTGAAAAAGCAATTCTGCCTCAAGACTGCAACACAGAAACCCTACCTAAGTTTCCCATCTGCAGAATATGGACTCAAGACCACAGCATCAGCTCTTACCTGAATTTCCAGCCTGCTGGCCTGCTCTACCGATTTTGGACTTGCCCATTTCCACAACGATGTTAGCCAATTTCTTAAAATAACCCCCCATATATAGTATATATTTATATAAAATATATATACACACATATATGAAGATATATATGATATAGGCATAGATGTCTCATATATTCATATATGTCATTTATATGTATATATATCTCAGACATATCATGTATATGATATATATGGAAGATATATATATATATAAATATATATATATATGGGAGGAAGGTACATATATTCTATTAGCACATATACCAATTAGATATATATACCTATCGGTTAACTATTTGTAACTCTACCTATATAGACACACACACATCCCCTACTGGGTCTTTTTCTCTGAAGAGCCAATACACTCCAAGGCTCCATCTCTATACCTTGAACACAAGAGGCTCTTAGTAGAGTAATGAATTACAAGCAGGTCCAGCCTCAATCCCAGTTCCCCGTGTAGTTCTTATAGGAAAAGACGAAGCTGGCTCCTTTATGGACTGAGCTCACAGACTTGCACGCTTTCTGGAAGTGGTTACATGCTCTCTGACTCAGCAGTGGCACACTCTAACCCACACGCCCTCGGTGAAGGTTGTGGTTTGACAAGCTACAAAGACACACATCCTTGTTGGTGGAAGTCCCCACAGGGGGCCCCAGAGGCCAGCTGCCGCCCAGCTCGGAGTCCAGCCAAGCCCTGCCCTCTGGGACTGGGACCTCTCGTCACGGCTGTCCGGGCCTCTTGGGGCCAGCCTGAGGGACGTGAAGAGACAATCTGGTTACGATTGTTTTCTGGGAACTGTGTCCTCCCAAGGTCTCGGAGAACCACCACCTCTTCGCCTTCATGGCTTCTAACTTCTATCTGCACATGGGTTCCGTTGTTCTAACCCCATTTTGCTGGCCCCCAACCCTCTCGTTCTGGCTATTCGAATGCCTCTTCTGTTCCAGGTCCCAAAGAAAGGTCCCCGTAGAAAACCCAAATTTATTTCCTTAAGAAAAGATCACAACAAGCTGAGCCTCCTCTTTCCCCCCTCCTTTCTTTCTTCCCACCCCACCAAGCCGCAAAGCCCCGTCCTTCATAAAGAGCCTGTACTGGGAGCGAGGAGTAGGTCACACCAAACTCCACTGTTGCCCATAGCTGTTTTCCTTGTGGCTTCTTCAGTAGCAAGCACGCTGCCGGCAGTGTTTACAGTCAGCAATTTTGAATGTGCTGACATGGAGAAAGGTGACCACAGAGTCCCTGCAAACCAGCCAGAAAGAGAAAACAGATGCGGAAATGCCAAGGCGATGCTAGGCCTCTCTCCTCTCTGCTTTCCTAAGGTCTGCTGGGGAGGCACTGGCGGCTCATGGAGGCCGGAGGGAGGGATGGAAGGAGCTCTTCTCCTTCTGCTTCCTTCTGGTCACCTCAGCATCACCCCAGTGTTTCTGCAGTGGGGGCTGACTTGTGCAGAGCTGGGGGGGGTGCGTGCCTGGGGTCTCCCTCCGGGCTATGGGCTGAACCCAGGAAAGGGGACAAGGGGAGGGCAGGGTCAGGCTGCTAGGTTCCTGGTGGCTCTGTGAACCTCTTCCTCTCCAACACTTCACTGACAAAAGTTCTTTATACTGCTGATTTGTTTTTGTGCATTTTTTTTTCCTCTGGGAGCAAAGGAAATTTTGTAAGCAAAAAGAGTGCCAGAAAATTGCTAGGTAGCAAGTCTAGCATGAAAGAGAGAGAAAGAGAGAGAGAACTAAATTAAAGCTTGAAAAGGACTATTATTGCTTTAATGTTTTATAGGCAGACTGGGATTTGGGAATTCTGGAATCCCTCTACTCTTGACTTTACCTGAGTTAGATAATTGGGAAGTCATTTAGTCTGAGGAGCTCAAATAAATGAAGTGATGAGCTAGGTAGTGGGTCTCTCAGTGCTCAGACACGTGCAATGGTGCATTTCTAGCAGCTGGGCTCATACACTAACAGGGACAAAAGCTGAACTTGATCTTTGGCCTTCTGTCTAAAGCCATGGTCCTCAAACTCTTATAGGCCACATCAATGGTATAAAAATCCATAGCAAATAACCCCCTGTATTTCTACAAGTCAAGAGAGGGGAGAAATCCCACTACGACAAAATCAGGCACATTTGTAGATGAAGGGTTAGCTATCTACCAGAGATGTGTGTACCCCCTCACCTATGTCAATGTGGTACTGGTAAACAGGGGCCCAGTCCAGGACTGCCTCTCCCAACTCTCCTTGCGTCTAGATGGGGGTACAGGACTTCGTTCTTGCCAAAAGAATGTGGGCAGAAATGATGTGTGCCGTTTCCAGGGCTGATCTATAAACACCTCCAGCAAGATCTCCAACCTCGCCAGCAAGATCCTCCAGCCTCTCTCTTTCCCCATCCATCAGCCCAATGCAGAAGGTTCTAAAGCCCTTGGAACAACTTCAGAATGGAAGGTGCTGGATGCCTGTCCAACAGATGCCTTTGTTGGGCTATTGTATGCCAGATCTATAAACTTTCACTGGTGAGCCACTGGGGATTTCAATGTTTCTCTATCATAAAAGTTACTGTATCCTGCACAAAATCACTAAGTGATATCAGAGAAGTAGTATCGGTTTGATCAGACACAATGATACAGAAGGTGAACATGGTAGAGATGTTACATGTGGTGTGGGCACCACTTGGGTTAAGGGAAACCCAATATATATACCTACATGTATGCTTATATGTGCTTCGGATGGTCTGGAAGGAAAATAAGAGAATGGGTTAACAGTGGTCAGCTTTGGGAAGGGAAAATGGAAGACAGGAAGAAAGGATAGGAAGGAGATTTATCTTTCATCACACACTGTTTTTAACAGTTTGAATTCCTGTACGGTGCACCTTTATTACCCAGTCAAAAGTTACATTTTAAAAACACTAGTTCTGAAAGAATCCAGTTTTCAGACCACCTGGAGAATGCTTACAGACACCACACTATTAGTCCCCAGGGCCTTTTTCAAAAACTAGTGGTACAAAGTGTTGACATTTAAAAATACATAAAATTGTACTTTTCTTGAAAACTCCAGGGACGGGGTAGAAGTAGCTGCTATTCCCACAGCGCATCTGAATTCTTGGAGTCAACTTTCTTATCCTCTCAGAGACTCTCCTTTTCTTCCAGTGGTGACAGGAGACTGGAATTAGAGGACTTGTCTCCTCTGCTAGATTGGGTTATCCCTAACTGGCCATTACAAGCCACTCATGGTGCCTGGTAAAAAGAAAGATTCCTGGGCCTCCTTCCTGAAAATTCTCATTTGGTAATTCTGGGGGTGAAGCTAGGAAACTGTATCATTAAGTGTCATTGTCTTCTATGCCCAGGCATACTTGGGGAACCTTATTCTGGGCTGAACATGTGCCCTATGTGCCACCTTGGATAAGTAGCTTCACTTCCACATTTTATGTCCCTGGACTACAGATAATGAAATTTATGACCTATGAAACTCCGAAGTATCTGCTGCAACTAAGGGGATGCCTGTGAGAATGGCAGAGCTCCCTACAGAATGACATTATGTACAAGGGCCAATTACAGTAATCACTGTTAGCATGCGTAGTCGGCATTGCTATTTTAGGTGTTAAAACACACTTTATCAAAAATATTTCATTTTAAAATTGGAGTGGAAAACAGGTCTGCGTTTCCACAGAAAGCCTTTGTAAGAATTTCTGCTGTGTTGCAGGGTGTCTATAGCAGGGAGCTCAGACGGACTGGCTCCTCCACCCATGGTTAAGTCTGGCTGTTTCCAGAACGCACAGGGGAGCGCAGGACTCGTGGGGAAGCTCTGCAGATGAGCTCTGTGGCTGGAGATGAGGAATACAAGGCTATCCGGGCAGCAACTGGTTGTGTAGTGTGGGTATTTTCTGGAACAGGGGTAGATGCAAGAGATTCACTGTGCGTGAGAAGTGTCTCAAGCAGCCTCGCTGGTTCTGGACCATTTTATTTTCCATTCAGCTCACAGGTCCCATCCTTATCTCTGAATATTCTAAAATCTTCTGCACTAAAAGGTCATCTATACTGACGCCTTCTGTGTAACCCAGATTCAAACTAGTTCATATCCTTGATTACAACTTTTCTCTACATCAATGATCTAAACAGTGAGAGATGGCAAACTATATAGATGCTTATTTGTTGAGAAATACTGTGAGTGATTAATAAAACTTGTTTAGAATGATTCGATAAGTTTTCTGAACTATCTTAAGAGTAAACCTGGATATTTTCTAAGGAAAAGCTTGAAGATTTCTTTATTAAAATCTATAAGTTTATCTGTAAAACAGATTGGGGGCAAGGATGGAGAGAATCAGTAAATTTAAACCATAAATTTACTGTTCATCTTTTGGAGAACATTCTAATTTTTAAAAGATCAGGTCCAAGAAAGCAAAGTGTCTCACAAGGAAGGAAGGAAGGAAAAGAAAGATATTGTAAGAAAGAAAAAAATAGAAAAGAAAAGAAGACAAATGTGAAGTGATGAACGGGTTAATTAACTAGATGGGGGAACCCTTTTTCACAATGTATACATATAATAAATCACTGTAATGTAAAATAAGTATCTTTTTAAAGAAGATTTTATTTATTTATTGAGAGAAAGCAAAATCAAGAGAGATCACAGAGGCAGAGGTAGAAGCAGACTCACCACTGAGTAAAGAACCCAATGCAGGTCTTGAACCAGGACCCTGAGATCCTGACCTGAGCTGAAGGCAGACACTTAACTGAGCACCCAGCCACCCTTGCAATGTACAATAATATCTTACAGTTTTTCAACTGTACATCACTAAAGCTGAACTTTAAAAAAAGGGAGGAGGGGAGTCAACATGACCTAGTATGATTACAAATTGTTTCTTTTTCCTTTCTGGCAATGACCTCAACATCTGAGGTGCTATTTAAATTTCTTTGATCCTTTTTTCACCCTTCTTTAACAAATGAAATGCTCAGGTTATAATATGTATGATGATGGGCCACACAGGATCTTTAAATGGACCACCTAGAAGCATCAGAGCTGGTTCTCATCTCTGCTGAGGTATATGAGAAGAATTCCCAAGCTCCTGTGTAGTTAGTTGGGGACCATGCGACTACTCTGGCCAAGGGCTACAAGTAGAGCAAGAATAGGCATGACCTCTCCCACTTTCTCCCATTGCAGCAAGGTCATACATGGAGGTGGCAGTGTTGTAAGATGGTGGGGCCTTGGTTAGCCTGGATCCCTGAGGGACTAGGTAGAGCAAACCCTCTCTAGCTCTCTCCCATGGACTTGAGTTGGAAATGTATCAGGAACAACATTTGCTGGGTTAAACCAGTGGAAACAAGGAGTGGGTGGGGCAGGAGGTGTGCAATTTGTTACCGCAGCATCATCTTACCTTTCCTGATTAATCCAAACTACTGGTTTATAAATCTCTAAGCTCCAGTCAGGATGCCAGACTTCCTATCTGTTTAATGGGTAGGCAAATCATCTAATTTTTCTGGGTTTCAATTTTTGTTGCTGTTGCCATTCTTCGTGTTAACTGCAAAAGGGAAATAATTTCTGGCATGCCTACTATTCAGGGATGTGTGGGATCAAATGAGTTTTCCCAAAAGGTTTTTGAAATCTGTAAATAGAACTGTGGATGTGCAGTGCTAGCAGCACTGTTGCTGTGGATTTATCTGGAGAACTCAAGGGGGCTCAGTGTCACTTCTTCTTTGGGGGTCAGTGATTAGAATTTACTGTTTCATCATGCTTAAAAAGCCAAGCAATACACGCCAATATAGATCAGAATCACGAGAAGTCAAATTCTGATACCACTTGGAGAATGATTTGTCGTCTTAAAAATGTCAGGGCTAGCTAAATGGTTTCAGAAGCCCCACTTGCAGTGAGCAAACTCAACTATTTCCCTCTGGCATAAAAATAAAGGGAAAAACAGAGGCCCCAAATGAAAGGCTTGGCATGAGGCCCTTTATTTCCTCCCACAGCCTGTCACAGGGGGAGAGGGAGGGAGAGCACAGGGAGGAGCAGAGGGATTGGGCATTCTAGACTCCACCCCTGCACAAAGAAACAGGGAGAGAGATATACATTCAGAAGGGATGGTGCAAATCTATTCCGTGTTACTCTCACAGAGAAGATGGAGTTCTCTAGAGAGGAAATGAGAAACAGAAGAGATGGCCTCCACACAGAAGATCTAGAAGCAAGGAAAGAATCAGTGTCCCCTGCCATCCCTGACAAAGGGTTGAGGCACTCTGCTTCCAACTCAGGAGAAGGGCTTCCTGACCCTTAGAGCAGATGACATGGATACACAGATTGATTTGCAGAGGGCCATTTTCACCCAGCTGCTTACGTGCTAGGAAAGCAGCTGACTTCTTTGGAACACTTACTGAAGGCCAGACACTGACCTTTTAGATATCCAGAAACAGAGGACCAGCAAGGCTCAGTAACTTGCCTAGGGTGCACAACTGGACTAGGGCAGAACCAGAATTGAAAGCCAGAGAGAAAGCAAGCCAGTCTAGCTCCATATGCTGCAGTCTTAACCACATCATTTATAAGGAATAGAAGAAGGGAAGGAAAATGGAGGGCAATCGTTATTGCTTGCTGCATGCCTTGTACAGGGGCTTCAGACACATTAACTCACTTGATCATCCCATCTACTCTAACATATTTGGTATTCTTACTTCATTTACAGTAAAGAAACAGAAGCTCAGAGAGGTTGATTAACTTGTCCCAATTCACACAGCCCACAAGTAGTAAGTTAAAAATCAAATCCAGCTTGATTCTGCCAGATGAAAGTGGGAAGGTTTACGGCTAGAAAACAAGCCAGAGTTTGGGGAGGAAACCAAAACACGTTAAGAAGGTAGCGAAAAGAAAGATTACAGAAGGTAGGTAGAAGCTGGCACTTCTGGATTCTAAGAAGTATAACAGATCTCAATATAGGGCAATGCCTATCAAGAGTTCCCCTCACCACAGAGCCTTTTTGTCCTCAGGAAGAAATGTGGTGAATGCAGTGTTTGCATACAAGAAAGGTAGGTCTTGCACCTCAAGGAAACCTTTTGTAAACTCAGCCAATGGAGAGCTATTGTGAAAGTAGCCAATTGGGGTTTTTTGGCTGTCTTTACCTCTTCTCACACTAAATTGTTATGATCATATACTTCCACATTTCCTAAACTCATGACTCACGGAATAATTGTTAGTTGTTCTGTTGTTGTTATTTTGCATCATTTGCTAATCCTCAGCTAAAATGTTCTCCCAACCTTAAGCTAGAGAGGCGCAATGTAATTATGACACAGGAGCAAAAGAAGCTCATTAACATACCCGTGACTGACACAGAAGATCATTAATTAGGCATTCTGAGCATAAGTATATATGTATAAATTAGCATCTATTCACCATTTAAGCTGTAAGAGATTTTTCATATCTGAATATTAACTATGTTGGAAAATTACTAAGTTTTCCTGAGTGAATTCCACAAACAATACCCGACCCTGGTAACAAAAACAATATGAAGAGAAAAGATTCTACGAACAGAACCGGACAGAGTGGAAGGAGTCAAATGATGTGATTACTCTTCATCTATCAGGGTCTTCATCTGTCTGTTTCCTCTGGTTCTGGATTTCTGACTGCTCCACCTGTGGGAGCTTTGTGTGTGGATTCCTCTCTGTTGAGAAAGCTTGAATATGGTACTAGCACTGGTATTCTAGAAATGCTTTCTCCATGTCCATATTCTGTCCTTGCATATTCATTTATTCTTTCAACACATATTTATTATGTGTGATCTAGGAACTGAGGGCAATGTACATGAATATGGCAATTTCTACACTCAAGGACTTAGACGTTTAGCAGGAAAGATGAGACATAAAGGATACACACAAAGCTATAATGTAAGGTAGAGAATTACACTGCCAAAGAGTATCAACTCTACTAGGTGGAAGAACAGACTACTGGCAGGGGGAGGGCTGGAGAATGATTCATGGGGAAAGGAGACTTTGAGCCGGGTATAAAGGAGCAGTAGATGAAGCTGATCTGGCAAATTTCGGGGCAGGAAAGGAGAGTCACCTACTGGAAAAGCCAGAATCAAATCAATGCGTGTTTTCACACCCAGCTCTTGAACTGTGCTCCTTCTGTAGCCAACAGAGCTCCTCCCCCATTTTTTCAATGTGTCTAAAGTAGCTATCCCTCTGGGGCCCTGGAAAACTACTAGTATCAGGACCACAATGATAATAATACTCTATTGTCCTTCATGTACATGACAATGATACTAATTACTTTGTAGAGCTGGGCCTGCATTGTTTTGCTTGCAGTAGTGTTGGATTCGTGCCAGCAAATCCATCATTCTGTTGATTTCTCTTGGGACTGGTGGCACACTTTTGTAAGATGGCTATCCAGAAGGAAAGCTGGAATTCACAGTTCTTAAACGATTTGTTTTATGGGTGGAGCTAATAAGTCTATGTGGGGACTGAACGAATAACCTGGTCTTTGGGGCATGACACTATAACCACCTCCGTTCACCAAGGACATGAGTTTCACTGGTATGTCTTCAGCAGAACTAAAGCATTTTAATAAACTCTCCTATATGCAGAAAGGCAGCTAACTGGATAGCTTGTAAATAGGGTACAATCTCAAGCCTCCTCAAGCAGTTTTTGACACCTGCCCAGACAAACTAGGTAGCCCATAGGTCAAAGGCCCAGAGCATGAGCCTTTCCTAAATGTCTTGAGACTGTGCCCATGGAGATTCAGACATTGGAGATCCTTATTCTAAAATCCTTATTCACAGGCTTCTACAGCACATCAGTCCTTGAAACAACTTTCACAGGATTCAAGACATATCTGCTTTTTATTGGTACTACTCTATGGCAGAAAGGAAGGCCGCCATCAAAGTTAGATTTCAGGTATGCTCATGGAATTAAAAACTGAAGTGGTCAGCAGTAGTTTCGTAAGCATGTGAGCCTTTTTGGCCTTAGTTATGGGCGGGTATTGAAGTATGTGAGGCACTCTGGGCCCTGAATGGGATGAATGAGTTACCTATAATGGAGTAATCTGGAAAAACATCAACTGTTATTGAACAAAGAACTACCTAGGGTCATGACCACTGATTTCTTCCACGTGCCTAGCTAAATCTATCTTCTATTTGAAGGGCAGATTCATGTAGAACAAATATAAATATTCCATCATTCTAATGGAAGCAGAACTTTCTAAGGCCATTAGTACCCATGATTAAAATGATGAGACAATTCTTTAGTCTTAGACTATAATGGAAAATAATTAATTTACTGAAAAACGATTCACTGAGATCATGTTATATATCCCATCCCATGCCCAGAATGAAGTGGAAACAGACAAAATGGAAACCAAGATTATCACGTAGTTGGAGAGAACCACAGACATCCAAGTTCCTGCTTGTCCTAAAAATTCAGAGGGAAAGAGAGCCCATGGCAGTCTGAGGTCATTTCAAGCAGCCTATATGGGGACAGAAAGATACAGGGTTGGGGCCTACAGAAAATGGGGGAGTTATGTGATCTTCATGGCAAAACAAAACAAAACAAAGCTTGATTCTTAGAGTGACATACATAGAGAAAAATCTGGGATAGATAATCTCAACAAAAATTTCTCAAAAATTTTTTTTAAAGATTTTATTTATTTATTTGACAGAGATCACAAGTAGGCAGAGAGGCAGCCAGAGAGAGAGAGAGAGAGAGAGAGAGAGAGAAAGAAGCAGGCTCCCTGCTGAGCAGAGCGCCCCATGTGGGGCTCGATCCCAGGACCCTGGGATCATGACCTGAGCCGAAGGAAGAGGCCTTAACCCACTGAGCCACCCAGGCACCCCAAATTTCTCAAATTTTATGTGTCAAAGAAGGAATATAGGGATGCTGGGGCAGCTCAGTTAATTAAGTGTCCGACTCCTGGTTTTGGCTCAGGTCATGATCTCAGGGTCGTGGACTGGGCTCTGTGTCAGGCTCTGCACTCAGCACAAGTCTGCTTGAGATTCTTGCCTCTCCTTCTCCATCTGCCCTTTCCCTGCTTACGTGCACCATGCATGTTCTCTCTAAAATAATAAAATCTTTTAAAAAAAAGGAATATAAACATGTTATCCCATGTACATCTGCTGAAATGCATCTGTTGATGAGAGATGACTGGCCATAGCCAACGGTTGCTTTTGCCCTTCTCCCTATCTTCTAAAATTGGACAAAGCTCTTCCCATGGCGGTCTTCTAACAAAGACGGAATCCTGGAATTTTATGCTGAAGCTCCTCTGCCATACCAACTGTAGTTTAGTAAAGCTTCACAGAAAGAGATATTCTGAGCCCAACCTACGGAGACACGTCCCAATTTAGGCTGCGGAATGAAAATTACAGGGCAGCCACAGAGGCAAGTTTAAAATTAGGACAAGCTTCACTTTGGGCCTCTTAAGCCTCAAAGAGTTAGTACATGAGGCAAAGGAAAAGAAAAAAAAAATATATATATGTATATACATATATATATATATATATATATATATATATATATATATATATATAAAACAGTAGGTACTAAAAAGCAAGATCCCCAGACTTCTGTTCCTTTCTATGGTCTTCCTGACATGCTAAGCTTTTTGTACACCTGAAAATCAGCAGCACAGCGCTTTCTCAGTCCTTCTACATCTTCACAGGAGCCACAGCCTGTCGGGGGCTGCAAGGAAATTCTGGAAGTAAACCTATTGGGATAGTGTTGGCTGAGAAAGAAGGAAGAGGAATTGGGGAGAATATTGCCCAGTCCAAGTTCTCTTACTCAAATCCCTGTTGCTCAGTCCACAAACTACCCACAATGAATGTGGAAGATCGCTCTGTTGGATGCCTGGAGCTTCTTAGGGTATGCCTAAGTCACCAACTCCAGTCCAGCAACAGATTTGGGGTTGCAGGGTAACAGATAGAAACTGTTACCTCTTTTTTTAAGTTTTTATTTAAATTCCAGTTAAGAAACTGTCACCTTTTGGGGTGTCTGGGTGGCTCAGTGGGTTAAAGCCTCTGCCTTCGGCTCAGGTCATGATCCCAGGTTCCTGGGATCGAGCCCCACATCGGACACTCTGCTCGGCGGGGAGCCTGCTTCCCTTCCTCTCTCTCTCTGTCTGCCTCTCTGCCCACTTGTGATCTCTGTCGAATAAATAAATAAAATCTTAAAAAAAAAAAAAAAGAAAAAGAAACTGTCACCTTTTGATTGCCTTGCCAGCAACAGTGGCCACCCTCCCTCAAGAGATGGTCTCTGGGGAAAGTGACTGAGGTCCTAAGGTGTATTTACTTCTTTCTTCTGCAATTTCACTGCTCTGTTTCTAACAGGTAGGAAAACCCCACCTACATTTAACTTTCTTTTGAGACTATTTTTGACTGGGTGCTATGTTTTTAAAGAATTTAAATTCTGAGAATTGCAATGATTACTAAATAGGAAAGGCATTATGCTTACTATCCTGCAAAAAGGTTGATTTTCACTTGAACATTTGTTTTCAAAAAGCTCAAAGATATACAAGTTCAATTATCAGCAGGCAGCCCTTTATTAGAATATCCTGAAGCAGGTGCCAAGTATCTGAATGGGGGAGGAACAAGTCAGATGCGTTTGTCCCTGCAAAGTCCCACAGTGGATCCATCCCAGCCCCCTTTTCCAAAATCATTTGCTAGATTGGCTTCTTAGCCCGGCTTCTTGGAAGTAGCTTGTCTTATACATGCCTTAATTTCTGGTTCTACATTCCTAAGACCCACAAAGCAGAAGATAATAAAAAGTGGAAGCATGGTCACGGTCTGAGGTACACTAACCACATCTGTGAAAATAAATGCCCACTATTGTTATGTCACTCTTTGGTAAAAGAATTCTCAATAAATAGGAAGTAGAATGAGTCGCTAGGTGAAGTGTAAATACTCTCCTATCCTAAATCATCAGTAAATGAAGAAGTCAGAGCTAGGTTCCTATCGCTCATCATGTTAATCCTATGACTTTCTTAGTCTAGAGTGCTAATAAATCAAATCATCATATCAGTGGGCCTCTCCCGACAGGTTTTACCTTGTAGACCCCAAAACTCACTTTGTCAGAGTGATTTCAAGTCGACTTGGAGCACAACTAGTTACACAACTTGATCTCATTGAAATATTTGGTGCCTGCTGATATGTTCAAACAAATTCACCAGATCTTGAGTGTGTTCTGGCAGTTAAAGCTATTAAGTGAGTAGATAGACAGCAGGTTATTTCATTGCTGGTTGAAAAAGCCAGCTTTCTTTTCTCCTCTTTTTATGTGACAGCACTGTAATTAGCCTTAATCAAATACTATTTGTGTTAGGTGCTGTAACTTTGCTTCCTTAGCCAGGAAACTCTGCCAATCGAGCAAAAGCAGAAATACAACTCTGGTCAAAAAGCAGGAGAGATGGGCACGAGGGATATGGGAAGCCTGTGCTATCTTTGCAATTTTCTATAAACCTAAAGCTGTTCTAATATAAATACGAGTTTAATCTACAAAAAGGAAGAAAGACGGATCTGAGAGAGGAATGAGAAAAAGCAATGCTATTTAATGTGAGACTTGAAGTTGAGCAGCTTCCCATGTAAAAGCAAGCTTTAGAAATAGTCAAGTAGTTAAAAACATATGGTTCATTTGGAGATTCTGGGTTTATTCTCCCACTACACTGGGGACACTCCAGTGCTGCCTTTTTTTTTTTTTTTAACCTCTGCAAGTACATTCATAGTGGAGACGAGAGCCTGGTGAAGGGATAGACAATAATCATGAATAAAACTGATTCTTCCAATGTCTATCCAAACTTTTAGTTTGTTTCCCTCTGTGTCTCAACCCCAATATTTATTTCCATATCCCTGGAAGGGAGAGCTCTTCAAACAGTTTGCAAATGAAATTAGTGAACAGGTAAGGCAGTGCTTCTCAAATTTAATGTTCATACAAATCGTCTGGGCTCTTGTGAAAAAAACACATTCTGCCTTGGTAGGTCTAGAATGGCCCCTAAGATTCTGTATTTGTAACAAGCTCCTCCTTGATACAAAGCTGTTGGTCCATGAACCATATTTGGGATAGCAAGGGTATAAGCAATAGTAATTGGGTGAGTGACCCAACTGGTCCAAAGCAGAACCATGGTATCTTGTCTACACGGCTGACAAAAAGAGGTCTGCATGAAGCAGTGGCCAACAAAACAGAGAGACATTTTCTATTTTCCTTGGTCAACAATCCCCATATCAAAACTTTAAAGGACATTGGTAGAAGAGCATTATAGCACTGGTCAAACTGTCCATTAGCTCAGAGAATCCCAGCAATAGAAGCACTCCTTATTCTTGTTCAAAGTGCCCCAGCCACGATGGGGAGGCATCAGGTTCACTATAGAAGAGAAAAATCAGTGATACTGATTTTTTTGTTCATTATTCTGACCATGTTTCCTCATATCTCAAATTCTGTATCTATAAAATATTAGCTATTGGAACTAGGATATTTTGAAGGAAAAAAATGCTAAGATCCTCCCCCAAAAGTGCTTTATCATTTTAGGAGCTGGATCTTCCCTCTGTTCCACAGGGGGTGCCTATTGCAGGATGAAGGAGCTTTCTGCCAAATGGTTCACAGTCACTCGACAAAGACAGGATTCATTTGATTCCATCTAAAATGATAAGGCCAGGCCATTAGCTACTTTGAATAACTAAAAAACATATTTCTTCCAACTCGTGGAAAGTATTGTGGTAAATGCCACATTTCTAGTTCTCCTCCACTAGTTGTTTGTTTGTCTGTTTGTTTTTTACCCTCCTCATACAATTTTTTAATTCAAAACAGTGGATCTTCTGTTTCTTTTAGATTTCTCCCATATCTTGAATAATGTGATTCAAGTAGGCTTTAGATCCAGTGGTGTGCAGGCAAATATTTAACAATCACCTCTACAGGAAGAAAAGCCCTGGTATATAACTTTTGATAATTTTTATGGTGTGAGTACTCCCACTATGGCTGACTTCAAGTACTGGCCTGACTTTACTGAACAAAGAATTAGGAAAAGATGTGCGTAATCACAAACCTATACAAGTCCACTCTGGTATACAAAAACAAGTGACCCCAAAGATTTAAACACTACTGTTTTCAAAATTAAACTGTAATAATCCAGGAAGGATAAATGTATTCTGTAGCTTTAAGGCAGCTTGTCTCTTAAAACGTTTTCGTTTTGTTATTGAAGAGAAGAAATACATAAGCCCTGTGTCTTTATAAGCCAAAAATAATTCCTAGCTAGTGTTTTTCTTCAATGATAACCTCACAATCTGTATAATCTTATAAAGTAAGCCCACTTGGATTTTAATGACACAAACATGCTGGAGGTTCAGAATTCTTCCAGATGACCTTGAGAGTTGAACTCTTCCCTTTTTGTTTTTGGCTCATTCCAAGCTCTTCCTTCCATGAACTATAAGCTCAGTCAGCCTCTGTGGCCTTTGGGTTTACAGAAAAGGCTGAAATCACTGTGGTTTTCATTGTCCCTTACAACTATTTCTGAGAATAACGGTAGCTTCATAGCTTTATTTCCTCTCGTATGTCAGAAATGATCTGCTTCACATTGAAAAAAAAATTCTATTAAAAAGAACACTAGAATGAGAAAACTGCATGTTTCACAAGTACTTATAACATAGGAGCATTTTTTTTTTTTTTTTGCCTATTAAATGTATACAACTCCTTCTAACATGCCATTCCTATATTCTACTTTTAACCTACCTGAAATTATTTAACTGTGTTTTCCCTCTTTTTACCCACAGTACACCTGCTTATTGCCAGTGAGTTTCTTACAAGGCGGCAAATGCAAACAAGGCTACAGTTCCCAGGATAGGGGGGAGGAAGGGCACTGGTGAAAAGTATCTAGCCAAGGAATGTAATTAACTTGAAGAAAAACATTTGCATCATGACTATACTCGTGTCTTTTTCCATCAGCAAAGCCCAAACCAAGCAAACAAAAAGTCGCTACCATTTGCCCACCACCCTGAACACAAACGATTTCTGGCAGAGCAGTAGACATAAAGAAAAAAAAAAAAATACTGCTTGAAACAAACCAGGAAAAAAATTCCTTCAAATCAAGTCTTCCTGCTTGCTTCCATCAGGCTCGGCTTTGCACCTTTTGAATTGTGTACTGTGCACATCTATTAACTCTTCAAAAATATATATACATGTGGGCTTGAAAGTGTTCCTATTTTTTGAACTTTTAAAATTCTTTTTTAACTGAGCACCCCATTTATGATGAACATATTAGGTTATAACACATGCAGAACACGGCCCGGTATACCCCCTACCAATCACCAGATGTTAGGAACTAGAAACATGCAAGGATTTTTCATGTTAGAAAAATGGTGGAAGTCAGCTCATCAAAGGCAAAACAGGCAGAATATGTCCCTGCCTTTGCCTCTCCTAAGATGCATTTAAATTCACTAGGTTCATCTCTAGTTTGACAGGATTATTAATGGGATGGGCTTACCACTCCTGTGGATGAATCTGTTAGCCACAGGAAAGCCTTTTACTATCCTGGATGTGTCTTACCAGGGCTTGCTGCCTGCCAGTAATCTCACAGTAACCAGAGATTCTGGCTAGTGATCAGTTTCTAACAGTCAAACTGGCAACATTATTGCCACTAAATTGTAGACCTGCTTCCCCCCCCCCACCCCTTTTTTTAAAAACATAAGATTTTGACCTTAACCAGAAGACTGGCTAATAGGCTTGAACAGTAACAAAAATACTCATCGTGAAAAAAAAGTAGTCACAATACCAGATCCCTTTGGATGTGGCAGAGACCTCTTGACTTCCCGCTAATCAAGGACACTAGCCCTGCGACAGGAAAATATTTAAAAAAGGGATGTGAAGAATCAGGATCTATTTGAGGGATAGGCACATACAGATATAGACATGAACATCACAGAAATAGCCAGAGACACAGATACATTCTAGTAAACAAACAAGTATTCATACCATTTTTAACAATTGGGAATAAATTTAATCAGGCATAAACTGAGAACAAAACAAAGACATCCTTATATTCTCTAGCATAAGAAACAAGCAGAAATACACAGCAGCCCATGGAAAAGAACTATCTCAGGGAATCTTCACAGATATCAGGGAATTCCTTACTGCTGGGTAAAAGGGGAAGGAGAAGGTGATACGAGGAGGGACACAAGGGCCGATCAGGGCAGGCAGTCACCCCCGCTAAATTTACAAGTTCTTGCCCTGGGGTCACTTTTCCGCCTCTCCATTTGTGCACTTCCTGTTGGTAGCATTTGGGAAACACAAGAAGGAAAAGGGATTGGAAGCGTGCTGGCATTTAAATACAATCTTACTCTATTTCTCTGCAGCCTAGAGTACATTCCTTTTTAAAAATAACATGAAAAAATATCAAGATGGTTTTCCTTTTAAAGGGGACACATGGACACACACACACACACACACACACACACACACACACACACACACGGCTATTCGCCATCCCCAGCCTTTTCCAAATGAAATCGGCCATCCTGAAGGCTGCTTGAAGAAGGCAATGAGAGAAGCTCTCCCTGCCAGGCCTACAGAATTCTAGAGGGCACCTAAAACCAAAAGCTCTCAGCAAAACCCAGATGCCAGCAAACTGCAAAATCAGTGTTTGCAGGACTGGATTGTGGCTGGCACAGGCTCGGAGAGGGTTTTTTTTCAACACCAGGGCAAAGGGGACAGACACCCTGCCTCCTGTACTGCATTCAGATCTCGCTTTTTGTTGTTTTTTTTTGCTATACTTATATCTAAATTTTCTGCCAGACATCCCAACAGACACACACACCCCAGGCTCCAACCGATTGGAGAGTCCCATTAGGCTGTCTATCCTTCCTTAAGAACACTCAGAGGGTAGACAGAGGCCCATCCTACGTTTATTCACATCTTAAGTCATGTAACACAGCGGACCCTATCTGACTTCCATTAATTGGCTGTTTTATCTCAGTGCCTCAGTTTCTCCAGAAGCTATTAATCTCTCTTGAGACATCCACTCCAAGTACATAAATTGAACTCCTGAGCAGCAGGCAAAACCATTCTTAGAGTTAACAATAGCTTAATATTAATATTATTATTTATATATCATTTATGGACCAGGCCCTCTTCTAACTGCTATATCTATATTAACTTACTAAATCTTCACAAGTTCCCTAGGTTTTACTACTTCCATTTTACAGACGAGGACACTAAGGCACATCCAGGTCAAGGAGCTGACACCTTAAGATGTAGAAGGGCTAGGAATCCGAGAGCGCCACGGCAGAGTCTTGTTCTCAAAGACTACCTCTCAATAAGAACTTTGTCAAGCAAAGACAACTGTTTAATTAAACATTTCATTTGCATGTCCTTTAGTGGTTGTGGGGAACACCGGAAGCAAGTCCCTTCCACTGAAGAGTGCAGAAAGGGGAGGCTGTTCATCTTTTCACCCCACCACCATTTTCCCCTTGTGGGAAAGCAAGCCAGTCAGCACGTGGTCCCCAAACTGCCTGGAAGCACTCAGACAAGTGACGACAAGCCAGACAGCAGACGTGAGCGAGGGCAATGGAAAACACGTAAATGGCGCTGGGTAGCGCAAGCCAGGGTGATGAAGAAGGTGGACGCAGCAGGGTCAGCCAGCTGGGTAAATGGGAGACCTCAGAAGAATGCTTCTGGAGCCTACGGCATGGTCAAGATAGCAATGGGCCCTAACCTGGGGAGGAAGGCTCCTGCAGAGTGTGAGAGAAAAATGATCTGTCACCCCCTCCTCTTTCCAGGTCACCCCACTGCACGCCAGTCAATGCTGGCTGACTGAAGACTTGTAGCCAGTCCCCTCACTATAGTTCAGATAGACAGATAGATAGGAGAGAGAGAGAGAGAGAGAGAGAGAGACTGGTTTAAAATACCAAAGACTGAGCCAGTCACTTCTCACTTCACCCCTACTCCTTTCTGCTTCCCCACATTTTTGCATCAGAAAATTACACTTAAAAAAAATGAACACACACACACACACAGTATCTCCTTTCAGCACATTCTTTTGTCAAGGACCTTTACAAGCACGAAAAATTTCCACATTTCATAATTTACAACAAACTTTTCATTTGGGTATTAAAATGTAGACATTTGAAAAGCTCCCTGACACCACTTTTCCCTACAATGGCAACATACTTATGTAAAAGAATTCACAATACAGATTTTATGTTAATATTCCTTAATCTTCACTTCTTGCATTTCAACCTAACTTCCTTCATAGGAAACAGCTTCCAGACTCCCCTTCAAATATTCATAGAGCCTATTGTGGACAAGGAAATCACGCTCCCCATAAACACATCCATCCTAACGGCCCTCCTCAACCTGGCTGCCACCATGAATGCTGGGAGCCACGACAATACTGGCTATTCTGCACCACAGACAAAGAAGCATTTGTGAGGTGAAGCAACTGATGGGAGTGGATACATGCTAGATAATGTCCTGGAGTTCCTAAAATCTTGATACAGATAAGCAGCAGCAAGGATTTTAGACCTGGATCTGCCATGAACATCTCACCCAGGGCAATAGCCAACTGCGTTTGATGTGGATTTATTTATTCAATGTAAGCTCTAAGGCCAAAGGGTCCCTGTCTACCAGGGATTCATAATGTAGTGGAAGAGACAGAACTATAAACACGAACCATAATCAAAGCAGAATGCAACCAGTGTCATAGAAGTTGTCTGCAAATGGCTGTTGTGGAAATGCAGAGAACCGATAATTAAATCAAACTGGGAGAATCAGAGCGGCTTCCTAGACCATGGGGCATTGGAGTTGGGCTTTGAATGGATTAGTTGGATGCTGATTGGTAGAGAAGAAACTGAGCAAGAAAGAAGATCACGAGGGAGAGCTGGAAGTAGGAAATGCCAGCAGCATGCAAAGGCAAGAGAGTGGGCAGGGATGCTGGAGCACAGTTTGTGGATGAATGTGGTGGCAGGTGGGAGGAAAGTAGATGGCGGCTTGGAAGACCACGGTGGTGACTTGGATTTACTGCACCCATTTAGGGTTTCAAGAGGAAAACAGAGCAATGGTTTTAAGAATGGACCAGAGAATCAAGAGATGAGTAAGCAGAAGGGAGGTTGGGGGGATGCCCAACTAGTTTCAGTGACAGATGAGGAGGAAATTCAGTTTCTTCTCAGGGTCTTTGTATCATTTTCTTTTCCTCAAACGAGGGAACAAGATCAATCATAGAAAAGATGAGACTAAGTACCTTGAGACCAGCTTAGGGGCTTGCTCTCCTCCGTTCTAAGTGTGCCTGGCACATGCCCTCATTGGGGCAACTTCCATGGAATTCTCACAGTTCCCTTTCATATCTGTCTCCTCAGTATTAGAAGTGCCTTATGAGCAGGGCCTATGCCTTTTCATGGGGTTTGCAGAGGCCTAGAACAGTGCCTAGCACACAGCAGGCACTCAAGTACCCGAATTATTCCACACTATAATGTCCAGTTCTCAGAATCAGGCATGGAACCTCCCATGACCACAAATAGGCAAACAAGAATCTACATTTCAGGTTTATACTGTTCACCAGAAACTGTCATACTACACCAAGGACCCCTTAGAGTACAGATCCATGTTCTAAGGACCTTGGAATTAATTTTGCAATGTCTTCATACTCCAGTTTTCCCTTCTACTTTTCTAAAAGTACAGCCACTGGCTCCCACCCCCTTTGAATGATCTACCCTTGCTACCATCACTTCCCATTGCACCCTCTGAGCTATGTAAATGGCCTGCAGCTGTGACTCACCACCAGTCTACTGGGCCTCTCTCAATCAACCACAATCTGGTGATTGTAAACTACTGAAGTACCCAAACGACTCTCTTTATCTCTAGCTCAACAGATTCTAGTTCCAAGGTCAACCTCCCCCATATTCTTGCACATACCAGGTATAACCATATTTAATGATGCTGCTATCCAAATAACACAATAGAATACTGAATAAACCCTCAATTATCATGAATCCCCCAATTCAGAAATAGAATAATATATAATTTGTCTTATACTTTATAGTAATATAAATAGGATCAAAAATGTAAGGGATCTCTTTAATCTCTAATGACTTATTTCTCTCCCAAGGAGTTATTTTTTGCATTAGCCTGATTATTCTCTGAAACTATTTTAAAACTTTTTAATTTCCATATGGCAAAGTCGCTTATGGCCTTGACCTAAACACTCTTTAATCTCCTCAACATTTCCATTTTTTTTCTGGTTAAGAAAAATTATTTTCTTAGCCCTCTCCACTTCTACGTCCAATACCAGCATTTAACTTTCTTTGGAGAGCCATTTCTCACAGAGACACCATGTTTCTATCATGCTACAAAAATTACCCTATTCAGACTTGGAAGAGACCTTTATAATGGTTCTTCGTAACTGGGATGATTTGCAGCAGGCTTGGCTCACTCACTAGTGAACCCACTTACTCTTGGAACCCCTCCAGCTTGTAAAGTCAAGATTCAAATTTATGCATTGGCAAAACTACAAGTGTCTTCCTATCTCGAATCTTTTAGGTTCATTTAAATACACAAAATGTTAAATCTGCAAACACCAGGGGTATACTAAGGAGCCAGTAAGTGTTGTTCTTTAGAGTAGTAGCCATGTTGAAAGACAATACGAAATACAAAGACAATACAAAATCTGTCACAAAAATATATCCAATCCATTGCTCAAAATGATTTTAGAGCTCAACTTTGAAATGGCTGTCAGAACCAGTGAACAGTCCTCATCAGAAAAGAGATGCCACGATTTTATAGTCACATCTTGGTTTTGACCCGAAATCGTATCACTCCATGGGATCACCAACCACCTTAATTAACCATTGGATTTAGCTCTTATGCTTTTTCAATTCCTACAGGAGTCAAATCCTTTAAAATAGTTGCTATTAAATAAAAGTAGTAGTCAGAAATGTGTTTAAATGAGTGAACTTTTGGGGAAGATGAAATATTCTACATCATAATTGTGATGGTAGTTATATAAATACATACATTTATCTAAACTCACATAAGTGTACACTGAAAATGAATGAATTTTATTTCATGTAAATATCTCAATTTTAAAAACTGAAAAGAAGTATGAACTGAAGAAAATTTCCAAAAAGGAACTGTCCATATCTTAAGTATAAAAATAAATGTATGTTTGACATATATTTATTTTGTTCCTTTAAAGTTGTTTGACAACTCTAAAGGAACAACACTCATTTATACTAGTTAGAGAACTATATACATATATACACAAACATATAACAAAATAAAACAGAGAACACTGTCCCTAAAATAGGTGCAAAAATACTAGATACTTCATTTTATCTTTCATACGAATATCTCTTTGAGAAGACTGTATTTCTCATGAATTCATTGAGCCATTTATATCTTATCTTGGATTCGTAATAACCACTGATGCTTATCTGTTAGATGACTAGTTAGAGTTCAGTGTGTAGCCATAAATCAAACTACTTGGTTCATTTGGGCACTTCATCCTTCTTAGCATTACTATAATCATGACATGGTCAGCTAACTTAACTGACCTACTCATCAAGTCGGACCATGGGTCACCAATACTGGATGTGAAAAGAGTTCTCCAAAGCCAGCAGGATTTCTCTACAAGTCTTTCCAAACCTCAGGAGCTTTGGTTTGGCTGCTGTGCATGAAAAGTAATGGCAGACTGAATTCACATTCCATATGTCATTCAGTTGTCTTGGTCATAGATAGGCCAAACTCAAAACAGCGCTGAATTTACTGAATTTCCAGTTAAAACACTGGAAAATCATTATTGATTTGTTTGGGTGGGTCCTGCATTTTGAAGGTGAAGTGGAATGTCTATGTTCTGGGCCACATCCTCTTGGAAAGCACTTTGTTTCATTGTATATTTACTACTGGAACAAGGACCTAGCATCACCCCTAAATGGAGCTATTTTCAAGTAAACTTTATCTTTCAGAAGAATATCTCTGGGTCAAAGGATAAATTAGGTCTTCTGTAATAGTTCTAGTAGTCCATCAACACCTATGAACATCGTAAGTTCACATTTGTAATTAAAATTAATAGTTTCCCAAAGAAAAGCTCAGAGGATGGGACTCAGCCATGACTGTCTTTCCTTTTTGGACAAAGAATGGTAAAAAAAAAAAAAATTGTTTTTAATCCAAAATGTTTCAATAAATCTTACTGAAGCATCAAGAATAGATGTATCACATAGCGATGACAGGATTCTCTTTTACCATTTTATTAGAACAAATACCTCCAAGAAAGGCAACATTTTTCATTTTTCATTCTCCCATCCAACAATATTCACAAGCAAATCCCTAAAATCCAAAAGCCAAATCACACACAAGTATTTTATGTGGTTTTCTGATTCAGAGTATCTGTGAATTAAAAATGTGACTGATGAATTAAGGGCCTATGATGTTCCTTTAAAAACAAACCCCCCAAACTACTTACTTTTATATTAAATTGAACTTCATAAGCATCTGTTACCTATGTGCTATGTTAACTAACATTATAAGGAACTTTGGAGAAGTAGAAGGTACAGTATCATCCCTTAGTGAGCTTATCACCTACTTACAAAAGCTATTTACTAATTAAACAATTAGCTAAGTGAACCTGAGCAATATCCTAACCTTTGCTGGGCCTCAGTTCCCACACTTATGAAACAAAGGAGTCAGAAGTGATGATACTGAGGCCCCTTCTGGTCTCAAGGTCCGCAGGGCTTTGGTAGGATACCTATGAGAGCCGCTTAGAAGACAGTGAAAGACAGCGCACCATCAAGTCCAACGCACACAACAAGTAATCAATACAGTAGGTCAGAGCAGAGAGAAATCAATTTGGGGGTGGTAAAGTTTTTCTCCAAAAGCAGAAACTTCAGCTTGGATTTGAAGGATGAGTAAGATTTGAAGGGGTGGGAGTCACCCTTTACTGTGAGTGCAGAGGGCTTTTGCAGGGTGAGTGGAAAAGTTCTCGAGGAGGGTCTGGGAGGAGGAGGAGTTTATGTCGGACTCTGGGGAGTGGGGGGGTTAAGTAGGGAAAGTAATGACCTGATGACATGATCCTATTAACCTGTAGATCAAATCACACTGTACTTCTCAGAACCAAGCAGCAGCATCCCATTTCTCCTAGATCAAGGCCAAGGTCATTGCAGTGGTGCACGACGAACCCCTGCATCATCTGCTCCTCCCCACTCCCATGAATTCCCCTTACTTCTCACTACTCTCCTCCAGCAGCCTTCTCAGGCCTTTCCTCAAATATCTGACAGGCTTCAAGTTTTTTGTTTGTTTGTTTGTTTGTTTTGTTTTAAGATTTTATTTATTTGACAGAGAGATGGAGAGAGCCCAAGTGTAGGCAGAGTGGCAGGCAGAGGGAGAGAGAGAGAGAGAGAGAGAAGCAAGTTCTCTGCGGAACAGGGAGCCGGATGTTGGACTCGATCCTAGGACGCTGGGATCAGGACCTGAGCCGAAGTCAGATGCTTAACAGACTGAGCCCCAGGTTGAAGTTTTACACTTGCTTTCCTTCTGCTGGACCGCTCTTCCTCTGGGTATCTACGCTCAGCTACCTCTTCGCATATTTGCTTTAAAGTCACCATCTCACTAAAACCTTTCCTATCACCGGGGCGCCTGGGTGGCTCAGTGGGTTAAGCCACTGCCTTCGGCTCGGGTCATGATCTCGGGGTCCTGGGATCGAGTCCCGCATCGGGCTCTCTGCTCAGCAGGGAGCCTGCTTCCTTCTCTCTCTCTGCCTGCCTCTCTGCCGATTTGTAATTTCTCTCTGTCAGGTAAATAAATAAAATCTTTAAAAAAAAAAAAAAAAAAAAACCTTTCCTATCACCACATTTTAAATTGCAGCCCATTCCTTCTATGCACACAAAGACATACAGGCTCTCTTTTTCTCTCTCTCACGTGTGTGCACATGTGAACACGTGTGCGTACACACACACACACACACACACACACCCTTTCCTATTTCCCGTCCCTGCTTTATTTTTTCCGTAACACCTCCCACATTCTACCATATATACCATTTATTCTGTAAAATGTGTCTCCATACTGGACCCCGTCTCCCTCTCTCGAATTAAGAAGCAAATGCCATGAGGGCAGGATGTATTTTATTCACAGTCTAAAGAGTCTAGAACAATGCCTGTCCTAAAACAAGGCCCTGGTGAATGAATGCGTGAATAGGATGAAAAGGGTATGAGGCCTATTAATCTCACAGGTTGAACTGTAGGCAGGACAGCCCAGAGGTCATTACAATCAGAGTGTGAGGTCATGACAGCCCAAACTCAAGGAGGGCCGTTGGGAGAGAGAGACCACACTGAGGAGTAACAACCAGAGGCAACCGTTAATGAATCCAAAACCCAGGCATGGGTTTAAAGGAAAGATATTCACCGTTGGGAGTAAGGAGAATGTTCAAGGGCAAACGAGGACCTGGAAATGCACTGAATATAAAAGGAGGCAGAGTTTTATAAACAAATACCCATCAGATTTAACTTCGGTTGTTTCCAAACATAATTTGATTGCAATTTTCTTCCTGCTCACATTTCTGAGAGCAGCTGAAAGGAAACTAAAAAAGAAGGAAGTGGAAAACGTCCAACATGCCATGTTTTCCTTTTAAGGCAACTTCAGCCTGAATGGCCGGGCAAAACCTTGCACACATTTCACAACTGGTTCTCTATCAGATCTCAAGGACACAAAATAGAAGACGGGAAACACAGAGCCTACACTTCTGCTACGTTGTTTTTCTTTTTTCTTCGCTTCATCATGTTTTCTTCTCCAAAACAGCAATCAATGCAGATGACAATACATCTTTCTAACATCAGCCTGTGTGTAATTAAATATATTGAACACGGAAAAAGAGAGAAGGTTTGTAGCATGGCCTTTACCAGTCTCTGCAGATGTTAAGACTTTAGACTAGAGTCACAGTAAGAAAATACGGTATAGGTGAGGCTAATATTTTATTCCTGTATTTCTTTGGAAATTATTAAAACACAGTACGTTAACACGGTCCTCCAATATTATTTGCAATCATATGTGATACCTTCAGGAGAAAAAAAAGGAAGATGGCTCTCTTTCTCATTTACTGGTATCTCAAGCATAGTTGAAAAGATATGCGAGGGTGATTATATGTAGGAGAGGAGCTCTAAGACAGTCCTACACTTCTGCTAGCTCAAATTTTACTATTATCTCTTTAGAGATTCAGTATTTTTCCCCCCGAGGCATTTGCATAATTAGGTTTGCTTCTATATTTGTTTTTCTGCCTTTCAAATATGTACCCTAAATCAGCCCTAAGTCAGTGGTTGTCGACTGGGGGTGATGGCCAGAGTCACCCCTCTAGGCATTTGGCAATGCCTAGAGAGACATTTTAGCTGTCTCAGCTGTGGAGGGGAGTGCTACACACATCTGGTAGGTAGGGTCCAGGGATACTGCTACAAATACACGGAACAGCCACACGACAAAAAATTATCTGATCCAAAAGGTCAAGATTGCTGAGGATGAGGAACCCTGCCCTATATTAACTCAGAGATCCCCACATTATGATAAAGTAATAACCTTTTTAGTCTAAGTGTGTCCTTCACAGAGGCTTAAGTAAAAAAGTCAAAACCTGCAACTTGCATTGCTTAAAAATGCAGTCAGACCCTGCTTTGGAACATTCTGTCCCTATCGGTAATGCTCTTTAGGAACATTTAGATTAAATCTCCAGATAAGCATTAAAAGGATGTTCTATGCTTTCTTCTGTTTCTGCACAGAAATTCAGGGAAATTCATAATCACAGAATCAGGGAACACCAAAGCTAACAGAGACCTTAGAGGTTGTTACGACAAACAGTCTCATCTTACAGTGTGGGTGGAAGAGTAGGTGGTGGTGGTGCCAAGGGAGGTCAAGGGACTTGCTTCCTGGCTCACAACTGGTTAGTTTTACGGCTGGGACTCACCCCGTTCCTCAGGTCTGTGCTCCTTCAACTTCCATCAGAAGCAGATGTGGAAAATGGGAGTCCAAGGAGGTCACAAAGAAACCCTTGGACTGAAGTCTACCTCTTGATTTCAAACTCATAGGCATGAAGCTAACAAGCAGATGGGTGCCATGACATGTGCTCTAGCCTTGGGAGTGGAAAACCAGCCAAGCAGGTTTGCAGACCTCTCCCGAGGCCCAGCCGCCAATTAGCCAGGACCTCTCAAAGGGGCCCAGGAAAAGGGGGGAAAAAAAGTCTCAACAGCTGGCAGGTACATCTCTGAGGCCAACTCTCTGAGAAAGTCCTCCCCAAAAAAGATGATCTAGAAATGCTTGAAGAACAAGTGGCAGATGATGGCCCCTCTGCTCTCTCTCCTCCCACTGAAGGGGCAGTTGGACCCTCTCCAGATCCTCCAGGTGCTTCCCATGACTTCCTAGCACCAACCACATCAGGAGAAAGAAGAAAACACACAAGTGCCCTGGGTATTAGCAACTTCCTCTCTCCCCAGGGTCTCCAGCCCAGGTCCTGGTGGGTTGTCAAACCACCTGGGGTCTCTTTTGGGCTCTCCGTTCCCAATCTGTTCACAGGGGCTCCATTGGCCCTCCCATGAATGATGTCCTTCCCAGACACCATGCCAGGCGGCCTGCCCCTTTCCAGCTGCCACCATCTGTCCTTTCCCCACAGAACCGACCATAAAGCAGGCAGCAGACCCATCACTTCTCCATTTTCAGAAGGCGCGGAGGCAAGTACTCATCCTCCTTTCGTTCTCACAGGGCTTCGTGACTAGCTACTTTTAGAGAAACCAACCCGACCAGAAGCAACAAACCTTCCTGTGTGCTATTAGTGAATCCTATCAGCCACTGTTTACTAAGCATCTTGTATGTGTCTGGCCTTGTGTTAGATGTTACTCCTACATTCCTTCTAAACCTTTTTTAACGCCCCCCAGAAGGTAGGTATTTTTACTTCCACTCTAAAGGTGAAGGAACCAAGGACTAGAATGATTTCAGGCCACCTCAGAGCCAGTAAATCACATTTTTAGACATTTTCATCTAAGTTACCTCTTTCTTCAACATGACGGAGATGAGTCTAGACATGCTTGGCTCACAGTTCCATCCTTAGATCTTTCTTGTCATGCCTAGAGGCAGAGTTCATCCACATCATCCACACTCCCCTGAGACGCCCACTGCTTCCACCTCCCTGTCTGCCCCATCTGCCCAGCCCCTTCTATGTTGGTGTTTGCCACCTGCCACCTTATCTCCATCTAGGCCCAGCTGCCAACAGCTGGATTCCTGGTTTTCTGGAGCAACAACATTAGTAAGTGGGGTCTGAGACTATCCCACTGTCCCACGCTGGCTCTAGGTGGGAACAGACAGACTCTCAGGGCCCAGCTGGGGATCAAGCTGTAGATTATTATTTTTTTTTAAGATTTTATTTATTTATTTGACAGAGAGAGAGAGAGATCACAAGTAGGCAGAGAGGCAGGCAGAGAGAGAAGGGGAAGCAGATTCCCTGCTGAGCAGAGAGTCCGATGCGGGGCTCGATCCCAGGACCCTGAGATCACGACCTGAGCCAAAGGCAGCGGCTTAACCCACTGAGCCACCCAGGCGCCCCTCAAGCTGTAGATTTGCTGGACCATCCTACTATCTGCTTGGCTTTCCTGTGACAGTACTTTGGGCAAATATTTCCCCAACCATTCAGTTTCTTATAGATCCTGAGCCCAGCCCTGACCCTCTCTGGAGGCCCTAGTTTTTACTGGCGTCTTTGTCCCAGGGCTAAAGTCTTGCTCTGAGGTCCTTCACCTCATCTTGAAGAGCCTTTTTGGTCTTTACAAGCTCTGTACCCACAGATAATAAAAACTGCATCTACCCTTAGAACCAGAAGTCAAGCTCCATTCATCTCCCTTAAAGACTCCCTTCTCCCTGTGCTCCTCTCCCCGTCCCCACAGCTCCTTTTAACTTTCTTTTGACTTGATTTTGTGCTAGTTTCTTAGGCATGGTAAGGGCCTCTTCGCCAACCTCCACTCCTGGTCTAGACTCAGGCTACTTCATTCTTCTGACAGGAGAACATACAAAAAACCAGACACCTTGGGCCACAAGTCTACCCACCCCTGAGATCCCAGTAATCTGGAAAGACTTACAGAGGTGCTTATAGTCTAATAATAGAATAAAGAGTCCAAAACAAGAGTCATCAGACTCTGGGAGGATTCATTATCCATTCAAAAATAATTACTTAGTAGATACTGTGTAGCCAGTGCTAGTCCTGGTATGTGGTTCTGGAAATCAGTAGTAAACCAGGTGTCTGCGGCAGGATACAGGCAATAAATACATAAACAAATAAGAAAACAACAATTGGTGGTAAGCCCCATGCAAAAAAGTAAAATACAGGGGCACCTGGTGTTAGGGCCCAGTGTGTGTTAGGGCCTCTGCCTTCGGCTCGGGTCATGGTCCCAGGGTCCTGGGATTGAGCCCCGCATCGTGCTCTCTGCCTGCTTCTCTGCCTACTTATGATCTCTGTCTGTAAAATAAATAAATAAAATCTTTTAAAAAAAAAAGTAAAATAGGGTAATATAATAAAAGAGAATGGTGTCCTCAGAGAAGTCTTCTCTGTGGGTGATCTTAAGCTGAGATCTGAGTGACAAGAAGAAATTCAGGCACAGGTCCTGGGCTGGCAATAGAAAAAAATGTCAGTGTTGTTGTTTTAAATAAACTTTCATTTTGCAATAGTGTATTTGTTTGCTAGGGCTCCTGGAACAAAATACCACAGACTGAGTGGCTTAAACAATAGAAATGTAATTTCTCTCAGGTCTGGAGGCTGAAGTCCAAGATCAATGTGATCAGGGGCTGGGTTCTTCTGAGGCTTCTCCTTGGCTTGCAGACGGCTATTCTCTTATTGCCTTTTCAGAGGGTTGTTCCTTTGTGCACGGGTATCCTTGGTGTCTCCTGCTTTTCTTATAAGAACACTAGTCATATTGGATTAGGGCCCTACCATCATGGCCTCATTTTAACTTAATCATCTTTTCAGTGTCCTTATCTCCAAATCGGTTATGTTCTGAGGAACAGGGGATTGGGATTTTAACACAGGAATTGTGGGGAAGGGAGGAGGGGCACAATTAAGTCCATAAGAGAGCTCTAAATTTACAGAAAAGTTGCAAAGATAGTACAGAGAGTTCCCACACACCCTGTCCTCGGTGTCATTTGTTGTTAACATATCAGTATGGTACATTTATCACACCTCATTATGAACTGATACTGACATATTACCATTGACTAGAATTAACACTTTGATTCAGATTTCCTTACTTTTTATCTAATGTCAATTTTCTGTTCCAAATTCCATATGACACTCCATTTAGTCGTTATGTCTTCTTGGGCTCCTCTGGCCATGATAGTTTCTCAGACTTTTCTTGTGTTTGAAAACCAGTTTGGAGAGGACTAGTCTGCTCTTTGGGGAGGACTAACCGGCTAACTAACAGAAGGCCTCTCCCATGGGATTTGTTCTGATGGCGTTCTCATTGGCTATGGGTGTTACGGGTTTGCGGGAAGAAGCCCACAGAAGGGCCCTTCTCAACGCATCATATCAAAGGTACATGACATCAACATGATTTACCACTGCTGATACAAACTTGGGTCATCTGAGGCACTGTTTTCCCAGATTCCTCCCTCTACAGTTACTCTTTTTCCTCCTTTCCATGTTTTCTTCTTCAGGGGGAAGTCACCATGCGACTATGTGAGCTTGTTCAGGAGTGGGAAATCATGCTGTACTTCTTTGATAGTGGAACCATCTACATAAATTATGTGAAATTCTTCTGTGTGGGAGGTTTGCCTTTCTCTCCATTTATTTATTTATTCAATAATTTATTTATATCAGTATGGACTCAAGGATGTCTATTTATACTCTGGGTTATAATCCAGTGCTAGTTTATTTATTTTGTTGCTCAGATTGTTTCAACGTTGGCCACTGAGAGCTCCTTCAGTTGGCTCCTCTGTCCCTTTGGCATTCTCCTGTTACTTAGGAAGCGGGGACACGGGGTGGGGCAGGGTTTGAACATTTCCTTACTTCTTGCCATTATAAGATTCTCTAGGCTCATCTTCTATACTTCCTGCTCCAGCCCTACAATCAGCCATTTCTTCAAGAAGCCCAGGTTCCTTTTACTGGAGAATGGTATGAGAAACCAAGATCTGGGCACCAGAAGCGTTCATTGTTCCTGAGATATCATGCCTAAGCCCTCTCAACTGATTGAGCAAAGGAATATACCTGTGAATCGTAACCTGTGTATAACTTACATTTATAAATATTTCTTTTTGTTAAATAAACATTTCTATTGGTATCCAAATGTAACTATATTAAGTTAAACGCCGGTTCATACTACTATCTCCAGTGCTGGTCTGTTACCTTAAGGATCATTCTAGCCTTCTGTCCCAGCTTTGCTGTAACACCCCATTTCAAGAGGGAGAAACCTGCCTCTCACAACCCACCACCCATTTACTTAGTTGTTCAATTTGAATATCATTATAGTTGTTTCGGTATTGTTAATCTGTACCTTCCACAGGAAAAAACTATCAGTTAGAGGGGCGCCTGGGTGGCTCAGTGGGTTAAGCCACTGCCTTCGGCTCGGGTCATGATCTCAGGGTCCTGGGATCAAGCCCCGCATCGGGCTCTCTGCTCAGCAGGGAGCCTGCTTCCCTTCCTCTCTCTCTGCCTGCCTCTCTGCCTGCTTGTGATCTCTGTCTGTCAAATAAATAAATAAAATCTTAAAAAAAAAAACAAACCTATCAGTTAGAGAACAGTGATTACATATAGCTCCTTTTGCCTCGGGTTTTGCAGGCCCTACTCGTTTCTAAAGCTCCCAAGGTCAGCACCTTTATCTTCCACTCTTTTCAATGAGGCTACTTCATATACTTGCAATAGCTTCTTCAGTCAAAATGCGTGTTCTCTCTGGTATCTTCTGACTCCCTGCATGTATCTTTTTAAAATTTGTATACAGTAAGTTTCATTCTTTGTGCTGTAAGTTCAATCAGTTTTGGCAAAGGCAGGGTCATATATTCATCATGATAGTATCATACAGAATAGTTCACCACCCTAAAAACTCCCCAGTGCTTCACCTAGTCCACACCCTCCCTTCCCCTCAAATACGTGGCAACCACTGCTCTGTTTATCTCTACAGTTCTGCCTTTTACAGAATGTCATAAAAACAGAATCATACAATATGTAGCCTTTTCAGGAGCACGCACACGGATGTTTTTATAGAGGGGTGATGGCCAACAGTGTTCAGTGTTGCTGAGCGGTAAATAAGTGCAGAAGTGACAGGTATTAGCATAATACAGGCTAGGTCCAGAAGTTTCCAGCAGTAGAGCTGAACTTACGGATTGCTATTTTAGTTTTCAAGGTAAGTGACATGAGAAGAGGATTGTAACACCGGACTCCAGAGAAGGGAAATCTTACCAGGGAGCAGAGCTCTAAACAAGAAAGATCACTCTCAGAGATCCTCAAGTCATAAAGTACATCACATGTTGGGTAACAGGCAGAAGGATGGGTCAATACTTTGCAGCAGTTTAAGTCTCATAGCACACAAATAAAAGGTCAGTGCTTTTATATATGCTTACACTATTTATTTGAGCTAAAATGGATTGTAATCCACAGTGAAACATGCCCAATTAACTTGGGAATCACTTAAACCAGCTGTCTATGTCATTTTGCCAAGAGGCCCCAAATGGAGAGTGAATGTGTACAAGGATTAAGATTCTGTGCTCTCTAGAAATCACCATGTATAGGTAGGTGTCCACTGAAAGCCTCATCTGGGGGCAGGATACACATGCCCATATTTGCCCTGGCTTGTGGGGAATTCACCAGAATTCCACCGTGTGCTTCAGAGGCCAAGGAGTGCTCAAGAAACAAACAAAAAAACACCAAAAGAGGCAATAAGATTTCCACTGAGACCCTTACAACAATTTTTTTTCTGTAAATTTTGGAATACAGGCTCTTAAAGACTGGCCATGTAAATCGATCAGATCTCTTTGCTGTCTCTAATATGACCTCTCCTCATACTCTTCTCAGTCTTATTCCTGTTGGCTTCCCAAGTTCACTGGTGGACCTGTTAGCACCAATCAAGTTGTTTCTTCCAGCTCTACTGAAAGCAGTATCCGGAGGAGCAGAGCAGCAAACCAACACATACTCTCCACCATCCACGGCTCTCATGTGTCCCCCGTAGATGGCTGGAAACAAACTGCTTTTTCTGATTTTGGGCACAGACAGTACTATCACTTGTCATCAGGGTGTATAACATGTAAGAGTCATTTGTTTATTTTCTCGGTTGACCTCCCTCTTCTTGTATTGTGCCTCCTTGCACTGAGTATCAAAGTTCCTTAGCGTACATCAGGGACGGGTAGATTTGCCAAGATCCAAAGAGAAAACATCTTGGAAGGAAGCCGAGAAAACAGTGTATCCACTGAATTTCTACTTCTTTTTATAACTACTTTTAGTCATTATCAGTGGATTAAACACACACACACACACGCATACATGCACACAACTGATTAGTTCTGGTTGTTATTCATTATTCTTCCACTTCTTGTTTCTAAAAAATCTGCATTACAAACAACCCTCCAGGATCTTATCCCAATCAACCTATCTCAAGTCTTACAATTAATATTCCTGATACAACCACTACGCCATTCGACTTTTTTTTTTTTTAAAGCAACAAAAACCAGTGCCAATGAATCACGAATCTCTATGAAAAGAGGGCCAAAGAGGTTAACCAGAGAGTGAATTTGACATTGCAAAACAGGAACCTCCCCCGTGTTTCTCTGCTCACTAAAGCCAGTGGTTTGGGTTAACACAGGAAATGCAGTAAACACACAGTAAACTGTACACACAAAGCAGCCATCAGCAATTTGCCTGGTGGGGTCGGATAGCATGTGGCTGATAGGTCTCGGGAGATGAGGAACAAACAGCCATGATGGATTAAGTGATTGCTATTGGCTGTGCGCTTGCCCTGCATATTTCACTGTGGACAGTAATCAATTACCAGAGACCAGTAATGATACCAATCAAACGCACTTAGCACTTCTGTGCTGTGAACCTGAGGGCGGCCGACCTGCCAGTTGGAAAAGGCTTACGGCTGTGTGAGAAGTGATATGTGAGGTCGCCACTGGGAAGCCTTCCGATCCGGGGAAAGCAGGCTTCTTTCCCTCATGTTAAAAAGATAAATGGATAAATTAGCCACTCACCTGCCCTACATTAAGGTTTCTTTTAAAACAAGCAATACTCTCCCTCTCCCCCTCTCCCAGAGGGATGACCGTTTATAAATATTTTGGCGTAGTGTGAAGTCTCCTGGTCAGCAGTTTCACGTGGGCAAACAGCCTCAAAGAAAACGACCGAACAGAAGCTGTGGTAAAGCAGAAAGATGGCCAACCGCCTGCTTCTGAATACCACCGGTCACCATAGAGTTCCGTTGCTATGATGTCACTCCCTGTCTTTGTGTTCTGTGGTGGGAATGCCAAGCGTCATCCCTGGAGATCCAAAATGGACCAGTCTAGAATGCTGCTTTTTATGGTGTCTGTGAGAAGTTGAAAAAGAAATGAGTCTATGTTTTTAACGTGTCAAAATATCAGTCAGTCCCCGCTCTTCTTGGGGTTGGGTGTCTTATTTTCTTCCTTCACAGTCATCTCTACCTTTATGCTATGGTGGCTCTCAGGAAGAAGCACAGAGCTGTGAGTCTGCAGTCTTTTTGAGCCTTTACTGGGCTGCTGGTGCCCTCTCTTCTGTCGCCTGTTTGTCTAGTGCCCGTCTGGACAGAAGAGGGTGGACTGTCCCACAATGACCGCATTGACGGACCTTTGGCCTTAACACACGGTAACTAACTTAACAATGGTAACCAACCAAGAGAGCGGGGTGTAGGGAGCCTCAGAAGAGTTGTCCCACACTTAATTCCTGAGGTTTATTTTTGCTGTGTTTTAACGGTTTTTCCAGACAAGTATAAATTCCCTTTTCATGAGGTGGAGACGAACAGAAGAGACCAAGTCCATGAAAGGCTTCCATTAAACTGTTGTTCACAAATCACTTCAGTTCTTTAGTCATCCTGGCTTAAACGTATGCAAAACGAGGATGGGAAAGGACAAAAGAGGGAGCATTTTAGGGTGGTGGGAAGAGTCTAGATTTTAAATGGTGTGGTGGTTACACGACTGTACACATTTTTCGAAGCTCACACTGTACGCTTAAGTTTGGCGTGTTCGTTGAGTATAAATTTTTTAAAAAGGTTTTATTTATTTGAGAGAGAGAATGAGAGAGACAGAGAGCATGAGAGGGGAAGGGTCAGAGGGAGACAGACTTCCTGCTGAGTAGGGAGCCGGATACGGGACTAGATCCCAGGACCCTGGGATCATGACCTGACCCGAAGGCAGAGGCTTAACCCACTGAGCCACCCAAGCGCCCTGTTGTATGTAACTTTTATCCCAATAAAATTGAGTTAAAAACTCCTAACCAGCAACTCCCAATGAACAAGACAGATCGTCAGAGGGGGAAGTGAGACAAAATGATATTATCTTACCCCTGTGAAATGGGGCGATACTTTCAAATACCACACATTGCGAGAATCACGTTGCCCTGAGTAGCAAGCAGGAAAGTGGAGTCTGGGGGAGGGGGGAGTGCTCACGGTTCCAGCCTGACACTTTTCAAAGGCAGTGGCTCCCTATGGATTTACTAAATTGCAAGCTGCCTCAGTTAGCAGAACTGCCCCCTTCCCAGAGATCTATGAACTCTGTGCATCCACGAGTACAACCCAGCGTACGGCTCCGGATGGGAGAGAAGCCAAAATCTCAGCCAAGGACACAAATCTCCCAGAACCACCAGAGGGGTTGCTCTCCGGTAAAAAAAATGTTCTGAATGGATTCATTCATGTCCCATTATCAAGACTGTTCCTAATAATATGTGCCACCTTACCAATGCCACAAGGGCATGGTGAGAATTAATGAACTAATGAGGCCTCTGGAGTACTTTGCCAGGGAGAATGCCTGGAGAATCAGAACCATCTGATTCCCCTGAGCCCGAATTTAAGGACAAAATACTTGCAATGGCTTTAGCTGCTTTCTCCTTGCTCTTCCTCCCTGTTACGGTATCTCTTTTATGCAAACCTGGACAAAGATTTTGTTGAACTCATCACTGAAAGTGTGTAACCTTCCAGCAGCACGCTCTCCAGTCTGGGATGTTATTATATGTCTGTCAGGCATGGACCCCCACAGGGCTCACTGTGAAATCCAGAAATTCTGCCCAGTCCCTATCCCACCAGCATCACCAAGGGATCTGTGATAAGCTGTGATAATGCTTAAAAAGGGAACATACTCTGGTTGTCTTTCCACCCAAGTGCTCTGGTCAAGCTACTCTTTTCCTCAGAAAGACAATGGCGATGCCATGGCCCTTAGAGGACTGGAGAAGAGCAGGGGACAGGTGCACATGTTAATGCCATGAGCTGTGAGCCTGGCGTTTTCACAGTTCTGTTTCTCTAGCCCCTGTTCTTAGAACCACTGCTCTCTCCCTAGTCTTTCACACTTTTCAGAATCTGAAGTACTGTTGACTACAACTGCGACACTTCTAGGAGTAACTAACTCACCATAAAGAAATCTTACTATTTACTTACCTTGACAGACCTAAAAACCACATGTAATAAGAAAAGCGAATATTTATGAGTCACGTGCTAAAAAGATAGCTATAGTAAGAATACTTACTAATGTAAAATATAATACTAAGATAATATTAAAAGCAATTAACATATTTACAACATAAACCTTGTCCTTGAAAGTAATATTATTGGATTATAAGTAATTATATGCACATTCTAGGGTAAATAAAATAAGTCTACGGGGTTAGATGTGGTCAATGCTTAGGACCATGACTTGGGTCTCATGAACCCCATTAACCCTAACCTTTGATTGTAAGGGTTAGGGACCCCCTGGTTAGCTCAGCCTGTTAAGCGTCTGCCTTCGGCTCAGGTCGTGATCCCGGGGTCCTGGGATCCAGCCCTGTCGTCTGGCTCCCTGCTCAGTGGGGAGCCTGCCTCTCCCTCTCCATCTGCCCCTCACCCCATCTCCCCTGCTTGTGCTCTCTCTCTTGCTCTCGTGCACGCTCTCTCTCTCTCTCTCAAGAAATAAGTAAGATCTTTTTAAAAATTTTTAAAAAATAAATAAATACAATGTAAGGTTTATGTCTGGATTCTCAGTTGTTTCATGTGCCTATCCGTGCACCAACTTCTTGAATACTCTAACTTTATAGCACATTTTAAAATACTACATGGATACTATCTGTTCATCTTTTTCAAAACTGTTTTAGCTATTATAGGTCTGTTGCATTTCCCTATAAAGTTGAGGGCCAGCTTGTCAATTTCCACAAAAAAATCCAGCTGGGATTTTCATAGAGGGATTGCACTTAATTTAGAGATCAATTTGGGGAGAATTGCCATCTTGACAATATTTAGTTTTTCAATAATGAATTGGAATATCTCTTCATTTATTAAGATCTTTAATTTCTTTCAGCCATATTTGATAGTTTTCAGTGTACAAGTCTTATATGTCTAATAACTAAGACTTTCCTTTTTTGGATACTAGTGGGAATTGTATCACTTAATTAAATTTTCAGATTGTTTATTGCTTATAACAGAAACAGAATGTTTTTGTATATTAATCCCATACCCTGCCACCTTGTTGAACTCATTTATTGGTTCTAACAGTTTGTGTGTGTATGTCTGTGTGTGTGTGTATTCCTTGGGATTTTCTACATACACGATACATACATACATCTGCAAATAAACATACACGATACATACATACATCTGCAAATAAACTTTCTCATTCTTGATGTTTTTATTTTACTTTTGCCTTGTGCCACTGTCTAGAACTTCTGGTATAATAACTGAAAAGAAGTGGCAAGAGCAAACATCCTTGCCTTATCTCTGCCTTACTGGGAAAGCAGCTTATCTTTCACCGTTATGCATGATGTCAGCTATAGGGTTTTTTGTAGATGTCCTTTACCAGGTTGAGGAAGCTCTCTGCGATTCCTAGCTTGTTGAGAGTGCTTATCATCGATGGATGCTGGATTTTTTCAAATGCTTTTTCAGCATCTATTGAGATAAAAATGTGTTTTTTGTCCTTTATTAATGTGTTATGCTAATTAATTTTCAGATGGTAAACCAATCTTACGTTAATGGGACACTTAGTTTCTACAGACTGCCTTATTCCTGAGTATGGGTTACACTCTTCTCAATTTGCATATCCCTAATATTTTGTTTAACATGGACATTAAAGATGGATATATTGTAGTAATCCTGGGTTGTAATATTTTTCTCCCAAAGGTGGTGGTGATTTCTGTTTCTGTTCATTTCTTTAGCTGGTTCATAATTTGCCTGGATTGATTCTGTGACATCTATATCCTCGGCAGTGTGAAGTCACTGATGACTCCTCTCGTTTTTGTTTTTAATCCTGCTTTTCTAGTTGTCACCTGTGTCTGCACAGCTGGTGCAGTCAGTGGGTCAGTGACTTGACAGAGACTGTGATCAAACACCTCAAGCCAGGGAAATTCCCATTCTCAGCCGATGGATCTGCTTGTGGGTAGAGGAGCACACTCCAAGTTCAGGCCATCTTCAAGAGGATCTCAGCCTCCCTTTCAGGTTTCCTCTAAACACGAGACTCAGCCTCAGGATTGGCCATGAGTGTGTGGGTAGCTTTGGCCCTCTGTTATCTGAGGCCTCCTGGACAGTTTCATCTAGAAGTATGCTTACCCCAACTATGCCTGCAACCTCAGAATAAAAGAGACAATAGCCTCTCCAGTTGCCTGCCACCAGATCATTATGCCTACCAACAAAGCCACTGGGCATGGGCACAGCCCACCATTCCAGATCAAGTGAGTTCTCAACAGCAGCAGCAATCAGCCAGACCTTATGAACTGTGGTCTCCTCATGCCCCAAACCTCCCTGACCACTGAGCTGGGCAAGGGATGGGTGCAGCCCCAGGCAAGAATTCCACCAACTCCCACTCTTCTCAACAGAAGTTCGGCAGATTTTCTAGTATAAACATTTCTCAGATTGTTTCATGTCTTTATTCAATTTCCAGAGCACTGAAAAGATTGTTTTTCTTCATTGTGTCCAACTTTATATTTGCTTTTTTAAAGAGAGGGTTTGTTGACCTCCTTACTTGGCCATAGCCAAAAGTCCCGCCCCAAGATTTATTTTTAAATGCTGTGGATACTACACAGAAACTTGGCACTCCAGATTATTTATATCCCACCCAATATGACTTTTTCGTAGCATCAAATGTTATATAGTTGTTTGTAGGTCTGATAAAACATTTATCTTTTCAAGTAAATAAGGCCCACTTGACACTGTGGAACAAAACACAATTAATAAGGATTTAAGTCAAAGGAACTGGAGGTCCAATTCTAGAAATAAAGCAGGAAATCAGCAAATGACCTTTGAGTCATAGATGTGGATCACCACCCATATTGTGAGGAAAAATGGGCTTATTTTCCCCCATTTTTATAATATTTGTACTCACTATGCTTCACCAACCATCTATACCAAATGCCATACAGAGGATATAATTAAAGATCATTAAAAAAAAAAAAAAAAACCCTCTCTTAAAAACACCAAATAATAGCTACATTTACTTTGTCACATGATCTTCCCCTTCAGAATCATAGTGGGTTTTCCAGTTAATCTCAAGCAAGTATCTGATTGAGATGTTGTTAATGTTAAACAGCTATATCATTTGATTAGTATATTAAAACTGTTCATGGTCATCTTCGTTTACTTCAATAAAGACTGTTCATTACTTTCAATGGCTCTTTATTGCTATATGTCTGAAATTATAAGATAAAAAAAAGCCTGCAAAGCAGTAGAAGATCCATACCCTTGATTCCCCTATCTCTGAAGGCAAAAAAAAAAAACCAAAACAACACAGCACTTCCCAGGGCATGATTCAACCTGGAAATAAAAAGAGTTTTGCCAACATCAACTAAAACTCACCACAGCTGGTAAAGTTAAACTCAATACCAGGCCCTTAAAGGAACATAAACACATTTGCCTGAGATCATGTAACAAATTGGTATAACCAGAAAAGTAGACCAGAAGGCTTCTCCTTTAATTCCGTATCCCAGTCTCCTTCTACTTACATCAAAACCAAACTATAGGCCCAGTTACCCAAAGCTTTATCCCGGGCTCACTTCCGCTTGGAAGTTTTCTTCCTAAAACAGAACCATGGTGTAGAGGACAGCAGAGATTGGCTCACCGATCCAGCTGTGTTAACAGTGCCCTCAATGGAAAAAGAACAAAAGAACTAAAAGATCCAGCCTTCTTTCCCCTCAAATGCAATGCAAGTATGATCAGAAAGCCAAATCTCAAATAAACTAACAAAACACAGATTGATTTTGCTGTTTCAGCCCCGAATAGAATAGATGTGTGTTAAATTTGCAACACACCACTCCAATTTTCTCCATGAGCAGTTGCAGTTTTAGCTCCCATCAGTTCTTACCATGTTAAAACACATTTTCCAAGCCTCTTCTCTATAATGAAACCACTCTAAAGCTTCCAAATTGCTTTCTTATGGGGGATGTTATCCCATACATCCCGATAACTGTTATCATATTCATTTAAGGAAGGTAGGGAACAGGTATTATATTTCCAGTGAGAGGAAAGCCAAGAGCTTAAAAGATGCACCCAAGAGGTCTCAGAGTTCCAGAGTAGCAAAGTGGCAAGTCAAAGTTGTGGACATTGATATAGAGCTGTGTCTAAAAAACTGAGCTAACATATTCCTGGGTCACCATCACTTTATGTGAGAAATGGGCCAAAATTACGAGGCGGGAGAGTGGGGGAGAACCTCAGATGAGATGAGTATTCTCACCTGTGTACACATCCATACATATGCACACCATGATTTATCAGAGGTTTTATTTGGTATGTTAACCAATCCAACCATGCTTCCCAGTTTATCCAGATGTTTCTATGAAAACCACAATGACTTTTTCCCCATGTACCATAACTTACTTGGATAATGAAATTTATGAATTTATGTTTGCCTTAAAAATCTTATCACTATTGGGGCACCTGGGTGGCTCAGTGGGTTAAAGCCTCTGCCATCGGCTCAGGTCATGATCTCAGGGTCCTGGAATCGAGCCCCGCATCGAGCTCTCTGCTCAGGCACGGAGCCTGCTTCCCTCCTCTCTCTCCCTGCCTCTCTGCCTACTTGTGATCTCTCTCTCTGTCAAATAAATAAATGAAATATTAAAAAAAAAGCTTATCACTATTTAATCATATCTTTGACTTAACAAACACTGTCAGCCTATACTGGGAGAGTTTCCTTTAAAAAAAAAAAGCAAAACCAGATTCATATCTGGACGACCACGGCTTTCTCACAGCAACATGGAAAGAGTAAAATCACGCAAATGAGCTCTCTTGTTTTTTTCTCTACCTGAAATATGTTCTATTTACCTTAAAATTACATTTGGAGTAAGTTTAAAATCTTAAGAATTATTCCAGTTGAGGCCTGAGGTGGGAAAACTTACATAGAAGTAGAAGCAGAAAACATAAATCATGACTTTTAATAAGTCACACTGGGAAAGAGTGAGACCAGTCAACTTCCTACCAAATTTATTTTCATGACACATTCGTAAATATTCAGAAGACAATAATGACCAAATTCCACCAGACCATGGGTTCTAAATACCAGACAAAAAATCAGAAGACCCAAGACTTGCTGTCATTATCATAAATTATTTATTAAGTAGCAATCCTGTGCCATTACGTGGCTGTCCTTAAGGAGCTTACACTCTGGAGTAGATTCGATATTCACACAATGCAGAAAAACCAAATAACGTGAACATAGTTATACGTATCCCTTGATTTGTTTATTGGGTATACTCAAGCCAACTTATGTGCATTAGAATTCATTTTCCAATTACACAGCATCCCTTGTCCCACGGAATTCCTGGTGGTCGTCCTTTACCAGCTGCACCAGTCCCTGAGCAAGTGTAGGTAGAGCTGGTTGGAGCTGTTCCGATACAGGCAGCAAAGAGAGCAGAGCAGGGTCAAAGCACCCAGCCTAAGACTGGACTACAGATCCCGGTGTCCAGAAGACTGAGCCTTTAATAACACAATTTCACTGGGGTGATCCTTCAATGGACCTGTTCATTCTCAAAATTCCCCTTTGCAAACTTAAATGAAGATTTAGGGTTCAAGAATTAGAAGGAACTTTGTATGGAAATCTACAGGAGTAAGCTTCTACTAGTGCGGGTCCCAGAACTTGATCTCATGTCCCCAGGTCTGTTCTGCTTTTACTCCACCATGCTAGGCTGGGGTACATTTGGATGTAACATTAGCACTGCTTCTCTGGGAACAAGGATTAGGTCTGGGTTGCCTAGGGGGCATTCTAGTTGGAGTTCCTAGAGTTTTAGACATCCTGGGAGGGAAGTACATAGTAAAAGGAAAATATAGGACACACTTGGGTATAAAGGAGAAAAAGCATTAAATGGTCTTGAAGGGATAGGGAACGGGCTGGGGGGCAGTGCAGGAAAGAGCAGCAGAAACAAGAATGCTGGGATGGCTGGGGCCAAGGAACCGATACCGGGAAGACCAAGGAGATTCATCTCAAGTAGCTTAGGAGGGCCACAAGAAAGACAGGGCCCTAGCTTGCTGGCTTTTCGTGAAGCGTTAACACTGGGCAGCGTGCTTTGTTGCTCCTCATTTTAAAGTAGGGATAATAACAATTTTGCCAGTGATGCCTTTCAAAGGGAACTGAGCTACTCAAGTGTGCCCCCGCAGGAGCCTTGAAAGAGTACCGGATTCAAGTCCTAGCATGGCCACATACTGGCTCTGTGTCTGAGGAAACATCCAGAAGCTTCCTCTAAGCTCCATTTTCTATCTGTAACAATATGGGATGGCTCCTTGAATGAAGTCTGTCCCAGCCATATGATTTCCATATGTGAGGTGTTTTAAGTTCCCCAAGGAAAGTTCCTGTATAAATTAAAAATGGCTTTAAGAGCTCTGTCAACCCAAGCATTCTCCCCTCCATGCTCCCCTCCTCAGCACAAGCAAGAGAATCACTTAAAAAGCACTGTAAGCTCCAGGTAATGAGCAGAAGAGAAGGAGCAACTGTAAATGGGCTCTTTAGAGGAAAGCCCTAGCAAGCCACTAATGCTTTGCACAAGACAGAATATGGGTTGGAGTGTTTATATCAGAAGCTTTTTTGAACACCGTACCTGGCTATTTAAATTCACAAGGCATTTGTTGTCGCATTTCGTTCCTTATTAACAATGGCCCCAAAGCCAGGGTACACTGGCAGTTTTCTCAATCTCCCAGAATACTGGGGGAGGGGTGTGACTCAACAGCAGCCTCTTTTCTTACTGATGGGGCACTTAAGAACTAGCCCCGCCTCCGCAACCAAGCCCCCACCTCCCCGCAGGATTTTTAACTACAAACTGTTAGTTACACCAAGAACATGTAACTCCCAAATCCACACAGATCCCGTCAATTTTCAAGGCATCGTATCTTGTCCTCACTTCTCTGAAACTCATTAGAAGCCGTATCTTCAGAGTGCTGACTTTGCCAAAATGTTCTTCAATCACCGTGAACCCCAAAACCAGAGAGGAAGAGGGCTGGGGCGGGGTGGGGTGGGGGAGGTAGTGAGGGGCGGAAGACTGAAAATGGGATGAACAGAGGCTGAGTGAGGCTGGCTTAGGGAGGGAGTATGTGACACGAGCTACCCACCGCAGACAAAGAACACCATGCGACTGGAAGGGAGACAATGAGGGCTCAGAGAAAATGCAGAGCAGCGGGGCTGGCAGGGAAGCCCCCCCCCCCACCCCGGCGCAGCCCCCCCACCCCAAACCCCGGCTCTCACTCCTTGCCAGCTGACGGGCTCACAGCAGCTGCTCCACTGTGGAGAGACACACACACACAGTCATTTCCTGGCTAAAAGGATTTCTACCGTTTTAATTAGGTGGCTTTTTTTTTTTTTAAAGATAAGAAATAACACCTCTCCGTTGACACAATCCCCCCAGATACAGCTGTATTTTCAACTAACGCAAGAACACTGATTTTTGGTTTCTTGAAGAGTTTAGAATTTCCCGTGAAATAAATAATTAAGAGGAAAAAAAGAAGTTAGGCAAAGTAGTTGAAACCTGTGCTCGTTCACAAAAACGCAGGTAGAAACATTTTGATGGTAAGTGCCATGGGGTTTGAGAGACAGGAGCTTATTATGTCGGTAGATTAACCTGATGGCATCGCCACCCTTTGTCTTGTTTAGCCTGAGTGATAAGACAATGCAGAAAGGTATAAATTTCAGCACTTCTCTTCTCTTTCCCAAAAAAGATCTAGAGCAGGTTAATTCACTAGTGATTCCCAGTCACCCTTGACAGAAAAGGAATTGGGGATTTCACAAGGAATGTGTGTAAAATCTTCCTTAACCTAGAAAACATGAGGAGAGAAGAAAAAAATCTCAGAACTGAGATCTAAAACCAAACCACGGAAAAGAGAAAAAGTAACTGCAGTGGCTTGAGAACCATACTAGGATGCTGGAAACCGGATCACCACAGACCAGACCTTTTCCAAACCACTGTTTACAAACAAATGACACCTCAGGTAATAGAGGCTGACAGGAACGGGTGGAGGTAGGAGGTGGGGGTGGGGGTGGGGGTGGGGGTGGGGGTGGGGGTGGGGGTGGGGGGTCTGCTCCTCTAAATCACAACAGACTGGGAAAAAATATTTCAATACCATCAGACAATGAGTTAAAAATGAAACCTCTTTTCTAACTGGAAAAATGCAGATCTGGCTGGGAAATTGATTTCCACCCACCCACCCCCTTCTCCCAAAAGGAGATGAGAAAAAGAAAACAGAAAAACTAGACATGAATTTTGCTAAGGAGCGCCATAAACATACACAGGGAGATCTGCTCCTGTTTCACAGGTCTTTGGGAAAAAAAAATTTAATATGCACACGTGAGTCAAACGCGCAGTGGCAAAATGCATTTCATGTTTAATTGTTTTTATACACTGCACGAGGGAGTTAGGGTCTTGTCATTTCACCCGGTGAAATCTGATCTCTCGCAAACCATCTCACCCAATAGTGTACAAGATATTACTGCTCTGACATAATTCAACCTCAAGACATCTTGTGGGAAACACAGGTCAGTTTTAAAGCGCCAGGTGGGTAAACAGTCGTGATTTGGTCTCCCAACCTTGAGTTTTAAGGGTTGTTTACTTAGCTGTTGCTTAGAGGCTCCCACTTGAGATCAGGTGTCAAGCAGGGGTTTCCAAATTTAAGTAGACTTAATAAAATAAGCTGACTCGTCTTCATTAGAACAGATGATGTGCTAAAAAAAAAAAAAAAAAAAATACAACCTCTTCTGTCTTGTCCTTAATTCTAAGGTATCAATAGGGAGAAGGGAAGTGGGAAAAGGAGGGACATAGAGCCCTCCCTTCTCCAGGTTAGTATTACAGTTAAGAAGAAAAAAACTAGAGTACATTTCAAGACCCCTGGGCAAAGTTGAGAAAAAAGTAGTTGGCGGATTTCCTCATTTAACGAAAGTAGTTCTATTGACCCCTCATGGGCAAATGATTTTTTGGGCTAACTTTGCATCCAACCATAGCTGGGGATAACTGAAATCAATACCCTATCAAATTAAAACAAAAAAGCAGGTAGTAGTCATAAAGCAAATACATAGTGTTTACTCTGTACCGGGCATCAGTCTAAGTGCTTTGCGTATATGAACTCATTTAATCCTCTCAACAACATCTTGAGGTGGGTACTGTTCGCATGTGAATATAAACTTGGCAGTACCTAATAAATAAAAAGCCAGGATAAAATGGGATAGAAGTGGCTAATCATTTGAAAAGGGGTGTCTGAAACCTACGAAACCTACATGCTGCCTTATACGTTGCTGGGGCAAATGACATACAAAGAAAGCACGTAGAGATCGCTTATCTGCGTTCTGCTTAAATAGCTTTGTTCAGACATTTCCAGGGAAGGGAATACTAGTCTCTGTAGAGAGAAAAGTAAAATTTAAGAGAGATTAGGAAGAAAAAAAAAAAAAAGAGGGTATTTCGTAAAGGGTGGAAAGACCTCACAGTAGCTAAAAATCTATCACTAACTTGAGGAAAATTATCTACACTCATTTAAAGAGCAGAAAATTTCAAAAGAAAACTGGGCTGATCCTTCTCAGAAACCATAATCATTACAGCTTCCACTTCCTGGGATTCTTCCTAATGTGAATTCCTGGTAGCTAAAATAATAATAAGGGTATGGAAAATGAGGTAAAGGGAGACTAGGAAATGTTTCTTTATTTCTTTACATTTGGGGGTGGGGTGGCGAATCCCTCAGGGATCTAGAAGAAAGAGGAAAAAGAAATAACAATTGAAAGAGGGTTCTTGTTTATGTGGTGACAGATGGGGACTATACTTAACATGGGGAGCATTGCATAATGTGTAGAACTGTCCAATCACTACGCTGTGCACCTGAAACGAAGATATCCTTGAATATCAACTACACTTAAATAATAAAAAAAATTTTTTTTAAACCACAGACACACACCGAAGGTTCTTGTATCTGTTGCTTCTGCCTTCTCACCCATTTTCAGTTCGGTTTTTTGGAACAAAAGGGAGGGAGGGACGATCAGGTAGTATTTCAAACCACCTGCCCAGAACAGCCCTAGAAGACCAGGCCGAAACCTGGTTTCGAAACATCCTGTTCTACCAACAGCTAACTGAGAAAATCAGGGGAAAATACTCATCTTACAGGCTTCAATTCCTGACCCTGCGCCTTTTTCTGTACCATCCTGGAGAAACCACTGGATTTTATTCCCCCAAACTGCTTCCCTGCTCTTCGACTAAAATCTGGGAAAGCCTGCCCTTTTTTTAGGGACCTAGCCCTTTAAGTCACACTAATCCTGTAACTCACGGTCATTTATTTGGCCCTATTGTCGAGGAGAATTTCTTTTATCAGGAAGAAATGGCATTGTTGGGTGTCGTTAAGTCCATTTGGACTGGTGAGAAAAAAGATCCCAATTGTCTAAGATTCATATTTGTGATATTTACTCTAGGTTAGTCCCAGAGTTAGAATATTTTTTAAATGCTTTTGCATGGTGTTTACAGGTTGCTGACCTTTTAGAATCACATCGCATGGGGAAGACTAAACATTTTCTGACCAAACATTTTCTCAAATAAAGCAGGTTTATTTGGAACACAATTTACCACCTATCATTCCTTTATAACACTGGTTCCTGAAAGAACCGCAAAGAGAAACTATGGGCAGATAAGAGATGAAAAGGCAAATGACAAATCTTGTTCTTTTTTTTTTCCCCTCACAAGTTAAAAGCCTGCCTTTATATTGATTTTCAGATACTGAATATACATAGTTTATCTTCCAGATAATCTCAATGTGTCTCACTCTAATAAACAAATAAAATTTATGAGAATAGAAAAAAGAGATGAATCTATATCTGTAAACAAACTTTACACACACACACACACACACACACACACACACACACACACGGCATGTCTGTGTGACTCTTTGCCAGAGAACAGACATTTCTGTCAGTCCTCAACCTGTGAGCCTTCACAGGAATGTAGCTCCACCTGCCCATTTCCCTGTGGCACAAACTCTTCACCGACTGATGTGACAGGAAAGGGACAGTGAAATTGTTCATAAATTATCATTTGCCCATCTGGCTTAATCTTGAGCTCTTTGAATATCTAAAATGGTCACCTTTCCTTAAAATCCCAATGCCTTTCAAACTGACATGATGATGGTAGTTATTCCTGTGAGCTTGAGTTCTTACTGTAACATCATGACAGATACCCAAAATATAGCCCATACTGACACCACCGTACAGACACAGGCATCTATCTGCTCAAGTGTGACAACAGCCAATGCTGAGACAACACAGCAGCCCATGCCTGTTGTTAACATGTCATGAGCATTTCAGTCACCAGAATTTTGGCTTACTAACTGGGAACTGCCAGGAGACACAGAGAGGGGTCAAAGTCAGGAACCAAGAGCCCCCAAGCTCTCACAGTCATCCCGCAGCAGCGTATGAAGTATCTTACTTCAAACAAGCTTTCCCTCAGCCCTCCCTTCACACGGACTGCTGATACTGACCCTTTTCCCTAGTCCTCTCCAACACAGAATGCTTGTGTCCTAGCCTTCTGGTCTCTTGCTCTGTTTAGCAAGAGATCGTTTCCTATCAAGTTTTTTTGTGTCCTCATGCTCTGTTTAGCAAGAGATCGTTTCCTATCAAGTTTTTTTGTGTCCTCAGTCAATCATGCTGACCAATAGTTTAAGAATCTTTACATTAGTCAATTCTTTTACTCAACTGTAATATGCAATACAATAATAATAAATTTCAGACATCGCTTCACTAAGTTCTCCTTAAGTCGAGTAAACTATTCTCGGTAATCCAGGAGAGCAAGAGCTACTCATTTATTTCATTGGGCAAACATGTACTGAGTACCTGGTAAGGTATCTAGAATCATAGGAATTTTATCAGTTTAAGCCAAATTCCTTTGAGAGAAAAATGTAACTTAGCATAATATCATTACTTATACATCTAAAGGCTGGTCTTACCATTTGTGGAACAAATGACTGGATGGCATAGGAAATTAATGAGCTTTTGGTGATCCACGGGAACTGTTTTTAACTACGACGGTATGAAAATAGGCACTGCTTTTATTGGGTTTTTCCACATTCTAAAAATTTTGTTTCCTGGTACCAAGGGTAGTCGCTTTATCTTCTCCTGTATAAAGCAGCACAGACCACACCATTTTTTAAATAAAATGAAATCACATCAGAGAAACTCCATTCTTTGCTCCTCATCATGTTCCACTTTAAGAAAGTATTAATGTTAGCTATAAATATTAGGGCCCCGTTTAGTTTAGTTCTAGACCTCACTGAAAGAGACTCATCTCCCCTAATTCTAAACTGAGTATCTGGCATTCAGCAGACGGAACAAATTTAAATCAGTTGTTTTGACTGAGGTGGTTGGAAATTTGTACCACAAAGAAGTATACCTACACACACACACACACACACACACACACACACACACATATCTGTGTTTGTGGCATATGGTAGGAGTGTTTTTAAATGTTAGCATTCGTTCCAAATGAATATATAAATATATACTTATTTGCTAGTATAGTCATATTTGCTCTTTAATTCATTCTCTTTGTAGGGGGAAGATCAGTCTGAACCACTTAAAAATTAGAACGAAGAATTTTTCTTTAAAGAAATGCTGTTTGTTTTCAAGCACTTTACTAACTAGAACTAAATCAATAAAATATAAGTGTTGCCAAACCTAAGTCCTTAAGGTTTCTACTTGAGTGCATCTTGTTGAGTATGTTCACCTAACTATCACAGTTTCAGCAGATCTACACATGTTAGAAAAAATTCCTCTAAAGATTAGTTGAAACAAGAGAAGTGTCAAAATATTTTGAAAGGGGGCATACTTGGTAAAAATATAAAGCCATTTCTTAATTTGAAATAAGGGAAACAAATGAAATCAAATCCCATTAAATAATATATACAAGACATATAGGCCCTAAACAGTCTACTTTGATGACGTTACAAAGCAGAGAAAAGATATTCATTAATTTTACTCCATTGAGGTTCTTTCTGTTTTGTTTTGTTTTTTTGGGAGGGGTAGGATATGGCTCAAGTGAGCTAATGAGCCTAATCATTTTTATTAGCACTTAAGGTTTGGCCATATACATCTAACCTCTCTGTCCATTTGTAGACTGGCAAATTTCTGTTTGTGTGGAGAAGAGTTGCTTTAATTAGCATATTAATCACTTCCCCAAAGTGCTATAAACTATTTAGTCTCTTATTCAATCCACCATAAACAGTCCACCTCTTAAAAAGAGAGAGAGAGGGACCCCTGGGTGACTCAGTTGGTTAAGCGGCTTCCCTTGTCTCAGATCATGATTCCAGGGTTCTGAGATCGAGTCCCACATTGGGCTCCCTGCTCAGCAGAGAGCCTGCTTCTCTCTCTCCCTCTGCCTGCCGCTCTGCTTACTTGTGCTCTCTCTCTGTCAAATAAATAAATGAAATCTTAAAGAAAAAAGGAGAGAGAGAAAGGAGGAAAACCTTTTTCATGGAGAATTATAATGAAAATTTCTTCTTGCCTAAATTTCAAAAATTCTGAATTTCTAAGTCTAAATAAATTTTTACACATACTAGAGAAGTAATATAAAACTCAAAAAAAGGTTCCCAGATGTTTTAAGTACTCACCTATTATTCAACACCTCTTTAGTCAGAAAAATTTTATAGAAAGTTTTAAAAAACAGATAATTCTTGCGAGTTTGGCAACCAAAAAATGTTTACTTTGGAGCTAATTCAATGAGGAAAAGGAGGTAAGAAAATGAGTGCTGTTTAGATTCAAAAATGAGTTTTGCTTCTAAAAGCTAAGCTTTAGTCCCGATGATGTACGACAACTTATCATACTGTATTTGCCAGAACACATAAAATGTGTCTGAGGGTTGTGGTGACAGACATACCTAGAATATCAATGCAATAAAGATCTCGGGGTGGGGGGGTCTTAGTTCACTCCTCCTTCCCAGCTTCTTCTAAATAATCTAGTCCCTCCTTAGTGTGTCTGTGGCTCAATCTCCTCCCCGCCCCACCCCCACTCATCCCAGAGCCAGAACTTAAGACCTCTCACCTAGATTTCTGAAGTGTCCACCAAGTGAGCTTCCCACCTTGTTCTCTCATGTACGTCGCCACCAAATAAAAGTTCCAGAATTCCATCCTGGCAGTTGTTTAACTACCTTCCAAGAGACCACTCTGCCTAACAAATAAAACCCGTATCTTCTTAACCAGGAAGTTAAGTTCCCTAGGATCTGGCTCTAAGCTACCTTCCAAGCTCTAGGTTCTACTCTCCTCTTCATCCTCACTATCCAATTAAGTAGAAACCCAATGAGACAGCTGCCCTGGCACCATCCCATAGAGGGCACTGAAACATCGCTGATGAAGTAGAATACAGGGCCAGTTAACTCAGGTGTCCATCCTCAAACTCCTCACTCGTGAAATTTAAACCAGGCCCACTCCCATCAAAGCCAACAATGCCCTGGGCAAAGAGATCATGTGACTCTTTCCACATAAATTACTTCTATCCATGGTGAGTATAACTAACTGTATCCAATTATGAGTGATTAAAAAAATCTGTAAAATGAAAGACACGTCCACATAAGTTAAAATATCATGTTATCCTCAGAGCACGTAATAGACATCTTATTTTGCACATAAAGAAACATGAGGGAAGGTATACTGATTTTATTACTAGAAAATAATTTTTCCCTTACTCCCCAACTAGAAAATAGTCAACAAACACTCAAGAAGCCAAATGCTTAGCTTGTCAGGGGTACCCCATATCTCAGTCTGTCTTCACCCTTGCTATCTGGTCTACCTAAGGCCCCATGAACATACCTTGCCATTCTTCCCTATGCACATGGCATTCCTTCCTCTGAAATAATGTCCTTACTTTTTTTTTTCTTTTTTCTTTTTAAGACTTACTTATTTCAGAGAAAGAGAGCGAGCAAAGGGATAGGGGCAGAGGAAGAGGGAGAAAGAAACTCAAGCAGACTCCCCACTGAGTGTAGAGCCCAACATGGGGCCCAATCTCTAGACCCTGATATCACACCTGAGTCGAAACCAAGAGTCAGTTGCTTAACTGACTGTGCCACCCGTCCACGTGCCCCCATTTCCTTACTTCTTTTATTAGCCACCTACAACTCCTTTAAGACTCTACTTTTTCTGGGACATTTTCCTTAATCTCACTCGCTAAAAGTAATCTCTCTGCCCTCTAAAGTTCTGTATTTCTTTTTTCTTTTTCTTTTTTTTTTTTTTTAAGATTTTATTTGTTTATTTGACAGAAATCACAAGTAGGCAGAGCAGCAGGCAGAAAGACAGGAAGGGAAGCAGGCTCCCTGCTGAGCAGAGCGCCCCATGCAGGGCTTGATCCCAGGACCCTGGGACCATGACCTGAGCCGAAGGCAGAGGCTTTAACCCACTAAGCCACCCAGGCGCCCCAGAAGTTCTATATTTCTGACACAATACCATACTGCCTTCTGTGACAATTTTCTTCTTTAAGAAAAAATATACACCTACCTCATGCCAAGCCCTGTTCTAACAATCTTATATGCACTTTTTCCCCATGTTTTCCCCAAATAAACTTAGATATCATCTTCACTTCCATTTAACAGATGAATAAACTAAGGTTTATTAAAGTTAGATAACTTGTGGAAGCCGTACGTCCAGGAAAAAGTATGGTTGAAAACCAGATACCTAATTCTGGAGCCTGAATTTTCAACCATAATGTCACAGGGCTTCAGCCTTGGTATAAGTTTATTTGAGGGCATATTTTTGGTATTTATGCCTCCCTGCAGTCCCCAAAAGAGACCTTCTCCTGATCATCACAGATAGTCAGTAAATTATGTTAACAACGATGCTGGGACTACTTGCCTCTTCTGATAAGAATCCTGTGGAGATCCCACTACAGCTTCAACTGTTCTGAAAACATGTCAGGGTATGAACAGGCTTCTTTCCCATATGCTGCAGGAATAGCACCGCACAAGTTACTCAAGTAGAAACCACCTTTTCCGTGATCTTCTGCTAAATGAGCCTCGTAAATTTTAGTCACAGCTTTTAAATCCTTCCTGGTCACCTTATTTCTCAATTGTTCTAGAGAGCTCACCAGCTAACACTATTCCAACTTCTCAACACTGGAGCAGAACAGTAAAGTAATGCCATATGCTCATTTGTTAAGCAGCTTGACATAAATATCCAACCAAACAACCAGAGAATAGAGTAATTAAAATGACAAGGCACTGTAAAGGATTAAAAAAAAAATAAGGATGTCCAAAAGTCTAATGCAGACATAACTGAATTCAAAATGAGATTACTCATCAAAGCAAGAGGGCAGTACCAAGATTCAGATACACGTCTATCATTGTAAAAACTGGGAACAGCCTAAATTTGCAACAATAAAGAACTGCTTAAATAAATGATGGCGTATCCAAGCAATGGAATACTGCACAGTCATCAGAAATTATTCAGTCATTGAACAAATATTTATTGAGTGCCTCATTTGTATGAGATAAATGAGAAAGAAATGATGCCTGCCCCCATAGTGTTTAGAATCTAGATGGTGATATCAAAGAATATGTGATAACAAAAAATTTTATACTGTTGAGTGACATGGTGGGTTACAACAGAGTTGTTGGGTCTTTTTCATAATTGAAGATACATGTGTTCTATGTTTATATCCTGCCTTGAAGAAATAGACATCTTGGTGAGTAGGTCTGGCAATATTCCATTTTATAGAACAAAATAAAGCTGCATATCCTGAAACAAAATTCTGAGTGCAAAGTCAGCAAGTACAGAAAAAATAAAGATTTGGAACAGCAAGTGAAACTAATCTTCAGATAGCTTTTTGAAATTTTTCTGTACTCACTATGAACATATATTGTTTTAAAGTGTGAATTAAAAGGCTTACAATGACTGACTATTAATGGTATTAACTATTGATGCATTTAAAAAACTCAAAAAAGAAAGAAATCCAAGTCAAGTACAAAAAGCAAGAAGAAATGATAAAGAATATATTTTTATTACTTATGTCTGTTTTAATTGAACATTAAGGGAATGCCGTATTTTAATGGTAACCCTGCCAGTATCTTTATCTAGAGGCCTGTTGCCATTTTTGTCCTCTCTGAAATCTTTGTCGCCGAGAAAGGCGGGATTACACTTTTTTCTTTCAGATGGAGTTGGTGTAGTGTATTCCTGGTTATCGAAATACTCATAGTTTGGGGACTTTGAAATGGTAAATATTCATGGTGTGTAAAAAAGCATGACACATAACTGCGATCTTAATTACATTAAAATGCTTACTTTTGTAGATACACACATGGGACCTAGAAGTCAAATTGTAAACTGCTTGTGATTATGGATGACTTTGTTCTTTGCTTCTTGTGTTTTTCAGTTCCCTCTTATGCACATGTAACTTTTAAAAAATAAATTTTTTAAAACCTAAAAAATATATATATATATTTTTAAAAACCCTCATATTTAATGTTAAGAACGACTGATACCATTCCTACTAAGTTCAGGAACAAGGCAAGAATGTTTGCTCTCACCGTTACTCAATAAAGGATAAGAACTACTAGCTAGGACAATAAAGCAGGAAAAGGAAATAAAATGTATTCAGATGAGAAAGGATCTGTTCCTATTTGCAGATCACATGACTGTCTATGTAGAAAATCCCCGGAAATCTGCAATAAAACCCTCCTAAAGCTAGTGAGTCCAGCAAGGTAGCAAGATACAAGATTAACATATAAAAATACAATTATATTTCTATATACTAGCAATAAACATGGGCACCAAAATTAAAAGTATAAAGCCATTTATAATTACTAAAAAATGAAATAGGTAGAAACCTAATAAAACATATTTAGGACTTAAATGCTGAAAACTAAAAAACATGATGAATAAAATCACTTAAGTTCTAAATAGATGGGGAGGCATATAGAATTCATGGATTGGAACACTCAGACATAGTAAAAATGTCAATTTCCTCAAACTGATATATAAGTATAATGCAATTCTTATGAAAAGCACCACAAGATTTTTTTGTATCTGAAGACAAGAATATTATAAAATTTATATGAAAATGCAAAGACATGAGAATAACAAAAAAATTATAAAAAGAATAAAGAATGGAAAGAATAAATGGAAGGAAGAACAAAGTGGAAGGAATCCGTTTACCTGACTTTGAGACTTAGTATAGAACTAATCAAGACCTTAGTATTAATGAAGAGATAGGCAGCAGATCAATGGAACAGAAGAGAAACCCAGAAACAGAGTCACACAAAGTAAAAATGTTCACATGATATCTGACAAAGATGCAAAAGAAATTTCGTGGAGGAAGGTTAACTTTTTCAACAAATGGACTGGAGCCATTAAACAGTCATAAGCCCCTTGCTCCCAAATAAAGAACCTTGACCCTAACCACACACCTTATACAAAAATTAACACAAAATGGATCACAGACTTAAATGTAAAAGGCAAAACTATAAAAATTCATAGGAAAAAATAGGAGAAAAACTTTAGGATCTAGAGCTAGGTATAGAACTCTTAAACTTTACTTCAAATCACAGTGAATAAAAGAAAAATTGGTAAACTGGCCTTCATCAAAACTGAGAACTTTTGTCCTGTGAAAGACTCTCTTAAGATGATGAAAGAACAAATTACAAATTGGGAGAAAATATTTGCAAACCATCCACCTGATGAAGGACTGTGTCTAGAATATATAAAGTATTCTCAAAACTCAGCAGTAAGAATCCTCAAAACACAGCTAGCAAAGATACTAGGAACTGGATCATTCATACCTCGCTGTTGGGAAGGCACATGATATAGGAAAACATTCTGGCAGTTTCTTAAAAAACTAAACATGCAACTACCGTACTAGTTAGCAATTTTACACTTGAGCATTTATCCCAGCAAAATGACAATTATGTCTACAGAAAAACCTGTATATGAGAGTTCGTGGTAGTCTTATTCATAATCGGGCATTAACTTGTCCTTCACTGATTGAGTGGATGCTTAAAAAAAAATCTGTGGTATGTTCGTACTCATGGAATAGTACTCAGCAATAAAAAGGAATGAACTCTTGATACAAGCTACAACTGGGATAAAATTCTAGAGAATTATGCTGAATAAAAACAAATCCTATAAAAAAATGAAGCAGAGTAGTGGGAACGAGTAAAAAATAAAAGCTTTCCTATGAAATAGTAAAAAAAAAAAAAAACAAAACAAAAAAAAAACACAAATCCTAAAAGGTTACATAACGCTTGATTCCATATATACACCATTTTTGAAATGACAATTACAGAAATGAAGACTAGACTAGTAGTTACTAGGATTAAAAATTGTGTGTGTGGTTGTGGGGGCACGTATAGGTAGCTATAAAAAGGTAGCCGTGAGGAATTCTGGTTCTCAAATGTTCTATATCTTGACTGTATCAACATCAATACCCAGGTTGTGATATTGTACTATAGTTTTTGGGATATTATCATTGGGGAAAATTAGGCTAAATGGACATGGGATCTCTCTGTATAACATTTTATAATTGCATGTAAATTTTCAATTACCTCAAAATATAAAGTTTAATTAAAAAAATGAAAATTAGTGTTGGCTAGAATCAGCTAATTTTCTGTCAAGCCAAAGAGGTCATCTACAGACAATTGCTGATGTAGCTATCCCAAATTCAAGTACATCTAAAATTTTAATTTGGGGACTAACCTTGATTCTAATTTAATCTGCCAGATATCCCTTTCATCCATACAGCAGCTTCTGCTGACACATGTATAGAGCAAAATGAAACAAATATTTAAGCTCTCATAAAAAACCAAAAAAAATTCACATAACAGTATTAAAGTAGAAAATGAATGTGTGAATACTGAAAACAAATATATACATATTTACTCGTGGAACCTAAGTATACTACGGTTTTTTGTAGCAGTGATAGAGTAAATGTTCTAAATGAGGACAACAATCTTGTTTGTCGTAATAAATATAATCTCACTAACTGGAAAGGGAATAGAAAAAGCCACTAGACAGTTATTTGGCCCTAAAATAGTGATTTCAAGTATCACCTTAATTAAAATAGTCTTGTCCAAATTCTTACGATTACTCTTCTGTACTTCTTTTCTTTAGGAAAGGTAAAGCCCAATAGTCTCGGGCCATGCTTAGTCTTCCCCATTCATTCATTGGATTGGGGATGCTGTGGGTTCCCACAGCATCCCCAAACTTTGCTGACAGTCCATTACCAGGTACTACCTGGTGCTAAGGGAGGCGGGAAGATGAATTAGAAATGGTCTCTGCTACTCTGTTTTAATGGCTTAAAAAACAGTTTGAAAAATGAACGGCTCCACATAGCTAAATGTTTTTTATAGTCTTTCTCCATATTGTACATAACATTGTTTTAACACTACCAGTTTACGCTTACTACAATTTATGTAACTAATCCCCTAATGTTGGGCATCTGTATGTTGTCTCAACTTGCCATAACTACGATTAATATGTGGCAGTAATAACTGACAATACACTAGAAATAAAGAAGGCCAAATAAACTGAAAAGTTAAAAAAGAACTTAAGAGATAGATGAAATCTTATATAACTTCTCAACTTAAATCGCTAGTACATGAAAAATGAATAATTGGAGAGTGATTTTTTTTTTCTCTTCTAAATTGTTGTTTCTCAAACTCTTGACCAATTTGGATTCCAGTTGCCTTCTATTGACTAATCTGTAAATTACTCTTGAAATTTACCTTCCAGCCATGCTGAACTACTTTCAGTTCCCCTACCTTTTTCAGAGATTCACTGTTTCCTCAGTCTGGGAAAATTTCCCCCACCCGACACTCTGACTGACTATATCCTACTAAATCTTCAGTCTTTGAAGACACTTTTTTGTGTTGGAAATCTCCTCAGATCCCCAGAAGGCTATGTGAAGCAAACCTTATGTGTCCTGTAATTATTTCGCCATATGGTAATTATCTCTTTACTTATCTGCCTTCCCCACTAGACCTGAAGCTCTTTGAGGCTGGGAAAATATTTGTTTACTGTTTTATCCCCAGGATTGAGAAAATGGCCTGACCTATAGCAGATGCTCAATAAATATCTAGGAGTGATGAAAGAATGAGCACAAATGATTGAACAAATAGATTCTTAAACCTCTGGCACAGGAAGACAGGCAGCCTCTTGTTCACACAGATGGCCAAAAGCATGGAGAGTTCCCTGGAGGGGCACCTGGGTGGTTCAGTCAGTGAAGCATCTGATTCTTGATCTCAGCTTAGGTCTTAGTCTTGGGGTCGTTAAGTTCAAGCTTCATGTTGGGCTCCACATTGGGCATGGAGCTGACTTAAAACAAAGAGGTTCCCTGGAGATACCCCAAATCCATTTTAGAGCTTCATCTTTCTACTTGTCATACAATCTAGACATTTAAGTACTTTTCCAGGAAACAACACCTAATCTAACAGGTGTCCCCTGTGAGCTGCTCTTGCAAGCAAGTACCAGTATTTTGGCAGACACCTTAAGGTCCATGAAAAGAGTAGCTTCAGTGTGCAGTGAGTGGTTAACAGTGTGGGGAGTGAAGCTGGCATGAATGAGTGAGTACCTATGATATAATTTTTAAATAGATTAATTTGACTGCTTTATTTTCCTGGAGAAATATTAAAGGCATGGGTTTTTTGTTTGTTTGTTTTTTGTTTTAAAGAATTTATTTATTTGACACTGAGCGAAAGAAGGAGAGAGAGCACAAGCAGGGGGTGTAGCAGGGGAGAGGGGGAAGCAGGCTCCCTGCTCAGCAGGGAGCCCAATGTGGGACACAATCCCAGGACCCTGAGATCATGACCTGAGCCAAAGGCAGAAGTTCAACCCACTGAGCCACTCAGGTACTCCAAGGCATGGGTATTTTTAAAGTGAGGACTTCCTGGTACTAAAGTCTGTCGCTATGTTTCCATTTTTCTTGGTATTCGGTCTGCAAATCTTTAAACACCAGTTCTGAGAGACCTGGGCAGTACTCCCAGGGACAAAGGCCTTAGAGACCCAGAGGGTATGCCTGTCCCTTGCTTTCTCACATCTCATTTCAGAAGGTTCTTCCCACTGCAAACAGCAGGGCAAGGGTTTTTCTTCCCTCCTGACCTTTGTCAACTCTGTTGCTGTACTACATTTGGAAGTATTAACAGTGGTCATTACCTGCCCTGTTGATTCAGTGTTAAGTATTAACAAGGCCTGTGCTATCTTGGCTGCTGCCATATTTTTCCAGAAAAGACATGCCTATGTAAATGCTGTAGTGCAAACAGGAGCCTCGTCCTTTTCTGGGTTGAGGTGGGGAGAAGACTTGGAGACGAAGGACAGAAGAACATGGGAGCTCTTCGTAAAATATAGTTTTCAGAAACACATAAAATAATTGCACCATGAAATCTTATTCATGGCTGATTTTCGCCTGTGCATTGGGTCAGTTCGAGGGTTTGCCAACATAGGGGCTAGAAAGCACGCATTTCCGGGTTTGTTTACAGTGGCTTCAAAGGGTTAGCTTTTAAGCAAACAGTGCATAAATACTTCTCAGAATAAAGAGAAAAGAAGTAAGCCCTGGCATTGAACTTGCTTTGTTTAGGCTTTACAGGTTGGTTTCTTGTGTGAGGCAGCTATGGTGGCGTGGGGGAGGGAGGGGGGGGGAGCCTGTTGATGAGGGGATGGAAGAGAACTGACAATATTTACTTGCGCACAAAGAACGGTGAAGTGGTTTATTAAAACTCCTATCAGATACTGCTTGTTGGACAGTGCCATCGCAAAGCTCACAGAGAGGAGCGCCAAACACTATGCCGAAGAGAATAAATACAAATAAAAAAACCGACTCGGGGAGGAAAATCTTTCACTAGCATAAGCTTTTCTGTAAAACTTGGGTCACTGCTAAATTTACCTACGTTTAGCTCGAGTCAGGTAACAGGCCAAATTCTGTCCTCAGGTAGTGAAGGGGAGCTGCCAGAGAAACAAATCGGAGCCCAATAACGTGCTTCCTGGACGAGATCTGAACACAGGAAGCAAAGCTACAGGTCACCTTTTTGCTCATGAAGCACCCAGGCAGTTACATAGAGAAGAAAACGCACCCATGAAGAGAATAGAGGAGTGTTGCTTTACTGCGTGTAAAAATAAGACAACAGTGCCATTTCCACTGGGATTTACAAATGTGTGTGTTTAAGAGTAAGGGCTCTGGAGTTAATGCTCGCAACCTTAGACTCTCAATGTGACTGTTCCCTTCACAGCTGTGTGACACCAGACAAGTTACTTTGCTAGTTTTTGTATATTACTTACTTAAATATTTTTAATTTTCTACTTCTCAAAAAGCAGCATGGATTACTTAAGGAAAAGAAATTAACTAGGGATGGGAACAAGAGTGATTTCCCACAAGTGCTTCATGTAACAATAGCTGCCATTTTGCAAGGGTCTAATATGTGCCAGGCATTTCGGAGACATTATTCTCATCGTTGTACAATCCTGCAAGGTTAATACCAGTATTCCCAGCTTGTAAAATGAGAAAACTGAGGCTCAAAGTAGCTAAGGAATCGGACTTGGTCTCTAAGCTGATAAAAACGGCAAAACCATTTATGTACATTTCTTACCTCGTTTTTTTTACACTTTTTTTTTTTAAAGGGACTCCAAAATTTCCTGTCCCTTTCTGATTCCTCTTTTCTTAATCCGAGTCCAGATCACAACTAGAGCAGGAGTCTCCGTTCCTCCTTCCTTCCCTTCTTCAGCCAGCATAACTTTCCTAAGACCACTACCCCCACCTACTTCCTGGTGCCACTGACCCTGACAGTTCTGCTTCATGTGGTCTGACTTGAGCCCAATCCTCAGCTCCACTGCTCCTATCAGACCCACCTTTACCATCAATACCATCATCATAGTGGCAGTAAACATTTAGTTAGCACTTTGCTAGGTGCCGGGGAACTTATGAGCTAGGTACCGTTCTTATCCCCATTTTAGAGATGTGGAAACTAGGTCACTGGAAGGTTACAAGGCCCACCAGGGCACAGAGTAAGAGCAGAGCTGGAGAGCTAGTCCCAGCACCCTGGCTCCAGAACCCTCGGTCTAATCCGATGCTGTACTACCTCCATAAGCCTGAGGGACTCAAAGTAAGTTCTGATTCCAGCAAGTGAGTCCCCGAGAGGGAGAGAGGGGGATTTGTTTAAAAAGTGAGTAAATCCGTTTTAGAATGCTTGAAATAAAATTGCTTCTTTTTTATGGAAAATGTACAAGGTTTTTTTTATCACTATGGATAAAATTATTTTTTAGTCGGCTTGTCTTAGGAAGGCTGTTTTCTATGAGAACATAAATTCTGCATTCAAAGAAAACTACTGGAACCGGCTGTTGATAAATTCGAGATGGTCTTTATTCCCTGTCAGGGTAAAGTTAAAGTGGTGGGAATAGGAAAAAGAAGGAAAAGGAGACACTTCAAATTCCTGGTAGATACAAGTCCTACACAGCAGAATGCAATCTGGATAATACATCCCAACTTTCTATGTGTGTTAAAAATAAATGTAAATGGTTCATTAGAGCTAATCTGGCAGCTAAAAGTGAATATTAATAACATAGAAGATCAATAAGATGCCTAGCAAAGAACAATGGATTAACTTGGTTCTTGAAAGAGCAAAATTTGTGAAGGCCAAGGAGGAAGCAATGGGACAAGAGGCAGAGTCAGAAGAGAAATTCATCTGTTCTTTCTACAATGCAAGGGATTGAGAATAGAAAATAAAATGTGCCCATCTCTTTTTGGCTCTGCCGACTAAATAAGCAGTTTAATCAATTTTTACCTTTCCCTCCCTGTCTCCATCTGCCACTACCAACTCAACAGAAGAATGTATAACCTTAGTTCAAATACAGGTCAAGATGACTATTATAAATATTATGAGCTTATGTCATTACTTTCTCCCACCATTCTTGTCTCAAGTGCTCTATTTAAGTAAAGGACTGCACATGGTAGTTTTTACCCAAAGCATATTCAATGAAAAAAGGGGTTGCACAGTCAAATAAATCTGAGAAATGCCACATGATAATCCCCCTTTTAAGATACTGAAGGCTTTCTGAAGTCTTTCAGGAAAGACACCTGTTTAACATATGTAACCCAGTGTTTCCCAAGCCTTTTGGCCACATAATCCTTTTTACTTAATTCCTACTAACATCTTTGTGCATAACAAAGGTCAAAACTCTGGTCCAGAAGGCAGGCAAACGAAATTCCCATCTTTCCTTCTGGTGTGACTTCAGGAATTCACCGCACTTCCCAGGATTTCAGCTTCTCTAGGGAGCTGGGCCACCTGACCTTGGCTACTTGGATGGAGGCTCCATCCAGTCCCATGGTTCTAAGAGTGTCTTCAACTCATCTGCTGAAATGGCCATGGTCAAAAGCATGGAAGCTGGGCTCTGTGGATGCACTCTAGACCAGCTAGCTCCCTTCTGCTGGGCCCACACCTCAGAGGCCCCTCACATCACCCAGGAGCAGCCTAGACAATGGGCTCTTTTACACCCTTGACATTCAGTTCTTTATCCCAGACTGAGCACTAATACTGTTTGGGGGGTTTAAGTGGAGGGAGGGAATTTGTAGGGAATTGTTAAAACAAGCTTACATTTGTTCTTTGAAACATTTGCTGGCATTCCAACATGGCTTTTAAAATAGTTTCTTGTGCTTTTTCATTTAAATATGCGAGTTTAATAAACATTATTCACCCAAAACATTGAAATGAAGCAAACTCTTACGACTGATTCTTTGTGCCTACATTCTTTGGCACATTCTCAGCTGATTTCACTTGAAATGTTGTTAATCCTGACATTTCAACTTTCTTTTTGGAAAAACTGTCACAATCCAGAGGATTGTTCCTAATTCTGAAAAATATAACTTTTATACAGTTTCACAAAATCATTTACCATTTACTTTTACTTGTGTATTTTTCTCCTTTAAAACAGTCTAAAGAAAACTAAGGGTTCTCTGTCCAAAAGTTGAGACTGACTTTATTTTCTTGCTTTCATAGCAAGGATAGGTTAGTGATATAACAGCAATCACTGCTGCTCTGTAAGTGCCTAGTATGTGACAGACTTGATTCTGGGCAAGGTATATACGTGTGCATTAATCTGAACAACAACCGGTAAGATAGGTACTATTACAATCCCAATTTAACAGATGTAGGAACTGGGATGCAGAGAAAATGAGCAACTTGCCAAGGTTATACACTACTAGTAAGTGGAAGGGTTGAGTGGAATCCAACTTTAGTCACTACCTTAATCGCTAGGCAACCCTTCTTCTTGCTTACATTTGTAAAACAAAAGAACCATTGCCATAAAAATGTATAATTGTAAGGGACAGGGTGTGGAGTTCCTTAAACGCCATGATAGCACAAAAGGAAAAGGAATCTCTGACCTCTTCCTTCTACTGAAGTCACAGGGAAAGGCCTGACATATCAGGAAGGTTAGGGGTTAGACGCGGGAATACACGTTTTGTCTGTTCCCTGATGCCATGCTGACTCACCTACAGAGCCTGTGAAATCTCCTTCCCAAATTCTTAAGAAGCATCCGAAATATTCTGAAAAAGTTCTCATGGAAATTAAAATGGGCTAAGTTAACTGCTTTAGCCTTGCTACTCCAATTCCTTTCCGGGAGTACTCTAGGACTACTTTTCCAAGTCATTAAAAGCATGTTTTTCAACATGTTAAGATGGCAGGGTTGGGGTGGTGGGCTGAGGCACAGAGAGGGCAGGAAGCAGGGAGATTTAAAAATTCAGGAGACATGTAAGGTATGACTTTGTCTTGATCCTGAGTGACACAGCCCAGCTTGCAAAAGGCTTTTTTAGGATAACTGAGGACATTTGATTAGGGACTGCTTATTAGAGGATACCAAAGTGTTCCTGTTAATTTTGTTAGTTCTGATAAGAGCACCATGGTTATAAGGGAAATCTTCCTAGTTTTTAGAGATGCATTCTGAAGTAAATGAAGGTGAAATGACATAATGTCTGAGATTTTTACTTTGACCAAAAAGAGAGAGAAAGAAGCCTATGAATGAAGCAGGAAAATCTTGATAATTGTTGAACTGTTCTGAATAATGGAACATAAGAGATCACTACACCGTTCTCTCTGCTTCTGTGTGTGTTTTGCAATTTTCAGGATAAAATACGTTGATAAAAAGTATGAGGGAATGTTTCCTGATGCAAAGAGATAGATGATAGGTAAAATACTTAAAAAAAAAAAAAACTATTATAGAAATAAGCAGGTACACACTTGGGTATGGAGTTCATATCTCCTAAGACTGAGGCCAGGAGAAAGACGTCACAATGAAAGGGAGGAGCACAGGGCAAGATGGGAAATAAGACACCACACCTGGGGCTTTCAGTAAGACCACAGAGGACTAGCCTACCGGCTCTCATGTTGCAACATCTTCTTCAGCTTGCTTTGAGAGTGTGCTTCTCGCCCAGCGCTCTCACTCACTGGAAAGTACTAAGTAAAAGGAGCCTGGCATCCCTGTCCTTTTGAAGGTGGTGTTCAGTAAGATTTTATTTATTTATTTGTCAGAGAGATAAAGAGAGAGAGAGAGCACAAGCAAGGGGAGAAGCAGGCAGAAGGAGAAGCAGGCTCCCACTGAGCAAGGAGCCTAATGGCGGGACTCCATCCCAGGACCCTGGAACCCCGACCTGAGCAGAAGGCAGATACTTAACCGACTGAGCCAGCCAAGTGCCCCTGCACACCCACAGATTGGCTCTCAGTTTTGGGGAGTGATTAGATTATTGAGAGGGGGTGTGTGTGTTTTTGCATGTGCATGTACATACCTGTGTGTGTGTGTCTGTGGTCAGCTCCCCCCTTCATCACAGTGAATATAAGGTACATCCTCGTCTTTTATCCACTGGGTAAAAGACCTTTATTATAAGACCAAGAGCCAAATTTCTATTTTGTATTCCAGTTGTGCGGAATAGACATCCATCTTCAGGACAGCTAATATCCCTCAATAATTAGGAAATAAGTTTGGTTTTTGTTTTGTTTTTTTTTTTTTTTCAAAGAAAATGACCACACAACTAAATCATTATACTTTCTCTAAGTACCTTTACTAGAGGCTCGTCAAAACATATTAAAATGCAAATAAAAACCTTTAGAGACAGGAATAAACACTGAACAAATTAGTCAGACTCAATAAACATTACATTTTCTAGCATCCTCTCCCCCCACCCCCCACAAAGACAACTACTGATACATTTTCTTCATAAACATACACTAGGATTTTCCCCTGAATCATGTTCTATGGTAAATTCTGCATCCAAGTTTCCTCACCTAACATTAAATATAAATGTTTTTACTGTTCTAATTCTTCATGAACACCCACTAATGGCTGGCGAAGAGCCCCTCAAGTGAAGAGAGTGAACTTTACTTAAATTTTCCCCAACTACGGGACATCAGGGTGTTGCCGCTGGCTCAGTAGTATAAATACGCGCTAATGAATGTCTTTAGATGTAACACGCGCTAACTAATTTGTAGATTTCCCCAGGATTAATCCTTAGAAAGTAACAAAAAGCTAAGAAAAGTCTCTAGCAGTTTACCTTAAAACAAGAAATAAAAGGATGACTTTTAAAAGGTCCCAGGGACAGGTGAGTTTGCAGGAGAAAAGGCCAGTGACCTTACTCCGCCACTGTGGCTCACACTCTGTGCCTGAAGAAAAACGTCCCTCTGTCTTGTTGCTTCTCGGTTGCACGTGGAATTATCCTTGATGGAGCCCTGGTCCCTTCCCCTATATGTTGCTGGCTCCATTGCTTTTTTCACCCTGTCACAACATGAATTTGCAGTCCTGACTATTCTATTTAGAATTTCATCACTCCTTTGCTTGCTCCCACCACAGACCCCCTGCGTCTCTAATGGGGCACTCCCCTCCTTCTCCCTCATGGTATAATTGTTCATATTGTGTGTCTGTGGAGTCTCTCTGTGTCATCTCTCCATCCCCTACAGTGCCTGGGACCGTGCTCTGCCAAGAGTCAACACTGTCAGCACATTCACTGACTTGAATCAAATTATTAACATCATTTTGTCCTTGAGCGGGTTAGCTCCCTTTACACTGTCCTCTGCCCCACTCAGTGCGTAAAAACACGTATCTGCTTAGCTTCTACACGTTTAACGAAGGTGCTGTTTACATCCTTTCCTAGATAATTAATGAAGATGTTGAATAAGACGGTGCTGAACACAGATTCCTATCCCATCCTAGACTCAATACACGGCCATTTATCATAACACTTTTAGTCCTTCGGGCAATTTTCAATCAATTTGACATATTCAAGTCAATTTGAATTCATTTTCTGAACTAGATTTCATGAAACCTGGTATCAATTCTTCCATTAACGTCTGGATGTATTTAGAAACAATAATACATCTAATGTACGCTTTTGTTCATCTGTTTTCAAATTTTCAAAAAAAAATCAATTAAGTTGGTCTAACATGAAAAGCTTTATAAATCTATGTTGTTTGTGGCTCATGGATCTAATATCCCCTAGATGTTCATATATTTACTGCTCAGATGTTCTCTATGCTAGCAATGTAGTTTCCTAATTTATTGATTTATTCAACAGCTCCTATGGAATACTTGCTATGGGCAGGTATGGTGCTTGGAACAGGTTTAAAACGAGTTCTGTTTCAAAATTAATCACTCAGGAGCTCTTGTTCTGTGAAATATATAGGACAATGCTCTCTTAAACCATTATTTTTACTGTATTTTGGCAACATTGGATCATAGAAGGGGCAGGAAGAAGAGAGGAAAGGAGCCTTATTGGTAGCTAGGATAAATAGGTTCCTGGCTAATATGGGGGAAAGCAGCTAAAATAAGATGTTAGAATGAATCTGTGCTTTGATTATCTGTGGTATCCCTGCAAGCAATGCTCTGGACAATTTAGAATTCTCTCTCTCCCTCTCCCCCTTTCTCTCTCGCTATTCTTCATAGTTTCCAAAGGAGAGCATCCATATTTTGATGAATTCATTACTACTTCCATTAACACTGGTTAACACATCATCCAAGACCTTGCCTATTTATTTGTTTTCTTCTTCTTTTTTTTTTTAATGAAACAGGTCTTCATTACTGTTTAATTATCCTTATTTATCTTCTTAAAGGCCAGTTTTAAAAAGCAGTTCAGAAGCTCAGCCATTTTGCCATCAATAGCTCAGTCATTTGAGCATAATCATTAAGCTTATCTCCCTATTCATTTAATGTGAGGCCTCCTTTATCTCTGGTATGCCTTCCTTTCTCTTCTTTATTATGTTTGTATTATTACCCTCTGCACCACTGATCACCATAAATACTTCTTGGTTGTAACTCTGGAACCTCTTTGATGATTCATGTTCTCCTGAGAGAGTCCTCCAGACAGACTTCATTAATTCTCAGGTTTCTCCTTTTCTTTTTTCTTTCCTATTTTTGTACAGTCGGGACTGTCACTTGGATATTGCTTCTGGTTTTTCCAATAATGTCTGGGCTTTGTGGCGAAACCACAGACTCGAGTGAGGCACCCGCTCGATTTTCCAAGGTGACAAGTGTTGCAGAATGACGGGACCCAGCTAACTTGTCAGAGACTGCTCAGGCACACCTGCTCCTGCCCCTGTGGGACAGATGCCACCTTCTCAGGAAAACCCAACCCTACTCAGCACAGTACAGGACGAAGGCTAATTAGCCAGGGGAAAGGGGAGATGATCCGGATCTGTGAGCTTCCCACCTCAAACTAGCACACGTGGTCACTTCTAGCAATGGTTCATCTCTTTGATACTGCAATTAGGACAACTAATTACTTCTCTCACTTATCAGTTATGCCTCAAAGACCACAAACTAAGAGAAACACTAACTTGTCTTTTGTTTCTAGGTAATATCCATGCTTATCTTTGGAAGGTATATGGATACATTCACTCTTTCTCTTTTTATCCCTTTTTTATTTGTGTGGTTTCTGAAGTTGTGGTTGTTAATTGTTAGGCTAGATTCATTACCAACTAGTTTCTGCCCTTTACTGTAGCACAGAAATGCATTTTTAAGAAGATTTTATTTATTTGAGAGAGAGAGAGTATGCATAAGCAAGCTGGGGGTGGGGTATGGGAAGAGGGGAAGGGAGAAACAGACTCCCACAGAGCAAGGAACCCAACTCAGGGCTCCATCCCAGGACCCTGGGATCATGGCCTGAAACGAAAGCAGACACTTAACCGACTGAGTTACCCAGATGCTCCCAGAAGTAAATTTTTTAAAATAGCAAAAATTTTAAGAAAAAGATTCATTTTAAAGAGTCGAACTAAAAAGCAGTCACAATCTAGAGGAAAAAAAGGGGCTTATTACTATATTACTAAGTGCAATACAATTTGCAAATATTACATCTATCATTTCAATTATGTGCTTCTTTTAAAAAGCCTGAAATGAGATACCCATAATTATTACATAAATGCCATTTTTTCCTATCGGCTTAGCAAATGTTTGCATTTTTCTTTCAAATCTGAAACAAGATGTCAATTTATTATGTTCCTTAAAATTCATACTAAATAAACCAATCTAAATTTCTTGATCCCAAACCTGTATTTTTTAAAGTAAACTCTACCCCCAATGACTCAGATCCTAAGATCAAGAGTCCCATTCTCTACCAACGGAGCCAGCCAAGGGCCCCTCCAAATCTGTATTCTTCACTAAGGTTACTGTGGATAGCTTGAAGATAGCTGGATTTGACAAAATAATTTGATTTTTTCCCCCTTCTGTCTGAGTTAGAGCTACTCACATATTCATACTTTTTCATTCAGGAGTGGATATAGCATTTCTCTGAGTGGGAAGAGATGAATCCAGGGAAGTATAGATCTTTTTTCCCCACCACGTCCTTCCCTTTGCCCACCTGGTGTCTGTGTCCATATAGCCCCAGCTTATTTCCCGCACAATTCTTTTCTTCTCCTTCAGCTCTGGCACACATCCTTTCCAAGGTTCATTCCATCCCTCCCCTTCCATTTTTAGGATAATTGCCTTCTTCATCTTTAAATACCACACAAACCCCAGAACAGTAACCTTGGGGCAGCTTCGCTGGAGGATTAAATTATTTTAAAATTACAACCATGTATTGATAAACTACCCCACGCAAGGTGCTGGAAGATACACACCAGCTCTGGCAGCCTGCCTTAAACTGTCCGAACGCACGTCAGGGGAAAGACTGTCTCTTTGGGGTGAAGATAAAGGCCACAGGAAGACAAATCAGGTTTTACTAACTGGTTAAACAAAACCAAAGGACCGGCTTGAACAGCCTCTTCCACCGCATACCAGTACTCCTCTTGCCATCCACACCTTCCCTAGCCTTCCTTTTTCTCCTCATGCTGTTTTCTGTTTTTACCTTTTCCATCGTTTTGGCTTCTGCATTTCCTAAAACCCACAGGTCGCCTTACCTCCTCTCAGCCTCTTTGACTCCAACTCTGGCATTTCATCTCCCCTGCCCTGAAAACTGTCCAGCCTGGCCCCTGGCACGGGGGAGGGGATTGTGGAGGCACAAATGCCTGCTTCCGGCCGCTGCCAGCCAAGTGCTTCCGGGGGAGGGAGTTCTGAGGTCACCCCCTGTCACTGGGTAAGCCTTCTCCCAAGAGGTCTCCAGACATCCTCACCTAAACACAGGGATGGTGAAAATCAACATCATTATTACCTCTCTAGGCACTGTGGCATTAGGAAGAGATTGAGGCTCCCACCTTGGATAATGAGAAACTCAGAAATGACCTAAGTTGGTAATGCAGCATCTGCATATAATACCATCCGAAGAACTCTGGTTCTAGTTATTTCATGACAGCAGCAATGGCAGAGATTAACCTCCAACCAAACATAGCTGCAGAGTCTAGAGATACCGTGCCTCTGCACCCCAACACCCTCGTCTTCAATGCTGTCACTCGTTGGGACCACTCTGGCTACTCTCACTATTTTAGAAAATTCTATAAATGGGACATTGAAAGCACATTGGAACACAAGTAGATTAACAACAAAACTTCTCCATTATTCTTCCCATGCTTACTCATTCTATGATTTAAATATTTATTCCTCAAATATAGCAGTGTGTGTGTCCATATGAAATCATTAGAACACTGGACCTTCAGCTATCCTCTGAGGGTCAAACCTGAGATTTTGTGTATATAATATTATTATAGAAAGAATAAATATTTAAAAACGAACTTTTTTTTTTTTGGCTTATATACTACCACAGAGAACAAAAAGTTTCACACTGGCTCAAACTCTGAGGAAGTTTGTGCCTTCATGTGAGGGGACTATAAAATTATTAGAGGATAGACAACAAACCCTATGAGCCTGTCACAATTCTGCCACTGAAATTGCGTTATATTAAATTTTGATTCAAATAAGTAATCCATCAGCAAAGGCTTTGCAATATTGGTTCTACAAAGATTTCCAATGAATGACATTGTTCAAGAGGAATTTAACTTAAATTTTATAATAATCCTGTAGCAGTGGCATAGAAACTTCTATCCATAAATTTGAAACTTTCATAGGGTTAGTCATTGTGGTATTTTGGAAATGACAAGATTAGTCAGAAACTTCCTTCTACCATCTTTACTTGCCAAGGTGCCATCTGAAAAGTTTCTTCACAAAGATGTTCTTTCTCTTCCAGGGGAGTGTGATCTTTCCGCCCTCTGAGCTCAAACTCTGAGCTCAAATTCTCACACAGCACTATTTCCAGCCTTGCTTGATTCCTCACTCCCAAGCCCTACTGGAAACGAAGGTACCAGCAACTATAATTTTGCAGCCTCTGTCCCGGCTGACAGGCCAAGCGCCGTCCATTAGCAAGCACTAAATAAATAAAAATTGTCCAAAGAAAAACTGTGACTTCAGATCTTAACTGCAGCTCAGCGTCAGATCTGCCTCAGCCTTTAATCCAACGGGTCTCATTGTCCTCCCTACCAAACAGTAGTCCCACAGCTCTAGTTGTATCCACATGAATTTAGATCAACAGTTCTAGAGTCATAGAACTGGAAAGGGTTCTAGATATAATTTAGCCCCACCCAATCATTTTAAAGGGGCTAAGTGGGCATTCGTTAGACTTGATGCTGAAATTCAGGCAACACTGGAAGTGGCTACTTCAGCCTATTTTTGCAGAATGACCAGGTCTCGAAATCTGTTGACCTCTAGCATTGAATGCAGAGGGATTTTAATCTAAATGACAATCTCCAACTTGAAACTACCCTGTTTTCAAGGATACTGAAATTATTAATTAGTTATCATTTAAACCAGATATTTAATAACATCTCACTTTTCCATTCAGCTCTTCACCAAGCTGAAGCAGGCTCAAAGTTCTCTATCAAAACTGTTAGTTGTCTGAAAATAATTTCTATTGCATGCTACACAAACAGAAGAATCCTAGATGCACACACACATTGCTGGTACAAATGAGTGAACTGGTACAACCTTTCTGAAGGGCATCTGGAAATACGTTAGAAAAGATTTTTAACATGGGAACCCTCGTCAACATGTCAATGTCACTTCTAAAGATTTATTCTAAGGGAAAATTACTAGAGATCTAGGAATATGATCAATTTTTATTCTTCTTTCTTTGCACCTTTGGATACATTCCAAGATTTGTTAAAATGAATTTCTGTCATTTCTGCCATTGGGGGAAAAAACCTCTCACTGCCTTAAAGAATGAGGGAGGGGCACCTGGGTGGCTCAGTGGGTTAAGCCTCTGCCTTCAGCTTAGGTCATGATCTCAGGGTCCTGGGATGGAGGAGCTCTCTGCTCAGTGGGAAGCCTGCTTCCCTCCCTCTCTCTCTGCCTGCCTCTCTGCCTACTTGTGATCTCTCTCTCTCTGTGTCAAATAAATGAATAAAATCTTTAAAAAAAAAAAAAGAATGAGGGAATTGGGGTGCCTGGGCAGCTCTGTCAACTAGTTAAGCATCTGCCTTTGGCTCAGGTGAAGATCCTGGGGTCCTTGGGAGAGTCTGCTTCTCCCTCCCCCACACCCCTTACTAGTGCTCGCTCGCTCTCTCTCTCTCTCAAATAAATAAACAAACAAACAAATAAATAAAATCTTAAAAAAAAAAAAAAGAATGAGGGAGTGGAACTGCCTGTTTATCCTCCAAAATCCCTTTAGCTCTCACACACTGGTTGACTTTTTTTCTAGGTTAAAGATTATAGAAAGGGAGACATTGTGTTTTCTGGAAAGGGCCACCAACTTGTCACAGTAAACCAATGTTCAGAGCACTAGTTGGTGTGCAAATTTTCAAAAAACTAAAGAAGAATAAGGATCCAGCTGACCCTCTTCTTCCCATATGGATTTAACATAATCAATAGACCTAAAAAAAACTTACTGAATGCCTCCTATGACAGCACGCACTGAGAGATATGCAGAAACAAACCTCAAGAGCGCTTTCTTGGCCTTCATAACTATCAATGTCTTATAACAACGTCATAAGCCCAAGAAAAGACCATGAATAAGAGGCAGTCATTAATTTCTAAATGCAAAATACAGGAATTTGAAAAGGGAAGGAGCTCCTCCAGAACTAGATGAGAAGAAAGGCTTTTCAGAGAAAGAAGCATTCACACCTTGAAAAAGAGAGGGAGTGTAAAGAAGTAGAGTAGAGGAAAGAGCCTAGCCAAGGAGAATAAATAAAGGTATCCAAGGCCTCATGCTCATGAGACATTTCAGATGTTTCATGTACAGGATAAAGCTAAAACCCACAGCACATGAGGCCCTTCGCAATCTCACCTAAACCCCTGGCTTCAATTCTCACTGACAAACGGAATTTCTCTCCATTTTCTGGTTCCTTGCCTTAGCACAGGCTGTTCCATCTGTTCCATTCTTCCCTTATTTCTCACCCCCTCAACAAACTCCTACAGATTTTAAAGTCCAGCCCAAATATCACCTGCCCCATGAATCTTCCTCTAGATGTCCCCAGAGTTTGCTACACTCTCTTCTGCTCGTGCTTTTATTATAGCTCCTTTCAGTGGAAGACCATGGTGACTCTGCTTATGAACCCGCCTCCCCTGTTTGACTGTGGACTCCACACGCACAGGGGCCGTGCACTTTGTTTTGTGTTTTCCAAACTTTGCATTATAAGTTTTGAGGAGACTGTCAAAAGAACTGCTGCCAAACGGACAGATAAGTAAATGAATGAACGAATTTAATAAAAGCAAAACTTGGAAGACAGCATGAAGAAAAGACTTTGCTGGTTTTGAGTGGTAGAATCCTGAGAAACAAGGGTCAGAAGGAAAGGCTGACCAGCCCGGCCTGAAAGGCACCTCGAGTTCTCTCCTAACCTATGACCGCCGTCCCTGAGTCTTCACGGGGTGTCTATTCTGTGTCAGGCACCGGATGAAGCAGCTCAGCAGTGGCTAAGAGCACTGAGGCTGGAATCAGAGCATCTGGATTCACACCGGCTCTCCCACTTCCCAACTCCTTGATCTCAGACAAGTCACCTAACAAATCTCTCCAAATCTGAGTTTCCCTGGGTGTAAAATGGGTACAACAGTCCCCGTCACACAGGGCTGTCAGAAGGATTACATAATGTAGGCATAAGAACTATGTAACTGCTCAATTGTTGGCAAGGCACTGAGTGTAAAATGAAAGGATTTCTGCCTTATTAAGCAATGGTTTGAGAACTTAATTTTTTTTCAATTCTTCCTTTATATTAAAAAATAATCTCTACACCCAACAGGGGGCTCAAACTCATCACCCAGAGATTAAGAGTCGCATGCCCTACCAACTGAGCCAGCAAGGTGCCCCCTCAATTCTTATTTAAAGATCTCTGTAGGATAAGTTAAATGATTCACCTGTCCTTGAAAATACAAAGCTTCAACAAACAAGTTGTTTTTTTTTTTTTTTCAGGACTAAGCACCTTGCAGCAGCTCTCCTAGTCATCATTACATATAGCTCTTCTCACAGCGTTGACCAATAATAATAACAATACTAGCTTCACATAGCACCTGCGTATTTACAACAGGCTTCTATACCTTTCACCAGGATCCTGTGAGTTACCCCTGCCAGGTGCAGTCATAGTGGCAAGACTAGGAATGCACAATTCTGGTGACCTTGGCCAGGGCTCTAGCTGCCTACCAAGTGGCCTCGTGGAAGAGACAAGCTGAATACAGACTGATCTCCAGTCTCAAGCTGGAGGTTAATTCCTTACGAGTGAACATCTGATGTGTGATAATTTAGCTGTGGTTTGACTTGGACAGACATGGAGCAGATTACCAAAAACTTTAAACCCTTAATAGTTTGTAGTGGCTTTCCCATATCTTCAATGTTTCCATATCTATAAATTCAGCTGTTCAGTAAATGAACAAACTTGTGTTTTGTTTTGGATTTGAAGCGGAGGGCTAATAAAGAAGGCAATTCTAGTATTTGATTGTAGTTGACTCCCTAATTGTCTGATTCCAGTAAATTCCAGTTCATGATACATAACCAAATCAAATAATGCATTGGTAGGGCTCATCCATGGGTAGAGGGAGGCAGAGGAATGTTTGCAAACCCCGCTGGAAAGCAATTACCATTCATGGGTCAAGAATACATTTAGCTATACGAATCAAAGATCCTCAGCGATATGAATCAAACCCTCAAAGATGTAATGTCCATGTTCCAAATGAGTGAAATGGATAGTCCTTTTCAGATCTGATGTTTGAACCCAGGACCCAGATTTTCCCTTGTTTCATCCAGTGGTATAATTACTGGAATCATCACTTAATAAAATATAGCTTTCAAGAGACAAAAACATGTCTTTACCTCTAGGGAATACATGGAAGTCTTTCTATTAAAATGCTAATAGAACAATAAAGTTTACCACCAAATTGCCCCATCTAAGGTTGAAGGGGTAGAGCTTTAGTTTAATTCCTTTCAGAACACACTGTGTACCTTTTTGTTAGTTTTATCCCGCTCTATTTCTTATTATGGAGTTCACAGTAGCACAGCGTAGTTGGGAATAGACTGCGATGAACTCAAACCAGAAACAAAGCATTTCTACAAAAAGGAATGTATTACATAGGAAAGTAAGGATCAGGACATGTTCCTTTTCTAAATGGCTTGTCACAGTACTATAGCCTTATCCAATTGATAGTATTTCTGCTGTTAACTGAGCTTAATACCCTGCCAGTCAAGGTTTTCATTAAATAACAAATGCGTGTGTTTTTCTAATGCAGTCGAGGCCCATTCTAACACAGTATGTGCTAATAAGTGGCAAGGGGACAATATGCCAATTGCGCACATCACGGCCCGCTGTTGCCTGCTTTCCTGGATTCACTTGCAGCAGGTAGACACAGCGGTTGAGGAGAAAGATGTAGAGAGAGAACTCAGTCACCCAACATGCAGGAACATAAGTATTTACCCGCTACGTCTTCCTTGTCAGGGAAAACGACACAGAGGATGAAAGCACTACAATGATTTCAGACCTGCCCTTCCTGAAACCAGCCATGCCACTGCTGTGCCACACAATAACCCTTTCAAGTCGGGTGCTGAGCTAGATCGGCACCTTGGCCTTGACCCCTTTGATGGCTTGGTGCAGACTGCATAGTGCGTCAGCAACTCCAAGGGCAGCACCAGCAGGGTCTTCTTGAGCAGAAGAAACAGAGATGATGAGAAGGAGCAGTATCCCCTGTCCCATCTCAGACACCACCAGTGTGCTCCAGCCCTCCCCTGCTCCCTCCAAGTCAGACGGCCCTTCTTCCCACCTGTCTCGATCTCATAGTCACGTGAGAATCATTCACTTAAAAGTTGTTAGTTGACTAAGATCAACATGCTTTCTTTAATTGTGTTCCTCGCAGATGGTGCCCTAGGGCTGATCTCCAGACTCGAGTTCCTGGGATGTATTTTAGGACACATCTGGAAGTGGGCAAGGAGAAATGGGGAGGGGAACAAAGTTCCATATGCAAGATGGATGAGCTCTAGAGATCACCTGTACAACATCGGGCCTATTTAGTTAATTAAGTATCATACACTTATATAAATTTGCCAAGAGTTTAGATCTTACGTTAAGGGCTCTTCCACAAAATGAAGAAAGAATATTTCTAAAGATTTTACTTATTTATTTATTTGACAGAAAGAGAGAGAGAGAGAGCATAAACAGGGGAGGGGCAGAGAATCTCAAACAGACCCCGTGCTGAATGTGGAGCCCTATATAGAGCTCCATCTTACAGCCCCGAGATCATAGCCTGTACCGAAACCAAGAGTCGGATGCTTGACCAACTGAGCCCCCACCCCCGGAAAAGAAAAGTATTTTACAAATCTTCTTTTAGGGGCACCTGGGTGGCTCAGTGGGTTAAGCCTCTGCCTTCGGCTCAGGTCATGATCCCAGGGTCCTGGGATCGAGCCTCACATCAGGCTCTCTGCTCAGTGGGGAGCCTGCTTCCTCCTCTCTCTCTGCCTGCCTCTCTGCCTACTTGTGATCTCTGTCTGTCAAATAAATAAATAAACTCTTTAAAAAAAAAAAAAAAAACAAATCTTCTTTTAAAGTAAAACAAAGGGTGGAAGGAAACTTTTGGAGGTGACAGGTAAGTTTATGATCGTCTTTGTGGTGATGGTCTCATGGGTGTATTCTAGCCTCTAAACCCATGCAGTTGTATACATTAAATATATACAGCTTCTACTATGTCAACCATACCTCAAAGAAGTGGGTTAAAAAAAAAAAAAAAAAGGCAAAGGGGGAGCCTGGGTGGCTCAGTCGGTTAAGCATCTGAGTCTTGGTTTCAGCTCAGGTTACAATCTTGGGGTCCTAGGATCAAGCCCCACGTCTGACACTGCTCCGTGGGGAGTCTGCTTGAGATTCTCTGCCTCTCCTTCTTCTTCTGCCCCTCCCCTTGCTCACATGCCCTCTCTCACCCTTGCTCTCTCTCTCTCAAATAAATAAATAAATCTTAAAAAACAACAACAACAACAACAAAAAAAAAACAAAGATAACACCCAGAAGATGGCATTGCTCAGGACCATGACATAGTGCATACTGTGATTACAGCCATTCCCCTGGACTGATCCTCAACCATGTTTCCACCATGAACTGAGACGTCCTTCAAGCACAGTAATATATATCATACTGATACTGCCACTAGTTCCTTGTCACATTCCTTGTCATTCACAAGGATCCCAAGCACAGGCTAAGATCACAGAGGCCAGCAGTGGGGACAACTGAAGTCGAAGGCCTATATTATTTTACTGGCATCTCATGGTCTGCTGCTGATTGTGTGACACAATTCAGTGGATTACTAGGAAACTGAAGTACTGGTGAAGCCCTGATTAGTCTTTCCCAGAAAATCTCCAAAATCAGGGCTGTTTACAGTGAAGTGCTATGAATGACTTTTGACCATATGTTTAAAAAAAAAAAAGAAAGAAAGAAAGAAAAAAGGCAACTAGCAGTGATTAGAAGTTCCTTGACTGAGGTTTTCAGGTGAATCTTTGACACATTATTATCTTTCTGCTCTAAAACTGGAGTTTGCACTTTAAACAGAGATTTCAATAAATTAATGCATTAGCTAAGAAGAAATGGAGTCAATTTAAATGACTAAGCAAGTGACCTGAATATTATTTCTTCTAAATAGCCTAAGCAACATAAAAAGAAGATGAATACAAAAAAAGCATCTGAGTAATGCCCCAGGTCTACAGGATTGCACCGAAGCAGAGCATGTCTCAGGGCGACATGACTCACGGGAGGCGTGCGGCTTTGGTTCCGAGCAAGCGCACGCACAGTTCACCCAGCACAAAGCTAACCAGTTAGCCAGGCTCCCCATGTTTGAAACATAACCGGGCACACATCTGCCTTTCAGTACGACACGGCCCACTGAGCTTAGGGGTGACCTAAGATACATGTATTCCAAGGCGTGTCAAACTATACTTTTCAGAAAATCATTTCGTTTAACCAACTCTCAGCAGGCACCCCGACTAGACATAATCTATGAGGGCCTTTTGTCTTGGGCTGCACCGCTCTGCTGTATGGGGCTCTCTTTGCAGTGATAATTGGTTTGGCTGTCCATTCCACCCATCAGGTGATAGAAAACTATCAATCAGCCTAAATGCAATGTGAGAGAAGTCTCTTTAGCCAATTAGTCAGTAATGAGAACATTAGCCATGATATCTTCTGCAGAGGGCACCTTAGCCATTCCACCAGAGTCTGAAAAGATGACAGTCTCTGTGTGATTAATAAAGATCACAGGAGGCTTCAGAAATTCTCCACGGGTGAAGAAGAGAATCAGAGAGAAATGCGCTTGGAAATGCAAAATGTTTTTAATACCACCAAGTGCACCCCGCAAAAGTACTCTGGGAATACAGAACCAAGCAGTGCTTGAGCTGGAAGGAATCTTGAAGATAATCTGATCCAACTCCCTCATTTTACCCATAAGGCAGGAAGCAAACTGACTTGCCCAAGGTCACGCAGCTGGCTAGCAAAGGTGCAGCTCTCATTGCTCTAAATAAAAATTATAGGGCTGTGGAAAACAAACAAAAGGTAACACATCAATATGGAGAGACTCCTACATGGCTTGTAATATTTTTATATGGCTTTTATCTCCACTGAAAGTAAGGAGCTTGCATTTTACTTCCTGGCTTCCTAGGGCTCAGTACAATGTCTGTATAGGGTATCTGGAGGAAGGACCACATGTGTATTCAGGGCAGTAGCATCTCAGCCCAGACCGTATGTATCCATAATGCTGGCTCCACTGCTTACTAGATGTGTGGCCTTGCGCAAGCACTAATGTTCGTTGTGCCTCAGTTTCCCCATCCGTAAAATGGGAATAATAACACCTCTGCCTTGCAGGCTTTTTATGAGGATTGAAATGAATTTGTCAGTCTACGTGAAACACAAAGAACAGACAGTGCAAGCTCAGCTGTTATTTGGGCAGCTGCCCGTGGGCTGGCAAAGGCAATGACAGGGCTTCTTCTCTGTGTAGAGGAACAAGGCTAAGGTAAATTACGGCAAAGGAAACAAAGCCTTCTATGACCTTCATTAGGATATGACTCAAAGAAGAGTAAATTCCAAAGGGAGAGCCAAGGTGAGGCTCATGTGGTTGAGACAGTCTTTTGTCAACGGATCGTTCGGGGTTTGGGTGATGATGTCATAACACCCCACCTGCCCACTGGACTGTGCTGGGCATGTTCAAGAAGCAATCTGTGTGCCCACTCACTCCCGCAGCCTACCTGCCACAGGGCCACCTTCCAGGTGACTGCACAGAGTGATCTGGAGTCTCGGACACGTGAGTGGTCTCAGAGCTCGACACGCTCAGGTCAGAAACGTCACCATTCTCTAAGTTGCGGGGCCCTGGCCATGGGGGTGACTTTACCTCTTCCAGAGGCTTCCCTCATTGCTCCGTCCACTGGCCTCACTGTGCTTTCGAGGCAGTCCTCACACCGCACAGGTCCATGTGTCACTCCCTGTTACATCCACAGCTGCCGCTCACCTACTCGTTCCACATCCATCCTTTCGACTCCCCAGGAGCGCTCCTGAATGCAAGTTCAGGTAGGTATTTGACAGAAGGGCCAGCTCAGAGAATCATCCCGGTGTAACACCAACCAAACAATAAGCCACCCAGATACAAAGGGCTAATGCACTACTATAAAATGGCTGAGGTTTGTTTTTTTTTTTTAAACCTTCTAAGGGCAAATATACTATACTATCATCATCACCCCCAAACCCTTCTCTTCCCATCAAAAAAAAGAAAAAAGAGCAAAGGCTAAGTCAGTCCTCTGCTACTGCTGGGGCAGAGGGACAAACCACACACATATACAAACACCCCAGAAGCTACACGAGTGAATGAGGAAATGGACTGCATGAAAACACAGGTGGACAGACTAGTAAGACTAGAATGTATTCGGGAACTGAGGGTGTTGGGTAGAAAATGCCCAGGAGAAAGAGAAGAAGCTGCCTGGGTTCTGGCGCTTTATGTAGTATGTACTTTATGTAGTATGTACACCTGGTCTTAGAAAAAGGGGACAGGGAGAGGGAGAGGCACAGGGCTGGGAAGAGGGAAGGGTGGGGGACTGACTTTGTAAGATCTTTGAAGGTAGGAATGGTTTTTCATTTTCATTTGTATCCCATCTTGGTGTTAAGGGCATCTCTCATCATCTGAATGAGTGAACTGGCACTGGGTAGGAGACGAAGAAAAACAGAAGTAGATCATGAACTTCGGAGATACACCTAAATGCCCACCGCAACTCCTGAGAGCCCAGTCCTCACCTTGTGTGGTTTTCAACCACCATATGGAATGCACGCATGGAATTCATCTCTAGGTACTGGGTGAAGTCCCACCTGAACGTCCATATTTGATCCTACACTTTCCCCCCCTCCATACAGAGTTAATACAGTTGGTATCCACCAATCCGTCCATGCCTCCTTCCTCTAATCCTTCTGTGCCACATTACATCTAATATTTTGTTCAACAGAAATTAGAAACTTCAAAGCACACCCTCCTTCAAGAAAATCAACAACACACAGGGTAAAGTGCTTAACAAAAGGACATCATAATTTTGTGAAAAATGCAAATGCTAAATTACATACAGAGTAATTGCCATATTTATGTCTTTCATACTGACCTCATCTTGCCAGAGTATGGGAATCAGTGTCAGGAATGAACCCTTCACTGATTTAAATAGTATTCAAATATATATATTATGCATAATAATAGTCTTCTTCCACTATTACATAAACATAAAATATTACTCTCCTATTCTGGAGACGTTATGACAATCTGAGCTAATACATTTAATTCAACTCCAATCCCTGAGAGAACAGAACTACAATTACTATTTAGCAAGTGTATGATCCATTCCACTTGTCTCTGAAATGCATTCTATGAAATCTTCATGGAAAAAACCATGGAATCACTGTGCTGTGTGACACATTGTGAATAAGTATTAAACTTTCATTTTTCTGACATTTAAAATAAGACATTATTTTCTTTAGGCAAGAGTTACATCCAACAATATACAAGCATTTCTATACAAATGCATACTGAGGTATCCTAATTTTAGAGGGACAAATTACACTACTTTGGGAGTGAGTCTTGATGGTGGTTATCCACGTGCCACTGGGTGATGGGACAGGCTGGCTCAGGACGATGGAGCGAAAGCAGACTGATGACCAAGGACCCAAGAAGAAAGAGAATACAAGAGTTGGAAGAGAAGACATGAGATGACAGGGCAGGAGATCAACTATGCAAAAGTGAGGAAATGGAATTAACCATCAGAGGAGTGATCTCACCTCTAGCCCTCTAGCACTGTTTAAGATGGGGGGGTATCTTTTTTCTTTCTTTCTTTCTTTTTTTAAGATTCAGACAGTGATAAATACAAAGAAAAACCATTCTTCTAGGATTTAACAACAACACTGCAATTCCATCATCCAGAGAGGTTGACTGCTTTGCTGGAGATCTCTAACTAGAGGAGACCTCAGTGAGGCTCCGTGGGTAGCCATCTCTCTTTCATTAAATAAATGAGTTTAAGTGTAAAGTGGTGTTCAGAGCTCATATTAACACATTTAACCCTCACAAAGCCCGTAGGCAATAGGAAATACTATTGCCCATACTTCACCAGTGAGAAGGAAGGAGTGTGCCCAAATCAGCCAGACAATGGCAGAGCTGGGATTCAACCCCAGCTGTCTGATTCCAGACCCAGTACTGTTAACCAGATCATTACTGAGTGAGTTAATGAAGGAATGAATGCCGAAGCTATGCTGGCTGTTTCTAGCTTGTGGCTTTAAAGGTCGCTGGTAGTGCTGGTGGGTAGCACCAAGGATCGCCTTCTGAACAAACCACGGCTCAACATCCCAATGCCTCCCCCACCACACCCCTACCCTGATCCAGTGCCTCCCTTTGAAAAGAGGCAAAATCACAAGTGATGTTCATGTCTCGCTGTCTGACCCAGTCTCCCAGGGACCATGAGACAAGGTAGTGTTGCAGGCAAGGGGTGATTGCAGAGCTTCCTGTGGGCCCCATGGGGCTTCCTGCTGGAGGACAGAGATCTGTCCTGTTGCCCTGGCAGCCTTCCAAGCTGGGCACAAACCTTACATCAAGTTCGAAGTTTCAGTTAGTGGCAGGGTCTCCACTTCCTGTTCCTAGCTGTTGAGTAACACTGTTGAACTTCACATCCCTGAGGTGTTTCAGGAACAGGGAGAGACCCAAATCTGATAAAACAGGTCTACCTAATGGGAACAAAGAGACAAACTATTCAAATTCAGGACTGTTCCAAGAAGCACAATGGCACTAACCACATGACAATTTGCACACGAAACGCATATTTTATGAACGTATTTCCCCTTCCCCTCTGCTTCTCACGCCTCTTCTCTATTTCTCAAGTCTTCATTTATGGATGCAGAAAAGCAGACATTTAGGTCAAATCTGCACTCACTTACCTAAGGCTCTATTCGCCTCTCAGATCCCAGATAGAATTGTTTTCCTCACCCAGTTTCCACTGGTTCCCTAAATTTGAGAAATGTGCTGTTTCAAAAGCCTTGATTTTTGGTTTATAAGAATGCTGAGGAACAGGCCCCAGGAAAGCAATTCTGTAACATTTTCCAAATAGTCATCTGGGGTATTCGTGACCTTACAAAAATTTCTGGTGGTTTCTGACATCCAGCTTCCTCCCTTCCTCGAACTCTATCTTCCTACATCCTGCCACATATTTTGAGGCAAGTATCTTGGGCTAGTGAAGAATTTAAAAAGGAGAAAAGTGAAAATGTCCAACATCTGCAATAAATTTTTAATTTTAAAATTGCAGAGCTTGTATGTAACATGTATTATACAAGTATGCACTGTGTTTTAATCAGCTCAGCTGGCCCACCTAGATTTAGCTCTCGGGAAAATTCTAACAAAGACAACACTCTCAATCAGTTTAAAATAGTCTATTGTGACAGGAAAGTACCTTGAAAATCTGTGAAGACTCATACATAGAACTGATTTCCCCTCTAGGGAAAAATCAGTGAATATAAATTCATTAAGGTAGTTAATTCCTCCACGTAAACAGCTCCTTACATCACTTACTACTTTGAAAAATCAGCAGCCTTTTTTAACAAACAGACTGTAGAACCTACAGTGAAAAGTGTTGAGTTCTAATTACGCTCCTTGGAAAAAGGGAGTAATAATGCATGCTCCTTTTCCATGGGGATGTTTTAAGAATAAATAAGACAAATGGATAAAAAATACTCTCAGTTCTTCTGGGTAAGGAGCTACCTAATCCCAAGATAGTTCTGTAAGCAGGAAGAAAATAGACTGGTGTGTTCTCTGCAGTCTCGATGAGGGCTATGGGTCCAAAATGTTTTAAAAGCAGCAAACTGTTAACACTGGAGATATTGTCAAAATACATTTCCCTCTGGTTAAGAAAAGGAAAGAGGGAGGGCTAAAAGGGTGGAGTGGAGAGGAATTGTCATCAAAGCATTGTTAATATGAACTGAATTATATTACAATGGCGATACTTCAACACAGGGAACGAAAATTGTTCCGTATTATTGTGGATTGACAATATGACAATCGTTCATTGAAAGTGGATGACAGCTGTAGCATTATAGTTCAGTGCACAACACAAGATGAATGAGTGTTACAAGTTCTTCCAGAATGGGCCCCTATTTCACCAGAGTTTGCATCATCCCAAAATAAATACGTGCCAGTTTTTCACTAATCTCAGCAAATTAAGCATCTCTTTACAAGCCAGTGTGCCAAAAAAACCAAAACCAAAAACAAAAACAGTGTGCCGCCAGCAGTCTGAAGGTGCCAGTGTCATGTCCCTGCTTAGTGGATTTGCAGCAGCTGTGAAATGTCAAGTCAAAATGCCATGAGAGATCTATACAGCACCTTGGCAGAAGAAAGGGCAAGAAGTGGTAAAATGCCTTTGCCTGGACAAGTGTAAACTGACGTCAAACTGTCTCCCGGTCCACGGGGACACTGTTTCTGAACCTCTACCTTGGCACCAGCCTCATTCCACCATGTACAAGAGTCATGTTACTCCAGACTACTAATCCTAGAAGAAGTCACACCATGTATATTACCTAAAACTAACACACAAGGGCCACAGATATTTATATATCTCCTCATGTGCAACAAAAGTTAACCATGCTTAGTTAGGAAAAGAAAAAGCAAGAGAAAAAGCACAAAACCACTCACAAAATTACCACAAAGAGATAAACTCTGTTCATCCTCATGTATTATTTTTCTTTCCAGTTACGGTGCAGTGGTTAAAAGCAGACTCTGCTCTTGGTTATGTTCTACTGCTTCCTTTTTCAAACTCTGCCACCCATCTATCATGGACATTTTTTTCATCTCCTTAAATATTCTTCTGAAATAGAATTTCAATGGCTACCAATGTTCTATTTTCTACTTATACCGTAACTAACCTAGCTAATCCCCTATTGTTGGACATTAAGATTGTTCCCAGCTCTTCACTAGGAAAACAATGCAGCTATTTGTTTTTTTTAAAGATTTTATTTATTTGTTTGACAGGCAGAGATCACAAGTAGGCAGACATGCAGGCAGAGAGAGGGGAGGAAGCAGGTTCCCCGCTGAGCAGAGAGCCCGATGTGGGGCTCGATCCCAGGACCCTGAGATCATGACCTGAGCCGAAGGCAGAGGCTTTAACCCACTGAGCCACCCAGGCGTCCCCAATGCTATTTTGTAATTCTTTATACACTCTCTAATTTCTTATAATAAATTCATAAAACCTTGTGCTAATCGTCCATGATTCTGACTGAGGAGACACTCAAAGTGAACCAGGAGCAGTCGTTGGATATGCGCCTAGAGCATAATTTACCCATCAGAAGAGTCTCTGAAGTACTGCTAAAGAACAGTTGAAGAGGCGTAAACAATGGGCACGGTCTCCTTCTTCTACTTAGAGACGACAGAATTGCTTATCCTTCCACTGCTGTGGCCAAGTCTTCTCAAGCTAAGCAAAGCAATCCGTCTTGGTGGGTGCGGGAAACGAATACCGTACACAAAGGAAGAGGAATCGTGTGAAGATTCTCCACGCTTCCCAGCTCAATAGTAAATGTAAACTTCCTCTGAAAAACTTTTGAGTGTTCAAGAGTAAGGCACGGGAGTTATTTTACTCTTCTCCAAATATTTCTAGCTCCCCATCTTCCAGGCACACAGCGGAACGGCACTTCCGGGCCCTTAAGTGGTTAGATGAGATCACGTGACCAGTTCTGACCAATAAATTGTGAGTCGATCGCCAGGTACCTTAACTGGGCTGGAACATTAACTTGCTGATGGCAGACACACACCCTCTCCCCCCAGAGCTCTTTCCTTTGGCGCAACCAGAGGGTGTGAGATGATGGCTAGTGTGGTGAGAAGGAGTCCCTGAGTGAAGTGATAAAAGGGGTCCCTCCTCTCCCCTCAGCTGAGCTCACAATAAACATATGAGCAAGAATGAAACTTTCCTTGTTTAAAACCACTAAGATCTGGGGGTTGTTTGTTACTGTACCATCACCCAGCTTCTGCTGATAGATAAATACAACAGTATTTACCTGAGCTTCATGATCTCATTGAAAATGTTCACATAAAATTCCATTCTTCTCTATACAGTTTGAAAACCAAGCGAGCTGCAAACACAATTTTGAAGGTTTCCTGGGCTTCCTGATGGGGCAATTCAATAGGTATTTTTCAGGGCTTATTGGGTGCCAGGCACTTACATTAGAAACTTTGAGAAACATGAAGATGAGGAAGACACAGCTCTGACCCTGAGTTGCTTAAAGTAAAGTAGGGGCGCCTGGGTGGCTCAACGGGTTAAAGCCTCTGCCTTGGGCTCAGGTCATGATCCCAGGGTTCTGGGATCGAGCTCCCTGCTCAGTGGGGAGCCTGCTTCCCCTTCTCTCTCTGCCTACTTGTGATTTCTGCCTGTCAAATAAATAAATAAAATCTTTAAAAAAAAAAAAAAGAAGTAGGGAAGGTGCATAATATCTATAGGGGAGGAATTTAGGGGTAGCTGTTGAGTTGTAAATGGCACTAGGGAGATGGTCCTGAAGCTGGATTTTCACAGCAAATGCAGTCTGTATATAATTATGTACTTACTTAAAATGGTTTGGCCAGGGAAGCTGCCGGAAAACCGGGAGGGGGCTATCTCCTCGGATCCACTGTGTGAGCTCCCAAGGACACAGCGAGCAGAGCTCAGAGCAGAATATGAAGAGTTCCAAAAGACAGGAGACAAGAGAGAGGTCAGGCTGCTTCAGAGGACCAGAGGAGGCCATCTGAGTGGGAACGGAGAAAAGTTTCACTGAGGAAACTCAGATGGGCCTTTCTCCGGGGAGAGTTGGAAGGGAAGAGAAGTAAATCTGAAGGTGGGCCCCATTTAAGCTGAGGCGCAGAGGGGAGAAAACAGAGCACTGATCAGATCACCAGGGCAGGGAGGCCATCATTAAATGTCAAGAAAGAATGTGAGACAAGCGTAAAGGTGGGGGAAAGTTCTGAAGACCTTCCAGGGGTCTGTGCTTGGATGGCTCAGCGAGGAAATTCAGGGCGGTAGAGGTGGGCATGAAACAGGGGTCTCAAGGAAGAGAATCACCACCCAGAAGAGAAGCAGGCAGAGCCTTCCCGGTGCATAATTCGGTAGCTGAAGCTTCCCACCCATATTTGAATAATGTAGTTGGTACAACCGAGGAGACTATACCCCAGGCACGGAGGCCTCAAGCCGGCCCTGGCTCACACCGCCTTTCAGCTCAAAACTCTTAGTGCAGGGTCAAACACTAACTAGGTGAGCAGTGAAGGGATTATAGCTAAGGTAGCTTTATTTTGACGTGAACACTCCCCCCTCCCCCAAAATGGGCACAACAGACCATGAAGGCTTCTCTCAGGGCTGAGCATTCGGTTACTGTACATAGTCGATTTAACCTGGAAGACACTAAAAAGCAAACGAAATGAGGCCTGGAGGTCATTTATGAATTTCACCTTTAAATGGTGTAAGTGAGAGCTGGTGGCATTGTTCATCTTTTACTTCATGATAATCAGAAAAAGATAAGCTCTTTTTTTTTTTTTTTTAAAGATTTTATTTATTTATTTGACAGACAGAAATCACAAGTAGGCAGAGAAGCAGGCAGAGAGAGAGAAGGGGAAACAGGCTCCTGCTGAGCAGAGAGCCCTATGTGGGGCTCGATCCCAGGATCCTGAGACCATGACCTGAGCCGAAGGCAGAGACTTAATCCACTGAGCCACCCAGGCACCCCAGAAAAAGATAAGCTCTTACCATCAAAAGAAAAGCATCCCAGTTACTCGGCATTTGGTAAGATTTTCCACTGGTAATTCCCTTTTGGTTAATCCCTTCCCGTATGCTTCCCTTTATGAAAACACTTTAGTTTGGGTTCAAAAGAAAAAATGATGAAAATTAGTATAAAGTCTGGAAAAAAGCAGATGGAGTGGGAGAATAATGATCACTTTTCTGTATGATACAGAGTAAGTGAACTGGATTTCTGGCCATGTAGTAGGATAGTATTTCAAGTACGAAAGGAACATTTCTTGAAGGAAATGGACAGTTTAACCATGAATGTGGTCCTTTTGATATCCCACTGAAACGCGAGAAATCCAGGAATAGAGAACAGGAAACCACAACACCCTTGACTGAGAAATAAACGCAGGTTATTTTTTCAAAAGGCACAGGGGTGACCAAACAATAAGGCCATCCCCAAAAGTCAGGAGAAATGTATTGGGAACTTACTTGGCATAGAACTGAATGTAAGTGGACTTCATGTAGTTGCAAAAATAGTGGATGCTTTCCTTACCTTTATCACCAAAGATAGCAAACATCTTCCATGGAAAACTTAACTGGAATCTAAGTTTTGTTCTAAGGTCAGATCTACAAAGCCATAATTACCCAGGTAACTTGGGTCTGATGGTGCCCAAAATATCCAGGTAATTATAGGAGAAAGGTCATTTCCTCTGTATAATCTCAACTATACCACTGGCTGTCTCCACTGGCAGTTATCCAGTTAAGAACAGCCTTTCATTTCACTTTGTGTTTGCACAGACCTTGCCAAAGACTGTGACATCCTTAATAGGGGATTTTTTTTTTAATTGCCTTTATAAATATTCCTGCTCTCTTGCTCCATTCCCTAGGATGATCTGATGACTTCTTCCAAAGGAGGATACATAAAATCCTCTTTTGCTAATTTTTACATTCAAGGAAATGCATTCTGGAATGGGACAATTCCATGAGATAGAAAGAAACAGGAGAGGTGAAGAGGAAAAATGTAGTGGGGTGGGGGGTACCCAGATCGGCAAAACTGTGGGGATTAAAAAATTCATAGCTATGTCAAGAGAGGGAGAGAGGGGGGGAGAGAGAGAGAGAGAATGGCAGAAGCGATGCAGATATGCAGGTCGACAAACATCTTATTCAGAGTTTGAGCTTTGACAATACAGGTAGTTTGGGGGCAGAAAGAGGCACATCTGCTGGTCTGTGATTGCTCGAGAGAAGCGACCATTCCTTTTCTTCACAAAGAAAAAATGGCATTTATCTCAAGTACAGCAAGGCATATTAGGATTCACCTCCCCCATTCTCTTTCTTCCCTCTTCCTCCTACCGTCTCCCTCACCACCTCCCCTTCCTGTTGGAAAAGAAAAGGTGGGAGGGGAGAGGGAGGGGGAGGAGGACCCACCGGCCACAGACAACACTGTGGGAGTCTCTTTCTTCAGCTTTTACCAGCCTATGGGGGTCAGGATGCTATTGGTTCAGCTTTATGTGTGATATGGTGCCTCTCACTTAGCAACAGCGAGCAGGAGAGACAGGAAGCAACGCCACCTGGCTCAGCGAGTGTGCGGATGGTTTAAAAAGAGCCACTCACTCAGAGGGAGACAGAAGGGGAGAGAGAGAGAGAAAGAGAGCAGTCGGAGCTTAACATATTGTACCATTAAGAGCAAGGCTTAATCAGGGTGTTAACAACAACCAACAGGCAGGCGACTGGGGAAGGGGGGAGGTAAAGACTGGACAGGAATTATTTTTAATGAATTTATCTATGTATAAATTATAGAGATAATAATGCCTTCCTCGTGTGTGTGTGTGTGTGTGTGTGTGTGTGTGTGTTCAGGACAAACTACTCTGTGTTGCATGGGTGATGGATAGGAAAAGAGATGGGCTCCCCGGGCAAAAATAAGAGGTGAGATGAATCTAAAACTCCACAGCGAGTTTACTGCGTTTTATTTGGTTTTCACACCAGGGTGTGACTAGAAAAGAAAAAGTCAGATTGGGTGCACTTGAAAAAGCAATTGGCTATGTAATTAGAAGATTTTTTTTTTTTTTTCTAATTAGTCAACACAGTAGCTGTTTCTAAATCCTAAATTCCATTTTAGCGTTTGAAAATGAACTTTCTGGAGTGGCAAGTGGCAAAAGAGAAGTACATCTCTGCTACAGAGAGGTTGTTTTTTGGGTTTGTGGTTGTTGTTGTTGTTTTGTTTTTTTTCCCTTTGCTTCCTATGTGGTAAAAGGGAAATTTCTGAGAAGGCTGCTGATAGAAGTTCTGAAAGCTCACATTGCCTGAATGTAACAGGGCTCAGGGCCAACCACAACAAGGAAATGTATTCTGCTATTCCATATTCTTTCACTCCTCTTAATAGAATTTTTCTTTCTCCTCTGCCCTAGGTCTCCCACCAGTCTTTAGGAGGATTATCTCACCTGTTTATCCACTCCAACCCAACCCTCCCCCTAACACTCAACAGCCTACACGGAGACTTTAGATGGGAAAGAATCTTTCTTCCCTTTTCAGAGAAAACTGGTGCCTTTAAGTTGGACTGGGCCCTTTCATTGGCTCAAATGGGGACCTAGAGACAAAGACAAACACCCTGGAGGGCACAGATGGACCTCTATCAGCCCCAATAAACCAGACCCAATTAACCCCTTCAGCTCTGAGCCTGAAAAGCCACTGACTACAGTGACACCTACTGCCCGGGGCACAGCTGTACAACTTGGTGCACCTACCAGGTTCTCAAAAGCAGCCATTTGCTCCTGCGATTTTGGGCTCCACTGAACACTCACTCCCCTGGGCTCACATTTGAATGAGGAAACTTTTAACCCCCCAGGCCTTGTCTGGCCTCAGAATCTGTAATTTGGGCCTTCCTAAGGGGCCAGGGTCTTCGCCCCAGGACACCCAACACACTCCCAAGTACAAAGAGATTCCCTCTGGTACTGATCCTACACAAGAGGGAGGGAAAACATGGCTTGGTAGGGGCCCACACCTCCTTCAGAATCCCTATTAAGGTGAAGTCACCTTATTAACAATCCCCTTTGACACCTACCTAAATGATCCTGGGAACAGTGAAACTTTGACCAAACCAAACTGAATTTCCTGCTACAGAGAAAAGCACTAGAGGTATTTACAAACTCCACTTTCACAGCTTCTACAATAGCATGTTAATGAAACCAAATTTCTCTTATTCTATGTATTGTCAGATGCCAGAAATTCTGTCCTATGGTAGGGTGGGGGGAACCATTTTAATTGTGAAAGTCAATGTTACACTTTTCTGAAAGCATAGCAAACACGCCTATATATTAATGACAAAAATATCTGCAAGTCTATGTAATTCTTTCTAGTAAGGACAACAAACAATGTCACTAATAGAATCTGTGAATTCCCCCAAAACAAACAAAACAGGTTTAAAACCACATTAAAGTTGACAGGAGCAGGAAGTCAACATGATCATAGAAGTACAGCTTGAATTTTTTTTGGCAAAGACTATCTAATGAGTCTTGACCAAGATAAGTACACATCAGGCACAACCCTAGCAACGCTGAAAATACAAATATCACTTTTCTTTGAGGATGCTCAGAGTACTTTGCAAATATTTTGCTTTTTGCTCCCAAACAGTCTACTTGGAATAGCTGAATGTTACATGGTGATATTCTCATTTCCTAACAGGGAAACAGAGGTGGTTTGCGGTTTACCCAGTGTCACAGAGCAAGCCAGTGGAGGTGCTGAAATAAGAACTAGGCTTCCTAGCGCCTGGGTGGCTCAGTTGTTCAGCATCTGCCTTCAGCTCAGGTCATGATCCCAGAGTCCTGGGATTGAGCCCCACATCAGGCTCTCTGCTCAATGGGAAGCCTGCTTCTCCCTCTCTCACTCACCCCTCCACCCCCACTGCTTGTGTTCCCTCTTTCACTGTATCTCTCTCTGTCAAATAAATAATCTTAAAGGAAAAAACGAACCAGGCTTCCTGATTAAAAGCCCATGGCTTAACCACTGGTCCACTGGTCTAGACAATTCTGTCTGAATCACAGTGAGGTCTCCTTCCTACCTCGCATGGATGTGCCTCATCCTTGCACGGTAATTTATGCTGACTCATAATTGTGGTTATCACTCCATTTACATTCTTCTTAAAATTTTGTGGTCCCATTAACGGGGCACTCTCAGGAAACGGGCTAAGGCAGAAAACTCAGTTATGTGGGAGGCTTGAGTAAACCTATGAAAAACTCAGACACGTTTCAAACTTAAGTCAAATTCAAAGGGAAGTTGACCCACCTATCACTACCTAACTGTCCAGCACCATCACACTAAAATGAGTATTACGGGAGAGGATACTCAGAAAAGTAGCTGCAGGGGCTTACCACGGAGACACAGTCCACAAGGTGGAGCTACTATGGGGTATCCAGCCTGGTGGTCTAATTAACAGACAACAGTGAAACTTTCACTCTTTTGCCCAGAATGTCACACCGGCAGAACACACCTGAACACAACCCACACTATGTACACAGGGTGAAGGTCTGTGACGACGCCATGAATCACACCACCTCACGTGTAGAACCCTGGTCAGTAGGGTAAGGGGGGTAGAGATGGCATCCCCAAAATCTCTCAGAAATCCCACATATTTCTATATAATAAGAGGCTCCTTCCCTCCAAATATCTTTACCCTACAACTCTTTTCCCCTAAGAGGGAAGGTCAATGGTGCTAAATTTGTCTCCATGATTCATTTCTGTTTAAACCTAAAGCCCAAACATCCAGCATTAACCTAATGGACAACAGGTATTAGCTGATAACAAACAGGCCAACAGAAAACTCTCCTTGTTCAAAATGTGAAAGTTGTCCTTTATTAAATCAATCACGCCAGATGCAAATGCACGATGAGGGGCTAGGCATTCTCCAGATGGTAAGATGAACTAGTGGCACCAAGGACAGACCCCTCTGGATTTCGAAGTTCAACACCTACCTTTCCGGACTTGCTCTTCCCAACATTCTTCATGTCTCCCACGGCACCGACCTGGAAATGGGAGGCATCTTGGACTCCTTTCTACCTCCTACTCAGTAACTCAAGATGTCCCTTGGACTATTCCTTTGGACTATCTCACACCCGGCTGCTGTTTTCATCTGAATTCAGGGAATCCAGGCTGGGATGACATCACCTTACGCTTCTGTCTTTGCAGGGACCACACTCCCTGAGCCTTGGTTTTCCGCCTCTGGGCCATCTGGCTTTGAGACACTGGTCATCCTTACAACCAACAGCGGCCCTTACTGATTTAACGGTTGTGGATCTGAACAGCTTTGTCATAACATGACTCCTACAATCCCACTTCTATAAATGAAACAGAACGCCACAAACACGTATATGTGTGTGTATCTATTAAAATTTTTTGAATGGGGGCTCTGGGTAGCTCCATCAGTGAGGCCTCCGACTCTGGGTTTCAGCTCAGGTCATGAGTTCAGGGTCGTGATATCGAGCCTGGCATCTTTCGGCTCCATGCTCATAGGGAATCTGCTTGAGATTCTCTCCCTCTCCCCCGGCCCTTCCACCCACTCATGCTCTTTTTCTCTCTCTCTCAAATAAATAAATAAATCTTTTAAAAATTTTGTTTTAAATGACTATACCAGGACTAGAAAATCTTTTCTGTATTTGTTTTAAATGAATATACCAGGACTAGAAAATCTTTTCTGTAAAGGGCCATTTAGTAACTCTTGGGTTTCGAGGGCCAAAAGGCGAAATTGAGGTTCTTTAAGAGATACTTACATAAAGAGAAAACAAATTTCCACATGCATGTGGGCTATACAGAAACAGGTGGTGGGCCCATTTGGCTGATGAGCCATACATAGTTTGGCAGTTTCTAGAATATACAACAAGTGGTTAAAGCCATGGTTAGGTTTAGGAAATGGGGTAGGGAATTAAAAGAAAATAATTCTTCCCATTTTTTAAAACATTGCTGCATGTTTGTATTTTTATTAAAGGCATGTAGTATTTTCATGATTTGAAAAAGTCATGGAAGACATAACTGGTGGATAGATTAATTAAAATAAAGACTTCCTCAGAGCTTTCAAATTCCTCCATATCCTTTTATTTGACGTAATATTACATACTATCATCTGTGTCTATTAGGATGGTAGTCTCTTCATAATTTACCTAACATCCTATGCCCCTCTCCTGTTTTCACATCTTTACCTCTTGGCAAAGCCCTCCTCCTATTTCAAGGCTTATTTCCCATTTCTAACTTCCTCCTTTAATATTACCATACCTATGACAGTACAGGGAAAACTTTAGTCCTCTGATCATCACTTGTCCGTCAATTCAGCATATATTTATCCTGTCTCATTATTAGTCTGTGAGCTCCCTACAGGCAGGGAGCACCCCAGAGCCTGCAGCATTCTCATAGCCCAAACAGTGAGAAATCTACCCTTAGGTGTCCCACCAAGCATCTAACAGCATTCTGGTCACCCTACGCTAAAATACAACTGAAGAATTTTTAATATATATTCTGGGACCAACAGATGAGAGTCAGAAAGATAGAAATGCTATCTTCATATAATGAAAATATTATTTTTTAACCTTTAGAACTAACTGTCCACCAATGAAATAAGCTGCCTCTTGAAATAACAAATTTCCTGACACTAAAAAGTATTCAAAACACAAGTGTGACCATCTGTTGGGGATTCTGTGGAAGGAATTCCTGCATTATTTATGCCAGACCACATAGCCTCTAAAGCCCCTTCTCACCCAAGAATTTGTTATTCTTGTTGACACGACTGCCATACCCTAAAAATCTCATTTATTTGTTAAAATTAGATGGTCTAGAGTAACAAGGGTGATGAGTGCACAACTCAGGTCATCAAAAATTCTGCTTCTTTGCCATTTGTGCCATTCTAGGGATATACTGAGATGGTATTAACTGGCTTGTTTAAAGCAGGCTCAGTATATTTGATGAACCACCAATTCTAATTTGAAAAAAAGATCCCAGAGCAGAGAGAATTTTTTTTGCTCCTTATTCAGAAAGCCCCTTGGGGATAGTTTTCTTATTGTCCTTATTTATTTGTTTGTTTATTCTGTTTTAAGAAGTTATTGGGTTGCTCTTATCAATCAGCCATCCAAAGGAAAACATGTAAAACATACCACACCTATATTTGGCTTGTCCTGAATCTAGCTTTCTAGATTCTTTAGAATTCCGGGAAAAACCACAGATTCAAAAGGAGCTGAGAAAGACACATCCACCACCTCTCTGGATGTGAGAATATAACCACTGAGCTCTCAGCCCCGCACAAAGCCAAAGTTTCGGAAATACACACTTTCCTTTTGAGTTCTATGGCCAAGTCCCTACCAATATCCTCCTGTGGCGGGGTTCCCAGTACCAGGGACATCTCCGGGTAAGCAAAAGAACCAGACCCTAACCCAACGACTTATACCGGTCACCTAAAGTGGGGTCAGTTCATTGTAAAAAAGAAAGAGATACACTGAGGGGCTTTCCCCATCTATCCAAGACCTACTGTTTTCATTCAAAAGCCTAGATAGGGGCAGCTGATGACAGAAGAGATAACAGACAAGAAAGAAAAGTCTGGAAGGAAGAGAAAGAGAGGAATGAGAATCTGCCCCAGCAGCAAGGCCATGTGGCATTAGCACTAAGGTCAGCAAGCAGCAGACACTGACAGAGAAAGGATCACCAAGATGCTACCAGCAAGTTCATATGGAACCTTCTAGAGATCACCGGGGCACCTCCTGAATGTGTGTACACAGCCCCTAAAAGGCCACATGGTTCCTGCCACGTGGAACCTGCACATTCGCAAATTACGTGGTATTCGTAATCAGGAGTCTCTGTACAGCAGTTTCCAAAGTACTTTCAAAAGGTGTCATGACGTCATTTCTTAGAAAACACCTATGTTGAGGCCTGGCGCACAGCTTACCTTTAGCTAATGTTAGTTTTCCTTTCATATTTTCCTTGAGTCATTAAGAAAAGACTCAGTCATCTTCTAAGTCTTCTGGCCATAAAAGCAAATCAGTGAGTGATAATAATAGCTTACAGTTTTCCAGTGCCGTGTGCAGGCTAAGCTAAGCACTTAAATGGATTATCCCAACAGCCCTATTACATAGGGCCCACTTTTTGGACATAGAAACTGAGAACTGGAGAGGTTAAGAACTGACCCAGCATCCTAAGGCTAGTAAATGACAGAGCAGCACTTCAAGCCCAAGCAGTCCGGGTCTAAAGCGGGAGCACTCTGAACGACTGAGCTGTGACACACTAATATACCACGTTGACTCGCCTTCTCAACTTCAGAGGCCTTTACTGCCTTTCTGCCAGCAGACTATTCGCTTCTTGAATATCAGAGAATAAGATGGCAAAACTTCGGCTTTATTTGTAAATAAAAGTATAACTAAAAAGTTCTCCTAAATACAAACACATATGCATGAGTGTGTGTGTGTGTGCACACACACACACATACACACAATTTTAAAAAACCATATCTTAGGAATCCAAAAACAAAATTTGCCCCAAGAGACGGATGCAGACTCCAGGAACTTCTTGCCAGAAGCTTTTCCCCCAAAAGATAGAAGAACATCAGTCAATGTGGTGGCAGTAAACCAGAAGAAATCTACAGAAAAGCCTCTCAGTCAGCAAAAGAATGTTCTAAGGTGTTGGCTAAGGTAATACTTTATCTGTCTGTAAGAGAAATAGAATATTCCAAGAGTCGAGTTATGCAGACACTGAAGTTTAGTGATTGAAGTAAAAGCAATTTTTATGTAAATCTTCCTAAGACATTACCTACTTATATTCATACATTCTTAAACAGAAAATACCGTTTTCTTGGTGCTTCACAGCAGGACATCATTATGAAGATCAGCAGTACTAATAGGGATGTTATGCAATTATATGGGAGGTGGGGGTGTAGAACTCAGTGGCGTTCTTCGACCCTACATGAAATAACCCCAAATTGCCATGCCTTCCAGGCAGCTTTTTAGGTTTCTTTTTTTCCTACTCTCTGCTCTCTGAACTTTTTGCTTTCATGCTGCTTCTAGTCTGCTCTCTTCGTTTACCTGTGGTTGGACTACTGAAGATCTCAGCGTAGCTCCATGCTCTCCAGGGTTAACTATAAACGGCATCCCCCTAACCTACCTCTCTCAGGGTTTTTTACTTGTAACATGTATTTATTTATTTTCTAAGTTCGCTTCCAGGTTCCAGATGCTTAAGGTGGATGGAAGCTTAACCTCCTATCAAACATAGACGTACTCTAATTTTCTCTTTTAAAAAATGTGTTTTTTTTTTTTTTTTTTAACCAGAATCTGGGTTTCTGGAGAAGTTTTTCTTCATTCATCTGGGAAATTAGGAACCACACCTTTTAAAAGTTAAATATCAACATATAATGGACCAGGAAGGAAAGAGAGTAGGATTCTTTTAAAAAGTAAGATAGAATGCTGTTTTTCTTCTAACACTTTGTTTTTGGTGGAAATCAACTTGAAGTTTACAGTATTTTTTAAGTCACTAATGTAAGTTACTTTGGTAAGAAAAAGAACTTAATATTTGATGTCATTCTTTCATTATTCCTGCTTGATTTTGGTCAACGCATGGATACATAGATATTAGATACAAAAACGGAAGATTTTATGATATAAACGGCATTATTATCCCTCTGTACTTCCACAGTATTTGTATTCCACTCGTCTCGGGTGGCCCGAGTTTCCGTGTTTCAGCATAGTGCCCAATCACGGTGGTATAGCTTTCTGGTATTCCTATTACGTTTCTTTCTCTACTCTCCTATTATTGAACGTTTTGTTTATTTAAAAAATTTGTTGTTGCTGTTGTTTTAAAAAGCACTACAGTGAATGCATTCGTATAAATTACTTGTTCTTCTGAATTAATCCCATAGGTTTAAACATGAGTCTTCATGTTATTGACCTAATTTAAAAAAAAAAAAATTCCAAGCTTGGTTAGAAATGAGAAATAAAAGAAAAGGAAAAAAAAAGAACAGGTAGGAGAGAAATGAAAGAAGAGTCCGTCTAAGACGTGTTTTCTCCTGAGAAGGCTGCATCTCGTATTTAAAACGCTGGTTGTATCATCTGTTCTTCAGAGCATGCTTGAATGACACTGTGATTCAGGTGAAGATGGGTTTTTTTTTCACTGGGATTTCACTTATTGCCAAGTAATTCCACATGTAGAGCAAAATCAGAGTTCTGTGCTTTCTAGAACAACTCTCGTGATTTCTACTTGAGGTTTTTTTTTTTTTTTTCATTTTTTTCAATTTATCTAGAAGTAGTTGTATACAACAATGAAACATATCATTATCAAAAGTTATTGGGGACTTTAAGTTTGATGAAGGAAAGAAAAACATCTTTCTTATTCACTGTATTTATATCTAGCACATTCACAGGAACATAGTAGATATTCAATAACGAGTCATCAGGAATAAAGTAGGAATTCAGTAAGCACCTCCTGAAGGAATGAAGAGGGGCAGAGCGGGGGGGGGGGGGTCCCTTTCATGGAAGGAAATCATGTTCCCCTACTGTAGAGCACACTTGTGGATGGAAAAGCTTTAAAAATCTTGTAACACATCATTCCTGAGGAATGTACTCAGGAGCATTTGCTGACTGGGGATTTAGGTCAAAGTTGAAAATAAATATTCTGACATTCTCATTATCTGATTATTAAGGAAATAAAATAAATCCTTATTATTAGGGGCACCTGGGTGACTCAGTGGTTTAAGCCTCTGCCTTCATCTCAGGTCATGATCCCAGGGTCCTGGGATGGAGCCCCCCCCACCAATATGGCTGCTCAGCAGGGAGCCTGCTTCCTCCTCTCTGCCTACTTGTGATCTCTGTCAAATAAATAAATAAAATCTTTTTTAAAATCCTTATTATTAAAAAACATAAAAAGAAACACACAAGGAAATGACTGTTCAATAAAGGGATTACCATGTCTGGAAAAAAAAGACAGTCTGATATAAGTCAAATTTTATAAATTTGTATTAGTATATTCCTCACTCAAGGAGTCAACCCTCTTGAAGGAGGTTGGGATGAAAACTGACCTTGATGATTTGAAATATATCTGTAAGAGTTGAAGATCAGGTTAAGAGCTAGGAAAAAAAAATTAAAGGATCTGTTAGTTTTATAGAAATTGCCAGGGTTTCTATAGCACTGCAATGGAAAAATCAAACATGCATCTTTTTCAAATAGGAATGTAATAGGCATTAAAACATAGGCAAAAATGTTTTCCTCCAACAAAAGTTACTATGTTTAGAACTCAAAAGATCTTTAATTTTTTATATGATTTGATACATGGGGCAATATCAATTTTTATTTGTATTAAATAAAGGTCTGCAAAAGTCTTGCCAGGATTTGCAAGGGCATCAAAGAAAAGGGACAATTAAGCCATTAACAGTCACAGACATCATTAGCACAAGCCTGAAATCAAAGTAAAAACTGTGAACAAAGATGGGGTAACTTCTCTTAATTTAACCCCAGTACCCTGCACCTGATAGAGCTCAGTAGCAGAGGTCCTAAAAATACATTATAAAGATTTCTTTGAACAGGGCATTAGATCAGTGCTAACATGACCAGTCAAAGTAAATGCATAAAAAGCCATTTTAAAGCCAGACACCAAATTAAAAGTCTTGCTTATTTTATGGATTTCTCCTACAGAGAGTGTCAGATCCTACATTAATGTTATAAAACAGCATTTGAATAGCCACTGCCTACCTAAAATATCACTGTCATAAATGATATTCTGATTTCTTAAATATTCTAAAATCTATTTAAATACAGGTACTGAATATTTTGTATTATTCCTATAGAAGTAAAAGGTTTGACCTATTCCTAATTACAGCGTTAATGCAGCGATCAGCATGATTACATGTAAATAGAAATCTCACTACACATGCTACTGGGTTGCAGCCACAGGGCCCAGGTTCTAGTTGAAATTCAATGACATCAGCAGAGAATAATCTGCTCAGCTAAACAGGCAGAGAGAGAATAAGCCACTGTGGTCCCAGAAATTTTTGTTTTTGTTCCAAGTTATCAAGGAATACAATGGCCCAAATTTCACAACGTCAGTAGGGACAATAAGGCAGGCACATCTGATGTGGATTTCTACGCGGCACTCACAGGCAGAGATGAATTTTCAGAGCTCAAATCATCTCCCCTTTTCATTCCCACTCCCCCTCAGCCACCAGCACCGAACCCTGGAGCCATATTTCATTTTTTACTGAACACTCCAGGAAGAGTCCTCACTTTTTATCAGAATTGGACTAAAACAACAACAACAACAACAACAACAACAACAAACCCATCCCTGAGTAAGTTAAACAGTTCAATGCACCAAGGATATTTATCATAGAGTGAGATCTGCCTAATGAAAGGAATCCCCTAACTACAACAGGGAAGACTGCATTCCCTCTCTAGTTAGAAAACATACTGCCTCTGATACAGGAGAAAGACGGCGCTTTAGCACCTCTAAGATTAGCAAGAAACAAAATGCTGTTCTTAGAAGGTCTGGGATGAGAGAATTCTGAAGGATTTCTGAAATCAAAACAATGATCAAAGTTCATTGTTGCAGGAGTTCCAATATGTCCAATCAAGGCACGTAACGAGACTAAGTTTATACCCAGTTACTAAAATACAACCGTGGCCAATAGAAATTTTTGCCAGTCTCACTATATCTCCTCCTTATTTAATGGAAAATGTAAAAGTCCGAGGTTCAGAACGGAAACAGTCGTCATGAGGAAGGCTGTCGCCTTTCTACAAAAGGTCACCTTGGCCCAGTGACTTGTTACTTAAGACTTTATTCGGTGCTGGCAGAAATTACCCCCAACTGGCAAAAGGAACCGAGACGGGAATGACAATATGGTGCCTGTGTGCGCAACCGCCACAGAGCCCAGTGTTTTGACATTGTTACTGAAACAAACTCAACTATTTGTGAGAGCGAAGTTGAATCAAACAGTTGGTGTGGCAGAAAAAAACATCTGTTTGTGAAGTCTTTTTGTCTAGAAAGTCACTAAGAGAAGGAAGGAGGGAGCACAGCCATCACACCAACACAAATACTACCTCTGAAAAATCATCCAGGGTCTGGTCAAGTGGGAACAGACACCTCACACCCCAGCAGAGCAGGCTGCCCAGGAAGCTCTGGCAACACATGCCTACAGACAGCTCTCTCCTCTGAGGAGCTCAAAGTGCCCTCCTTACAACCCAGAAGGTTCCTTTTCATTAATTATTTTGAGTATATTATCTTTCCAGAAGGAAGTGCTAAGCCCTTTTGCCTTCTTAAACAGAGAAGAGTGAACAAAATTTAACTCTTTTCTTGACCTCTATACCATTTGATGGGTATGATCGCCACACCAGGGTAGCCCCAAGACCAGCAGCCTTAGCCAAGTTCCCACCTGGGAACTTGCTGGAACTGCAAATACTCAGAAACCTCCCCAGACCCCCTGACTCAGACACTCGTGGGGTGAGGCCAGGAGATCTGTGTTTTAACAAGCCTTCCAAATGAGTCTGATGGGGGCTCAGGCTTAAGAACCAGTGCCGTCCACTACATGGCTCTGCATTTCTGTGCTCTTGGAGTTTTCTCTGCTTTCAGTGGGTTTGGTTTTCCTTCTATTTGCAGTGGAGTTACTAATATTTCTGCCCACCCTGTATGCCTCTTTTGGTCCCTCTCCCTTCTAATTTGCTGTATCTAATCCACTACAGGCTTAGAAATCAGTCGTCACAGTTGTTAAAAATCATGTGTAAAACACAAATCAAATGAGTAAGGAACTGCATAAAAACCGGGGAAGCACCCCTGTGAGCAAAGTGCATGGTTCAAGAACACAGACTTTATCTATTTGGCTATCCAGGGGCTTTTCTGCTTACTTCCTTAATGGCACAGGATTTACTTGTTTTTATTCCTGATGAGTAGCAGTGGTGGCTGAGTAACTGAATGCCAGGAGAGGAAATACTTCTATGGTTTACAAGTGAGTCACTCCAACATTCACCTTAATATTTTTAATATAACATCATAACTGTCATTAAATGTTTGCTATGTGCCAGACACATTTTAAATGTATCATTCACTTAAAGCTTTCCCACATGAAGTAGGTATTATTGTCCCCATTCTAGATGAATAACAAGGGGCCCAGAGCCACTAAGGAACCCATCTTGAGATCACAGAGCTATTAAGAAGCATAGCGAGAACCCAGGTTAGGATTCCAAAGCCCTCCCGTTCCCTTTGTTCCTTTTCTTAACATCACTGGGCTATGTAGCCAAGAAGTAGCCTTGTATGTACTGTGGGCTTAGGGGAGAGAGAGAGAGACAGACAGACAAGAAGAAAGAAAGAGAAAGAGAGAGAATCAATCTAAAGAGTTAGAATTGTAATAAATGGTCAATATTCCTCCTTCCTACGAGGAATCAAGGAAGACAAATGACTCAAGTCATGCCATCCTATCCAGAAAGTCAAAACTTCCAGTGTCCATAGGAAGAAAGGTGCCCCCACTTCCTCCCACGTGCTAGCTGTAGGATGCTGTCAGCACTTTCTCTGCTTTCTGCCTGAAGCTAATCCACATTTTGGGTAGCCTTAAAGGATTTCTTAGTCTATTTGCCAGAGGGGGTCCACGTTCCCTTTTATACTCTACCTTGGGGTCCTTACAGTTATTATTTAAGTTTGTTTAAAGCATACATGCTCTTTATTTAGAAAGTTCATGAGGTCAGAATCTTGCGGTCCACGGCTAAGGCACTACCACTGACAATAACAGACCACCCAGAACACTACCCATTGAAATGTCCTCTTTACTTCTTATTTTGTGCATTTGCTTATTTGCCTTTTTTTTTTTTTTTTTTTTTTTTTTTAAGAAAAGGAAGCGATGGGGCGCCTGGGTGGCTCAGTGGTTTAAGCCTCTGCCTTCGGCTCGGGTCATGATCTCAAGGTCCTGGGATCAAGCCCCTCATCGGGCTCTCTGCTCGGCGGGGAGCCTGCTTCCCCCTCTCTCTCTGCCTACTTGTGATCTCTCTCTGTCTATCGAGTGAATGAATAAAAATCTTTAAAAAAAAAAAAAGAAAAGAAAAGGAAGCGATCTCAAGGTCTCTTTCTTACAGTCTAACATTTTGTTAAACATACAGTAGCACTCTGATATGATGTTCAGTGCTCACTAAAATGTTCAATGTACAAACAGATGCTATGGGTAGGTACTGGTGGGATAAAACACACTAAGCATACTGAAAAGAGATTATTTAAGAACATGTGTCATGAAGTACTGAAGCAGACCTTATGCTCCCTCCTCTCCATCCTTGGAGCTGCTGGAAAAATTCCTTTTCTTAGGGAGAAAATCAGAGGCAAACTTCGTAGTTCAACAACTTGATTATAATCCATATTTAATTGCATAAGTGGGTCTCTACTTTCTAAATTTCAAACCATCCCCTATGGTTTGATTCTTTGAAGAGTCTGATCTTGGGGGTGGTATTTTAGAAAAAAAAAAAAAATGTATTCTATAGGTACTTTATAAAATCACCTAAATTAAGGGGGGAATATCTAATTGCTTCTTAAGACTAAACTTAAGATTTTTAGTTTTTAAGATTTTAAACTAAACTTAAGATTTTAGTTATTTCTTTGACAGAAAGAGATACAGCAAGAGAGGGAACACAAGCAGGGGGAGAAGCAGGTTTCGCTGAGCAGAGAGCCTGATGTGGAGCTCAATCCCAGGACCCTGGGATCATGACCTGAACCGAAGGCAGGTGCCCAAAGACTTAGCCACCCAAGCTACCTCTCGTAAGTGAGGTATCTTAGCATTCTGATATAACACATTCACAGCAGAGGGAACGGAAGCATATTATTAGCCTCTTACGTTCTGATGAGGAAACTATTACATAAGACCAAATGTAAGGAGAACAAAATCTTATCCAAAGTTTACCAAATCAGTGGCATAAAAAAGCTCTTTATCATGGACTTTCATTGAACTGTCAACGTTTCTATTGTTTATTTTTGGGCTAGAGGTGGCTGTTTACCTTTCCACACTTGAAGCCCAAGTTTGTCTGGCTGATTCATCAGGGAAGACAGAAGGCAGAGGCCATCAAGCGTGAGTCCTCTGGTTCCTGCAGATCAGGAAGGTATAAGACTAGAGCCTTTCGACTCTGCTGTGGCCTGGTCTTATTTGGAAGTCGGCATTCATAGTATCATACACGGCTCAGCTCACACTGCCCATCTCGGACGCACACCTTCCTTCTGTCTGTCAGAAAAACAATCTCCTCCTCTCTCTCCAGACCCTCATCCCTCCTCACCTTACCAAAAACAACAGAACAGCTGTGCTCTAAAACTAAAGTGGGTTTTTTAAAGTTTTATTCCTTCTAGCACTCTTCTAACTACCAGAAGATCTCAAGACTCTTTTTTCAAATTGCCGGATGGTTCCAATGACTACAAACTTCCCGTCTCCTAGGTTTTGTTCCCCCAAATCACCATAAATTTAAATCACAGAAACACCAATTTTTTCCAAAACCAGTGTCTATCTGAGTTGAGGTTATCTTGACCCTTCACTGACATGTAAAGCTACTTATGGGGTAAAATTCCTACCCCTGAAAACATCTCCACCACTAAATGTCAAGACTTCATCGAGAAGCAGACCTAAAGACCTGCCTTTTTTTTTTTTTTTTTTTTTTAAATAGAGGGTTTGCCGGCAAAATTCAAAAGTCATTTTTGTGATGCGTGCATATATGGAAGCGAAATTATGAATTAAGTTGACATTATTCAGTTGTGTTTGGAATTATGGTTTGCTTTTACTTTCCTTTGTAAAATTCCATCAAGGTGGAATCCCATCTTTCTTTGTAATGTTTTTTTTTTCCTGATATACATGGCACTATTTATTTTAGTGAAGCAAAAGTAAAAGAAATATAATTACAGCACCTATCAGTTGCCTCTACTGAGTACCATTTCTCATAAAATGCAGCTGATTCACTCTGCCTTTGGAAATCAGGAGCAGTCTTTCACCTACATAGCAGTAACTTCAAAATCAGTTTCTCTTGGCTTTACTATCTCCATGACCTTCTGGATTAGACTCAGTCCAGATAGTATCTGTGGACCTTCACAAATCAACAGCCGTACAAAGCCAACAGAGCTTGCTGTGAGAACTTGGGCCCTGATTCATACACATCCATATCCATATCCAAATCCAAGATTTTTGGAACCTTTGGCAGAACCCTGCCTTAAATGTCTCTCCTAGCCTGTACAGAAGCTGTCAATTTTACTCCATCTTTAAAAAGTAATATGACATGTGAAAATCCAAAGCTGTAGATCAGCTGGGTCTGTGTGAGGTGACTTTGCATCACAAGATGGACTCTACCCTGTCCAGTTCCCTTGCCTCCACATTCCTGGTCCCTCCAGCAGACAGTAAGCCCCCTCAGGAAGCAAAGCTCAGCTCCTGGCATGAAGAAGCTGCTCAATGAGTACACGCCTCATCAATGAAGGACACCCCAACTTGACAAAAGGACTTACTCAGGATCTTCCTCCTCTTGAAGGGCTTAGAGAGTCAGGCCTCCTAGAGCACACCATCAGCACTGGTGGACTTACCCAGCGTTTTCAAGGGCACACCCATGTGTCTCATGCACTAGGCAGACCAGAAAAGATGCGTGAAAGTAAACACATCAGATGGGTGAAACCTCCCAGACTAGACCTTGGCTTTTCAGGACTGATGGTGTGTTATAAAGAACATGGACTTGAGCAGCAAACCAACCTGAGTTTGAATCATAACTTAGTGATGGGGCACGACTGGTGACTACTCTGAGCCTTGATTTTCCAACAGTAAAAGTGGGAATACTACCTTTGAAGGTGCTGTCAGGAGTGAACAGACTACAGAGTAGCTAACATAGTGCCTTCGCTGCCTAGAAGACATGCAGTCAAGGGCAGCTCCTAACATGTGCTGGTTTCCTGAAGGACATCACATCTCTGCTTGCTATCCATAGCAAAGGTTTCAGGAAGTGTCATTCTGATACTTAAAAAATTCTCTCAACCACACAGATCAGCAGCTTGACCCATTTGACCTGCATGGGGATAGATATGCCCTGGGAATTCATCTAAAAGGAAGGAGTAAGGCCCAACTTCAGCATTTAAGGATAGTCATACATATAGAAGCAGAGAGAGAGAAAAAAAAAATCCCATTGCCGAAAATGACTAACGTGAGGTTTGGGTATTCAAAGCTGAGTAATTAAAAAATAATAAATGTAAGTGTTAACTGAATCCCGGTTGTTGTTTCCACGAAGGTCGCCAGGGACTGGGGGCGGGGGGAGGCGAGGTGGGGGGGGGCTGTGTCTAACACAGGAGCCACCTAGGAGCTGCTGCAGAACAGTGTGGCCACAAGCTTCTCTGACAGAAGCAGGACTGCCCTGGATTTTCCCATCTTCCTAGCTGCTGCTGACTTTCTGGGAGATCCCATCCAATTTAAGTCTTGATTAATATCAATTTGAACCTAATACCTTTAGATCAGTGTTGAGAGATGAACCACAAATCTTTGTGCCACTTATTCAGACACAGAAGAAAGGTGTTTTATACCATATAGGCTATTTTTTTTTTTTTTTTAATCTCCAAGACTTCTGATCTTCTATGTAAATGGGTTAGGGCCAGCCTTACTTATAGGAGCAACCTCAACAACAGTATTCATGTAGGAATTCCTGAATGATGCATTCTGGCATGCTTTTTCTCCAATATGCTTTCTGGAAGCAGGGAAAAGGGACTCAGGATGGTAATCAAGGAAATCATTAAATATTACAATCCCAGGGGATCATTGAGGACAAGATTTTATAGAGTGTGTGTGTGCATGAGAGAGAATAAGAAAAAATAACATGGAAAAAGAAGAGAAGGAGCAGAGAAGAAAAAAAAAAATCCAAGGCTCTTAGAAAGGGTTCCATTTCCTCTGTTGCTCAAGGACATGACTTGAGCCGTCGTCAAAATGGCCAAGAGTTTGCAAATCTGTCACACAGATTCTCAGGGAATTACTGGGACAGTCACAGTCAGGGGAAGGAGACAGCACAATGGTAGTTACAATAAAACTTGCAAACACAATTTCTAGACATTATTAAGTGAGAATGCCCCAGAATATAAAAATACCTGGAGTGAGGAGGGGGGCGGTTGGTCGTACGCAATTCTGAAACCAGCACAGTTTTCTGTAGGGTCTCTACTAGTCTGTCAAAAGCATACTCAGCTACCAAGGTCAGGCAGCTAATTCTATTTGTAAAAATAAATATAACAAGACTGAATTTCTTCCTGTATTTAAAAAAGTTTTCAAATATTTAAAATTTACACTTCAGGTAATACATAAATGTCATTCTTAACCTTATTTTATCTGCTTTTGGTGAGCGGAGAAGGGAGGAGAAATTGAGGAATAAAGGACATACAATAATTGCAGTAGATACTATAAAAATCAATACATGAAAAATATCATTTAAAATTAAAATAATCTCAAAATTCAAACCATTTCTCAATGAAGTGACCACAGTAATACTGCAATATATTCAATTATAAGTTAAGATCCTTTCAAATAAAATTAATTTTAAAAAGTTCTTAAACCGGGGCACCTGGGTTGCTCAGTGGGTTGAAGCCTCTGCCTTCGACTCAGGTCATGATCCAAGGGTCCTGGGGTTGAGCCCCGCATCGGGCTCTCTGCTCACGAGGGAGCCTGCTTCTCCCTCTCTCTCTGCCTGCCTCTCTGCCTACTTGTGATCTCTGTCTCTCAAATAAATAACATCTTTAAAAAAATAAATAAAAATATTTTAAAAATTAAAAAATAAAAAGTCCTTAAACCACAGAATATTTGATTTCAAAGTTTGAAGATTTTTTAAATTTTGTATGTATAACTATTCTTATAGTGATAATAGCTATTCCCAAAACTCAATAGCTTAAAACACCATTTTGTTTTAGTGAGTCAGGAATCTGGGAAGGGCTCCCTTAGAGTTTCTTATAGTTATAGTCACAAGTCTGTGGGTGCTGCATCATCAGAAGGCTCCACTGGGCTCGCCACCCAACACAGTTCATCTGCATGGAAGGCAAATGACAGTTGCTGTTGGCTGGGCATTTCACTGAAGCTGTCCACCAGAGAGCCCACCTGTGGCCTCTCCAGCAAGGCAGTGTCAGAGTCGTTGAAATTCCTTCATTGCAGCTGATGCCCCCCACAGCAGAGGTACCAGCCTAGAAGACTGCGTGACAGTTACCATGGCCTTTCTGAACCAGCCTTGGAAACCTTGGAAGTCATGAAGCATCAATTCCATTATTCTACTGGTCCAAGGAGCCATAAGCCCACCTAAATGCAGGGAGATACTAACCTCACCTTTCAATGGCAAGAGTGTCAAAAAGTTTCGATGTCATATTTTACAACTGTCACAATGGCTTCCTGAGTCCTTGCATTCTCTAACATTCCTTGCAGGAATGATCATTTGCACCCATAAACATGAGTTTACTGTATACAAACAAGCTTTGTATACAGTAAGTGTTCATTAAATGTTTGGAAGGTGTATCATGAATAGTCTTCTCAGTGGAAAGAGTATGGCATAGCCACTAATGAACTCACAAAGGAGTGACTGAAAATATGGGGCAGATATGAACACTTTACGACGAGACTTCGCAGAGGAACTGGGCCCGTTCTTAAATTTGTAAGGGAATGAAAATAAGCACTGTTCAGTAACGAGAACACTACCAAGAGCTTACTCTATCAGCTTGAAAGTGAGAAAAATATGAACTTGAATCCTGAACTCATCACTTATAAGTTGGAGCTTAGAACACATTTTTTCATCCCCCCCCAAAATCTCTTCTCTCATTTTTCAAACAATCACAAATATTTCCACCTATCTCATATTCTTGTGAGGATTAAATGTGTAAATACCTGTATCTAGCTAAGATTAGGGCCAGAGTTGGCACTAAATAGTAATGTATTGTTTTTATATCATTATTACTATTTTAAAATTCTCAGACCATTCCATGGAACATGGGAAGCACTCATAAGTGTTAGTTATTAATATAATTACAGCTCACTAACCCTCATTCTGTCCAGTTTCCATCCACCTCTCTACCTTCCCTCTATAGTCATTTTACAATTTGACAGATCAAACTTTCAGAACCTCTTTATCCCCTCTTTACGTTCTGACAAACATGAATAAGAACAATGAAAATGCCCAAAGCTGGCAACTTTAAGAAGAACCGGGCATTGTAAGATGCTTGAATAATCATATAATCAATAGGTGATTTTTATCAGTTTCAAACTTTCGTAAGAAAAAAATTTCCACCTTGATTATTGCAACTTCAGAATCTTACTAGCCTATAGGAGAAGGTAAAAAGGTGAAGTCTTTTTCCTTCGACAAGGTTCTATGATGGGATGACTATCTCTTCAGTAGAGGAAACAGGACCGAGAAACAAACTTTGTGTGGTATGTCTAGAGGTCTTATGCTATCAAAGAATGAGCAGGGATAGCTTTTGTCCTAGAAGGCCTATAGAATAGAATTTGTGGTTAAATCATGCTATAGGTCACACTGGAATTGGTTTGTCGTGTTTTATTAATATTAAACTGAAAATGAAGTGGACCGTAAGTTCTGTGAGGACAAGACAATGTCTTGCTTGCTCCCCCATTGCATTTCTGGTACCCACATGAGTATGTGGCACTTAGCAAAGGTTTCAGGAGTTCCCTGTTAAAATGAGTTGCAGAATTTCATGTTAAATAAATGCCTGGGGAAAAAAATCCTCTAAATATTTTAACCTAAGTATTTTGACTTTGAGGTCTACAGACAACCTTATTTTAGCCTATTACAATCTTGTTTTTCCATTACGAAAATATATCTCCCTTTTGAAAGTAAGTTTGCTTTTTTAGTTCACTGATGAAGATAATCCGGATAAAGCAGAACACACTCTTGAGGCAGGAAAAAAAGGAGGGGGCAAGCTTCAAAACTGAAGGTTGAACCCACAAAAACAAGCACACAAACTGCTCTACAGATCTGCAAATGACACTCAAGAACCAAAATGAAATTGGCTTTTGCTTAGCAAAACCCCAATTAGAATCATGAGAAATAAGCCCTTGAAATAAAAATGACACCTATGTGACAGTGAACCAGTTTTAAAGCATCAACCCAGAGGGGGCAAATGCTTTCAACTAAGCCCCTTGAGAGGGGAGGGCATCCATCCCAGGCAGCTTCTTCATGCTTTAGTTTATTGTGTTCTTTATTTGAACAGGATTAAGCCGAGCACGCACGCGCGCACGCGCACACACACACATACACACAGATGATTTTTCCCCTCTGCATCTGGTCAAGGCAGATGTCTTCGAAAAATCATTAGTAAGTAGAATGCCCCTTCCTTCTCTTCTCTAGAAAAGAACCTCCTCCATGCTCATAATCGGAGAGCAGTGTCTGGCCTGGCCAGCCTCCTCACAACCCAGCCTGGGTCTTCATGAGAACTGCCCTGCTTCCCACAGCGGAACACAGTGTGCCATGTAAGTAAGAATGTGGCATCTCTCTGTCCCAAACGTCAGCTTCCAGGCCCACCTGATGAAGTCTCATCTTCTGTGGCCTCCTCTGTCTCTCAGGGGGGAGGTTTCTCTATAGCTGTCTGAAATGGCTGCCAGAGAGGACCCAACATGCGTGTGAACTGGAACAAGGGCACACACGCTCGCACAGGCACACCCACCCACCCTTCCCCAAGCAATACCATCCACACAGGCTGCAAGGCTGTCCTCATGCAGCTCAAACTGAGCTGAGCAAAAACTTTGCCCAGCTTTCTAATTTTACAGTTTTTACACTGAAGTGAGACCCCCCCACCTCCTCCATGTAAACTCCCATTCCCTCTGTTAGCTTTAAATGTTAAAAAAATAAAAATAAAAATAAAAGGAATAAAGACACCTACTTTTTTAACATCAAGAGATCCAAACTGACAGAAAGTAAACACAAAGACATTAGCCCATGACTTAAAAAAAAAATCACTTAGACCTACAGCCTCACAGGTATCTTACTCTAACAGAATTTTAAAAAAGAAAATGTATTACCAAACATCCTCTTTCAGATTTAATAAAAAGAAAATCTTTATATTTATAACTTTACAAGGGTTAAGATTTAAAAAAAAAAAAAAATCATCTGCTTTATGTTCTCAGTGACCAGCGGGACAGATGGTCAAGAACATCATTAGTTAAGAAAGCTCTCATTCATTATCCAAAAGTCCCTTGGGCAGGCTTGGTGTGGGGTGTAAGAATGTTCCAGAATGTGATATTTGAAGAATGTGTTCGTGTCTGAGATATGAGGCCATGCAGTGGATGTGGGGGAGGAAGGGAAAGAACAGACAGCCTGTTGTGATCCAAACAGCAACCACGAACACCTCAACATTGGTTTGCTACCCAGACACTTCCAGCTTCTTGTCCACAAACTCCCTCGAAGAAAACAGGTAGAGGTCACCACAGCTGCCAATAATCCCTTCGCCTCTAGACAAAAGTACCTCACAAACAGAAAACTTAAAGAAACTGGAAGAGGATAGGCTGCTTGAAATTGTCACTCTGTGGGCACCTCTCTTCTGGGTCCACACAGAAGATGGAGGAAGAGATAGGGGGTCTGATGTGTTCGTCTTGGTAACAGAGTTTCCATGGGTAAAATCTCTCTATATTTAAATCACCATTCCACTGGTGTAACTGAAAGCGTATGTCTGTGTTCAGATGGGGGGTTGGGGAGGGCAGGAGGGTGCCAACAAGACCAGTAAACCTGATGGAAAGACCAGAATCAAGGGCTTGGCAACTGTCCAATGCCCTATATCAATTTATAGCTATCTTTCAACTTAATCTCTTAAGAGTATCCATCTGAGGGACTCTGGGAGACAGACGAGTTTCTTGGCCCTTCGGCTCTCTCCTTCCATCCAGCACTGAACACCTCCTGGGTGTGAGGTGTTATGCTGGGAACCCGCAGGAATATACGAGAACCAGAGATATGGGGATCCCAGGTCTGCCATTCTGAGGGCAGAGGCTACGCATGAGAGAACATCAGTCAACACAGCTTCTGAAGCTGGAAAAAAGTCTTCAAAACAACCATATATTGCCTTTTTGCCAACAATTCATTGTAGTACTTTGATTGGAGATCTCCAAAGAGGAAATTAACGAGAAGCCTTAAGCTATAAGTAGGAACCAGAGTCACCAAAGGCAAATAGGAGGTCAGCTTCAGAACAGGCAGCAAACATACCAGAAAAAGAAGGGCATGTACCGTAAAGGAGAAGATCACTATTCAACATCCCCAACTGGTCTCTGTTTTCCTTCCAACTGCAGCTCTCACGGTTCTCAGAAAACATCTCAGGCAGAATCTTTAACTGACCTCAAGGGGGAAAGAGCTAATAACAACAATAATAATCATTTTCCCACACTGGGTACTTACTGTAGGCTTGACACTATGTCTAATGCTTTAGATCTATCAGCTCATCTAGTGCCCAGAACTCTCTCTCCGAGGCAGATATTTTTGCCAATTTACATACAGGAAAACTGGCCCAAAGTCACATGGCTAGCAAGTGACAGTGGCAGGAACCAGGTATGTCCCCTTCTAGTGTCAGGGCTCCTAACCACTTCACCATGAAGGGTTCTCCTGAATCCTGGCCAAGACAGGTACAGACTTGCCAAAATTAACTTTACTAAAGAATTAAGAAAAAAGTAAAATATAAATACAAATTTTAAAAAGCAAGTTAAAATCCAAGTCTCTTTGTGTTAAAATCCAAGTCTCTTAACATCAAAACTTAAATGTTAGTCAATTAGTAAATTCACCAACCCATTTTCCTCCCAGGGTGTTATGAATAACATATAACACGTGTATATACGCTTTCCATACTTTAAAACACAATATTAAACTCCCTTATTCTTTCTAGGAATATCCCCTCTCTATCCCCCAACCCAAGGACTGAGAACATCTCGGATGAGATATCACAGTGGCTGAGGATTCTGCTTTAGATATTTTTGTGCAATCTAAAAAAAGGTATTAACATTTAAATTTTTGTATCTTCAAAATGAAAATCTATGCCTATCACTTTATAAAACAAGCCACAGGAATAAAGTTAATGAATCTTCTTCATAGAGATCTCAGGATGAGGGGTATACATGTAAATGAGACAAATGGGATTTCTGTGCTCGGACCGAAGACATCTCCAGTCATTTTGTACTGACTTTGTGAGTTTTCTCCTATCTCTTGAAGCTCTCGGGCTCTGGGCTCTTGGAAGTCCTGCCTTCCCCTCTGCCCTCCTTCTCTTGGTGCCCTTTGGTTCACCCAACTTTGTTGAGGCTGTTTCTATCCTTCTTAAAAGTTCTTTTTCTTTGCCATTTATTCTGAGCCAATATTTGGCCACCTGTGGGCTGTGCAGGGGCATTATCTTCTTTGAAACCCGGCTGCATCCTTCTGCCCCTTCTACATCCCCTGCAGAGTTGGTACTTCCTGAAGATGGGCTGCCACGAGCCGCTAGTCCCCGACTGGGGCACAGGGGATGCGTTCTTCTCCTCAGTAACTTCTGCAAGTTCTTTCATTGGAAACACCTTTAAGAATCTTCTCTTCCTCTCTCCATGTCTAGAGCCGAAATCTTATCAATGCAATTTATAATACCAATGTTCCTAATCCACACCAGCCTGCCCAGTCAGCAGAGACGCAAAAGGAAGGACCGTTGGCTCTTAACCAACACCGGTCCACTTAAACGTGGATTTATTTATTATTATTTTTTTTAAATAAATTCAGTACTGTTAATGTATCTTCTCTTCCTTATGATCTTCTTAATGACATTTTCTTTTCTCTAGTTTATTTTATGGTAAGGATAAAGTATATAATACATATAACATACAAAATATGTGTTAATCAACTGTCTATGTTATCCGTAAGGCTTCTGATTGACGGTAGGCTACTGGTAGTTAAGTGCTGGGGAAGTCAAAGGTTATATGTGGATTTTTGACAGTGTGAGGGTCAGCACCCCTAACCTCTGCATTGTTCAAGGGTCAGTTGTAGAAGGCTCTTCCTTCCTTACCCAACAAAATCTGGCAGTCCTAGGTCAAAGGCAGCCCCAGAGTGTCACTCCAGTGGGGAGGCCAATGCTTTTATCCATCAGACAGCCACTTCTCAATATATGACAAGGCTTTGAGGTCAAACAGATTCCAATTCAAACTCCAACTCTCACAAAGCTCTCTGATATCAGGCAAGTCATTAAACCACTCCAAGCCTTTGTTTACTCATCCTCAAAGTGGGGCTGATGATACTGGCTATCTTATCACTGCTATGTTATTTACTAGGGATAATGTATATCAAGTCTGCACAAAGGACACAGAGGTAGACTAGCATTATTTATCCAAATAGCCTCTATCCCTTCTGAGCAAAGCAGAGTTAAAAATAAAGTCAAGTCCTTCTGTCCCCAAATACTCCTGGAAATAAATGAGTCGCCACCAACAGTCTTTCCTAGATGTTAGGTCTGACCTTTCTTCCTTCCCTCCTCCTTCTTCCAAGAGGCCTGAAAACCCACTCCCGCACCAATCATTTCTAATTTTATCAACATGCTAATAAGCATGAGCCTTATGACCCCTACTTTAGTGGAGAAATGGTAGAACCATAAAGAAAAATAGGACTCTTTTAAAATCATTACTGTTTTTTATTACACTTCGAAGCTTTCCACACAAGCCTTGGAGGAAAGCTACAAGAGCTCAGGGGCTGTTAGTGGAACACCGGCCATGCTGTGGTGATGAGGGTGGCCGTTCTGAACTTTGCTGTTAGAAGACCATGTCCTGTGGTCCTGAAGCCCGCCTGCGCTTGATGAGCTATTTGTGCCTTTAGAGGAAAGTTTAAAAGATGGACAGCTAAAGATTCAAAGAAAGGAGGACTAGGGCAAGAATGGACAAGAAGGGCATAAAAATGAAAAGAGAGCCACAGAATCAAATAAATTAAGCTTTGTCTCTGGCATCCACGGCTAGGATGACAGGAACTGCTTTGTGCTGGGCTCTAAGGGAAGGGAAGCTCCCAACTCAGCACAAATTCATTGGGGCCCATCCAGGGGACTAGAAAGGAAAGGAGACAGAGGGGGGATTTCCACTCCCAGATCCTAATGACCATTGGCAGAGGAGGAAAGATAGGGAGGAGAGAGAAAGAGAAAGGTCTGGGTGGGTGCTAATTTCCTGAACTATGTCCACAATGACATATGAAAAACCCCAAGGATACGATCATCCAGATATGGGAGCTCTGGCTTCTGAATATCATGAGAGATCCCTTGTCTTCACCAAGAAACCCGGGCAAGGCCGAGATCAAGTTTTCAGGGTTCGGTCTGGTCTGGGGCTCACCAGTGTTGAGGAAACCTCTGCCTCACTTTCCAAAAAGAAGGGCAACCTCTTCAGGACAATGGTCAACTGCCTTTAAGAAAGGAAGGATGGGGGAAAATTAGATTCATGAGTGAATGCAGAAAATGTAAGAAGCAAATAGTAGCTCTACGTATCTTATATTTTTACTCTTTTTATTGGAAAACTAACGAGTAAACACCCCCCCAACCTTCAAAAGAAAGTTTCCTCTGAGTCCTTAAAATCTGTGTAGTCAAGGTTTAGACACACATTAAGAAAGGAGTTGCTAGGGGTGCCTGGGTGGCTCAGTGGGTTAAAGCCTCTGCCTTCGGCTCAGGTCATGATCTCAGGGTCCTGGGATCGAGCCCCACATCGGGCTCTCTGCTCAGTGGGGAGCCTGCTTCCTCCTCTCTCTCTCTGCCTGCCTCTCTGCCTACTTGTGATCTCTCGCTGTCAAATAAATAAATAAAATCTTTAAAAAAAAAAAAAAAGAAAAAGAAAGGAGTTGCTAGATGTTCAGTCTGCCAGATGACCCCAGACTGAAAAGTGAATTCCAAATTACCAACCCCAAAACCTTCTTCCTATTGCCTGCCTTGTTTATAGGCATTCACAGCCAAAGAAAAGAAGTTAGAAGAATATTCATTTTCTTAATTGTTATATAAATGTCTCAGACTGACCTATAAAACGTATGGCATCACGGAAGCTGTAACGCACTCCAAAATACATGTTTACAAAATGCAAGACAGGTGTTTGGATTCATTTCAAATGTATTTAAGAAAAAAAAGAAAAACCAATATGCTACTCCCCAAACAAAGAATACCATAGTGTGCGGTAGTTAATTTTGGAGAAAAGAAGCACATATAATCACTTACATTTTTGAAGTAAAGGTTAATTTGCAGGAAACGGGAAGTTAAGACATGTGTAATTAACCTGAAGGTACATAATATAAAGAACGGAAGGCAAGGACTAATGAAGAAACTAGAAGGAGCTAGCACAGAAATGCTTGCCGAAATGACAAACGGCTGAAATATCTCTTCTTTAGCTCTTTCCCTCCTGTAACCACCACACACAGAAGCACTGGTCGTGGGTCAAAATGTGCTGGAGAACAGCGTTCCTCCAAGTATGGTTCCCCAGCCCTGCGTTCATCCCCAAACTGATCATTTTCCACACCCACAGGATAACTACGGCCTTTAAAAGGGCACAGTTAGAAGCCTTTACAGCATTTTGTAATTGAAGGAACATCCAAGCAGGTGATCACGCTTGTAGTAATTTATTTTTACTGTATTTTGTAAATGTGTCAGCGCACAGTGGACCGGAAATGGAAGGAGAGGACAATACTGGTCTTCCATTGCGGGCAGTTTGCAGAGCACTGCTTAAAAAGCCTAAAATCTAAAATTGCAGATAGTGAGCACTCCACATGGACTCAATAAAAATACACGGAAATCTTCCGTTGTTCAGGTTTTACCCTGCAGAAGCCCACCTGGCTAGTGTGGAAAATGGTAAGAGGCTCAGAGTGACGGCTGCTCTAGCCCCAGACCTCAATTCCACTGGGAGCCACATACCTGCTGCTGATCTAGTCCCTACAAAGCAAAACCCCACATGATCTTTTCATTTGCTTCTTTGTAAAAAGAATTTCTGCCCAGTCTTCTAGAGAGGAAAAAGGAAGTATAATGCTAATTATTAAACACACCAAATATTTATCTATCATTAAATGTAAAAATCCATGAGCTGCTAGGTGGGTTCTTTTCTCTCGCATGCCTTACTTTTGAAAGGAGTATGTTACAATACATGGATTCCATTACACCCGCTACCTCTCCTTTCTTTTTGTTTTCCTATCTGTGTTATGACGACATCACTTCTATCTTTTAAAAATATTTCAGAGTTTGGCCTAGAATTTTTTTGCCCCTGGAATTCTGTTTATGAAGATGCGTGGGTATAAAAAAATGACTTTTGTCATAACATTAAACACATCAAAAAAACCTACCTAAACATTCGTACCTGAGCACAAGTATAAACATACATCCACAACACACTCATAATAAAGTCCCACCAGCAAAATCCTCATCGCCTCACTGTGTGATCACTGGGAAACGACATGCCCAAAGATGAGAAGGCAAGGACAGTCTCCTTAGTTACCATCACTAAGTGTTCACTGAAATAAAACTTTTTAGCTACTGCCCTCGCTACATGCCAGTTTCAAGTTCACTAGTAAAATGCAAATTTCACTAAATATGCAGGCATTGGTCGGCTGCAGAAGGGAAGGGCACATATATTGGGAGAGCCCAGGGAGAAAGCAGATGGGGAGGTGCAGACAAGGAATTTTGAAATCCCATTAGTAAACAAACACTGGAATCTTATTGGCCCATGTTATCGAAAGGCTTTGGTATTTCGCCCCTGATACAAATGCTGGGGTCACCATGCGGGAAGGTTAAGACACAGACCTTGCGCTCCACACCACTGAAGCATGTGAACAGTGAACGCCTGCCCCTACATCTTCACGAACAGGGCCTTCCTTTCCCATCAAAGACCTTTGTGGATCGGAGCTGGAGTTGTTTATCCTGCTTTCTTTTTCTATTAGATTTACTTTCCCCATGTTAAACCCTGTCAACTTTACTGCCCTGAAACCTGTCTTCAGAATAGGACTTTCTGCTTTGAAGACCCCTTTTAAGAAATGTCAAGGGGCAGTAAACATAAAATGGGATCCGTAGCACCACCAATGACAACAAAACCGGGGCCCAAGCTAATCAGCCTCCTGCATAAAACACACACTCTGTCTCCGTTTCTCTCACACACAGTAGCCGCCCAATAAGATCGGCTGAGCGATGTAAGCAGCAGAGTAGGAAGCAGCTGAAAAGAATTCCTGCTGTGTTCTCCCCTCCTGCCTCCCTCCCAGTCAAAAGGGTTCAAGGAAAGAATGTTTTATTACACACTGCTGTTCACAACGAGCCAGGCAAGTTTATGCTGCCTGGGGGCCCAAGTGGGGCGAGTTTGGTCATCTCCATATGTTCTCAAAGTGAAATCGTTCCCTCTCATTTTTCAGGCCTGGTCTAATTTCAAGCAAGCCAGAGACACACCATACAGACGGGGCAAAGCAGCATGTCCGCTCTGAGAGGGAAGTGGGCCCCCAGCACAGGAGTCGCCCCAAAGGGATGTAAGCGCTGGTGTATTCCCACTTGCCTCCCAGTGTCCTTTCCTCCTTACCTGTAGCTGCCTGGGCCTCATGTGGGGTTCTGCTCAGGGTCGGTGCGGCCCGAATGGAGACAAGCCTGCATCAGGAAAGCCCTGGGAGTCCACTGGCCACGACTCTAAGCTCACAGGTGAAATCCGTCTCAATGACATCAGGAGATGAAGGTTCAAAGGAGGCAGCACCCACCAGGCTTTCCCCAGAACATAAAGAAACCACTTAGGGATTTAAAAAAAAAGAAGAAGCTGAGGGGCGCCTGGCTGGCCTGGCGGGCTCAGTCGATAGAGCGTGCAGCTCTTGATCTTGGGGTTGTGAGTTCAAGCCCCACACTAGGTGTAGAGATTAATTAAAAATGAAATCTTAAAAAAATAAAAATAAAGAGAAACTGACCTTGCAACTTGTGAAAACTGTTACAAGTGCACCCTAAGGCTGGAGACCAGAATAAGACTCCTGGGCCTCAGGGGGGCTTGCCTCACACCAACAGCTGGGAAAAGGTTCTGTTTACAAGTCAGTTGGAACTCCTGAGGCTCTGTCTAGCAGGCAATCTCTGAAAACAGGTGAGGCTAGCCAACAACACTAGGAACACGATATATGCTACTATTGTTTTTAGATTTTTTTTTTTTTTTTTTTGACAGAAATCACAAGTAGGCAGAGAGGCCAGCAGAGAGAGAGAGAGGAGGAAACAGGCTCCCCGCGGAGCAGAGAGCCCGATGTGGGGCTTGATCCCAGGACCCTGGGATCATGACCTGAGCCAAAGGCAGAGAGGCTTTAACCCACTGAGCCACCCCCAGACGCCCCCTACTATTATGTTTTTAACAACAATCATCTTGCATGTGTTATACTTGCTAACCATTCGTTCTAGGAACAATTTCATTTTGTATTCACAACAAAGCTAGGAGAGGAGAAGGTCAGAAATTATCACCCCCATTTTATAGAAGTAGAAACCAAAGCTCGGGATTGCTAAGCAATTTTCCAAAACAACCTCGCTAGTAAACTGAAAATAAAACTCACGTGTGTCTCTTTCCACTACATCCCAGGCTACCTTCAGAAAGAAGCCTTAGCTTTTTAGAAGCAGTAAAAAAGCATTTCTCCTGTTTTCCCCCATATTGCCCATTCTTCTTAAGGATGGGAAGAAAACACCCACTACCACTTTCATCCATGTAACTCATGCTCCAAAAGTCACATCTGAATCAAAGAGCACTCCCACTGCATGCCACTTCAATACACCTTCATCCTTCTTGCTCTGGGCCAGATTTAGGGGTTACCTGTGTCTAATATAGAATCTTAAGTACTCACAAAAACAGGAAGGAATACTGATGACTGTGCCCCTTGTCTGCGTCAATGTCATTTGCACTCCTGGAACCTGACACTTGAGACTTTCCTGAATCGTGTGCTTTGTCGAATACGCACATTTGTCCACCAAAGTCGTGCCACAGGGCTGCCATCCACCTCCCTGGAAACCCCAGATATTCTTTAGTTTTACCTCACTCCGTTTTACCAGAAGGTTCCCCACAATAACCAAATGATGTTTTTTCAGCGGCAGGGTCTGGGGTTTTTGTTTTGTTTTACAGTCAGTGTGCCTTCCCAACCCCCCCCCCACCCCCCTCCGGCTCCCAGGCCGTCAGTAGGCATTTGGCCCACTCCACTCCTCCTCCAGGCCTGACTTCTCTCTCACACACTGGCTCCTGCGGGCTTCAAAGAAGCCCAGTGGCAAAAGAAACACCCTAGATTTAAAAATAAAAAACAACCTGCTGATAGTGGAACTCAGTTCCGGGAGTATCAGGTACAACTCACTGTTAACCTTGCAGCCAGCAGAGAACGACCAAACCCATCTCCCTGATTCACGCTCTCTCCAGAAGTTATAAAATCTACGATATGTCAACATCATGTGCACGTAATACTGAATGAATGAATGAATGAATGACTACTCTTATCCTATAATATGCACTTAAGAGAAACCTCACCAGACTCTTACAGAAAATATTAATTATGGAACAAGCAAAGGTCAATGACTACTCAGATGTTTACCCTTCCATGGCACATACAACTTTAAAGCCATGTTTACATGTCTTGTCACCATCATTTAAATGTTTTACTTGCTTACAAAATTTTTCTCAATGATTTTTCATGATTTGCTGTCCTATGAGCAATGCGATGAGCATGAATGTCCAGGCAATGAACATCGTGTGATGCTGACATTTTGTCCTTAAGCTCAGGCCCCTTGAAGACATTCCCAATATTCCAGTTTTCACAAGTTACTAGGAAGCATGACCTTAAGCCAGCATTTATTTGCTGACCTCCAAAATGAAAAAGATTCATAAACCAAAAAAAAAAAAAGAGAGAGAGAGAGAGAGAGAGAGAGGAAGTTTTAGCAACTATTTTTGGACCCCATAAACAAAACTGGTTTTTCCAGAGAAAGAGAATCCTTTAACCTACTTTGAGGACTAAAACATGGCCTGAACACATTTGTGGTCAAAGTTTTATCATTAGACAGGAAAAGTACAAAGGTACAATATTTAAAATGCTATAGTTTTCTTTGTTTGTCTTTTCTTACAATTAGCAGCCATCTAGTCCAACAGTAACCTTAGAAAATACTATTTTTCGAAAGAGGCTAGTTCATATGGTTTAGTGTTGGGGGACTATTCTTGCTACTGAGGCTCAGTTGCTGGGTGATCATTAGGAAATGCTCCCCGGAAAGTGCCCTCGAAGGCTTTCTGCATTGCTGTATCTGCTCCCAGGACCACAACGAAGATTTTAGCAGACTGTGAACAAGCTCAAAATCAGGACGTGTTGACCTACCAGCTATAGCACAGAGACACCAAAAGATCTACCGAGCTGTCATCTCACCTGTTTGGGGGGTTTCTTTGCTTATGTCTTCCCAAGCTTTTCACAAACAGGTAATGGGGAGTTAAATATTTGGGACCAGGCACTCATCTTGCCTTGCAGCCACAGGGCTAGCCCCAGTGAGGCAGCCAGGAACTTCAAAGGGCGCCCCCAGTTTCACGGGGGACAGAGCCAGGGCCCGAGGGCACCCTTTTAAAACTCAGGAGGCCATGACTTCATTCCCTACCCCAGGTCACCTGAGCGACGCCGTGCACACACAATGGCTATCAGTCCTCAGTCATAAGGCAGAAGAGTTCTCTACTTGGCCCCTGTCTGACTCTGTCCAAAAAAGGAAAACAAGAGCTAGGTCCCTGTATGGGTTCCTCCCACTTTTTACTCACTCCTGCTCTCCCTGTGCCTGTACACAAGCTACTTACACAAGTCATGTTTTTCGAGCTGCTCGGCCAAAGCTGGAGACATGAAACTCTGAACTCCGAAAATACTTCTGATGTCTTTCCTAGTCTCTCACACACGCTCATGCTTCACCCAAATGACCCTTGCCGTTTTCATTTATGACACGGTTTCAGAATAAAGATGGAGGCACCCGTTCTGTTTAGAAACACCCGACATCCTACCTGTTGGGTATAGCTGGTGTCTTCGTTTAGGGTCACATCTTCCCAGAGACTCTAGCTCCAGGGGTCCTAAAAACCATCCTTTTTAACTGCTTTGTATCTGTGGCCATTTGTCCCACAGATTGCTGCTTTGACCTCTAACATCTTGCCAGTCAAAACTTATGCTTCCTCCTTTAACTACTGCTGGTCACAGTTTACTTTTCTAAAGGAAATTCTGGCCCTAACTGAATTCACATAAACTTTCCATTTCACCAGGATGCCTTCTTTCCTTGGCTCCAGCGCAAATCTTTTCTGAATCTAAGTAGCGTCTCTTAAAGGCCCTCCATGCGTGTTTGTTTTCCAATTTGAGAACATCTCCCCGCACATGCATAAAACATTAAAAGCTTCAGTCATGTGTCCAAAGTCACTCTCAGCTGGGAAGAGTTGGTCTTCACAGGTAGCTCTGCTCACCCGCCCTTGGGCTCTGCCTCACAAGTGTGGCCAGAAGACCCTGTCCCTTTGCTGTCCACAGCAACTTTACTTTCTTGAATGCCACTTTGATAAACGCACATTTACTGACCCAGACTCTCATCAGTTCAGCTCTGGTGTCAATTTCTTTTCCTTCGTCTCACAGTGGAATTAAACAGCGCACTATCTAGTTGTCAGAATGCTTAAAGAACTTCTACCTGTTTCTTTCAACGGCCTTCTCAGCACTCGAGAACAGAGAAGACCAGGACATTTCAAATACCATATTTGTGTATTATGACTGGCTTTGGGTCTTACAGGAGTGGCAGACGTGGAACTCAATGCCAGCTTTCTGGCTCTCACAGACATGGTTAATTCATCAATACAACTCTATCCCGTGAATATGTAGTAAAAATAAATTGGGTCTGAGCCCCATAAAGAGGAGAAAGAGGGGCATGGCATATTAATGAATGGCGAACTAGAAAATTTGTTTTTGACTGTGCCTCCACATTTGACTCACTTAGGAAAAAGAATGAAAACACACAAGAGACCCTTTTGCTGATCCCTCCCCTGTATTATAAACTGGCACTTCTTGTTTGTGACTCTAACCTGTTTCACAGAAATCATGTTCTCCAGTTGTCAGCAAAGGGTCTGTGCTATCTTATACATACATCTTGCCACTGATTATCACTTTAAATACTCATCCTTGTCAAGGCATCCCATTCTAACCCAAAGAAAATATCCCATTAAGCAATATTTGGCTTGACATTCTGTTATTTGGGGATCTGTGCTATTTTTAGTTTTTTACTATTGTAAATAATGCTGCCACAGGAAATTTCATTTTCTGCAATCATTTGGGGCTTTCTATGCTTTTAAAGGCTACGAAAAGTAAAGTTATAGCTTTTCTTACCTATTGCAAGATTCTTCTCTTGGATATAGGGTCACCCTTTGCAGAAGTATCGGTAAAGTGTTGGTGGAGATGTTTTCCCACGCTGCGATCAACCCTGGCTTTGAAACTTCTATTTACTTTGTTTCCAGTCTTCTAGGCACACAACTTCACCTTGAAGTTGTCTTAATATCGGCTTAAGAAGAGGCAGTGTGAGTAGTGAAAGAGACAGTTTACACAGTATGGAATACAAACCTTAAATCATCATTGTGAAAAGAGCAAACCCTAGTCAGGAGATAAAGAAACATACATTAAGACAGCTTTAAGGTTGTGTGCCTAGAAGACTGGAAACAAAGTAGAAAGTTTCAAAGCCAGGGTTGATTGCAGTGTGGGAAAATATCTCCACCTGTACTTCACTGATGCTTCTGCAAAGGGTGACCCTCTATCCAGACAAGAATCTTGCAACGGGTAAGAGCTAAAACTTCAAGCATTTTAAGAGTCATACCATAGGTGGGAAAAGGTGTCAAAAAATTGTTTAGTCATGACTACCTCTGCTATCAACTCTTCAGGACAAAGACGGAACTTCTTGGGGTACCTGGGTGGCTCAGTCATTCAGGGTCTGCCTTCAACTCAGATCATGATCCCAGCATTCTGGGATTGAGCCCAAACCCTATATCGGGCTCCCTGCTCAACGGGGAGACTACTTCTCCCTCTCCAGCTCCCCTGCGCTTGCTTGCGTTCCCTCTCTCGCTCGCTCTTTGTCATAAATAAATAAAATCTTAAAAAAAATAAATAAAATCTTGGGCGCCTGGGTGGCTCAGTGGGTTAAGCCGCAGCCTTCGGCTCAGGTCATGATCTCAGGGTCCTGGGATCGAGTCCCGCATCGGGCTCTCTGCTCCGCAGGGAGCCTGCTTCTCTCTCTCTCTCTCTCTCTCTCTCTCTGCCTGCCTCTCCATCTACTTGTGATTTCTCTCTGTCAAATAAATAAATAAAATCTTTAAAATAAATAAATAAATAAATAAATAAGATCTTAAAAAGAAAACAGACTTCTCTACTCAAGGAAAGTGGTAATTATTTAGCCTTCGGGAAATGAGTAACAACCATAAATATTTATTAACAGGTTTGCACATATGCAAAATTGTTCGCACAAAATTGACCGCGTCAAAGGGTGAAAGCCCTTTCCCTCCTCCCTCATTACATTCTCCTTCACCCACTTACTATCGAACCTTCTCCTTTCAGACAAACCCCAATTACTCCATCATATCAGAGATGCTCACCCAATCATCCAGGGCCCAATCTCATAATCTTTGAACACTCCGTCTTCCGCCCAGTTAGTTCTACCTCTCAAACACCTCACTTCCATTCCCACTGTCCCATGGTTTGGGCTGTCCTCATTTCTACCCAGACTCATGCATTTCCTAGCAAACTCCGTCTTTGCTCTGCCGTCTATCCTATGTGGTGGCACCAGATAAACTTGCTATCAGCTCTGAGTTTGTCCCTCCTGTGCACAAAATCCTTGGTGCTTTAAATCATATTCCTCATATTCCTCATTTCACCCTCCCTCTAAATCATATTCCAACTGGTTCCAACCAAAAAAACCCCAGCATTTCTAATGGCACTCTGTTTGTACCTCTCTTTGGTATTTATAAACTTCTTGGGAAAAGAAAGTTTGCATTATCAATTTCTATCTTTACGTTGCTCAGCAAGACCTTAAGTATCCCATTTGATAGTACTATTCAAATGTAAACTTCTTTTTTTTTTTTTTAAGATTTTATTCATTTATTTGACAGACAGAAATCACAAGTAGGCAGAGAGGCAGGCAGAGAGAGAGGAGGAAGCAGGCTCCCCACTGAGCAGAGAGCCCGATGCGGGGCTTGATCCCAGAACCCTGGGATCATGACCTGAGCCGAAGGCAGAGGCTTTAACCCACTGAGCCACCCAGGCGCCCCTCAAATGTAAACTTCTTAAAAACAGGGCCTGAACTATATCTTCCATAGTTCAGGGCTTTCCCTGTGGCTAAATTTCCACAAATAATTATTTAACAAATGAACTAAGCAATCAGTCGTTTTTTGTTTTATTTGTTTTGTTTGAAGTTGGCTCCACACCCAGGGTTGGGCCCAACACAGGGCTTGAACTCACAACCCTGAGCTCAAGAGTCAGAACCTTAACCAACTGATCCACATTGGTGCCCCAACAATCAGTAATTCTTGATCCCAATCTGGATCCACAATCTGTGTGCTGTAGAATAAGCCAACTAAAAACATATTGATATTTAAAATGTCAACTAAAAGGAAGGTAGTAATATTCAGAATACTCCTATAAGTTAGGTATCAAAAAGAACTTATTATAAACACAAAATAAACAATAGGCCTTCAGGTTAAGCTCCATAGCAAACCATATCTATAACAGATGCCAGCAAAGTTACAGATGTGCCACACACAAAAAAAATGCATTTAGAGACTTTCCAAAAAAATTGTACCTCCTAGAAATCCACTCCTTCCAAAATTGTTATCTTAAGTAAGGCTCAGTTTGCTTGATCAAATTTTGACCAAAAATAAGAATAGAGATTCCCCTTAACAATCAGCTACACATTCCTCTTAATTGCAGTATGATTGGACAGATGGTGCCCAGATTAATAGCAGGGAATTCCAAGTTCATATTCCTTCTTTAATTAGCTTCATGACCTTGGGTAAGTCATTTCACCCTAGGATTCTCTGTTTCTTCACCTGAAAAATGAGTGTTTGGCCCCGACTTTTTTTTTTTTTTTTTGGCTTCGATCTTTTAAGATTCCACCCAACTCTAGAATTCAATGATTTACAAGTTAAAAATAAGCTTCTTATTGATACATGCAACAACATGAATGAACCTCAGATCCATCATGCTAGGTGAAGAAGTCAGATTCAAAGTCTACGTACTCTATGATCACATTCACATGACGTCCTGGAAGAGGCAAAACCATAGGGATGGAGAGCAGATCAATGGTTGCTAGGGATTAAAGGAAGACGGAGGGTTTGCCTACAAAGAGGTAACATGAGGAGATTTTCTTTGGAGGTGGAGTAATGAAATTGTTCTGTATCTTGATTGTAGTGGTAGTTACAGGACTCTGTGCATTTGCCGAAATCTACATCAGTATACCAAAAAGAGTGGATTTTGCTATACGTGCATCAAATTATTTAAAGCACTAAAAAATATTCTTGGCGCCTGGGAGGCTCACTCAATGAAGCATCTGCCTTCGGTTCAGGTCATGATCCCAGGGTCCTGGGATTGACTCCCATTGCATTGGGCTTCCTGCTCAGTGGGAGTCTGCTTCTCCCTCTGTCCCTCACCTCGCTTGCTTTCATTCTCTTACTCTCTCAAATAAGTAAATAAAATCTTTAAAAAATATATATTTCTCCAAATTCAGTGCAATTTTTGCTGACCTAATAGGTGCACAGGTTCCCCCAAGAAGCAAACACTGACCTTCTGTATTTGCCCTCACCCTGTTGTTCCAAGACTGATGAACCAACTTTGTATCCAAATAATTTGCTGCTTGTTTTTGTGGTATTATTGCTTGGTTTTGATCTTTAGATAGACATTTTACAGAATCCTTTCTATGTAGCTCATTTTCCCTGCACGGTACATCTAACAATGAAAAAGTAAAATGAACCCAAGTGGGACTGATTCTCGGGCTGCCCAGGCCATGCCTGGTGTTTATGGAATGTCAGAATGTTGTTATTACTCTTGTGATTCATACTAAAGACATGAAAGGTATGGAACGTGAATAACAACAACACAGCAGTGACAACAACAAAGGATGTTTAATTAGCGCTTACTATATTCCAGGCACTGTTCTAAGTGCTCATAGACAGCCGTACTAAGGGCCATGGTAAATCCAGTGGCAAAGGTTTATTTAAAGGAACAACTGATTCATCTTTTGGAGAGTCTATAGCTCTCTAGTGATTTCACAAATTCTCATCTTGGCTTTCTTCAGAGGCTGGACTGAAAGGCCTTTCTAATTAGACAAGGCCACATCTCCCCCTCTGCCCGGTGAGTTCGTGAAGTGTGCACACCAGGAAGCCCCACAGAGACATTTCACAGCCGAGCCCCAGAGAACTTGCTTAGTCCACCTTGACAACCTGCAGCTGGACTGGCATTTCCTGGGAGCTGACTGTTTCCTAAAGTCTTCCAACACCAGGCAAGAGAAGGGCAACATTCTTGCCTGCCACTACCAAGCGTCTGCCTTTTCCTTTTCATCACTTTGCTCTTTTACATAGGTGTGGGCCACTGTGCAGAAACACGTCCTAAAGCAGACAGATGCCTGTTCCTTAAAATGGCCAGTTCTCTGCACGAGGTAAGGGTTCTGTTATAAGCCTTTAAACCAGAGGGGATGGTTCGTCAAAGGTGACCAAGCTGCCTAGGCCGAAAGAAACCAACCAAACAAAAACAATGAGCCCATTAGACGGTACCTGAAAGGGTATTTAGACCCAGAGAACTCTGACTGTAGTAGAAAAGCAGATTCTGCTGAGAAAGGGCTCTCAATTCATGGGTTTGTTTAGTCTGCCTGCCTCAAGTCCAAGCTAACTGTCTCTGTGGCTGCTGATGACCAGAACAGCATTCAAATGGCCTTTGGAAGAAAGCAGGGCCGGCCTGGCCCAGCCTACGCTAGATTGCAACTTGCCCTTCCTCCCACTCCCCCACCTTCCTCAGGACCTCATGTTTCTCTTTATGAAGGATCACCACGCGAAGCAAGTGACACAGCAGACCACAGCTACAACTATTTCCTAGCGCTCTCTTCCAGCTAGACTGTTAAGTAAGCTCCAGTTGGGGCAGGGACTATCTCTGGTGCTCACGACTGTATCCAGCTGATTTTTTGGAATAAAACTTAAAAAAAAAGATTAATGGACTTCCTGTGGACTGAGTTGAAGGTGCTGCTTTTCCCTGCCTGTGGACACCAGAATCCAGACTGAGGGTTATTAAGGGGTCCCTCCTTCCTGGCAGAGAGCTTCTACAAAATCTTCAAACTCAATCAACTATCCATTTAGCAGAATTTAGAATGTCAGATTCCAAAATCGGAATCCAGCTGGAGGAAGGGGAAGGAGTTGGGGTTGGAGGGAGGCAGTCAACAAAGCAGTCCTCGGGGCCACGTACTCCCACTCCTCAAAGCCGAGTCAGATGGGAAACCGGGTGAGACAAGTTAACCTGGAAGCCCTCCTCCAATTAATGTGTTATTGCTCCTTTAAAACCGAGAACAAACGGCCCAGTGCCCGCCATCCCCGAGGCTGCAGAGCAGTAATTGTCACTTAGCCACTTAACTCCCTGCCGCACTGCTCACTCGCTCTTTGGGGTTTATCTCTCAGCCAATTACTGCTGTCATTTGCGTTTCAATATGTGCCGTCAGGGGCCGGGCCGTCGACAGCGGAACAGGAAACCCGGGGACCCCAGGCGACTGCTGGAGCCTGCACCTGACCCCTGGCTGCTCTGTGGGGGCTGCGGACCTACTCGGGAGAGAGGCCCTCCACATTGCTCAGGAGGGACCTACGGCTGGTTTTGTTCTGAGCCTGGGTCTAGTGCCGAGGCACCCAAAAGGAGGAAAGTCTGACTCTTAAAAGTCCTAAGTCAATAATAATGATGGCAATATGAAAGCAATAGAAATTTTAGCTGCTGAGCGTGACAGCAGACAAGAGACAAGTAGGGGACGTAGCAGGGATTATGGCAATATATTATTGTGAAATCAAGGCAGGCACAGGCTCCAAATGCAAAGACAACAGAACCTTAAATTACTGTTCTTTCATTCACTCAGATTTCCACGCAGTGGGGTTATCCATCTACAACTTGACCCTCAAGTTTAGGAAACGTGTGCATTTTCCTAGGCAATCCTGAGTTGAAATACCTAAAAATTATATTTGTATATCCTATTGTCAAGTTATATAGGTTCATAATACATTTGTACTTAGTTACTAAATTTTATTTTAAAAAACGTTTTCCTTAAAGGCATACCAAATGGGAATTTTTTATAATTAGATTTTTTTAAAAAAGCTTTGCTAGGTCATGGGTCCAAATTTTTAATTTTTTTAAAAGATGTCATTTCTGGTGGCCCGCAAGGTCCTAAGCCCTAAAGTTAAGTCCTCACCTTTTCAGATATTTTATTTGGTCTTCCTGGATCAAACCTGTACCACTCATCACTGCATTAAGGCTTTGATCCCAGAAGGTTTAAACCTCTGCTGTTTGCAGAGGAAGCATCTAGATTGAAACGTCTTAACCCAGCCCAAGACATCCTTTGGAATGCACTTGGTCTACTTTAGGGATATAAGCACGTTTTAAACCCTGAGTATGGGAAGAAAGGGGAAAAGGACGAGAGGCTGAGGAAGAGACCGAGTCTTTTATAACCAAGCTCCTCAGTGCACCCCAGTCGACAGCAACTGGGAAGGCAGACTGCGACAATGGGGTCGCAGAGTATCAGCTCGCTGGGTGGCAAGCGATCTCTGGGTTGTCAGCATCTCCATTTACCCCGCTGAACAGCAGTGAGACCGTCCTGCTCACCCTGCAGTTAGCAGCAAGCTCTCACTGACATTCCAACCTCTGAAGCCCCAGCAACCACGGGAGGAGGGCTGGCAGCAAGGCCAAGCCGGAAGAGACCTGTTCTAGCTGGATCCACACACCCCAGTCTCTGGGTCTAAAATAAGACTCTGAACTTCTCTGCCAATGAGCTTCACCAGGCCCGATGACGTTAACGTGCTCTGTCAGTTCTATTTGCGGGCAACGTCCCTGTTCACCAGGACTGCATCCAGGTAAGGAGGCGTGTGGGGGTGGGAAGGCGGGGGCCTCTCTGTGCATGGACCTGTCCTCCCACTGTGTGCACGGAGAAGGTCTGAAAGGGCTGGTGAAGTGCCAGAGTAATTGTGTACGTCATCTCGGGCTGTGCAAAGAAGAGCTGGCCTAGCGATAGTTAATTGCCATCCTCAGGCTACACACTCTTCACTGAATACCAGCGAAGGAGTCTGTTCAGTGCAGAACAAAGAAAAATCACAAGTCAAATAAAACTAACCGGGGGCCTCCACTGCTGACCGGGGCCAGCCACACACCGGGAGACTTGGATCGCCCTCACTCATCTTCTCTCGGGCCTTCTAATTAAGAAAACCTTAAACTTGGAACCAATTTGCTCCTTTCTCGCTCCCTTCAGTCATCACCCTGACCCATCTCTGATGTGAGAGAAAGCACTTCAAAAGAGGCAGAGTCCCTAACTAAGATAGCTAGTGGCCAGAGTGTAAACTTCTTAATTAAGGACCCACACAAAAGTAACTTTTTCTTCTTTTTGGCTCTTTGTGCTTTTTGAAAATGCTGTTTCAAGCTGAACAAACTATTTGAAAATCATCCCCCTCCTCTTCCTCCCTCTTTCCTCTGTCTCTGTCCTCTCTCTGTCTCTCTGTCTCTCTCTCCGTTTTCTCAGCTCATCGGTAGCTTCTCTCTCGGTCATGAAGTGTGCAATAATGTGTTTGCTTTTGTCTCAAAGCCAAAAGTCACTTTATGGAGAAACAAGTTCCTCTTCTCTGGCTCTGCCCGCCCCCGCCCCCCCTCCCCCAGTGGCAGCCCAGTGGAGGTTTGGAAGCCTGCCACAGATGGCCAAGAACAAAACCCAGGCCGATCAGCAGGGCGGATCTGAACCCACGGCTACCCAGGAGCTGCCTCACCACAGCCTGTGCAGCTGCCACCAACTGTCCTGAGAGCTGCCCCTAGGGGCCCCAACTGGGAGCCCCACCTTTCTCAAACAATGTCACCAAGTCCCCTACAGTTGCGATGCAACCTACCTTTTTCTTCACTCTCCGTGATCAGATTCCACTCTGACTGAACGGCAAGAACCTTTGCTCCCAACTTAACTGTTCCCAACAACCTCAGTTGTTCTCCCCAACTCTCCCAGGGAGAATCAGTGGAACCACCAGCCCCCGGTTCTCCAAGCTCACACTGAGAGCTCAGGCCGAACTGCCAATTCTCCCCCAGGCGTCTCCACAGACAGGCCAAAGCTACAGATCCATTATCTTCCTTTCCACTGTGACTGCTTCCTCTCCTCATCTCCTATATCCAACCGCAAGCTTTCTGAATTTTATATCACAAACATTTCTCAAATCCGGCTCCCAGAATCCAGACACAAGGCCATGGCCTACGTTAAGCCCGAACCAGGCCTCTTCGCTAATCACCCTCCCCCTCCGCCAGAAGGGACCTAATACATCAGTCAAACTCCACCATCCCAGGTCCCTCTGCTCTGCCCTCCAAGCCCCCCAGCATGCTATTCAGGAACCTGTGTTCCTCTCCTCTGTCACCGCAGTCACTGCCTGCAGCGTGGACCTGCCCCGGGGACCTGCCCCATTGGAATGCTTCCTGCCTCCATGCTCCTGCTCGGCCCCTCCCACCCCTCCATCCTGCTAAAAACTACGGTTTGGCCCAAGCATCTTCTTTCGTCGCCTCTCCCCTTTACATGAAGCTCCGTGCCACTGCTTGGGGCTCCTCACAAGTTTCTATCACTGCATCCAGTCCCTTTAGGCCAACCTGGGGGCACTGGGCAGTACTTCTGCTTATAGGCTCAGCACCTGTTACACACACAGTGGCACCTGTCACACACAGTAGGCCTCAGTGGCTGGGATACTGCCCTTGTACCTCGGGATTACTGGCTACTGCCGTCCATGACCACAGCGCAATCAATACTTCAGTCTGAATTAGATCCGTTTTGGTGTTATCTATTTAAAGAAGACAGACTCCTAGACCCCAAAGACCGTGTCCACGTAATGCATTTTGTCTGGCAACTTATGCACTCGGGGTACTTAATAATACGATGGAGTTGACAACGATGACGATGACAGTGACGTCAGCCGTGACAGGAAACGAGGTGATTAGACGTTCTTTTATTCTCTGAGGCTCTGTAGTTGCTTAAAACAGTACACGATGAGTCACAGAATGACAGCTCACTTGTCTTGAAACCTTAACTAACCAGAATACAGTCCGGAACCTCAGTCAGACACACTTCGGAGAAGTCAGAAGATCAGCAAGTGTGCGCACGCTGGAGCGTAGAGGGAGAACTTTCCAGGGGTCCTCTGGTCTGCACTCAGAACCTATTTGTTCTTCCTTTACTTCACCTCTGATCATCTCTGCCATCTCATGCCCCAGTCACAGTGAGGGAGATGTCAAGTATGAGGCAAGGGGAGGGGGAAAGACCCACTCCCCACCCTCCAGGGACCAACATGGCAGTAGCAAGGCTCGTGCTAACCACGTGCAAAAGGGGAGAGAAACTCCAAAAGAACACTGAGTACACAGCGGTCTCGCAGTCTGGGGACATTTCATGTTGAAGGACAATGAGTTCCACACATGTTTATAGACCTTAATGACACATCACACAAGAGAGGCACAATATTTACCCTCATACTGATGACTGAGATAGCCAAAGAGGGCTGAATTCTGTCCAGTCGTCTCTACTGGCAGAGAAAGGCAAGTGGAACACATTTTAAGAATGATTTCTGTCAAAGTGTTTGAAGTTTTCATTTTGTCTTGTTTTGTTTTAAGTTTTAGCGCTGCCTGGGGTAGACTGTGTTTCATCTGGAAATTTGGCTGCTGACAAATGAGCTCTGGCTCAACTTCGTCCAATCCCCAACTGTTACGTAAGCACGTCACAGGCCTTGCCCACCAAGAGTGTCCAACCTAAAACAACTCAACGCCCTAAAGAATTCATTTGTATATGTAGTTTTATTTTAAAACACAGTGAAACAGGAAACCCTTCTGCCAAAAACTACCAAATATAGCATGTCCTACACCTCCCCATCCGTGCAAAACACTAATGGACTACAATTTAAATTCAGGTCAAGAACACAAGAGAGGAATCTATTTCAAGGCAGCTTCTACTAACAAAACACTTTTCTTTCAGTCTGAAAGACCCTCCCTCCTCTGTCTCTCTCTCCTTTTCTCTCTCCCACTGTCTCTCACCATCTTTTCTCAGATCCTCAAACACACAGAAGCAGCCTCGATGAGGGGAAAAGGCGATGACTGCTGGCTTCTGTTGACGCCACGCCAGTCACGTGGTCACCATTTCCTTGGTGGTTCAGCAGGTACAACCCAGGTAGATCGAAAGAAGGGGTGGATGAGAGACATTTGGTTGTTTTTCAGAAAAAATAGGAGTCGAACATGGGATTAGAGAAAAGGCTACTGGATTAGAAAATATTAAAGGAGAGACTCTTTTGGAAACAGGATGTTGCAAGAAGGAAGGTACGGAGGGGAATGAAAGGGTGGAGGGAGGACCGAGGAAAGAAAGAGATTAATCTTCCAAGTAAAAAAGATGATGGGAAAGAAGCTAAAATTTGGCCACTTAATCCGACCATTCCTGAAAAACCAGAAATTTCACAACTGCATCTCCTAGCTCACTGTTTCTGCCCTTCCTGGTGACAAGAGGGAAGTGAATGCTTTCGATAAGATGGAAGAAATCACTCCATATTCCCAATATTGTGTTTCTACCGAACGTTCCCGAGCTGGCATTGGCGGGGAGCATTAAGCAGCTGTCACTGCTTGGTCTGGCATTTTGTCAACCTACCTTGATTAAGAACCTTGTCTTGAAAACCTTCAAATCTTTCATATTTCCCCCACAATAACTAACAACAACGTAGTAGACTACAGAGAAATAAACACTAGTTACTCATCTATTCAGCATTTACTGAGTACCTATTACAGGCTTGGTCCAGGGAGTTCTCACCTTTTCAAACAGAGACAGATTCTATTTTGCATGTGGGAAGGCTGCTGATTTATCTGATGAAGAATATAATAGGGCAGTATACTCAAAAGGGCAAGGGTTTCAGAGCTAGACAAACCCAGGTTTCAATTCTAGCTCTGTTACACGAAAGGTGCTAGTCCTTGGGCGAGTTGCTTAACTTCTCTAAGCACTGATTTCTTAATGGAGGGCTTGGTTTCATTGTTTTGTGAAGATTCAATGGAAAGCACCAAGCAGAACCCGGCACATGGTATCGAAGCAATAGTTCATTCAGTAAATATTTACTGAGCATCTACTACACGCAGGCTTTGTTCAGCAACAAAAAAGAGAAGCAAGAGCCCTCTTCTTATCTTTAGATGGCATCACCAGGACTTGGCAAGGGTTCTGAAAACCCATGCAAATGAAACAAAGTGGGTGTGGTGCCAAACTTGCAAATGCCTGATTTTCACATCCCCCAGGGAGCTGCATCAAGAACTGCATTTTTTTTTTTTTTTTTAAAGAATTGCATTTTCAAGGGAGAGTTAGCTTGCAGCCGGGAGTCTTGAGCTCCTGCGGGGGGGGGGCAATGTGGCTACTGGGTGTCTCAGGCTGTTCACCTGGGAAACCAAACTGCAGACAACTGGAGCAACCCACACCCTGGCCTTCAGGATCTGGGCAGAAATAGAAGCCAGGAGACACAGACTGTTGTCCCTCTTGCCTTTTGCTCTTAAAATGAGAAAGGCGACTGAAATTTGTTTGGGGAGGTAGGTGGGGATTGCTGCACTACACAGAGGAAGTTCCCACATGAACTGCTACATTGTTTCTGTTACTCTCTGACTCATTTTTACTTTTCCTTCCCTGCCCTCCCTGATGTCTTGGTCTGTTCCACATGTGGCACAATAGAGTCTTTGTTTACAAGATTCTACTGTGCAATCAACCTAGTTATTAAGCAAAGAAGTATTTATGCACAAAAACCAGAAGCAATATCAGGTAAACTGACATGAATTGTGTATTTCACTTTCCTATCTCTAACGTTTAAGTGGATAGAATTGATAACGCAGCTAAGAACTTTAATTGTTTAAAACCTATATCCAAGTTGGAGCAATAGGACTGATACACACACTCACTCTTACATCCATATATACGATCCAGGGGCAAACCTTTTTAAAAGCCTAAACAAAATTCTGTGTCCGCTATTTTTATGACTGGTACAACCATCCACCTAGTCTCCCACAAGTAAGAAATTTGTAGTTGTTTTCAACAAGTGAGGCAATGAGGTTTTTGTGGAAAGTCATACATGTCTTGTAGCCAAACATACTTGGCTTTGAATCTCAAATCCCACTCACTTCTAACTATCCAATGTCAAGGACGTTCTTAAATATCTCCAGGCCTCGGTGACCTCATCTGAAGAGTGGCTTTTGGAGCAAAATAAATTACATAAAAGAAATAAGCCGGTGTTTCTGAAAAAGTTGTTACACCACTCCTTCCCCCAAGACATCGCTCTCAACACCTTTCTCTTCCTTCCATTCTAGTGCCCAGTGACTGCTCTCCCCAACAGCTACCTTCTAACTGGTTTCTCAGCCTCTCATCTGGAATCCCCCCATCCATCCCAACCTGCTATTAGAAACAGCAGTCAGAATGGGAAATTTGATCGTGGCACTCCTCTGCCACAAATCCTTCTATGGCAATTACATTCAGAACAAATCTGCATTCAGAGCAAAGTCCAGACGTCCCCAACCCATCTGTTCAGCCATGCCTCCCCTGACCACCCCACCTCTGCCCCTTGAACAACCGCAGCCCCACGTCCCAGGCCCCCAGCATTGTTTGCAGAGCGCGCCATCTGCTCTGCTGCGTTGACTCTCTCTGCACCTCCTCCAGGATGCCAGCCCCACTCCACCCCCTCCCATCTGTAGAGACCACCGGCCCCCTCAAGGCTCAGCTCAAATGCCAGGTCCCCTTTAAAACCCTCCCTGATTTCCCTGGCTCACTCAGGGTTCCATTCACGCTTCAACGATAGCTTGCTCTATTTTATGACTTAAGTTTTGTGTTCTCGATTATCCATATCCATGCCTTTCCTTCTCCACTAGATTGTTAGTTCCTCCATGACAGAAGCTAAATGGTATCCATTTCTTATTTTCAAGTTTTACCATTTCTTACATGAAGAAGACAGAACCAAAAGGTAAAAATGGGACACGATAGTCTCAAGGTACTTCACGTGTTGATCAAAGAAAATAAAAAATGCACTGGAAATGAAGTCTTGGGTGTATTAAAAAAATTTTTTTTAGACAAACCCCAGCAACCCACAGAGGTGTATGCCATCTGTGATGGATTGAATTTGGCCACAATATCTTTGATCCTTCTTCCACTGAAAGGTGAATCTATTTCCCTCCTGTTGAATATGAGCTGCCTACAAACATTTTTGACCAACAGAGACACTATGCCATTTCTGAGCCTAGCATTTAATATGAACAACAGCTTTGGCCTCGGTCTCTTGGAACCTTGAGCCTCCCTATAAGAAATTTGATTACCTTAGTGGAGAAATCTCATGGAGAGGCCCTAAACCTACACGGAGAGGCAGAAGGACCCAGGGGAGATCAGCCTTCTAGGCATCCTTGCCAAGATGCCAGGCAGGTGAGTGAAGCCATATGGGACCCTCCAGACCAGACCAACCATTGACTGAATACCACCAAGTGAGCAGAGCTAATGCTATAGAATAGAAGAATCACCTAACCGAGCTCTGCCTGAATTCAGGATCAACAAAATCACAGATATAATTAAAAGGCAGTTGTTTTAAGCCACCAAGTTTTGTTGTGGTTTGCCAGCAGCTAGAGGTAGCCAGATCACTATCTTAACCCCTTTTAGCTCAGCATCCTAGCCTACTTAATAGAATACTTGAGCTGCAAAGGAAATACTTCCCTCATTTGTAACAGAACAGTTAGGAGAAAATGAACTTATCTTAAAAGAGATGTGCATTACACATTACATGTCTGTATCACAACCCCAACCATCCTAGAGCCTGGTAGGTCGCTCATCTCAACCAGACGAGCAGTGACCTAAGGGCACCTGCCATATCCTACACTGCACTTTCATTCACAAGGTGTGCCCCTAGCAGGTGCTCGATACTTATTTGATTTATTGAATGCCAGTTTATTAAGAAGGAGCATTGTATTAGAAGACCCTCAGGCACAGAACCTAAATTCTATTCTCTCCATCTGGAAGGGAAGAAACGAACTTGTCACTCATATTTGGACAGGGGTAGCTAATAGATAACATGAGGGACAAGCCAGGAGCCTCCAATCCAGTCTTCCACTACCCACACTTCTCATGCATGTGAGGATATCTTTGTGCCTTCATCTGCCTAGCTATCAAATGGGGAAAATGGTATCTGATACCTCTTAGATCGGGATAAGTTAGAAGTAAGGTTTTAGACTGAAAATACCTTCAGTTCTTCAGACCAACAATGCTAGGGAAACTCAAGGTAGTATCATTGTTTTGCAGACTGTTGTGATTCTAGTATATAAATTTGGAGCTGAATTTGTAGCTCCAATTCCATGTGCTGGGTCAGCTGAACGTTTGTTTGAAACCTACCAGATTTCCTATTGTCTTTAAGATACAGCAAACAAAAACAGCACTGAAATATATGGCGAATTGAACTAACTTTTTTAAAGATTTATTTATTTGAGAGAGAGAAAGCACAAGGGGAAGGAGCAGGAGGCAGGGAGGAGGAGAAAGAACCTCAAGCAGGCTCTGTGCTGAGTGCGAAGACCACTCGGGACTTGATCTCACAACCATGAGATCACAACCTGAGCCGAAACTTAGAGTTGGATGCTGAACTGCCTCTACCACCCAGGTGCCTCTCAACTAACTCTTGAAGGAGATAGAAGATACGTTGGAAGTAGAAAAAAATTATCTATGCCTTTTTTTTTTTTCTCTTCTAAAAAACATCAACCAGCCAAAATGTGGTGGCAGACTCAAAACTTAAAGTTGTAATGGTTTGTGTTTTATTATCATGTTTAGTACTCAGCAAAAAGCATGCTATTAGAATAAAAGCACTAGCTGGGGGCACCCGGGTGGCTCAGTCGTTAAGTGTCTGCCTTCGCTCGGGTCATGATCTCCGGGTCCTGGAACTGAACCCCACATCGGCTCCCTGCTTGGTGGGAAGCCTGCTTCCCCCTCTCCCACTCTCTCTGCTTCTGTTCCCTCTCTTGCTGTCTCTCTCTCTGTGTCAAATAAATAAATAAAATCTTTAGGGGTCAAAAAGAAAAGCACGACCTGCGGGCACCTAGGTGGCTCCGCTGGTTGAGCATAGGACTCTTGCTTTCAACTCAGGTCACAATCTCAGTGTCCGGAGATTGAGCCCCACCTCTGGGACCCTGCCAATCACGGGTACTGCTTGCAGTTTTCTCCCTCTGGCCTCCCCCTGTTCAAGTTCTCCATCTCTTTCTCTCTCTCAAATAAATAAATAAATAAAATCTGGAAGGGAGGGAGGGAAGAAAGGGAAGGGAAGGAGGAGGAAGAGAGGGAAGATGGAAGGGCTGGAGGAAGGACTAGCCTGTTCTTGTAGGTATCAACTCTTCCATGCATAAGATGGCATCGACTGAGGAACTATGCCGACTGCGTGACATCATTTCTCATACAACATAGCAAAGACCTCTGATTCCATCTTAAATTTAGATGGGGAAATTGAGGCCTGCAGAGATTACGTAACTTTCCAATATTAGTTTACTATTGTTGCCAAAACAAAATACTACAAACTGGGTAGTTTAAACCACAAAGATTTATTTCTTGCAGTTCTGGGGGCCGGAAGTCCAAGAGGAAGGTGCTGGCTGGTCTGGTTTCTCCAAAGGCTTCTGGGCTGCACCTGCAGACGGCCACGTCCTCACGGATTCCTCATACTGCCTTTTCTCCATGTGCAGGCACTCCTGGTATCTCTTCGTCTTCTTATAAGGACATCAGTCATACTGGGTTGGGAACTGACCCCGTGGCCTCATTTAACCTTCATTATCTCCCTAAAGATGCTATCTCCAAATACAGTCACGTGGTGAGTTATAGGGCTTCAGCCTGGGCACTTGGGAGGATATAATTTGGTCCATCACATCTGCCCAAACCACAGAGCTAGACCATGGTGGAGATGCCACTTTTATGGTCCACTCAACTACTGTCTGTGGCGCTTCCCCATCGTACCTCTACCTCAACCTCATACCATGTCCAGGGAAAATGGCCCTGCATAATTACCCATTGCACAAAGTAAAGGGAACAAACACCAGAGTACAGACATAAAGGACAAAAGGGAAGACAAAATGCAAAGTGTAAAATCTAGGAAAACGGACTCTTGGAAAGGCAGGAAATGTAGCTCACACCAAACTTATTCTTTCATGGCCCAGAGTCCTCTCCCCGCCCCCATGATGCTGGCTTTGTTGCAACAGCAGGAAACTCCTCCATCCTCTCAAATGGTGGGGAAACTCTTGGGGACAAGTGCTTGCTCTACTAGAAGCCACTGGCAGAGCACAACCCAGAGACATATTTTTTGCAAAATTACAGAATAATACACAATTTAATTTTTTCATCACATTTTTGTAACCAAAAAATTTCAAGGGCTCTCTCGCAGTGCTATACCGTTCATAAATCCAATTAATAAAGATTTCCCGATTAGCTACAACATGTTAAATCCGAAAAAGCAATACATGCTTTTCTCTTTCCTCTCAGATAACACAAGGAAGCATCTTATATTTATAAAGCACAGGCTTTCAACCATATTGGATTTTCCTTTTAAAAAGAACAATAATTTAAAGTGGCTGCTAGCAGCGAATTGTTAGGTGCATTTAAATGGGTATTTGTGTTCTGAAAATCTTAATTGAAACTCTTTTATTGTTGCTGTCTATGTATGTGTTTGTTTTGGTTCTGAGGGAGAGCTGAGGTTCCTTGCGCATTAGCCTTTCATCTGAAATTCTGATTCCATACAAAATTAAACCAGCCTATTGGAGGTCCAACTTTATAAAAAGCATTAAGCCATGCTAAAGTATTGTTTTAAAAATATATGAAAAAATCAAAATCGTTTTCTCTGTGAATCTTTCTATAACACATACGAGACACAGCAGGACTAATGTACTTTGGGAAAATATAAAATCTGTGTTGCCTATTACCTGGGCTCTCCAAGATGGTCAAGACATACTAGCGAACCCTAAGACATGGCTAATGAGCTAAAAATTTTGTTTCATCCTCAGTGTTATTGGCTACTACAACATGAACATCAAAATCTCATTCTCAGTTTGACCACAGCAGAGACCAAATTTTGACTCACAGGTCAGGAAATGACTCAAGCAATAGTATTTCTACTCTTTTTCTCCCAATAAAGATACAGTAAGTATGGTTATATAAGTCATGTCAGTAATCTCTGGGGTCAAATCAAGATACTCATTTGGTACTAAAATCCAATAATACAGAACCTAAACAAGAGAATGAAGGCATCATTATAAAACTTTCTTTTTTTAACCAACTAGAGAGATTTAAAGTTATGTATATATTTTAGTGTGTATATTTTAATAGTCTATGGCACTGTCCTTCTTCCTAGATATTAATTCAAAGCTTTTTTAGCCTTTCTCTCTAAACTTTCTGAGTGGGTACAAAGGATCCCGAGTGCTTACATAAGGAGTAAGAGAGAACTCTGGTATTTCCAGCAGGATCCCCTGCTTAGCAGGAACGCGTTCCAAGGCCCTTGTCCTGAAGCCCCATGACTGCATACACCCTCCCCTTTCTGCAACGCCACCACAATCAGCATGTAACTTCCTTATGCCTTTTTCTGTGTCCCATCACACACATACAAAACGATGTGCACAATAAAATCCTTTTCCGCACAGTCACATTTTTAGACCAAGCATTTTATTTACAACCTGAGAAAATGCCCTTTAAAGTGGTAATCAAAGTAATCAGGGATCTAGATTCAACCAGTGGTAGATGCAGAGGTTTGGTTACGACTGCCTGACCATGGCCTTAGCCTGAACCTCCACTTGACATTCTCATCAAGTCTACATCTCCTGCCCTACTTCTTCAGAACTAAAGTAAGTGCGGGTAAGTGTCAATGGCCCCTGCAGAACCTCTTACTACAGTGTGGAATGAATAATAGGAATTAAACATGAAAAGAACCAATAGGTCAGCCATGCATCTGTCTGACAAAACAGGATTATTCCCTGCAGGGCATTTTCAAGTTAGATCATATCCATTTTTCTTGTTTACAAAGCTTAGTATTGATAAAGTGTAACAGTGGCCTGCTGAACTAGCTTAATTGACAAATTAATAAGTGAGCATATAACTCTGAAAAGTTGCTTGTGAGAAACACAGAGGGGGGAAAAAAAAGATCCCTTCTTCCGAGTCTAGTCAATACATGCATGACACATCAACACAATCAGTGACAGGGATATTGGCACATTGATGCCGAAATCCTGAGCTCCTGATAGGCAAACACCCAATGAAATACGCAGGGAGACGTTTCCAACCTTAAAAAAATGATAACTGAGGGTGAAGTGGCTATAGTTTTCCAAATTCAAAAAAAGATTTTAAATGAGCTAGCATGTTTTTTCTGCCTCAGTGCTCCTAATCCCACTTTTAAGTGTCCTTACTAATAATCCCATTACTCTGCATTAGGCTATACCCCCAGGGACAGTCATCCTAAAATGAAGGTATCACTTGTCATCTTTATTTCAGGATATTTCTTTGGAAAAGCTGACTTTTCTTGGGAAAAAAAAAAAAGAAGAAGAAGAAGAGGAAGCCCTCCTGAGACCGAGACCTATAACAAGATCGGAGGAGAGGAGCCTCCAATTAATTTTCCATTTCCTGTTGTTTCCAGAAATCTTTCTCTTTGATTAGACATTCCCAACTAATTCTTCCATTCAGTCCTGGAATGGAAATACTCTTTTTTTTTCCAATTGCTCTTTAATGTCATAAAGCCCAGTTCTGGTCAATGGATTTATAGCTCTCCAGAGTAAATTTCCTTCCATAATACACGTGGTAAATTGCTACATGCACTAGTCTTAGACATACTGATCCAACAGAAGTATGCATTCATGTGTGCACATGTGCACCCACAGATGAGTGAGCTGTGAACTCAAGAATCTTCCTGGGGCGCCTGGGTGGCTCAATGGGTTAAGCCTCTGCCTCTGGCTCTGGTCATGATCTCAGGGTCCTGGGATAGAGCCCAGCATCGGGCTCTCTGCTCAGCGGGGAGCCTGGTTCCCGCTCTCTCTTTGCCTGCCTCTCTGCCTACTTGTGATCTCTCTCTCTCTCTGTGTCAAATAAGTAAAATAACATAAAATAAAATAATCTTCCTAATACAACTGAGATCTTGGACTCTGGCTTCTTTGTCCACACTAAGACAAAACAAAAATCAGTATTTCCAAATACTTGTAAAGTAGCAGGAGTTGAGATCTTACAACTAACAAACTAGTGTGACTTAGAGATTGACGCACATCAATACTTCATCACTTGTTATGGCCTTAACATTTGCCTTTTCTTACTATTGGTATCCTAACCCGCTGGGCCATTCCTAAAACACTGACAAAGAATCACAGCTTGAGAACAATTCCTCCTTTTTTATTTAAAACACACAAGGCGGAGCCAAATCCTGTGATTAATTTTTAGAATGAAATCTATTAAACAAGGAGCTGATTAAAAAGGGTGGAGTCTAGGAAAACAAGAAAACAAAAAGCAGGAATCTGAACACCATGGAGTAGAGCTCTAAAATCCCCATTATGCATCCATAAACTACATGATGAAAATATACTGGCCAGCAGTTGGCAGAGAAACTAGAGCTGACGCTAGTTTTCAGTCAGCTGCTTGGGGCTTAACGCTGAAGAACCATCGCCACTAAGTCCTTTGAGAAAGTACAAATCTTCTTCAACTGAATTATTCTAATTACTTTCCTGGGACTGATGGGTGACCAGACTCTTTACCTGGTCTGCCAAATATCTTCTTTTATTTAGAGGCTCCCAGACTGTAGATTGAAAAATATTTTAGGTAAAGAAGAGAGCCTTCCACAAGAACGATAAAAGAAAAGGCAATGGCAGGGTGGGCACAAAGACACCCTGAGAAAAGAGAAGGAACTGAGGAAAAAAACACGAATTAAACAAAACAGAACAAAATCCAGAGGGAACGATCATGCAAGTCAACCACCTCTATCTTAAAAGAACTTACAAGGCAACAACTGTTAACCACAATCCTTGAACCCCCAAATCCTATGAATATAAGATATACTGGGCTAACCCTGCTGACTAAACTCTAAAGAATCACTTTATACACCTTTCCTCCATTCCATCCCTCAGCTAACTCAATCCGCCGCACATGCGTGTGCACATGCGCACACACATGCGCGCACATACCTGCCACTTGCAGAATGTGTCAGGGTCTCATTCTTTTGTGTCTTTGCTCACACTATTCCCTCAACCTGGAATTCCCTTTTCCCTTCAACTACCTTCAAATGATCTATCCATCCCTTAGTAACCAGCTCCACCATGAGCTCCTCTTGGGAGTTAGATGCCTCCCGCGTTGTTCTCCTTGAGGCGTACGTCTAATACAGCACTTAGCAAACTGTATTTAACAAACAAGCTGTAATCATTAAAAGCACTTAACAAACTGTATTTAATAAACAAATTGTAATTATTAAAAGCTTCCTCGGGTCTCCGATGAAACTGTGAGTTCCTTGAAGGCAAATACATCTCTTGAAACCATTAAAAAAAATTCATGGAGTCTGAAGTCAGACATTTGAATCCTGGTTTTGTCAGTGTTCCTATCTATAAAATGACAATGATGTTTCTGTTTTTTCAAAGTTACTGGGAGGATTAAATAATTCCATTACCTCGCACATACGAGGTGCTCAACAACCGTTAGAGCTACTTCTTTTTGTTTTGGGGGTTTGTGAGGGGTGGTTTTAAAGTAAATTCCATGCTGGACATGGGGCTCAAACTCACCAACCCCAGACCAAGAGTCGCGTGCTCTATGCCAGCCAGGTGCCCCACAGAACTGCTTCCTTTGGAATACCAGTACAAGCAAAACACCCACCGTTTACTACATGCCCAAAACAAGCGTGTCGATCAAACCGAGTCTGTAACAATTCTAGCTGGTCATTTTATACCAATGGCATATCAAGGTAATTTCACCTACTCTTGTTAACTTAGATTTCAATACTGAAGAATATGCCAAAGAAGACACCCCACGTGAAACATCAGAAGCTGGGGCCACGCTGCCTAACACAGACAGCGAGGAGCTAACCGCTGCCTCATCCACTCTGCCTGACTCACCAATGAACAGACTCTCCCGCCCAGAGAGACTTCTTTTCAAACTTCACAGTACCTCTTTTTCCTCAAATATAACACGGAAATGGAAACATTCCTGATTTTCTTCTTCCTAGTTACCAAAATCCGATGACTAAATGAGACCCATAAAGCTAGCTGCAACTTCTGGAGACAGGCCCCACACAAAACACACACGTCTCACACGCACTGCTTCGCATTTGAGAGTTTCAGTTCAAGGCCTGTATAAATTTTTAAGGCGAGACAGAAGACAACGAGAAAGGAGAAGAGGAGAGGAAAAGAAAGAGGAAAAGAGAGGTGTGGTAATCGTGCTTGACAAAGAGGAACCTGTCCATATTTGAATAGGCCCTCCTACACTCCAATACACTTAAACCAATATGCATGAGTCTAACTCCATAGTCTGTGTAACACTTGAAGGGCTATAGTAGAAATCATCTCTGATGATCTCCTACCACTTCTGCTTACCAAAAATGCAAGCGAATGTCTCTGGAAAAAGAAGGACTCGAACCTCAGGCAGTGTACAGAGCTGGTTCCCTAACCCCCAAGCAAAGCTTCTAGACCTCGTGGTGTCTCTTTGCCTCTCTAGAAGTCACTACGTAATCTCGTTAGCTCAAGGGGGAAGCAGAAAGGCACCGTGTTAATTATGTGTACGCAGACAACAGTGCAACATCCAGAAACCATTTTTTTCCCTTTCTATAGTCCACTTTCATTTTATTAATAAAAAGTAAAAACTCCAACTTCTTCAGAATCACCTAGGGTTTTTAATGGAAATCTTTTCCTCAACGAGGCTAGCTTTTCTCCAGCTGATCCTATAAACACTGCTGGCAATTTTTTCCCCAATGCCTCTAACATATTTTCACTTAGCAGCAGTTTGATGTATAAGATCTGACAGCCCGGCAGTTATAGGCCACCTGCATCACTGTCGCCATGACAACAGTGAAAGACAATCCATGATCCCATGCCCTGGTCACACGTTTCAATACAGCTTATCTGTCCAAAGCCACTGAGTCCAATGGAAGAGAGTAATTACCATCTTCCACTCATTGTCAAAATTCCCACCATATAATGCTCTTCAAAATTATTTTATTCCTCTCACATGGCTACTTTGCAAAAACGAAAAGAAACCTTAAGTGGAAAGGGGGGGGGGGTGGGAGAAAGAGGAGGCTGTGACTCCTATAAATGGAGCCAACTGCGCATGAACTGTCCCTTTGCAGCCAAAGAGCGCTCCAGCCAGCAAGAGGGCTACACAAACATCTCCAGTGCACTGGCGATCGATCGTCTTAAGATTTGGTTTTAACTGGGGTAAGGAATTAGTAGGATTTCCCGATTGCAGCTGGTCCTCCAGGCAGGTCCTAACAAGCACCGCAGCCCCTGCCCAGATTATCAGAAGCCCCCTCCTCCTGTCCACCGTAGTCCCAGCAACATCGCCACAGCCCCCAAGGGCGGAGATGGGAAAGGAGCAGAGACCTGCCATGTGGACACTTTTTCAGTCCCGCATCCCAGCACTCTCACACCTCCCCCTCCACACTCCAAAGATGAAAATGGATGCTTGGCTGGCTGGGGCTTGCATTCAGTACTGCATATTCTTAAGGGCTAGGTAAGACTCAGTCTTTGAGAAAAGTCTCATTCATAGAGAATTCAAGTGAACTTTGACCAGCAAATACTTTTCTGGAAAAACCTTGTGAAGAAGACTACTTACAAGAAAGAGTCATTAAATATAAAGGCAAAGCCAAAAGTCATGCGGACTTGAAAAGCAAACTACAAACAGTTAAAACCGGACAAAAGGGCATAGAAGCGAACCCTTCAGGTGTGGACAGCTCAACTCTTGGTAAGACTTGCTCCACCATTTTTACCTTTAGGCATTTTCACAGAAAACTATACCCAACATCTACTTGTTAACTACTGAAGGCTATGTCAAGTGCTACCCAGCTTCACGGTTAACATAAAATTCTCCTACTAAGAGAAAATGAGTGAATTCATATCATGGGATAAACTCCAATCCAAGACAGGACCTAAGTTATGTAATTTTAAGTATAAAAAATCAATTCTTAGGGGCGCCTGGTGGCTCACTGGGTTAAGCCTCTGCCTTCAGCTCATGATCTCAGGGTCCTGGGATTGAGCCCTTCGTGGGGCTCTCTGCTCGGGGCAGGGTGGGGGGGCTACTCCCCCCCCACCTGCCTCTTTGCCTACTTGTGATCTCTCTGTCAAATAAATAAATAAAATCTTTTAAAAAATTAATTCTGAGATTTTATTTGTGCACCTGTCAGAATGAACCTGAAATGTTTTGTTTAGGCTAAATCCTAAAAACCGCAGTCATAAAACATTTAACCCAGCTGTCAAAACATTATAGTTATAGAAACTAACATTCCCTACAGCATGTATTAATCATGGCATTATATACATTATACAACAAACATGGAAAGCCTCATTAGCCAAAAGCTTCTTGAACACAGCCCCCTTAATTATTTGGTGGTTGGTGGACAGGACTTTCTCTGTTTCTCTTGACCACCCTTCAGTTCACTACTCCTTTGTAGTCCTCAGAGGTGGCTAGAAAAAGAAGGTATGAGATGACACTGAGGTTTAGGCTCCTAATGCAAAAATTCAATAGTCTGCATTATTTTCTATAGGACACCAGAGACGGAGACACAAACACATGGATGTTGAGTCATCTCTAGTCAAAATGGCCAACCCATGACCAGAACATTCGGATCAAGTCTGCCACCTTAAAACACGTCGAAGAAATGTTTTCATGTGATCATTTGTGGATTTCATTTAGTCATCTTACTTTGTTCCCTCCCACTATAGTAGAATTTGAAAAACATCACTTACATAACAAGGGCCAACTAAATATAAGCGTCTTGATAGAACAGAGCTGGAAAACTCAAGTTGCTATCAGCAAATTTCCTATCTGTTACACTCCCCCACTGTGGTAGGAGGTCCAACTTGTAAGAGTTTTCTGGAATGTCTACTGTAATCTTTATTTAAAAACATCTTCTCTACTACTCCATCTCACTTGAAGAGTCCTGAACACTGGTTTGGAAACCTCCTCTTGGGGAGACCAGAAGCTTCCACTATCAACATAAAGAGGGAAGTACTTGTTTTGCCCCTTCAACTTGTCCGTTTCTGAGGTCCCAGGCCTCGCCTTGCCCTCCTTAGCAATTCTTTGTCTTCTTGACATTTTGAAAGATCGTGGGCACATTCCCTTATAGAATGTGGCTCAGTTTGTTCCATGTTTCGTTATGATCTATTCAAGGAATTCTTCTTCAGAATAACACAGAAATAAGTCAGTGTCCTCACTGCAGCATATCAAGAGGCACTGCTATTGGTTTGTCTCTATATTGGCAATATTAACTAGGATTATTTGGTAAAGTGAAATCCACTGGATTTCTCTTATATGAAGTCACTACATTGGCTCTATAATTAAGTAATTTGTGGGGAGATACTTCAAGACTCTATCAATATCCTCTTCCTCATAAAACTATCACACACCACTCTCAGCATACAGTGATGATTTTGTAATTCCACGGTTCCTTTTATATTTATTAGTGGGACTACTAAATAAGACCTTTTGTTTCTCTCCCACCCCCACTTCATTATTCATTCAATTCCTATATCAGTACAGACTTATAGATTCTTATTTTGGTTATAAATTGGTTATAATCCACTTCCGTATTTATTTTGAGCTCCGAACGCTCCAAGTTTGGCCAGAGGGAACCCATCGGGCAGGTTCCTCAGGCCTTAAAATTCTTTGACTGCTCCTACAACGTTCTGGCTCTCCACAATGCCCCAGGCCTACGTTGTACTTTCCCTACCCCACCTCGGGAAGCAGCCTCTTCTCCAAGTCAGACTCCATCTTTTTAAAGGTCAAATGTTGAATTGATGGTTTCCAAGACCATGATGCAAATAAACGAAAAGAAGCAATGCAAAAGTAAGCATCAGTCTGTTCAATCTCAAATGGAGACATGTCTGGTCAGTCTGGAGAAAGTAGCCTAGCACGCCTTTGTCATGTGCTCATTTCCACTGACATCAGAACTGGCTTTGCCCTGGTCACACACAGCTGAGCTATGAAAACCATGGGGCAGCTTCAGGTCAAAGAGGGGAGAAAAGTGAGAACACAGATATCAGAGTTCCAAAGCAATAGCACAGGATGGTAGAGACAAGGGATAGCATGCCAACCGGTCGGCCCTGGGCAGAGTCAAACTTAACAAAGATTCTCATAAGACCAGTAGTGCCTACCTACCCAGGGAACCTACAAGGAGCCAGGGAAGGTCACCTATCCCTCTTGTGTTGGTACCAAATTATTTATCACATGTCACTTTCACAGAAAATAGTTCCTGGGTCCACTTTACATAGAATTGCTTAGTAATCTGTGACTGATCTGGGAGGGAGAAAATATTGTTATCTGTTCATTCCAGAAAGAAAAAATAAAGCGAAAAACTTTCTTCAAGATGCTCAGAAGCAAGGCCAGTTTCAGGTTTTGTGGGCCCTGAAGCCCATAATATTTAATTCTTTAACAATAAAATTACAAATATAAAATAAAGCATGACTATATGAAAATTTGGGGGGTGCTGCAAAACTCTATAAAGGGCTGTGCAAGGGAGGGGACTTCACTGTGCCAGAGAGGGAAGCTCCACTGGCTTTCATGGTAAAAATCCACCTCTGCTCAGAAGCAATTCCAGCTTCTTATCATGGACCCTAAGGTTGAACAGTAGGGGAATAATTCTTCAGTGAGGTCAATCAGACAGCCCTCCACTGGTCTGAGAGAATCAGGGACTCTAGGAAATAGTACTGAGGGTGCACCTCCAAGACAGGCATCCAAACCCACCAGTGATCATTCCACGTAAAGTAAGAAAGCAACCACAACTCCCCTAAAAGCATGGGAGCAACCTGTTTGGCAGAGGAGTGGAGAGTCTTGTTGACTGTTTATTAGCAAACCCCACCTGTACACAAATGCCGGTCCCTCTGCCCAAGTGAAGTGACAACGCAGCTAGGAGACCTAGAACCCCTCAAATCAAAGTCATAAGTGCCATCTCAACTTCAGGCTACCAGGTCTCAGGGATGGTGCTCTCCAGGTTGGTGAGTACTCACATTTTGGATCTTTCATGTTCTTGTAGCTGCCCTATCCTCCACTGCACCTTCCCTCATTTTACCTGGTTTTTCACACTGACCCTGTTGTTACTAGCTGAACCCATCTTCCCATCTTCATGCTGCTGATCAGGTTGTTTCCTCTGCCTGCCATGGGCTTCCCCATCTCCTCCACCTATAAAGACCTACTCATCCTTCAAGGCCCAGATCACATGCCAGCTCCCTACATTCTCCTGCCTAATACACTCCTAACCGGCTCCCCGTGAGCTACAAAATATAATGAAATCATTCCAACTTCTTTGTTCCTGTAACAGTTTAGGGCCCATATCCCATTAGTGCAAAGCCTATACCCACGGTCTTTGACTTTCCAGCAATTTCTACAGTACCTGGCCCAGAGGGGCTTTGAAAAAGTATTTGTTGAATTAAGGACTGTTGCCAGAACTGCAAGTGTTCCTTTTCCTTTGACCTAAGTAGAGGCTTATCTTAATTGAAATAAAACTACAACATTATTTGGTTTTAAAATCATGTAGCTGAATGTAGCTGTATATAATTACAATGTCATCAAACCACTGATAATTTTAGGCCCCTCTTTCCCTTGAAGCCTTCTTTGACTATCTTTGACCAAATATCAGTGTATTTCTAGAGTGTAAGTTTTATGTGTATATGTGGGTATCTTTCTCCCTTCTTTAAACTCATTAACAAAAATTTCTAATATACCTACCTAGTCAAAATAATGTAATGAATCCCCATTGCCAGCTTCAAACTATGGCTTATCCTGCTTCAACATGCCTCATATCCAGTATTACAGTCTGAATATTTGTGCCCTCACCCCCACAGCTGATGGTATTTGCAGGCAGGACCTTTGAGAGATGCTTACGATAATGTGATTAGTGCCTTATCAAAGAGGCTCCAGGGAGATCCTAGACTTCTCGGCCATGTAAGGGTACTACAACAAGATATCTGTGATCCAGAAGAGAACCCTCACCTGACCGCGCTGGCACCCTGGTCTCAGACTTCCAGCCCCCCAGAACTGGGCAATCAATGTCTGCTTATAAACCACTCAGTCTGTGGTTAAATCGTTAGAGCCACCCAAGTGGACTAAGATACCCACTTTCTCTTTACATAGTATATCAAAGCAAATCCCAGTCATCATATCACATCTGTAAGTATTTCAGAACATACCTCAAAATTACTGCCTTTTTGCAAAAACATAACCATAAAACCGTATCACATCTAAAAAGTATTTAATAATAATTCCTTAGTATCATCAAATCACTCATCTAGTATTAAAGTTTCCAATTGTTTCCCAAAAAAATATTCTGTCTCAATTTTTCTTGCACTAGATTTTTAACAGTGAAATATATTGTTACTTCATACAACTCATAAACAAATTGTCCTGTTTAAATAAAAAGCCCCAAACTTATATCCTACAGAGCCATAACATTCCACAGGACAAGACTCAGGATGTCTCATTTCATTGCAATGTACTAATTATGCTGCTGAAATTCTGTTAAACATTTGTCCTATATAGATATGTAAAATAATTTGTTTTCAGTTCATTTACCTTTCTACCCAAAGATTCTATTCCGCCAAGATTTCCACATGAGTTAACACTACTTTAGAGTTATTCATAGCCCCTAACAATGCATTTTATTTTTAAGTCTTAAAGGACAAGTTTTCCTTTTCCTGAAACTCAAGTGTTCACTCTTAATTAACACAAATGCTTTCACTCTAAATTTTCACTTTTAAAATAAAACTATGGCTAGAAAAGAAATGCCCTCAATAAACTATTCATAAACAAGTCAAGTATGCAAAGCTACAAAATATCTTAGAATCTTTATTTGGGCATGCACGTGAATCCATAAATGTTCACATAACACAAGTCAATGAGCACAAAAGACCAACACCAGGGTCTCCTCTGGCAGACCCCAGTTCTGCAGGGATGTTCAGAAGCAAGTGCGCGAGACTTAAGAACAGATGCATAAGTTCATTTCTTGATGATCCTGGACACATACTGCATAGTCCTTGATTGGGAACCGGAATCTGATGCATAAAGAACACAAAGTACACTGATTTTTTGCAGTTGGAATGTTTCTGAAAAAATGAATACAAATAACCAAACATTTGTATGGGGAAATCTTGCCATTAAATTAATAACATGGTGGAGACTTGAAGAAATTAAGATTCTTCTTTATAATGCAAAACTCATCCTTCTTAAAGCTAGGTGTTAATATGGGTTTCCCCAGCAAATACACAGTCTCAGGGAAATACAGATGTCAATTTAAATATAGAAAGTATCTACCAATTCACACTAATTGAAGATAAGGACATGGACTAATTAAAAGGAGAAATAAAAGTAGGAATTATTTCCAAATAGATACAAGTGAACAACAACAAATATTTGCTAAATACATGTCCTTTAAAAAGAAAAAAAGATTTATTTTATTTTATTCATTTGAGAGAGAGAGAGCATGAGAGGGGAAGGTCAGAGGGAGAAGCAGACTCCCTGTTGAGCAGGGAGCCCCATGTGGGACTCGATCCTAGGACTCCAGGATCATGACCTGAGCTGAAGGCAGCCGCCCAACCAACACATCCACCCAGGTGCCCTAAACACATGTCCTTTCAACATCTTTGCCTTTTGATGATTTGATTTGCAATTATTTTATCATTCCCTACTTAAAAAAATAAATGATTCTAAATAAACAAAGTTTATTTTATTTTTAAAGATTTATTCATCTATATTAGAGAGAAAAAAAAACACAAGTGGGGAGAGGAGCACAAGGAGGGAATCTTAGGAGACTCCCTGTTGAGAGCAGAGCCCCACAGAAGCCTTGATCCCAGGACCCTGAGATCATGATCTGAGTCGAAATCAAGAGTCCCACCCTTAACGGACTGAGCCATGCGGATGTTCCCAGTTTATTTTATTTAATGGGTTAAATATCCTCCCCTACTCTTGTTTTACTTACTCTGTTCATTTGTTTACTGATCTCTTTCATATAAGGTTAAAAGCCATATTGCAATTACCACAAATTCCAGAAAAGTGAGATAAGATCAGATTAATCAAGTCATACTGTACTCTATATTCTGAATTTTTACTTTTTTTCTGGTGTTCCAAACACATGAAACCTTCTTATACCAGGGTCCCCAGAGAATCAGCCCTTTTGTACTTTAAGATTCATGGAGCTCCTTCCTCATGACTGGCCCTTGAGTGTCGTTCATGTGGTCTCCCGAGGAAGACAATCACACCCAGAGCATTGCTCCTGCCTGTTCAGGACAGCTGCCAGCCGTCAGCAATCACATGGGTGTCTACACTACTTAAGTGCAAGGACAGGGAGGCTGACAAAGAAACACAAAAGAAAACACAAGTCACCTAGAGCCAAATGCCTCTTGGATGCCTCCAAATGCCTCTCGGATGCCTCAAGGATTCAATTCCTCCTGGAGTCAGGCTGGAAACTGCAGCCCTTGCTCCCAGGCATGCATCCCACCACTATGCAAGTTGCCGCCCCCCCCCCCCCTCCAGGGCTTTGGCCCCTTCCAGGCTGAACCCTGAGAGCTGGTTTACACCCTCCAGGGCAGGAAGTGAATCATGCTTCACTCAACTGAAACTGCAGCAGGTTTGAAGGAAGTCAACCAAATTGAATCAGTAGCACGGATCTTGTAAAAGAGTGTCTCGGGATTGATATTGATGACAAAGAATTAGCACTTTGGATTTACATCTCCCCTCACAGATGAGACTTTTTATTAAAAAGCATAGCATAGGACACTTTACCCACCTGCACAGATAGAGCGGCTGAAATCACCTTCCACAATATAGGCCCTGAGTGTTCTCACGACTAATCCTGGCCCCCCAACTCACGGCAGGATCTCTAGATTGCAGAACATGCCTAGGTCCAGACTCCAATTGTCTTTCCTCTTCCTTAGCAGAATAAAAAAGCTCTCTGCTTTGTTCTCGAAATGTAGCTCTGTCTCCTTTTTTATCCTTAATGTGATCTCCGGTGATTTTTAGGGTCCTAACACAAGCAAAATCCTAATTATGGGGAACGCCATTATTTTATATCTTATTTACTATAATCCAAAAACATGGGACACCTCGCTGGCTCAGTTGGTAAAGCATGTGACTCTTGATCTTAGAGTCTTGAGTTCAAGCCCCACACTGGGCATGAAGTCTGCTTTAAAAAAAGGCAAACGTTTGGGGTTCCTAATTATTTTGATCTAAATACTTCCCTCATAATTCTTAAACACTCATTATCCTCTCTCAAGTAAGACTTTTAAAAGGTATTTCTAGGGGTGCCTGGGTGGCTCAGTCGTTAAGCGTGTGCCTTTGGCTCGGGTCATAGTCTCAGGCGGGGTCCAGGGATCAAGCCCCACATCTCCCTCTTCCACTCCCCCTGCCTGTGTTCCCTCTCTCGCTGTCTCTCTCTCTGTTAAATAAATAAATAAAAATTTTTTAAAAAAGTATTTCTAATAGGGAGGATTCTTAAATTTATACTTTTACTTCTTTTTACTTATACTTTATACTTTTACTTAGGGTTTCTGACTACATAAAAATCTAATCTCTGAAAATCAAGTAAAATTTGAAAGCAATTTTGTTTTTAAGCATACCCTAAACACAGAACTTAAAAAGTTGAGAGAATATATATTTCCTCAAGAAAATATGTAAAACATCCCTCAGTAACAAAGGAAGATATTCCAAGTCAGAAATCCTTTTTAAAACAGACGGTTTTTTAAAAAATTCATAGAACACATCAAAATCATAAATAGAGAACAGAGAAACTGGTCTCATCTGACGCTACCTTCCCAGGTTTCATTAAAATACAAATTAGAAGTTTCTAAATTATAGCTATATCCTTAATAAAGTTATAAGGCCTGAGATTATCAAAGGAGCCAAACAGGTTCCCTAAGCACATCAGACAATGTCAGAGGTCAACAGTTCAGATTAAAAAGTTTACCTGGTAATTCACACAGTTCTTTGTATATACGTTTTTAAAGCTTCTCATGATAACCATATCTAATAATATGTGCAAATACACAAAAGAAACCAAGAACTTAAAGAACACACTAACTTCATTTTTTAGAATGATTTAAAATGACAATCAGGTACAATAGGCACTTCTTCAGACACTACAGCTGGACGTTCAGCACAAAAATATTTTCTCTCTGATAATCAACCACAACCCATAAGACAAAATATTTTAAGGTTTTCCTGTAGAAAAAAGAAAAAACTCTATTCAATTAAAAAATAATAATAATAATAGTCTTGAGCACAGACTCTGGAACCAGACTGCCTGAGTTCAAACCACAGCTCTACCATTCACTAGTTGTATGACCTTGGCCAAGTCACTTAGGCTTCCTCTGCCTCAGTTTCTTCATCTGTAAATACTCTTGTCTCCTTGGTTGTTTTGAAGATTAAATGAGTTAATAAGTGGAAAATGCTTATTATAGTGTCTGGTACATAGTAAGTACCATAAAAGTATTAGCGAATAATAATAATAATAATACATACATACATATAAGGATGGGATAGTGAAACTGTAGCCTTGACTATCATTGTGGAACTTCTCTATTCCAGCATGAGAAAGATGACTTACTAATAAAATAAAAGTATAAACCACTGAAAATATTTTGGACAGTTCTGGCTCATTCCTCTGGTCAATACTTATATTACAGGCCACTGGAATTGAACAAGGTATAGCAGGGGAAGCAAGCAGAACACTCTTCAATGGCAAAAATAACATACATAGGAGCCACTTCTGATAAAGTGATCCTGGTTGACTGGATTCTCTCCCTCCTGCTAAGGCCTCCAATGGCACACCAGGGAAGGACACAGTCTCCTACATTCTAAATGTCATCATCTAAACCCACCAATTTTTTGACGAGGAATTTGGAAATCAGTGGAGGCTTGACAGCTGGAGGAATGATAGTTAGCAGCTGTTTCCGTTAAAAGGGGCTCCCATATACATTCTAAAACTCAAAGTCTATGATAGCATTTCCCACAGTATTCAAGGCAAAAGGTAGGTGTGGTATCAGGGTGTTTCCTAAATGCACTCGGATAAGATCAACCTCAAGATCTTGTCCTCAGCTCCAGTCCTACCTGATAGAAAAATCTACTTTGTTTTCCACAATGTAACACGCTTCAGAGACCATTTTAAAAGAAGTTACTGCAATCAACAAGTTTAGTACATACGCTAGAGATGGCACTGTAACCACTTGTCTACTCTTTTCAGGTGACATGAGGGGCACTTGGCTGGCATGTGACTCTTGATCTCAGGGTCGTGAGTTCAAGACCCACACTGGGAGTAGAGATGACTTAAATTAAAAAATAATAATAATTTCTATTTCTGAGGACATGAGAAGAACCTAGATTCAGCCACTGGAGGCTTCCACTAGAAAGAAATCAATTTAATTCAACTAATTTGATACCTTCCGAGATACTTTTTGTTTGTTTTGTTTTGTTTTACCTTTCTTTCTTAAAACTTCACAACCCAGTGATGGGTATGAACTGGTGGTTCATTGAGGAAACCTAAATAAAGTCATTGTAGACTTTTTCAATGATACCCTCTGAAGAGACACTTTGGGGTGTAAAATATTTATGCATTTGAAGACAGGCCCTCTTCTGTAGTCAAACATCTCTAAATCTCTCCATTTCATCAACTACTATTAGCTATTCCAGAGAATCAAATTCATAATTACCATGGGCTCGAAAAAGAGACTTCCAATCACAATCAAGTCTGTCTCTTGAGGTTAAAAGCTAACCAAAGTGTGACGCCTACCATGTGAATCTGAGTGCCTCTCCTAATGAGTAACAAGCAGTATTAAATTACAGGTTACTACCCATACCTTATACAAAAAGCCGCACATCCAAGCTAGATGATGTCTTATAAAAGTAGTTATTAACCAAAGACAAATTAATGATACCTTTGGTTAGACTGGTATCTTTCTTGTTTCCCTATTTCTTTATTGATAAACAGGGTACTGTGCAAATGTATCTAATGTAGATTAATATTTTAAGAGTACCCAATCCTTAGGCATCCTGCTTCCACATTAATCTTCCACATTTTGTTGCACAGAATTCTTTCCCCATAGTTCTAATTTTTAAAATAGTTGGTCCATTAGAATTAATCTGTTCTCCTATAAAGACTGGTCACAGCTAAGATCTAATATTTCTCCTTTATCTTTTTTCTCATGGAGAAACATATGAATTACGTTATTAACTGTTGTTTATACTCCCACTTCTCATAAAATTACCAACAGATAGGGAAAAGGTGTCCTTCACCTCCTGTTCCAAGTGCTAAAGAATCAGTAATATTCAGTTTGCAACTCAATAGCATCCTTAGGAATGGGTAACATTGTGGTGAGCTTTAACTATTATTTAAACAACAACAACAACAACAACACATTGGTTTTAGGGAAAATATACTTCCACTATCAAAGCCAATCCTTTGGGCTAAAAATGCTGAACCCAAACTAAGGGCCAGACTTAACATTAAGCTTTTAATATAGCGTGCATTTTTCTAAGTTTACAGAAGAGCTACTTTGTGGAAAATTCCGCCACTGGACATGCTGTAGAAAGAAATATCAAAAAGGCAAAGTCATTTTCATTTGGACACATAAACTATGATGAGCTCAGACTCAATTTCTTGGCTTCTTCAAGCTTTGGTTTGTTTTATTTTACACATGGTCTCTGAAACAGGGAGATTTGTCTGCCTCTAGTTTTACCAACAAGGTTCAAATATTAGTATGTTGCTGGGACTCACCATGGCCCAGGTAAAATTTTAAAATGTTAAAGACTCCTTATTGTCAAATAAATAATCTGACCTTTAAGCTTAAGAAAACTATCTGGTCCACTTTACAATATAACCTGTTTTCACCCTGATTTTAATAGTAAGCAAGTTCCAATATTCTCCTGAAATCAATCAGAAATATCCATTGGCCGGCAATCATGATTAGATCACCAAATTGAAAGGAAAAAAGAGACGTCAGGCTATGTGGACTCTGCAGGTGAGGGGAAAGCCTCTATTTTTGTACATTAACCACTGATTTACTTGTGTTGACAGAGACCTAATATAGCAAAAACAAAAACAAAAACAAAAAAGAAAAAAAAAGAGTTTTATAGGGAGACTTTATTTAATTAATCGACTTTATTCCCTCAAAGTGCTATCTGGGTCAAGTTTTAAAAACCCAAACAAAGGGGCGCCTCGGTGGCTCAGTGTGTTAAAGCCTCTGCCTTTGGCTCAGGTCATGATCTCAGGGTCCTGGGACTGAGCCCTGCATTGGGCTCTCTGCTCAGCAGGGAGCCTGCTTCCCCCTCTCTCTCTGTCTGCCTCTCTGCCTACTTGTGATCTTTCTGTCAAATAAATAAATAAAATCTTTTTAAAAAATAATTTAGAAAATATACTTGAGATATTTATACTTAAAAGGGTGCTGAGGCAGACTACTTTTCTAAAGAAAAGCACTCCAATGACAGGAATAATCAACCTTGAATCTATTTAGTAAAACCATTTTGTAAAGCCGAAAGTATCGCCATTTCTAAAATAAAGCACAGCAATATTTAACTAAATGTTAAGTAAGTATCTGCAAGAACTTCAAGTTCTTAGAGTTTTGATCCTACTGATAAGGTCTGAGCTTTCCTGAAACACTTTTGTTACTATCTCATCCTCCACTCTTCTCATTCTCTGTTAAACCAATACGGTCATTAAATCATAGTAAGACAAAAATAGCAATTTTGAGCATTCCAAAATTCTTTCCAGGTAAAGCTCTATAGCTTTTTTTCTTTTCTTTTCTTTTCTTTTTTTTTTTAAGAGAACTAGCTACGATCAGAAAAGAAGTGGCAAAATTTGGATCATATTTACTTTAATACTACCTACCTTGTGACTCCACATTTATTTAGTCCCACCTTGTCTCGAAAAAAGGTTTAATGTGGCTTATAAAAATCCATACAAGGGGAGCCTGGGTGGCTCAGTGGGTTAAAGCCTCTGCCTTCAGCTCAGGTCATGGTCTCATGTCCTGGGATGGAGCCCTGCATCGGGCTCTCTGCTCAGCAGGGAGCCTACTTCTCTCTCTCTCTCTCAGTCTGCCTCTCTGCCTACTTGTGATCTCTCTCTCCATCAAATAAAGAAATAAAAATCTTAAAAAAAAATCCATACAAAATAAATTATAAAATTAATTATAAGGGATTGGAGATTTGGAAAAATGGTAAAGGTACGTATATGTCACACAGAGAGAATAATATAAGATCTGAAAAGTTATACCTCAGTTTCATAGCATGTCACCTCTGAATAGTGGAGCTATGAGAAACTTTTTTTTTTTTTACAAAGATGCATTTTTTTAAAGTTTTTAGAAATAGATGGAAAATTACTGTTGGTGGGAATGCAAACTGGTGCAGCCACTGTGGAAAACAGTATGGAGGTTCCTCAAACAATGAAAAATAGAAATGCCCTATGATTCAATAATCACACTACTGGGTATTTACCCAAAGAATACAAAAAGATTAATTTGAAGGGATATATGGACCCCAATGTTTACAGTAGCATTATTTACAATAGCCAAACTTTGGGAGCACCCCATGTGTCCATCAGTAGATGAATGGATAAAGAAAATGTGGGGTGTGTGTGTATATGTGTGTGTGTGTGTAATGGAACATTATTCAGCCATTAAAAAAAGGACATCTTGCCATTTGCGACAACAGGGATGGATCTAGAGAGTATTATGCTAAGCAAAATAAGCCAGTCAGAGAAATACAAATACCATATGACCTCACTCATATTTAGAATTTAAAAAATAAAACAAACGAACAAAGGGGGAAAAATGAGACAAACCAAAAACCAAACTTTTTTAACTATAAGAAAACAGACCTTACCAAAAGGAAGGGGGGGGGGGGCAATGGGTGAAATAGGTGAAGGAGATTAAGAATATGCTTATCTTGATGAGGACTGGAATTGTTCAATCACTATATTGTAGATCTCAAACTAATGTAACACTGTAAGTCAAGTACACTAGAATTTAAAAAAAAAAATGGAGAAATTGATTATCCTAAGATGTCTAGGTAGGTGAACTTTTTTTTTTTAATTAAGATGTATTTATTTGACACAGAGAGAAAGAGAGAGAGCAGAAGCAGGGGAGCTGCAGGCAGAGGGAGAGAGAGAGAAGCAGGCTCCCCGCAGATCAGGGAGCCTGATGCGGGGCTGGATCCCAGGACCCCAGGATCAGGACCTGCTGAAGGCAGTTGCTTAACCAACTGAGGCACCCAGGCATCCCCAGGTTCGTGAACTTCTTAAACATACTTCATACACTACCAGTCCCCTTCTCTCGTTCTCAAATGTAACATTCATTAAGTCTACTGTGTTCTGGTTCCTAAGTCTGATCCATTCAGAAGAATCCCCTTTTCCAGTAACAGAAAAAAAAAAAGTACAGCACAGCCCACCTCACCAAAAATAATCATGCTTGAAGTCCACCTTTACTCCCCACTATTTAGATCTGAACAAAATGAAGCATTTAAAGAGTTTTTTTAAAAAATCAATTTTGTGGGGCAACACCTTTAAAAGATTGTTGATTTCTTTTTGTGGAGTTGGGCCTCTAAATAATAAAATGAAAATGCAGAGGTGGATGAGATCTCACAAATTTTTTAAAAATGGGAGCAGGGGAGGATGGGGGGGAATCTTTGTAAGGTTTCTGGGGTAGAGCAAGTGGCCTTCTTTATTCGGCCTCAAAACAAATAACATTTCATTGTGTCACTTTTTACTACAATCCCCAAAATGAGTTAAGATTCGAAATGCAAATCCCTACATTTTATTCTAGTTTTTTTGGAGAACCCGGTCAGATTTCCTTCTAAAACTTTCAAAGGCTTAACAAACAACCACTTAACTAGTTTTCTCTCTTCTCAGACTTCCAACTTGAGTAGTGGAAATGTTTTTCCTTCCAACAGATCTACCTTTACCCTCTCCTCTGAGGTTTTTAACAATCATGCATTCTGCCTTTTCAAGCCAAAGTTTCCTCGAGGCTCCCTGAACATCTAGCCTTCATCCACCACTGTGCACACTTGCCACTTACCTGTCAGCATCTTAAAACCCGTGAACAGAGAGTTAAAAGAATGACAGCCACCCTGACAAAATTCCCATGATGCTACCTTCTTGATTAGCCCCTAAATGCACTTAAACCAAACCCATGTTGGCTTACACCTCCTAGCAGGTACTTAGTGCAGTGTGCGGCCCCTAACCCAAAAGCTATCACAGCATTAGAAGCCCAGGCACTTCTTTAAAAAGCAGAACAACGAGAGAAGGTAGATTTAGTGTTTGGACTGTCATGGCTACCATGCCTGTTTCCAACTGTGACTAGTCTTGACTTGACCCTGCTTCAGTCCTTTAGCTAGAAAACTCCTAGAAAACATGCTTACACCTTGTCCCAATCACAGGGAAGTGCAAGGTGAAGGCGGCAGAGCCTTGGGCATCCTGAGCTCCAAGATTGGGATCATGAACAGAGTAACGTGTCCAGCATCCAAAATTCCCACCAAAGCAAGTCTTATCAGGTAGAGACCCACTCAACTGACGCCCTACATCCAAAGCAAAGAACCAGATTCTACAAGGAACACAGGGCAGATTCTTCAAAAAGAAATAATTCATAGAAATTAATTATTCTCCAATGCCTTTAATTAAAGAAACTGGGCAATGACTTCGATTTTTTAATTAAGCCCAACTTCAGCTTATTTTTCAATATCCTGAGGTTTTGACGTTCAGTCCAACACAGATTCTATTAAGAAACACTCCACCTCAGACCAGAGGAGACATTAATATTAATATATTTAACTGGTAAATACCCAATAAAAAGACCATGTATTTAAAACAAAACAAAAAAAAAAAATAAGGGCTATTAAAACCTACAGGTTTAGAAAGAATAAAGAATTCACCACAAAAAAAATTTATTGATGATCACATGGCTTTATTCCTCTTCTCCTTTTGTAAGAATCCATATTATATTACACACATACATACAGGGCAAACCAACTGACCATATCACTCCCATGTAGAGAAAAATGTACAAGTTTTAAAGAGCCAACACCATAATTCAATTTAATGGACCTTCTTTTAAAAACGTAATAGTAGTAGATTATAATAGGAATTGTAAAAACAACTACATAACCACAAACACTCACGGAATCTCCATCCCCAAAAGGCTTACTGACTACTTGAAAAAAGCCCCTTTTCTTACATGTGAGATCTCTTCTTAGCTGCCTCCCTCTCAACCTCTCTGTGCATGCTGTTTTTTCCGGCCAAAGCAGCCTCTCCTCTCCACACTTTTCATTCACTACCTCTATGCACACCACCCCACCACAACTACTTGGACACAAAGCCAGGAGCTTCCAGGTGCCAAATCCCAGGGCACTGTCTGGTCCTTATAACGCCCTCACCAACTTCATCCACTCTGAAGTTTTAACCATCTTCAATATCTATACCTCCAACTCAGGACCCCTGGGCTAAATTCTAGGCGTATATATCCCAATGATTATTGGACATCCCTTCAGGATTAAACTGAGCATGTCCGAAGATGAATGTATCGCCTTCTCTCCAAAACCTCAGGCCTTTCTTACATTGGGTTCTGAAGCCACCACCCAAGCTAGAAACCCGAAAGTTATCTCTGATTTCTCTCAGTCATCCCTGTCTATTCAATGAATTACTTCCATTTTTTGAAGATGGTCTCACGTCTCCATCTGTACCTACCACTTACTTCAAGCTCTTCAATACCTGCTGGAGTCTTCAGTAATCTCCTAACTGACCTCTCTGCCTCCAGTCCTTGTCTCAAATCCTTCTCCCATAGGGTTACCACGCTGCTTTACCTAAAGTCTACTGACTGCATTACTTCCTTATTTTCCAACCCTGGATAGCTTCTCTTCACCTATATCATAAGGTTTAAGCTCTTAAACATGGCGTATGAGGCCCACTGCCTCCTAATACCTGCCTATATTACCAGCCTCTCTCCCCACCACTTTCTGCCCTGATCTTCCATTTCAACACTAAACAACTCATGAATCCCGCTCATGCCCCATGTTTCCCACCTCCATCCTTCATCCACCCAAACCTTCTTCAAGCTCCACCAGGGCAGGGGTGGTGGCCCAGTTACAGTTGTCCCTTCAGTGCTTAGCCCACCATCTGGCTCATGAAAGGTGCATGGTCAATGATAAATAAAGAAAGATAATATATGGCAAGTCCAAACTGAATGACACCCACAGAAAGTGTTGCAGGAATCTGCACTCACACTGAAAGTCGCTGTAATGGGGTCCATACATGCCAACTATTTTCCATTACCAGAAGTACAAGAGTCAGCACAAGCTCAACTCTCCCTACAACACCCACCAACTTTAGAGTCATGCTCTATTTTTTTTTTTGGGGGGGGGGGAGGAAACATGTTGGCTACCCACTAAGCCTGCCATCACAAGCACAATAGTGGGCATCTTGGTGATGTGCTAATAATAACAGCTGATATTTATAGAATGCTCATTGTGTATCCAGACTTTCGCTGAGAATTCTACATGGATTATATCTCTTCAGTCCCTACATTTGCACTATGAAAATGTAACTACTGTTAACGCAGCTTTAGATAAGGAAACTGAGGCCCAGATACCGAATAACTTTACTGAAGGCACAGAGATTTAAAATATTAATGACACTATTCGCCAGAACACAAGCCAAGCCTCCATACATATTTCACTTAGTTTCTAAAATTGTGTGTGTGTGTCAAGAGCTGACCATGAAGGAAGGTCAAAAGATCCTACTGCATCACCAAACTTCTGAGCCACTGCTCCTCACAAATAAAGACTGAGCACTACATTATTAGCTAAATTACAGAACCATTGCCATTGCCTCACAGACAGCATCAGCAGCACATCAGGACCTAAGTGGTAAGACTGATAGCTCCTCTTTCCTTATGCCCTTTCTTCTGCCCACTCATTTCTCCATATTCCCCTTTGGTCCACTCCAAACTTCTCCTCCCACCTTTGTTTATGAAGGGTGCCTTAAGACACATATGGGGCAAGATCTCTTCTTCATAAAAGTAGAGAACCCCTCACCTCAGGAGATGCAGAAGCCAAAAACATTCGCAGGCTCAAGAAGGATTTAGATAAATGCATGGATAAGGGAACTCTGGGGTCCACATAAAGGGAAGTATGGAACTTGGAGAGGAAAACTTGCCAAGGGACAGCTACACTTGGCTATCAAATTGAAGCCACAGAGGTGTACTGAGCACCTACTATGTGCAAAGCACTATTCCAGGCTCAGAAGACAGCAGGGAACAAGAGGCGAAATCCCTGCCTTTATGGAGCTCCCAGGTCTGACCACTACTTGGTTTCTGTCAGGAACCGTCTGCTCACTCAGGCAACTGGATCCACAGAGCGGAGGCTTCCTCCCAACGTTGAGGACCTGGCATTTTTGGGGAACCTTCTCTGTCCTGTCAAAGAAAGGTGCACACACGTGGGCTCTCACCATATACAGCTCCAAAGGCAGCTTGCACTGGTCCTTGAGATTTGTGCCCAAAGCCTTAAAAAGATTTTGACTTTGGCAAACTGGAAGAGGAACAAATTGACAGAAGTAGACAATACATTATGAGAACAGCCATGGCCATCAGGCCATCATGTAAGAGCCAGGTAACTCAGAAATGGCCCCCAGCAACCCAGAAATACCACCCTGTCCTTCAAGGGCAAGGCAGGGTGGAGAGAACCAGTCAAGGAAAACGTGGTAAAAAGCAGCACCTGGGTGTGGACCTTTACGAGCTCCCTTCAACCATGCTCCACCAACACAGGTAAACCGTCTTCCAAAGTCCTAAATCCAGGACCGACACTTAGAAGCAATTAGACACAGTGGTTAGTCACACACCCTCTGGAGCAATATTGTCTGGGTTTGAGTCCCTGTTCTACCACGCATTAACCTTGGCACGTAATCAAAACTCTCTGGGACTCAGTAGCCTCATCTTTTAAATGGAACCAATAATTACAACAGCCTCATAGGATGGCTATGGAAATTGAAAGAGCTGATAACACATAAAGCATTTAAAACAGGGTCTGGCACTCGGGAAATATGAGATGTTACTACTGCTACTTTTTATAGGGATAGGATCATAGGAGCCCCCTTCCGGGCCATGGCAAATTCTGGAAGCCACAAAGATGCCTTTTAAAGGAACAACTTAGAAGCATACACATCCGACTCTGAGGTAAAACCAAAATTCAGGCAAATTTCTAAACACGTACACCTGGGGCACCTGGGTGGCTCAGGTCTCCTTCAGCTCAGGTCCAATCCCAGGGTCCCGGGATCGAGCCCCAAGTCAGGCTTCTTGCTCAGCGGGGAGTGTGCGTCTCCTTCTCCCCCTCCCACCTACTAATGCTCTCGCTCTCTCAAATAAATGAAGTCTTAAAAATAAAATTAAATTAAAAATAAACACATACACCCCAACTCTGACACACACCTTCTCTCTCTGAATGAGAAAGCTATTTTTCATCGAATTCAGGTAAAACTGATTTTGACTGCAGCACACATTTTTCAAAAGGTGAAGGCAAAAGAAAGGGTAGATTTATCCTTCTTAATAATTTCCCCTGGCCCTCTGGAAAGACAGGCTGGGTCTTTGTCTGCAGAAGAGCTAAAACAATTAGAAAGGAAGAGGAGAACAGGAGGAATTTTCAGGCGGAGGCCCAACCAGCATGGCAACCTAAGGAGCCAAAGCCTGAGTGGTCATCTACAAAGGAAACACCTGAATGCGTGCTACCCATTCTAGTGAATCTACAGGGGAAGAGACGACATCAGTAAGAAGTCCAAGCAGGTGTTAGGTAAAGCACAGACACAAGGGAGAGAAACGTTCACTTAGAAAAAATCTTTTATCTGCAAACGTAAAGCCAAGCAGGTAGGTTGTTTTTGTTGTTTTGGGGTTTGGCTTGGTTAATTGTGGCAGGAGACAAAAGCGCATCAGTACATCCCAGCAACAGAACCCCTGGGTAGTCCCCAGGCCAACAGCAAACATTAAACACAACCAAGTTCAGTTGGCTAGTCCTTTAATTTGATTGGAATGACTTTTATCTTTCACCTCGGAGTCATAAAAGAACATAAGTTGTTAGCAAAACAACCCGAAGTTGACTTAAATCTGAGGCCTTCTTCTGTCTTTCCATATGCTTGTCAAAACTATTTCGAGAGAACGAAAGAGAAAACATGCTTGCCCAAAGGGGGCGGACACAGGGGACAGAAAAAAATGGCTAAATGTATAAGAATATGCTAGATAGTGTATTACATCTGAAAAGTTTTTGGTTATTTGTCCCGCTTTCATGAGATAATCTCAGCATCCCAAACTTATAAAATTCTTTACTTGGAAAATGTGTCAGTAGACCTACCAGAAAGCTAAACATTCTCAGAACTGAAGAAACAGTATCTATATTTACAAACTATGTTCATATCATTTGCACGTACATCATGAGTCCTAGAAGCTGACCCCTTACTCGTCCTCGCAAATTTATATAATCAAGCACATAATTCCAAAAAAAGAAATTTCAACTAAAAGTGGTGTCAAATTATGTGGAGTTAGTCTACTAGTAAGAAATTGAGAGTCTAAAAAATACTTTTGAGCGTCACTTACACATATCTGTTACAAAGGCCTATAAACTGAAGTTTGTGTGATTTTTAAAAACTGATTAAAACCCATGGGATATTATTTGGCCTTCTCGAAGGAAGGGTTTTACTGACAAATCATTAAGAAAAGGTATGAAAAACTATGCCTTGGTCTCACTATTGCTCAGCCGATGGAGATGTGGCAATAGAAAAACAAATGTGGCTCTAACCACCAAGAAAAAAAAGTTGGGTTTTCTAGCCACATTGAAGACGCTAGATCTGAAATTCAGGAATAATACCATAATTAATAAGGACATGATGAGAGAGTCAGCCAATATTACAGTTCGGGTCCATGCAAGAAACACTTTTTGAGTTCCTCTTATCAGTCAATCCCAATCTTTGCTTTCCAGGATCTCATCACGCAGCGTTGGCCATTCACCCACCAGGCAACTTGAGACAACTGTTTCATCATCCATGGGCCTGGAGAGCATGGCGAGGGAAGGAGAGGCCCGGGGTTCCACACAAAAGTGACTGGCAGAGTCATGTCTTGCTGACTTGCCTAATTTTACATATGTTATTTTCAAGCAGGGCACGTGCATATACAGATTAAATTTATAAACTATAATCCCCTAGACAAAACCCTCCAGTCATTTCCCGTGAGGGCCAAGTTCTTTTTTGTTTCTGGTCTGGTGGAGGCCTCTAGATGGCCAGAAAGAAGGAAGCAGCTATTCCTAGGACTTATGGTAGTACCAACATGACTACCCAAAGTTACTAAAAACTGGCATTTCATAAATGTTTCCTTCCTACTGTAAAGTGTCCTTACAGATCAATTGAATCAAATGTGAGCTCTGTGGCCCTAAGAGATTAAGTGACTTATTTAAGGTCACACAGTTTGTTGTGGCAAAGCCTGACCCCATCTTCATTTCCTGGTTTCCAATATAATGTCCTTTGAATTAGACCAAACTGCAACCCAACCATGGGGTTGAGACCCAGAGACCGAAATGACTGTTGGCATATTTGTCGTACAACTGTTGGCATATTTGATAATCAGAATGTCTGCTTGTGAAACAGATTATACGGCCATCCAGACAAAGTCACTGGCCTGGCGTTGATTTAGCGTGGGAAGCCTACAGAACAGGCTGGGAGAGAAATGGGGCAGACCCCCAAAGCAGCAGGCCTCCCCTCATATCAGAGGTTGGAGTATTCACTTGCTTACGGCACCCGGGGAGCACAGGGTAGATCTTTCATCAGGGGAAGAAGGGGATTCCCCAAGAAAGGGATTAAAGGAAGCAGATCCCTCCAGGGGAGGCCTTTACTTCTGTCACAGAACCACAAGCTGCTTCTGCTCAAAAAGGATTTGGTACCAAGGCAGAAGGCTGCTCAGAATTTGTGCAGAACCACAAAGATGCTTCAGTAGGTAACAACAGGAAGGAGAGTCAGAATGAACTTTCCACGAGCCGTCTCCAAGAAAAGTGGAAGAACCTTCCCTCTCACTATTTAGAAACACCAGCAGCAGGTGCTACAGGGGGGCCTGCACCAAGAGAACCACTGCCGCTCTTCTCAGGCCTGTCCACAGCTCTCACTGACACGCGTGCTTCCCTAATAACAAGCTTAGGAATGGAGAATGGGAGGAGAGGCACACACTCTGTGAATGCCGGTACTCCCCTGCCCCTCTTTCCTCGAAGAATAGACTTCATCAAGCACGAAGCTCAGCAAAAACTGAAAAGAGAGAAGTTCTTAATAATGTATTGACACTTGCCACAAAGCCTGGCCTATCTCAACAAGGCTCTTTGCTTTCACGTCTACCTGGTCTCTCATCTGGTCGGACAAAAAGAGGAAAAACAAAGATGACTTCCAGATAACTATGCCTCTCACAGCTGTGCAGTCAAGAGAGGGAAAAACACCTTTTATAACTTCCTCTGGCACTTGCTGAAAACTCTGGACTTTGGGGAGGCTATTAGAAAAAGGTTAAATATGAGACTAGATAATGATATACCAAGGGACTCACGTCAGGGCTGTTTGAACACCACTCAGAAGCAATTGCTGTTGAGAGCTGGCGACCACTTTAAAGGGTTCTGGAAGAAGGCGAAGTCTGCAAGTAAATGCTCCAGGGTGCCCCTGGGAGGAGCAGGATAAAGACTCTGGATTTTGCACAAGCATCCGTGAAAACATTTATTCTCCATTCTTTCATTCAAAGATGACGAGGTATCCACATCTAGTAATTATTTCCTATCAGTGGCATATTCTCTTGCATTGTTCTTTATGTAAGTTTATTTTCACGAAGACATGACTTCACATACACAGTAGTACCTTCCTCCTTTCTCTCACTGTGAGCTAAAGGGCCCCTGGTCTCCATCTTATACTTCCCTATTTCATTTACTTTCAACAAATCTGTCTGCCAGTTATCTCACATTATTGTATCAATGAGCATTTTACTTCAAAATCCTATGTGTGTAACTTACCCCTTTCTGTCCCTAAAACTTGGCCAGTTACCATCCCCCTTATAAAATTTGTGATGTTACCCAAAGCACTTTGGGCTATCAATTCCAGGGTTATGAACCATCAGCCACTGAAGCTACCTGATTGGCTCCCTGCCCCCTGGTGCTTTAAAATGATAACTAGGCAGTATATAATTACATGGTCCCCAGAAGATACTTATAATTGAATCACAGGGCATTTTGTGAATGTTTGGGACAGCGATTAGAGGACCACAAAGTGATAGTATTTCTAACTCTCACCAGCTAGAATGTAAATGAAGCACCCTAAAATTCAATTAGAAGAGTCCTTTAGGTATTAAATAATTATAATATGAATCACATTAGGGGGCAAGGGTTTTTTTTTTTTAATTGAACTGTCCCCATAACCCCCAAAGATCATATTTCCTAATAGTTTGCACAACAACACAGCTGGATTTTCAGATTTATGGTTCTTCATCCAACTGAAAGAGCTGTTACCCAAGGTAGAACATACGTATGCAAGAGTCTGTTCCTGCTTTTGCTCTGTTCCCTCCTTATCTGGTGACCTCTTAAGTGAGCTGGGTCTCACAGTCACCCCACTTCTCCCAGAAACATGCTACATAATTAGAATATCTAATATTATGATGCAAAAATAAAATAGCTATAAAGATATTTACAAAGCTAACAGAAACAGGGCTATTCATCTTTGCAAACTTTCACCCATTCTGAATACCCAGGAATGAAGGTCTCATTTCTCCCCCTCACCTTTCCCCTCTCTCCAGCTCTCCCTCCTAGCTCTCTTTCCGATTCTCAACCATTCCTTCCATCCTCAGTACCTGCCTTCCCTCAGGGCAGGTTGTGACAGTCTGTAGTAAAGCCTCCAGGAGCGATTGTAGCTGGTCCCTAGTGCTCAGGGCAAGGATATGAGAAAGCGTCAAAAGTAGATCTTTTTCAGTCATTATCTTTCTGCTTCCATTTCTTAAAGGAAGAGAAGGTAAATATTGTTCCTCTCACTCAGGAAACTCCGGGAAAGTAAAAACAGAAAAACACTTCTCCCCTGACTGATTTTTGTAAACACACCATCAAGGGAAGGCTGAAAGGATGGTCACGCGGTGAAGTTGCTCCTACAACCAACCCAGCAAGTCAAACAGAAAACAGGGCCCTCATCATTCTTCTGGATGCTCTGAATCACACCCAGGGCACAGGCAGGAACTCTCCTGACCCCGGAAGGCTCCAGCAAAAGCACAGATGCACCTACAGCAGATTGGTAACCCAACTATTTGCCTCCACTTAAAAAACATTTTTTTCAAGGCCAGCGATCAAAATGTAAAACTAAGGCCTGAAAAAATATCAGTTCCCCCAGCAGGGCCCCAGTGTTAAAATATAATGTCTGATTAGTGATTAGTAGAACATCACAGAAATAAATATACATATACATGCATATGTATATTTTTCCAGTAGATTTGACCTTGTAATGACATTTGCTCATGAGAAAAAGAAATTTACTCATCCCAACAACAGAACACTTACCTAAGGGTGTCCTACCAAAAAAATAAATAAATAAAAAGGTCCCCTAAAGACCAAGAATATAGTGACATTTGGTGCTCTTCAATCAGAGGATCAACACCATCGGTTTCCTCCTTTTAGCTCCTGAAATAAAAATATTCTCATGCACGGAGCACAATAGCACGGGCTACAGCCCTTCCTCATGGAGTGTGATTCTCTCTGAGAATCGCCTTCTGCTATGTTTGCAGGAACCACTCTCCCAGGACTGTAGAGCCCTTCTGGATCTTTCCTTGCACCTCAGAGTCAAGAGCAAAGAAGCCAGAATGAATGACCACGACCACACAGAGGTTGAGTCATAAAGGGTTCGCGATGATGGCGCTACTGTGGTCAACGTGGAGCTCAGTCACAGGGCAGCCACGGAGACCCCTCCAGAGGAAAGTGGAGTTAATTAGTCTTTTTATGCACACACACATGCCAGCTTCACACATTTAAAAAATAGACCCATGCTAAGCAAAGGGCCTATTTTAGCACTGTCTTGTAAAAACTAGATAGACGGGTACTCTCTCTCCTTTCTAGCAGTCACACGAGCCCTAACATACTTTCTGGCTTTTGCTAGTCTAGCCTGAAGAATGAAGAGGTAAGATGCAAAGTGCATCTGAAAAGCACTAAAACAAAACACAATTTTCACTTTCACACGAAGCACCGCACACCACTGAATCAATGCATCTAAAATTAATTGGCATTCCTGTATAAAATTTTCCTTTTGTAACATAGCCACTGGGCTACTATGGGAAAAGATCCTAATTTATACCGGCTGAACAAATGATTTGATTAGTGACCAAAGTAAGGAGGCGTGAATGCTCTCCAAGCATGAGCTTTTCCGCATGGCCTGAGTCAGCCACCGTACAGTAAGCCTGGCGTGGTGCCACGCGCCCTCCTGCCAACGAGACTAGAAGTTTTTGAAGAGCTACCACAGATCCAATGTTGGGAGAGTCCCCCAAACAAAAGGCGGCCACCGAGTTCAACAACTGGCTTGCAATGGCACCATATGTTCCGCAATATTGTCCTGCTGCAACACTGGGGTCTGTCTTCAGTGTTCCCGGGTGCTGCACAGCTGTCGGCCCATGAGCTGTTTTATCATTATTTTCACTGTTTTATTACTTTTCTGGGAATTCAAATCAGTGTAACCGCGCCTGATGCACTGGGTGAAAAATGGTGTCTCCCTCCCCCTCCTCCTTCAACCTAATGAATTGCCTTTTTTCATATCAAAGAGTAATGAGTACCAAACCACATAATATTTATTCATGGAACAAAAGACTTAGGAATGGAGGGGGTGGGGGAAGCAGGAGCAACTCCTGAGTGTGGAGAGCGGAAAAGCTGGACATTTTAAAGGAGCTCCTCACTGTGATTCCCGGTGACACTGGGTTCAATTTATAGGGAAATCCAAACCTTTCAGCTCTCCCCATTCTTTCCCTTGGAGCCTTCCATCAAGCCAGACCCTGATCAATGCTTAGAGACCCTGCTGCTGAGAGCTGACAGTAACCAAACATAACTCATCTTGTAGACTTCACAGTGAACTGTCTAAACCTTTTCTTTCTCAGTGGACCTCCCCTAAAAAGCCTTTTCTCTCTCTTACGAGCATTAAGCGAGTATATCTAAGAACATTCAGGATAGATATCCTTTTACCCCCAGTATCATCATGGCCTCTATTGTGGAAGAGCGCCTGATCTGGCCCAGGGAAGAAGAGCCCTTGAAATAATGGCACTATTGGAGTCTTCCTCACCTCAGATGACATGAATTTTCCCCTCCTCCCTTTCCGTGTTAGTCTCTCACACTCTGTCTTCAAGTCTTCTTTTTAATCCAGAAAACAGAAAATAATGTACAACAGTAGGAATAACTTAATCCAACCCACGGTTAAGCTTCCATATAGACATTGAGACAACTTAATTGTCCCCTTTACAAAGGATCCCCAAATTGGGAGGGGCAGAATGGACTATGAAGTCAAGTTAATGTTAAATGAGCCATGTTTCTTGAAGGCTTCCCTGAATACATGAGCCACGAAAGTGAAAGGAAAACTGTTCTTTAAGGTAAGATAGCTATTAAACAAAGGTTCCTCAAAAACAATCCACACTCACGCTAAGAAAGAGATTAAAGGTAAAGGGCATGCAAACCACGTGAAATTTTTAACACCACTGACTGAGCTGCTGTTTTTTCCTCACATTTTATTACTTTATTACTTTCTCCATTTAAACACTCTATTTGCAGGATTAAAAAAAGATTTATTTAAACTATGAAAAATTATTTAAATTTTTAAAAATCTCAAAGTAACTCATTTCTTCCTCTAACCTGTGCCACCCAAATGGTTGTGAATTTTAACAATGCAGAATTTCTTATCTAGATAATTTCCCTTAAGCCCAGAAATGGAATCCTTTTCTGAAGCACCCCTCTTGTTTCTTCCTCTTACAGTCTCATTTTTGTAAGTCTGTCAAAGCTAATTATCTCTCTCCTCAAATTTATGGCTCTTCAGTGTATCATAAACACATACATTACGAAAAGTTGAAGAAACAAGTGAAGTGTGCATTACAGTGTGAAGAAAAAGACAGACATAAATAATTATTCAAAGTATCCACTCTTCATTAATAAAGAGAATGGCATTAGAAAGTGTGGATGAAAATACCGAAGCCAGCTAATCCCCCCTTCCTCTCCCATATATGGTTGTCCCCACCCCCTAAGCCAATACCAGAAACTCCCACACCACCCGTTTAGGATAAAGAGGGAAGCAAAATTCTCAGGTTTGCAATCCTCTGACATTCCAGACCACAGATAAACATGAAGTCTACCAAACCAGTACCACAGACCACCTGTGCCTCAAAGGGAACAAAGGCACAAGACACAATTCTCACAAGCGCACAGTGTCATTAAGCGCCCTTACTTGACACTACTGTTCTGTATTTCTGAGTGTTCTAATTCCAATCTGAGACCACAACTTAAAGTTAATAAAAGGCTCCTGAATGATTCCTATCAATCCTTACAACCTAAGAACAGGATCAAACACTGAAAAAGCAACAGCCCATTTGAATTTCAAAAGCTTAGTGCCAGACATCCCCCATCCTCAAACCACAGTTTATCCTACTTGGTCACCTCAACGTTATCACTACGTGTTCCCAGTTCAGTGTGGGCTCCAGACATGTTCCCCTCCAGCACATAACAACCACAACCTGCCAAAAATACTTTCTGAGTATGGCCAATTACTGTGGTAACAAACAAGTTCTTCGAATATTCCTTCAATAAGTTCTGAGAATTCAGCAGCGCGAAATCCAAATCTAAAATCATCGCTTCCATACTTCACTGAAGAAAATGAACGTGTTTTTAAGAATCCAAGAGCAGCTGCAAACCGTTTAGGAATTCCTAGTTAAACTGCAAAATGCGCTTTCAACCATTTAGGCACAACATCTAAACTGAGAAAGTTGCTTCTTTATATAAACCACCTCTGTTTACCAAACATGAGAACCTCCCAGGAAAGGGCCAGGGCAGGATGTCAGTGGCAGGAGAATGTTGCAATCCACGAGGTGCCGACGTGCACACTCCACTGTGAGGAAATACCTTAAGTGATTAAAGATAAACACCACCTGCCTGCTTTGCCAAGGCACCCATTGCTGTAGCTGCACACTCTTCTCTGGGATGAAGGGGCGGGAGGGACAGGGGGGACGCAGGGAGAGAGGATGGACTGAAATACCACAGTGGATTAGAACTGGAACAATGGGAGCCCAGAACAGAAGATGGGAAGAGGCAAAGGGAATGTTATGTTTCATCCCGCTGGGAACTCTGGCATTATTATCACTTACACATTCTGAAGTTAAAACCCAAGAATAAGCTATTACAAGAGTTTTATCTCTTTTCCTTTCCTTAGCATCCAGAAAATTTTGCTGAGTTCTGACATGTCCACTTTCTTCACATTAATGTGAACGTTGACCCCTGACACTCCTATTTAGAATTTATATCGTAAGTTACAAAGAGAGTTATTGAACTCTCTTTAAATAACAAATGAAACTCAAAAGGTCTGACATTCTTTTTGTAAGATATGTTTTTAAAAAAACTCCACAGTGAGGTAAGACTTGACTGTAGTCATTTCTTTCCTATTACAAATAATCTCTTGACCATTTCAACCGGAAATAAGAAAATGCTTTCCAGAGGAATTAGAAATTAGAAGTTTATTACAACATAGGTGTGATCTCAACAGCCTTTGAAAAAGAGGTTTTATCTAATAATAAAATCAGATAGCTAAGAACATAATCAATATTCAAAACATAACCATTTACCTATCTACATCAAATAAAGGTAAATGTTATACTTGGTGCAAAATGCAAGGTTTGTTCACCTTGTGCATAGGTGAACGTCATTCCTGAAAGAAAACATTCTAGTACTAGAAATAAAAGAAACAGATCCAGGAATATTCAAAAGCAAACATAAAAAAAGTAGGATGACACTCCTCAGAAGGACAGAAGACTAGCAAAACTAAACTTGACTGTCAGCAGCAAAAGTGAAAGGTTGAAATTTTATTGACTGACCCGAGTAGCAACATTAAGGAACTCCTAAGTTTCTCATATTGGAAGGTCTGGTTAGAAGATTAGGAGCAAGATTCCTATATTGCATACATGGCTAACTCATGTGATTTAAGCTGTTCAAACAGAAGCTATCTATGGGTCTTTAGGCTGAAGCCCCTTTCTTCCAAAGTCTGCACCCAGCACATGGCTACATTAACTTGTCTGGCCACAGGTTTTGGGGGGAGGGGGGTTTCTCACCAAGGTGGTAGGTGGGTCAGCTTAATGGTAGAAAATGCTAATCAACATGTACGTCAAACTTGAAACAGAATGCCTAGTGGATCAGAATCCCTTGGTAGAGAATGACATATAAAGTTTAGATCCCCAATCACTTATATTCCTACCCTGGATTTATTTCTGTGGTTCAAGTAATTGCCATCTACATCCTGCACAAGCTTCCAGGTCCTATGCCCTATGACAAAGGTTGAAACATGAGGTAATGATTTAAAAAAGAAAGAAAAAAAGAAAAGAAAGAAAGAAAGAAAGAAAGAAAAAAGAAGGGACACTCAGGCTAGAGGTATATGAGGCCAGGGGATAGCAGCAAAGCAGGAATCCTCATGATCAAATAGTAGGGCCAGGCCAGGACCAGCCCCCTGCGAGACACCACGTATCTTAATTCTAGCTCCTGTTCAAACTGATCCTATAACCTAAAGGAAAGTCAAGTAGGTAAGGACCGTCCCTTGGCAGAGCGTAGTTATTTTAAAAATCCAGCTGTTCGCACAACCTTTTCAAGAAAGAACACTTCAGGCAAGTGAAGGCAGAATTATGTTGCAGCCGAGAACCCCAATTCTGGAGCCAAACTGCTCCTGCTCTATGAAAACACAGACTCTCGTTATTAGGCTGCCGGCACAGGGCAGCCACTATGCCAGAGGTAAATCAAAATGACCAAGAGCTCCAATCAAGGGCAGGTTCAGACCATTGCAGCACACGTGTATAATGAAAACTGATAGGACTTCTCACTATCCAAACAGACGCTCTAAGGCGACTGCCGAGGCAAGTCCATTTTGATGCATTTTCTACAGTTGGCCAGGTCAGCAGGTGGTTATTACCATGTTACACAGATGACTGGATTAGTCAGGGTAATTTAACCTGTAGGAAGTGGCAACTCACAGACCTGAGATTTTTATGACCCCTCAAACCTGCCCCCACTGCCTCCCCAGGGAGCACAGCACCAACTGAAACACATTTTCCAAGTAAAGCCACACAGGTCTGTGAAACACAAAGCTCAGGAAAGGTAAAGAGAACTATGGTCTCGTTCAAGAAAGTGAATTTCCCACTTTCACAGCATGAGCAGGTACCCGTTAATTAGACTCCTACTAACTTGCTTTTTTAGGACCAGATGAAAAGAACGAAAGTCATTCCTATAAGACATGTTGCCAAATACACAACCTTTAAAAACCAACAATGTTCACCCTAGACTGCAAAGACCAACACCAGTTACTAGAATTGACTTTTTTTTTGAAGCTGTATTTTTAAGGAAACGCAATTATCATTTGCTCTAAATTGGGTTATAATAAGATTCAGGTGCTATATTAAACCATATTAGATTAAGAGATTTTTTTTTTGGTCAACCTTTTCTGTTTATACATACTACGTATATAGCAAGAAACCCAAATCTGTGCTACAGAAATGCTCACATATGTATAAGGAATATATGAATAAGGATGTTCATTGCTGTAATGTTTAATTGGCAGAAATTGAGAAACTACAAGAGCGTCTATCGACAGAAGATCATTTAATAAATTATGGAACATCTGTATTATGGAATTCTATATAACAGTTAAAAAGAATGAATTGAGGATCTACATGTAATGACTTGGACAGGTCTCCAAAATATATTATGTGGAAAAAGTCAATCTCAGAACCATATGTACGATTCCATTTGTGTAGAAAAAGCTACCATGTGATGAGGTACAATATATAGTATATATGTAACTGAACAGAAGAAGGTCTGGAAAGAGATATTATAAATCGTGGCAACTTCTGAGAAGGGGGTAACATGAAAGAGAAGAATTAAGTCACTTTTTTTTTTTAAGATTTTATTTATTTATTTGACAGACAGAGATCACAAGTAGGCAGAGAGGCAGAGAGAGGAGGAAGCAGGCTCCCTGCTGAGCAGAGAGCCCGATGTGGGGCTCTATCCCAGGACCCTGGGATCATGACCTGAGCTGAAGGCAGAGGCTTTGACCCACTGAACCACCCAGGCACCCCGAATTAAGTCACTTCTTAAAACTACTTTGATTTAGCAATTTATTCAACAAATATTTTGAGTTCCTCCTATGTACAGTAGGTCTTTTTCTGATATGAAGATAAAGAAAGAGATAACATCTCTGTCCTCAGTAACTCACATTTTATTTCTATATTATTTAAACGTTTTATGATTTTTAAAAAGATGTCATGGAGCGCCTGGGTGGTGCAGTTGGTTAAGTGCCTGACTCTTAGTTTCGGCTCTGGTCATGATCTCAGGGTCATGAGATGAAGCCGTACATCAGGCTCCACGCGCATCACATCTGCTTAAGATTCTCTCTCTCTCTCTCTGTTCCTCTACCACGTGCCCATGCATGTTATCTCTCTCTCAAATAAATAAATCTTAAAAAACAAAACAAACAAACAAACAAAAAATGATGCCCTAACCCCTTTTCCAACACTTAGCTAACTAAACAACTTTTGCTAGAACATTTTCACTCATCAAGATTGCTCATTTCATCTTTGAACAGGTTTAATTTTCATATAACTGTGTTTTTTTTTTAAATATTAAACCAAACCTGACTCTTAATAACCACCAACCACTGATCCTAACTATATCCCCCTGAGGCCGTAAAGAGCATATCTAATCCTTTCTTCACTTGACAGCCCTTCAAATATTTTAAGAAAGCAATCATACTCTCTAAATCAGACTAAACACCGCCAGGTCTTACAACTGTTTTTCATACGACATGGTTCCACGTCCTTGCACCTTCCTGCCTGCTTCATTCTAAATGTTCTCTTCTTTGTCTAATCTCCTCTAAAAGCTTTAAGTCAAGCCGTGATCATGGTGCTACAAGTGTCACCTAGTCAAAAAAAAAAGGAAAGAAAGATGATCACCTGCCTCATTTTCAACGACCTCAATCTTACTCTCCACCACACCTACGAATCCTCTCCTCCTACAAAGAGGTTTCATTGGAAAAATAACGAAATAAACTTATAGAAAACAATGCACAAAAACCATAGCCACAGACAGCTTACAAGAAGATACAAAGCATTTAGGGCTCTAGGATTTTCCTAAATGTCAGTTTATTAATGACTTCCATTAACGTGTTCTCATAAAACCACAGAACCATTTCATACAGCTAATCCGAACCAGGAAACCATGGCCTGCAGCGTGCGTCCAGTGACAGCAAGGATGCCCCCTTTACCACGGTATCCCCAGTGCCCAGAAATCGTGTCCAAGATGCAGCTGTTGCCCAGTCCCTAGTCATTAGATGTTGGCTTATGCGTGAGTAAAACAAGCGTCCAACCACTCAACTTTAAGTCTGCACTTGGGCAGAAGGCAAACAATTAAGTGATATGCAAGTCATTCATAAAAATAGGCCTAGCATTGGTAAGTGCCATAAAGTCTTTGAGACTTATATATATATATATATATAGAGAGAGAGAGAGAGAGAGAGTCATTCGGGCCTAACAACCACTTAGTGAGGTAAAAACAAGTAACTACTGTTCCCTTTATGCCACAAAGTAAGAAGTCAGATGGTCACATGGCCAGGGCAGACATGTGGGACAGTGGTCCTTTAACTCCTTCCAAGGTACCCTCTGCCGCACCTCCTCCTTTCTCCACTCCTTAAGTCATAAAAGTGTTTTTGAAAAGCTGTGAGTAAAGCCACACAGTGTATTTTCAACATCCTAGGGGAGCTCCTTATTTAAAGCAGGGTTTCTCAACAGCAGCAACACTGATATTTCGGACCAGGTACTGTAGGCACACTGTAAGATATTCAGCTTTATTGCTGGCTTCTAGCCACTGACAGCAGTAGCATCCCTCCAGTGTGACAACCAAAAATGTCTCCCGATATTGCCAAATGTTCCTGGGGAGAGGAAGGGAGCAAAATCTCCCCTGCCTGAAAATCAATGTTTAAAGGAATCCTGTAAGTAGTACCTCCATCCCGTGGGTAGTTTAATCATTTAAGAACGCATGAAAATATTTAGGAACATGACTTCTTCCATACACAAACAATATTGCTTTAGCTCTTGAAAACATATATATTTGACTTTTCGTAGGGTCTGAAGGCTCAGAAGAGACTACTCGAAGCACACTTTACCTCTGTAAGCTCCCAAGACACCAGGACACTGTCTGCTTACCACCAATAAGCAAAACCGATCACCTCTCTTGTTTCTCCCCCTTGCCATCCCTTCCAGGTGATGCCTCCAAAATCTTCCTCCCCTTTTGCCTCTCCTACCTTAATGCTAGTTCTTATAGCCCTTTCCTACCAGTCCCTTTAGATTCACTCTCAATCATGGAGCTGCTTTCAGCATCTAACAAACAATCAAAGAAAGAAAAATAACCAACCACTGTGAGAATAAAGGGCACTGGCAAAGCTTGTCTTTTAGAGCCGTGCAATCCTTTTGAGTCAGGGTTACAACCCAGGTTGAATCCGCACAAACAGACTCCCAGCACTTCAACCTTTTCCTTTGCAGGGAAAGGAGCCTCTGTCTAGGCATCAGTTTTCTGGAGGTGTCGAAAGATGTTGTGAGCGGGGAGAAGAGATATACAGCCATGTCTCCTAATAGCGTCTTCACATGTGCAAGTAATCGTGGAGACGGCTGAGGCCTGAAGGGTCCACAACATGAAACATTACACAACCGGATTCTACCCAACAGGGTAGAGATGTACAGAATTAGAAAGCAAATTCTGGAGGTTGTTGGTTAAAAAATTTAAGATTTCACTCCAGTTTTCTACAGTGGTTAAGCCATTCATTGCTAAGGAGGATACGCATTATAGCTATTTGTAATTTAAAAGATTCTACTTTAGCATAAAGGTCATTCCAACCGATGGGAGGTCCAATGTAATTAAAAAGAAGCGTCTAAATTATTCTTAAGGAATCACTTTTCTTTTGTCAGAGGAAGTACTACAAGCCTTTTGAGATTTTTATTAAATTCCCCCAAGAATATTACGCACAGCTTGCCTTAAAAAACCTGAACCACAGCAGTAATTTCCTTTCTCTATGCATGTGTGCATGTGGCCCTAAGGGAATGCTGTGCTTCTTTTCCAAATGGAGTTTCTTATCCACAACTCAAAAGCTCCTCAATGGTGTAACAGATGGAACAGCCAGGTATACTTAAGGAGGGGGGAAAGGTGTGCCCCCTCTCTGATCCATTAAACGAAACTACGATCTCTAAGTATTTATCATACAGAAAGCTCTCAACTCCATTCTCTAATTTTATCCAACCCTATTTGTTTAGTTCTTTAAGTCTCTCTCCCTAGGTTTAAACAAGAGTTTTGTTTTGCTTTGTTTTAAAGTTAGAAGAATTAGCCAGTTCTCCGTGATAGTTGATTTTCCAGAAGCTACATTTCCAACACACAAACATGAATAATGAATTTTTGGAATGTGTCGGTCTGAAAAGCATGCTGTATTTTTTTATTTAAGATTTTATTTATTTATTTGACACAGAGAGAGAGATCACAAGTAGGCAGAGAAGCAGGCAGAGAGAAAGGGGGAAGTGGACCTTATTTAAAGCAGAGCAGAGAGCCCCAGTGCAGTGATGTGGGCTTGCAGGCTCGATCCCAGGACCTCAAGACCATGACCTGAGCTGAAGGCAGAGGCTTAACCCCTGAGCCACCCAAGCACTCCAAGCATACTGTGTTTTTAATGAAATTTAATTTGGAGGATCCTATAACTTTGGAGCAGTCACCTGTAAATCAGCTTTGCTAATAATAATAATAATAATAATAATAACAGAAACCAATGTCAACTTAATTTGAAACAACAGGAAAGTAAAGCATATTATTTTACTTAAAATGTCATGAGAAGGGGACATAACTCAGCCCAAAGCTGTTGAGAATTTACAGGCATCAAGCCTAATGCTGATTAAAAAACAAACAAATAAAAACTGGTTGTCCCCCTTAAACCTAGCTAGAATAAATCTGAAAAACCTACAATGTATATACTCATTCTTGGACGCAAGAGTGTGATTTAGCATTTTAACCTCTACAAAGCACTATGAACTATGCAGCAATACTGCTGAAAAAATGAACTGATATTTTAAAATTCAGCCTATTCTCCATTATTTGTGCTAACGAGTAAATGGTATACAAAATCAAATCCATAATTAATCCAAAATAACTGGCATCTTCCCCAGTAGTTTCATTAGTTATGAGAGGAGGAAGCACTGAAATTAAATTTCTCTTCTTATTGCTTCTTTCCACTCTTTGGTAAAGGTGCTAAAGGTCAGTGAAAAGACCAAAAGGTTGGCAGCAGGAGGGGAAGAAAAACAAAGCAAGCAGCTACCGGGGTCTGAAAACTGGATAAACAGCCTCTGATTAATAGAGTGAAAAAATGCAAAGCTATTTGGGAAAGTTAAAAGGCAGAGATTATAAAAATCATGGGATTGAGTTTTAAGTATGTTCCTCGTTATGAGATTTTGATGTCTGGTTGATTTCCCATTTCTCTATAATGAGTATTGTGGAAAAGATGACAGAATTTAGCCATCCTAAACTCAAGAACACAGTACGAAACTGTTAATTAACAAACACAGAGCACTAATCACAAATAAAATTCCATGCTATTAAATAACATATAAATACTTCAAATGTGTCCAAGAATTACTATGTGATGTGCAAAATGGTTTATTATACTGGATTCCTTGAATGGCAGCAGCACTAAGACGAGAGAGGGAGAGACACTCTCCCACCATGTCAACCAATGGAAGAGCTCTGTCAGGAAACCTCTCTAATAATAGTTGGCTATTGGTCTCAGATATTTACAAAATATTTCTATATAACTCTATTTTAATGTTTAAAATCCTCATCTTTCTTCTTACAGAAATGTCAGTAAACCATATACCTGGACTGCTTATTTTCCTCAACCCAGGTAGCAGCAAGCTATAAAGGTTCTAAAACTTGCCCTTATAATTCTAATGAGTCAGGATGGAAAGTATCAAATATAGCACCTGCCTGAAAACTCAGCTTTGCTTGGGAAGGAACTCACCCCAAAGAGCATTTCGTAGATTATGATTAATGATTAACTAAATGTGCTTCTACTTTTCTGATCTCTAGCTGCCCAGTACTAAATAAAATGAACCACAACCAAAGAACATAAATAATATAATTAAATACATGCTGGAGCTTTAAAAAAAAAAAAATTGCTTCGTAAGAATTAAAAGACAACACTTGTGCAGCACAGAGAAATTAAATTCCAGAAAGTTTTTCACAAACTTAAGGCACACCCTGTGTAGGTTATGGAAAGCTTTTCAAGAATCAACTGTCAATCCTATCACCCAGGATGGTAGAACAGGGTAAGCCAATGAAAAGGTTTCTCTGAAAGACTTAGACATGGTCTGACATTACAAACCTGCCCAAAACCTGGATACAGAGCCAGTAATTTACCTTCAACAGGATAAGAAATAGGAAACCAGATTCATTTATAAGGAGGTTTAGCACTGGACTAGTATGTTTACATTTCCTGGATCTGTTCCAGAAACATGAGAAAATTTTGGATAGGTTGCTGTTTTCTCCAATCCTCAGAATTATTAAGTTTATTATCAACTGAATTTTATGTGATAACCTCTCAGAGCAAGCAGCACACAGATTTATGCGGTCTGTAAACTCTGTACAAATTAAACACACTTTGAAAGTTATAATGGCACTAACAGAGTGAAAAGGTCATGAAAACACAGGACTGAACCAGGTCAAGTAAGGCTACCACCATTTTGAAATTCTGAAGACTGCATGGTCATGCTTTTTGAAGTGCCTGAATGATTAAACCTCTGTCAAGTCCATGTGCTCCTCTCTGAAAATGGATTTATGTCAACTGGAGTTTACCTTGGAATTTTAACCAGGCCTTCAGCTCCAAGTGCAGAGAATGAACAAGGTCTCTTGTTTCCACCAATAATTAAAACTATTTGAAGAAAAGGAAACTTTTCACCTGAGACTCTCTAATAGGTGAAATGAACAGCTCTCACCAACAACTCCTTGAGGGACAAGTGTATATAAACAAAATGCAAGTGTTGGGGGGAATGGGTGATGATCATTCAACTGACTACATGTCCAGAAATTACCTTTCACCTGAGATACTGTAGCTTCAAACCAAGGCCTTTTCCAGCTCCCTGCTCTCCTAACAGGCAGGGCTATTAGGAATCCACACAAAACCTAGGCTCCTTCCAGCAGCTTGGAACCAAGGAAGATTTCTAGTTCACCTCACCCACACTGCCTTTTGTTTGCTTGTTTTTTGTTATTCATGACTATGCTTATAAATGTATAAGAAAAATCAAAAGAGGTAAAGAACTGAGGAGACTGCCTTCTTAACCAAACCAGGCAGAAAGAGAACTAATCAATATTTAGTACTTTGGACATATTGGCCCTAAGAAGATAAACAATAGCAATAAAACAGAAAAGAATCCTACTCATCTTTATTTTTAGCATCACCATTATTATTATTTGGCTCTGCTTGATTATTGCTTTTCTTTGGGATTTCCCAGATAGCCCAATCTGAGAACTAAATGTAATTGTTCTCTGCCCCCACCAGAGCCCCACTATAATCCAGCAGCTAATTCAAGAAAATGAAGATCAACATATTTTTTGTAAAGTCTGCTTCCAAGATTTTATCTCATACCTAGACTAAGTTACAGTACTCTTTCAAGGGACAGACAGTGTGAATTTTTAAACTAGTTATTTTTAAAGAAAAAATAGCTTATCAAGAATGATGTTCTTTTCTTTCCTTTTTGTGGTACATAGAATTTACATGCAACTCTTTGCTTAAGAATTAAGTCTGTTTATTTTCATTACACGCATCACACTTACTTCCCACTGATATCAATGGGAGATGTATATGTGAAATACAGCTGAAGCTAGAATATACTGTTCTGTACATTGAGGCATTTACCTCAATTTAATCAATGGGCTAAATTATTGTCACAAAATTGACAAATGCTATTTTTCAGGCAATCATTTTTCAAGTCTGTTGTTAACTTGCTAAGGTGGGATTCACTATGACATTTACAGGTTAAGTCTCCTCCATTCAAGTAAGCATTGTCTTTGCATTTTCAAAAGTAAGCTCTGGCTTGAGCTCGCCACCTCCTTTCAGGTAATGCCAGGATCTTTGATTTCCTTCCACCTGCGGGCGCATTATAACCTGGGGCGCACACCCCGAGTCCTCCCTCTCCCCCTCCGAAGGCCCATAGGGCACCCTCGAGAGAACCTAAATCCAAACACGAAAACTTTCTGGCTGCTACCTCTACTGCTCTCTCCAGCGATCAAAAGCGACTGGGCACCAGAAAGGGCACTGGCTTTTGTTCCAGCGTTGCCCAGCTGGCGAGGTAACGCCACCGCAGTCCTCCATCCCCAAAGGTCGGGAGAAATTGCGTGGTGCTGAGATTCTGGAGCCTCACCGGGGGGGGGGGGGGTATTTTTACGCAATTCGTGCGTGTGGGGTGTACAAACACATGAAAAGAGGGCGTGGAGCTGGCAGGCATGAAATTCTCAGTGCCTTTCAGATTCTACTTCGTCTTAGGTTCACAAAGTGAGTCGCCCGATCTGCGGAAGGGCGCGAGGGGGGCGGGGAGAGGGAAAGCACGCGGACTGGGAGAGAAATAGGTAGGAGAAGGGCACGCGAGCTACAGTCGTGATGCAGCTCTGGCCCCGCCCCCGGGTACAATCAGAAAAGCTACAGTGTGTCCGTGGCTTTCGGCTTCCTGTTTGTAAAGCCAGAACCTCCCTCCCCGACTTCGGTGACAGACGCTCTTCCTTAAAACAGAGTCCGCCTCTTCTTTGCGCGCTCGGGACAGGATCCGGGGCTGGAGAGTGTGGGGCGCGCGGGGCTCTGGCTGCCCCGGCGGCCCGGGCGGAGGGGGGCAGGGCCGCGGGGCGCAGCGCCCCTCCCAGCCGGGCGGCCTCCGAGGTAGAGCCGGGCCGCCAGGCGGACAAAGCGCCTCCCGCTCCCTCCCCCACGACCGCGCACCGAGAGGGAGGAGAAGGCGGGCTGGAGGGATGTGGGAGGAGGAAGAGAAGGGGGAGGAGGGAAGGTGCAGCCGGCAGGACTAGGCAGGATCGCGCCGAGGAGGGTGGGGAGAAGGAGGGGCTGGGCGGCCTCCGAGAACTGGGAGGAGGGAAGGATTCTTGAAGCCCAAGATAAACAAATTGTTCCTCTTCACGTGCGGGGTGGGGGGAGGTGGAGAGGGTGGGGAGCCGGCGCTGCGGCCTCTCCTCTCCCCCTCCCCCTCGCCGGCTCTTTGTCACGGAGCGCCGGCCGGAGTGCGGGGCGAAAGCCCGCGGCGGCACCCGCACCACCCTTGGCGCCGAGGACTACCAGACCCCGGGTGTGCTCGATTTATAAACCGCATATGCTGAGGGGCCCGCCCGCGCCGGGCCTTGCGCCGCCGATCGAGGGGCAGCCTGCAAAGGGAACGAGAGCCCGCGCGCCGTGCTGCGCTCCTGGATTCCCACAGCCCGGCCCACCCGGCACACACGCGCAGCCCTAAACCCGGCGGCGCGGTGGGGGAAGGGGCCGCAGACACCTTTCCCAAGCTTCCGGCCTCCCCCCACCCCTCCCCGACCCCAGAAAGGAAAGCAAAAGAACCGGAGAGAGGAGATAAGAGAAAGGATTCTACCCTCAGGGTTAGGGAGTGGGAACTGCCCCTTCCTCTCCGAGAAGTTAAGCCATTGGCTGCTCATCTACCTCGAACCCACCCACCCAGCCATTTAAGCCTCTTTCGCCTGACTGCTACCTTCCACTCCTCCGGGCTTATTAGACCGGCTTGGAAAGTTAGTGGGGAGCGGGGTGGAGGTGGAAGCAGGCTCGGTGCAAGCAAGTTTAGAAGGAGAAGGAGGAAGAATCCCCAACAGGGCTGCGTGGTCGGGACCCTGGGCGCGCGCCGGGGGTGTAGCTCTCCCCTACTACACGCGCCGAGCGGCTTCCCCTCCCCGCACCCCCACCCCGTACCATCCCAGCCGCTCCACCTGCCGACCAGTCTCGGGGCTCCAGCGGCGAGAGCGCGCACCCGCGCCCCGCATCCGCGCGCGCACTCAGGAACGCGCGCGCAGCCACCCTCGCCCGCTTCTCACTCACTTCAAAGTTCATTCACAAAACTCTCAGACTTTCTCAGCCCAAAGGGGGTGAGCTAGGGAGAGGAGGCGAGAGCCTCTCCCTTCCCCCCACCTCCCCCCAGGGATTGAGGGCCTGGTGCCCGCCCAGAATCTGCGACAAGCATCAATTTCTCCCTGCACCCGGCGGATGTGCTGAGAGGGGTGGGCGAAGGGGGACGGGTCTGGGAAGGCGAAGCTGCACCGCGAGGGGTGGGGTGGGGAGTCGTGAAGAGGAGGAGCGAGGTTTCAACTCTGGGTTCACTCTCAAATCCATATCTGAGAAAGGGAGAGGGGGGGAAACTTTTCCAGTGCCTCACTCCGACGCTCCCCCAGGCTCCCTCCGCCCCTCGCAGTCGTGACTGGCTTCTCCCCTCTCGCCCCCTCTTCCCCAAATCTGACAACCCTGACAGATTAACAGGTAGCGACAACGGCAGCTTTTCCCTCAGAAAAGTTAATGTTAACCCTTCGGTTTCAGCCCATTTCGCCACCGTCTAAATCAGACACCCGTTCCCCCCATGTAAGAAGCTCCACGCCCCCCCCCCACGCGCGCGCCCCATGCCTGGTGCCAGTGCGCCCTCACCATGATCAGCGTGTGGTTCCTCTGCTCCGCCGAGGCAGCCTCCGCATCTTGCTGGGGTTTGCTCGGGTGCTGCTGCTTGCCCGTGCCGGCGCCCGATTTCTTGGCCCTCTGCTCCAGAGTCCGCTGGTAGAGGCTCACGGTGTCCCGGCGCTCCAGCTCCAGCTGCTCCACCTGAGCCTGCTGATACCTGTTCTCGCAGTTGACGTGGTGCCGCCGGCAGCCCTCGATGCGCTGGCGGAGCCGCTCCACCACGGTGCTGTGCTTGGGGACGGCCGCCGAGCCGCCGCCGGGGCCCCCGGAGCCGCCGCCGCCGCAGCCGGCAGCGGGGTGATTGCTACTCGGAGCAGCGGGAGTACTATTGGGAGTATTATTCACACCGATCCCGGCCCCGCCGAGGCTGCTGTTCAGGCTACTGTTGATGCAAATACTACTGCCATTCGCGGCAGCAGCGGGGGCTGCGAAATCCCCCATCCTGCTCCCCGGGCACACTATTTTGGAAGAACTTTTTTTTATCCACCCCCCTATCAGCCTCCTCCTTGGGTCCAAGAATTAAAATAGTTTAAGTGGAACGCGGGGGAGACGCAAGCACATGGATGGAAACAGCGATCCCGACGGGGCGAAAAAAAAAGGGGGGGAGAGATTTTGGGGTGGGTTTTTTTGTTTCCTTTTTTTAAACTGTAAAGCTCGAGGGGAAAAAAGGGGGGTGTTATCAGAATACCATCAGACACCTATCAACAAAAAGAATCACAACAAACTGAGCCAGCAGCAAATCGGGTTGCAACTCAAGGGGAGATCCGCTCCTCTCCTGCCTTCTTTTTATAATCCATTATTTTCTAATAAATTCCAGGAGATTTCCGGTGGTTGGCAAGCATTTTCTCCCTACGTACCGAAAAATACACCCCATGTACACACACAAGCATATGCCTCCAGTGCGGACACGCGCGACACACACTCACTCCACACCGCATCGGAAAACGGCAAGCTTGCTTATTGCATTTTCCTTCCACAAAAAAGTTTTGGTGTTTATGCCGCCCCGTGTTCTCAAAGTACTTTGGCTGCTCAGTTGCATTTCACAGGAACCTAGATATCGAATCCTCGGGCTGGGGGAAGTAAACACATGGACAGTCCGAGGCGACTGCAAAAGTAGATCGGTGAAGTCCTTTGCAAAACGCCGCGCGGAGAGCAGCCCCTAACGCTCGGCTGGGCTGCCGCTGCCGCCGCTGCTCCTGCCACCATCACAATGATCAACTGCTCGCCGCCGCCGCCGCCGCCGCCGCCGCCACCGCCGCCGCCTCCTCCTCCTCCTCTCGCTCCTCCACCTCCTCCTCCTCCTCCATGCCAGCGGAGTGATATCAGGACGCGCGAGCTCAGTAAACACGGCAGCGGCGGCGGCTGGAGGCCGTGAGACAAGCCGGGGGACCCGGCGCAAAACCCGGCCCGGACTCTCACCCGGCAGGAGCGGGCGCGGCACGCACCGGCACCCGGCTCCCGCCTCCCTCGCCTCGCCCTCCCCGCCCCTCCACGCCCCCAACCTCACTACTACCCTGACAGGAAGCCGAGCTGCCAGAAGAGAGAAAAAGAAAAGATTCTGGGGGATCTCGGGAATGAATCAACTTTTGACCTGTGTGTGTGTGTGTGTGTGTGTGTGCGCGCGCGCGCGCGCGCCTGTGTCTGTGCGTGTCTGTGTCAGAGAGCGTGTGTGTGTGTGTGTGTGTCTGTGTGTGCGCGCGCGCGCGCGCCTGTGTCTGTGCGTGTCTGTGTCAGAGAGCGTGTGTGTGTGTGTGTGTGTGTGTGTGTGTACACGCGCGCGCGCGCGAAGATGGCCGCGTGAACGCGCCTGGCTAGATTTCCTTATTCCAAGGAGGCATCATGCATGCCCAAGTTGTTGTTATACATTTATGCATTATATTGCAGAACTGTGCATGACCAGGCAGAAACATTGAAGCTTCACAGCAGTTGTCTCTCATCCCTACCCATGTGGAAAGAAAAAGACAAATGAGTGAATCGTTTTTAGAACCCAGGTAGTAAGTCTTTGCTAGTAATAACTCTGCTTATGGACACTTGTTCAAACTCTAAGCCAGTCTTAACACACAGATGCAGAATTCTGAACAAAAAGAAATAGGCACCAAAAAACTAGGAATTTTATTTAACTCACTGTACATGATTGTTGTTATTAAGGCAATTATTGTTTTACTTACCCTTGGAAAAAATTAAAATAAAGCAAGCAGGGACTTGGAGGTGAGACTAACAGTACATTTTAACAGACTGTTTTGAACACTAGGTGCTAATGACAGCAGTAATTAAGGGTCCTTCGTAAATCAAGTGGAAAGATTGCAGATTTCATGGACTAGAACTATAGGAAAAACACAGCATTTCACAGTTTGTCATGACCAAAACAAAAACAAGCAAAAATAACAGGCTTACTTTATTGCTAGATATATTTCTTTCTGCTTAAGCAAATGCACAATAAGTACAATTAAAATGGAATAACTACCACAGAAAGCAATCTAAACTTCCCTTTATCTTTCCAGATATTGAATATCAAAAACAAAACAAAAATAAGGGTCAAATATAATATCCTTGAGCCTGGACTTAATTGCATATACATAATTTTTTAAGAAATTTAAATGGAGAAACAGGATTTCTGTGATCATCAGTAGTTCAAAATCTTGATTGTGAGCTATTAATAATAAGGCACTTTGTATTATCTCAATAAATCTTATAGAATTAGTTTTTAGGGTAAAAATACACCCCAGTTTTCTAAAATAGCCAGGAATAAAAGAACTTTGGATCTCATGCATTAGTCATGAGATCTGATTTAAACCATCTTCATTTCTTGGCATTGCAGATTAGCATAGGATGCTATTTCTAACCTCATAATGTCAGCAATAAGAAGCTATATTTTTCTTCAATTAATCAGGCCTATATGGTAAACTATATCTGTAGCATCCACTGGTTTATATGGTAAAATGGGCAGCAAAATATTGATTGGTGTGGTGTGAGATTACCTTTAAGGAGTGAAACCAATGTGAGAGTATGTTTCGTTGAGGCTGCCATACCATCTCAGAGGGCTACTTAGTTGACATAGAACTTTCTGTATCATAACGGCCCTTCCTTCAAGTCTGTTAGAAAGTTTAACTGAATTAGTTTTATAGCAAAAAGTACAGATTCTAAAAACACAGAGAAAATTATTAAGAAAATGACATCACAAAACAGGCTTTGTCTTATTTACATATTAACTAAATAATGTCTCTATTAATTTGGGGAACACATAGCTTCATTGCAGAGAGGAAGCTATGACTCTGCATTCACTCTCTTCTCTCTTCACCACACTTTAATTCTTATTCCTTCCCCCACCAAGCATGTACATCACCCATAGAAGACTAGTAGAGGCAAAAAGTTTGAGGGTCTTGAGTACTGGGTCTTCAGCTCTGAAACCCGAGTTCTAATGCTAGCTTTTTCCTGTGACTCAGCATTTATTTTTTCATTGAGAATTTGTCAATTCTGGAAAAAAAAAAATGACAACAGTAACAGCAATATGCATTTCTATCAAGCTGTTTACCTCTCCCATCATGAAGGGAAACCAAAAATACACAAGAATTTGCATCCTTCCCTTTGGGAGACCAACAGGTGGAGGAGTACACTTTGTGGCTTTAGCCCAGAGCTCCCCAATGACAAATGGAGCTATTTTTGCACAACTACAGCATAGTTTGCTGCTTCAATTTAGTGCATGAGTGGACTATACAAAAAAGAAAGGTTGACTCCTCATGGGTGTATGTACACACACTAACATACACACATACCCAGACAGAGGCACCCATCTGCCATCTTATCAAGATGGTGGGAATGGCAGCCACAAGCTCCAAGACTGAAACGTAGGGACAGAGAGGACTGTGAAGTGGCGTCATGAGCAATGGGGGAAGAGTCTTTGAGGAAAACGACCTGTGCAGTATTCCACTGTGACATCTTTGAGGCCAGAAACCCCATCCTAATTGTGCTGGCTGATTAGAAGAAAGAAACAGGAAGTGAACGAGACTTGAGTCTTGAGCAACATAGTCAAGTCATGCTGAATTAGAGATCTTAATCTGCTCCAGTGACCTTAGAAGAAACAGAAGCTTTCATACTGGTTACTTCTAGACTCCCGTGACATACTGCCACAAGGTTTCCAGCTTTGTTGATCACCCTCCTGTAGAACTCCTTGAAAGTCAAGAGAAGTCCAAGTTCTGGGGAAGTCATTTTTGTCCCTTCTCCCTACCACACACTCTGACAGCATGACCGTCTTTATCTTCTCTTTGTGCCTGCTAGGAAGCAAAACTTCCATATGGGAGCTACGGACACCTCATCAGTGCTGTTGGTCCAGAATAGCAAAGAAATCTGAGATGCCATAGCAATGATGAGAAAGAAATGATGTGGCTGCCTCCCCAGACTTTGATGATATCTCTCTGGATACCAAAAAGGACATGATGAATAAATACCTGTACCAGGTTGTCCTGAGGCACTGGCCCTGAGCCACAGTTGGCAGTTCTAAGGAGTTGAACCAGATTCCCTTTTCTTTAGGCCAATTCTGCATCATCCTCCCATGTCCATCTGTTAGGGTCCAGTGTCTCCGTGTCGAAGAAGAGGTCCTTGTGTAGAAACTCCAGTATATGTGCCACTTCTGCTTCCCTCTTGATGTGGATCAATAGAACTCTTTGTTACTGTGCCATGAAATAGTACTCTGCTGCCCATCTAAAGGTAAGCACGCCTTTATATAAGCCCACAGAGTGGGTCCTGGTGGTCCTAAATTACTAGCATTAGTGGGGTGTGCCATCAACTGTCTAGCAAGAGCTATCATATCAACAGTTTCACAAATATAGGTTTGGCCTTTCTGTGTGTCAGATACCTGTGTTAAGCACTGGTAAGACAGCAGAGTAGTGTGGAGTCCAAACCTACCTAGTGATGACCAATGAGGCTCAGAGCAGGAGATGCAATGATGGGACTTATATGAAGTGGGTTTGCGAACACATAAAGGAGGCTTTGAGTGCATGTATGGGGACCTAAGAAGTCTCCCCCAGAACTCATTCCAAAAACTGGGCAGAAGTAAGCCAAGCAACGGTTGGGGGTGTGGGGTACGCCGTGGGGAACTAAGAAACAGCTAGAACAAGGCCCAGATCTGTTCCAGCAAGTCCTCCAGTGACTCCCTCACAGGAGCAGGAGTGTGGGAGGTTGTGCTGAGAAATGAGGCCGAGGCTGGGGAGGTCAGCAGGATCCAGGTTGTGCAAGGCCATCCAGAAGTTTAGACGCTATCCTGGTGATAATGCTTCCATTGAAAGGATTAAAGCTGATTCATGCTTTTGACTTTGGCAATGCAATAGATGTGTTAATAGAGTGTTTTCTAGAGTATGTTTCTGAAGAAACTGGTCTTATAAGATGTTTCACCAGGAAGTCTTCTGAGCCAAGTACATTTAGAAGATGGTATTGTATCTCTCTCAGAGATTCACGACCACATAGAAGACCACAAGAAACCTTGCAGCAAAACATGTTTAGCTGTGTTTAACCTAGTAATGCCCAAATCCTGATATGTTTCACAAAATGAAACATATTAGAGAAAGCTCTGTGTAGGAGAGAGTAAAAATCAAAGATAGTTCCAAATCCACTTAAGTTCACAGTGATTACCTGGGCAGGCAGCCTCTGACAAAGACTGCGTTCCCCTTACCATCTGCTCTGCCAGAATCTCCAACACCCTGGGCTCAAGGCCCTTCCCCACCCTTCCAGGGTGTGCTGAGTTCTGACCTTGGAGTAGTCAGGAAGTAGCAACACAAAGGCACAAATCCCAGAACGGTGAATGTGACTAGTCCTTCTCAGCATCAGCACTTCAAGTATGTTATAGTAATATCTATCTCTACATAAAAAAGCCTCCTTATTAGGGGGAAAGGTCAGCTTTATTTAACTGAAAATCTTAATTATGTAATAGCTTTAAAGATATAGAGTTTCATTATTTTTGAAGCATGTGCTCTGTCTAGTCTAACAATTACTGGCCTCGTGGAGTTATTTTAATGAGCTCTTTCCACCTAGTAAACCAATTGTATATAGGTGACATACCTCACAGAGTAGGGGTGTTTCAAAGAATGTTTCCTTAAGTATTTAAAGATTTCTAGCAAGACCCTGTTTACATTATAAATTTTCACTTTGTATTAAGACAGGGTTTACTAAGCTCCAGACCATGTCATAAATTTTGAGAGAAATATGAATTAATGGGGTTTATTTTCTTATTCATGTATTTTAGTATGCGTATAATAGTTTTATGGTTATTAGGAGAAAGGTTACCTAAAGTCCATGGCAGACAAAATTTTTAAAACTCTTTCATTGCGTTGCACATATATATACCTCTACTCTCGGGGCTAAATAATTAGATAAAATAAGGCATCTGTCTTGAACAAGGTCTGGCTTTTATGTAAGATGTTGAAGACTTTTGAGATTAGGGGAAATGTTTATAAAATCTTATATTTATTGAAGGCCTATCAGCAGAAAAACTGTTAACTTAAGAAATGTATTTAACAAAGAAAGAACTGAGTAATTGTACTTTCTTGTAAGCATTTGTGGTGATCAGCAGTAGTACAAGATTTAATCTTAATTGGTCAACATTTATTGAAAACTGGCTCTGTTCCAGGTTCTATTATTTTCCCCTCACGTCTTTAGTGAAGAAACTGAGGCACTGAGAGCTTAAGGAACTTTCTCCAAGCTATTCCCCGCAGATTAAAGGTGCAGAATGGGAATTCGAACCCAGAGAGTCTGACCCCAGAGCACACACTATGGAAGGAACACAACATGGAAATAGGTTCCTTAGAGTCCTTCAAATTTTAATGATCTACACTTCAATGAAATTAAAGTCACTGTGTTTTACCCACATCTCACTTTAGCAGAGGCCTGTTGCTGCAGTTTAGAAGGCACTCAGCTCAGGAGCCTTCCTTCCAGAATGCTGTCTCTGCCTGTTACTCTCTCGGCTTCTGTTCTGGGTCAGTCCCTTCCTTGGTGCTCTGAGAAGCGTGAGCATTGCCCTGTCTTGGCACTTACACGATCACATTGTACTCACAGCTGTCTATTTACTTGTTTATCTCTCACTTGTGTTTTATTAGTCTTTGGACCTAGTACATGGCCGGGCCAGGACAAAGCTCTGCAACAGTGTTTGGGGAGTGAGTGTTTGGGAAAGAGCGAATGGTTCACAATTTACCAAAGTTACAAAACTGGAAAGGGACTTGTGACCAGACCTGGAGAGTTGTCCCAGAGGAGAGGAATACTGTGCTGCCATTTTAGAAGAACCATTTGGATGCAATCTAAGACAATCACAGTATGATGTGATCTATTTTTCAAAATGCTGTTCTTCAGGGTTTGAGTTTTCTGTAAATTGGCTTGGAGGGATGTGGGGGTCGAAGAGAAGCAGATGAGGGTCAAGCCAGCCCCTTACAGATTCTCTCACGGACCCCTGCTGTTCCATCATGATGCATGGGGTAGGGGCTCACATTAATTGTCCACCCATGGCCCAGATATTAGGCCAGGCTTTTTTCATACATTCACCAGCCTAATGATCCCAGCAACTCTATAAGAGTTGCTCAACTCAACCAGAGTTGGCCCAAATGTGCCTTTATCATGAATGCAACTATATGCTCTCACATGGTGTGTGTGTGTGTAGTACAGCTACTTCATCTGTACTGAAAAATAAACAGCAGAGGGAGGGGACTCTTTTGAAGTTGCTGAGAGTCAGTAGAGGGATGTACCAAATCATGTATACTTACTTTACTTAATGGATAATGCAAGGATTTTAAGATAATTGCAAACTAGATGCCTGAGAAAAATGTAACTTCACCGTATTATGATTCCCATTTTATGGTTGAGAAAAATGAAGTCTTAAAGAGTTTTCGTAACTTGTTTTCAAATCCGTTCTCAAGCCCCTGTCTTCGGCATCTGTCCGGATTCCCCTTTGTGTTGTTTTGTTGTTCTGCAGGGCTTGTGGCCATTGTGTCTCTGCTCTTGTCATCCATTCAGCAAATATTTATTGACTATTGATGCAAGTCCTGTGATAGGTGCAAGGGAGGCATACTTGAACAGAAACCTCTTCCTCTCCAGGGAAGCTGGAAATGTAAATCATACAATAGGCTGACATGAGAGAAGTCTAGTCAGCTCTTGATGGACCAGAGCTTGAGGGAGGGATAGGAAAATGTCTGTCAGGTTAATCTAGTAAGAAGAAACAATGAACCCAAGCTTAGTTGGAATTACAGCTGATATTAAGGAAAGGTTTACCATCCTCTACATGCCATCCAGGCAGTAAAAGTCAGTATGATAGAATAGTTTAAGAACACAAAGCATCACTTTTGTCGTCTGATGGAAAATCATGCAAAGCTACCTGTTTAATGGTTTGATATTGTCTGTGCCTTAGCTGTTATCCCCTTTTAACGTTGGAACAGAGCCTAGGCAGCATCAGTTTGTCTCTGAGCAAACTACATTCTTCAGTGTTACTCTAGTAGACAGTCTAGGTCAGCGGTTTTTAAGCCATGTTGAGCCCTGAGAATTCCCTCAGAGGGCCTCAGGGGCTGCTTGCTGTATGGTTGGGGGAGGAACAATTGCGTCTTGGCCATTCTTTAACCCAATTGCCCTCTTTTCAAAATTGGAGTAAAATTTCCTTGGAAAAAGGGTTCCACAGCTCAAAAGGATTTGAAAATAGTTCTACGTTTCATCCTGTTTTTGCTGGCAAACTTTCCCTCCCTCTACCAGCCAGTCCTCACCCTCCAACCCTGTACGTACCATCATTTCATTCTCTTCTCGTCACTAAACCCTGGTTCACATTGGTTCTGAATCAGTTAACTTTGGCTCCAAAGTTTGATGATCCACTTGCTCAATACCAGCTTCTTCAAATTCCTATACATTTCTCTGAGCTGGGCAGGCTTAAGAATGACCCAACGAAGTGTGTTATAAGATGGAGAAAACTATTTTCCAGAACTCCAGCTGGGGAGTACTATGCGTGTTCAGAAGGAACACTTGAATTATCTGCCTGGAATAGTGATGGGGTGGAGTTTTCAAGACCCTGGAATCATGCAAAGGTAAATAGTTGATAATCTCTGTGCTAATAGGGTGTGCCTTGTTATCACAAGGGTTTTGTCCTACTGAGTGGGGCATGCAAGTTTTGGACAAAGGAGAGGAGACAGCTACTGGTGGTGGAGGCTTTTCTGGTACCCTCTGTTTCTCCTAAATGCCAAATAAAGTGATTTCAAGGGCTACCAAATGATTAGCCCACCAGGTCATTCATATGCCTTAGGATAGTCATGCTTCAGATTAAATGCATTAAATAATTTAAGGTACAATGTGACAATTTGAGGATCGTGTATTAGTTCTCTAATAATCTCCCATGAGATAAAAACAAAGGTCTCAACTTTGGCTACAATGCCCCTCACTTCTGTATCCCCTCCTGCCAATTCTCTGTTAGAGAAAATCTTCAGCGTGGGAGAAGTAAAAATGTCTGTAATAGCTCAGCTGCCATAAGGAACGGACCTGGCACAGAGATGAAGTAATGTCTGCCCAGGACAGTGGAAGTTCATTGATCCAGCTCTGCTCACCATCCGTGGATGAGTAACTGACAGATGTTGCAAAAAGACAAGGAGACAAGGCTGATTGGCAAGAGGCAGGAGTCACCCAACCTTAAAATAGAAACAGTGTGGCATCTGTTGGTTAAAATAAATTTCCAACCATGGACATTTTGCAGGTTGATGTTATACAGATTTGTAGTCATTAAAACCTTTTTTTTTTTTCCTTACAAAAAGTACTGGTTTTGTTTTGTCTTTTAACCATGTTAATCCACCTTAAGTATTGTTTTGGGCTTCTCAATTACCATACCTATGTCGTCTGGTAACAGAACACTATACCTTTTCAAAACCCTCCTACCTACATTCTCAGCCCATGAAGTTTGCCGATGGAAGGGGGGAGACAGAATCCCCCTTCTGGCTCTAGGACCATGTTGGTCACCGGCCTCACTTTCCTCTTGACCACGCTGATTGATTCAAAGACGGACATGTGACTGAGGCTGGTCCAGTTAAAGCTGTCTCTGGGAATTTTGCTGAAACCACCAGAAAAGGAGCAGTCTTTCCTTCAGAGATGATGATGGAAGTTAAGGATAATACAAACTTGGAGCTGCCTGGGGTGAGCTCTGATATAACATGGACAAAGTCTCTTTGAACATAAAGCAAACCCAAAGGAAAACTAGAGCCAAGAAACAGAGATAGCCCTCATGGCCCCTTTTCTGTCCTGGATATGAACCAATAATTCTCCCTTTTCCTACATTTTCCTTCTTTTCTCCCCTCCTTCCTTCCATTCTTTCCACTGTGTGTGTGTGTGGTCGGGGGGCAGGGGGGAGGGTATCACCAAAACATCCATTAGTTAGGGACTGGCTAAACAAATTATATTATATCCAAATAATGAAATACATGCAATAATTTAAAAGACTTTTGTAAAGCTACTTATGAATCGTTGCATTACTTAATATAGAAAAAAATAAGCAAAAACAACTGAAACCCTCATTGGGAAATGAGATAAATTAAGTATATTATATCCATACACTCAAATAAGCAACTGTTAAAATGAGTCATGTAGCTAATTGATTGACATTAAAAGATGGTCATGACATATTGTTGATTAAAAAAAGCAGGCTATGAAACAAGTTAAAAGAATACTCTTATTTTATAAAATTATGTAATTTGGGGTAAATAAATGTAGCAAACTCTTAAAATCAGCTAAATATTATTATTGGCATTTTAGGTGAGTTTTCCTATCATTTATTATTTTCTTTATTGCTTTGGTTATATGCGTATATATACTAGAGAGAGAAAATGAAAACTTTCTATTTTCTAGAAAAAAAAGAAAAATAGAGAAAGGAAGAAAGAAAAGGAGAGAGAATCTGAAGAGAAGCAATAGTGGGAGGGTCTATCATTTGAAGTTTGCCTAAATGATTCAGGAAGATTCAGGGAGGAGGTGGTATACCATCTCATGAATCTGAAAAAGGTATTTTCCAGGTGGACAGATCAGGAGAGTACATCCAGAAAGATGAACCAGCAAAGGTGAAGTTTCAAAAAAGTAAGAAGCCATGATGTCTTAAGGAATAAGTTTTTGGATATAGCTACATAACTGTCAGTAAATTAGCAGTTTACTCTTAATAACTAGGCCAGAGTCAATTAAAGTCAATGTTAACACAAGGAATTTCATATCAAGATTGTGTACGTGATATACAACAGAAAAGGAAAATACAATATCTCAAGGACACTGGTCTCTACACCCAATTGCTGACCACACCTCTCCTCTGAGGTCTATTAAATGTCTCTAACTTCACATGTTCAAAGCAAAACTCGTTCTCCTCCCCAAATATGCTCCTTCTCTATATTGTTTAATTTTGTGTATCAACTTGACTAGGCCGTAAGGTTCCCAGATATTTGACTAAACATCACTTGGGGTGTTCCTTTGAGAGCCTTTTTGGATACAATTAACTTTTTTTTTTTTTGAAGATTATATTTATTTATTTGAGAGAGAGAGCAGGAGCAGGGGTGGGGGGAGGGGCAGAGGCAGAGGGAGAAGCAGTCTCCTTGCTGAGCAGAAAGCCCCATGCAGGACTCCATCCCAGGACCCTAGGATCATGACTGAGCCAAAGGGAGATGCTTAACCTTAACCCACTGAACCACCCAGGTGCCCCTGGATACAATTAACATTTAAATCAATGGACAGTAAAGCAGATTATCCTCCCCAGGGTGGGTGGGCCTCATCCAATCAGTTGAAGTCCTGAATAAAACAAAAGGCTGGCCCCCCTGTAAGCAAGAGAGAATCTCTCCAGCCTTCACACTGGAATGCTGGATTTTTTCCTGCCTTTACATTTGGACTGAAGCACATTAGCCCTTCCTGGGTCTTGAGCGGCTGGCCTTGGGACTGAAGCTACACCATCAGCCAGCCTCTGCTCAAAACCCATTAATGGTCCCCATCTGATTTGGGATAAAAGCCACTGTCCTCTTCATGACTTGAAGACCCCTGCAGGATCTGACTGCCCCTGCTACCTTACTGGCTTGGTCTTCTACCACCACCCCACCCCACCCCCGTTCACTCTGTTTCCTTGACTCTTTGTCTGTTTTCTTATTTTTCTTCTTCTTCTTCTTTCTTTTAATAGGCCAGAATTCCCTCTGTTAAAACACTCAATTCCCAGATCTCCATAAGGTCCTGCCTCATTTCCTTTAGGTATGTCCCTCAGACCTTCCCTGCCACCCTGTATGAAATGATCTTCTCCACCACTTCCCTCCATCCTCTTACTCTTCTTTGAGGCATGTCTCACCAGCAGACATATAGTGCATCTTATTTTATCTTCTGAGTCTCCTCCTAGAATGCGAGGCCTATGAAACCAGACAATTGCCTTGCTCCTGTATCTTCTGCACGTGGAGCAGAGGCTGGCATGCAAGGAGGCACTCAATACCTATTTGCTGATGAATTTCTTTCCATACATTGAAGGAAACAAAAAGCTTTTGATGTAATCATAGTTAACAATTACTGATCACATACTACATATTAGGCACTATGCCATGCTTCTTACATATATTAACTCATTTAGCTCTCACAACAACCCTTGGGGGCTCAGAGCATTTCCTGAAGGAAAAAAAAAAGTGAGGTAGAGATAATTTTACTAATGACGTGCTGATATGGGATGGAACCTGGATTCTGGTCCAGGCCAACTCGAATCCACACTCAACGGCCAGGTCTCCCATTTAGAACATGCTTCTTGCAAATTCATTAGGAGATACTGAAGAACAAGCAAGGATGAAAAAGTCTATCCCCTAAATTTATCCTTCAGGAATAAAAAATATTTCCCACTATATAGTATCTCTACCAGTTCACAACTTAACAGCACAGGAGAGAGTAAACTCAAGGTGGAAAACTCAGGGGACTCTCCTGAAGTTCACATTGTGACACCCTTGAAGCAATTTGGTTGGGACTAACAAGGTAACAGGACTTGCTTGAAAACCTTTTTTGGGTCACACACACCTTGTAAAATTGGTAGGAGCTCCACAAGCCCATTTGAAGAGGCACACAGTCCTTTTGACCCTTGTAAATTTAGTCATTTTTGTACTCAACAAATATTTATAAGCACCATCAGGTGTCAGGCATGGTTCTAGGCACTGGAGGTATAGAAATATCTTTTTTCATGAATTTTCATTCCAATTGTAACAAAATGGAGCTTATGTATCGTAGTGACCTGGAGCTAAACTCTGTAGTCAGTCTTGGGTAGAAATCCCAGCCCTGCTGTTCTAGTTATATGACCTCGGGCAAGTTACATAACCTGTCTAAATCTCAGTTTCTTTGTTTATAAAATGGTAGCAACATTGATAATAAGATGTAGAACACAGGTTGGCCTGTAACAGGAAAAACATGAGATTACTTGATGCTTACTGAGCATTCAGAAATATACTATTTATGATGGTGAGAGTGGACTGATAAAAATCTTTGTAATTTTAAACATGGTTTTGTATGTATGAAGAACTTAGAGTTTTCCTACTAGTTTCTCTTTAAGTGACAAGAGCTTGTTCAAATTTTAGTGTCTTCAAAGACTGCAAGTTTAGCCCACAGTTTCAACCAGAATGCTAAATTTTGTGATGAAGTCATAAGGTCTTACACTCACAATTAGACATCATAATAGGGCTATTAAAAGAATTCTGATTCATTAATTCGTTCATTCTTTTTTCCTTCTGGGGTTATCTGGGAAAGCTGCCCATTTGCAGAGAGCTCCTTTGGCTATCTTCCTTTGCCTTTCAGAGCCCTCAAAACCAAGTTCTTAAGTACCTCATAATGGGTCCATGAGATTGTTGATTTTGTTCATCACATGTCAGAAGTAACAATTTTTATACTACTAATAGACTATTACGAAGTATAAGGGATATCTCAGGTGGTTTCTGAATGGACTAAATATTCGTATTTATTTATAGATTCTTCTGCCTTCATGGTCATTAGACCAGGAGTTTAAATCCATAAATTTGAATCCTAGCCTGGTACTAATTAACTGTTTGATCTTGACTTCATTGATGCTTTGGTAGTTACCTATCTGTATCAGAGAGCTATTGTCTGGGGCACCTGAGTGGTTTAGCTGGTGGAGTATCTGACTCTGGATTTTGGTTCAGTTCATGATCTCGGTGTCCTGCAATTCATCCCCGCACTCAGCGGGGAATATGTTTGCGGATTCTCTCTCCTCCTCTCCCTCTGCCCCTGCTCATGTGCTTGCTCTCTCTCTCTCTCTCAAATAAATAAATAAATCTTTTTTTTTTAAAGAAAGCTATTGTCCATATCATCTTCCAACTCTAAAATTGTACACTTGCCCACAAAAAAACTAATCAACAAGAAACCTATCCCCTCCTTGGTCCATGGAGCTGAATGTGAGAACATGGAGACCTATTAAGGAACAGGTGAGCACAGGGTCTCTTGTACTTCAGGTTATAAGCCCCATACAACAAGTCAGTAATAAGGGTTAAAGTAATAACGTTCATACATCTTTCTTTAAGCGTAAATCCATGTCATGGCTGCATTCATTTCCTTGAGAAATGTCTGAATAATATTGGGCGTTCTAAACCTATTGAACACACAAATGCTATTATATCTAACACAATGTACAAAAAGTTGAAAGTTAAGTCTTCCCTTGTTGGTTCAGTGACTCTAACCAATCCCATGGCACTTTTAGTTAGAATCAATATTAGACTTAAGACTCAGTTCAAACCAGCACTTCAGAGGAGTCTGGTCTTCAGATGACAAGTTATCATCTGGCACATAATTTTTTGAGGACTTTGGGATCCTTTGAGATAAAAGGGACACTTTCAGTCTGAGCTCCCGATGAAACAGAATTAACAAAATGTCCTTGCTTAAAACAATTCCACCCTTGGAAAACAAAAGAGCTCACCCAGGACAATTGGCTATATTTTGCAGATTGAAAGGAATCCATTGAGTAAACGTTTTGGTGCTAACATCTTCCTCGTGAGGAAAACGCTTTCTAACTTTCCTTTGGGTTCTCCCAGTCAGATTCCTTTGCACAGAAGGAGTCTGAGTGTTTTCTGAAGGGAGGTTGGTTGTTAATTGTGGCTAAGCCAGTAGTATTCTGGATCCACTGAGCTCTTAATTACTGTCCTCCATGAGCCAAGCAAATTAACCTGGGTCCATTGCTCTGCCCGAGAAGAAATAAGGAAGAAGTGACTATATTTTTGCATGTCTGTTACCTTACAGTGTGATTTTCCTTGGAATGTGTGTTGCAGTGTATGTTTGCTGCAGATAGATGGCTGATTCCCCGAGCTTGATTCAGTGGGGTGCTAAACAGAAGGTAAGACATTTTAAGAATCCTCATCACGGCAGAGGAATTATTTTTACGTAAAATAGGCATTCAGTTTATGAAAAATTATAACTTAGTAAGGTAGAATAAATTTAAAGCATTTACCCTCTTGAATATTTAGCTGGTCACAGTCCTGAATTGTCCTTACCTCCAGACGTGACTGTGGATACTTATGCAGTCGAGTAGCTATTTACAGGAACCAACTAAAAATGAACATCCTTATGAGCAAGTAGATGAGACAAAGAACTGATGAGAAATTTTAGGAAAAAACGCATCCTTTAAAATTAAAAATCTTAATAGAAGGGATAAAGTCAAGACTGAAATTAGTGAAAAAGAGAATTGGAAAATAGTGCTGGGGAATTCACTCCAAAAGCAGCATAAGGAGATAAAAACTATGAAGGAGAAGTTGAGTCATGAATAATAGATGGAAAGGCTCCAAAATAAATCTATAGGAGTACCGGGGGAAAGCACATGAAAGAGAAAGAGAGAGAAACAATATTTGGAGAGAAAATGGTGGAAAATTTTTCGCAATTGAAGACCTCTCCTTGAAGTAAGAGTTCACAACAAATTCCAAGCAACATAAATAAAAATAAATCCACATCGTAGGGAAACTGTAAAATATCAAGGGCAAATTGGACAATCCTAAAAGCTACCAGAGAAAACTGACATGTTGCCTGTAAAAGAAGGACAATCAGGCAAGCAGCAATCTTCTCATCAGCACTGAGAGATAAAATAACTATTCAAACAGCCAAAGGAAAATATTTCCTACCTAGCTAAATTCTCTCATTGAATTTAATCTATCATACAAAAGAATGACAAAATAGACACTTCACCCATGGCAGAGTTTACCCCTCAAAGACCCATTATTAACTTGAATATAAAGAACAGGGGCTAATAATATTATAACAATAGCTAACACTTTACATACACCGGCTGTTCTTAATGTTTACTATAGCCCTATGTGGTAGATGTGTATTTTTACCCCATTTCACAATGAGGAAACTGGGATTTGGAAGAATTAAGATCTCGTAGCTAGTAAGAATCAGGATCTGAACCAGGCAAGCTAAGGAGGCATTGGGTGAAAGAAATAATAATAAGCAAAAAAGTTGAGAAAATAAGTGGATATATTTTAATTAACCATTGACTATAATAATAAACTTTCTATGATTAAAAGAAGAAAACACTGAAGCTCTACATAATAATAATGGCAGGACTTGTTCTCTAAGTGTCTCGGCCATGCTAAGACCCTCAGTGTGTTCAGGAGAATGGTCATCAATAATAATTTAAAACTTTCTATAAATATGTGTAGTTACATAGTTTAAAAATGTAAGGGTAACAGCAAGGATAGAAATATAATTTATAGCTTCAAGATCAGTGAAGAAAATTAAAAGTGGAATAAAGACATTTATCAATTCTGCAGAAAGCAAGAAAAGAAGAAGGAAAACTATGATAAGGAAAAGAATGTAAAAGAAGAACAAAATAAAGACAGTAGTAAAGACATATTCAAATATATCACTAATCAGAATAAATAATTGTGAAATGAAATTTGTATATTAAAGGAACTTACTATTATATTTTTTAAAATTAGCAAAGAAACTTTATTATCCAAGTTTCATATCTGCCTCCTACAGATTAGTATTGTTTTAATCAATGATACATTGAGAAGACTCAAAGGGTGTGTCTTGTATTACTTATTTAAAAACCTATATTTAAAAATTGAGACTTGTGTTTATATAACCATGATGATAAGGAAAATTAAAACCCAGACAGATGGATATTTATAAAAACTGATATTTCAGGAAAGGGCTTGAAGTAAGAAGTCCTGTCCAACTGTTTCTTTAATTTGGGAACAATTATTTTAGAAAAGAGTTTGTCCTAATTGTACTCTAAACTATGTCAAAGGGAAAACTTTGGGCAATCTTCAAACTTTCTTTCACCCAAAATTTTAGATGGATTGCTTCCCAGAATGATTTTCTAATCAACATTGTAGGAAATCTTCTTGTTGAAAAAAGGCCAAATGTCTACATACTTCTTAAAAGTTGAATGAACTTCTTAATGTATTAATGCAGATGACATCCTGTATTTAACACACCAAACCAGAAAGAATAATTTTTATTGTCCATGTGCTGTATGAATATGAAATTAAAATGTAATTCTCGTTGATCAAAACTTTAGATTCCATGTCATGATTAACTCCAAGAAGACAGATTTCTGCATCTTCTGTGGAAAATGTACTCTGCAGTAGTAACAACATTCTCATAGTAACAACATTCTCAGAGTTTTCAGGTTGTCATTATCGTGCTCTTTTTGATTGCAAAGTGCAAGAGGTTTCTGAACAAATTGCCTTCACATTGAGAGCTTCCTGCAATCAGTACAGAAAACTGTTTCAGCATCTAGGGCTTCCCCCCCCCCCCCCCCGCTATTCCTTTTAAGCCACACCTACTTCCTCTCTCACCCATCCGTAACCCCTGGCAACCACTGATCTTTCTCTATCTGTATAATTTTGTTATTTCAACAGCATATATAAATGAAATAATTCAGTATGTAACCTTTTTTTCTCACCCATCATGATTCTCTTGGGTTTCATCCAAGTTACGACGTTTATCATATTTTTTTACCTTTTCTTGGTGAGTAGTACTCTTCTTTGGCATAGATATACCACAGTTTATCCATTCACCCGCAGAAGGACAATTGGATAGTTTCCAGTTTGGGGCTATTATGAATAAAGCTGCTATTAACATTCATGTACAAGTTTCTGCATGAAAGTAAGTTTTCATTTCCCTGTGGTAAATGTCCAGGAGCACAGTTGCTAAATTATGTGATAAGTACATGTTTACTTTATTGGAAAAGCCAAATAACTTTCCGGAGTGAATGTACTATTTAACATTCCTACCAGCAATGTATGAGTGATCCAGTTTCTCTGCCTTCTTGCAGCATTTTGTGTTGTCATTATTGTTAATTTAATCCATTCTGGTAGGTATGTAGTGATATCTTGCCCGTTTAATGTAAATTTCCATAAGGCTAATGAAATTGCCTATCATTTTATGTGCTTACTGGCCATCTGTATGTTCTGTCTGGTGAAGTGTGTGGTCATGTCTTTGGCCCATTTGCTAATTTGATAATTTATTTACTATTGTACTTGGAAAATTCTTTATATTTTCTGGATACAAGTCGTTTGTCAGATATAGGCTTTGCAAATATTTACTCCCAAGTCGTATTTGTCTTTTCATCCTCTTAAGAGTCTTTCCCAGAGCAAAAGTTTTTAATTTTTATGAAGTCCTTAGTAATAGCTTCTCCTTTTATGGATTTGTGCTTTTGCAACTTTGTCAACAATAAGCTGAGTCTATTTCTGCGGGACTCTTTCTGGGTTTTCTATTCTGTTCCATGGATCTATGTGTTTATCCCTTCACCCATGTCACACAGTTTTGATTACTATAGCCATCCAAGTCTTGAAATTGGGTAGGCTGATTCCTCCTACTTTATTCATTTTTGGTTTTGGTTTTGATTTGTTTTTTTTTTTTTCAGAATTATTTTAGGTATTCTAGTTCCTTTTTCATTTCCCAGAAGTTTTAGGTAATCTTAACTATGTCTACAAAAAACCTTGCTGGTATTTGTATTTTCTTTTATTATTATTATATTAAACTTGGGAAAATTGATACCTGTTTTGTGTTGAGCCTTTATTCCATGAGCACAATATGTCTCTCCATTTATTCAGATCATCTTATAATTTTTATCATACAGATTCTATACATTTTTGTTAGATTTATACTTAAATATTTAATATTCTTTGGAGCATTTGTAAATAGTATTGCGTTTTTTAGAATTTCATTTTCTACCAATTGGCTGTTAGTATACAGAAATGCAAATGATTTGGGCATGTTGTTCTTATGTCCTGCTATTTGCTGAACTCACTTATGACTTCCAGGTTTTGGTGGTGGTGATGGTGGTGGTGGTGGTGGTGGCAGAGTCCTTTGGATTTACTAGCTATGTGATCATGTTATCTGAAAATAGAGACATTTTTATTTCTTTCATTCAACATACTGTATTTTTAAAAAGTTAAGTTCTGTGCTTGGTTCAAAATACATAGCTTAAGAAGATTCTGAAAATTTGAAAACAAATAATGGAACAAGATATGCTAGGTAAATACACACGCATACTCCAAGTGTTAGAGATTTTTTAATATTGGAAAAACTAGAATATAAGCAGTAATAAAGGTAAAAATAGGATACTACATAAGTACCAATTCCCCAAGAATATGTAATTTTCATAAACTCTGCAACTAACTACATGGTCTTGATATCAGTAAAGAAAAACTGACAATTACAAAGGCAATTTTACAAAATATGGTATGATCTTTGAGTACACTTATATTAAAAGCTAATTAATCAGAAAAAATTGCAATGAAATAAAATTTTGAACAATAAAGTTAAGTTTGCATTAATGTGGGTACACACACACATACACACACACATCCCACATCCAAGTAATAGAAAGTATACTTTAATCAAATACTAGAGGAACTTGTATAAAATGAACCATACAACTGGGGTTACAAATTTTAAAGTCAAGTTGCTATAAAGACCACAGTCTCTTGTCAGGGTACATTTAAATTAGAAACAGATAATAAAAAGAAAATTGAAAAAGCACGTATGTTTGGAATATTAAAGATACACTTAAATATCCAATGATGAGGTAGGAAATCACAGTGGAAATAATAAAATATTTAGAAATAAACACTATGAAATTACCACCTGTCAAAAACTGAGATAGGCTAAAATGGTACTTAAAGATAAGGTTAGCCTTAAATTCAGTATTAAAAAGATAAGAAAACTGAGAATAAGTGAGCTAGAATAACAGAGTAAACCTGGATAGAGTGAAAGGTAGGAAATAATAATAATAAAGCTGAAATTAATAAAATAGAAAACAAAGAAATAAAAGAAAAAAAAGAAAATCCAAAATCTGTTCTTTTAAGCTATTTTAAATCTAATTCTTTGAATTGGGAAATCATTCACATGCTTCAAAATTCAAAATGTATGAACTGGTATATAATTAAAAACTTTCTTTTCATTTCTTTTGAACGGCCACCTAGGTTCCCTTTGAAAAACAACCAATATTATTTCCTTTCTCATCTTTCCAGTGATAATTTTTATACAGTAAGCCAGTATACACAGTATATAGTACCCCCATACTTTTCAGATCTTTAGCAAGACTTGAGTAAGAGAGAGAGAGAGAGAGGGCACAAACAATACTGAGAATGAAAAAAGGGACATAACCATGGATGGGGTAGAGATTCTTAGCATCTTAATTAAATATTATACCAATGATTTTTCATACATAAGCCAATAAGCTGGAAACCCCAAATGAAGTAGATGATTTTTCAGAAAAATATAAACTACCTGGGTCAGTCGAGTTCCAGTCAGGAAAACAGAACTTCTCCAGTTAGTCTAGTTAGAGACTTTTCATACAGGAGACTTGCTACAAAAAGAAAACTTTAATCAAAACACAGGTGGTGAAGCAACCATACAAAGAGTTCTGTTAGGAAAATGTTACCACCACTCGGCCTGGAGGGACTGGGGTGGGGGGCGGTGGGAGGTGGGGGGAATTGGCATCACTGGAGTGTTAGAACAAGATCACGGATGGGAGCTGGATTTGTGGCAGAGGCAGAAAGGGAGCCAGAACCCCAGAAGAGACCACCACTGCTGGAGGAAAAGATAAGACTTAGGACAAAGAGTGAGGCTTCTCCCTTCCTCCTAGCCCTTAGTCTGCTGCCAGGGCTTACAGTTGACCCAAAGTAGTTAATTGGATAGAGAATCTCAGAAATGTAGTTTGCAACAGGAAAGCAGAAAAATGATCTGAGAGCAAATAAGAAAAAAAATGACATCCTAAAAATTAACTCTAGGAAAAAACAATAAACCAGTAACCATTAAAACAATGAGATCTGCAAGTAAAATATTTTCAAAACTCTCCCTTGCCTGCTTATCTCCAAAGATCTGGACCCAGACAGTTTTACAAGAATTAAGCAGATGACCCTAGTATTATGTAAGTTATATTAGATAACTTAAAAATGGGAAAGTTATCCCAGTTATTTTATGAAGCTGCTATAACTTTGAAAGTAAAACTAGAGAGGGATAGCATAAGAAAAAGATAATCATAAAACAATCTCATTTCATTTATGAACACAGGTAGAAAAATCCTACGTGAAATAAAAACAAGTTAAGTTCAACATACATATATGTCTGTCTTTATATAAATAATACATCATAATTAAATGGAATTTTCCCATCATGCAAGGATGTTTCAACATCATCTAATATATAAAGGTAATCAGCATTGTCAGATTGAAAGAGAAAAATCATTCTCAACGAATGCAAAAAAAAATATGTTGGGATAAAATAAAAGATTTAAGATTTTTAAAAAATCTTAATGAATTATGAATAGAAGGGAATTCCTTAAAATTTTTTTCTAGGCCCGCTCTCTCCACTTCATCACCTAATATTTTATCCTCAACCCAACGAAATCGGGCCATAACCTTTACCATTTCACTGCCAAATTTAGTGGAAAAATTGTTATTTTAGTTTCTTAGCAGCTTTTGACACAGAGGATCTCTCCCTCCTTGCGATCGTTTCTTCCTTTGGGCACTATGACTACACATCCCTGGTTTTTTCACTTAAATCAGCGGTCATCCATTGTCACCCTTATTTGCTGGTACCACCATATCTTTCTGATATGTAAATGTTAAAGAACCCCGTGTTCAGCCTTCCATACTCTTTATTTTCCCTCTTCTGTTTATACTTGCCATCCTGAGTGCCTTCAAACACTACATGTGCACTGATAACATCCTAAGGCATATCCAGCTCCAAACCCTTTGTTGACATCTTCACGGAACGTAAAACAACTATCTCAAACCTACCTTGTCCAAAGCAGAGCTCTTGGTTTCCCTTCTTCCCCTGCCAACATCTAACACTTTTCCTCTTACTCTGCAAAGGAAACTCCATCTTACCCGTTGCTCCAGCCAGAAATGCATGGTCATCCTTACCTGCTCCCTTTTCCTCTACTTTGCCTCCATCATTCAGTCTTGTTGCTTTTATCTTCAAATACTTCTTTAATTCAATCAGTTCTTACCCCCTTCACAGCTACCAACACAGTCCAAGCCGGCATAATCTCTTATGCAATTGACTGCAATTGCTTCCGCATTGGTCTCTCAGTTTCCCATCTTGTTGCCCTATAGTCAATCCTGCTAACAGCAGCCAGAAAGAACTTCTTAAGACGTAATTCAATTCAAATCATGTCCCTTCTTATGATGCCCCTGAGTCTTCTATCAGTGCTCGGAATAAATCCCAAACTTCTTGCCATCACCTACGTGGCCTGCCAATACTGCCTCGGTGACCTGTCTCCTACAGTTCTCCCTGTTGGCGTCCTTCTAGTCACACTGCTCTTTATCCGATTCTTGGACACACTAGGCTCATGCCTTTTTAAAACATTTCTTCTATTGCTCCCTGCATAGACTGCCTTTCTCCCAGCCCTTCACATGATCTGTGATATTCAACCAGATTCCCTTTAAAGGGTCTTGTTACATCACCTTCTAGAATCTCGGTGAACAGCCTGCAGTGATGGCCTCTTTAACCTTGGCTGAAGAATGCCACCTTGTTCGCGGTTGTGCTATTTCCTGAGATAGCCGTATCTAATGCCTGATCCTTGCAAGGGTATAAAGGCCAAGTCCTCCCGCTCCCACTTATTCTAGCTCCTGGATGGGATGATTGCAACCCTAGAGCTCCCTATCAAAATGGACAAGGCTGTTGTTGGACCTGCACTGCAACCCAACTCTCTCTGCCCACTCTTCTTTGCTTCTTCTCACTCCCACAGGTGTTGGTCCTAAGGGCACTTCTTAATTCATGATCTGCACACTGATTTCTATCTCAGAGCCTGCTAAGTGTAACGCACATGGCTTATTCAGTTGTCTGCTCTCATGTGAATTTCTCCGACAGGCCTTCTCTGAACACCCTATCTAAAATAAGCATTTCCCTACCACTCTATTTTTCTTTAAATCATGTATCAATTCCTGAAAAATGTGTGTGCACATGTGCAGATATATATATTTCTCTCACTATCTTATAAGTACCATGAAAAGCTTTGTCATATTTGCCATTCCATTCTCATTGCTTAGAAAATTTTCTGGCACAGAGTAAGATCTGAATAAAAATTGTGTTGAACGAAAGGCTAAATGAAACTGATAATGGGTATCAAAGATTAAAAAAAAAATAGAAAACCTTTTCTTAACTCTGCCATTTTAGAATTTTAAAGAAAAAAAGTACAAGGTATCTGGTATTATCCTACTGCTTAATAGTCAATAAGATGAAAATAATGAATAGAGAAATAAGAACTGGAAAGGATGAAATAAAATTAACTTTCTAGGTAAACTTCATGAATGTCTATGAAAAGAAGTGTCAAAAAAGTGTCAGACTACATATTCAAATTAAAAAGAGAATCCAGCCTTTGCCAAATACAGTAGATATAATATGAAAATACAGCTCTATAGCATTTCTATACATAAGTAATAATCAATTTGAAAATATGGTAAACAAGATCATTTATAAGATTAATAAAAACTGTAAGTACTTAGGAATAAGTATAACAAAGGTGTATAAGACATTTTGAATTTACAACTTACAAAAGATTTGTTGACAAACATGAAAGAAGATTGAAAAAACATGAAATGCTATGATCATGGATAAGAAGACTTAATACAGTGAGAAGTCAATTTCTTCCAAATTCATCTTCTAAAAGTAAACACAACTCCAGTGAGAATTGCAATAGAGTGTTTCATAGAACTTGACAAGCTAAACCTAAAATTTATTTGGGAGAGTAAAGGGCAAAAATGAGCCAAAATAAATTTTAGAACAACAAAATGGGAGAATCCTGACCCAATATCAGACAGGAATATTTAAGATAGCATAACATTAGGGGAAGGAGAGACAAACTGATGAAACAAAATATAAACACACAGAAATTGGACTATGGAAAACTTGGATGAAGGATGAACTAGGATGAAGGTTGCATCACAAATCAATATCAATATCTGATAAGTCAGGCTACCACAGTTCATATGGAAAAGAAGTGAGTCCTACCTCACACCACACACACACACACACACACACACACACACACTTCTGATGAATTACAGAGTTAAATGTAAAAAAGCAAAATTTTGAAAGAAAATATGATAGTTTTATTATGACAAATCAGTGTAGGGAAGGATTTGTTAAATAAGACATAGATTCTAAACTATAAAGAAATGCTGATCAATATGATGATATCTTAATTTTAAAATTTAACATCAAGGAGCACCTGAGTGGCTCAGTAGATTAGGCATCTGTCTTCAGCTCAGGTGAAAGCTTCCTGTTCAGTGGGGGACCTACTTCTCCCTCTCCATCTGCCTTTCCCCCTGCTTGTGCACACTCTCCCTCTTTCAAATGAATAAATAAAATCTTAAAAAATAATAAAATAATAAAATTTAACATCAAGAGCAAGAACAACCTCAGAACAATAATAACAAAAGCCCAACAGATGTAAAAAGCAAACTATAGACTAGAAGAAGACATTTGCCATGAATCAAACTCATGAAGAATTAGTAAGACAAGCAATCCAATAGACAGATGGGCAAAAGATATAAACAGACACTTTTCAGAAGAAAACTGAGTGATCAATAAGCATATATTAAGATGGTCAACCTTACTAATAATCAGGACAGTGAAAATAAAAATGAGATGCCATTTCATACCTATTGAATTGGAAAGAATAAAAAATCTGACTGTAATCGAGACTCTCTCTTGTTTCTGTCAGGGTGACAAAAACAATTTGAATAGCAAAGTTAAAATGTTTGTATTTTACCATCCAGTGATCCCATTCCTAGGAAATATTCTTTAGCGGAGAGAAATCTTACACAAGGACTAATGTACAAGAAAATTTATTGCTGGATTATTTGTAGTAGAAAAAATATTGGAAACCACCCAAATAACCTCCAATATATAAGAACAACTGTATAAATTGTCAAATACCGTCAGGTAGTGAAGTACTGTACACCTGTGAAAATGAATGACCTAAAGTTCCATGTTTCAATGTGGATAAAGTTTAAAAAAACAGAATGCTAAAAAAGTAAGCTAGAGAATGTATAGAGTATAATAAAGTTTAGGAACAACAACAACAACAAAAACCAAGGCTATGTGTTGTTTATGTTGTATACTAAGTACTTATAGATCTAATCCATTATAAAACCATTCATTGGAATGCCACACAATAGTTTTTCATCAGGGAAGGAATAAAAGTGATATGGTTGGAAAGGGGTTCGCAGAAAGCTTTAACCATATTTATATTGTTTTATTTCTTTTAAGAAAAGATTGGATCTAACTATGACAAAATGTTGGGATTTGTTAAAACTCAATGCTAGGCATAGAAGTCTTCATTATATCGTTCTTTATACTTTCATGTATGCTTGAAATCTTTTATTTAAAATATTTAAATTATAAGATATTTCAAAATCAAGAAAAAGAAAGAGTATCAAAAGGTTTGTTTTTTTCAAAATTGTCCAAATACCCACAAATAGGAAACTAGTTAAGCAAATGTTAGTACAAAATGAATTATTATGCAAATATACAAAATATTTTATATTTCTACAATACAGAATGATGACTAAATATTTTATTGAATGAAAAAGGTTACAAAATGTTATGTATAGTATAATTTCATATGTACATAATATCATATATATCAGAAATGTTAAAAATTTTTAAGTGATTGTCTATGGTTATATCTAGATAAGTATCTTTGCTATTTTTCTCTATTTTTTGATCATGTGTATTTTTATAAATACGGTAAAACTATTAAAATAGTGCTTCAGAATCCATCTACTATAGAACAATATATTAAAATGGAAAAGAAATAACCATTTAATTATATTTTCATTTATTTTTTTCAGTGTATAACACTAAGTACCAGCACAGCTGCAATTAAATTTTACCCTCAATTACTGACATTAGTCATGTGAATCAGCATCACATATTTTGAAAACTAATCTGGCAATATGTAACAATAACAGTCCCATAACAGGGAGTTATCCCAAGGAATTAATCAAAGATACACCCAAGAATGTACAAGCAAGGATGTTTTTGTTATAGCATTATGAAGAATGTTGAAGAACAGGAAACAACCTAGATGTCCAAGGAGAGGGGATGACTCAATAGGTAACAGTATGTATAATACTAAGTCACACACATATTTATGTAACAACACATAAATACTAAGTAGCCAATAAAAAGCCTATGTTTGAGGAATACCTAATAATATGAAATATGCCCACGAATAAAAGAAGGCTATAAGGTATACTCCAAATTTTGTCTTACATAAATTTTCAAGACTAGGAAGAAACACACCAAAATTTAACAGTAGTTATCTCTGAGTGATGAGATGATCAGTGATTTTTACCTTTAAATCTATTTCTGTATTTTCTAAATTTTTTTTTTTCATTTTATTTATTTATTTATTTATTTATTTTTATTTTATTTTTTTTTTTTATTTTTTATTTTTTATTCTAAATTTTAACAAACATGAATTTAATGACCTGAAAAAACCCTGCTTTTAATTTAATTTTTATTTTTAAAAAGATTTTGTTTATTTATTTGAGAGAGAGAGAGAGAGAGAGAGAGCTCAAGTAGAGGGGAGGGACAGGAGGAGAGGGAGAAGCAGACTCTGCTGAGCAGGGACTTCCCTGATGCAACCCTTCATCCCAGGACAGAGCAAAGGTAGTCGCTTAACCAACTGAGCCACCAAGGTGCTCCCAACCCTGCTTTTTTTTTTTTTTTTTTTAAAGATTTTATTTATTTATTTGACAGACAGAGATCACAAGCAGGCAGAGAGGCAGCAGAGAGAGAGAGGAGGAAGCAGGCTCTCCGCGGAGCAGAGAGCCCGATGCGGGGCTCGATCCCAGGACCCTGAGATGATGACCTGAGCGGAAGGCAGAGGCTTTAACCCACTGAGCCACCCAGGCGCCCCTCCCAACCCTGCTTTTTAACAAAGAAAATACTACATCCCTGGGCCTTTCTCATCTCAGCTCTTCATCTCACTGTCCAGCCCAGGCGGCACTAGTCAGGGAGCACGTAGAGATCCCTGGGTGCAATCCGCAGCAGGTAACTACAAACCACCATCACAACCCTTGGCCAAACTCTCTTTTCAGAAACGTCTGCAGAAGTAGAAGTGCACGGGTCAACAAACAAAAAGGGTTAGCGAAGGATCGACATTTTATTCCTCGATCTTGCCCAAGTAGGTAAATAGTCCTAATTATCCTTTGCCCCAGGTTGATCAGCCATCGCGCCATCCTGAACTGGTTCACGACATGAACAGAGAGCATTCGTTGCCCCAGGGGAAGGGTTAAACTACAAGAAAAGAGGGGTGGATTAAACAAGGAAGAAAAACTCCTAACATGTCATAAAATATACATGCTATTTCTAATTTATTCCTGTTCATTTGAGCAACGCATCAAATGTGTTCCTAACATTTCTGGTAATATGGTGTCACTGTCCCGCTAATAAAGTGTGTCTGTAACTCTCATTTGGACTTAGTGAATTACTGCTTTACTTAATGAAAAAAAAAAGATAAATTGTATTTGATTTGTATTTATTAATTTCTACGAATTTGGAATAGGACATTTATGAAAGCTTAGGCACATAATTTCTCTTTTCTTTAATTTATGGCTGGGGAACTGTTTAAATATAATTTTAAATGATGCATAAAATGTTTCCTGACATATTTGTTTTCTGAATTTCCAACATGCATATTTGCCATTTCTATATGACGAACGAACACTGCCTTAAATTGTGGAGAAAGAAAAATGTTACCTGTTTGGGATTCTTTTATTAAATCTTAGCTCTTGTATTTTGGTGGCAGCAGGCTGAGTTTCCTGGAGGCTGATAAGTTTAGTTGCAATTACGATCTGGTTCCTGCTAACTCGATTTGATAGGTAAGGCTTTGCAGGTGTAGCAATCATCAATTTGGTGCAAAACCTCAGAACAAAGTCTAAAAATAGATGTCACTTTGATAATATTTTGGGGGGAATAGAAGAAGTTAAATAACAGATGAGGTATGTTTCTTAAAGAAAATCATTATTTCTCAGGTTGTTTCCTAGGCATAAAACAACTTTGATCACAAAATAGGTATTTTTCTTCATACTTAATTTCTTCAGAACAATTCTGTTTTTCCTGTTCTGTATTTCGGTCACATTAATCTGTAACTTCTTTGAAAGCTGCACATACAGCTATTGTTCAGATAAGGTTAACATTATGAAATTTCAATTTTGAATTTTTCAAATAAGCGCACGCCTCCCGTGGTGCTTCGCTTCCTTCAGAGTAAGAGTCGACTATTTATTTTGCTTCATTTTTTAATCAAAAAATATTTGAAAAAAAAGATCACTCTTTCCCGAGCCATCCGCGAATAAAAAAATTATGGAGAGGCTCAGAGTGCTGCTCTTCTACTGACTTCTGTCATTAAAACAGATGTTCTCTATAACCTTGACCAAACAACTCCATCCTCTAATCAGAAAGGAGCAGACTTGTTTGTGGATTTATGATAGATGTCTGTGCCAGAGCTTGGAAGACTGTCTAGGACTGTGGGCGCTTACAGACTCGTTTTTGTGCTGATATTTGGCTTATAATTCTTATTTTAATTTGTTGTATATACTTTCATCCAAACACGGTTTTCTTTTTTGAAAAAAAAAATCTTCTTATTAATTGGGTATTTCCAACATATTCATCACAATTATGAGTAGCTATAGCTTTAAATATATGACGGACTTGCTGATGTCAGCCGCTAAAAACTAATGCTGCTGATATCAGCTGACAGGACACTAATTACTAGTTATGTGGCCATTGCCTGCTTAAGGAGCTATGCAGTGAGTTATGATTTCGAAAAGCTGGAGAGCACAGGGCTGATCTGGGAAGAGATATCTAATATGAAAATACCGCAGAAGTTCTCAGATTGATCCTCATGACAGAGATCTGTCTAATTAGGAAGTGTCTATTTTAATACGAAACCACAAAAAAGCCCAGCTGGAAAAGAAGAATTTATAGGAAGACCCAGAGCCATCACTAGTCCGGCTGACAGTAAATGCAACCTAAGCATGTTTCTCAGCGTTTCATCAATAGGGGCTATAGGACAATTACTCCCTAACAGACAATCTATCTCATCATATCAAGAGGGAGGGTCTTCATAGGTGATCTGTATGGAGAGCCCCTATTCAACACCGCCTGTCTTGCCTTCAGAGTTGAGGCCTGTCTAGAAGCGAGACGCTTGCTAAATGATCACTGAGAAGTTAGCAGAACTGGCAAGGTTCTGTCCTTGGGTGATTAAGGGAGTCACTCCGTTCTGAGATCCAGGAGAGGCATGACAATGGAGAGAGTGGGGGCGTTTCCTTCAACTGAAGAATTAGCTTGGTAAATTCTGCTGTGAAACCCCAAACTTTTTGAGGACAAGACCTCAAGCATGCTCCCAAGTTTATATTCCGTGTAGGTACATACAGTAAACACCGATGGGACTGACTGACCCTGAAAAAATTAGAGTTTTCCTGGGAAGCTACAAAATTAGAAATCTGGCCACCTGCTTGCCAAACACAGGAGGACACCAAAACTTCACCGAGCTGTCTCTCTGGAGGGGTTCTTAAGGCTATGTCTGCACCACAGTTTCGAAACATTTTTTGTGGGACTGAAACAAGGTATGCAGGTGTGGGCACTGGTCTTCACTCCTCTGGGGCTTTCCTTCTTTTCTGGCCTCTGTGTCTGTGTCTTCCGTTGGTATGCAGGGTTTCACAGACCAGCCTGCTGAGTAGGCTGTTAATGAGTCATGCCTGCTCCGTGGCTCAACTTTGGCACAGTCTCAATCTCCAGGAAGAGAGACAGAACAGAGGAGAAAAGGGGGTTTTGAAAACACTTGCTTAGGTGGATACACGTTTTATTGCAGAAGAGGTAATAGGTGACAGATCATCTGAGGCTATTCCAGAAATACCAACAAATTGATTTCACACATGTTTGAGTCTTGATTCCAGAATGTGAAGGCCCGGACTGAGCCACAGGATCGGATGGAAACAGGATGGCCATCAGGCCAAAAAGAATGGGGAGTATTCAGTGTCCGGCTTGCCTGTTGTGCAGCTACGTGACTGCGAACACTGCAGATTTCTCATCTATGAAAGAGCTCCCTGTGTCCTATTGCTGTGGAGTGGAGCAAATAAAGTCATAACTGTAGCAATCCCAGCGCGATGCTGCCCACCATGGGTGTCCTGGAACCATCACTGCCTTTGCCCTTTGTCTTAGTTTGGCTTTCCACCACAGCAGACTCTGAAACACAGATTCCAGGACCTGGATGTTCTCGAAGAGTTGAGAAGTGAGGTGGGGATTGGGAAGCAACAAGGGTGTGTCATTAAGCTAGATACCAGTGTGGGTGACTGAAACTTAACCCTGCTGGGAAACGGTGGGGTACAGACCTCATCATTATCCCCCTGAAGGAGGAGAGTGCTGGGGTATTTATATACCTATTCCTACAACTCATCGGTTGAAGACTCCTGGGAGGGGAGTAGATTAATTACCAGGCAATTCCAGCCTGCTGTGTGCCTTCTGCTGTTCTGCAGGGTTGGGGAAGCCCTCAGCACAGAGACTCAGTTCTGACAGCTAGGAGTCAGCTGAAGAACCTGAAATTTCCCAAAGGTGTGGGCAGGGCAATGACATTCCAGTGTCTTAGGAATACTAAGACATCTAAAACATGGTAGTTTCCATCAAGAAGCCACCAATCTAATAAGGTAGAGAGAACAGTTGAAGCTTCAAAGGAAAAGGTGTGTGATGCCAAGATGTCTGCAGTTTCCAGGAGCAATCAGCACCTGGATCTGCCCGGGGTGGTACTCACTACCTCAGAGCCTCTGGCTCTTAGCCTTGAGTCTGAGCTGTCAGCATCCACAGGGTGAGTTCTGAGGAGCTGTCAGGTTCATGTGAACCAAACTCCACCGAGTCTGAGCAAAACACTAGAATGCCCATGGTTCCTTTACATTCTCCCTCTGTAGGAGGAGCTGTGTGAGTGGCCAAATTACAGTCTTCTGTTTTAAAAATGGAGATTCAGAAAAATGGATGCTATTAAGAATAGCTCCCTCATTGAGATACCATAACAATGTCTCCTTCACTGAAGGGATGGCCTGGCCAATAGGATCAGAGGGAAATAATAAGGTCCTCAGCTGGCTCTGCCAGGGGTGGACACTAGTTCTCCTGTTTGTGGCTTCCAGAAAGCTGGCATGTACAATGGTTCAAGGTGAAGACTCTGGAGTAAGGACCTGGTTCAAATCTTGTCCTATCACCGTTATTAGCTGTGTGAACTTGACAGCTACCTAAAGTCTGTGTGCCTCAGGTTTCCCGTCCACAATAGTGTCTATTTTACAGAGTTACGATGATAAAATGTAATTCACATACTGTAATACATATAAAGAGTCCAGAATAGCATTTGGCACAAACATAAGCGTTCGTTTTCATTATGGCTGCTATTAAGAACCCCCATCACCTTAACACAGTGCTTCTTTAGGTATGGTAATGGCTCTCAGCAAGTTTTCTTTTGTTCTTGGAACTTGTTTATCTCACTGTGGTGTCCTTGCTTCTTGTTGTCCTAAAAGGTCTGTCATTTGTGTTTTGGGGAGGGAAACTGTCTTACCTCTCCTTCCATTTTCTGGACTATACGTATAAATACAAAAACAACTTAGTTTCAAAACAACTCAGCCAGCTTAGGAGCTGGCTCAGGAGCACAAGGTCAAGGAGTTCAGAGGCCAGAGGGCGGGCTCCCTCCAGTATGGAAACAGGAGCACTGCAACTGCATTTGACTAACAGCTCTACAAGCAGCCAGTCGAGGATTTTACATTAGGAACGGTTGCACAATCCAGAACGTCTTTAAGCTCTGTTTGGCCCTGGAACGCGCTCTGGGATTCTGCCAAACATATCTCTCCTACAACTTAAGGGCAAAGCAACAAATCAGAGCCACTGTCAGATTTAGCCCTGATAAATGAAGTATGTTCGCTGATGAAACCAAAGATCCCAGACCATCCAGGAGCACAATAGGACTCCCTACAAAGTGAGTGAAATGTATCAGTACAGAACAGACACATTGAAAGAACTGTTAGAAAGCCTATCAGCTGCAAGTAGGTTGGAAAGGATGCCAGACTTAAAGACCCTGCATAGTCCAAGAGAATAACAGGATTCCTTGGAAAGTGAATGGAGGGTATCTCTACAGAATGTGGCCATTGAGAGAACTGTAAGGAAGCAGATCAGCAGAAAGTGTGATAGAAATGTCATTAAACTTGGAGGGAAGTTTTATTTCAAATGGGTCACTAATGGCCTGTGAGACCCTGGGAAGGTCGTTTAGCCTTCCTGGACTTTCTCTATCACACGAAAAGTTAGATAGTTGTTCTCTATGAACACTCCAAGCCTAACACTATTCTGTGATTCTAAATTCTGAAAGAGATGGAAGAGTGGAAGAGCCATTTCAGATGGAAAACAAAAATGTCAGTGTTCCGTAAAGCTGTCCCCCATCAATCCACAGTCCCTGGCAAGAAATCTAAGTATACTAAAATGAAGCCAATTAACATTCTTTACTACTGCTCTGTCATAAATCATCGTTCACTCAGAGAAGGCAGATGGGTGAGTAGTTACATGACACATTCTTATAGATGGGTTTGGTTTGTTCATATTCCACAAATTTAATTTCATAAAACCAGAACCCCATTCTGTTCTTGAGACACACAGTCTACGGTGGACCCCCCAGGCATACACAGTTAGAAAAGGTGTTGATAGATCAGTTAGATGAGGACCAAGCACTGCCCACTGGACCTGAGTAGTGTGGAGTCATTGGTGACTTGATTAGAGCAGTTTTGGTGAAGTGATGGTGGGGAAAGATGGGTTTAAGGGAGAAACTACATGCAGTGAAAATAGCCAAGTCTTAGATTTTACTGTCAAGAGAAAGAGATAAATGGGATACAGTAGACAGTAGAGTCTCAAGAGCTTCCCCCCCCCCCAAAATGGGAAAATAACAACATGCTTATACACTAGTGAGAATTATTCCATGTAGGGGGTAGGGGGATAATTCATGTTGCTCAAGGAAAAACAGGGCATTTGCTAGGTTAATATCCTTGGGTAGATCAGACAGGATAAGACCCAATGGTAGACTATATGGGCACAGGTGGGTAGTGGTTGAATGTGGTATTGGAAGAATCACTTCTGTTTTCTCAGTGACATGGGAAACAGCACCATCCGCTTTGGGCACAGGTTTGGGAGGAGATGTTAGAGGTTTAAGGAGATAGGAGACATGAACTGGCCATCTAGGAGCATAATGAGATGGAACCAGGATGAGTAACAGGCAATATAAAGGACTACTTGGGGTTAATGACAAAGAATTTAAATGAAATTAGTCAGCATGATTGGGTGTTAGTCTGGCCATGCTGTGAGAGTATAAACAACCAGTAAGCAGACTTGAAATTTAACTAGGGCTTTGGTTTAGTCCAGCCAGTATAAGGGAGAGAGGGGCAAGGGAGTCAAGTCTACACGCAAAGGGATGGTTATAAAGATAAGCTACCAAATTTAAACCAAATGGGGAGGGGAGAGAGGACATCAAGGGGGTGGAAAAGTAGAAGGCAACAAAAGCATTGGGTTGAAGTCCCGATGATATGGAAAGATTGTGTTGGGGTACCAGACAGAAAAAGCTCAAAAGATAATGGGGAATGAGGTAAGAAAGTAGGATCTCTGAAATTAACTTTGGGTGTGTTGCAGTTATTTATAGTGAGAATGTGAAAGTTACGACTGTAGAAACAAGTAGCAGAGCTGGACTTCCTTTGAAGACACCGATAGTGAATTGGCTGCTCAAATCTTCAAGGAGCGAGAGGTGGTAGAGAGCTGAGACTAGGTGGTGGTGACGAGTGAGGTTCAAAGCTGAGTATTTTCTCGAAGAAGCTCAGCCTCAAAGCAACAAAGTGGAACATGGAGAACACCTGTTCCTCTCTGGCTTCTAGGCGTGAGGAGGAAACCACTACCAGACCACCTGAGACAGCTACAGGGGAAGACATGGCCTCAGGGAGAGCCAGGTGTCCGCCAGAGGAGGATCAAGGGACATTCTTCAAAAAGGTGGAAAGTATAGGGCAGGTGTCAGCAAACTACAGCCCATGAGCCCCCTGCTTTTTGTAGCCAGAGTCCTCTGGGGAGGTGAGGAGGGAGCAAGTGAGCAAGCAAGACCCTCTCTTGCCCCCTGCTGCGGGTCACCTGCAGACGGAAAGCCTTGCTCTGAGCACCCACTTCTCTTCACCTGTGCCGATAAGTCTCTAGGCCAATGGAGGGGACTGATCATCTTGGTTAGAACACATCATTACCGAATGTAGCGCTAGCCTTGCGTTTATGCCTCTCCTGAGATTTGGCTTTGCTTATCAGAATCTCCAACGCAAATTTACTCATTCTAATTTAATACTGATGCTTCACTAAACTGGAAGACTTTCCTCCTGCCCTTCAGTAATGTTAGCTTGATTCTGCTTTCTGAAAAATGGTACTGAACGCCATCCGTGTGCAATAACTTTAAGAATTCAGTTAAATATTAAAGGCAGATGACTTACTAACATTCCATTTTATTTTAAGAATACTCTTGCTGCACACGCAAAGCCTGGTGATTCAACTTGGACTCCTGCATGGGTGGCCAGACCTCAGAAGACATTGTGACATACACAAATTTGCTTTCTTTCTTTTTTACTGGCAAAGGCATAAAATAAAAAGTCCTTGAACAACAGTGATTCGGATTTGAAGCCACATCTCTGCAAACATTGCCCAACCTGGACACATCTTGCTCAAAGGATCTAAACTTGAGGATTGCCACACTGACCAGGAAGCACTTTTCCTGGATGTCAGAACTCCCTTCGGGGACTAGCTCCTTGCTTTTGCCTCCCCGTGACTCCCTGCCGAGGCAGTGAGTACCTTCAAAGCTGCCTCTACATCACACCGAGAGGTGTGAATTGTTGCGTGTATTTGTTATGTGTGATTGGTTGGAGGGTATTACCCAACATTACCTGTTTATTTGAATAATTTCATTTAACCTGTCTAGAAGATTTTAAAGGATAATAACCAGTTATTTTTCATTCGTTCGTTTATTAAACACTTACTAAGCAACTGCTTTTGATTTTTCAGAATGCTACTCAGAAAAGAGGAAACCAAGTCAAATAAAACATGGTCCCTGTTCTCATTTTCAAAGAGGGGTGAGGGGAAGGTGAGAATGGATTCTGGAAATCAAAAGGCTTGCTAATGATTTTAGACAAGGTTCTAGAAAGGATTATTAAACAGATGTTTTGTGAGCACTCAAACAAGAGGGCAGTGATTATTGGAAGTCAGAGTGCATCCACTAGGGATACATTGAACCTAACATAATTTTCTCTTTTGATAAGATTAGCGTGTCCAGGGAATCATATAATTGATTTTTTGAGAGGCTTTCATATTTTCCTTATGGACTTATAGGAAGATGAATATTAAACCAGTGGGTAGATTTAATTATTTCTATTTTTTAAAATTTATTCATTCCACAATTGCTTATGGTGCCGAATAAATAATGTGTAAGGTATTTTATTAGGTGGTGGGGATGTGTGAGTGATCCCTGCCTTCACCGAACTTACCATCTATGGCAGGAATGAGGCAATTACCTTGCAAAAGACCCATACTGAATGGATGATCTAGGGGAATCACCAAGGATATTGGTTAATGGATTAGTGTAAGTCCCAAAAGAAGCTCCTAATGATTTGGGTGGCAGACTTGGCTCTGGACTTTCCTAAAGTTTTATTAGTAAGCTGGATGATGTATAGAAAATGTTAAAATATTTGGGAGAAAAATTAATTTGTGCTCCTATGTTAAAGGACATGCAAAATCATTTTCAAGTAGATTAAAAGTGCTACATAATTCAAAATTATATGAAAGTCTGGTAGAAAATAGAATAAAATCTTTGTGGACCTGCAGAGGAATGATAATGTTCTCAGCCATAAGGAAACAAGCAATCTAAACAGAAAGACTGACAAATGACAGGTTGGAATAAATAAACTTTAAAAATACTTACACAGTGCAAAATAACATCGCTAACATTAAAAAGGGAAAAAATCAGGCTGTGAAAAAGATATGCACCAAATATGACAGAGTAATATCTATAATACCTAAAAAGCTGGATTTAAATTTCTAAGAAAAAAACATGAATAGAAACAATAGTTCATCAAAGAAGAAATATAAAATATATTTAAAAGATACATTCACAGAAAGGAGGTTCATACTTTGCAGAGCAGTGGGGGTCTCCAAGAATCTCTGAGTGTCACCATTCAACAGTAGGCTCTCAGTTGAGAATCCCTGCCCAGAGAAGAAATGCTCACCTGATGTCCTCTGTGCCACCATAGTATCCACGTGTATTTCTCTCACTGTGTTGGTTACTTTGAATTCTAATTATGTGCTTACATACAGCCAGATCTCCCTAACCAAATTGGAAGCCTTTTGAGTGGAAGATTCATAGCACGTATCCCTTGATTCTAGCACCCTGAACCAGTCCTTGCTAGTTACGAAATAAGTGGCATGCACATTCTTGATGGAGGGACAGTGAGTGGGTGGTGGGAGGCCATAGGGTGCTTGAACACAGCAAAATAAAGAGTAACAGTATGACTGGGCTGCGAGTCTAAGTAGCCCTTGGATCTCTCATGAACACTGCCTCTCCCCAGATATCTCCTCATTATTATGAAGAGCTAAGGGATGTGGCAAGAACTTTGCTCCCTACGGACAAGGCCGTCACTCTTCCCTCCATCCCTTCCAAACACTGGTAGCCTCAGGGCCATCATTGTTTAAGACTGTCCAGACTAACCCCAACATGGCCTTTATTCCTGTTTATGTCAGTCATCATGGGAAGCTCAGGCCATTCATCCCAGGAGTTTTATCTGCATGAACAGTGATGCTGCCATGTGTCCTCCAACTCCTGACTCCATTAAAGAGGCTCTTTGGCTTTCTTGCCTCTGATCAGATTCAACCGAGGGTTGGAAGGAGGAGACTGAAACTGGAGTACGATTTCCCCTGATGTCCTACTTATTGGTTTGCTGTGGATTGCCCTTATCCCTCTTCTCAAGCCACAGCTCCTCTCCGTCAAGCTGCTCTTGCTGGCTTTCTGTATCCACTCTCTCCTCTTGACCCTTTAGGTGGCAACAGATCCTATTTCTTGCCCTTTCCTGGGCAGTATATCATCCCTTGTTGGTTTCCTTAACTCCTGCCCATATTTGCAAATAATCCCTTTATTAAGCTCTTCTCAGTTACCCAGTTTGAAGGTACCATCTGTTTCCTGCTGGGATTTTGACTGATACACTACTGAATAATTAGTTGTTAGATGAATGAATGACTGAATCTCTGTAAGAAAACAGAGATCACCGGGAAGCACTCTTTGCAGCAAACACAGCAGCTGTGGGGATGGTGGGAATTTTTCCCATTTCAGTAACTTAACATTGGAAGCACAGAAGGGAGGAACAGCTACCTACCTACCAAGTAAGTTAGAGGACATAGAAACAGTCATAGAGGGGGAGGGAGCGCTGAGGCATGGAGCCAACCATGAAGCCACCATCAACAGAGCCACAGTAAAGGAGATGCCACTGGTAGGACATGTCAGGAATCCCAAGCGAGGGACAGAGTAATGTGGTTTCAATCCTAGAGGTGGAGGCTGGGCGAGAGAAATAAAGCCTCCCCTCTCACTTCTTCCTACTGCCCCACTCACTGCTTCCTTGTGGCTTCAGTGAGCTTGGGCTGCAGTAGTTACCAAAGAAATGAAAATGAGAACAGCCTGGATAAAATTACAGCTGCAAAATCAGCAGTTATATAACTGGTGAAACTGATATGCCTGTGGATTTGAGTAACATTAGAAATCAATGCAACTCTTTCAGGAAGCTCTATGGCACTATGTATTGCATTTTAAATAAAACTTTGTATTTTGTGACTCTGTAATCTCATTCCTAAATGTTCACCCTAAAGAACGTTTGTGAAGAGAAACTTGCAGTCCTGCATTATTCCTAGGTTGAACAATGTATAGTATACACTCTTCAGTAAACAGAATACAATGTAGAAAATTCTATGTACACTAGGCAGAGATATATAACTAGATCTGCATATAGGCAAAATTCGAAGAGACTAGGCAAAAATGAAGAGTATCAATAGAATAGAATTAAAAATTATTTTTCCTAGAATACTTTAAGGTTGCTATAACATTTTTAAAATTGAAGTAAAAAATATATATATGTTTCTGTGTGTGTGCATATATATATATGTATATATATATATATATATATGTTTCTAAATTTTAAGTGCACACCACCAGGAAGAGTCATATCACTTTCTTTCCTATAATCCTTCAATGGTTTCCTAGTGCAATAAAAATACTCTGCAAAGTTCTTTCTATAATCTTTAAGGTCGTACATGCCAGGCATCTGATAACTCTTGGATCTTGTCTATTGTCTCTTTTCCCCTGTCTACTATGTTCCAGCCAGCCAGAGACTTTATATCTCTTAGAAACACAAAGTTTACCTCTTTTTAGTCTTTACTCCTGCTGTTCTCTTGGTTTAGAGTGTATTTTCTTCAGATTTTTAGGAAAAGATTTATTTATTATTTAAGAGAGAAAGACAGAGCTTGGACGGTCGGGGGAGGGGGCAACCAGAATCTTCAGCAGACTCCCCGCTAAGCACGGAGTCTGATCTCACGACCGTGACATCATGACCTGAACCAGAATCAAGAGTCAGATGTTTAAGCCACCGAGCCGCCCAGGGACCCCTATTTTCTTCAGATCTTCATATGGCTGATTCTTCTGATTATTTATATATTGCTTCAAATGTAACTTTTTAAAGGAAGCTGTAGAGACATTGTCTATTATCTACCCGAAAACTGAACATTCCTGGCTCCCACCCTGGAAGCTCCCAAGGGTCAGATATTTTATTTCCCTACCTGTGGACACTAAGACATGGGCACATGACTCGAATACAGCTAATCTGTTCTTCACCCTGGGTTTACTATCTCAGGGAGCGGTGATGCCTGGGGGCAGGGGATGTTGCAGTTTTTATGGCAGCTCTGGTGCCATGGAGAGTCCAGTAGAATGCTGGTAGTATCTGAGGTTGGTGGCGTTCATCATCACAGTGACAGTTGGCCAGTGGTGGTGCTCTTAACAGTGGTGGGGCTGGTTGATGTTGGGCTACTGTGCAGACTACTGTGTGATTTTATCTTGGTTGTGTTGTACCTCCTTTTGGTCCGGCTGAAGTTGAGTTCTGCAGCCTATGTATCAATGTTATTGGCTACCTGAAAGTCTTACCCAAAATGTATTTTTCTGCTTAAGTTAAGCAGAGTTGTCTTTGGTTTTTTGCAGCCAAGGACCCATAACAAAGAATTTCCCTGAAAACCTAAGCTAAGGCAGCGACTCCCCTACCCTGGTAATTCTCTGCCTTAAGTATTCAGTTCTTTATAGCATGTGCCACTATTTGAAATAATTATATTGTGTATCTGTTTCTATCTGTTATATGTATATTTCCACCACTCCCAAAATGTCAACTCTATGAAAACAAGAACTGTGTTTGTAACCCCTATATCAACGAGAAGAACAGGTACTAATAAATATTCATTTCATAATGAGAAAGACGGTAGAACGGATGGTAGACACAAGATTCAAAAAGATCCAAGGACCAAAATCAATATGAAGAAATTTAACAAGGTAAATGTGAGAGCTGACTTTAAGTTGATCAATCAATTGTATAAGTACAAGATCAGGGAGAGCTTATTTTTCTCAAATTTGAATGTTAAAAATGAAAAACCTATGAGTTGTGATAGATGGCGAGCTCAGTAAAACTCGACTTCTAAAGGGGGTCAAAGCATTCGTAATCTACACTAATAGAAACACAAAAGGGATTGATGCTTCTGGCCAAGATGAATCAACAAAACCCAGATTTATCTTCCTACCTCAAATAACTAAAAACACAGAACAGAATACGTGAAACAATTTTTTTTTTTTTTCAGACATTGAACTGCAAGCAGCACGGGAAAGTGATCACTAAGAAACAGATGACCTCTCCAGTTGCTGGGTGTTCTGCCTGGTGAAAGTTTTCAGGCCACCGTACAGGGAGGGGGAACCCAGGCAAAGACTGGTAATCTCCCTAAATTGAGAAGATAGACTTGGGCGTTCAAGGACGTCAAGATAACTTAAACTCATTGGTCAGTGGGTCAGAGAGAAGAGAATTTACAGAGAGAGAGAGTCCCAGAAGTCAACAGAGTGTACCCCTTGAGTCATCAGCTAAATGCTGATTGGTGCATGGGTGTGAGAACATAACCTGAGACTAGAAGGACCTCTCAAAAAGAGTAGAGGTAGCAAATTGTGGAGATCATACCGGTTGGGAATAGTTCACGTTCCCAACAGCGAGAGAGGGAAAACCTCAGCACATGAGGCATCAGATAGAATACTTACAGAGTACTGGGGGCAAAACTAACCTTAGACTAGAGAAATGGAATTAGCAGTTTAAAGCCTTCTCATAAAAAAGACCCCTGCAAGCCTAGGTTATTTCATTGGTGAATCTACCAAATATTTAAGGAATAGTTAATACTAAACACAATTTTCTCCAGAAAATGGAGTTCTCAACTCATTTTTTGACTATGGTATTACCTCGGTATCAAAACAGACAGATACACTACAATAAAGGAAAACTACAAGTACCCCACATGAAAACAGACTTTAAAATTCTCAATAAAATTTTAGCAAATTGAATCCAGTCATACATAGAAAGGATAATATGTCAAGTGGAGTTTATCCTAGGAATGCAAAGTTGCTTTAACATACAAAAATTAATGTAATTCACTATCTTGACAGACAAAGGAAGAAAGAAAGAGAGAAAGAAAGAAAGAGAGAAAAGAGGGAAAGAAAGAACCATATGATTACCTCAATAAATACATAAAAAGCATTTGATAAAATTTGGGGCGCCTGGGTGGCTCAGTGGATTAAAGCCTCTGCCTTTGGCTCGGGTCATGATCCCAGGGTCCTGGGATCAAGCCCCACATTGGGCTCTCTGCTCAGCGGGGAGCCTGCTCCCTCCTCTCTCTCTCTCTGCCTGCCTCTCTGCCTACTTGTGATCTCTGTCTGTCAAATAAATAAATAAAATCTTAAAAAAAAAAAAGCATTTGATAAAATTCATTTCTAAAAAAAAATTCTCAGCAAAATTCCAAACCTGATACAAGACATTTACAAAGACCCTATAGGTAAGCTCATACTTCATGGTGAATAATGCATTGCTTTCCCCGTAAGATCAGGAATATGACAAAAATGTCTGCTATCACCCCTTCTACTCAGGATTGTGTTGGAAGTAATAGCCAGTGAAATAAGTATATTGGGTAGGAAGAAGGAAAACTTCTAATTTGCCTACAACATAGTCATCTAGGTGGAAAATCCTTAGAAATAATTATAAATGATATGATTTTACTCATATGTGGAATTTAAGAAACAAAACATATGAATATAGGGGAAGGGAAAGAAGAATACAACAAGATAGAAACAGAGAGACTCTTAACTATAGAGAACAAAACTGAGGGTTGCTGGTGGGGGGGTAGGTAGTAGGACGAGATGATTGGGTGATGGGCATTAAGGAGGATACATGATGTGATGAGCGCAGAGTGCTATATGCCCGTGATAAAGCACTAAATGCTACCCTCAAACTAATAATATACTATTAAGTTAACTAAGCTGAATTTAAATAAAATCTTAAAAAATAATTTAAAAAATTACTAGAACTAATGAGTGCGTTTGGCACGTTTTAAGATACAACACTGATAAAGAACCAATTGCATTTTCATAGGTACAAGCCACGAACAATGAGAAGTTTAAAAAATGGTACCACTTACAAGAGTGTAAAAATAGATACACTTTGGAATAAATTTGGCAATAGGTACGAGACCCATACTCTTAAAAACATAAAATACTGTTGAGAGAAATTAAAGACTTAATGAAAGGAGAGATATAGTGTGTGCGTGGATTGAAAGATTCAACGTTATTAAGACATAAATTATCCCCAAGTAGTGTAAATTTAATGCAATCTAAATAAAATCCCAGCAAGCTTTCAAAAAACTAGAAATTGGCAACCTAGTTCTGAAACTTATACAGAAATGCATAGGACCTAGAATCCCCAAAACAACTTTGAAAAATAGGGAATTAGGCTATATCATTTGAAGTGTCATTGTAAAGATATCATAATTAAAATAGTCTGGTAAAGGTATTAAAAGCTACATAGATCAATAGAACAGAATAGAGGAGCACCTGGGTGGCTCAGTGGGTTAAGCCTCTGCCTTTGGTTCAGGTCATGATCCCAGGGTCCTGGGATCCAGCCCCGCATTAGCCTCTCTGCTCGGCAGGAAGCCTGCGTCCCCACTATCTGCCTGCCTCTCTGCCTGCCTCTCTGCCTCCTTGTGATCTCTCTCTCTCTGTCAAATAAGTAAATAAAATCTTAAAAAAAAAAAAAAAAAGAACAGAATAGAGCCCAGAAATAAGCCCTCAATAGGCATTTAATTTTTGACAAATGTGTAAGGCAGTTCAGGAGAGAAAGGCAACCTTTTCAATAAATGGTGATGGAACAAATGGATAACCATATGGGAAGGGAACAAATGAAATGATGAAGGAAGGAAGGAAGGAAGGAAGGAAAAGGGAAAAGAAAAGGAAGGAAGGAGAAAGAAAGAAGAAAGGAAGAAAAGGAAAGGAAAAAGAAAAGGAAAGAAAAAACGAAAAAAGAAGGGCGGGAGGGAGGAGGGTTTGGAGGGAGAGCAGGAGGAAGGAAGAAGGGAAGAAAGGAAGGGAGGGTTAAAGAAAGGAAGGATGGAAGCAAAACAGAGAGGGGGGAGGGAAGGAAGGGGGGAGGGAAGAAGAAAGGAATTGGACCATTTCCTCACACCATATCTAAAAATTAACTTAAAATGGATGATGGACACAGGCATAGGAGCCAAAACTGTGGAACCTCCAGACCAAATAGGAGAAAATCTTAGTAACCTTGGATTTGTGAAATGTTTATTAAATAGAATACAAATGTACAACATATAAAAGATAAAACAAACAAATTAGGCTTTATTGAAATTTAAAACTTGTTCTTCAAAGTCACTATTTGGAAAATTAAAGAGTAAGCCACAGACTTGGAGAAAATATTTGCAAGGCATATATCCAACAAAAGACTTGTATTTGGAATATATAATATAAAAGACCCTTATAACTCAGTAATAAGAAGAAAAGCAACCCAATAAAAAGAGGGCAAATATTTGAATGGATATTTCTCAAAAAAAGATTCTCAGGCAGCAAATAGACACAAAATCATTACATTAGGAAAATGCATATTAAAACCATAATATGATACTCAATGCACACACACTAGAATGGCTAAAAATAAAAAGATGGATGACATGAAGTGTTTGAGGTGATACAGAATTATTGTTAATAAAGAACAATTGTAAAAGAAGGATATCTTGCCATTTGCAACATGGATAGACCTGGAGGACATTATGCTAAATGAAATAAGTCAGACAGAGAAAGACAAATACTGTCTCATTTCTCTTACATGTGGAATCTAAAAATAAATAAATTAAAAACCAAAACCTAAATATGCAGATACAGACAACAGATTAGTGGTTGCTAGAAATGAAGGGGGGTGAGGAAAATGGGCGAAAAATGACAAAAAGTACAGGATTCTATAAAATATTTATAAAATTGAAGTCATAGGGACACAACGTACAGCATGGCGACTATAGTTAACAACACTGTATTGTATATCTGAAAGTTAAAAGAGTAGATCTTAAAAGTCCTCATCACAGAACAAAAATTTGTTAGATGTGTGGTAATGTTAACTGGACTTAACTGTAGTGATCATTCTGAAATTTATATAAATAGTGAATCATTATGTTGCATACCTAAAATGAATATAATGGTATATATCAATTATATCTTAATAAAAATATGCATATACACATGTGCATTAAAGAGTCTGAAAAAGATATTTGCTAAAATGTTAACAGTATTAAAAAAAAAAAAAAGAACCACTATAATTCTCATTTACTGCTGCTGGCAAATGATCTGGTCACTCTGGAAAACAATTTGGCAGTTTCTTAAGAGAATAAATATATACCTATCCCAGGACTCGCCCAGTCCACTCCTAGATACTCACTCCATAGATGTGAAAGATGCCCACACAAAGATTTGTACTCGAATGTTTACAAGAGCTTTACTGGGAACAGTCAGAAGCTGGAATCCAGCCACGTGCCCGTCCACAGATGAATGAGTAAACAGAATGTGCCCTGTCCATACAGTGGAATACTATTCAGCAGTAAAAAGAGCAAAATGTTGATACACACAGTAACATGAATGAATCTCAAAATAATTATGCCAAACGAAAAAGGCCAGGCAAAAGAGAATGAGAACATTCGAGTCCACGTGTGTAAAATTCTGGAGATACAAACTAAGCAGAAAGGGCTTAGTGACAGAAACTAAGTGACAGAAAGCGGGTCGGATGTTGCCTGGGGATGGCAGGAGGATGAGAGGATCGGGAAGGAGGAATTACTAAGAGGCATGAGGAAGCTTTTGGGAATGATGTATACGTTCATTATTTTGATTGTGAAGATTTCACAGATTTATACGTATGTAAAAGTTAATCAAATTATACAATTTTAAAAAGTGCAGTGTACTGTACATCAATTATACCTCAATAGAACTATGAAAAAGGAAAAAGAAATACAGCGTGCAAAGCGGGATATGTGGGTAGTGGTGCCCCTCACAGGGAATCTTTGCCCAACTTCTCATTTCCAAGTAGAGAACAGCAGGGCTGGGTTCATAGGCAGCTGACTGGAAATCAGCTACATTCACTCTGGGATTATTCCTGAACAAATATCAACTCAGTACTTGTTGAATAAGTGTATGGATGGTAAATGAATGTGTTCCTCCACCGAAGCCTGTGTGATTCCAGTTGGTACCTCAAGAAAAGTATGTCACGAAACCTCAAACAAATTCTAGAAGGCAGATAGAACTCCTCCTATGGCAGGGGTCTACTGTGTTAACTTCTGGGCACCATGATTTAGGAGTTTGGTATCTATAGGAAAGAAGGGATGAAGAGTCTGGAAAATTACGTTATTTAAGAAACTGGTGATGTTCATTTGAGAGAAGTCTTAAGATACCTGAACATTTTCTTTTTCTTTTTTTTTTTTTTTTTTAAGATTTTATTTGTTTATTTGACAGAGAGAGAGAGAGCACAAGCAGGGGGAGAAGCAGGCAGAGGGAGAGAGAGAAGCAGGCTCCCTATGGAGCAAGGAGCCCTAAGTGGGGCTCAATCCCAGGACCCTGGGATCATGACCTAAGCTGGAAGCAGATGCCACCAAGGTGCCCGAAGACCTGAACATTTCCTTCAACAGGCAGGATGAAGATAAATTATACACATTCAGGGTAGCTCCGGAAGATAGAACTGGGACCAAGTTAATGACGGAAGACGGATTTTAATCCAAAAGTCAGCCACAAAGATGGATTAGGTGCCCATCCTCTCTATTTCTCCACATACTGGTAATAAGCTGCACATACGTTATTTTTAACACTTAGTACACTATGTTACTAGTTCTTAAAAATGTTTTCCTGGCTAAACTGTGTACTTTTTGTTTTGGGATAACAAGACTATGTAGTATCAAGAAGTGAATTATCCCTGGAATGCCTGGGTAACTCAGCTGGTTAAGTGTCTAACTGTGGTTTGCTGTTCAGTTCATGATCTCAAGGTTGTGAGCTCTAGCTTTGCACTGGGCTCCACGCTGGGCATGGAACTTGCTTAAGATTCTCTCTTTCCCTCTTCCTCTGCCCCTCCTCATGCCACCCCCAGCTCGGGCACAGCCTTGCTCTCTCTCTCTCTCTCAAAAAAGTGAATTATCCCTAAATTCATCTAACATCTTAATATGATCCCATTTAAAATGTCAGTGGGTTTTCCTCTTCCATCCTGCCTCTTCCTGTTTGTTCTATGTCTCTGTATCTCTCTCAAATTAATAAATAAAATCTTAAAAAACATTTCTATATGTTACATGAATAACTTTTAATAAATTACAGAGAAAGAAAAGGGCACAGAATTAAAAATAGAGTTACTATAGGATCCAGTAACTCCACTACTGAGTGTTTATCTAAAGAAAATAAAAACATTAATTCAGAAAGATACATGCACCCCTATATTTATTGCAAAGTAATTTACAATAGCCAAATTGTGAAAGCAACCTTGAGGGTGCATCAATAGGTGAATGGATGAAGAAGATGTAGTATATTTATACCATGGAAACTTATTCAGCCGTAAAAAGAACGACATCTTGCCATTTGCAACAACATAGATGGAGCTAGAGAGTATTTTGCTCAGCGAAATAATTCAGTCAGAGAAGACAAGTAACCGTATGATTTGACTCACATTTGGAATTTAAGAAACAAATAAACAAAGAGAAAAAGAGACAAACAAAAAAACAGATTCCTAACTATAGAGAACAAACTGGTAATTAGAAGGGAGGTGGGTGTGGGACAGGAGAAACAGGTGAAGGGGGTAAGAGTATACTTACCACGGTGAGCACTGAGTAATGTACAGAATTGCCGAATCACTGTATTCCATACCGGAAACTAATGTAACATTGTATGTTACTTAGACTGGAATTAAACTTTTTTTTTTAAAAAAAGGAAAAGAAAAGGGCACAGAAATAACAGAGAATGGAGAGATCAAGGATGGGCTTTGAAGTTGTCATGACAACTTACCTAGCTTTTCTCAGCCTCAGTTTCTTAATGAGGATCATAATGTCTCCTTACAAGAGTAGTTTTATGCATCTAATGATGTAATTTATGTAAAGGCTTAGCCAATAATAAACAAGCGTTATAAAACATCTGTAATTATTGTTATTTGCTACTGTTAATTACTATTTTTAATATTCCAAGGAATTTTCCAATACATATGCAATTGAAAAGTTAAAAGAACACCCCAAATTCATTCACACTAACCTGAAGGGTAAGCTCAGGGAAGCATGGTGGTTATGAGATTATAACCAGGATGGCTTTAATGTAATCAACTGTATCGCGCTCTGTCTGAAGGAAGACTGTGTTAACGGGAGTGTGGGTATGATCTGTGTGGAACCTGGGAGAGAGGCTATTAGGGGAAATGACAGAGCCTTTCATCTGCTAGGAGATGAATGCTGAAAAAAACAACTTTGGGATTAAATTTTAACTCCCTCGGTAGACTTTGCTATAGAGCAAGAATACTCTGATTAACCAATACTTTGGACTTTATATGTATTCTTTTGGTGTAGATATCAGCCTCTTTCGAGTTTGGTTGGTGTGATAACCCTTGACAGTCTGATTTCATCTGGCCAGACAGAAAACACTGAGTCTTTGGATCTAAAAGCTGAGGGCCAGACCCTAGAATTTCATAATTCTCTATAAACAAACTTTTGTTCCAAAAGCCTGCTATGAATGGAGGGAAAGCAGTTTTCTGCTTTGGAAAATGAAAACTTCAACGAGAATGGACCAGTGGTTGGATGAAAGAATAAATTAGTGCTGGAAGGAGTTGCCACTGGAATTGTAAGCTCTGCATCGCTGTGCTGTGTGTACCCGTTACCTGTGAGATTGCATTGTCCTTGTGTCTAGCTGACCATCCTATCCAGGTGATCCACAAACCCCGCAGGAGCCGATCTGTGTTGATCTCTCCCTCTTAGTCTTGCCATTTTCCCTCAACACTTCACTCTAGCCTCTTTGGATTTCCCTATGTCAGAATGCCGTCCCCCTGGCTCCCTGCGTGGATCTCACCTTCCCCCTCACTTTACGTCCCGACCCCACAGTCACTTCTTAGGGCCTAGGATCAATCTCACCAATGCCTTTTCCAGTTGCTGTATGTAAAGTAGTCAGCACCACCCCATCCTCCCCTCCATCCCAGCATCCGGCATCCTACCTAGTTTGTAGAATAATTTGGTTTATGTCTGCTGAGAAACGGAATTAAATATGCAAAAGATTTCTTGGGGGGGGGGGAATTGTCTGTGGAGGATAAAGGGAGAGGGAGCAAGGGGAAATGAAGAGAGCCAGGTCTGACATCGATGAGGGGGAGAATAAAGGAAGGAAGGGGAGTTGGGGAGGAAGAGCCTTGAACTACAGCACAGTTCAGGGGAGTTTTAGCCAGGCCCATAGGGAATCTTTGAACGGAAGTCATCTATCGAAGGAATCCAGCATCTAGAATCCAGGGGCCTTCATTAGTCCCCCGCCGTGCTCAGTTATGAGTTTGGAGCCCACAGGTTAGGTCTTGGTACAAGCCTAATGGTGGGTCAGCAGCTGGGACCATTGGTCCCTCGTGCTCCCTGCAGCCAGTTAACTGAGAGGTGTGTTCTCTTGGTTGTCAAATGCAATTGATTTTTTGGGCACCGGGGTGCCTCTATTGATTGAGGGTCTGCCCTCAGCTCAGGTCATGATCCCAGGGTCCTGGGATTGCATTCTGCATCGGGCTCCCTACTCAGTGGGAAGTCTGTTTCTCCCTCTACCCCTCCCTCCTGCTTGTGCTTTTTCTCTCTCTCAAATAAATAAATAAAATATTTTTTTTAATGTGATGGACTTTTTAAAAGATTATTTATTTATTTGAGAGAGATGGAGGGCGGGGAGGGACAGAGGAAGAGGGAGAGAATCCCAAACAGGCTTCACACCTAGAGTGGAACCTGATGCAGGGCTCGATCTTACAACCCTGAGATCATGACCTGAGTTAAAATCAAGAGTTGGAGGCGTAACCGACTGAGCCACCCAGGCATCTGAATGCTATGGATGTTTGTGAATGTCTGTGTCCCGACCCAATTCACATCCTGAAGACTTAATCATCAGGATGATAGTATTTGGAAGTGGGATGCTTGGAAGGTATCCGTTAGATTTAGATGAGCTCATGGGGTTGAAGCAGGAGCAGTGGACCAGGGAGCAGTAGACACCAATGTGCCACATGGTGGAAATGCCACAGATACGCCAACAGAAATGGGGAGAGATAGAAAGCCTATAGAAACATGTTTCGCCTGGGATTTCTTCCTTAACTATCAAGAGATATGGAATATTCTTCCCCCAAATTTCCATTTTTTGCTTAGAGACATTGGCATTGGATCTGTGGGTCTTACTACTCTGGAGATGTTAGAACTCAGGGCAGCCAGCAGCCACCTGGCCTTAGTTCTCATTAATAGAGTGGGACTCTGCTGGAGGGGTGGTTATAGAACTAGAAGGAACAAGAAGAGTCTTTTAGAAATAGCTAGCCCCTGCTCTCTCACACTCAGGCTGGATACAAAGGACAGAGGCCAGGGATCCTGCCTAAGAGAGGAGCCAGCAGGAGCCCCTCAGTGGCAGGAGATAAGGCAAGGAATGCCTTTGGGGAAATGGAAGCATTGTGAGCACTCCAGAGTTGCCTGGCTCAGCCTGCCCTGTCCCGTCAGGATTATCCAGTCATGGGACGAGTCAAGTACTGTTCTTTCCACTGAAGACTTCTTGGGACAGCACCTAAATCAGAGGAGGTAAATTGGCATTTGCAGGTGATTCTGTGATACAGCTACTCATCATTTATTAAGCATCATTATGGTGGAATAAAGGAAGCTCCAGTGAAAGGAAGAGGATTGGGACATTGATGAGCATAACGAACTCCTGAGGGTTGCTCCAGAGGACGGGAGTCAGGAGGAGTGGAATGCCATGGAAAGGAGAGTTCAGTAGAACGGAATGGTGAATGCGAGACCATCGTAGGTGGCGTCAGTGGTGTCCAATGAGACACAAAGGCTAGAAATAGATAAAAGGGGCAGAAAGATGCTCTCTTTTTTTCTAGGTGGGAAAAAGGATGGAGAGACTTATGTACATACGCAATCATTCCTCTTTATTCTCAACTATCCATGAGGACCTAATCTAGCCAGATACCCTTTAGGTACCGAGGACACAGTGGCGTACCAGGCAGGCGGAGTCTTCGCCTTCTCAGAGTTAACTTTCTTGTGGACCTATTTGGGCAAAGCATAGCTTGTCCCCACTCCCTCTCCATGGTTAGCAGAGGACTGGCTTCACTAACACTCTAGTGGGCACCCAGGTCTGTCTCCCAAGCCATGATACCATCACTAGAGAAGCACTAAATGTGGAGCGAGGGCTGGGATGGGGAGATACTACAGCATATTAGAGGCTCCATCAGGAGGAGACGAGGCAGGAGAGCAAAGGAGAATGGCCTTTACACAGGCAGAGAAGTCTAGCTAACCACTGAAATTCACCCTTCCCTCAAAGCAGAGAAGCAGCAGCCCAGTCAAACTAGTCTTCTTTGCACCTACAGGTAGCCATTGTGATGGTTGCCACAGGAATATGAAGACCAGTGATTATGTTAATTGCAAGACAGGATTTTTTTTTTTTAAAAACCCACTATTTTAACATTCTTATTTTAACATTCTACATGCTCTTATTTAATAATGCCCAGAGATATGACAGCAAGTTTATTCCAAGTCTAATGACATGATGATGTAACAAAGAATTTAAAACAATTTTTCATACCTTCATTATATTAATTTTTACCATGAAATACAGCATGTATGTGTATTTTTAAATTACTAACTACTTTAAAAATAATATATTAGGATGCCTGGGTGACTCAGTCAGTTAGGCATCTGCCTTTGGCTCAGGTCATGATCTCAGAGTCCTGGGATTGAGTCCCACATTGGGCTCCTTGCTCAATAGGGAGCCTGCTTCCACCTCTACCAGCAGTTTCCCTTGTTGTGTGCTCTCTCTGGTGAATAAATAAATAAAATCTTTTTAAAATGATATATAAATACTCAACTAAGAAAGATGCATGGGATTCCAACAACAAAAAACAAACAACAATCTCTATTGAATAAATTCACATACAAAAATGACAAATCACACAAAGCAACAATCCACTGCTAAAAAAAAAAAAAAAAAGTCAGCAGAAGCATCAAATAGGGACATGAGATCATGCAACAATCTGCAGGAGGCAATAAATTAGCTGCATTTAAAATTATTAAAGAGATACAAAATAGAATAGAAATCATAAAGAAAGAAAAGGACTTGGAGGGGGAGGACAAAGAATTAATAGGAAAGAAGGAAATGGAGAGAGAAGAAAGGACATTTTTAGTTAGTTCATTCAAAAACTACCATCTTAGGGGCACCTGGATGGCTCAGAAGGCTGAGCATTGGACTCTTGGTTTCAGCTCAGATCATGATCAGGATCGTGGGATGGAGCCCCATATAAAGCTCTCGGCTCAGTGCTGAGTCTGTTTGAGATTCTTTTTCCCTTTCTTTCTGTCCCTCCCCGGTCTCTCTTCCTCTCCCTCTGCCCCTCCCCCCACTCACACATGCAAGTGTGTGTGTGTGTTTGCACATGCATGTGTGCTCTCTCTCAAATAAATAAATAAGTAAATAAATCCCTATAAAAAAAGTATTACCTTAGGTTCACATAGAAAAATGAACAAGATACATGAAGATAGGAAAATCAAAAAGTAAAGAGGGTGAGGGGATGAGGAAGATGGGAGGAGAAAATCCAGCACTGAGTTAAATTAGCAGCTAAGTCAAGGAGAGAAATAGACTGTACTTATTGTCAAAAAGTAAAAGAAAAAGATAATAGTTCACCAAGAAAGATGAATGGTTTCTGGCCCTGACACCTAAGAAAAATTTATTTGAAAGCATTTTTACATAAGGTGAATTGAGTAACATTGGGAACTCTGTTCTCAACAGTAGATTTACCAAAAATGCCAGAGAGTTCTGCATTTGGTTTTTGGTTGATCAACTCTTGGTGAAAGCTGAGGGCATGACTTAAATCATAAAAGAAATTTTCCAGAGCGTAAGGATGATACAGCTTGCTTTTAGGATGACAAAGCTTACTAGAAGAGAAAAAAGAAAACCTAAACACAACGACATTATATAATAATGTATATATTATGAAAATGCCATAAATTTTGGGAACAATAGAGAAAATATCAATTGAATTCTGGGTTTCTCAACCTTGGCTCTGTTGAAATGTTGTAGAAGATAGTTTGTTGTCAAGAGCTGTCCTAGGCACTGTAGAATGATTTGTAGAATACATCCCATACATCCTTTCCAGCCAATTCCAACAAACAAAAATATCTCTAGGTCTTGTCAAAAGTCCCCTGGGGGCAAAAACTAACCCCAGGTGGGAACCACTGTTCTAATCATACCAAGTAAATACAATTTCAGTCCTATCTGAGCAGTCCATTGTGATCATTTACATGTGTAATGTAGGTTCACATAGAAACCTATGTGTGTTCTATCTACATGTGTATTTATATAGTGTCCTGTGTTTTCCATTCAAAGGTTGTAGATGGCTAGAGCAGACTCCTGGCATCTGAGGAGGATACCCAAGACCTTTGTAAATCCCCAAATTGGTAAATACCACTTTAGTATATAGCATCTCCCATAATTTTGCTGGAGAATAGAGAAGGGGGTGGAACTGCTCCAATGTTCAGACCATGAGTTGTTGGCGAGGTTCATTTGGCAGCTCAAGTATCTGGTGTCCAGTCTCTAACCTTGCAGCTCACTTTACTCAAATTTGTCTCAGCTACACTATAAATCAGTATAAGTCAAGGCCCCCGGGGTCTCTCTGGAGTATTCAAGCAGTGAACTGAAACTTTTAAAACACCAAGGGACTTCTGTGGACCCCAGGGTCTGTGCTATAGACATGCAACAGTCCTGGGAAGAATGATGGAGGTCCAGGAGCACAGGGTAAAGCCTCATAGGGCATTCATTTATGTAAGATAATGCCATAAGATCTATACATTTTTAAATGGGTTTGTTTTAAAAATAAAAATATTTCAAAATATAGGAAACAGGTAGATGGGTGAGATTAAGAAGTTAGCGTGCAAGAAGGACATCAGTTCTTGATTTTTTACACCATCTCCAAAGCTCCTAAGACTTTGTCTAGTCATGGGGCACTGGGTGGCTCAGTCAGCTGAGCTTCTGCCTTCAGCTCAGGTCATCATCCCAGGGTCCTGGGATGGAGCCCTGAGTTGGGCTCCCTGCTCAGTGGGGAGCCTGTTTCTCCCTCTCCTTCCTGCTTGTGCTCTCGCTTGCTATCTCTCTCTCTCTCTGTGTGTGTCTCTCTCTCAAATAAATAAATAAAATCTTAAAAATAAAAAAAGACTTTGTCTAGTTATGACCCAGCCCTGGGGCTCAGACCCCGCCGGGGAAATTCTCTCGCTGCTCAGAGGAAGGCACTGCAAATCATTTCTGTTCATGGAGGAGCTTGGTGGGCCACTTAGGTTCTGGACCTCAGAGACCATCTGAACATAATCTCAGGCAACGCCGTGTGTGGAAATACAGTCTGGTGCGGACAGAGCATGCTAGAAAGGAGAAGAAAATGGGATTGGACTATGGAGATCTTTGTTCCAACAAGGACTTTGCTCCCGACAACCTCACCTCCCTGAATAGGTGTTGACCTCCCGCCAAGTCCAGGTTCACTCTGGAGCCAACACTACCCTGGAAGGCTGCTGGGTTGTGAGAAGGAAATGGAAATGAAGGGTGGGAAGGCATTCTGAAGGCTTTAGAAGACAAGGTGTGTGTGGAACAATCATGGTGTTGCTGACATCCCAGCTGGGTTGGCTGCTTCCCTCTTGGGTCCTAGAAGGCCACAAGCAAGGGTGACTTGCAGATTTGGGGATTAAATCAGAATGTGTTTGTCTTTGTGCTCACACCCAGAGGTTAAAACGAGATGATGAAATATCAGGAGAGCTGTTCACAGAGTTTTCAAATCCTTGAAAGCTTTTGTCCCTTCTTGTCGCCACTTGCCATCGCCCAACACTTGATGTGGAGGAGAGAGAAAAACACTGCATTTTGTGCCTCTCTGCCACACAAAGGGGGCCCCTTGCAGAGTCCCCCCTAATGTCTCTAGACCTCCATTCCTTCACTTGTCAAACTGGAAATCTGGGGCATGCCTACCTCCTACAGCTGCGATGAGGATTCAATTCAATGGTATGTTTGCATGCCATCAAGTATAAAGCCTTTTGCAAATATCAGGTATTATTCGTCAAATTTATTGTTCACTATGGGCTCCATTGCGACTTAGTATAAAGATGGGGAAGGTAGATCAGAGATCTGAGTGAATAAAAAGGAACTTGAGAGTTGTCTCTAGATTTTCCAAATTTGTGCTGCTTTGTCTCTCTCACCATGAACTGAAGTTTAGCTGTAAGCTGAAGATCTATTTCACTGCCAGGAAAAAGAAACGTTTGCACATCAAAATGGATGAATCTCAGTATGTTTTGTGTGTAAAAGAAAGTCTCAAAAAGGTACACAGACTATAATTCCATGTATATAAAATTCAGGGACACGTGCACACCAATAACTGCTTAGTGATATGCAGTTCTGTGGTATAATTAGAAATAAAAATGCAGGAGTGGGAACATGCTGGGGAGGGCATAAAGGGTATCGTCAAAGGTACAGAAATGTATTCCTTAAAGTAGGATGGTGGGTACAAGTATGACCATCTTATTATTTTCTTTTAAACTTAGTTTATTGGGGATGCCTTGGCGGCTCAGTCTGTTGAGTGTCTGCCTTCGGCCCAGGTCATGATCTCAGGGTCCTGGGGTTGAGTCTGCCTCCAGCTCCCTGCTCAGCAGGGAGTCTGCTTCTCCCTCTGCCTCTCTGCTCCCCCACTTGTGCTCTGTCTCTCTCTCTCTCTCAAATAAAGAAATAAAATATATTTTTATTTTAATCAACTAATTTTTACATTTTAATCAACTAACTTCAAATATTTTTGGAAAATAATTGAAGTTAGTTGATTTATTTTATTATTTATTTTTTTAAGGTGTATTTATTTGAGAGAGAATGTGTGAGCAAGCAAGGAGCTGGGAGGGAGGGCCAGAGGGAGAGGGAGGGAAAATCTCCAGCAGCTCCCTGCTGAGTCCAGAGTCCAATGCCAAGATCATGTCCTGAGCCAAAATCAAGAGTCCAAATCTTAACGGACTAAGTCACCCAGGTGCCCCCAAACTTAGTTTAAATAACAATAATTTAATAGGGATATAGTTATTTAAATGGTATATATCAGCATACTTGTATATATATACACAGAGAATATCTATAGTATTTATATATATACATATATATACGTATATATACACTCAGTATTTATGATATACATAATAAAAAAATTTTAAAAGATTCCCCATGTGTCTTAGAGTCACACTATAATAAAATTTATTGACATCATTCTTTTTTTTTCCTCCTAGTTTGTTGTTCGTGGCTCAGCTTGGGCCATAATAAGGCTCAACTCCCCACTCTCCATCTACACCCCGCCCATCAGGTAGGTCTCAGTTTCTCACATGTACCCAGCACTTGCTGCCTACCCCAGGGACTTGGCACCTGCTACTCCTCTGCTCTAGGGGCTTCCTCCTCAGTCTCTCATTGTCTGGGTCTCAGTTAAGCCATCATTTCTTTTAGGAAGTCTTTCTGCTTCTTCTGATGGCATCAGGTTCTCCTGTGACAAACTTTCAGAGTATCCTTCTTGTCTTGTTCCTGAAATTCATCATACTTGTAAATATGTAAGTTATGTCTTTCCAACAGACTGGAAACCCTAGGAAAGCAACGCCACATCTGTTTGGCTTACTGCTGCATCACTGGTGTCTAGCGGGTGAGCATCTCGAAAGCATGCAATAATATGTGTTGAATGAATGACTAATGAATGGAGGGAGGGGTGGACGGGTGGATGGATAAACCGCAAAGCCGGAGGATTCCTACTGGCAGGTTTGAATATGAGGTTATAAAGTAAATTTTATCGGCTATACTTTGAGCATTGCTTTACCTGCTCTTTCCTTGGAGCTCAATGAACAATTAGCACCAGCTTTAAACAGCTAAAGGAGTTGTCACCAGGATTTACCTCCCTTGCATTTAATCAGGTCTAGCCGATGTTTTCCCCTGGTTCCAGTGAGTTGGGATTGGCATGGTGATGTCACTTTAAATGCTTCTCTGGGGCCTTTCTTTCACAGCTCTGTTTAAAAAAAAAAAAGCAGGTTTCTCTCAGAGAGGGGCACAGGATAATGTATTATCTGAGTTATCACTGTTCAATCAAAAAGTGCATGAAGCAGCCACATAATTCATTTGGACAGCAATCACCATGGAGTTATGCAGGTCTCTCATGTAGGTGATGAAACAGCCAAATTCCCTGACAGTGGTGAATTACTCCCTGTGTCACTAATAGCAATGCCAAAAGAAGTGTCAAGGCTATAGACATGGAGCATGGGGGGCTCTTCAAATTGCACCAGTAAAAATGTGAGATGTTTTATTGCTTTCTTTTAATCTTGATCATTGAGGTTTTAAAATGAAATTACAGGGATGCTAAGCACGGCCAGTGGGTAGGGTGATTCATTTCTACTTGGCAATGGTATGAGGAGGGTGGCTCCTGTCCAGCCAAGCTGGGCTGAAACCCCCGGGCCTCGCCATTCCGCCACCATCCCTAGGGCTCAGTTGGCACCTCAAATCCTAACAAAGGCTGAGTGACATCTGGGATTTTTTTTTTCTTTTTCATCCATAATCAAACAATTCAGCAACTATCTATCCCTTTTTCTCACGCAGTTAAAATATTGACCTGATGTAATAAAATCTCTGATTTTTGAAATCCTTGTAGTATGGGAGAGAGAGAGAGAGGCAAAGATGAATTTGAAATCTGGTGATTAGGAAATGTTTTGAATGGCCTTGAGAACCGCAGGTAAAACATTAAATTACACTAATATTCTTGTTTAGTTAAACTTTTTAATGTTTTAAAAAGCCCTTCATAATATTATGGATAAGTAAATTCTTGGGCCTGATTTGAATTTGAGTCAAATTCCAACTAATAATGTTACACCCATAAACCTTCTCCTTAACAGTCCATAACATTAAACTGAAAACAGAATTCTTAAAGCACGCTCTTATGCTGTCTATCCATGAAATAAGCATTATGGACTTTCAACAGATGTCTTTAATAGACATTGTTATTAAAAAGAATATTAAGCAAAATAAATTTAGACTGCTAGTCTAGCACAATTACTGAAGGAATACTGCTGCCTGTTCTGATCATCTCATCTACACTTAATTGGGAGAGAAAAAAATTCTCATAGTACCCATGTACTCGTTTACCTACCTAGCTCATTATCCCAGATTAGGATTTGTTAGTACCTCCTTGTATGCTCTAGCATAAGCCTCAATTTTCAGGAAATTAAAAGTTGGTCAGGGGAAAGAAAAAAAAAAAGTCCAGTTAACAAGCATCAGTCTAAGAGCAAATTCCTTATAAAAATCTTGGGGGAAAATTGCAGCTCTTTTTCAGTTATGAGTGCCAAAAAAAAAAAAAAAAAAGTTTTGTGGTTTCAGGCACTTTTAAGTATTATGATTTGAAAATAAGTTAGGCTTTCAGCAGAAAAAAGAAAGTTCCAAGTCCATCATATATGAATTAATGCCTTGGTATGTTTTGAAGATGACACAAAGCTGGTAAGAGCTACCAATCTATTTGCCGGGAAATGTTATATTGTGCATGAGCATTTCAAAATAACACTATCTGTTCTAGCACTGGATTTTGGTTTCTGCCTTCAGGGCTGTAATATGAAAAATATTATCCACTCTAGTCAATTAGGTAGTAACTGGAATTTACGTGACATCTCTCATTCTGGGCTATCGAACAAAGGGGAAAAGGTCCACTTTGCTGGTCCATAGTCTGCGTCTTGAGTGGCACGCTCTCAGGGAGGTAAATCAGAGGTAAATGTTATGAAGACAGCCCTGGTACTGTCATTCTTTGTTAACAGAGGAAGAATGTGAAGGGGGGTCTTTTTTTTTTTTTTAATTTATTTATTTGACAGACAGAGATCACAAGTAGGCAGAGAGGCAGGCAGAGAGAGAGGAGGAAGCAGGCTCTCCGCTGAGCAGAGAGCCGATGTGGGGCTCGATCCCAGGACCCTGGGATCATGACCCCAGCCGAAGGCAGAGGCTTAACCCACTGAGCCACCCAGGCGCCCCTGATGGTAGATTTCTATATCCGCAATTTTCTCCTGAAAGTTTACTCCTATTTGGAACAATTATTATTTATTACTCACTTATTAACAGACATAAAATTAGTTTTGATGACAGCCTTTTGATAACAATAAACCAAAAATGGATTCAGGGTTTAGTAGTGCTGAAGAGCTTTTCTCCTTTTTTAAAAAGCAGAGACTTCACAGTGTGTTAGAGCAAAGTTGTTGCTTAATAACTGTTCTACTAAGTTCACCAGGTTGTACTCGATGTTCTGGCCTTTATTGCTTACACAGAGTATGTGCTTTCTACCTGGCCTTATTAAACACACACACACACACACACACACACACACACACACACAACTTGCTTTGACCAAAATGGTCATACTAGTATAGGAAGAGTAACTATAGAGAAATTCAATTTGTCTGGAACTTCAGGGCTTTAAGAGCTAATCCCAAGTGACAGAGTTATTGAGACATTTGACCAAGAGAAGAACCTTACCTTAGGAAAAGGACAAACATTTTGTGTAAACACACTCGTTCCTTCTCCTGGAGAGGTTGTTTATGCTTAGTCATTGGGAAAGTTTCAGCTGCACTTTGGTCAACACGGCTCAGTAATTATCAAGACATTGACTACCTACAGCCGAGGTAGGAACGGAAAAGCTTGACCTACTTGTAGCACAGAAAGGAAAAATTCAAGATGATGAAATGCTTTCCTTGGGGAATGCCATCCCTTTATTTTATGGTCACACCTAGTATACCCCTCTGATATCAGGTCTGCTCTGCCCAAGATATAAGGGATTTTGAAGGTAGAATAGAAGTATGATTCAGCTCTCCATGCATTATTCAATGCCATCCAGACTTCCAAGGCTTAATACACTTCCTGTCCACTCATCCTCAAGGAAGCAAACAATGTACGCTGAAGGGTGATCACTGCCCAGTTAGGAAAGTATGGTCTCTCGGCTCCACACCCCACCTCGTGCATTTGGCTTTATGATGCTGGAGTTGGGACCCTGTCACCCACACTTCCCCTTTACTAGCAGCTCCATGTTAAGCTCTGAAAATCAAGGGCACTGGAGGGAGTCTTCAAAGCTGGAGGAGAAGGGACTGACTCCCTCCCCTTTGCTCCCTCTTGGCTTGATGTCTGCTGCCAATGCTGGATACCAGCCCTGCAGCCTGACTTTTTGACTCCACAGAAGCAGTTCTTTCCTACAGCAGTGAGGGAATCCCCTCCTAAGTTTGCCCAGCGCTTGCAGAACCAGCCTATGGTTTCTGTCTCCCAACTAGACCCTCACTGATACACCTGCTGAAGCCCAAATTCATGGGTTAACACTCCCATCACATTGCCTGTCCCATAGTTGCTTGTAGTCAACATCGATTGTATTTAGGTGCCCAGAAAACAATCATTTTTATTTTGGCAAACCTCCCCAAATTTACTCCCTGTCGATGTAGTTTAGGTGGGACTGTGTCTATCCTTCGTTCCAGGGGGAGGCTGGTGACTGAAGTCGAACACAGGAAATTATTGCCTGGGCCACCCATGCCAACCATGATTGGTTTCATGGATGAACGTGAGCTCCAGATGTACTTGAAATCAGTGTCACCTTTTTAAGCAGAAATTTGGTGGATGTGTGGGTTGGGGGCAGACATCACTCTGTGGCCTTTAAAACATAGACCAGATTGGAGCTAGTGGCAGAGGTAAGTACACACCTCTCATCATCCTCCCCCAGCCTGGAGCCTGGCTGGAACTTCCTTTGCCAACCTCCCCATGGGATGAATTGCATGTGACTATTTGTTGATCACTAGCCAAAGAGCCTTGGGGTTGCGGCTGAGGATTTGACATCTTATAATATGAGACCAATAGAACTTTCTAGATGCCACATTCTAACTGACAATTTAGTTTACTTACCTTACATGGTGATGGAGACACGACTAAAATGCTTCCTCCTAAGATCTTCTAAATATGGCGTATCTGAAACCTCTATCCAAGCTAAGACAGAACTAAGAAAAGAGTAGATATTTATTGAATGCCATTGTAGATAGATATTGGGTCAAGTCATTTCATTTTACAACCAACCCAGGAAGTATGCCCACTTTTTAAAGATGAGAAAAGTGAGGGTTGGGAAGGGCAAGCAACTTGCTCAAGGTTACAAACTAAGAGATTCAAAACTAGTTCCCTCTGACATTGAAATTCATTCTCTCTCTCCACATCAGGAATGCAAGTCAACAGATAGTTCAAAGAGAAAAGATGATTGCTTGAAAATGTCTTGTCTCCTACCTTTCTCCTTGTTTTTCCACCCCAAAAGCCCGGAAGCAGAAAGGTGGCTGGAAACTTATTCTAAAGTGTCATTGAGGGCAGGAATTTACCCTGTGTACTGGGGGGAAGAGAATCCAAGAGCAATCGTACTTGGACTGTTAGGAAAGTCTTAGCTTGTTTTCTAGTCTAGCCACAAAAAAATAGAGGCTGATCAGGGCAAAATGATTTACTATCATTCATTAGTGTATTTTATACTTCACTGAACTTAGATAGGCAAATTATATAAACATTTTACATACAAGCTAAACATGTCAGATGTCAGGACTCAAAATATGTATTTAATTAAAAAAATACATCTCTTAAAACCAAAGCCCTAAATACATATTAAACAATACCCTAATCTGAAGGTAAATGAGACACACCACCTAACCAGCATCATGTGACCCACATACACGGGGAATACCTCCATCAGTCAGGCAAATGTGTTCCACCAGCACACTTTATTGTCAGCGACTTCATTAGCTGATGAAGTAATAACACAGAAGTCATAAGGACCCAATCAAATAGAGAAGAAGTGGGTATGGTGTGAAATTTTTAAATATTAACCAAAATTATATCAAGTAGTCTTCCAGAAAACAAGATTCTGGAAGTTCTAAGCCAGAGAGAGGATTAAGAAGGAGGGGGACTCCAAGGGTTCATATGTTCTGAGGCATAGAGGTGGGGAAAAGGTTTGCAGAAGTCTGCAGAGTGACGTGGACTCAGCCTGACTGGATCACCCTAGCCGCTTTTCAGTGGGCCTCAAGGAGCTTGCATGGAGACCACCTCGTCAAGTTCCTGCAAGGACACAGAGGATCTTGAGAAAAGAGATGCTGGCACCTCTGATCCCCCAAGAGGCCCCAGACCCACCAAGGGCAAGCTCAAGGTTGGAGTCACATGCCCATGATTTCACTGGGTTCCATGTTACTGCCCCATCTACCCGCAAGGCCTTTTACAGAAGGGGATATTGTTCCTTATTCCATTAGAATTCAAAGACCAAGTACATTCATCTGGTTGAGGGTCCACATGGACTACAAGGGTCACTTATCAATGAGTAAGGCCATCAAAATATGAAAATGACACCGATCACACCTTTTCCTTTCCTCTCAAAGGCAAGGAGGCGGGGAGGTGGGTTGACACAGGGCAGCTCCTGGGCTGGAGGAGGCAGCCACGGGGTTATGAGACTCAGAAACAAGAGGCTGGGGAACCCCTACATTTCTGCTGATTTCTTATTTATACCATAAACCATGCAGGACAAACATACTCTATTCATGGAGGTATTTTTGTCCCGTGCAGCTGTGTGGCTTAGCGGGAGCTTTGCTGTGGAGCTGTATGACTCACGCCAACACTGCTGCATATGATTTATGAAGACTTGAAGAAAAGGAAAACAGCCAGCTCCATTACGAAGGAGCGTCGTTTTCAGAGTCTTTGTTCACGGAGGACCAGGCTACCATTTGGTCCCCTCTTGCTCGTTCTTTGAGTGAGATGGTGAATCTGCCTCAGCGGGGGTGGGCTGGAGGATGCCGCCTGCTCTCCTGCTCCCCGCTTGCCCTATTCCCAGCTCATATGAGGACACCTCTAGTCCAAGAAGAGAACCGGTGGCTGTAGCCAGAGCTTTTGTGGCCTTCTGGCTCTGACTGGCCAAGCCTCCATCAGAGGTGTCGCTTGGGAATGGGGCGGCTCCCCTCAAAGACTGACTCTGCAGCCCAAGGCACGGGGAGTGGGGAAAGGTTGAAAAGGGACCCGGTTTTGCTGGTTTGTAGGCTGACCGCTCTTATAGGGCTAGCTCCCTGCCTCACCAATTAGGAGACCATCCCTGGCTGATTTTCTGAAATGCACCCTTGGGAGAATTTCAACAAGGCATTTCCCCAGTCTTAGCCCATATTTCCCATGGGAGTCAGAAAGGAGAGGACTAGGATCTCTTACTCCCAAAGGTTTCTGACTCCTACCTCGGAAACTTTCTAAGCTGGGTTTGACGGGTCTAGTCTTTTCTTACTCTCCTTCCCTGTTTCAGCTTTCCCTTTCAAACAAGGCGAGGCCCACATGTATGCCTTGAAAACTGGGAAAATCAGGCCAGTTGAGAGCCCGGCTTTGTGGCTATAACACAGAACAGCTGCTTAGCGATAAGGTAGCTTAGGCTAAGAAAGCAACTTTGGTAATATCCTGTTTATCTCCTTCCAGGAATGCTCTGTTACTCACCGATACCCTCACCACAATGGGGCCAAATAAAAGTTCATAAGAACTTGTGAATAATAACTTGGTCATAGAGCTTGCACTCGGGACGCTTTCATTGTAAATTAAATCGTGAGACGCTCAGGAAAGGTTTGTATTCATGTGGTCTCACTTGTTAATAAGATATATAGCAGATTCCACTCCCTTGCAAGAAGAGAATAAAGCAGATTTGGAAATGTCGTAAAAAGGAACACGAAATGATAAATTTTAAATATGAAAAGTATCTACCATCTGCCAGCAAGGTGTTTATCTTAAACCAGAAAATAGAAACATATAAATAAATAAAAGTTTTGGTACAATGCTTTCTTTCCCAGTCGAAGTGTCAGAGAGCTCCTCCTTTGTGCTCTTTGGTTGTAGTCAGTTTGAGTACGGTGCTTCCGATGTGTCTTTTGGTTTCTTTAATTTTTGAGTGGTGCAGCCCTGCCCTGACCAACACACACACGCCAAGGACCCAAACAATTGGTTACAGGTAGTTGTTGTAATCTCTCCCCCTGGAAGCTTTGAAGACGCTTCCCTTCTTGCTGCATCGAAGTCCTTGATGGCTCTGCTGCGTCTCTGCCTGACTTCAAAGCCTCCTTGCAGGAATTCACAGTGTAGTATACCACGGAATTCTAAAAGAGCCATTACTCTCTAGTTATCGTGCAAATTTTTATGGAGATGCCCTTACATCTTTCTTGACTCACTACTTAGTCTCATGGTAGCTTCCCTGAGTTTGATTAAGAACTGCCTAGAAGCGGGTGCCTGGCTGGCTCAGTTGGTGGAACCCTCAACTCATGCTCTCAGGATTGTAAGTTCGAGCCCCATTCTGGGTGTAGAGATTGCCTAAAAAGAAAATCTAGAAGAAGAAGAAGAAGAGGAAGAAGAAGGAGGAGGAGGAGGAGGAGAATAACTGTCTAGGAAAATTATCTAAAGGACTAGGTTAGGGTCAGACTGCCCGAAACTTGTCTGCTGACTCGTGTCCTTTCCATGTCTGTGATGCCACACCCTGTTCAACAAACTAGAAGGTTCCACCACCTTTGTAGCTAGGGAGTTTTCCCTTAGGAGCCTAGAGGAAGCAAATTCATTCTGATTTAAGCTGTGATTAAAGCCAAAAAAAATTCCGCCTTTTATAAAAATTATTGGTGGAGGATTCTGGAAGGAAGAGAAGGCCTGGGATACGAGAGCAAACAGATGCTGTCGAGTGGGACAGGCTGTCTCACGGAACTCTGTGCAATGCTAGAGACCTTCTGCAATTCTGTTCTGTCCAACACAGCCGCCCCTAGCTACACGTGGCTGCTGAGCCTTTGAAGGATTTCTAGAACGGTTATAGAGCGGAATTTTCAGTCCTGTTCAATTTTAATTACTTTTCAGTATTATATAGAAATGGTGTCTATCGTATTGAAAAACATAGTTCCAGGAGTGAACTCTGTGGGTTACGTGAGTGGGTAGAAAATCTAGGACTTCGGGTGGAGGAAAGAGAAGGATAAGGAAGAAAAGATACTGCTTCCTTGCATCTTACTGGGAAAATCCTTTCTACCTGTCGCTGTAATAGCCCCGCCCAGGCAATAAGGAGAGCCTCGCAATCAGACCTAAAAAGAATAGTGTCATCATTTATTTTCATTAATCATTAGGGAACAAGGCTGCGGTGCCGACATGAAGCCTGGCACTTCCGCACATTCACACCTACTGATTGATAGCATTTCAAGTAATCTTGTGGTAGGCAAGGGACAAGGGGGAAAGGTAATGAGATTGCTTCCTCATTTACCAGCCCAAGCCAATAATGTGTCATTGTGTATGGCTGTCACTTTTCTACATCAAGGGTGCCCAGTACCAGGTAGGACACCCGCCCTTTCAAAGCGACATAAATCAGGAGTTTGTACAAGTGGAGTGGGGTCATCTAGAGGCCACGGGAATCTCGGGCCTGTCCACTCGGCTGGTCCGGGGCCTTGACATTGTTCCCTGAGCTGGCAAAAACCTGGGATTCTGAATCCTTTGCTGGGAGCTCTGAGCCACGTGGAAGAGGCAGGTGACCTCCTCACAGGAGGGAGGAAGGAGACAGGAGAAGGGCCACATACGTGAGAGAAAGTCCCTGCTGGGATGAGACCCGGAATTTCCAAACACAGCTGCAGGGAAGACGAACCGCCAGCCGCCAGGTCCCACTGCCCCCCCCCCCCCCCACCATGTTCACTTTCCTGCTATGTTCTAATTAGAAAGCACAGAAGAAACCTTGGAATGTATTAAAAAAGGAGACTTTAATAAGTTTTTCTCCAAACAGGGAAAAAAAAAAGAAACCTGTGAATTAACCCACAATTCCCTTCTGTAAAGTGTTTGTTTGTTTGTTTGTTTGTTGCTGTTTTTTTTTTTCTCTCCCACCTGACGTGGCATCTGGGCATGGGCACAGCACTGAGCCTGCGGAAGGACTTTCTAGGCAGGGCAGATCTGCCTTTCTCAGCGTGAATTCTTTTGTTTTTCCCTGTGGCCAGCTGCTACAAAGATGCAGTTGATTTAGATTAAACAGGCTGAAGAGCACTCATCACTGTGTCAGGCCAGGCATGCTTCTCCAAAAACAGCATTAAGCAGGTACGGTTTCAAAAAAAAAAAAAAAAAGTCAAGGGGCTATTGACAGAGGGGCACAGGCTGCTCAGGACTCCTGGAACAAGACCAGGCAGGGCTCCTCGGAGCGCAGACCTTGGGTCCCTCCCTGGCCGGCGCTGGGCCCTTTCTTCCTGCCTGCCCTCACCCTTGTCCTGCTCCTCCCTTTCCCCGGCTGCCACTGGCTTCTATCTCCATTGTTCCCCGAAGCCCAGCAGCCAGTGTGCAGCCGGGCCCAGCACACGCGCAGCAGCCAGCAACTTCCTCTGAAACTGCAGTGCATAATTACAACCAGCTGCTCCGGGCTGTGGGCTGGCCAGCTCTGCAAACAAGCGTCCCGATGCCCTGAGTTCCAGGGAGGCAACAGCCTGCTCTTAGCAGCAGCCAGTTCTCCGAAGGAAGTGCCCACGCCCTTGGAAGAAGAGGAGCAGCCTCTCTCTCTCTCTCTCTCTCTCTCTGTGCCCAGAGGCCAGAGCCCGTCTGGTCGCCCCTCTTCCCCTCATCCGAGAGTGGTTTCTGTAGTTAATAGGAAGGTGCCCACTCTGTCACCTGCTGCCCTTGTCCTGTGGGCTTATTGTCTCAAGCAGGAGTGGGGTCTGGGGGCACGAGGAACCCAGGCTTCTGGTGGGCACCTTAGCTCACAGCGGTTCGTGAACGCGGGCAGAGACAAGGGCGGGGAACCTGCAGGAGCCTCAGCCAGCAGGAGGCAAAAAGACTCCCTGTGTTGCTTTAAAGAAAATGCCTCTGAAAAGCCAAACAAGGCCAGCCTAACCTCTGTAAGGAGAGCGCATGTGGGCAAGAGAGTTGAGGATCTGCCCGTGCCCTGCCTTGGAGCTGTGGGTTCATTCTGGGGCCTCGGTGATCTTTCAGGCTTGACTACAAGGATGACTCGGATCCAAAATTAGGCTTTGAATGTGTAACACAAGGCTCCCCGCCCCACCTACCGCCTCTCTTTGCCCTCGCCCTTTCTTCTGAGCCTGGCTCTGCGCCAGATCTGGCCCTTCTCACTCCTGGGGGAAGGGCTGGCGGCGGTGCTGTGTGTGCAGCCGAGGCTCTGGGCTGGGTGGGGGTGTACAGCATGGTGCAGGGTGAAAAGGGAAGATTGATAGGCTTGGGGAGGGCACCCAACCCTGCAATCACCCACCCCCTCGAGCCAAAGCTGGGGAAGACCATGCAGGTGGGAAGGCAGACGTGCCACCTGGGCGGCTCACACTGCTTCTGCCCACCTGTGCCTTCCAGCTCGGGCTCCTAATGGGCCTTTGGCAGCAAGAGAGCCAAGCCGGGCTGGGCCAGCTGCTTTGTCGTGCCCAACAGCAGCCTCGGAGGTGGGGAGCAGCTGGGAGTCGGCTGTTGAAAAGGAGCTGCTCATTTTCCAGGGCAATTTCCCAGGGATGCCCGCCGGAGCAGTGGCTGCTCAAGTGGGGCCGAGAGGAGCATCTCTGAGAGGGTTCCTTCTTTCTGTCTGAGCGGCAAGCAGCCAGACGATGGCCAGCAGCAGCTGTCACGTTGGGGTTCCCCTTGGCAGATTTCTGTCTTTCCCTGTTTAAAAATCTCAGTAGAACTCTTTTTGCAGAGTGGCACCGGCAGGGATACTTCCTTGCAAGAAGCTGAACAACAGTAGCCTATGTCGGCCAAGGACACGCGGAGACCCGAGGTCACTAATGAATGCGTGTCAACAACGAAGCTCGTGCCTCATCAGCTGCAGCTTTTCCGTGTTTCTGCATCAGTCACTGAGGATCTTGGCAATTTAATTCCCCCTAGGAAAAGAAATACCAGTTTGAAGTGCTCTTTTGGTGTTCAACCCATGCCTTCCCTTCTGATTCTTAAGCCTGGATACACCTGAGAAGCACATACAAAGCAAACGCATGTCTGTAATAGCATCACGACGCAGCTATTTCGGCCTGAATATTACTTGTGCAGCTTGACTGGCTCTTCCACTTAGAGCCGTCTGGAGGTCCCAGTGACTCAGTAATGTGATTTTTTGGCAGGATTTTCCTCAGGCTTGCAATGAGGAACCAGCTTAACAAGCAAACAGACGTGTCTGGGTTCTCGCGTCGCCGCAACCCTTACTGGAGAGCATCGGGGAGAAGAGTGTGGCCTCCGAGGGCCCCAGGCCTTCAGTTCCCCGGAGGAGTGTGCAGACCGCCACCTCCGCCCTGCTGTACCAGCAAGGAGGAAAGGAGATGTGGAAGAACCGCCACTGAACAAAGTTCAGTCTTCGGGATTATCCAAAATGAAGTGGAGAGGGACAAGCACCAGGTTTGGAGAAGAGGGACTTATTTTCACAACTCTGCCCCTAAGTCCTGTGCGGCAATCCACTCACTTCTCCTGGTTTCAGTTCTCTCATTAGTAAGGAAACGCATTTTGCGGGTGAAAAGTAACCTAGTAGGAATAATAACGGCCATAGGCGCTCCTCCTACTTGTTTAAGCTTCTCTATTACTTAAATGAAAATTGAGGTCCAGCCACTGAAGTGGGTTTCCTGGAACGCCATTCACTGACGTGTGAAGAAATGCAAACACTTTATCTGGACAGAAAATTATCTTTTTGTTTAAAAAAGATGGTCTTCTGTAATGCTTAGACCGTCAGCTGGAGGGTTATTTTACCACCTAAAGGGAAGCACAAGTCTTTCAGGCTCCTTCTAGCATCTCCCGGTGCTTTACAAAGATGTTCTTGACTCGCTGAGAGCAAGGTATCACGTATCACTCTTTCCACCAACAGATGGAGAAACTGAAGCATCAAGATGTGACGCAAGGTCACGAGAGAGCAGGTGATGGACTGGCTCCCGGTCTCTTGATCCAGACTCTGCTCTGCTTTCTCTCTCTCTCATAAACCGCCATCAGTAACTTCATTTCCAGGCCCAACAGTGCAATGAGGGCCCACAGCCTGCAAAACATTTGTGGGCAAATGGGATCTCCACTATCCGAGGCAGAACCCAGAGCCTTGAACAGAAGTGGAGGGGAAAGAAGCAACTGTTACCACGGGAGGCAGAACCTCCATCAAAGGCCAGTCTCGCAGCGACACGGCAGAAATGAGGATGTCATAAGTGGGAAGTTCATTATCACCCGTCAGCCTATGACCACCAACGTATCAAGATCATACAAACCTAATGGCAGGACACCCTAAACACTGACTTTATTTAAAAACCTGTCTTTGGCACTATACTCTTACATGGAGATTTTTCTTCCATAGTAGCAGAACTGTGCAGAGACACAGCCTGATGACAAAATAAGAAAATTTCAGGTTAATGTTCATATGTTGTGATATTGCATATCATCGTGTATCAGTCAACCAAATGCTCAGGTTGTGACCCACTTTCTTCTTACATCCTGTCTGCTCAAACACATACCTTAGTCTTTCAGGTTTTCAGGCTGGCTCTGCTACTCACTTGTCTTGCGATGAAGAGCTTTAGGCAAGAGCTCTGAGCCTCAATTTCCTCATTGTAAATGAAGCGACCATACCAATCTCAATCTTTTAAAAGATTTTATTTATTTGTCAGAGAGAGAGTAAGCGAGAGAGCACAAGCAGGGGAAGCCTCAGGCAGAGGGAGAAGCAGACTCCCTGCTGATTGGGGAGCCCCATATGGGACTCCATCCCAGGACCCTGGATCATGACCTGAGCCAAAGGCAGATACTTAAGCAACTGAGCCACTCAGGCGCCCTATTTATATATTTATATATATATATATATATATATATATATATATATATATACACACACACACACACACACACATATATACATATATATGTATATATATATATATGTATATATATATATATATATTTTTTTTTTTTTTGCTAAGACGAATTGACTTCATGTTTATAAAAGTATTGAGCACAACTCCCAGTATGTAAAGAGGGTTTAGTAAATGTTATTTCCTTCTTCCTTGTCTTTAAATATATTCCTTGTAAAGTGTTTTAATTGTTGGAAGTCCTTTCCTATATGGCACACAATTCAGATGGTTAAGAAATGTGTAATGGTCCCTTTCAAATATATGAAAAAAACGCCATCTCTGAAAGGTCGAGCAATTTGCTCAGAGTTGCACAGCAAATTGGTGCAGGACTAGAAGCCTGGCACCTAGTCCTGTGATCTATCCAGAAACTTCTGTCTGTTGCAGCCCCTGCCTCCATGTGGATGAAAGCAGCTGGTGCATGGTCCACCCCAAACCAATTCCAGTCCTTCGGTGCCTCCTCCCAGCCTTCCCCTCACTGAAGTCGCTGCTCCAGTCCCATCTCACTCCTCAAGAACTTCCCTCTTCCTCCACCTGGGGCTGGGTGTTCGGGGATGAATAATCTGCATGGCATCTGAGTTGAAACGAATTGGGAGGGAATGTTCTTTTCAATGAAAGCGTTGGATTAGACCCCACCATACACGTTACGTTGTTAAATATCTACAGCATGATAAAATCATCCCAAATGTCACTAATCCCTGGGGGACTTATTAATAATTAAGCATTTTTAGTTCACTTAGGAATGCAGATTCCATTTAACAAGAGAATGTACACTAAATATGGCCCTTATATTGCAGCTTGCCACAGCATATGTTGGAGATCGCAGCTGGGTTTCTCCAGGACAGATGACAAAGTTAACGCAGGGATCAGTCTTTTCTAAAGGCAGCGTGTAAGAACCAAAAGTAGCATCCTGGATTGGTTTATAGGGTTTGTGTTTATTAGAAGTGTTTATTAGAATGACTAATAATGGAAGCCAGCCGACTTGGCAAGGGCTGGGGGAGAGCCAGGAGAAGCCCAAAGGAAGTGGGATGATCTCGCAGAATATAGGGCAAAGCAGAGACCCAGGGAACTGCAGTGGTCGCGCTCATCTGTCCCCACTGTCATTGTTCAGCTTCTAAGGACCGCAATAGGCAAAGAAGGTGTCCTTCTATATGTTCCACTTAACGGGGAGGCCATTTACGTTTTTCTTTAGCTTATTCTCAAAAGATACATGGCCCTGATCCTACACACACACACACACACACACACACAGGAACAAGCCACATTTCTTTCAAAAGCAGTTTTTTTTATTTGCTTTGTTTTACTTTTAAAGATATCTGATTCTCTTTTCCTTTTCTTCTCTATTTCCTGGGCAAAATCAGAATACTGAATATCTTGAAAGAAATAAAGGGAAGCTTGCAAACAGGTTGCCAATCTTCTTTGTGTCTTTCAGAGATTAACGGGTTTTTTTCTCTTTTCTCCGAGGCCCACCAAAGAAGGTCCCTTTTGAAGAAGATCAAGGAGGAGAGACAGAGACAGAGACAGAGAATGAGGGACAGAGAGAGAGAGAGAGGGAGAGAGAGGTGAAATCTGGGGAAATTGGTTGATCCAGCCTTTAGTTCTGGGGCTTTTCTAACTAACTTTGCAATGTGTGATATTTTGGGCATGTTATTTACACTTTTTCTCTAGGTTCCTTTTCCTACCAAAAGAAGTTATCATGATTTAGAAAACCCTTGCAGCCTTAACATACCCAAAATCTAGGCTTGAAGCAGGAAGGAGCCTTTCTCTCAATGGCACCTGGAGAATTCTGCAACCTTCACATAGAAAAGAACTGTGGATAAATTTTTCCACTTCCTTGTTTCCTGTCTTGAGCTACATGCAAATCATGCCGCTTCTTTACTCCCTCACTTAAAGCACCTGCTAACCTAATAAAAGAGCCATAAATTTAGCCATAAGGGCCCCGATAAAAAAGGATCCTCTCCTGACCAGGGAGGTCAGTGGGACAGGCTGTCACCAGGAAGCAGAAACCACAGGGAAGATTGTTGTCATGTCTGTTGTGACCAGCCTGGGTGCCGAAGGACTCTGCAAAGCTGAGAAGCAGCAGAATTTCATCTGGAGAGCTGACTTGGCTCATTTTGCAGCTTTTCATTTTCATCCTGACGTTATTAAGGTTCAGGGTGCAGCTGGAACTGCTTCCGGGAGACTTCTGGTCAGAAAAAGGTGTGCGTATGTCTATTCGTTCCCCGAGAGTCTCTGAAACCACTACTTCCTATTATTGGTCTGGGCAGGTGGGCTGAGTCGAGATTCCCAACAAACTCTCAGGAAAGAACGGACATGGGCAGAGAGGAATGTGAGCAGGAATGGGGGAGAGAGCAGGGAGGGCACACACGGCTGTTTATCTGGAGATAGCAGCCTTGGGGAAGCCGAGGAGGAGGGGCCGAGTTTCAAAACAAGTTGTGGACTTAGAGACTGTAAAAAATGGTGGAGGAAAGATGACTAAGAGGTTTTCTTTTGCCACTGGTTTTCTCCTGCTAATAACCAGCTCGTCCCCAAATGCCAACGGTGTCTCTCTCTCACACACACACACACACATCCTATCACCACAGCTCTGATAGTCCGATGAGTTACTCTGGCTCTTTCTTTAAACAATCTAGAAAGATCTTTGGGTATTGTCAAGGCTAATCAATTAGAATTATGCTTATAACCAAGGGGATCTCATGACCCTTGGTTCATAAACTGCTTCAGATGGAGACTGAACGGTCATATCCAATAGGGCACAGCCTTGTTCTTCAGCAGATGAAAAAATATATGTGTACCCACACGTGTGGTGAGGTTGTTACCTGGTTCAGCAGCTGTTCGTGTCCCCCAAGTTTCCGGCTCCTGGCAAAGAAAAGCATGTTTAAAATTTCTAGGGCTCTGAGCATAATTACAGATTTTCCAAGCTTCTAGGGAGCCTAACCGATTCACTGCACAGATGATTAATTTGTGTCCCCGAGAAGTTGGCCAGATGAAGAACGGGTCACCCAGCTGGCTAGCCACAGACCCAGAGAAGAAACATGGGCCTCTAGGCTCCTTGTCCTGTGCTCCTCTACTCAGGGCAGATTCTAGAAGATCTGTTTTTGCAGAATTTCCTTTCCACTCTATAGTCATCTGATGGGTTTATTATGCAAAGTCTTTACCAGTCAAGCTCTCCCCAGCACTCTCTACTCCTGCCTACACCTGCTCCTTACAAGGCCGCCCATCTACACAAGGATGGGGCCAGAGTGCTCCACTCCCACAGGACACTTGTTCTTTTGCATTAAGCCCTTTCTCTTTGTCCCGAGGTTAATGCCTCTTTTCCTGGCCCTAATTTCCTTTTTACCTCTGTCTACTCACTTACCATACTTCATACACCAACATTTCTATACATTACCTTTAAATGAGGGAGATACAAAATGGAGTTCAGTGCACCACACAATACCTAAAAAATAATCTAAGACTGTGTAACAATTCTATGTTCTCTCTGTGATCATGAGATGGCTGGGACCTTTGAGTCACATTAGTATCAAATCTCTCCTTCTGGAAATGAGCTCGCATGACTCGCTCAAGAACAGTAGGCAGAGCTGGGAATAAACAGTCCCCACAGCACCGCTGACTTTTCTTCTTTCTCTTATCCGCCACACTGACCTGAGCAAAACACAGTTTTCATCCTCTCTTCACTCTTGTCCCAACCCCTGGTGGAGATACTCACGGGCGACAAGTGGACTTGCCAGGAGCATTGACAGGATATGGAGAGGTAGGACCGAGGAACCACCAAGTCTTGCACTGTTCAATACATTAGCCCCATGCCATAACTAAGTAGTTGAATTAAAATGAAATGAAATTAAAAATTTAGTTCTTCAGTTGCACTGGTCGTCTTTCAAGTACTGAGTCGCCACCACAGGTAGCTAGTGGCTAGCATAGTGGGCAACCCACAGAGCATTTCTCTCATCACAGAAACTTCTAGCAGACACCACTGCCAGACCCTCGGCCACCAGGGACTAATAATAATAACTACCATTTATTGAGTCCCAACAGTATACCAGGCAAAATTGTTGGTGTTTTATGCCCGTTATTTTATTCATCTTCATAAAATTCATGAAGTATTATTTGCATCTGATGGAAGAAAGCACGGGTATTAAACATTCTTAATAATCTGCCCTTAGTGTTCAGTAGTAAATGGCAGAAATATGAGCATGGACCGGTTAATGGCAAACTGTCATATGAACTCCAGTTTCCTGTGAGGAACCTTAAAGACTGACAATATTGTTAATATTTATTAAGCCCCTACTACACTAGGTGCTGGGCATTGTTCTCGTAAATAATGTGCATAAGTGTCAGGGACTAACCTGTGGCTTCCAATTCCAATCCTCGTTTGCAGGGCCAGTTGCTCTTTCTAGATGGGCTGTTAGATGTCTCTGCTCCGAAGGACCAGCTCTGTTTCACCTGGCCGTTGGCCTGCAATGTCTGTTGCGGTCTCGGCCAAGCTGTCATCACTAAAAGTCATCACAAAAGTCACGCTCGAGAAGATCTTGAAAGGAGTCCTTTGGCCTACTCTTTGGAGCAGTCCTACCTCAGCTCATCACAGGGTAACTTTAAAAGCATGCTATTGACAGTCCTTTCTTGACATCTGGTTGGCCCAGTAGAGATCCCTTCAGTCCTGGTGAGCTGGCAGCCTTCCAGGCATGTTGGTAACTCTGTCTCATCCTTTAATACAGAGCAGGTCTGGTAGGTGACCCCCATGAGCAGGTCAAGAAGCTGGGTGTGATATTTGCAGGGCTGGTCTATAGATTTTTTTAGTCCGGTCTAGAACGAAGTGCCACATGGATACTAGACTCCGCCTCATTAAAATAGCCTGAAATTTTTTGGGGGAGGGGGCTTACTTTTCTACTTCTTTGATACTTTTAGAGCATTACTGCTCTCTGAGAAGCAAAATCCAAGAGAGGTTTTCTCTTTTATTTTTCCGGTGAAATTCTTTGAACTACCAATAGGGTTTCATTGCATGGGTTAGTATTTAATCCTACTCAGCTTTTTGACTTTTCACACCTTGAGCAGTATTATAACTCTGCAGGATGGTCCAAAATCCTTTGAAGACTGACTCAGGTAGGGTAGCATAGCAGTCACCATATCACTTTATAAATGGCTTTCAGAGAGAGTGGCCTGTGAGTTGTCAATTTGGAAGGACCTCCTTAAGACCTTGAAAGGTAGGCTTCTTGATGTACTCTGGAACCAGTCTCAAACTATTAGTGGTGTAGACTGGCTGTGGGAAATGTTTTCAAATAAGTGGTAGAATCTTTGTGGAATGCCATTGAGTTTCTGCAGTCAGATCAATAATAGGCCACATGTAAGTCAACTCACATTGTCAAAGACTCTTGTAAAATTGGTGAGTAAGTGCACTTCCTCTACATCACCTACCACAAACACCACAGGAAAGTCACTCCCACCTCACCACTCAGCCCAAACACACAGCTGTCTTTCAGAGGTACGACTGACCTGATTGTGCAATTGTTGGTTTGCTAGGATACCGACATGAATTGCTACAATGGGAAAGTGTGGCAGGTTCACAAGAGCCGTCTTATCATTCTCATATGTTTTTTTTTTCCTTCTAGAAAAGAATGATGAACTTGAAATCCTGCTGTATGTCCTTGGCACTCCACATAATAAAGAAAGGTAAATACAGCTATCTAAGTAGCTTCTTACATTTCAACTTGAAAATTTCCTCAGGTGCAGGCCCGTGACTACAATTCATGATTCCAGTTCCAGCTTCCTTGTTGGAACAAATTCATATTTTTTTAACCTAAACTGGCATAGATACTCCAAGACATTGTACATTCCCTCTTGTGGAGAGACTCGAGCACAAGGTGATTGGCTATTTTAGAGGGAGTATTGTGAAGGGGATTTAAAAGCTAGTCGGGTGGCCAGACTAAATTACCCAATCAAAACCTGACAGGCTATGATTTAGCATGTTCCCTCGTCTGCAAATTTCTATATCCAGAATGTTCTACTCTTTAAACACATCATGCTTTTTTCTTCTCGGGGTCTTTGCCCACACTGTGTTTTTTCCTGGAATATCAACACATGGCTAGAGTGAGTGTGTTGAACAGTTTATTCAGATGTTGATTTAAATGTTTTCTTCATAGCAAAGTCATTACTAACCCCCCATCAGAGCAGGCATGCCATGTTATTCTCTGTCTCTGAATCCATTTAAATTTTTCCACAGAATGTATGACATTGTGAATCTACTTAGAGTTTTCTATGGGTTGATGAATCCAGTGGACTCATAAGGAGGAGCCCATGTCTGTTTCATTCATTAATATATATATCTGTGATTAGTATAGAATAGACATTGAAACAATTGTTGAATGTGTGACTGATGAATAAATATTAAAATCAGATTAAATTTATTTATCGAATCTAAGCTGCAGGATTTTTGAGGTGGCAGACATGTTTAGAGACACCCCACTCCATCATTTATCAGCAAAACATAAATACCCTCGGTTTCTTTTTTTCCTTACCCTATAAGATTGGTTGAGCTATGTTAATGTCTAAGCTCCACATGATAGCTGTTTTGATTAGGTTACACACTGGGACTTGTGTCCAATCAGAAATCCCAGCAAAAAAAAAAAAAAAAAAAGGAGTCGTGTTGTGTTGCGTTGTGTTTGTTTGTTAAACAATATCCAGGGCTTGGATGATACCGATAGTCTACCAGTTCCTTCCCAGTTCATCTGAAACAATCTTATCATCCTTCGGACTCCACATACCTCCAGCTTGTCTGATCGGAGTGGTGGATCCTTGAAGTCTTCCTCGGCTCCCGTGGGTGGACAATGCCCCTGCCTGTCTACTCGTGGTCACTATGGTGAGCTCTCCAGGTGGGGGCTGGTCACATTCAATATGTTAGGACCAAAGTAGAAGGCACCAGTGACCAGATGCATCAGGAACAAAGAGGGAGGAAAGCAGGGTCCTGAAAATAGAAATCACATCAAAAAATAGATGACGAGTTGATAATGCCTTGAGGCCTTTGTTCAGGAACACTCTGGCACTATAAAGGGAAGAATGACAGCACAGTATTCTTCTGTGAAGCATGAGTTGGTTTTTCTTCAAGAGTTCTTCCCAAAGAAGGCCTTGTGGGTTGTGGCTAACTCTGTTTTCCATTTTTATCTAGATTTGTTCTTTAACGCAAATGTTATTCTTTTTCCAAGGATTGCTGTATCATCACATTAAGAATAAGATAAACAAACTTGACAAAAATTCACTGGAAACAATAAGTGTGGTAATTGCATATTCTCGTCCTAGGTATTCCTTTTTTGTTCTCAATTAAAAGCAGTTCCAGCAGTTGTGTATGGCTGTATCATTTGTTCACCTTAAATAAATACTTTGGAATCTAAAAATATAGCAGAAATAAAACTTTCTGAAAAAAATAAAAAAAACTGAAACTTAGAATCACATCAAAAATAAGAAATGGAATTTTTAGGGGATCAGGATGACTTTCAAGAGGTGGAGGTTTCCTGACAAGCCAACACTGTTAGGGCCCTAAATCTGGGGAGTGTACGGGTTTGTACAAAACAGCCTCAGACCTCTGAACAATAGAGATGCCCAGTCAGATATTGCAGATTTGCTTAGACTTAACAAAATTACTGGTTTGCTGTACTCACTGGCAGACAGTTCACAAAAGAGCAGGATCTCAAGTAGCATTTGGTCTATTTGGACTATTACCTAATAAGTCATTTTAATTCATTCTGCTGAAATGAAACACGTGATTCCTAAGGAGGACTAACAGTGGAAAAGCATGAGACCGCTACTAGGCAGAGTCGTGCACAGGACCGAGCCCACCACTTAGGGGCACGGCCTCAGCCACATGCTTCTGCCTAAAGGGGACTGAGAGAAATGACTGGGAGACTTCTGGAAGAAGCCAAGTGACCTGACTCCTGGAACTTTCATAGTTATATGAAATAGCCCAGTTCTACATCCCTCAGGACATGGTAACCTGTCTCTCTCCCACCCAACCTACAGGCTAGTCAGCAGCAGGCTTCTAACATGAAGAGTGAAAGATCTGACACAGCTTCCTTTTCTGCACTCACATCCCCCCCCCCCCCCACGACACACGGCAACCAGCACAGCAGAACAGACACACTCATAATAAGACCAAAAAGCAGCAACAGTGCTGGCAATTTTATACTGGCACCAAGTACTAGGACCGGCTGTGGGGAGAAAGGGCAGGGAGGGGCGGGAATACACTACCCTCGACCCTTCCCTAAAGCAGAGCTTAGGGCTACTCCTAGCTCAGTCCTGCTGGGAGACTCTAGCTTGAGCCTCCCCCCATAGATCCTTTGGCGGTGGGACTTCCAGAGGAGGTCAACGAGGGCCTTTTAGACTCAGACATGTATATGGGACCATAATCGCAGAAGTGAGGGGACAGGACCCTTATTACCAGCCCAACCTCAGTCGACGGAAACCCTATGGCTCTCCTGAATGTTGCTGAATTAGTCATCTAGTATTAATACATCTAGTATAGCATCTCTACCGTTTAAATAAGCCTACTTTTTTTTTTTTTTTTTTTAAATCTCATACAGTTTTTCTGTGAGGAATTCAGGGATGGCTTAACTGTGTGGTTTGGGTTTAGGGTCTCTCGTGTGGCCAAGATGCGAGCCAACAAGACTTTCCAGCAAGACTACAGTCATCTGAGGGCTCGATTGAGGTTAGAGGATCTACTTCATCCCAGCTGACGCCCTCACATGCTGGCAGGCTGGTGCTGGCTGATGGCAGAATCAGCACACGGCTGTTCCTGATACGTGGAACACTCCACGTAACTGCTTGAGTATTCTCATGACATAGTGGCCGGCCTTCTCCACCATGAGTGATAGAAGAGAGAGCGAAGTAGAAGTCACAATGTGCTTTCCGTGCTAGCCTTGGAAGTCACACGCTGTCATTTTGTAATACTCACTTTGGTCACACAGGTCAGGTCTGTTTAATAAGGGAGGAGACTACACCAGGACAACAACCATCAGGAGGCAAGGCTTGGGGGTCATCTTGGCAGCTGCCTATTGGCCATACCACTGCCCAAGGGAATTGGTCCACCCTTTGACGGAGCTTCTCCCAAAAGCTATACAAATCTGATGCTCGTGGGAATGTCCAAGTGTCCTTTTAGAGAAGGGTCAGCAGCTCCTGACCTCCCACCCGCCTCAGGTTGGTGCCCGCCCAGTATGTGCCACACCCTAGTCACCACACTTCTGCTTTGGTGGCAGCATGCATGCAGTCAGTGCTAAGGAAGTCACCAAGGAACCAATGATGAGCCTGGCACATACCACGGCTTAGAATGCAACTTTAAAGCAAGCCCTACCCCTAGAGAACTTTCCAGCTGGATTATCGCTCTAAAACGGGCATCTGGTGGCCCCCAAAAGTTCACAAACCTTTTTCAGTGTCTGAATTATACCTGTGAGGCTCTGAGGACAATGTGGCCTCACTGGATTTCTGCTCTCTCCCTGCAGGAAAAATAAGCCTTGCTGACTCAGATGGGAGTAGAGAGGCTAATTGTTAGCTGTTGCTGGGTTCACCTTTGCCGAATGGCTGTGGAAATTCCAGTGAACTTCCATTATCTTCTGCAAGACCATCTAACCTAATTTCAACTGTCAAATGGAAAATTTTTAATTTACTTAAGAGATAGTACACGATAGGCAGTTTATGTACACTATCTCCATTAGTTTTCACAGAAACCATGCGAAGTAAGAATCAGACCACCATTTTTATCAAGGAACAGACTGAAGCTCAGGGACCTTAAATAACCTGCTTAATTTCCCAGCTAGCAAATGAGGGATCTAGGATTCCAACCTGGGTGTGTCTGACTGGGAAAACCCATGTAATGCGTTCTAGCAGAACTCTCCTAAGGAGGAGGGCCTATAAAACCAGTGAGAATGCATATCCGGGGAGAGGAGGAAGAGAACCTAACATTAGCCACAGCCCAACCTCAGGGGCAGGAGGAGGGCCTGGGGCTGAAGGCAGCAGGGAGACCCATGTCATCTTCTGTTAGGGGTGGCCGGTCTGAAGCCGTTCCCTTGGATCTCCTCCTCCAACCCTTCTCAGGTCTCGGCAACAATGATTCCAGATCTGTCTCAAGGGCAGCAAACTGTGCATCTTCCTCCCTCTCTAAGGAGAGTCAGGTTGTTAATAATAATAGTTACTGTAGCCAGGCCTCCTGCTAAGTTAAGTACCACTTTTAAAAAATCCTCACAACATTCCTATGAGGTAAGTATTACTGCCGCATTTTATAGCTAGGGAGATGGAAGCTCGGGGAGTTTAGGAACAGCCCCAAGGTCACAAAGCCCCAGGTGTTAATGCTCACGTTTCAACCCAGGCCTCTGACTTTAGGGCCATCAGGAATCTTAACACCATGTTCTACTAGACAGAGGTTGGGGGTCGTACGACCGCGTGGCCCGCTCAGCGCCGCGCGAGCTGACAGCGCCAGCCCCCGACGCAGGAGGGGCAGGGTCTGGTGGCTCTTCTCGGAAGGAGGCCTGCTGATGGCGCCAACCGGGGCCAGGCACCCACAGGGGACCCTGCTGCTCCGGGGCTCGGCCAGACCCTGTTGGTGGGGACGTGGCCCGGCCGGCAGGTCCTGCCCCCAGTCGGAGGGCAGCCCCGCGCCCGGCTGCACAGCGTTTGGGGTGGGCTGGGGCTCCGAAGCCCGCGACGGCTGAGCGGGGGAAGGACGCGTCCAGGCGCTGGCGAGCCGAGGCACCGCGGCGCGTGGGACTCCGCACCCAGATCACCATTTTCCTCCTAGTGGCCGGGTCTCTCCTTTGGCCGCAGCCACGGCCGCAGGGCGAGGCTGGGGGAGGGAAGTGAAGGGGCGCCCCGCTCCCGGGCAGCGAGACCCCGGAGCCTTTGTGTATTTGGAACCCGATTCCCCACCTCCCTTCCCCGCCTCCCATTCCCGCTTTCTTTTCCCCTAACCCAAGTCCCAGTAGAGTATCCAGCAATTAGCACGTGAGGAGGGGGTGGAAGACGGCGGGCGGGCGGGGGTGGGGGCGGCGGGACCCCCTGCTCCCGTCTCCCCACCAAGCCGGGATCAGCCCCTCGTTCCCGCCTGCGCTGCCTTCGTGCGCCACCTACCGGCTGCTAGGGGCCACTGCGAGCCCACCAGAGCTGTTCCTAGGCAGATCCTGATCTCCGTGGACAATAGACAATGGGATTTTTTTTTGAACAATGATTTATTTTGGGGGGTGGGGGTAAGGAGGAAGGAGGGAGGGAGGAAGCAGCAGTGTGTTTGTCATCGCTTTAGAAAAAAAATCTCTGTTCTATCATTGTTTCTGCATATCCATTATATTGAGGACAAAAGAATCCCGTTCTGGAACAACAAAGCCAAGGGAAATGTTTTCTGTGGCTGACATTTAATTGTGTGCACAAGGTGCTACATTATCATGCGGCGAGATTGTAGAAAGGAATAGGGCACAGCTTCAGTTCAAACCCCTGACTTTTCTGCTTTAAGATGTGGGCTTTCTTACCCGAGTCCCATTTTATATAGCCTCATAGATCTCATGCATGGTATACACCGCACGCAATTCTGTGTTTCTGTATGGTTTTCCAAACCCATCACAAGGCTTTCTTGTGGGTGATTTTCACACCACCTCCCAAGTCTGTTCTTTTACAGCTAAGAGGGATAATCACACTTTGCCTCACAACCTCTTCACACGGTCCTTACCAAGACAATCCTAATTTTTAGGAGCTATTAGGAAGCTTGGGGAACACTTACTCCCACCTCTGGTTTTACAGATGAACGACAGAGAGATGCCTTGACCAAAGTCACGCAAGTAATTCGAGATGGAGGCAGGATCAGACCCCTTGTGTCCTGGAACTCTGGTTTCTATTATGATCTACTGTTTGATGTCCTGATGCCCAGCACCCCCTGACTTGCTCACCCTCATGGCCTCTTTTCCTGGGGTGGGGTAGGGGGCAAGCCCCCACACAGTGAGCTGTGCTCCACAAAGATGGGTGATGAGTTGGGGTGGTTGTGGGGGATGGACAGAAGTCCCCCCTCTTTACCCCTTTCTCTCTGTCTGATGAAGAAGGGAGGCAATGTGGATATCCTTTTCATTTGTTTATTTCATTATTCTGCTGTGAGTTAATATGTAAAACCTATGGTAACCATCCAAAACTCTCCAGAAAATGCTTTTCCTGGGTTTCATGAAGGTCTTGAGCCCCCACCCTGACTCGAGGCTAAGCTGGTTACTGGGAACACAAGAAAGGTTTTCCATCTTTGAAAACTGCTCAGGTCTCTTGGCAAGAGTGGTTTGCCCCTGGGAGCCTGAATAATACAGATTTCCTTCTAAGGTTCACGAAAAATCCTTGGGGAGATGCAGACAGCTGATCATGCTGTAGAACAGAGGCATTTTTCTTCTGGCACCTTCTAAAACATGCTACAACAGACGGCGCTCCCCTTTAAACCCTTAACTGTGTCACGCTGAGAGAAGAATCAAGTCTTAGATGAGAAGCTCAGTAAACATCTTTGCACATCCAAAATAAGGCAGCCCGTCATAGAAGTCTGCTTATTTTAAAGGTTGTTCAGTCTGTTTAAAGCAAATAGACCAATCTCACAGTCTGCAGTCAAGGAGACAACAAGCAGAGGAAGTTTCAAAACAAAAGGCCAGAACATTCCCTAACTCTCTTTAAGCTGTCTTCTGAAAGCACAGAGAAAAAGAAAACACACTTGGCTTGCAAGCAATTCCTCAACCTTTCTGCTGGGTTTTGGCACTTTAAGAACTTGGGTTTGTACAGGGGCCACGGGAAATGTTAACAGGGAGCTTAGATCTCTAAATCCCCTCGTTTTCATTTGTTTGTTCCTTTTTTCCCTCTCTGGCAGCAGCAATTCATCCTGTCTCTACAAAAAGCCCCACGGTTCAATGATATTTTAATATGACAACCACACACTTACAAACACCTTGCCTCGAGGATTTTGTGAGAATCAAATGTGATCAAATGAGATGATGTAGGTGGAAGAACTTTTAGAAGTCTAAGGTACCCTTCAGATGTGAAGTGTTATTCCCATATATCCAAGGCTCTCCAAGTATGGAACTCGTTCCTTGGAGCAGCAGCCTAACTGTTCCGCCAAGTTGTGATTTGGCCCATTTTTCAGAACTTACAGTTACATGGTGGGGGGAGGGGGCAGGGGAAGAAGCTTCATGTAAATTTTAGAATGTCCAAATCTCATTTTAAAGAATACCCTCCCAGGGACGCCTGGGTGGCTCAATTGGTTGGACGACTGCCTTCGGCTCAGATCATGATCATGGGCTCCCAGCTCCACGGGGAGTCTGCTTCTCCCTCTGACCTTCTCCTTGCTCATGCTCTCTCTCACTGTCTCTCTCTCTCAAATAAATAAATAAAATCTTTAAAAAAAAAAAAAGAATACCCTCCCAGCATGTTGGAGTCTGGTGAGTGCTAGAACACTGGTGACTCATTGCTTCCCCCATGTCCTTATTTGGTAGCATGCAAATAAAAATGATCATTTTCAGATTTAGATTTTCTCAGAGTATGGTGTGAGCAGCTATTTTTGCTTTTGCTCCAGTCACCATTCTGTGTAGTAGAAAGTGCATTTAGAGTTGTAAAACCTGTTTTTCCATTTGCAGCCTACATTTAAATATGGAAGACAGCATCTCAAGTACTCCTCATTACATACAGCAGTCACCACGCTTCAGTCCGGGACCTCGTGCACGCGGCCTTCATTTCCACCCACGTAAGGTCTTCACGTTGCTGCTTGACAGGACGATTGCCATATCACCTACCTATGGAGCACCTCTCTTGAGGACGCCTCAAGCGATTGGCGGGTGTTGGGTAACTCACCCTCTTAATATCTCTGTTGGAGAGAGAGGGATTGGTTGAAATGACGCCCAATTTGCGGAAGGGGAAACCCAAAGCAGTGAGAGGGCTTCTGTGTTACAGACCCATGCAGTTCACAGCCCTATGCTGGAGAAACACATGATGGAAGCCACTCAAGATGAGTAAAGCTTCGAGCCCCAATTTCCCGACTAGTTGTTGTCCCATCTTCCTAAACCAAGCCTGCTATTGAGTTTCTCCAGAGGTCAACGTCTAAATTTACTTTCTGCTCTTGAAGATAGCCAAGGGACCCAATACCTAATTTAACCGCAGGCTCCACCCAGCCCCCATCATGGACCTGACTCAGCAGCCCAGGTCACGACTAGCTTCTTACGAGCAGGCCTTCAGATGTTAGTGTCGATGATGCCCTTCGAGGATAACCCGTCCAGGCTGGCCAGCTGCGAGGCTGATTTCAAGCTGGTTTCAGTTAAACCACATTCCGGTATCTATTTCCTTTCTCTTTTAAAAGGAAACCTTCCGTGGCTACTTGGGGCAAGGTTGGCGGCCCTAACTTCTTGGAAGTTTCCGTTTATGGGCTTTGTGGGGCAAGGAGATGAACATCAGCTTGTTCTCCTCGTGCCTCCTTCACTGCCCTGGCCACTGTCTCATGTTCCAGATCTGGGTGAGGACCAGAATCTGACACCAAATCTGGACGAAACACGGGTCAGGGTATTGCCACCAAAATTGTCTAATTGCAGGTATTTCGAGGTAGGACTGAAAGAGGGTGCTGGCAGGTGCTATACCTTGGGCAGCTTGAGTGTACTCTTCATGCCTAAAGCCACCTGCCTTACACAGCCGGGCCCGCCTGGGGCTTGGCCTCTGGGAAATCCGTCTCAGAGGAGGAGCTGGGCATGTGGCGGTTGACTCTACTCCCTTCTCCTCCAGCTCTACCATCTGTACTGGGGACGTCTGTCCTTGTAAATTCCTGCAATATAGGAAATGCCCAGTGGAAATGCAAAAATAATCATGTCATCTTTCACACATTTATGGTATTTTGGCAATGTTTCTAATAGCCGCTAAGGGACAAGAGTTTATCTTTCTATCTTACATCTCATAAATCTTTTCTTTTTCTTCTATCACTAGCGTAAATTGTGCTTAGTCCAATAACAAGGTTAAAATTATAGTGCTTTTCATCATTACAGAGATGCTCTTGCTTCTGATGGGGACAACGGCTACATCTAAAGCTTAGCAAATTTATTTTTTCCCTTTGCCTGCACCGGGATATCATCTGGAAGACAAGATTTTCACTTAGCTGTGCATGGGCTTTGTTCAAGGTCTCTGTGAGTGAACACACTTACAGGAGAGGCCTGTAACCTGCAAGAGAGTAGGTTATGTGCTTCTGTTCTTCCCCTGAGTGTCTTTTTCAGACCAAAAAAACCCAAAAAACAAACAAAATGGGAGAGAGGCACCTGAGGTATCTGGCAGTGTTGAGGAAAGCAGACTATAAATATAAACAAGCTATTTAACCTCTCTGAGCCTGTCTCCTCATTTGGGGATAATAATAGTGCCTCTTAAGTTTATTATGAGGATTTAAAGCAACAGAATGTGTAAAGAGTTTAGTACAGTGCCTGGCACATAATACTAAGTATTTGTCAGCATCATCATCGTGACCATTTCTACCCTCCTGCTGTCATGTGACAGCTTTCTGCTCTGCAGGACCCTATAGTTGCCAGAAGCATCCGTGTTCCGTTGCCATTTTGTACCTCTGGCTATGCTGTCATGAGTCCCCATTTCGCCTTCCGGTTCCCTAGGCAGGGAACATTCCCCGGCAGAATTGCTGATGAGCTCATGGAAACCTGAGTCTCAGGCAGCAACGAAGTCCTCATACAATTAACCTCTCCTTTCCCCTGGAGACGGCTCCTTCTCCCCCTGTAGCTGGTGACACGGCTTTCCCTGTCAGGCTGCCACACCCACCACATAGCAGGGGTCTGTTGCAGAGGCCACCTGTGGGAGAGGCCCTTCCCACCCTCCGCCAAGCACTTCGGCCCTGCAGATGCTTCTCTTCTGCCCACATAGCTCCGGGAGACCCAGACTCAGGTGTGCAAATCACCCCCATGTTCAGGCTGTGATAAGATGGTTATTAACAAGCTTCACTCCAGCTTTTCCTCATGTCTGAGTGGAGGTTTCATCTTGTCCTCTTTTCTGGAGTATGTCCTCATTGATCATTTTCCACAATTTTCTGTGGTTCTGCCCAAGGCCAGCGTCTGCTGCCAGCTGTCTGAGAGACACGTCCCTCCCATGCCTAGTTTTTGACTGAGGGTTACGTGAAGATGTTTTCTGCATCTCCCCAAAGAAGGCAATCCATCTAATCAGGTTGTCACCCCCAACGGAGGCACTAGCTCTTCTCTCTGGAATACAAGGCCAAGACCATGCCAACCTCTCTCGTCTGAGCTCATTACTCCAAGTTCCTTATTTTCAAACTTGGTCAGACATTCATTAATTGTAGAAGCGGAAGAGCCCTTTCGACGATGTCTGAGTTGGAGCACGGCTCTCTGTATCTCCTGAGTTGCAGGGTCTGCTTTCTCTTCTCTTTCTGAGTAATTCCACAAGCCTCAAGAATAGCTTGCCTTTTCCTCTCTCAGGAAGCAGGCCCCATGTGGAAACTATAGTTCAGGTTTGGTTTTTGAAAATGATGGATCATATGGACTGACCATTTCTTCCTAATCATGATCCTCCTAGCTAGCTAGCTGTTGCCTAGTTGTCTCTCTGTCGTCTATTTATAGTTTTTTGCTAGTAACTTCTTGACATCTGACCCAGAGTACTTGCACAGAACGGTAGATGTGCCAAGATACAACTGACCATTAATACAATGGCCTGGTTTTTGCCAGACTCTCTGTTTGTCCTCAACAAGTGGAACTGGACACTTCTTTGAATTACATGATTACATTAGACTGCAATAGAGAAATGCCTAGAAACGCACACGGAGCAGTTTATTACTGAAGTTGATGTAAGTCAATGGAAAAATGCATTGGCAATGTTCAGACACAGAGGAAACACCCTTTTCTACAAAAGGTTGCATAAGGCTGACCAGGAATTAATCCTTACAAGATTAAAATGGATGCCCTATTTTGATTTCCCTCTCTCCTTTAAAACCCCATTTCCCATTGATTCTGAGTTCTTTCATCCTTTCTTTACTTCATAAAATCTCTCACTATCGTTTCTTTCTTTTCGTTCCTACTCGAACCCTGGTTAAAGTCCTCTTCTCTTCGTGTCTGGTTCACTATAATCGCATTCGAACAGCTCTATCTATTTCACATCTTTTCTCTTTAAACATCGTCCTGAACCTGCCGTCGGATTAATCTTGTTAAAATGCTGCTTTCTCCAAATTGCACTGCCTCCCCATCTTCCAATTTCCCTACAGGACAACGTCTCAAATTCTCTTGGTATGGCAGTAGAATCACCTCCCGAGGCAACTTACTCATCCACTTCCCACATTCCCAGATTAAACCCCACCCCCACCCCCTCATCTAAAACGCACTCGAGCCATTCCCATTCCTGGACACACCTTTCCGCTTTCCTAGCATCTTCCCCCATCTCAGAGGGGGGCTCAAATGGACTCCCAGCTTGAAATGATGGCTCCCCTCAGAACATTCTGTGATGTTGTTTGCATGATTAATTTCACACATGCAACAAACATCTTCTCTTGGCTTTTCTTCTCATGGTTTTGAATTGCTTCCTAATTTTCATGTGCTAGCATGAACATGCTCTCCTAGCATGTCCTGGGTAGTGAACTCCTTGCAGATGGTTGATTTATAGTATACGTTTCTTCTAAAGTATCTTGCCCAGGCCTTGCACTAAATAGGCATTCAAGAATATTGGATGTACTACACAGAAAAAAGAGCCACTGAGAGTGCCTGGGTGGCTCAGTTGTTAAGCATCTGCCTTCTGCTCAGGTCATGATCCCAGGGACCTGGGATGGAGCCCAGCACCGGGCTCCCTGCTCAGCCGAAACCCTGCTTCTCCCTCTCTCACTCCCCCTGCTTGTGCTCCCTTTTGAGCTGTCTCTCTCTGTCAAATAAATAAATAAAATCTTTAAAAAAAAAAGAAGAAGAAGAGGAAGAGAAAGAAAGAAAAAAAGAAAGAAAGCAACTGGAAAGGAAAACAAATCAGTTGAGCCGTTTTCATCACTGGCCCAGAAGTGACATGTACAGAGTTTTGTTCCTGTGCATGTTGAATTTGAGGGGGATGAGAGAGAATTTGTTTTTCAAAGTATTACATATCCAGAAAGAATCTTCTGAGGCCATCTTGCCCAATTTCCTGGCTCTATGTCATCTAAGACAATGAGATCTGTCCTATACTTCAGGACCCCAGAAAGAGAATACCTCTTGGCTCTTTTCCACAGTTAAAGTGTCTGCTTTGGCTCAGATCATGATCCCAGGGTCCTGGGATCTAGCCCTTCTTCAGGCTCCCTCTCTTCCTTGCTCTTGCTCTGTCTCCCTATCTCTGTCACTCTCTCTGTCTCTCTCTCAAATAAATAAACAAAATCTTTAAAGAAATTTGGTTGTCCATGCTCATCTCCAAGAATAACATTCAGTCATTTGGGAGTGGGGGCAAATGAATCTGATAACTCTGATAAAAGCGGTCTGGAAGAACCGAAAGAAGGAAACCACTGAAAGAAGGAAACCACTCTGATTTAATATTATTTTTTAAATTAGTTTAGGCCTATTAATTCTAGGACCGTTTTCTGCAAACCTTAAAAAAACAGCTGATTAATAGTTTTCCTTAATAATTGAATGTCCTTCTAGGAGTATTTTTAACCTCATCTGTATTAAGCTCTGAGAAACATTCGCTGTCCCATACATATTTATTGAGCACTACTGTGCCAGGCGTCATGACTATAAAGATGAATGAATTAAGTAATAAGGAAGGTAGATCCTCATTTTTAGGAAGCTCACAGTATAGTGAGTGGGAAGATGAAACACCGTGATAGGGATGGCGCTGACCTGTCACCTCTCATCGGAAGTTTGTAGACGTTACATATGTCTGCGGCACTTCAGCAGGGGCAGAAACATGGGATCCATTGTGCGTAACACTTGCCAGAAAGTCTATATAATATGTCTCCTCTCTTGTTCCTGTCTCTGTGCCCCTAGAGTATATGAAAAGGTCATCACCCACCCCTCCAACTACTCTCCAGAGAGGATAAGCGTTATTCGTCAGTCCGCCAACCATGGCTTACAAAACATTTAGAATGACTAGCACTCTGTAAGACAACTGGAAAGGGCTTTGGTCCTCCTTCCCCTGGCCCTCAACCTTGCCATAATTGTGTTACATTTCTTCTCCATTCATTTGGGGCCCTTTGACTTCACTACCACCAACACTAAAGGCCGAGTGTTCACTCCACTCGTGAAATAAATATTTAGTGAGTATTCCAACGGGTAAGTCACTTGCTGAATGATGAGATGAAAATAGGAGGAATCAAGCCCAGATCCTACTCTGAAAGAACTTGTATCTAGTCTAGAGATACATGGTGTACATAAATACCTTGTCACAAAGTCAAATATAAGCAAATGCACCACAGGGCTCCTTCCAGCAGGATTGGGATGGAGAAGACTTGGAGAATGGGAGAGAGGGAGAGTGGGTGGGCTTGCCCAGGGGAGGCAAGTTGGGGTTTGGATGTGTCAAGCTGGTAGTGTTGAGGGGCATTCAGGGGAAGATGACCAGAGATTAGTTAGAAAACGTGTGACCAGTGCATGGAAAGAGGTAGAGGCAAGAGACACCAGTGGCATATAGAAACTACAAGTCTAGGTTCTATTGTGAAAAGGAGGATTGAAACATAAGAGCTAAGTCTCGATGCACCATATTTTCTTATTAGACAACACTGTAATGGCTGAAAGGTTGAACATGGAAAATCTGAAATGTGAGTCTAAATATTTTATTTATTCATATAACTAATAAAATACATTTGATTTTTTTTAAAAAATTTCGTTTTTTTATTTGACACAGAGAGAGAGATCACAAGTAGGCAGAGAGGCAGGCAGAGAGAGAGAGGGGAGGAAGCAGGCACCCCACTGAGCAGAGAGCCCTACATGGGGCTCCATCCCAGGACCCTGGGATCACGACCCGAGCCGAAGGCAGAGGCTTTAACCCACTGAGCCACCCAGGTGCCCCCGATTTTTTTTTTTTTAAGATTTTTTTATTTATTTAGTTGACAGACAGAGATCACAAGTAGGCAGAGAGGCAGGCAGAGAGAGAGGAGGAAGCAGGCTCACCGCCGAGCAGAGAGCCCGATGCGGGGCTCGGTCCCAGGGCCCTGGGATCACGACCCGAGCCGAAGGCAGCGGCTTTAACCCACTGAGCCACCCAGGCGCCCCAAAATACATTTGATTTTTACCTCCTCCTTTTTGTCCCCCCCTCGGGAGATGAGCTTAAAATATTTTCATATAACTTGACCAATTTCTCTGCCAAATCTGAGACGGGGAGACATTTTAGTATCAGATGAATAATTTTGTGTTTATTTTACTCAGGAGAAAGTGGGAGGAAGGAGACGTGGCATAAAGAAGAGAAGAGAACAGGATCTTTCTCACGGCCCCTATATTTATTAATGACTGAGGAAAATATCATGTATTCTGATTGTGACGTGACTGGGATTATATGCTTTTTAGAAGGCTGGGTTTAGTCTCAGGGTCTCGAATGCTGGCTGTGGAAGACCCCTTATCTTTGGCCGGCTGGGTTAAAACTGTGATCTCCAAAAATCTGCCCCACAGTCCTCATGAGCTTTGCTTTCGGCTTTATCTTCTTTCTTGTCTTTTTATATCCTCTTCTCTATTTCTGATAAGGAGTATTGAGTAGCAGAGTGATAGGAGCAGGGAAAAGTGGGGGAAAATAGCCATTAGAGAACAAAACCAAGGTGTTGATTTGAGAACTCCCTTTAGGTAGCTGTTACAGGCATATGCAAAGTAAAGCCACGTGCATAATCCTGTTTGAATGCCTGTGTGCCTTCAGAACATCCCAGGCAGCTGGATGCTGTCCTCAGAGGAGATCCTGGGGGTGAGGGGGAATCCTTGCCGGAGCAACCAGAAGATTTTCAAAGACGCTCAAGACTTAAGTTGATTTTCTTGACATCAAGTTCCTCTGAGGAAAATGAGGTCTTGTCTTCCACAACTTAATTTAGGACCATCCCTGCTGCAGGGCCCACAGCCACGCCACGCGGGAAGCCAACTAGAACGTGCTCATGCCGAGCCGAGGGAGGGGTTGGCACCAAGCATGGCCCAATGCATTCTAGATGGGCCTGCAGAAGCTCCCACTGAGCACTGAGCAGCTGGAGAGGGGGCGGGGAGCTCATCGCCTCTGAAACACCCCCACTTGGCCAAGCCAGCCTTTGCTGGCGATGACTCTGGGACTGAGAGCAGGTTATCATCGCGGTACCCAGCGGTCTGACAGAGCCAACGGAAGAGCTCCGTGAGGTGAAGAGAGGTGAGGAGAAAATTAGCGAGGCTCAAATGGGATAATTGGAAAAGCAGAGGGAAGGCAGTAAATCATGCCTCTTTGGCCTGGCGCAGTTATCGTACGGCAGGGGTGGATGAAGTGGGTCAGCGACCGCAGATGAAAAGCAAGATGAGGAAGGGTCTCGGGTGAAGGGGGCCCGAGCTCTGACCACCCCGCCAAGGGCCAACCCGCACGAGCCGCTGGCGCAACTCACTTGGGAAGACAAAAGGACGTGGTGAGGAAACAGCTTTCTTACGTGAATGGGAGGCCTGTTTCATGTGGTCGGAACCTAGATCTGTCAGTAAGAAGCAGGTTGGAAATGAAGACGCAATCAACAAAGGGAGTGGGAACGGGTCCTGCCGGTTCTGGGTGGCTTCGGGCCACCTCCACCCCCACGGGCATCCTTGTTCTGTGACCTTGGGAAGTATGGAGCCTCTTTGTGCCTCAGTTCCTCGCCTGCCATAGAGAATAATTATGCCAATAACGTCATTCGTATAAGGTTCTTAGAACCCATAGAAAATGCTCGCGAGGGTAGCTGATTAACACTTGAGCGGGAGGTTTTCAAGGCTCTGGAGGGCATGTTGGGAATCTGGGGGGACCTTTTGGGGTTGTTACAAGATAGGGGGTACTACTGCCATTTAGTGGATGGAGGCCAACAACAACAAAATTATCTTGCATCCCACATGACCTCTGAGTGCTCCACATGACAGTTCCACACATGAAAAACCTGACGAACGTTCTGGTAACTTAGAACTTGGCTCGGTTTTCAAAATTTACATGAGGTCTTTGTGCATTGTTTTACTATACACTGAATTTTATACAACCATATAAATCAAGAATATGATTATACTCAGCTTTGTTCAGAGAATTGTTAAGAGTTGTTCATCATTTCAGAAAATCACGGATGGAAAAACAGCCACCTGTATGGGCTCATTTGTAACTATTACACTCCTGGGGCCTCTCCACATGGGTGAAGCCTCAGGACTTAACTGTGGCTTCTAATGCCACATGGCACACAGTGGCTGAGTGTTCACACATCAAAATGCCCATTATTTTATGATAGCATTGTGTTTTTCTTTTGTATCAGTTGAGGCATTGCATTGCTATCTTTTTGAAATGCGTGAAGATGAGTTACGTTATTAATTTTATTCTGGATATTAAAAGAGCATTATGAAACAGTTGTTATCATAAAGAGGCGCTAGCTCTGATAGGTTTGAAAACCAAAGTTGTTTAGAGCTGAGCTCAGCACAACTCTAACTTTTGTACTTCTCAGAAATTGGTCCCAGAGACAAGGAAATCAGAACCCAAATAGAGGGCATTGCCCTGGTTTTGAATTACCCCTGTCCTCTCTCAGTTAAGGACTTGATGCTTGTTCGGAGGTCAGAACTTTTTGGTATATTGCCTACACTTGCCATCTTCTTGCCTTCTTGCCTTCATGATGAAGATGAGGTGATCTGTTGAGTTTCTGTAGAAAAATTACCTTCCAGAGAAAAGATCACATTTTCTTCTCCACGTGGGACTTTTCTTTACTTTCTCATTGTGAGAGCTAGATCACTCCAGAAGGCCTCTTCCTGGGCTTTCTGTCCCCGTTCCCTGTGGAAAGAGCAAGTCAGGCCAGTGGAAAGGACTGGAGGACTCCCTTTCACTATGGCACCTCTTGATTTATCAAGAGCTCTCTACCCCCCTTTGGCCGCCTAAGCACACCCAGGTCCCTCTGGGCAGACCTAAGCAAATCACTTCAGAGGTGCTCTCTCTGAGTTGACCACCGTAAGGCTTGGCATAAGGGAAGGGAGTAGATTTGCGTACTTTCTGACATGGGCAAAGACAAAGATGAGCACTTGCAGGAAAACTCTGCGGTGGAGAATATGTTATGGATACGGAGAGAATGATGGTGTTGCCAGACAGCCATAGGGAAGGTGGCCAGTGGAGTCAGTTTTCTAAGGGTGGGTCCTGATTGCAGTTTCTTTCTATTAATATATTAGAATATATTAGTGGGGAAGGTGTTTGAGTCAAGTCTATTGAAATCAAGAAAAAATAAAGAGCCGTTATAAATATTTCAGGGTGTATTCTGTGATTAAGCTGTATGCAGAGATGTACTATTTCCCAGAGATTAGGTTTTCCCGTCTCTAGGTATCATAAGAAAATAAAAAGGAAGGGAAGGAGGAAGAGATAGAAGGAGGGAGGAAATCTTTGAGAAAAACTATTAATTAGGATTGAGGAGTTCTATTAAGTCTCTGCCTGGGGCTGGCTGTATTTCCCAAGTTGGCTGCAAAAATATCTCCCATCCCACAAGTTCTTCTGCAAAAAAAGTGAAGTCTAACCCCCTTCTCCCTTGAATTGAGCCCATCATGAGAGCAAAGCACCACCTTCTGCTAGAAGAGAGAAAAAGTGATAAGATTTCTATGGAGAACAAGAGAATTATTTGACATCAAACCCAGACCACGCCCACTGGACCTGGGGATCAGCTTTCAAAAATGGATGCTTGGCATGGTCAGATTGGCAATGATGCTCAAGAGTCATGGGAAAGAAGAGTGAGCCAGGAGGCAGCAAACATGTAAGCAGGGAGAAGAAGCCCTCAGGGACTAGAGAGGCATGAAGAGCAGTCGGCCAAAACTAGAGATCTGATCAGGTTGGGCCCTTACTGAGAAAGGCTATCTGTTACTGGACGACGTGACATCAACTTAGTCAGAATAGATGTCAGTGGTTGAGACCTTCAAGACCTTAGGCTGGAGGATGGATGTGTGCGGGGTCCTGGAGACACCCCATGGAGCTGAGTGGGAATAGTTTCACAGGGTTCCTGCCGTGCACGTTTTCCTCATGTATGTTTCTTGCTCTTTCCCTATTCTGTTCTGAATCAAAGGATCTGACCCCTGTTGGTTGCTTTTTCAAGACTGGAGGATGGGAGGCACTGATGGGTGAATGGAGAATGAATAGGGAGAGAGAAACAGAGATTTCTTCCTCTTTCCTTCTGGAGCAGCTCAACCTCTCTGGTTCCAGTTGATGCCAGGCAGGTCTGGTCCACTATGGTTCCAGCCTCCAGCTGGGGACAATGTCCCGGAGCTCCAGAATTCCCTCCCCTCTTCCCTCTGCCTTGTGGCAATGTCAGCTTCAGGCCTTGGCGGTCTCTGGCTTCCTCACTGTCCCCAGCTGACCTCTTGGCTCTCCCATCCTTGCACAATCAATCCCTAGATCCAAGTCCTTCTGTTTCAAATTCTCTGGTGGTTTCTGTTTTCCCATTGGATCCTGACTGATAGACTGGTTTCAGGAGCTGGTCAGCTCTGATTCAGGGCGAGAGCTGCTCAGGACCAACAAGGGAACACCTTGCTGGAAGAGATCTGTTGGAAACTAGAAACTAGAAACTACTTGGTGTGCAGGACAGCGAGGGTTGGGCCTGCCTCTCCAGAACCACATCAGCTGCTGCCTTTAGAGAGACTTGAACAGGGGAATTGAGCGGGGAAGAGAGGCTAGCTAAAAATTTCACCCAAATGGAAGCATCAAAGATACCAGCAACAGGAGAAAACTTATGTCAACTCGTTCAGAAAGAACCACGGTGCTCTGGTGGAGCCTCATGAATTACTGAATTACCACGGCCTCCTTGGGCCCCATGTATTTGTATCTTGAGTCTGGTTTCAAATAGAACAGAGAATAATGTTGAGTGCCTCTAATTTAATATTCTGATAATATTTCCACCACATCAAATTCCCACTAGGACAAATGTATACAAATGAATCATTATAATTTCCCCCCTTACCCCAGCCAAGTCACTTGGGCCTCTGCTAAGAAATGATGATAAAAGTGATGAAAACAAAACAAAGCATACATTAGAATGTCATTTAAAAAAGAAAAGATTTCCAGGAGATCCTTTGTTGTACTGGAAGAGCACAAGCTGCATTTTTAAGTGACTTTTTTGTTTTCCCTTTTGGATAATCAGAGAGAATAATGCAACCGAAATAACGAAATAATGCTTGGCTGCTGCTGAGGTCATCATGGAGCTCCTGTTGACATGTTGAGCTGGTCAGAGAGCCCGGGATCTCCGAGGGGATGAGGGCAGCCCTGTGAGAGAAGGCGTCATTCAGAGAACAGAGCATTATATCTGGATTGGGTTGTACAGGACCCAGTCGCCACGCTGGCCCCGTAGACTGCAGTGAGAGAGGGAAGTGTCATGTGGGCCTGTGTCCTTGGGGGACACGCTTTTTCATGCCTTGTAATGAACCTGCAATAGGGAAGGGCATTTCATTGTGGGTTTTACTGCCCTAGGCAATTGTGACAGGTATATGGATACTTATTCCAACTCGCAGTCATAAGATGAAGACAGTAGTGGGGGGAAGCTGCCTGGCTTGCAATGATATATTTGGAGAGAGGATATAACATCAAAAGTTTGGTACAGAGAATAACAGAGTAAAATTATAAAGTCCTGGGGTCATTTGCTTATGTCTTTACTTCCTTCACTAGAAACACGGCTGCAGCCAGATATCGCATGGTAGTGTGAAAATATGGCCAGTAAATTCTTTGGCATTCCCCCCCATTAAAATATGGGATCCATATATCATCCCTCGGAACTGGTTGGGGCTCTTGGAAGAGCTTTCACCAATGGAGTACAGCAGAAATGAAAAAAAAAAAAAATGGGACTTCTGGCATGGTGTCATAAAAGACCAAGGTAACCTTTCACCCTGTTAGCTGCAGCACTCTTTCTTAGAGCCCTAAGCTGCCATAAGGAGTCTGAGGGCCCTGAGGCCAGCCCATGGAGAGGCCAGCTCATGGAGAGGTCACCTTATGGAGAGGCCAGCTCATGGAGAGGTCACCTCATGGAGAAGCCAACCCATGGAGAGGGCAACTCATGGAGAGACCAGCCCATGGAGAGGCCACCTTATAGAGAGGTCACCTCATGGAGAGGCCACAGGCAAAAGGCCATGGGAAAGATCTCTAGTTGACAGTCCCAGTGGGAACCCGTGTCAAGCCATTCCAGCCAGGTGTCAGACACGTGAATACATTAACCTCTTGGCCAGATAAATATCACTGAGTAGTTTCAGTCAATATGTCAGGTAACAGAGGTCAACCTGCTGAGCCCTGTCTGAATTTCTGACTCACGGAATCATGAAATATAATAAAACGATTGTTACTTTAAGCCACTAAATTTGGGGGCAATTTGTTATGCAGCAATAGCTAACTAGGACATATTTCTACATAGACAAGCTTCTAATCTAGTCCCAAACACGTCTTATTTTACTAGGTATAGTTTACCACTTAGTAGTGCTTCAGTGTCAAATAACCATCAGCATCTTCAATTGAGTGCCTGTTGCAAACCCCAGTGATGTAGAGAATATGAAGCAGAGGGGTCAGTTTCTGACCTAAAGGATCGGATAAAATAATAACTATGGGATATCTTTTATTGAGTGAGTCCTATGAATTAGGCTGATAATTCTCAAGGTTGGTACTGAAATGTCAGTGTCAGCATCACCCTGGAATTTGTTAGAAATGCAAATCATCAGGTCCTACCCCAGACTTACTGACTCAGAAACTTGGGGAGTGAGCCTAGCAACAGGTGTTTTAGTCAGCCTGCCAGGTGTTTCCCGTGCATGCTACAGTCTGAGAATCATGCAAGGAAGCCTGTGACTTACTTGACCTCACCGAATCCTCACTGAAGCCTGGATTTTTCACCCTTGCCAGGACTGACATTTCAAGCAAAAGAGAATTCTTGTTGTGGGTGACCCAGGCAGTATAAGATATTGGACAGTACCCAGGCGTCTGCCCACTAAGGACCAATAACAACTCTCAATCCAGTTGTGATAACTAAGAGTCACCAGATGCTGCCGTGTGTCCCCGGAGGGTCAGAAATCACCTCCAGTTGAGAACCACTGCCTTAGCCCTACGGATAGTGTTTGCAAATGTACCCAGAATGTATTTTAATAGGGTATGGCAAGACAGACAGACATGGAAAGGACTGTCACAAAGAAAGAAGATTTTATTCACAGTTCCCCAGAAACAGGGAGTGGGGTGACGCATCATGGGGAGGCTACCAGGTGGAGCACCTGGGTCAGTTATCTTTTTAGTAAGGTCAGTAAGGAAGCAGAGGGAGCAGGGGAAATTGAGGGAAAGAGCCTTTATTATGGCTCCTGTGCAAAGGAATGGGTGTAGGACTGACTGGTTTGAATCATTTTAGTTGGCTCTGGGGCCAAGGAACTGTTCCTAGTTGCTCTGTGGCAATTAGGGCATAGGCTAGTGGTCAGAATATGAGACCCCAATAAAAGAGGTGGTTGGGGGTATACGGCCTTTAGATCTGTTGGCTCCCACATGAAAGCATGTTTGCAGGTTGCTCCCTTGCCAGTTCTAGGAATGGGCTAGCCCTAAGAGGGGCGTCTCTTGGAAGTTAGCAGGCCCAATGTCAAAGAATCAGAATAAAAAGGCATGCTTGATACAGGTAGATATGGTTGTCCTACTTTATAGATGGCAAAGCTGAAGTCCAGAGAGGTAACCTGTCATAAGTCCTCTCTCCCCCAAGGGGAGGACCTATTTTGAAACCTAGATCTATGTACCCCTTGGACCATGCTCTTACCTATGTGCTATCCTGCTGTTCATCTAGCTAATTAAGCACACGTATGTGCATCTCTAACTATATAAAAAGATAACCGACACAGCAAAAGAAGATATTGAATCATTTCTTTATGAGATAATTATACAAAGTAATGAGAAGAGATGGCCTGTAGTGGTTGGAAAGGCTTTGTGCTTGCTGGATGCTTGCTGGAAGGTCTTGAAAGTTGGAGAAAACGAAGCTAGGCAAAGCTGTGGAGAAAGAATCTTCTGAAAAGATGGGAAATGATGTGATCACAGGCTCAAAGGCTTCTAGGAATGTGCAAGGTCTGATGAAAACACCAAGTGTTAATAGGCTGCTTTGGTTACTTGAAAGTAGATTAGAAGGAAAGAGAAGAAAAGAGGGTTGCAGCAGGATGCCACCTGCTTTGATAGCTAAACCCATCAGAAGCAGGGCACGGATGCACAAAATATTCAGCACGATGAACTAAGTATTGACCAAAAAAATCCCCATTGAAAAGTAGTCCTGTAATTCCAATGCCTGGGCTCAATGAAATTTAGAGTAAGAGTCAAGCTGGAAATTTCTACTTTGACATCTTGCAAGATAATCAGTTAGGCTGGGAAGCTGTGACCAACGGGGAACACAACAAAGGGCTTTCCTCTGAGACCGAACAGAGCATCAAAGGTTTTGGGAAGTGGAGTTGACAACCATTCATTTATTTAGAGGCTGCTGAGTGTCGACACTGTGCCAGGCACCGTGTTGGAGGACAGGGAGCTATAAATCACGAGCCATGTTAATAAAATGGGATTTCTGCTGCAGAGAGACTAATAAAGTAGTGAGCTCCCAGTTTCTGCAGTACCAGGCAGAGTCTAGAGGAGGATTCTGTGGAGTAAGGCGTTGGAGATGTACCCAGAGAATGGGCACTTGTCTACCTGGTGAACTTCCGAGAGGCACCCGCAGACTGAACTTCCTCCAGGCCCGCTGCTATCCCCAGAGACAGTCCAACCTGCCGTCCTCACTCTCAATATTTTTCAGAGGGTCTGAATCGCCAGGGGAGTTTAACAGCACATGCTATCACGGGGTCCGCCCCCAAGAGGGGCCAATGCCCTAGGGGACAAAGGAAGCACTACCTTCCATCCTCGATAATCCCTCAATACCTGTGCTATCAGTTGACATTTCTGCAGCAGGAATTAGCAAGAATGTAACTGGAGTGCAACTCCTGATGGGCCGAGATATTTGTCTGTTTCACTCATTGCCACTTCCAGAGTGTTTGGCCCATATTAGGTACTCAGTAGGTCTTTCCTGAATGAAGGGATTGCACACATACACACGATGGAGGTAGGAGAAGGGAAGACGGCAAGAAGAAACAAGAAAGGGGTACTTTTAATAAGGAAGGAGCAAAGGTATGAAGTCTGAACTTGGCTTTTACCAAAGCTCTGCTGTGTTTGCCGAGATGCCTCTCTCTCGTCTTCACTCTGCGGAACTAGAATTAAGAGTTGAATGGCTTCTCTTAAGCAAGCATCCTAAGAAACGCTGTGCTTATGGGAAAATAAACAGTGCCTTTCAAATCCTGTAAAGGCTCATGTCTGTGGCTATTTCAACCCTCAGCCCCTGCCGTATACGAATGCCACAATGCCAAACATTTTAAGCTACAGGAATTCTCTATGGGGCTCTGTAGGGCTCACACACGTCCACCAGCTCATGGGGACTCAGGCCCCAGGAACAGCCCAAAACAGCCCCGCCATCATGCCTCCTTCCTGAGGCCAGCGGGCTGGCTTGAAGGTACAAATCTTAGAAATGGTGAGAGACAAAAATCAGGACATCCCACCAGGTTAAGCAAACACCTATCAAATCTCTGGGTGCAAGGATTGTTACCAGATTCTTATAAAACTATTTTCAATGGGACAAGATGTTTTGCTCCATATGTATCAAACATTAGGTTTTCAGTGCTCTGTGGTCCTCCCTCTCACCCCCACACTGCCACCGCCCAAGTCCTTAAGTCCTCTAAAAAATTCTCAGTTCTGGTATTGACTTGAGTTCACTCCTTCTATTTACATATCTTCTTGGGAAAAACAGTCTTTCTTTATACACCTCTTCTCCTTTCTTTCCTCACTCATCATTTCTGTACTTGGCTGAGTTCTCTTTTTACTTCGGCCCAACTATGGGTGGGCCTCCAGAGGAGAGCAGAAACGGAGCGGGTCTCTTTAACAGAACCAAGCAGATCACGAAATGTCTGTCAAAGGAACACGTCTGCCTCAAGCTTTCCACTCTGATGGGCTCGGTGCCGAGCTCTGATTTGCTCTAGTTAAAAAAAAAAAAAAAAAAAAAAAAAAAATCCCCTAATTTTACTGTCAAGATTTTGAGAAGCATTCTCATGGTTTTAAAGAGATTATTGCATAATTTGTTCATGTTTAAAGAATTATATTGTTAAATAAATTTAGCTCTCCAGATTCTAAATGACAAAAACAAGTGAAGTTACATCATTTGAATTATGAAGTGATAATGTCTTCCAATTCTGCCCCAATCAAAAGTGTAACAGTTTAAAGCTTATAATAATCATGTTCAAACATATTCAGATTATAATTACTTTTCTTCTGATAATGATAGCCCGTCTGATTGGATGATTACCTATTTGACTTTGATAAGTCTCAGAGGTCAAAAAAGGGATAATTGCAGACATCTGTTTTCTATGGAAAATATAATCTCAGAAAATAGTGTTTAAAGTGACATCTGCAAATATGTGTTTTAGAAAGAAACTCGTTGCACATTTAAAATCACAGGGAAAAGAAGCAATTCCTAAGCTACTATGTCTCACACTGTCTATGTAAATAGATGAACAAGTTTAACTTACTAGTATTCATGTATGCATAAGTAATTACAAGCAGGCATGATTATATTTTGTGCAGGTAGAATTAGAGATGGAAATAGACTATGAGAAAGGAATTTGAAAGGGTCTATGACATGGAATGATACAGAAGCTTTTTCTCTTTACTTTGTCTAATTCAGTCCAGATATATAAAGGTGCCACCATTTTCCTGGTTGTTTTTAATTTGTGGCTGGAAGATTTTTGTCCCCTGGCTATCTCTGCGTGGACAGCCTTCTCCACTTAGGAGATGGGTCTTAGTGGGGAAAAGGTTCATTCACGGCTGCCATGATACTCTCTGCACAGGAGATTTTCTCCCTCTGCAGGTGCATCACCTTTACAACTCTCAGGGAGATGCCAAGAACCTCTCCCTCCCTTCAGTCAACAGCTGCATTTTGCAATAAAAAGGGAAAAGTTTCTTTAATATTCCTTTCCACACATGCTAAAACTCCCTCAGTTTTAAATTACAAACTCAGAATCTGGATAATCACTTTTGCGAGACCAAGCTGCTCTAGATAAAACGTTCACCGCAGCACTTCCCTTCTCAAAAGCCTTCCATGACTCCCCAGTGTTTACAGAAGGAATTCCAAACTTCCTCGCAATTCACAAGCCTTCATCATCTGACCTTAACCTATTTTTCTCAACCTTATCTTCTACGTGAGACCCTTTAGATAAGTCATCTAACACCAAGGCATGTCTAGATTTCCCCTCTCTGTGTCATCTTTGCCCATTAATCTTTTGTTGGTAGTGGTTGTTTAGTTTTTGCACCTCAAGTGCACAGAACTCGATAAATCATAAACTTTGGTTCATAACACATTAGTATGATCGGTCTGGGCAAGAGCCTCTTTTGTAGTTTTTTACACATAATCAAATTTCCCCAAGTCTGCCTTAAATCCTGTCTTTTCAGCAAGGTCTTGCGCTATACGCATAGGGATGGTCACTCTGCCAAGAGAGCTCTTTCTCTCCTCTGAACAATTAGAGCATCTATTACTTAGGGTCTAGACCTCCATTTGCATATTGCATGCAGCATAGCACCATTGTTGTGTCTAGACACATCTGCAGCTGGAGTTAGCTGTGTCCGGCTCTGTGGTATGTACTCTATGATAGCTCTTACCAAATTGTGTTGTATTTTATCTGCGTCTGTCTTCTCCACGAAAGATTTAGTTCCCTGAGGCCAGACTCAGTTTCTCATTCATCTGGGCCCCCCAAATGCCAACCATAGTACCAGACAAGCTCTGTTTAGTAAGCAGTCCTTGGGTATTTTAGGGGAAATTACATTATAAACTCCTAGAAAGCAATGAAGGAGCCACAGAATTTCAGGCAAGGAGAGGATCTCCTGAGTCCTATTCCTTCTGCTCTCTCACTGTGCCTAGAGGGGACTTAGCAGATGGAAGGATTCAGTGAATACCAGTGATTGACTGATGCTTAAACTTCTTCAGAAAATTAATGAACCCTATATGTTAGGGAGGGTGGCCAACTTAGCTCAGTTTCCTCCTAATGGTCCCGGTTTTAAAACAAAAAGTTGGGGATGCCTGGGTGGCTCAGTTGGTTAAGCGGCTGCCTTCGGCTCAGGTCATGATCCCAGCGTCCTGGGATCGAGTCCCATATCGGGCTCCTTGATCGGCAGGGAGCCTGCTTCTCCCTCTGCCTCTGCCTGCCGTTCTGTCTGCCTGTGCTCACTCTCTCTGACAAATAAATAAAAATCTTTAAAATAAAATTTAAAAATAAATAAAAATAAAAAAATAAAACAAAAAGCTCCACGTCTAGAGATTACTCTTGGACTCAGGAGACCGGGACACTTGGGCAGCCCAGTTAGAGTCTCACACACATACCAACAACATAAATGCTGATAATTTTCCTCTCTCCTGGTTAAAGACTTCAGAGGACCACTTTGGCAAACTTAACTTGAATTTCTGTAAATTTGAAAGTGAGTTAAAAAAAAGTTTCTTGAGGATTAAGTCTAAAATTTAGGCTCTTAGAGAGGGGGAAAAAAAAAAACACAAGAGACCCTTAAGGATAGAGAACAAATTGAGGGTGGGGGGTGGGTGAGGGATGGGCTAGATAGGTGATAGGTATTAAGGAGGGTACATATGACCAGCACTGGGTATTGTATGTAAGTGATGAATTCCATTCCTGAAAACAATATTGCACTATATGTTAACTAATTAGAATTTAAGCAAAAATAAAAAATAAAATAAAATTCAGGCTCTTCAGAATTAAACATTTTTAAATGTATTGTTATTCCTCTACTGTATTGTTATTCTCCTACTCTAAATGAGTAAGATTTCTTTTTTCTTTCTTTCTTTTTTTTTTTTTTAAGATTTTCTTATTTATTTGAGAGAGAGCGAGTGCATGCGTACGAGAAAGCACAAGCAGAGGAGAGGGAGAAACAGATTGCCCATCCAGTAGGGAGCCAGATGCTGGGCTCCATCCCAGGACCCTTGGGTCATGAGTTGAGTTGAAGGCAGATGCTTCACCGACTGTGCCACCCAGACACCCCAAACGAGTAGTATTTTAAAGGTAACTGAGACATTTCATTGCTCAAAGTGGGGAGTTCTCTTTTGAGAGAGAAAATAGACATAGGTAAACAGAGATTCAAGTCTATGCCTTTTTGGCCAAGAACCAATCAGGTGAGCTCCCTCACCTTCCCGTAGAGGCCCCACCCCCCAAGGCTGCAGACCCCTCCCAGTAGGGGGCGGTGTTGCGAGCCAACCAGTCCCTTTTGTGTAAGACCAGCCTGCTTCCATCCTCTCGGAAATCTTTTATTAAATCTCTACGAATTTTCATATTCTTCACACTGTTCCATTTTTATTCCATTTCACATCCATGGTTATTGAGGGAATATTTACTTGCTATTGAAGGAAATCATGGGGGATGTATAGTCAATAATTTCATCAAGGAATAACTTATCTTTGTGCTTTGGGTGGAAAAGGGAGGGAAATAGTTTCACTCCAAATAGCTTATGAGCTTTTGAAGAATATTTACAAAGAGATATTTTTAGACAAAGAGATTATTATTTTCCCATTTTAGTAGAAAAGCAGTATAAAAACAAACAAAGCCTGAAACAAAACAAAACGGTAGAGACATAACCGGAGAATATGATGGCCACTGATTTCTGTATTAGTCACTTAACAAATACAATCCACAGAGTATACATGTTTGTTTCTAGGGAAAGGCTCAAATGAGAATTATCCTGGATATAACTTATATGATTAAAGATTTGCTGGCTTTCTAAGGAGAGAGAGAGAAGGTAACACAAATACAAAAATTTAAAAGACAACCATTTTATTTTGTCAAAATTGGAAAAAAAAACTTTCAGCAAAAGCAAATTTTTGCAATAATGGGTTTTAAACTGTGGCACACTTAAAACGGACCTGATTTACACAATTCCATGGTTCTATTTTTGCTTCTTTAAGATATCTATGTGAATGGAGTCTAGCTAGCAAAGGGTGTGATTCTCCTCTATGCCAGGAAAACTGACTTCCAGCTAACAGCCATCTTCATTCTGTGACATAATTCTGGTCCTAATGGTCATCATTTCTTGCCTGGGCAACTGTAATTATTTCTTTCCTGTATTCACTCTGCATACCCACACCATCTGTTCTTCACAATACAGACAGCATCAATGGTCATTTGCATATATGATCAAGTCATCCTCTTTCATCCCCCCATTCTCTGCTTAAATCATTTGGGTATGAAGTACTCTGATCTGAAGACCAAGATCCTTAACATGGTCCTGAAGACCCTGTGTACTTTGGCCCTATGTGCCTTTCCATCTCTTCATGCACCTGTCTTTCACTGTCTCTCTGCACTCCATCAAGCATTTCATCCAGTACACCTGCCATGCTTCCTCCCACCACAGGGCCTTTGCACATGTCTTTGCTTCTACCAGGAACATTCTCTCTCTTCCCTTAACCACTTAGTTAAATCCTTTTATTTCTTCAGAGTGCATGTCCTTAGAAAAGACTTCCCAGCAACCCTAATACAGGTCAAATTCCTTTGAGAATACTGAACACTAGATTTAAACAAACTTAGTCAACAGCCTTATACCTAAGCAGACCAAGATGTCTTGTCCCCTCCCTCCTTGTGCCTTTCCTGAAGGAGGAGAGCAGAACATGCCTCCAGAAGACAACTTGTTCTCAAGGAGGAAAGGAGGAAACAGGAAAGCTGACACTCAGCTTCTTCCAAAGTCCCCATTTTATTAAATCATTCTTTCTTCCCTGCGGCAAAGTAAAAGGAGAAGGAGCCTGGGAATTTTATGCTAACGATTCGCCATCTATAGGTATAGGGAAGAAAGGTTTTTGCCTAACAACAAAGGATGAAAAATTATTTCTGGTAATGAGTTCCTCATTTCTTCACTGGTTGAGTGAACAGGTTAAGCTACGTAAGCCCCAAAGCTTTTTGCAGCTCCCAAATTTGTGAAACAATTTTACCTACAATATCCATGGCTTCAAATGTTGGGTATTTGAGTAATATGGGAAGCTGCCATAGACAGTGCTGTATTTCCTGCTTTTTAGCCCATCTTTGTCACCCTGGGTCCCAGAGAACTTGCCTCTGCCTTGTCAGTCCCTTGTCCAGTTAGCCAGGGCTGAGGAGCTTGTGGCCTTCCCCATGTCTCCACCTTAGGACCACTTTGGGTAGGGGGACTGTGGGAAGCTTCACTTGAACCCTCTCCCTGCTCCCCTAATCAGCTTACTTAGGGGAAAGCAGGACAAATGCGAAATGGGAGGCTTGGAAATTAAGTCCCTTGAGCAATTGGGGAGTCTCTGGGAAACTGGGGGTCTCACCTCTGACCTCAGTTATCTCTGTTCTACAGTGATCAGTGCATTTTCTCATCTTGAGAGCTCTCTTGCAAATGGTAAGGACATTGAGTGTCCTATATACATATAAATAGCATCCTTAATCATCATCAACCGCATGCACTGTGCCCTCCTTAAGATGTTGCAGGAAAACAACTAGGGCATTCCCATGGCCTTCAGAGGGATTTTCCTTGATTCTGTAAAGCCTTGAGTAATATTGAAGCTCTATAATAATGCCGAGCTACTTTTGCGTTTATTCTAGTCTTAGGCTTGAACATTATAATATTAGTGGTTTAAATTTTCATAGATTTCAAGGTTCAGAAGAGTTCTGGGGAGTCATTTAAATTCATTCCCCTGTGGATCTCTACGTAGAGCTGCAACTTGGCTAACAAAGACAAATGGTTTTCTATCTGATCTGGAAAGGTCTCCAGGGGAAGATTCTGTAACCAACCACAGTCAACACGGATTACTAACATGAGTGTGCCCTCTCGTTAAGAAAACCGGCTGTGTGAAGCCTAAGTGGCAGGATGATTTATTGAGATGTTAATCTGTGCTTTGTTCTTTGTAATTTGCCTCTCCCGCCCTGTCTCCCTACCTCATGGAGGCTCTATCTCCCTTCTCTGGGAGGTGACAGAAGTGACGTGCGCCATGTCCCTATTGCTTTAGTAGACAGGATCATGGAGGAGTGAGGTGCATTTGCCTGTGTGCTAATCCTAAAGTAAGAGTCCAACTGCCCAAGGACTGGTGGAGAGAGGCACGCTCCTTCGAGAGGATGGCACTGCCCTAGGAAACAGAGTCAGGTAGCTAGAAACTCTTAGAAAATGGTTTTTAGCTCTTCGACCTCTGTTTGATCATCTGTAAAATGAGCTGCTCATTTAATGACATTTATATACTTCCCTGCTCTTGATTCTGTGGGATGATCAGTCCATGAAGCCGATGCCCCAGGACCCCTGTGGTGCATTTGTTTCAAGGTTTTGGGGGCAGGGTGGCCGGCTTTGGCAAATGAAAGAATATATGTAGTATTGGAGACCTACTTATACTAAAAAAACTACTTGTTGTCTATGTAATATTCACATTTAATTGGGCATTGTATAGTTGACCTGGTAACCCTATTTGGGGGCACCTGTGTTTTGAGAGATGGGAGGCTAAGCGTGGAAGAAGGTGATGTCCATTCCTGCCCACCAGACTGCACCCAGTGTCCAGGAAGCAGGTGTGTGTGATTTCTTTCCCTGTGAGTATGCCTATTAATTTTTAAGTTTAGAAGTGGACATTTTGAATGAGACAGTTTCCTTCAAAATCTTCAAAATGAATACTTAATAGGGAAAATGGAAATGGGATCTATGGGGTGCCTGGGTGGCTCAGTCGGTTAAGTGCCTTCCTTTGGCTCAGGTCATGATCCTGGAGTCCTGGGATCGAGCCCTCCATCAGGTTCCCTGCATGATGGGCAGCCTATTTCTCCTTCTCCTTCTGCCTGCCACTCCCCCTGCTTTGTCTGTCTCTCTAATAAATAAATAAAACCTTTTTTTAAAAGATCTTATTTATTTATTTGACAGAGAGAGAGATCACAAGTAGGCAGAGAGGCAGGCAGAGAGAGTGAGGGGGAAGCAGGCTCCCTGGTGAGCAGAGAGCCTGATGCAGGGCTGGATCCCAGGACCCTGGGATCATGACCTGAACCAAAGGCAGAGGCCTAACCCACTGAGCCACCCAGGTGCCCCCAAAATAAAATCTTTGAAAAAAGATGGGATTTGCCCATTTAGTGAAGACCCAAATTTCTAAACTTCAAAGAAATTAGAAACCAGATCAAACAATCCTGAAGTAAGGAGAAGCCAACTGCTCAAATGCTCAAAATGAGGGAAGTTCTGCCACATCACCTTTCCCAGGGAAGACAAGACAGGTGTGATCAGTAGGAGTTATATTTTTCGGCTGCCCTCAAAATCTCTATGAAAACGGGGAAGCAAATGGACTCAAGGTTCCCATTGCCTTTTCTACAGCACTGTAAGCTTTTTAAAAAATGTGTCTTTGAACTTTTCATTCTTTATTTTGGAATTGCATTTAATATCATTCTCTGATTGAAGGAAATCATCTGTGAATTGAGCCAACCCTGATGGCACAGGTTGGGCTGCCTGTGATTTCTTGACACAAAACAGGTCAGGATCTAAAACCGAATGTGAAAAGAAACCTGATTTATATTTCATCCAATTAGTGAACATATGACCTTCGTGTGAAAGGAACATGGCCTTGGGTAAAAGGACTCTCTCATTGATTTATCCCATTTTTAATCAAAGAAAGGTATACCAACACACAGAGGATGCCGTAACTCACATTCCCAAGACTGAATGCTGTGCAAATTTGCAGGAAATTTAGCATTGAATGTATCCTCACCCATAACAAGGAGATCACTCCATTAGTGAGTTGATCTGGACACAAAATTAGAAGTCTGCGTCCAGTTTTAATAATTTAGTGGGATCTGAAGCTTTGTGAGTGAAAACGACTGCCTCCTAATGCCTTCAGTGCAACTATGTTGAGTTGAGAGTAACATAAAAATGATCTTCAGGAAATAGTTACCCTTTAAAGTGGTGTGTGTGTGACAGAGACAGACAGAGAGCGAGAGAGAGAATCTGAGAGACTGCATGAAAGCAACTCATTCATCAATGTTCAATTTTCCTCAGTGTCAACCTGATCTCTCTGTTCATACTTTACAATCTGGAAATAGGTTTGCTTTGAGTCACAGGAAGTGCCCAAACCCCCCATCTATTACCCCTAATTTGTTTTATCAAGAGATTTTGCCTTACTTGCACTGCCAGGAAGGGCACATGGAAAGCATTTCGGGGCCATTAGGCTGGGAAATGCATGGGCTTAGTCTGGATTCAGGACCCTTCTTCTAAAATGCATTTCAGAACAACTTAACAGGCTCATGCATTTTCCGAGGGGCAGGACTGTCCTGCAAAATAGACAAAATGGTCCAACTTCAAGTAGGTACACAACTGTTTAATTTTACAAGAGAATTTTAAAGGTGCCTAACCTTGGCAATGTTCTGATGTAAAACAGGGTTGGAGGGTCTAGGGCAGGGCTGCTCCCCCATGGGGAACAGAGGGTGGGTTGAAAGTGGAGAGAACTTTGGATCAGATGTAATGTTGCTTAATCAAGGTTTAGCCTTAGGCTGTTACCAAGGAGAGGAAGAGCCAGTGAATAATTGTTACTTATCTCTCTCTCTCTCTCTCTCTCTCTCTCTCGCTCTCTCTCTCAAAAAAAAAAAAAAAAAAAGGTAAAAGACTGAGGAAGGAAGGGACACACTTAGGCCCTGTAGGTTATTTCTGAATAATGGAAATACTTTAAAATCTTGTTGTAATTAATCAAATCTATGTATGTTCTTTCAGAGCAGAAAACTAAATGGATGCATCATTAATGGCTTCGTGTAAAAGTATAATCATGCAAATTGAACATGGCCCTCCCTTCATTCCAACTGAAGACTAAAGTTAACAGTTAACATCTTGAGCTTTCACTGTGTGCAAGACAGACATCTTTGTTGCAATCTCTGCACACATTATTTTTCTTGCAACCACGGGTGAGGAAACTGAGGCTTACGGAATCGAGGTGGATTGCCATATCTCAGAGTTTGTATATGGTGCAGAGTGGCCTGGAGTCTCGGCGGTCTTACTCCAAAGTTGCACTCATGGTCATTGTGCTAGATTTCATCCCCTGCCTGCCTGCAACAGACTCATCCTTGCAATCAGAGACAGGTTTTTCTTAAGGAGCTGAAGGAGAGAAGAGCCAATTTAGATGATAGGAAGAAAATTGTAGCAGAGCACACCTCGGTCACAGATAGCTCTTTGAAAATCCTGGGTGACTGAACTGAAATAAATGGCAACAATGTACTTATGGGAGACAGGGCATGGTTTACTGTCCTAGTGGGTCAGCAACTGGCGAGACAGACTAATGCTGGAGCCAGCAGGAGAGGAGCTCTTGGTCAGCGGTGTAAAGAGCTGGGGCATTTTGTGGGTGTCCCTAGATTTACATTTTTGTTGTTTGGCTTACAGAGATAACAAGAGAAATAATATGGAAATGGGGCTTTTCCAAATTTCAGAACTTTACATGGGAATGCAGCGTTTCCCTTGTAAGGAAGGTGGGGTGGGGAAGCATCCTCTCCTGCCATCAGTGGACCAAGACAACGCTGAGCACTACGTACCATGTGGATGTCTCCACTTAGAAGTGACGCGAGGAAGAGCCAGACAGACCCGGCTTCCCACTCCTGCTCCTCCGCAAAGGCAGGCCCCTTAACCTCCCAGACTCAGTTTCTTTACCTGGGAATTAGATTCCAGATCTAATTACTAGGAATTAGTTTCGTAACCCGTGGGACTAAGATGCATATCTGAGTTGATACGAGGCTAGGAGATCACGTACCTGGCACAGAACAGGTGCTTGCTAGGTGGTTGTTATTATAGGCCCTCGGTTTTTACTGAGTGGGTGAGAGAAGTCTAAACCAAGAAAGGAAAACACTGTAAAGGCCGACAAAGAAAAAGAGGGCATCTGGCCCGAGGTCCCTGCTGTCGCCCCTCTCTAACTCTGTCCTCTTAATGAGCCATATGCAGCTTCCGATAGATGAGATCTGGTGTCTGCAAAGACAAAACAGAGCCAAAAGGCGATGTAACATGGAATTATAGACCACATTTCCCTCTAATGAGCCAGCCTGCTCGTTAAGGATGCAGTGCCGCGTGGAGCCCAGACTGGGCGGTGTGTGCAGTTGTGCGCCTGCCCCCTCCTTGCACGTGCGCACGGGTGGTTCGAGCACACGAGCGTGACTGCCAATATCATGGCTGGTTAGTCCCCAGCCCAGCCCTGGGCGGTGTGATGTATGCGGGAGGCGGGGTGCTGGAGCCTCTTGCTAAGGACAACCATGGGAGCCACGCAGCCCTCAAGCTACTTGGGAAATGGCCTCTCCCCGGCCGGTGGCGCTCTCAAGACCCGGCCGAGTGAAGAGCTGCTCCAGAAGTGAGAAGAAGAAGGGGTACTAGCTCTTCCTGCAAAGGGCTTCCTGCTTGGCTGGAAGACCACGCACACCTCCACGCAGGTTCACACACCACACGTGCACTCTACGCCGACAGCACGCATATGCAGAGCATGTACAGACCACACACACACACCTGTGCTTCACACGCGTGTGCACATACAACATGCGCTAAATACGTGCACACATAGGCATACCGCACCACACATCACACATGCACCTATCACATTCAGACTGCAGACACACATACACCACTTACCGCACACATTTGCACAGATCTCACCACGCACCACACATTACACATATGTATATACACGTACCATACACACGCACTCACACTACACATAGCACACACAAGCGAGCCACACAGAGCACATATCCATATATCCATCTGTATCCTTATCCTTTCCATCTATACACACGCGCCCCACACTATACTCACACACACATACCACACACAGCACGCATTTGTACACATACTGCAGACACCACACATGCACATGAATCATTTACCTCCCACTTACATCACATACGCCTCCATGCACATACATGTGCTACTCCCCAGAATCACATGTATACTACATGCGTGTAAACATGTACAGCAATGCCGCACGTGTGTACACACGTGCATATCCACCTACACAGAGCACACTTAGTACACACGCCACGTATGATACAACTGATCCTACCCCCCTGCAACACATACACATACCACATACACACATGCGTTACCTTTCACAAACCCCATAAACACACATGATAAGCACATATAAAACGTGCCTTGCTGTATTTCCTTGCAAGAATGTGCCCCCCTAGGGACCAGGACACTAAACCCACAGAACTCAGAGTGGCAGGGACAGGAAGCACAAATTGAGGCCGGAAGTGACTAAGACTGGCGGACTCTGGATGATGTGGTTTGTGATACTATGAGGGACTTCATGGGTCTGCCCCCTCTTTTCTTCACTGTGAAGTGGGTCCTCTGTGGGATGAGATGTTGTTAGGGATTCTGAGACGGTTGGTCAAACAGACTACCAGCCCCTGGATAGTGTGCTAACTGAGGCTCTATGGGCAGGAAAACCAAATTCATTTCGTGAAGGGGAGCTGCTGATCCTTCAAAGGCGGGAGAGGCCCAAGGTAGGAGACTTGTTACGAAATGGCCCACTGGTCTCCTTGAGTGCCACGTCAGGGCCTCCATGTTGATCTTCGTTGCTAACAGGGTGGGCATGTCAAAGGCAGCATCTAGGTCAGCCTCATTACATGGAAGCCAGTACTGTTGGGTCCACCCGTGGTCTCCATCTCTGTCCTTGTTGCCATTCCTTTAATGTGGCCATTATGTCAGTTCTGAGACAGCTGATGACAAAGAATGCCTAACACCGACTGGCTGAGTCACATTGTCTACTTGGTTGTTCAGTCCCTCTTCCATGAGGATGCTTTTTTAGTGCATGTTAAAGCGTGATACTACCATCTTGACACTTAATGCTCAACCCCCTATGTCCACCTCAAGACTGCTCGCCAGTCTTCCAGTCCTTTCACTCCAGCCTCTGGCTAGCCCAGGAATCTCTGTACAATCGACCCTTGAAAGACCTGACTTTGGACTGTGCAGGTCTGCTTCCATGTGGATTTTTTCAAATACAGTACAGTACAGGACTGTAAATGTATTTTCCTTATGATTTACTTAATAACATCTTTTCTCTAGCTGATTTTAGGGTAAGGATATGGTATACAATACACACAACATATAAAATATGTATTGGTCGACTCTTTCTGATCTTTCTGATCAACAATAGGCTATTAGTAGTTAAGTTTGGTGGGAGTCAAAGGTCTTAGGCAGATTTTCAATTGCACGGAGGTTCAGTGACCATAATCCCTGCATTGTTCATGGGTCAACTCTATGTCCTCACCTCAGGTCACAAAATGGACAATCAGGTGCAATGCTCACTGCTCCGCCCATTGGGAAGCTCTTTATTCTCCACTATTTTTCAAGGTCACCCCCTGAATGTGGCTTTATTACTGCTGCCATTCATTTTTGGCTTGCCTCCTGCATTGAGCCATGCAACAGACAATTCTCCATGGGTTGCTCATTTCTGCATGTTTGCAAGGAGAAGCACTGACTACCTTTTTTCCATGTCATCTTTTCCAGGAGATTTGTATAGTGAATGGGCTTGGAAAACAGAGACAGTGTCTTTCCCAGAGCAAAAATTGTCCATCATAGAAGACTTGGGTTTCGTAAGTTCAAGGTTTCTCTCCTATAATGCAACCTACTATGTGTGCACATGTCACTTAGCACTCTTTACATTACTTTATAGGAACTGGAAATCAGGTAACTGCTGCAAAACTAGCAAACAAACAAAACCCAAGCACTGCCACCCCGGCTACTGCTATTGTGCTCAGTTAGAAAGTTCTTGGTCTCTGTCTTTACATCTGTTAGCTGCAATACAACTATGGCAGGATAACTTGTTCTTGACAAGCTGACCTGTCATAAGCCTAACTTGGACTTTCTCTCTCTCCTCCTTCGACTGGTCTATGGGATACTCCTATGGCAACATGTGGAGAGGTTGGGGTAGGCACTGGTGCAACCATGATGGGTGACAAAGGGGTCTGGGCTCCCTGCTCATACAACATCCTTATGCTTCTTGTTCCAATCATTTCTGTCTCACAACGGATTACGTCTGAGCCTATCTGACTTCTTGACTTAGCGGTTCCAACAGAGCCTAGATCACAGTGGGGAGCCTGGCTGCATAGTCATGTGATGCCTGGGGGTTAGCTTTAGCTTTCCATCAGAAACATGCCCCAAATTATGCCAGGAACCTTCTCAAAAGACATACAATTTTGCTGTAGACAGCATGGCCTTCTTGAAGAATCCCAGAGACCTGTGTTGTTTTCTCACTGGAATTTGCCATAAATTCCATACTATATATTTTCCTACTACAGACACCGGTAACACCATAGGGTCTATGGTATCATATGGCCCACATGGCAGGGCAGCCTGGAGCTGCTGCAGAACCCATTCCTACTCGAGGTCCCACTGAAAGCTGGCAGTCCTCTGTGTCATCTGGTATATGGGCTGGAACAGTATTCCGAAGGGTGGAATGTACTATCTTCAGAAGAGGTCAAAGAGACCCATCAGGGGCTGTGCTTCCCTTTTTGGAATAAGGATGCAAGACATTCGTCTTTTACTTTAGCAGGGAGACCCTGAACCCCTAGAGACTCCACTACAGTAGCAGATCCCTGATTCTTCATATATCACCCCCTCTGCGATGTATGTATCTTCTTCCCAAGGCCTCCAGTATTTAGGAACCTCTTGCTTATCTTGCAGTCAACATGACGTCATCCACATAATAGATCAATGTAATGTTCTACAGAATGTCCAGATTACAAGGTCTAGATCTCCAGGGGCTGTGTTGTGGCAGAGGGTGAGTGAGTGAAAAAAGCCTGAAAACAGGATTGTTTTTTAGTCACCAAATCAGAGGGTATGTACCCTATACCTGAAGTGTATCAGTCTGTTCTAGCAATGAATTCACATGTGGTACAGAAGCTTTTATCAGGATGCCTAACTACCTGGCCACGTCTGAGTAGACAATAACTATTCCCAAGGACCCAATGTGAGGCTGGGGCCAGACCAGTAAATTTAACATGGTTAGGTTGGGGTCTATCACTCTCTACCCTCTGAGTCTTCAATGGGCACAAATTTCCACTTCTAGGATATGATATTGTTTTAGATTTGCCATCTTAGATAGGGATTGGGTGGGGAGTGAGGGCGATTTCAAGGCTTCCTTTTGCCCTCCCCTGATGTGATAGCTCATAGCCACTATGCCAAGGATCCAATGTGCAGGTTGCACCAAATGCCAAGTGTATGCACTCCTCGTCAGGGACTGGAGACATGACTATTAGGTGGAGCCACAGAGCACCTAGAGGACACCCTCTAAGCCAAGGTTGAGCCAGGACTGACTTTATTTCCTGGCCCTGTGCACCCCCACTATAACAGAGGGCTGTGATAAACACTTCAGGTCTCCAGGTATTCATGCCAACACAGACCTGTATCTGATAGCCTCAAAATATTTGGGTATTTTCCTTTCCCTTTTGGAAAGGAAAAGGTCCCTTTTGGAAAGGACAAGGGGAATCATCATGATTCACACTTGCCAGAATGCTGTAGTGTCATTTTGCCTAGCGATTGGGTCACCCCTTTAGTCAGTGGGCTCCAGATCTGAAAATCTTCACAGGCCAGGAAATAAAGCAAACGGTGATGACTTTTTACCGGCGCGTGCTCTGCTACAGCTTCTCCATTCTTGCCTTCTCCGGATTGGAGGTATTAATTAGCAACCTCATTGCCTGACCATCATTCAATCATTTTGATCAGTCATGCTCAAGATCTTAATTCCAGGGGTACTCCTTTGGCTCCTGCTGGTTCATGCTAGCTAATTCTCACAGTTCCAATTGAGATATAGCCTCTACTTTTCCTTATCAAACCCAATACATCCTCAGCTGAATTATGTGGAAATTTAGTCTTCATTTTTGGCATGGAAGTCAGAATAAAATACGGGATAACTCCTGGGGGTGGATGCAGGGGCACCTGATACCTTACTGAGGAAAAGACCCTATAGTATCTTTCTGAATTACAAAAATACTAGCTTTTACTCAGCAGGGGGCAGGGTGTTGGGGAGTAGGGACACCCACAAAAGCTCTGAGGGTTAAGAGGGACCCGAGGAATCAATATCTTAGGAATATCTACTCAGATGCTCCTGTCCCAGTTTTTAAGGTCTCTTGCTTTCCTAACCAGGACCTTGATCCTATAATGGATCTGACTTGGCTGAGCCATGAAACATCACTGAGGCTTTGCAATCCTACTAGCTATCAGATTCTGAGTTTGCTCCTCAACTGTGTCTGCTCTTCCACTGCCTAAGATGAAAGCCTCTTTATAAGCTACCAGTAATGTCCTCTGGCTCCCACACTCAGCTTTAACCTGTACGTTAACTGCAGTCAGATTCTTATTATTCCCCTGCAGGTCACCAGTACAACTTAGTAGCAACCAGCAAATTCTACTGTCCTTATAGGCCATGTTCCTCCACACGTCCTTCAAACATCTTTTTTTTTTTTTTTAAAGATTTATTTATTTATTTGACAGACAGAGATCACAAGTAGGCAGAGAGGCAGGCAGAGAGAGGAGGAGGAAGCAGGCTCCCCGCTGAGTGGAGATTCCCTATGTGGGGCTCTGTCCCAAGACCCTGAGATCATGACCGGAGCCAAAGGCAGAGGCTTTAACCCACTGAGCCACCCAGGCACCCCGTCCTTTAAACATCTTAATCACTGCACAGGCAAAGGCATTCTCCCTCATCAGAATATTTTCCCAGGCCAACACGCATGAATCTTCAACAGCCAAGTTGCCAATTTGTGCCAGGGAGTGTCTGTATCCCACACACCACTCAGGGTGAGATCCTCCTGGTCAATCAGGTTGTGAGCAATCCAGTTGCAAAACCCATCTTAACAACAGCTTACTCAGACCACTCTTGGTGTCTCCTCTGTCTTTCAAGCAGCAGATACCTACACATGTTTAGATAGGGGAGATATTTATTGGAGTAAACAGTCATAAAGTATAAAAGGGGAACAGGAGTTCCCCTGGAAGAATCTTTAGGCTCAGTGCACTTCTGACATCTATGAAAGAAGACAGGAAAGGAGGAGTTGAGTAGGAAGAGCCTTGACCCTAGTGGGGTTTTAAGTATGTATTGGCCAGGTCAATGGAAAGACCCCGAGTCAAAGCTGCTCATGAGACAATTCCACATTGAGGAGGAACAGACTGGTCTGCTAACTCCACTGTTCTCTGTCATTGATTCGGAGCAGTCCAGAAACCCAGTGGATCCAAAGGTGCAAGAGCTAGAGACTGTCAATCAGCTAGGGCCCCCAAAGCAGGTTCTCTTAGAAGGAGAACTGAGTGATGCTCCTTCATGACCGCCATCATGAGAGAACAGTCCCTCCTATAGGATTGACGGGGAGAGATACCAAGAGGACAGCAAAGCACAGACAGCCTTTGGGCACTCTTGAAAAAGTAAGGAGAAGCAAAAAAATTAGGGGGAGGGTCCCTGGGAATCAGCTTCTAACTTAGCTTTCCCCTATTCAGTCATAAACTTCTACCCCCTGCTTTGGTCAAGTTGGGAAGAAGTTAAAGAAGACCTCTAGGGTCCAAAATATTTTAAAACAGAGGCACTTGTAATTGGAGTCTATAACCCATATTGGCAGGTGTGGTAACTATCATGACTTCCAAAGCACCAAGTAATGTTGTCTCAGACATATATGGCAGATGTATCAGGCAAGGTCCCCACTTGGAATGCCCACCTCACTCCAACTTCCAGTGATTCTCTCCATCCACAGATAGGAGAATAGGCAGTGTCTACATCAAGGAAAGGTATTGAGGAGGGGGCAGTAGCCTGCCAAGCAGTTCTCACTTTACCTGCCGTGGAAGCACCTGATGCCAACATGAAAACAAGTGATTCCTAAGCTCTTACTGCTTCAGTGTATGCATGAGCATTAAAGTTCCCTGCTCACGTCAATGCAATTCTCCATCTAATTACCTAATTACCCAGCCCATTTCCAGGAAGGGACCTGGAGAGTTCATCTGAGCCCTGGAGAGCTCATCTGGGTACCATGTTAATTGGCTGACCAAATGACTGAATTCTCCTGCTTAAAAACTTGGAGGAAATGAGTCCAAATTCTGACAGCAGGAGATTTTAGTGGCTGTGTTCTGTTTCTTGGGCTAGTGGAGATTATATTAAGGGTCACCCTCATCTCTAGACCCACATCTGGCCACTGGGTTTGGAGTTCTAGTTTCCTGGAATTTCAAGGTTGGAAGGCAAAAGCCACCCCCCCTCAAACCCCATGACCCGAAATGTTAACAGTGTTTTCATACAGATGTACAGAAACGGTGATACCACCCATGTGAACTCTGGTAGCACATTTGCTTCCCTTTTGGCTGATCTGGACACAGCTAGCTACTGAGCCACGTTCTGGCTCTTACAATTATTTGCTGTCCAAGGTTTTTGATGTCCAAATGTCTGGGCCCCGTGACTTGAGAGCTCGCACACTGTGCACAAATGTAGTTATGATAATAAATTTGAAATCAAATTTAATCCTAACTTCCCCCTGCCATCCCACACACTCCCATCTCACCATGCAATCAGCTGGCATATGGCTTAGGAAATATCAGCCATACACCAGTAAAAACAAGGCACAGTTAGGAAGCATATCGCTGTCAAAAAGCCATGCAATTAATTTCTAAGTAAAAAATAATTGGATTATCTGTGCTATGGTTTTCTTCATTAGTGCAGATAATTGGGAGACTTTAGTAGTATATTTCCTTCCTTCTGGAAGAAAATGCTTATAATATAATGACAGGAATCCCTCCCCTTCAGGTTTCTACTGGGTGGGAGTTTGTAGGAGACTACATCTGATACCTTTGACTGGCAGATGAGGAATAAAGTACTAGAAAAAATTAACCTCGGTGGCCTGGACCATGGGGAAAAAAAAAAGTCACTGAAACTCTAACTCACCACACACCACCACCCCATGTGAACATGACATCTGCCACACACTACCACACCGGGGTTGAAGCCACACAGACACACGTGCTCCAGAAGGAGTCATGGTCAGGGTTGCACCGGCCAAGTGGGATCTGGCAACAAAGTAACAGAATAAATCCAGGCAGGAAGCATCCTAAGGGCAAGGGCTGAGAGTCAGCAACAACCGCAGGGAGAGAAAGTGAGACCCAAGATGAGAAAAGGCACTGCCCTGGACTGCGTGTGGCACTGCCTGCTGTCCTGGCTTGGTGCAAAGGGTGGTCACAGACCACCGATGGGAAAATGACCTGAGTTGCTTATAAAGATGCAGATTCCTGGGTCTCTGCCACAGACCTGTTTAATCAGCATCTTTGGGACCCAAGCCCAGGAATGTGTATTTTATTTTAACACGTTCCCGGGATGGTTCTTAGACAATGAGAATTTCAGACATCACGGCTCTGGGCACACCGTGCAAACCCCGGCAGGGGAGTCCCACCTGCCTAGGTGTGAATCAGCACCTGACTGTGCCAGGGTCATCACGGGCGGGGACGGGGAGGGGACTGTTCTTCACAACCCCCTTCCCCCCCACTCCCCCGGCATCAATATTCACCAGGATCAAATCCAAAATGGGTTTGAATGAGCATGTTCTTTTTGAGAAACGCTGTTTGGAAATCCCAGACCAGCAATGGGTAATCTCTTAAGGCAGAAAGGCTGAAAATAAGCAACAATTTATTTTCTCAGAACTGGTAAGGGCGGAGCGGCGGTCTCTTCTAGCGGGATGTGCTGAATTAGAACCATGCAAAACACATACAGCTCCCCCCGGGGCCCTGCGCGTGATTTATTTCCAGATTTAATGAACGGCCACGTGCCTGGGTGAGTGGAAAATAACCCGCAGACCGGCTCATCCCCAAAGTGCAGTGGAAAAGCCTCCCTTCACCGATGCCACTGAAGGACTCTGACCCATTTCCTCATCCTAATCTCCTGGCAAAGCAGGTGACATGGCGGGCTGACAGGGGACGCGGGATGCCTGCTTTGCCTCTGAGAACACTGTTTCTTGACATTCTATGAAATGTCTATTGATCTGAGCATGTAGCTGATGTCGACACTGATTGTCTGAAGGGAGGCTACTCAATATCACAAGGTCGTGATGAGGGGGAAAAAAAAACAACTAATAATTCACCAGCCTCAGACACAAAGGACTGGGCATTGTTTTCTTCCTTCTTCATAGCATCGTACTGAGGCATCGAGTGACTCTTCCTGTCGCTGGCCTTGCTGTGGGACTTAGGTCTCCCACTCGCTTCTATTTACCTGTTTCTCCCCTGGCTTAATTTCTCAGATTCCTGTCACAGCGAACACCTGCTCTCTGTGCTCTGTCCCTGCCGCAGCCCTCATCACACAAAAGACTGATTTAACTCCTCAAGAGAAAGCCATTATTTCACAGGCCCTGGGACTTTCCAGAATCATCTTTTCTACCTGTTGGGAGCACCATCTCTAGACGGAGACCGTATTTCGCAATGCTTAATTGATTTAATAGGCCCTGTCTTGCAGGTGTACTGTCAGGCTTAATGAATTCATTCGTTTGTTAGCTTGTGGGAGCTAGGCAGAGGGAATGAGGTCTGGTGACTCCATGAGCGCTGCTTTTAGTATCTGTTGCCACGGCCCACACAGATGAATCAGGGAGAGCGCCGCTCCTCCCCGGGAAGGGCCGCCAGCGTGGGGAGGAGCGGGGCTGTTCGTAAGAGCGCACGCTTAGCTCTATCCTATGGCTGTTCCTCCCCAAAAGGACGAGGCAGGCAAAGTTTGTATTCGGATGTACGACTCTCCCTTTTTTCTTTCTTTCTTTCTTTTTTTTTTTTTTTTTGCACAGGATTTTGCCCCTTGATTCATTCATCCTCGCCTGCCCTCCCACACCCTCCTCCCTCGCCATCCATCCCTCGCCCCCTTTCTCCCTCCTTCTCCTCTCTAGGAAACAGTCCTCGCTTGCACTCTGCTGTCAGAAAAACACAGGATAAACCGATTCAAGTTAAGGACTCAATGACGAGTCAGGTTACCATCTCTCGATAGCACGTGTATTTTAAGAGGACATTTTTCCGTGGAAGTGGGAGGAAGAGGGGAAGGGTGGAAACCCACACGTAAGCACAGAGGGGAGAGAGTGAGGTTGTCATTGTTCGGAAATCACAATACTAGTTACAGGCTTTTCCTCTTCTTTAAAGTCAGTAGAAACCCCCGTTTCTTGGATCACACATAAGACGGATCAGTTTCCTTCCACATATTCAGGTGTGGCAGAAGTATAATGCTTTGTTTCACGGTTCCCCCCCTACCCCGCTTTTTTTTCCTTTTTAAGCCTCCATTCCTCTGGGGTTGCAGAAATTTAATTTCAGTTAATCTGGCTTCTCCCCTCCCACTTTTCCCTGGATTGCATCTAAATTTTGGAGGCTGACATAGTGCCATGTATTGGAGGGGACATCTGGTCCTCAGGATCACTCACCATCCATGCTGGCCTCCCCCGAGGTGTCCACCTTGCCATCTGGTCTTCTGTTATTGGTTCAGCAGGTGGCTGCTGACTCAGCCCTTGTGCCTGACCATGAGACTCCTTCACATCCAGCTCTCTCGGCTACTTCCAGGACCTCTTTGGTGTAGGGGAGTTCACTGTCTTGCTACACAATTCCGGACCTCAGAAATCGCCGAGAGGCTGTGCAAAATCTTTTTTTTTTTTTTTTTTTTTTTTTAAACCACTAACATAATCCTACCAGCGACCCACACCATGCTGGGGCATGAGAACAGCATTATTTTGTGGGACCATGTTGCTTCCTGGGCTCTAGCTGGGAACATGAAAGGCAGGTCCTTTCCTTCTTTAGGCAGAACAAACCAAGGCGTGTTAAGAGGGCATCTGTCCTTCCTCCCCGGTCCCGCACTGGACTAAAGTCTGGAAAGAGGTCAGAGGAATGTCCCTCTGAATGACCCACCAGCCTCTGGTCCTTGGGGGTCTTTCCTACCTTCTTCCTCCCCCTACCTAATCAGTTATTTCTCTTTTCTCTAATTTCCACTGTGCTATCCTTTTCTTGAGGCCAAAAATGCAAAAAAAAAAAAAAAAAAAAAAAAAAGCCTGAAGATCGGGAAAGTCCAAGGAATGCTAGAAAAAGGTGGACAGACTGATTTTATTTTAAAATAGTGATCAGGGGGCCTGGGTGGTTCAGTCATTAAGCATCTGCCTTTGGCTCATGTTAAAATCTCGGGGTCCTGGGATCGAGCCCCACACCTCCTTCTTGCTCAGCAGGAAACCTGCTTTCCCTCTCCCACTCCCCCTGCTTGTGTTCCTGCTCTTGCTGTTTGTCAAATAAATAAAATCTTAAACAAATAAAATAGTGATCAAATTGTAAAATATTGTGTTAGCCCTTGCAAGAGCTATACAGCATTAGAAAGCATAGACCTTGTTGGCAAGAAACTTATACACACAAATGTAATGCTAAATAATGACTCAGAAGTCACATGAATTTGTGAGGAAACAAGAAGTCAGTTCATAATTGCCCCCACACTTTTTTTTTTCTTATTTTTCCCTTTCAAGGAATTAAAACTCCTCAGCTGCCTGTGGGAATTTCTTGAAGTTAGAAGCTAAATGGAACCTGGTCAGACTCTGTATCAACAAATATTACTATAGCTTAAATCTGTGATTAAACTAGAAATATCAAGGTGTTACCAGGGAATTTACTTACTCTGGGCAGTCCTGGATACAGATGAATTCAAAGACCAAAGGATCTGAATACTGCTCTTAGAATTACAATGTCATTTGCCTTCTTTAAGATCCATTAGTTGGGAGACTTTATTTCAAATATAAAAAATTGAGAGCAGCAGCAGCACAATTTTAAGACTGGTGTGGAAGGAGATGGTTGTGTTAGTCAGGGTAAGTATGGCCAGCTGCTGTAACAACAACATCTAGGTCTCCAGGCCTTGACAGAGTGAAGGTGATTTCCTTCACTCCATGGTCCACTGTTCTCCAGAGTCACAGGGGACCTAGACTCTGCCTTTAGTGCATGGCTCCCAAGCTCACCCTGGGTGACACTGAGCCCAGTAACAGGGTGAGTGAGTCTGCAGGATGGAGCGGGAGGTCTTTACGGACCTTCCTTGGAGGTACTACACATCACTTCCTCTCATTTTTCACTGTTCAGACCTCATCATGTGAGTTAGGCTCCATCTAATTCAAGAGGGATGGGAAATGTCATCTAGACGTGGGCCCGGGAGAAAACGGCAACAGGAAGGCAACAGGTTTGGTGAGCCCATCAGAGCTTCTCTGCTATATTTGTGAGCAAAACTCTCTGACCGCAGAGTGCTCCCCGTGACCAGAATCCTTTCGTGTATGAAGAGAGCGGGAGTGTCAGAGGCATGCTAGGTCTACCTGTCCTCCCTCCCTCCATACCTCCTTCTCCGGCTTCCTCATCTCCGCCCACCCTCCTTGAGAGAGTGGGTAGCATGGGAAAGCCTGTGTCTGCACACTCACAGGCACCGTCCAGGTTTCTGCAGAAAACAGGGGCACTAGTAGTCAGAAGTGGGCTTCTCTTCCAGGTGCGTGGCAGCACCCGGCCCCAGCTCGGAAGGCACAGCACATGAATAATCAGCACTAATCAGTGTCAGGCTCATCACTGGACGTTGGCAGAGGCTCAGAGTGGCACTGAAGAGAAAGCCTGGGAGCTATGCTGGGCATGTGGGGTGGGGAAGGAACTAAGGCCTACTGAGCCTGTGGGTGGAGGACAGTCTGTGCCGGGAAGGTTCTGCTGAAAGATATTTTGGTCTCTCTTGTGCTGTTCAAGCCAAGCCTGGGCCCCATAAAACATTCGCTTTGTTGACTGAAAGGGAATCATTCTGAGGCAGGAAATGCCAACAGTGCCAGTGGGAATTCTGCTTTTGCTCTTTAGTGTCTAAGTGGCTTTAAGGAAATGGATTAACCTGGTGTTTTCAAATGAGATATTCGTCCTCATTTCCTGTCCTCAAACACATCGTGTATATAGGCAAGGCAGCCTTCTTCTGGAGCAAGCTGCCACCTCAGGACGGAGGGCTGGCACCTCCTTAATGGCAGTGACATTTTTATCAATGGATCAAGCCCGAGGAGCTGGTTGGTTGAAGCAGCCATCTTCTTATGTTACACACATTGCAAAAAACTGGGGCCTGAGGAAAGGACCTGTGAGCGATGAGCCAAGCTTACCAAAACACAGTGAGGGTATTTAGGTTGTGGTCCAGGCAGAAGGGTAGTCGTCATCCAACAGCGGAATTGGGGATGGAGAATAATGGAGAACTAACTGGGGCATTCCAGGTGGGACCAGAGGTGAAGTCCTAGGTGAGGAGGATTATTGCATCCGATGAAGAATGTATAGTACACAGAACTCTGTTGTTCTTTCCTTTTTACTTCTTGTAAGTTCTAAAACAGTAAAATATTAAAATGTCCTTCTAGGGCCTTTCAGCTAAAAAATAATCCATCTTTGGGGTACCCGGGTAGCTCAGTCGGTTGAACTTCCGACTCCTGGTTTTGGCTCAGGTCATGATCTCAGGGTTATAGGATCGGGCCTCAAGGGGCTCCGCACTCAGCACGGAGTCCGTTTGGGATTCTCTCCCTCTGCCCCCGCAACCTCAAATAAATAAATAAATCTTTAAAAAAAAAAAAAGAAAAAAAACACAAAACTATCTTCAGTTCATCTCCCCAAAGTCAGCAGGGGTGGAGTATATGAAATTGGAAAGTATCTTCCCTCTGACATTTCTATACTGACAGGTTCAGAAATCTTCAATCCAACCAACTCTTCGCTCCTCCATACAATCTCATAAACCTTTTATTTACCAGAGGAGGTCAAGCTCATAATCATAGCTTTCCTCAGAGATGGCAGTTGTGCTGGATGTTGACTCGAGAGAGATTCATGCTGAGTGCCTCCCAGAACTCTCACCCACACCGTTTCTTGTTGGGAGTGAGGCCAGGGTCCTAAGAATTTTCTTCTAGTAAGATCTTTGCCCTATCCCGTCTAGCTCTGGATATCATAAAATGAGAGCCTGGGCCTCCACTGCATTGTTACAAACAATTACAGTGGAACTCTGGTAATGGAAATACATGTTTTCTCGTACACTGTCAACCCGCCATAGAACTGCATAATCACTTTTTCCCAAAGACGTGTGTTTCCCAAAAGAAGCCTAATTGCAAAAAGATGCATACGAAATAAGCTTTTGATTTCTCAAACAATGGTTTGTATCAGCTGGGTTTATAAAACTGATTATAAAACTCTGAGACAAGGTCATCGCCCATCCTGACCACAGAAGGTCAAGGAAGTCTTTGTCATTTCTTTCTTTCTTTCTTTTTTTCTTTTTTCATTTTTTTCATGTCCTCATCAATGATTTATTGTTGAACACTACTATGGACCATGAGATAAACTATACTATACAGGAAAGGAGAATCTTGTTGCCAAAAGGTATTAAGGAAATACAGTCCTCTGAGATTATCTTTAAATAATTGGGGGAAGAATTGAGATTCTTCAGGAATTGATTATTCAATCAGGAACTATAAATTTGGTTTTTGGCATAGGCACTGAACCAACGTAAGACCATGTAGAGTTGGTTGACTATCCGCATGCTTTCATTTTCCCATTCATATGTAACAGCCTTAGGTAAAATGCTCTAAAAATAAGCCAGATACTATTTCTAGTCCTGAAGTCATCCTGAACAGTATCCCCAGAATGGATATCGTCCTCAATGAAAATCAGGTGATTTGCTAAGATTAGGAGGGGAAATAAATCAGCTAAGTAATGCTTATGTCATTCACAAGAAACCAAAGTGAACATCAAGAGACATTATGAAGGTAGGTGTTTCTATCCACATAGAGCGCTGGGAGCCAGTAATGAAGGTAGATTGTAGATGCAGTTACCCAGCTGAATATTTAAGTATGTCCTTATTTGACTGCACAATCACACAGCCAAATATATTCAAGGGTGGTTTCCTTTATAAGAAAAAAAAGACTAACTGAAATGCTCAAAGATGACATTAGCTCAATTTTGTTTGAAAACTTAATTGCACCCAAGTGAGAAAATACAAAATGAAAGTTCTCACTGCAACAATTGAGAAAATACAAAATGAAAGTTCTCACTGCAACAAGGACAGATTTTGCCACACATTTTGGAACTCAATGTGATGTTTGTACTGATTGGGAAACTGCCTACAAACCCATGACTGCCCCTTTCTGATGGCCTGAAGGAAAGCCTTCTTTTGAGATTACACAGAAGTTTTCTCTTGAGAGTTACATCTAGGATTTGTTCTGTGGATTGCACCAACTGAAGCAGGGGACAGAAGGTGGCCACTTATTGAATATCCTACAAGATAGGAACTTACATGAATTTTATGTGAAAGTAATTTTGTAAATAATTTTGTCTTTCTGTGTCCTCTATACTATGTCTACTGAGACAACCCTATCAATTCAAAAAGATGAGACAAACCCTGTGATGTGTGGAAGTGTGGTCAGGCGCTGTGGTCCTGTCACCAACCTTGCTTTGTTATTGGAGCACATGAGTGAGGTGAGAAGCCACTGACTGTGGTGACCTTCAATCCTTTGCAGTGCTTCTGGTTTAAGTCCTGATCTGTTTCTTTCCTTTGGAGAGCTCTGGAGCCTTAGAAATGTCTGATGTGGCTTCTTCACACCCAAACCAGCCCCAAAGAGCCCAGGTTCCTCTCTCCTTTCTACAGAGTTGTCTTCTGAGTTCCTCGGGTCAACTGGACTGTGGGAATAGTACTGGGAACTCTTACTGTCTTTCTGAAATACTTTCTAGAACCCAGGAAAGGGTAAATGAGCTCTGTCTCATGAAACAGAGTCTGGAGAACTTTCGCCTAGAATTCCCCTGACATGACTTAATCCTTCCCACTGAAAGCAAACATTGCCTATGTCACCACCACTGCCTGCTTCTACTGTCTGTTTGTCAATCTTTTATTCAACAAACTCTAAGTGTACCATAGCCCCAGTCTATCTAGGACCTTCAAAGGTGATTAAGGTACTGTCCGTGCCCTAAAGGGGCTCACACTAGTTTGACAGATGATGTATGTATAAATATATATCCATAAAAATCAGCTAGAAGATAATGAGTGCCATGGGAGAAACCCAATACCATGAGGGTTCAGATTTAAGAGGAGGGCTCAAGGAAGGAGTGACAGTTGAGCTGAGCCTTGAACGGGAACAATATGGCACCCTGGCATGGGGAGCCACAGGACACTGGTGCCATTGATGGGACATCAGTAGATAAAAAGGAAAGATAGGGATTTGGGTGGTGGTTGTGGTGGGTGGGGGCTACGGGCTGAGGCACAGCAGGGAGGAGGTAGGGGTGACATAATGCCCTGGTTCTGGACATGCCGCGTTTGAAATTGCAGCTGGAGATTCCATTGGAGCTTTCCAGCAAGCAAAAAGAGCAATCCTGAGAAAGTTTAAACTTGGGATCATGTATGCACAAAGAGGCCCACTGAGATATTGGATGTTGCTTAGGAACTGGAGCTAAACCCTATAGTGAAGCAATTAACACTAAGCAACAGATACTAATGTCTTCGTTACTGGCAGGCAGGCTATATACCACACCAAAGGGAGAAACAAGGCTTTTTAGAAATTTGGGGAGACTCTCTCCTAGATTAGACTCTCTCCTAGATTACCTCCAAATAAGCCTGGTCTCTGGTAAGTGGATACTGGTGGGGCATTTTGGTACAGTGATCCCATGATTAAAAGCTGATCTGTCCCTTTAAATTAAAAAAAAAGAAAAAAGAATGCTGTTCTTTTCTCCTCATCCAGCACTGTTTTGAGGTTGACGTCATGAACACCCCCTTTTTCTTCTTGCTGTCTGGCGGACCCCATCTCCTCCGAATGATGTAGATGCGTGTTCTAGCCCTTCTGTGATCTGTCTGCTGCTGTACTATTATAAGCATTATCGATCACACAATCCATTAGGGCACCATTCACCATAAATAATTTATCCCTTCAGGCATGAGCTCGTCTCTGCCACAGATGCCATCAGCAAGAATCCCCTTCAGGAGGTTTGGGCTGGGGGGAAAACAACCGCATTCCAAATGTAGTTTAAACACGCAAGGCCCAGGGAGAAATAAAAATAATGACTGAGCAAACCTCATGCCTGGAGACTGGATTCTACTGGGAATGGTCTGTCAAAGAGAGAACAGTTCTGAAGTTCTCCTGGCCAGCGCCGCTCCCCCAAAAAGCATGTTGTCCTGACAAACAGATATAAGCCTGTCTTCGTAGCTGAGGGAATTTGTTTAGGCGACATATCAATATTTGTTGAACACACTAGAGCAATGCTAAATATTATAATTGCCGGCGACTGGCGAAGCTGAGGGAAGGGTAGGAACAGGCAGCAGAAGACACAGTAGACCTGGTCTTGTAGTGGCACAGACCTTAAAATTCCTTTGGCCAAATAGGAAAACACGTGTAATTAAAATGACAAGATGTCTGACAGAAATAAACAGAAGAACACAAGAGCATTAGAGCTCAGTGTGCATAAATAACTTGTGGTGGGGCGCGGAACAGTGACAGAGTGCTCAGACCTCAGGCTTTCAGCAGGATTGCAAAGAAGAAAGAGCCAAAGAGATGGAGAGGTGAGGAAGAGAGATGTTCTTCTAGGCGAGGAGGATGGATGGGCCAGAGTGTTTAGCTGGGAGCTCATGAATCACAGGTGTCAGCAAACAGATCTCAGCTGGGGCAGAAACTCTATGGTGTGAAAATCTGAGAGTAACAAGTCAGGCTGGTGGAAGGGGGCTGCTAGGTTGTGGCTTTCCCCACAGCATGGTCAGAGGGGGCTTAGATAGGGTAGAGAAGACCTGAGGAAATGTCTTCACCCTTTTTCCACTTTGAGCCCTTCTCTTTTGAGCTCCCTAGGACTTCCCTGCTATTGTAGGAAAAAAAAAAAAATCATTACTTACTTAGAAGATGTTTATATGCTAACCCTCATAATAAGTCAGAGTCAAGACAAGAAAACAGAGCCCAAGTCAGGTAGTTCACTAAAGGGAATTAATAGGGGAACTAGCCACAAATGGGCTGGAAGAAGAGAGGAGCCAACAGTAGCTGCTGAGGCAGCAATCAGCAACAGCTAGAGCTGGAGACACCAAGGGAGAAGAGCCTGGAACTTCCTGGAGGACATGGAGCCATGGTCAAACTGCCAGATAGGAGCTGGGACCGCACAGGAATCACGGACACCATGGAAGACAGCACCTGAGCCCAAGAGAGGGGTGGAAATACCACCACTTCGCCCCTTCGCCTGCCCTCCGACTTCCTGCTGAGGCCTCCCTTTGGCCTAACCTAACTGGAAGCCAGTTGGTAAGGAAACATAGGCAAGGAAGTTTGTACATTTGTAGATATCAGTAGTGGAAGGGTAGGGAACGATAGCTATTCCCTTGATGATCAATACATTTGCAGACAACCCTCAAAGGAAAGCAATGCCTCTCAAACGGATTCAAACTGGTGGAATCAAACATCCCGTGAGGCAATATTTTGGGACATGATCTTCTTAGGGACTCTGCAATTAACAATACTCGGTCCACCACCCGTCCTATAATAGAAGAGCTGAAATCAGGATCACAGCTTAGCTGGGGAGTTGCTGAGGTCTCTCTTGAGGGGTCTGAGACTCCTTCCACCATGACTGCCCTAAGGTTAGCTCTGGAGAAGACTCAGCCAAACTCTGGCCCAATGAGAGAGGTTGAGGCTCAGTGAAGGCTGAGCAGGAACTGACCAGTCTATGATTTCTGCTCCTCTGACTCAATTCCAGAGGTAAAGTCTGATGGCCCAGAATTCTCTAGTCTCTGGTTCCTTACAAAGGTCCTCTGAGGTCATTTCTGGCCTCTACTGTTCCTTGGAGACCTCGCACACCTCAGTGGAGCATTCTTGACTTGTCTGAGTCTCTTGGGCCTGATTTGAGTAACAGAGCAAAGCACACTCAAGTTTTACCAAGGAGGCTCACACCAAAGCATTCTAAGGCCTAATGGATGCTCTTAGTGGGTCTCCCACAGAAATCCTGTCCCCAAGAAGATATTACTGAGTAACCTTTAGAGTCATATGCCTTTCCATTAAACAGTTCAAAATTTCAAATCGTGGTCACAACTAGGGATGATAAGAAGACAGAGAGACTCTGTTTTGTTTTACCCCAAGAAGCTAATGTTGATGTACAACACATTCATTTAATATAGTTCATTTAACATGGACTGATCCACCACAGAGCAGATGGCCTTATAGAGACCTGATCCCTGCCCTTATGCCAATTCAGTCAGGGCCAGAAAGAGGGAGTCAGAGGCTTGCAGGTGGCCTCCCAGGACCATAGAGGCAGAACACTGATTTTCAAGAGTGGGATATAATCACTGCTCCGTTCACCTGTTTGGTACTATTGCCGCAACGCCCTAATCCTGAAACAGAGCTTGACAAAACAGGTTTGTTGTTGAGCCAGGCTGCTAATTGTGCTGGTAATTAAAAAAAAATTGGCTGTCCTCAGTTTGGCTCACGTTCCCTACCTTGAAACCTTCCAAATCGGTGTCTGCCTTTCACAATGAGCAAAACAAAACACCTGCTCTATTTCCCCCACTCATTTTCAAAACTTTCAAACGCCCCTGCTGCTCTGACAGAGCCGGGAAGGACGTTCGGGATTTCATTCACAAAGACACGAGGTGCGCTGCAGGCAGCAGGTCTATATATAGCCAGGGACGACAGAGGGCGACCGCTGACGATGCTCCAAGGAGCTGAGGGCACGACCGCCCTCGCGGCCCCCTCCCAGGCTTCTCGGAGGACGCCCCGTTCCATTAGGAGTTTCTGGCTGGAGGAGCCTGAGCATCAGTTCCTGGAGGCTGAGGGCCACGTGGTGGTGCACGGCTTGCAGGCTTGTCTGTGCATGCGCGCTCGTGGGGGCACGTCCACGCGGGGCTTGATGCGTCATCCTCCTATATTTACCCAGTTGCTGTTTTGCTGGCTCTGAGAAGCATCTGTAAAAAAGAAAAAAACAAAAAACAAACAAACCAACAGACCAAAACTGCCTCCTCCTGCTAGGCAAGCTGTCTGAGCTCCAAAGACACGCGCTACTGTCTGTGTGTGTGTGTGTGTGCAGGGAGGGGCTGTGACTCCCGGGGTCACCGAGGAGATGCCTTCTCCCTCCTTCCAGCCGGCTGAGCGCTCACCATACAGGAACACACGGCTTCCGTGCTCTAGCCTTTGGCCCTGCTGTCCTTGCTGGCTCCTAGGTAGGTCTGATTGGGAGTGGGACGATGTGAACAGAATGAACTTTGGCCTGGGGAAGGGAAGCTGGTCCAGGTCTGGCCTCCAGGGCAGACAGAGTGGGACCAGTGACCGCAGCGAGGAAGGATCTGGGAAGTTAGCATGCGGTATTCGAGCTGAAAGGGATCACTGGTAGCATCTACCTGAGACTGTTATCTCACAGGCGAGGAAACCAAAGCCAAGCAAGTAGCGTCATCCAGTACCAGTGCTTGACCCTGAAGCAGGGCACTTCTGAATTCCAGTACAGTGACTTTCAGCGAGCCTGGACCCAGCAGCTAGAGCCTCAACTCAGCTGCAGGCCGTTCTCTAACAAACATCTTTCAAAACAGAAGGCCCCAAAATGATGGGCTCGAAGACGGTTCACAAGTCTTGGCCAGGGAAGCCCACTGGTAGGCAGTAAGAAGTGTGTTGGTAAGGAGTGACTAGAAAGGTCACTCTCCATCAGATCTCCGCCTTGTGCTGAGGGCCACCTGCTAACGTATCCCTGTCACTGCTCTGTGCTTGAGCCTCGGTCATAACCCGCTGTGCAGGCGGGCCACCTCCTGGGCACATCCTTTCAACAATGACCACTTTAGACTTTATGGGCTATCTCAGGGTCAGTACCCACAGGGTGACTCAGCCTAGAAATATCCAAATGGAAAGATCCAGAAGCACCTGGGTGACGCAGTCAGTTAAGCCTCCAACTCTTCGTTTCAGCTCAGGTCATGATCTCAGAGTCATGGGATCGAGCCCCACATTGGGCTCCATGCTCAGCATGGAGTCTGCCTGAGATTCTTTCCCTCTCCCTCCTCCTCTGCTCTTGCCCCCTGCACACACTTGTGCTCTCTCTCTCTCTTTCTTTCTATCTCAAATAAATAAGTAAAATCTGAAAGAAAGAAGGAAAGAAAGAAACATAGATCCAAATAAATCTGGGCTTCTTTGCCACTTCTTAAAGCCTATTCCCTCATAATAACTTATCCAGGAAAAAAAATAGATCTCACTTCAAAATCCTGAAGAGTGACAAAGATCTTTAGTCAAGCTTTCCTTGATGTAGGTAAGAGTGACTCAGAACTGCCTATTGAAAACTTGCTGCAGATCAATGTCTCCATTCTGTTCCCCAAATCTCACACACAGCGTATAGAAGCTACTCAAATTTCTCTCTTCCACTCTTGCAAAATCTCCAGCCCAGGGCTGCTTCTCCATCCCGACACTCCCTCCTTTTCCCACTCTTGGGATCCTTCTGGGTCCTGGAGGTTTTCTTTGCTCCCTTAGGTGGTTCCATGCCTTTTCCTATGTAAATCAAGTCACTTCTTTTCACTTTCTCCCAATTCTACTTTCTACCCACTTCCCTGAGCTACTGGGACAATCGTCCTCAACGTGTGGGGAGAGGAAAGGTTGTAAATTCTTACCTGTTCATCCTTGCCACATGAACTATCAAGTCAAGCTGATGTGCAACCCGTTCTACTTGGTTGGGTTCCTCCATTATCGAATTCCTAAAGTGCCGGAAGTAATACAGTATTAATCAAAGGCTCCTTCAATCTGATGCATCCTTATTTTAAAGAGGCAGCTGCTGCTTCTCAGACACAGAAAATAGCCAGCTTCTCCCCTGGACAGAAATGATTTTAGGATGCTATGATGGGTGCATTCCCAGCCACCTAGCTGCTGCCAGCTGGATTCATATCTCCTATTTCATGAGGTTACGGTCAAACCTTAAATCAACCCCAAAGAAAAATAAACCCTTCAGGAGCCTTCCTTCTCCATGCAATAGATCTGTGTCCCTGTTTTACCTGAGTAGGAACTCAGTGCCAAAAGCAGCACCAGCATGCTCAGAGCGTTCAGCACAATCTCTGCCATTGGAGAGAATCTTTTCTCTCCCTTGTAGGGGTCTGGCCTCAGACCAAATCATGGGAACTCTGACCCTTTTGAAAGTGTTGGCCAGTGGCTGAAGCCCTCGCTCTTACCCTGCTTACTCTCCCATGAGGGCCAAGTACTCCCTCATCTGCTTGGTAAGTCAGAAGGACTGAGCAGGAAACTCCGCCCTTTCTTTCTCTTTCTTTTCTGGATCTCCTTGGCAGAGGATGGGTGTGTTTTGCTTACTTCCTTCTTCCTGGGGGGCAGGCAGGAAGGGGTCAGAGTCCCCCCTGCTGCTAGGGCCAGCTCTAAAGTCCTAGCTCTCGCTGTGTTCCAATGGAAGGACAAAGTAGAAGCAGCAGTCCTTTTGCTCTGCACCTACATTCTACAGGGCTAGCCCTCCCTTTCGGGAAGATGCGCCAAGTTTTAGACTTGGGAAAAAGCACTGGGGAGTCTGACTATGACCACAATGAAGCTCTACCCTTCAATCTAGCTTTATCATTAATAAAACATATTCTTAAAATCTCCATTTTTCTGATTTCTGCAATTATTTCTCCGTAGCACTTGTGAAACCATATTGTCTGCCTTTCATTCAATTAAACTAATATTCAACTATCTATTTTGTACATACCCCTAGGGAGGGAGCACATTAACTCTTTCCCTTATAATGAGTTCATCTAGATCATGCAATTAACATTTCCCAACCATTCACCATGAGTGAGTCTTAAACCAAGTGAAATTGTAGGGCCATCCCAGATAAGTTCCTAGGATGATATCAAGGGTGAGGATGAAGACAAGCTCCATGATACAACTTACAATGGATTTTTATCTCAATGTCAGACAACCTGTGAAAGTCCCCCTTCCTCCCAGTGAACCTGGACTTGGGCAGGTAGTAGCACAGTGGTGTGGTTAAGTGTATGGCTCAGGGTCAGCACTTGAATTCATCCTTTCTCCACTTCAGTCCTAAGGCTGCGGGCTGGGAACTTATGCTCTTTTTTCCCTAATAAAGATTCCTTATCTGAGAAATTGAGACAATATCTTCTACCATTGTTGCAATGGCAGAATTGTGTAATGATCTTAGAACAATGCCAGGCAAGTAGTAAGCCCTCAATAAATAAGTGATTAGTAGTAGTAGTAGTAGTAATAAAATAATTTTCTGTCACCAAAAATATTACATCAGGACACATCTTTAGAACGTGTCAATGAAAAGAAATGTGCTTTGCTCTTAAAATAATTGTTTTATAAATATTCTAGAATGAATACCTTATTTAAGAGAGAAAGAGCTATAGTGCTTTCTAGCAAATATGAATTGTAATTTACTTATTAAAAAAACAAATACCATTTTTATCACTTCCCCCACACACACCATCTCAAGGAATATTTCTTAGCTGCTTTTAACCAAAGACACATGTCAGATGTAAGATGTAGTGACAACTGCCTCCTGAAAGTCTTGACATGGGCCCCTAAGTGGGGGCATTTCTAATTTTGAAACGAGCTATGTGGTTCAAAGCTCCATGCTTTCCAACAAGTAGATGATTGATAAGACTTTCTTGTTCACTGATCAAGCTTGGTAAAAAGGAAACACAAGAACTAAAAATACCGTTTATGTTTGAACTAGGGGCACTGAAAGTAAAAGGAGACCCAGATTTACATATGTGATTACATAATTATATATTTAACTGGTAGTTTGGAGTAAAATTATCCTTAAATCTGGGGATTTTTTTTTGTTGTTTCATCCCATAAATTTGTAGTTGTTATTACCACAGGGCTGAATGGGTTTTTTTTGCTGATTTTCTTTTTTCTTTTTTTTTTTTTTTTTTAATTCAAGGTACTGGTCATTCTACCACTTAGAAATTTTGCAACCTAGAGAACTAGCAAGAAAGAAATTCATTTGGATGTTATATCAGCCTTTACGTGAATTCTCTATGAAACTGAGATGACATCTTTCATTCACTAAGTAAAGGTGACGTAATAAATGCTGGTCACGTAGGTTCTATTCCTCCCCTCCTGCTGGAATGCCCAGGTGAGAGTCCCTCCTGATGAGTCAGTTCTCCATCTTTTCATGCCAGGAGAGCCTCATGTCATTTGATGTATTTGTCATAAATTGTTGCATTTCTCCTCGAACAAATAAACTAACAGTCACTAACCTGAAGTTTATCCTGAAAGCAAAAACACTACCAAACTGGAAATGTGGATTTTCAGCTTAGCATATGAGCTAATGTGGAGTGTAATAAGAACAGAAAATTCATCATTTTTATTGCAGATCTTCCATCTGTACCTAAGAGATAAGAGTCTCAAATCCAAGTTGCCTTAGCTAGTATCCTGGCAGAGGCGACCATTCAATTTAAGACTCTCTTACTAATTTATAAAGCAAAACCAAGGAAAAAGCAGCAAGTCATTGTTTTATGAAAGAATTGTATGCATTTTGGGGATTCTAGTGGTTCCCATGAATGAGAACTCAGCCCCATAAGAGAAGCCGTATATATCAGAAGATAACAAAATACCCTAGGCTGATTCTTTCCTGTGCATGAATCTCCAAGAGACAGGGAAGCTAGAGTAGCAAATGTGGAAGTTGACAGGGCGGCAGGCCAGCTGTTCAGTGGAGACCCTAGTGTCAGGAGTAATCAGAGGACAATGAGATGACCAGGGTCAGAGGGCCCCTGGGACCTGAGATTCTGTACAGTCATGAATGTGCCAGCAGTTCTCCAGGAGGGATGGCTATGTGGCTGCTGAGATGGCTCCCTGCCATTTCTTACTCTCCTATCTATTCTTACAGAAGCCCCCTACCACCAAATAAGTCTGAGTCCCTTGAACCCAAGAGAATCAAACACTGGATCATACTTTCTGTCAAGAATCTGAGGGTTAGCAGGCAAGCCAGTGTCCCCGTAGTAGACTGGGACTCCCATGTAAATTACCTGGTTCTCTGACCCCAAGAAATCCCCTAAAGAACGTGATATTCACTCTCCTCAGCAAGTGAAATAATAAAAATGCAAATCTCTAATCTTCCCCTGGATGTCAACAGACATTCCTTTTCTAGGGGGAAGTGACCTTTGAGTAACGGTACAAAGTAGTAGACTGTAGCTTAAATATTTTAGAACTGGAGAGTAAGGGTAACAATCGCTAACATTTATTGTGTATCTCCACAGGTTCTGCGCTCTGTTACCTAATCTGATCTTCACAGCAGCCCTTTGTATATCTTCATGAGTAACGGGAGGTCACAAAATGAGGAAGTGGCAGAACTGGGATTCAAACTCAGTTTTGATTCCAGAGCTTGAGCTCCTAACCAACGGGACGTAAACTCTCAAGAATATTTCATCCTGTCTCTGAATGGGACATCTTCTGTTTCCAGTAACGTCTCTCATTAGCAGGTCCAAGTCGTGGCCCATACCTAGCCTCTTTGGGCAGCAAATAGGTCCTCTCAGTGTATCTACAGTGACACCCACCCTGTCTGGAGAAATTTCGTTGATTTTCTGTCTTCCACTGACAAATCACAAGGGATAAACTTCTCTTTGCATGCTCTTTTTTCAACACTTTAACCTAGATGATTTTTTTTTTTAAGATTTTATTTATTTATTTGACAGAGAGATCACAAGTAGGCAGAGAGACAGGCAGAGAGAGAGAGGAGGAAGCAGGCTCCCCACTGAGCAGAGAACCCGATGTGGGGCTCGATTCTAGGACTCTGGGATCATGACCCAAGCCCAAGGCAGAGGCCTTAACTCACTGAGCCACCCAGGCACCCCTTTAACCTAGATTTTTAGACGTTTCTCCCTTCCCTGCTTCTTGCTTTTTGCTTCCATTTCCAAGAGATTCTTGGTTTCAGGCCTCCCCCCCCCCCAACCCCCCAGGGGAGAGAAGCAGCACTGTAATGTGATTGTATTAGACATCAGATACAGGCAGCAGCTTTAAGATCCCGGGTTCCTGTGAGCCTTCTGTGGTGGTGAAATATGGCCCAAACTAAGAAAATGAGTCCTACAACCAGGCATCTGACCACAGCTCTGGAAAACGTCAGACAAAATGTGCTGTCGCTCAAGCTTAGGCAGTCAGTCAGTCGTGGTCTCAATGGCAGAAACACCAGCTAAAAACACACATCTCTGCTGTGGTGATGTCAAGGACCTCTCATCAACGCACCCGGCACCGGGGGCGCCTCAGTCCACAGAACTGAATGGAAGAGCTGCTGTAATGCTCTAAATTGTTCACTTTGGGGACATTTTCATGCAGATGCTTATTTGAGTTTCACAGGATCCTTCTTACTGACAACCTGGTAGGAGGCCGGGTCAGGAGGAGGACAGTTTCCCAAGTCAATGGCCACTTGGGAGGAAGTCCATGGACTTTTTTTTCCTCTCCTAGCTACAGATTCCTAAATATTCTTTTTTAAAATTATTTTTAATTCAAATTCAGTTTAGTTAACATATAGTGTATAATTAGTCTCAGGTGGAGAATTGAGGGACTCATCAGTTGCATACAGCACCCAGCGTACATTCCATCACTACCCTCCTTCAAGCCCATCACCCAGTTACCCCATCCCCCCACCAGCTCCTCTCCCACAAATATTCTTTAGTTGTTTGTAATGCAAATACCAGCAACCATTTCAACTTATGTACGTAGCACTCTGTGTCTTCATAGAAACAGGTTTGCTTTTACATGAACCTTTCTAAGAACACACCTCCTGCCTAAAAGAGTCAAATTGTGCCTTTGTTTCAGTGTCTTCATTGAAAAAAGTGCACAAAGACCAAGAGAGAAAAATAGGGATTCTCAGGGAAGCACTAGGCATGGGGAGCTAGTGGAGGGAGGAGGAGGGAGGTTTTTCAGAACACCTGGGGGGTTTATTCAAAGTGCTTTTTCCCCTGCAGGCTCCACCACCCTACTCTACCTCACCCTAGAAGGAATCATTAGAATTGAAGGCACATTGAAGCCCTCAGATGCACCAGAGTGGAAAAAAATCTTTAGTTACTGGAATCCAAAACATTTTCAACAAAACAGAATGGTAACCAGTTCCCTGGGAATTGAATCCTTTATTGGCAGGCATGATTCTCAGTCTACAAATTATGATGTGCAAGCAATATTAAATCTCTATTTTCCAGAAGTCTACTATATTGACTTGGAAACTCCAATCCCTCCAAACTCTGTGTGAAACTATAATCTCTGCCATTACTGAATAACCCCCTCCAAGGTCACATAGGGCATCCAGCATATTCTGCAGTGCAAAGTTATCTGTGGAGGTGGAGCACTCCGGTATTTGTCATCTGTCCCATAGGTTTCTGCTAAGACTTCCATTGTCTTTGGTCCTAAGGACTTTTCAGGACTGGTGGTACTCTATGTTTCCAAGTCATAGCTAAGACAGGGGAATCTTCTATGAGGTAGCCTAGGGGTCTTTTCTGTCTACGTAGCTCATGCAACTCTTCCTTTATGAGTTCCTGTGGCTCCCATTCCAGCTCTATTCCAAGATGTCCCCTGATCTCCAGTCCTTATCAGGAACTACTTTCTAGTCTGGGAAAGAGTCTTGTCCTTCTGTTACCCTCTTTGCTTCTTATAAACCCTTATGCTCTTCTTTCCCTGCAAATCTTCTAAGTTCTACTATAGGCTCAGGGTTCTGGAAACAAAAACCAGAAGTTCTTGGAAGTTACATCTCCTTTCTCTCCCATATATAACTCCCCCCAGCCCCCACCAGTCCCCCAAACTTGAGGCACTTGAGCTCCAAGTCTGAGTAATAGAAACATACAGAAAACATGTAAAAACACATAAATAAGTGGCCCCAAATACCCCATCACATTTTTATACTCTCTTCATTAGTGATTCCCTGTTCTAGTTTCTAAATATTCCTAGAAAAATGTCTTTTGGCTATTATAAAAATCCCCTAAAACTTCAAAATTTCTTTCATTTTATTTTTCATCATGATAAGTGTAGTTTTTAATCCCCATCACCTATTTCGCCCATTCCCCCTCCTCTCTCTCCTCTATAACCATCAGTTTGTTCTCTATAGTTAAGAATCTTGGTTTATCTCTCTTTTTCCTTTGCCTCTTTGCTTTGTTCCTAAAATTCTACATGTGAGTGAAATCATACGGTTTTTTGTCTTCTTTGACTTGTTTTACTTAGTATAACACTCTCTAGCTCCATTCATGCCATTGCAAATGGCAAGATCTCATTCTTCTTTATGGCTGAATAATATTTCATGTATATACCACCTCTTCTTATCCATTCACCTATTAATGGATATGAGCTGTTTCCATATTTTGGATATTATAAAAAATGCTATATTTTATTGTAAATAATAAACATAGGGATACATGTTTTGTATTTTTGGGGCAAATAACCAGTAGCACTGGTTACTGGATCATAGGAGAGTTTTATTTTTAATTTTTTGAGGAACCTCCATATTGTTTTCCACAATGGCCGTACCAGTTTGCATTCCCACCAACAATGCAAGATGGTTCCTTTTGGTCTGCATCCTTGCGAACACTTGTTGTTTTTGTGTTTTTTATTTTAACCACTCTGACAGGTATGAGCTGATATCTCATTGTAGCATTGATTTACATTTCCCTGATGATGAGTGATGTTGAACATTTTTTCATGTGTTTGCTGGCCCCCTGTATGTCTTCTCTGGAGAGATGTCTGTTCATGTCTTTCAACCATTTTTAATTGGACTATTTGTTTTGTGGGTGTTAAGCTGTATCAGTTCTTCATATATTTTGGATACTAACCCTTTATCAGGTATGCCATTTGCAAATATCTTCTCCCATTCAGTAGGTTTCTTTTTAGTTTTGTTGGCTGTTTTCTTCACTGCCTAGAAACTTTTTATTTTGATGCTGTTTATCTTTGCTTTTGTTTCCCTTGCGGCAGGAGACATACCTAGAAAAGTATTGTGATGGCCAATGTAAGATAGGTTACTGTCTGTCCTCTCTTCAAGGATTCAGGTGTCAAATTTAGGTCTTTAATCCATTTTGAGTTTATTTTTGTGTATGGTGAAAGATATGAAAGATATGTGGTCCAATTTCATTCTTTTTCATGTGGCTGTCCAGCTTTCCCAATACCATTTGTTAAAGAGACTGTCTTTTTCCACTGTATATTCATTCCTCCTTTGTCGAGAATTACTTGACAGTATAATTGTGGGTTTTCTATTCTATTCCATTGATCTATATATCTATTTTTATGCCAGACCCATACTGTTTTAATTACTATCACCTTGTAATGTAACTTGAAGTCCAGAATTGTGATACCTCCAGTTCTGTTTGTTTGTTTGTTTTTCAAGATTGCTTTGGCTATTCAAGATCCTTTGTAATTCCACACAAATTTTAGGATTTGCTGTTGGTATTTGATATGAATTGCATTAAATCTGTAGATGCTTTGGGTACTATAGACATTTTAACAATATTTGTTCTTCCAATCTGTAAGCATGGACATGTTTCTATTCCTTTGTGTCATCCTGAATTTCTTTCATCAGTATTTTACAGTTTCAAAGTACAGGTTTTTCACCTCTTTGTTTAAGTTTATTCTTAGATATTTTATTGGTTTGGGTGCAATTATAAGTGGGATTGTTTTCTTAATTTCATTTTCTGTTGCTTCATTATTAGCATATAGGATTGCAACAGATTTCCATACATTGATTTTGTGTCCTGCAACTTTATTGAATTCATTTATCAGTTCTAGTAGTTTTTGGTGGAGTCTTTAGGATTTTCTTTATATAATATCATGTAATCTGCAAGTAGTGAGAGTTTAACAATTTGGGTAAAATCTGGGTGCCTTTTATTTACGTTGTCAAATTGCTGTGGCTAGAACTTCTAATACAATGTTGAATAAAAATTGGTGAGAGTGGACATCTTGTCTTGTTCCTGACCTTAGTGGGAAAGCTCTGTTTTTCCACCATTGAGTATTGTCTTGGCTGTGGGTTTTTCATAAGGCCTTTATTATACTGAGATGTGTTCCTTATTGACCTACTTTGCAGAGGATTTTTATCATGAATGGATGTTGTATTTTGTCAAATGTTTTTTTCTGTATCTATTGAAATGATCATATGTTTTTTATCCTTTCTCTTATTAGTGTGACATATCATGTTAACTGTTTCATGAATATTGAACCACCCTGCATCATGGGAATAAATCCTACTTGACTGTGGTGTATTTTTAACATGTATCATTGGATTTGGTTTGATAGTATTTTGTTGAGGATTTTTGCATCTATATTCATGAGAGAAAATTGCCCTATAGTTCTCTCCCCCACCCCTCTCTTTTTGGTGGTATCTTTATCTGGTTTTGGTACCGGGGTGATACTGGCCTCACAAATGAATTTGAAAGTTTGCCTTCCACTTTTACTTTCTGGAATTTTAAATCTTTCCTTATTTTATTTAAATCTTTCCTTATTTTATTTTATTTTATTTATTTTATTTTTAAGTTATCTCTAAACCCAATGTGGAACTCAACCCCAAGATCCAGAGCTGCATGCTCTACCAACTGAGCTAGGCAAGCATCCCTGGAATTTTAAATTTTAAAACACGACTAATGGTTGTGGTTAAAGCCAGAGATTTAAGAGCTGGAAAAAGCATTGTTCCTACCCTTACAAGAAGAAGAAAAAAGTGAATAAGCTTAAAATTAACAACTTTTATAGTACCTATCAGAGAACTAATACTGCAGGCAAATAACTAACTTAAAAAGACTTTAAAAGGCTTGCAGGAAGAAACAGGATTCAAGCATTTGCTTACCTGAGACAGATGCTGCCAAAACCCATACAAGCAGGTAAGAAGATTAAACCAGAAATGTTTAAAGAATTGCTAAAGGCCAAAGGTGGGCTAGCATGAGAGTGTGAAGTCCCAGGGGGCTGCAGACATAGGATGGTTCACACCCTCTTGCAGGTTTTTCCTCTGGGAACACCAGGTGCTCATAGGGAAGATCAGGGAAAATCCTAAAAAAAATGTCCTGTAAGGTGCTAGTTGGGGAAGGAGAACAGCAGCCATTGTCCACTGCCCAAATGTCACCTTGATATATCTCCTTTATCTCTTTTACCCAACAAAGCATTAATCTGCAGCAGACAGAGGATCAAAACTATACCCTGAGAGTATTGGTAGAAATTAACTCTAGCTAGAAGGAGAGAATGGGGGTGGAGAGATAGGGGGAGAAGTTTCTCCATTGGGGGAGGGGTGAGAATACTTGCTAGGGCCAGCACTATAGCTGGAGAAGGGGTAGGAAACCTGAGACCCTGGTTTCTAGTGTCCGTCTAAGATTGAGGCTTCATGAGAACAAAAGACGTCAACCCTCTGCCATCTACTACCACCATGCTAGCAAGAGCTGCTGTGTGATACAGCTGAGAGAGCTACAAGGTACAGACCTTCTCTGGGCATCAACCTAAATGAACACACCAAACTCTCACATCAAAGGCCTAGCAAAAAGGAAAGTCTTGCTCCTCTCTGAGTGTAAGAAACATTGTTTTAATATCTATTTTCGCATACAATATGTTCACCTTTCAACAACAAAAGTATACAGCATACAAAAGGGCAAGAAAAATCATAGTCTGGAAAGATAAAGCAATCATCACAACCAGAATCAGACATATGTTGGATTTATCAGATAGGGAACTTAAAATTACTATGATCAATACATTAAAGATTCGAATGGGAAAAGTAAATAAAATGCATAATCAGATAATTTTAGTAAAGAAATTAAAAATGAATAGAAAATCAAATGAAATGTTAGAAATCAAAAACTCTATGAGATATTAAGAGTATCTTTGAGAGGATCATCAGTACACTTGACATAGTTAAGGAAAAAAAAATGAAGTTGACTATACATCAATAAAATGTACCCAAACAGAAACACAAGGAGAAAAAAAATTGGGGGGGGGGGGACCAGCACAAGGTATCAAAGAGCTATTGGACAATATCAGATAGTCTAACATACACATAATTTAGACTCTCAGGAGGAGAAAAAAGAGAGAATGGACAGAAAAAATATTCAAGAAATAATGGCTGAGAGTTTTCTAAATTAGTGACAAACACCAAACCTCAGATCCAAGGGGTTTAGAGAAACACAAGAAAAATTTAAAAACAAAAACAAAACAAATAAAATAACTAAACAAAAACACTAAGACATACGAAAGACAAAATCTTGACAGAAGCAGTGGAAAAGACACATTACCTATAGAGAAATAAGGATAAGAATTACAGAAGACTTTTTGTAAGAAACTGTAAAATAGAATGATATCTTCAATGCACTGAAAAGGGAAAAGACATTACTTCAGAATTCTACATTCAGAAGAAATGCCCTAAAGTAGAGAAACAGTAAAGACTTTGTCCAACAAACAAAAATGTAAGGACCTACCTATAAGCAGCAGACCCATCTTATAAGAAATATTGAAAGACATTCTTCAAGGTAGGGAAAAAAAGACATACCTCAGAATATTAGATCTGCACCAAAAAGCGAAGAGTATCACAAATAGAATACATGATGGGCTTAAATTCATTTTTATCTTATTTTAATTGCTCTAAAAAAAACCTGACCGTTTGAAGCAATAATACTAAAAATAAATTTTGTGTTTATAGCATATATAAAAGTAAAATTATGAGAGGGAGAGAAGAATTGGAAATATACTCCTAGAGGTTTTGTAAATATATGTATAATAAGATAGTATTATTTGAAGGTGGATTCAGATTTTTAAAAATTTTATGGTATACCCTAGGGCAACCATTAAAAAAGTTTTTAAAGATTGAATTAAACCCAGAGAAGACAGAAAAGGCAAAAAGAAATAAATAACAAGTGAAAAAATAAAAAACAGCTACTAAGATGGCATATTTTAATCCAATCATTTCATTAATCATCTTTAATGTGAACACTCTAAACATAAAGTTAAAAAGACAGAAATTATCAGAACGGACTTTAAAAAAACCCACCTGGATTCAAGTTTATGCAGTCTATGAAAGACTCACTTTAAATAAAAAGGCATATTTAGGTTAAAAATAGAAGAATGGAGAAAGATACATCATCCAAACACTAACAATGTATTTATATTAATTTTAGACAAAGTAGGCTCACAACAAGGAATATTAACAGAGATAAAGATGATATATTGCATTATGAAAAAGAAGTCAATTCTTGAAGAAAATATAACAATCTTAAATGTGTATGCACCCAACAACAAGCTTCAAAATACATGAGGCAAAATGGGCAGACCTTAAGGAAGAAACAGACAAACTGACAATTTTAAATGGAGACTTTAACACCTCTCAAAAATTGACTGAAGTAGGTAGAAAATGAGTAGAAAGAAAGTCAGCAGGGCGATACCATCAACCAACTTGTCCTATTTGACATTTATAGAACACTGAGCCCAACAGTAGCAAAATGCAAATTCTTCTCAAGTGCACAGAGAATATTATTAACCATAAAAAACGTCACAATCTAAAAGAATGAAAATATATGAAGTATATACTCAAACCATATGGAATTAATAATAATAGATAATAACATCAATAATATATGATATAGGCATCAAAGATACCATGTATCGTAATGATATAATAAACATATATCAATATAACATTGATAAAAAGATATCAAGTAAATACCCAAATATTTGGAAATTAAGCAACACATGTCTAAATAATGCATGGATTAAAGATAAAGGACTTCAGGGAAATTGAAAGTATTTTGAACTGAAAAAGAATAAAAATATAGTATATCAAAAATTTGTAGGATGCAGTTAAAGCATCTTTAAATGGAAATTTATATTTAAATGCTTATAATAGAAAAGAGCAGTAGAAAGATCTGAATTCAGTAGCCTATTCTCCCACGTTAAGACATTAAAGAGGATCAAACTGAGTCTAAGGCAAGCAAACAGAAAAAGGGAATATGGAAGTAATATAGATCAGAAATGAATGAAATGGAAAACAGAAAACCAAAAGCAGATTCTTTGATGAAATGTTAAAATTAGTAAGCTTCTGGTCCAGCTGCCCAAGAAAAAGAGAAAGACACAATTTACCAGTAATTGACCGATCTCATAGACATTAAAGAATAACAAGGGAATACTACAAATAAGTCCATGTTCATAAATTCATCAGCTTAGATAAGATGGACCAATTCCTTGTAAGGCCCGAACCATTAAGACTCTCAAGAATGCTTAACCTGAGTTGGCCTATTTCTATTAAAGAAATTGAATCTGTAGTTTGACAATTCCAAAAAGAAAACCCAAATGATTTCACTAGTGAATTCTACAAAAATGTAAGAAATAAATAATGTCAATTATACACAATATCTTCCAGAATACAAAAGAGAAGGTAGTATTTCCCAGCTCATTTTAGGAAATCCGCATTACCCTAAGACCCAAACCAAACTGTATATTGCAAGAAAAGAAAATCATAAAGCAAGATAGATCACAAATATGAAGTCAAAAATTCTCAACAAAATATTAGCAAACTGACTAGCAATATGTAAAAAGGATAATACATGACCAATTGAGATTTATCCCAGATCCTAGGAATACAAGAATTATAAGAATACAAGGCTGGTTCAAATTCAAAAATCAATCAACATAATTTCCATGTCAACAGCTGTATCTATCTACCTATCTATTTATTACCTATCATCTATAGGTAATAAATAGAAATAAAACCAAAATTTAACATTCATTCATGATGAAACTCTCAGAAAATTAAGAACAGAAAGGGACTTCCTTAACCTTATATAGGGAATCTATGAAAACTCTTCAGCTAACACTATACTTAAGGATAAGATACTGAATGCTTTTTCCCCCGGTTTAGGAATAAGTCAAGAAGTCCATTCTCACTATACCTATTGAACATCATACTGGAACTCATAGCCAGTGAAATAAGCTAAGAAAAATAAATAAAAGGCATACAGATTTGAAAGGAAAAAGATAAGACTGCCTTTATTTGAAGATGATACAGTTGTCAATTCCAAAGATCTACAAAAACACTTCTGAAACTAGAAAGTTGTAAAAGATCAACAGGCAAAAGCCAATCATATTCCTACCTTCTGACAATGAAGAGTTGGAATGTGGTATTAAGAAAAAATACCGGGAGGCCTGGGTGGCTCAGTTGGTTGGGCAGCTGCCTTCGGCTCAGGTCATGATCCCAGTGTCCTGGGATAGAGCCCCACATCAGGCTCCTTGCTTGACAGGGAGCCTGCTTCTCCCTCTTTCTCTGCCTGCCATTCTGTCTGCCTGTGCTCGCTCTCTCTCCCTCTCTCTCTGACAAATAAATAAAATCTTAAAAAAAAAAAAAAAGAAAAAATACCATTTATAATTATACCCAAAAGTTAAGTACTTAAGTATAAACTTAACGAAAGATGTGGGAAAGCTGCTGTAATTATACTGATGAAATATATTAAAGCAAACATATTGAGAAATATACTGTGTTCTGGGTTTGAAAGCATCAATATTAAGATGTCATTTCTCCCCAAGCTGATCTTACAGCTTCCATACAAATTCAATCAAAACCCCAGTAAGCTTTTTATAGATGATAAGCCAATTCTACAATTTATATGGAAAGGCAAAGGACTTAGAATAGCCAAAACAATTTTTTTTAAGATTTTATTTATTTATTTAACAGAGAGACACAGAGAAAGAGGGAACATAAACAGAGAGAGAGGGAGAAGCAGGCTTCCCGCTGAAGAGAGAGCCTGATGCAGGGCTCGATCCCAGAACCCTGGGATCACAACCAAGCCAAAAGCAGACGCTTAACAACTGAGTCACCCAGGTGCCCCTAGACAAAACAATTCTGAAAAAAAAAAAAAAAAAAAAAAAGGAAAAAGTTGGAGGACTCACACTATAGGATTTTAAGACTTAACTACAAAGCTATAATAATCAAGACAGTGTTGTTTTGGCTAATGGAAACATGCACAGAACAATGGAACAGAATAGAGAATTCATTCATGGACCCATAGAAATACAACCATCTGAGTTTGCACAAAGCTGTCAGGACAATACAAAGGACATAGGTGAGTGTTTCCAACAACTGATGCTGAAACAACTGGACATACATGTAAAAACAAAACAAACAAACAAACAAAAACCCTCTACATATATTTCACATCTTGAAGAATATTTAACTAAAGACAGATCATAAACCGGAAAGTAAAATGTAAAACTATAAATGTCTAGAAGAAATCAGCAGAATGTTGGAATGACCTGGAGTTTGGTAAAGAGTTTTTAGATACAATGCTAAAAGCACACTCTACAAAAGAAAAAATGGATGAATTGGCTTTATTAAAATTGAAATCTTTGCTCTGCCAAAGATATACCTAAGAAAATGAAAATATAACACAGTCTGGGAAAAAAATATTTATAATCACATATCTAACAAAAACGTGTATCCAGAATTGATAACATCTTAAAACAATAAGAAAAGAAACAACCCATTTTTTAGATGGGCAAAAATTTGAATACATATTTCACCAAAGAAGATATTAATGCAAATGAGCATATAAAAGATGCTCAGCATCATTTGCTACCAAGAAAGTGTAAATGAAAACCATGTTGTAATAGCGCTGCGTACTTATTAGAATTGCTAAAGTAAAAAAAACAAAACCTGGTCAGTACCAACTTCTGGTAAGGGGCTGAACAACAGGACCTCTCATTCTTTGCAGTTGAGAATGGGAAATAGTACAACCATGTTGGAAGACAGTTTGATTATTTCTCATAAAGTTAAGTATATATTTACACCATGACCAGAAATCCCACTCCTACACATTTCAACTCCAGATGAGTTGAAACACACCGGAATGTTTATCACAACTTTATTCCTAACTGGAAACAACCAAGATGTACTTTCAGGGGATAATGGGTAAATTAATTTGATATTCATACAATGGGTCATCACTCAACAATGAAAAATGAGTGAGCCACTGATTCATGCATAGTAACATGTATGAATCTTAAATGCATTCTGTAAATGAAAGAAATCACACCCCAAATCATCTGGTATGATCGCACCTTTAGAAAATTTTGGAAGAGGCACATCTGTGAGGATAGAAAGCAGGTCAGTGGTTGCCAAGGCTGGGGGATGGGCAAAGGTTTTCTATAAAGGGGCCACACCAGGTAATTTTTAGGGCAGTGAAATGCTCTATATGGTACTGGGGTGGTAGATACATGAATCTATACATTTGTCAAATCCCATAAAACTGTGCACTACAAAGACTGAATTTTACTGCATGCACATTGAAAAAAAAAAAAAAAATCAACCAAGATGTCAGGGAGCTCCCCAGCAGGAAATACAGGAAAAAACTATTCACTGAGTAGCAACTTTTAAAGAATGTCGAAGAGTAGAAAAAACAACCACCAATAAATGGGGTATCATGACTTCAAAAAAGTTGGTGTATAACTTTTTCAGTCTTGTCCACTGTGAGGAATGCTGAGTTGATGTAAACTCCCAAAGAGCAAGGCCTGTGTTTGTCTCCCCCTGTAGGCCTAAGGATTACAGTACAGTGTTTCTCAAATGAAGAATACATGGACACCCCCCCCCCCCACCTTTAAAAAGAAAACCTTCTCATAGGTTGTCATCACATAATGTTGACATCTTTTATCATCTTGTTTTAAGACTACGTATAAACATACAAATATATAACTCTATGCTTATAATTCTTATGCAGATGTCAAACCAGAAGAGCAAACTGGAACTCCAATGAACCTCAATCTAGTAACATTAAACTGGTGAAACCTAATCACTGCTCACAATGTGGTTGGGTCTTCTGACATTCTCAGACTGGACTACTGTTGAGTCTCATCAATGTTCCTGTTGGTATTTTCTCTTCAATTACACAAATCTCATTTTTTATAGCAGACCTTCATGTCATATAAGATGGCCTGAAGAGATTGGGACTCGCTTCCCATGTTAACACCATCATAATTACTACTAGACCCTGTTAGGTTTATTCTGTTCCTAGCTGTACCTTGTCTTGTGGTAAATGAGATTCCATGCAAGCTAAGCTTGGTCCTTGTCGGAGAAGGAGCCGAAGTATGAAGATACCACAGTGATGCAGATGGACATAATCTGTCTATGTTTGAGAAGAAAAGACTGTTGGCGATTATGAGGGAAGGCTCAGCTATCTTTGTCTCGAGACTTTGCTTTAGAAAATTCTGGCAGGTGGAAGAGGCAAACACTGCCTTCAGGTGGGATTTCAGAATCTTGCACCACTACACTGATCTGTTTTGAACTATTCGGAATTGCCTAAGGTTACAATAATGCTTTCTACCATGCTTTCAAGACTGAAAAAAAAAAATCACTTACAGATGACGATAACTCAATAACAGAAAGTGTCAATTTAAAAAGAAATCTATAAAGAAATTGTTTGACACCTGGTTCTGTCGATTACCTGTGCTTTGAAGAAATTTGTGTCATAACAATAGATAGTCAAGTGTGTACTAGAGTAATTTTTGATATATTTCATAGGAATAAAAAAACATGCCTTTGCATTTTTACACCGGTGTCGCCAGCTTTTGCTTAAGTATGTAAGATGGCAAGTTGGGGGCTGGACTAGGGCTGCATCGGAGGGGGACAATGATTGGCATATTTTCTGGTAGTGCTCAGTGTGAATCCTGGTTGGACAGCTCACTAGATAAGACAGACAAAGATTTCCCTGCTCCCTCCACTCCCTGCACGTGCCTCCAACACCGTCCTCGGGAAAGAGCTGCACGGAAATGGGTGCGCGTGTAGGTGATGGCGCCAAGTCCTGGCAGCCACACTTACCAGCTATGTTGTCCTTGGGCAATCACCAGCCTGTGCTTTCATCACCTCATGAGTAAAGTGACAGTAACAGGGATGAGGATCAAATGAGGAGTTGTAGGTAATGTCCAGAGAGAAAAGCTTGATACCAGGACGTACTCTACACATGTCGACTATTATTACTGTCACTCCTAACACATTGGGTTGGGATCACCCATTTCCTCCTTTTGCTTTAAACTCAATGGTTCCAGGAGTCCCTAGAGGACTGGGACCACACCTTCTCCCTCTCTGTACCCACAGCTCTGACCACACAACACTCTGTCAGGGTGTTTGAACTGAAGAGCGTGAATCAAATCGGAGAATCGGAAAATTATTCATGCGAGAGCAAAAACATGACAACCAAGCCAAGGGGCAAAAAGGAGTAACTTTCACTTTGGAGTGGAGGATAGTGATACCTGTGTGCCACTTCAGGGTCAACCTCTGTAACCCAGCATATTTTCATCTCAATGCATTTAACAAATTATTCCTCGCAATGCCTTTGGGTGGGCTACTGACAGTGATTCTGTACCTACAGTTTGTTTTATCTGCTGCAAAATAGACCTGATTGCTAATAAGGGAACCAGTTTTTAAAAAGCCTTATCATAAGGTGCTAGAAATGTTTTGGTCTGAATGTTGGATATATATTACATTTCTGTAATCTTTCAATTTGAAATATATATAAATATATATATATATTTATTTATTTATATATATATATATATATATATATAAACTTTAAAACAAATTTTTTAAAAAGTTCTTTGGCCATTGATAGCAATTCCATGTGATGTATATTTACAAGATCACCACTGCCACCCCAAGTGTGCCTTTCGTTGTACTTCCCAACTACTGCTCCCAAAGGCAACCTGTGTATACACAATATATAATCACAGGACATCTCCTGTTACTCACTTTGAATAGGCAAGCCCTCAAGGCTTCAAAACACTGAAGCTTTTTGTTACAGGAGCACCCAAGATTAATGTTCATATAATCTATCCACCAGAGGGAGCCAACACGACCAGAATAATAACATACTGACCTTCGCAAATCACAAACCAAGTTTTTCAGACAAGGACTGCAGAGTTTGGACAAAGCAAGTATCAATTTCTTAGTGCCTAGGAAAGCATGTGCAATTTTACTGAAGTCAGATTTCATTCATGGCTTTATTTTTCTCTTGAAAAGTAGACATTTAATAAGAAGAAGCAATTGACTTTAGAGGCATTGATGCTAATAAATGCCTACTAAGGATAAGGATAGCTCACCTTTGGGGCGCCTGGGTGGCTCAGTCATTAAGCATCTGCCTTCAGCTCAGATCATGACCCCAGCGTCCTGGGATCGAGCCCCGCACCAGGCTCCCTGCTCAGCGGGAAGCCTGCTTCTCCCTCACCCACCCGCCTGCTTATGTTCCCTCTCTTGCTGTCTCTGTCAAATAAATAAATAAAATCTTAAAAAAAAAAAAAAAAGGACAGCTCACCTTTGAAAAACACTTTACAGATTATTAAGAATTTTCAGAAATGAGAAATGAGTTTTGGCAATTGTTCTTCTTAACACAGGAATTTAATTTATAAATATAATTTGCACCTGTTGGAGATGAAAAAGCAGTTTCCATTGCATTGATGCAGGGCTATCATCAGCATGTATGCAAATTAGATCTGTGAGGTCTGGGGCATGGTTTTTTCAGCAGGGCAGGGGATAGATTCCAGGCCCCACACACCCTACCAGACAGCTCTGTACTGGAACAAGTGCGCAAGCACACTCGCAGTCCCAGAGTCTAGGCAGTGGTGGCCCCAGGGAACGCTTTGATAAGGCCTGCTCTTTCATAAAGATGATATTTTCTTAATCTCATGTCAAATGCAGTTCCAAGAGAAGTGGGCAACTGCTCCCTTCCAGTCAGAATGCTGACCTTGAGTTCTTCCTCTAGAGAAATTCTGGTGCACTAACTGAGCTATGGAAGCGAACATTTTCCATCCTGTTCTTTGCCTCCAATCTACCCTGCCAGCAAGGTCTTGCTCATATTTCCCAAATTGCCTTTTTAAAAAATAATTTCCATTTCTTCTTCTTCTTCTTCTTCTTTTTTAAGATTTTATTTATTTGACATAGACACAGTAGAGAGACAGAACACAAGCAGGGGGAATGGAGAGGTAGAAGTAAGTTCCCCATCAAGTAGGGAGCCCGATGTGGAGCTCGATCCCAGGATCCCGGGATCATGACCTGAACCAAAAGGCAGACGCTTAATGACTGAGCTACCCAGGCGCCCCAATAATTTCCATTTCCTGATCACTCTTCATCAGCTTATTTTTGTAAAGGAATCTTTCTCATTGGGTGGAAATGTTTGTAGGAGGAAACTGAAACCAGGCATTCACTTAAACATCTTATATGCGATCATTTCTCAGTCCTTCCCTTATTCGATCTGACAACAGCTCTTAACTCTGTTGGCCACTCTGTTCTGAAAGAACAGTGTCTCCATTTGGTTTCCAGGAAACGGCTCTTCGGATTCTCCTTCCATGCTGGCTGCTCCTTCTCAGCCCTTGCTCTGATTCCTCCTCAGATTCCTGATTTCTTAGGGTGGACATACACAAACCATTCTCTCCTCTCCTCTGTCCACACCACTGCCTAAGTGATCTCACCTGGCCTATGGCTTTACATACCATCGATCACAAATATCTCCCAAGTCTCAAGTCCCTATCACCCCCAACCTCTGCCCTGAGGTTGCCTACTCAACATCTCTGTTTGGATGTTTAAAGGCATTGAATGGATATGCCCCAAAGAAAACTCTTAAATTTTCTTCCCCCACCATGTGCTCCTCTCGCAGTTTTTCCTTCCCAAGCAAATAATATCTCCTTTTTTGTTGGCTTATGCCAAAAATCGTGGAGTGATCCTTAGGTCATCTCCTTCTCTCACTCCCCATTTCAGCAAATGCTATTGGTTCCTAGTGGGAAATACGCCCAGAACTGGACGACTTCATCACCATGTCCACCGCTATCGCTCAGGTCTAAATCAGCACCACCTCTTGGCCTGGATTATAGCACTGGCTTCTAATTCACTTCCCTGGTTCTCCCCTTCCTCCCCTCCCCACTCTCTCCAACCAGAGTCAACATTCTTTACCACAATCAGAGTGATTCTAAGTGAACCTAAGAGAGATCATGTCTGCTTTAGGGCATAATAAGTCCACCTCACAGAGTGGAACCCAAGAATCTTGAGGACTCTACATGGTCAATGAACCTTGCGTCATTGATTTCAAAGCTCTACATGGACAGCCCCGTGCTGTATTTCTGGATATTGCTCAAGCCTCACTGTCCTTTGTGTACTTTCTCTGAACATGTCAAACCTGCTCCCACCTCCAGGACTCTGTACTTGCTGGTCTGTCTCTCAAGGATGCTCTTCCTTCAGATTTCCTTACACTTGTTTCCTCAAGTCCTTTAGTGTCTGCTTAACAGACACTAAATGTCATCTTAACAGATAGGTCTTCCCTGACACACTATACTAAATAACACCCCACTCCTAACTCTCCATCTCCTGTACCCTGTATTATTTTCTTTCCTAGAGCTTCCTAACACCTCTCTCTGTTGTACGGATTTGTCTTTGGGTATACATGTTTGTACATACACACAGCATATACATTTGTATGTGTCTATGTGTGTGTGTGTTTGATCACTGTCTCCCCACCAAGAATGTAAGCTCTATGATAGAAAGCATTTTGTTTCATTCATTGGTGTATCTCCCAGTGCCTAGGAAAATGCTAGCACATGAAAGGTGTTCCATAAATATTTGTTGAATGAATGTTGAATGCATCTAGGCAGTTTATATACTGACTAAAAGTTACATACAATATATAAAATAAAATGTGTTAAAATTTGCCTTAAATTTTCCCATGTTGCCCAAGCAGGATTGGGTTTCTTGAAAGGCATTTAAAGAGATACAGTATTTACCCCTGAAGCACAATGAAGCCACATAAGGTTTGATGAATATTGGAGTGAAATCTGCCATTTTTATTCTCCCTGAGTGAAGTCAACATTGTTTCTATTTATCACCCGATGGCCCAAACTAATTATTTATATAAAAATTCCTTGATGTGAACTGTTAGCATATTCAAATATATTTGAAATTGAATATCTGATCTAAATGACATATTGTTTAAATATACTTGTGAAAACCAAAGATAAATTCATTTAAAACAGAGCATAATTACTAATGGTGTACTATACAGTTGCTAACTGAACATAAATAAAAATAATAAACAAAATAAAACAGGGAATAATTAAGGAACAGTTTCTACTTAAAAAAAAAAAAAAAGGCACACTAATAGCTAACCGGGTTTATAGCAGCCTAAAGAAGAATACAAATCTAAAATCTCCTAATGTTTCCTTTCTCACATGTTTTAGTGTTTGATCTTTACCTTTGAAATGAACAAGTAGAGGTAAAAAATGCAATATGAATCAGATAGGATATTTTAATACTGATGTAATTTGGATGCCATGCACCAGGGTGGTTGGAGCGTGGGGTTTAGACCTGTACTGCCTGGGTATGAATCCCAGCTCTGCTACTTTCTGACTGAGGGTCTTGGGCGAACAATCTTGTTCATGTTTCTGCTTCTTTGTAAGGTTGTTGTGAGGAATAATGCGATGGTTACTGGTAAAACATTTAGACTATCACTGAGTGTAATCACTCAATAAATACTAGCTATTATTATCAGCTATATATAATGAAAATAAAGCTCTGCCATCACATCCCTCTTTGTAGCTAATGGGCTGAATTAATCCAATTTGCACTAATTTGTCAAAAATATCCAAATAGTCTCATGTGAAATTACTAGTAAAGAAAAAGAACCTTTTATACAGCAGAAGAATGCTTAGCACCTTCTTTAAAGATGCCACTTTCTCTCCAGGAATCTGATTACATACACTTCAGATGGCATAATTGGTACTCAGGACCCTTAGAGCTGTTCCCCGGGTTATTGCTTTTAAAAAGCTCTGAGAAAGCCAATAGTAAATACCAGCTTCCAATGTGTTTCATTATTGATATTGATATTTTGAGATCATGACAAAGGCAGTGAGAATCCTGATTAGTTTATGAATTCTCTTTATCTTATGCTTTCTTTTTTTGTTGTTGTTAGTTAATTATTTATTTATTAAACAGGCAGAGATCTCAAGTAGGCAGAGAGGCAGGCGGGGGCAGGGGAGGGGAAGCAGGCTCCCCGCTGAGCAGAGAGCCCTATGCAGGGCTGGATCCCAGGACCCTGAGATCATGACCTGAGCTGAAGGCAGAGACTTAACCCAGTGAGCCACAGGTGCCCCCATCTTATGCTTTCCTAACTCTGTTACCCCAACACCCACTGATGTGCATAGACGCATGCATTTGTATCTCACACTCCCCACTTAAAAAGTGAGAGAAGATGATTTGTTATATATCCATATTCACTTTAGTGTTTACCTTTTGAATCCTGTTTTAGGTAGACTGTATTATAATAAAGAGTTGTGTCCTTCACTTTTCTAGCCTTAGTAATTCTATGAGATGTGGTACATAAGGATACAAAGTTTATTCTAGTCTTATTAATTCTATGGTAGATTGTAGACTAGTCATATGTTGAATTTGAAATTGTAAAGTATGATTTGGGGCATGTAACCCAATTCTCTCATTCACATTATAGAGAAACAGACAAACCATGGATAATTTTTTTCCTAATTGAGTTTTCTTAATCTTTTTCTTTAAATTGAGGTAAAATCCATATAATAAGCAATTAACCATTATAAATCATACAACTCAGTAGCGTTTAGTATATTCCCAATGTAGTTCAATCACCACCTCTCCCTAGTTTCAAATTTTTCATCTTCCTAGAAAAATACCCCACACTCATTAAATAATCTACATCCTCTCCTTCTCCCATCCTGTTTTCTGCTTCTATGGACTTTCTTATTCTAGATATATCATATAAAAGGGATCATGCAATATGTTACTCTTTGTGTCTAGCTTCTTTTACTTAACATGTTTTCAAGATTCATTTAAGTTGTAGCACGTATCAGCACTGTGGTCCTGCTTTTTGATTGACAATATCTCATCATATTTGTATATCACAATATGTTTATTCATTCATCCCGATGGACATTCAGGCTGTTTCCACCTTTTGGCTTCTATGAATAATGCTACTATAAACATTCATATACAACTTTCTATATGGACATATATTTCCATTATTTTTGGATATATATCCTAGGAGTGGAATCTCTGGTCATATGATAACTCTATGTTTAATATTTTGAGGACCTACCAAAATGCCTTCTACAGTGGCTGCATCATTGTGCATCCCCTCCAACAATGGATCAAGGTCTTATTTCTCCATATCATTGCCTTAATGTTCCATTTTTGTTTTTTTTTTTTTAAAGATTTTATTTATTTATTTATTTATTTGAGAGAGAGAGAGAGAAAGAGAGAATGAGAGGAGAGGTCAGCGAGAGAAGCAGACTCCCTGCTGAGCAGGGAGCCTGATGTGGGGCTCGATTCCAGAACTCCAGGATCATGACCTGGAGCTGAGCCACCCAGGTGCCCCAATTTTTTTTTTATTGTTTTTATGAATGTTATCCTAGTAGGTGAGTTGGTATCTCGTTGTGGTTTTGATTTGCATTTTCTTAATGACCAATAATATTTAATATACTTTCATGAGTTTATTTGCCATTCGTATATCTTCTTTGAGGACATATCTTTTCATGTTCTTCGCCCTTTTAAAAAATTACGTTGTCCTTTTGTTGTTGAATGGTAAGAGTTCTTATATATTCTGGAAGTTGAAGTCTTCTCAAGTATGGGATTTGCAAATATTTTATCCCATTCTTTTTTTTTTATTTTATTTATTTGTCAGAGAGATAGAGAGAGAGAGGTAGGCAGAGGGAGAAGCAGGCTCCCCACTGAGCAGGGAGCCTGATGCAGGACTTGATCCCAGGACCCTGGGATCATTACCTAAGCCAAAGGTAGACACTTAACCAACTGAGCCACCCAGGCACCCTATTTTATCCCATTCTGTAGAATTTCCACATTCTTTCCACATCTTTCCACATTCTTGATAATATCCTTTGATATCTACACTTTTTAAATTTTTAGGATGTCCAGGTTATTTTTAATTTGCTTCTTATGTTTTTGGTGTTAAGTCTAGGAGTCCATTGACAGATCCATGTCCGTCCTCAAATTCATATGGAACTTCGAGGGACCCCAATTAGTCAAACATTATTTAAAAACAAAGTTGGAGTACTCCTACTTCCTGATTTCAAAAACTTACCACAAAGTTATCATGATCAAAGCAGTGTGGTACTGACGTAAGGACAGACATATAAACCAATGGAATAGAACAGAGATTCCAACACTAAACCCAAATGTCTAAGACCAATTGATTTTTGACAAGGATGCCAAGACCATCCAAGGAGGGAAAAATGTTCTCTTCAACAAATGGTGTTGGGACAACGGAATATCCATATATGAAGAAGTGAAGCTGCACCCCTATCTTGCTCCACATACAAACATTATACTTGGGGCGCCTGGGTGGCTCAGTGGGTTAAGCCTCTGCCTTCGGCTTGGGTCATGATCCCAGGATCCTGGTATCAAGCCCCTCATTGGGCTCTCTGCTCAGCAGGGAGCCTGCCTCCCCCCTCTCTCTTCCTGCCTCTCTACCTACTTGTGATCTCTGTCTGTCAAATAAATAAATAAAACCTTAAAAAAAAAAAAAAACATTATACTCAAAATAGTTCAGTGACTTAAAATGGGGCTAAAACAATAAAACTATTAGGAGAAAACATAGCGGAAAATAGTCAATATGGATAATTTCAACCTACAGATAATTCTCTACTCCAGTTAAAAGTGAACATCTCCATCATAACTATCCCCCAAAGACTATGGAGATAGCAGCGATGCTGACTGAGTTATGTTTTATCTCTGTTCATTCCCCTGTCCGTTAGGATAAATACTTCATAATAAATGACCTTTTTAAGGTAATCGGAAAGGAGGCAAAGAATCAAGCACCTAGGCTAATTCTAGCAAAAAGTACAATTGGCCATGAGTAATAAAAATAAAACCCAAATGTGTCTTCTGGTTTCTAAATTCTTTTTTTTAAAGATTTTATTTATTTATTTGGGAGAGAGAGCATGAGCAGGGGAGCAGCAGAGAGGGAGAGGGAAAAGCAGGCTCCCTACTGAGCTGGTAGCTAGATAAGCTACTGATACCTACTGAGCTAGATATGCTAGACCTTCCCTCCTGCTTTCTCCTTGCTGGGTTAGTCTTGTATTGTGGCCTAATGGCTCTCCCAGCTTCTCCTCCTTTTAATCCCATATAAGTGTCCAGTTCTTAGAGGACTTAGACTAACACAATTGGCATTCAAAGCTCTCTTAGATACGGCGTTAACCTCTCTACTCTGCTTTACCTACTTCTTAGCTACATAATGTCTTCCGCTCTTGGTTCCTGTATGTGCCTACTACTTTGCCATCTCTGAGCCTTTTTCCATACCCTTCACTGAGAATGTGCTCACCACCTGGCCATTTTTGCCTATTGGATCCCACTTATCATTGATCGTGCATTTTCAATGTCAGTTTCTCTAAGTTTTTCAAGATCTGCTAGCCAGACATACTCTTTCCCTTCTCTAAACCTCTAGAGCTCTTGTCTTTGAGCTGTTTTATAAGCTTATTAACAGCAATAACCATCTGTTACTTTGAACCTCCAAAGTCCCCAGCTTATATAGAATAGGCACTCAATATTTATAGACTGTAATTAGAAAATTAGGGGTAATTCTATCCTAGTGAATTTAATTTTTAACATGCAGGATTTGTAACAGCTTACAACCATTTTGCTTGATAGAGCAACAATGAACTCAGGTGATTTAAAAAAAATCCTATGTATCAAAGCACTGAAGGCAGAACTTACTATGTAGTAACTTAATTTTGATATCTGCTTAAGATTCTTCATCAAACTTGGCTGATTTCCTTTTCCTCTGAAAAAGTGATGACATGAAATTCTAAAATACTCCTGGGTTTGTCTATGTATCTGAGTATGGGTGAGGAGACCAAGGAAAATAGTTGTAAAAGAATGCTTCCTCCTCTAACAACGGGCCCTTGGCCTAAGGGCTAGCAAGGCTACCGTGCCCGCCTCCAAAATAGAGAAGGGAGATCTGTCATTTTAATAAACTTTCATAGGGTCAGATATAGACACAGTAATAGGAGAGGGGACCCATGAGCTCACTACATAGCAAATTTTATTTCCTCGCATATGTCTGATCATTTGTGGTCATTATTGTGGCCGACATTTAACAAGTGCATGCTATTCACTTTTAATCCTTACAAAAGATTTATCATCATATAGGACAGGAAACTGAGGCTCTGTGACCAAGTCATGCTGCTAGATCACCGACCAAAATCCTTGACAAGTTTATTGCAGGGGTCCCCAAAATATGCTAAGCAAATACAATTTAATTTCTTCCTCCAACATCATTGCAGTGCTTTTTTGGGCAATGTTCCTGGGCAATTCAGCTCTGGCAGTCTGTCCTTGGACTGAAAGCAAGGTTTGGCCTTTTGCCAGGTACAGCAGTCATGCTAACTCAACAGCTTCAGGTAAAGGTTTATAACACTTTAACTTGGGTCTTTGACTATTTCCGGTTAGGACAGCAAGACTCAGGTAAGAACCTCTCAGGTGGAAAGCAGGAAGAAGGTGGCTTGTGCAAGGATCAGATACCACCTGCGTGAATGCTCATTTATTAATGATTCAACAAGGGTGATCACAAGGGAGATCAGCCGTTTTCCCTGCCCTCATTATTCTCACTAACAGGCCGGCAAGTAAACAAGATGGACGGGTCCAGCAAAGATGAGAAGGAGGACAGCACCTTCACCAACATTTCTCTCACAGATGACACAGGTAAGGAGGAACTTGATGAATTCTGAAACATGAAGTTTAGCAATTGTTCAGCTTTTAGCAAATACAACTTATTTTTACTGTAATGGTAAAACTACCCATTACAGAAAACTTGACAAACTACAGTTACAAAAACAAAACCCAAAGTTTTATTTAGGAGCTATTTTTCTTTTCCTTTTAAATTAAGTGATTATTTGGCAAGTTTCCATGGTTGTATCACATCTTCTTTTAAAACAAATCAACAAATAAAAACACAAAATGTTTATTTCCTTCACCGAAAAGTTGTTACTGAAACAACCCGTGATATTATTACCATATTTTGCTCAATTATAGTCCATTTCTTCTCTGTTTTGGAAAATAAATGTTATCATGTCTGAAAAACGAACTAGAATATGAATTATTCTGGAAAACGCCTTGCTTTTAAGCAAGGACAAAGTTTGGGGAACTCAACACGAGGGAAGCAAAAAGGGGAGGGTAGTGGTTCTAAAGTGCTGATGGAAGGGATAGGAATGGCTCATTCAACATCCCAGAGAAAACAGACAATGCTGAATTGCACAATTTTAACTGGAAACACTTCAGACCCATAAGCACCCACATCTTGGTATGTGTGTGTGTGTGCGTGTTGTTGGCATTGTTTTGTATCCAAGTTTCTTTAGCACCAACATTGCAAGAAGCCAGCAAGACAGCAGCCAAGCAATGGGGGTTAGTGATTTTGATTAACAGAGAGCAGAGCATGAATATTTAACATCAATTGCTCTTTCATACAGCCACACTTCTCCACTTTCCCCCTAAATGCTCAGATTCAAAAAGCCTCTTTCTAAAGTGCAGCCAGACAATTAGCACAAACCGCCAGCCAGCCAGCCAGCCAGCCAGCCAGAGCTTCCCCTCCTGGCACCGCATCAACATGCTGGGGGCTTTGGAAATCAAAGAGGAGCCTTTTCAGCCTTTATGAGGAGAGGAAAGGTACAAGGTACAGGGGCTGTTGAAGAAATGGGACACCGCTGGCCCGAACTTGCTCCCACCAGGGTGTTTGAGCCAATGACAGGCCTGCAGAAGGCAGTGAAGGAAACAAAGACCATGGGAAACCTGTTTCTTAGCTTCTAGATGGTACCATGAGTGAGGAGCCGCGGAGGCTGTGGGCGGGTGCGATTCCTCTAGAGAGCTTGCTCTCAAATCCTACCCCCCCCCCCACCCCCGCTCCAGGATTCTTTCTGGATGGTAGCGTGGGCTGGGGCTGGGAAACGACACTCGATGAAACCGCTCTCTCTCTCTCCTCCAACCCTTGGCACCGCCTCAGACCTACTTCTCAGGTCTCATCTTGGGCCTCTCCCACACTGGCAGTGCCACACAAAAGCGGACGAGGGCGGGGGTGGGGTTGAATTCAGGTGTCCCGTCCCCTGCTGACAGTGGTTTTGGGAGAGACTCCGTGGCCTGCTCACCGAGCCTGAGCCAGTGGGTGTGAACACTGAGTACGCTGGGGCTGGGTGAGCAGAACTCTCAGGCTGGTCGTGAGAGTGGTGGCGGCTGAGGCGTCTCCTTGCTCCCACCCGGGACCTCCTCCTCCTCCTTGGTTAGAGGAGGAAGAATGTTGGCCAGCAAAGGGCCATAAGGAATGGGATGGTCCAGCACGGTAGCCAGCAGTGGGCTGAGGGACTGGAACTAACTGATGCTGTTTCACTAATTCAAGATGGCAAATGGAAACTGTTCATCTACTTGTGACAGAAATGCACCGAAGCCCATGTTTTTTTTGGCTTTTGGAGATAACTTGGTCAATTTGATGTGATACTGTTAGTCCAATTTCTCACTTTTCTTTTAATATATAATATTTGTATTGCTACATGTCATATATAGGCACAGACACACACACACATCAAGAGTGGAGGTCCAGAAAGGTGAAGTGACCTGCCCAAAGTCCATACTGGCTAGCCACCTGTGGTATTTGGAGCTGTTAGGTAGTGGACGGTCTCATGCACAGTCTTTGAGCACACAGGCCTCAAGCACTCTCGAGCAGAGTCCCACCACGGCTGCGCTAGCCCCAGCCACTGTCTCCTTTTACCCCTCCCTGACACTTGATCCTGTTTCTTTTCTAATCAGAGGAAGGCAAGAGAAAGGAGAATATATTTGCTAACTCTGGGGAAAGGTTTGTTTGGGGAGAGCACTGAAGGCATTAAACTTTGGATTTATTTAGGCAATCCTACTTCCCAAGTTAGTGTAAAGCTAAGAAAACTAGCAGTGGCAGCAATTATTCAAGTCAGAAACCAGTTATATCCATAAATTCATTTGTAGGTGAGCTGTATGGATTTCAGACCAAATGTCTCCACAGAAGCACAGTTTTAAATGATATGACTCTAAACCAGCTCATATTGTCTAACCCCACAGTTCCCAAACTCTGTGCCAAGGTGCCTCAGGCACTGCAGCAAACCTAGGGGTCTCTATGGGGCATCTCAACCTCTTTCAGACATTGTGAGAACAGCTAGCTAGAGACTGTTCACAATGTCCGAGGAGATAGAGCTACATTTCTCTCAGTGACATCTCTTTCCTGCTGGGTTTCCTGTAGTTGCTATCATAAAAAGCAAGTTCTGTATAAAAATCGATGTAGATCCGTTAATGAGGGTACCAGTTGGAGAAGGTTGGAGAAGTTGTACAGTGCCCAACAGGGGCACACATCCCATAAGTCAGTCATTTTGTTTAAGAATGAAATAAAAAGAGAAGTTAAAATTTCTTTTAGGTGTAGTATTTTTTCAAATGGCTACTAAGTTTTAAGGACATAAATACTTAACATGTTTGGACCTAAATACTTAATACGTGCAATTGTTTAGTATTGCTCTTGGCCTTGGAGTACTGTGAAAAAACGACTTCGACTCAAGGACATTGTGAACCAAGGTAGTCTGGGAACCTCTGGACTAAGCTCTAGTAGCTGGGCTGGCCTCCCTTCTGGTCTGGAGACGCACAATGCAGAACAAAGACATTTGATCATGTTGATCTCTCTCCCTCCCTTCCTTCCTATGTTTCTGCTCCACTGGATTTGATGCTATCACACTTCCCGGGTTTTCCCTCAACCTCTCTCATCTTTCTCAGGCTCCTTTGGGAACCCCTTTCCTTGGGTGTTTCCCTAAGATCCTGCCCTTGGCCTACTTTTCTTCTCTCTCAAGACACCCTCTCTGGATGATCTCTTCCACGCCTCCTCGTTTCATCCTCACGCCTATGCTATGTACCAGTGACACCACAAAAGAGGCTGCAGATTCAAACGACGATAGGTCAGGCAGTGACTCATGTTATAGCATCATTTATGTCATTCAATTTCTTAAAGAAAAAAAAAGCTACTGAAATGTCAACTCTTTTTTCAGTTTATTTGGTTTTTCATTATGTATCTTTTTTTAGTTTTTTAATTTTAATGTGATAAGACTTTGCTTCTAGGAGTCTATTTTAGATGCCTCACATAAATGGAATCATACAGTATTTGTCCTTCTGTGACTGGCTTATTTCACTTGGTATAATGTCCACAAGGTTCATTCATGCTGTGGCACATTGCAGGATTTCTTTCCTTTTTAAGGCTGACTGATACTCCAATGCATATATACACATATTTTTTATTTATCCATTCATCTGCTGGTGCACATTTAGGCTGTTCCCACATCTTGACTATTGTGAATAATGCAGCAATGGACAGGAAAGTGCTAATATCTCTTCAAGATCCTGATTTCAATTGTTTTGGATAAATATCCAGAAGTATGATTGCTGGATCACACGATATTTTTCTTAACTTTTTTTTTTTTTTAAAGTAATCTCTATGTCCAATGAGGGGTCGGACTTAGGACCCCCGAGATCAAGAGATGCCTGCTTTACTGAGCCAGACAGGTGCCCCTATTTTTAACTTTTTTGAGGAAACGTCATACTGTTTTCCACAGCAGTTGTACAATTTTATATTTCCACCAAAAGAGTGAAAGGGTACCACTTTCTTCACATCCTCACCAACACTCGTCTTTTTGTTTTTTTTAAATAACAAAAAGACGAGTGTCTTTTTGGTTTTGATTTGCATTTCCCTGATGATTAGTGACTTTGAGCATCTTTTCACATGCCTCTTGGCCATTTGTATGTCTTCTTTGATGACATGTCTATTCAAGTCCTTTGTCCACTTTTAATTGGGTTATTAGTGTGTTTTGTTACTCAGTTGGGGGAATTCCTTATATATTTTGGAAGTTCATTCTTTATCAGATATGTAATTTGCAAATATCTTCTACCATTCTATAGGTTGCCTTTTTACTCTATTGATTGTTGACTATGCAGAAGCTTTTTAGTTTGATGTAGTCTCATTTGTCTGTTTTTGCTTTTGTTGTCTGTGCTTTTGGTGCCATATCCACAAAATTACTGCCACATCCAATATCATGAAGCTTTTCCCCTATATCTTCTTCGGAAGTTTTACAGTTTCTAGTCTTACCTTTAAGTCTTTAATCCATTTGGAGTTGATTTTTGTGTATGGTGTAATGTAAGGTTCTAATTTATCCTTTTGCACATGGAAGTTCAGTTTTCCCAACACCATTTGTTGAAAAGACTATCCTTTCTCCATTGCATATTGTTGGCACTCTCGTTAAAGATCAGGAGACCATATATACATGGCTTTATTTCTGGGCTCTCTATTCTGTTCCACTGGTTTTTATGTCTGTCTTTATGCCAGTGCCATACTGTTTTGTTGTTTTTGTTCTCCTGTTTTTATTTTATTTGTCAGAGAGAGAGAGAGAGCACAAACAGGGGGAGCAGCAGACAGAGGGAGAAGCAGGCTCTCCACTGAGCAAGGAGTCCTATGTGGGACTTGATCCTAGGACCCTGGAATTATGACCCGAGCTGAAGGCAGATGCTTCACTAACTAAGCCAGGTGTCGCCCATACTGTTTTAATTACTATAGCTTTGTAATACATTTTTATTACACTGAAATCAGGAAGTATGATGCTTTTAGCTTTGTTCTTTTAATTTTCCCCAAGATTGTTTTGGCTATTTGGGGTCTTCTGTGGTTTCATATGAATTGTAGAATTATTTTTTCTGTTTTTATTTTTTAAAATGTCCTTAGAATTTTGATACGGATTGCACCGAATCTGTAGATTGCTTTGGGTAGAATGGACATTTTAACTACTGCAGTTATAAAACACTGATGAAAGACATAAAGGATACAAACAAATGGAAAGCCATCATGCATCTTTTAAATATAGCAGATATCGTTCTAAAATTTGTTTCAGGGTGCCTGGGTGGCTCAGTCGGTTAAGTGCCTGCCTTTGACTCGGGTCTTGATCCCAGGGCCTGGGTTTGAGCTCCTCAATGGGCTCCCCGCTCAGTGGGGAGCCTGCTTCTCCCTCTACCCCTCCCACTGCTCATGATATCTCTCTCTCTCACAATCTCTCTCTCAAATAAAAAAGTAAAATCCTCTAAGAAAATAAGATTTGTTTCACGACAGTGTCATAACTTTCTTTCAAAGGCAAGCTTTGTCTGAATATCAAATATATAAGAATATTCTTCATTTCTTACCACCATTTTTCTTGAAACATGTAGTCTTCTTGGACTAGATTTCATATACTACTTTTGATTGAGATAAAGGAAGAAGAAAAGTTTACTTTGCTCTTAACTCTACTGTAAGAAAGGCAACAGAGCAATTATGCTGATAAAATGGTAACCAATGCTGAGCCTTAGGGCCAGGAGTCCAGCCAGGTGAAGACTCAGGCTCCATGGAGAGCTTGGGCCCTGCTCAGAACGCAGAGCCGACTCTCACTTCTAGCTGACTGTTGCCATGAAAGAAGAGAAAGGCAAATAAGCAGAATTTTCAAGAGATACCAGAAATAAAGATTTTTTTGTGTGTGTATGCAACTTCCTGATTTTCCCATGGTTTTTACCTAATTCTATTTTAGAAGTGCTATCACAGAGGTCCAAACAAAACGCTTCTGCAAGACAGATATGACTGCAGAAAAAACTATTTTCAGATTTCTGGTCTTGAAATCTTTACATCACCTGCCTTGATCTCTCTTGTAAGTTTCTGATTCATAATCCAACTGCTCGCTAGGCAGCTAGAAATGTCCCAGGTGTGTCAAAGGGACTCATCTTCCCTCCACCCCCACCGTACACCTGCTCACACTCCTGATTCACAATTTTAATGAACGGCCCCATCATCTGCCCAGTTCCTTAAGCTAGACATTTATACGTCATCAATCCATTCTCATCGCTCACAATCCAATCCATCACTGATGCCTGTTCACTTGACCTTGAAACTGTTCCTCAGCTAAATCTGGCCTTCTCTATCCCTACCACCACTTCCCCGAACAAGGCCTTCTTTATCTCCCACATAAACCACAGCATCAACCTCCCAACTGTGCTTCCTATTTCACTTCTCATCCCTTCAAATCAATCCTCCACCCTGACCATATCATTCCCTCTCCCTGCAGAGAACAATCACTGTGTTGCGTCCCCTGCTGGATGAAGTCCAAGACTCTTAGCATGGGATTTAGAGTTTCCCTCCACTTGGCTCTAGCTTTCACTTCAGTGCCATTTCCCGCCACACGGCTTGGGCTCCGTAGGAAACCATGTTCTAGGCACATATTATTTCATGCCTCTGTAGTTTGTTCATGCTGTTCTTTTCGCCTGGAATAATACCACTCACCCTTCTTTTGCTAGCTAATTCCTGCTCATCCTTTAAGAACCCACTGAGGCATTGTTTCCTCTAGGAGGTCTTCTTTGACCTTCCCAGGCCGAGTTAGGTTTCCTTTCTCCTTCCTGAGAACCGCAAGCTTACCTCTACTTACATTTTTTCACAGCATCTTGTACTTGATGTATATGTGTCCTCCCCGAGAAATGGTGAACTGCTAGGAGACAAAGTCTGGGTTTTGAAATGTCTGTGCTTCCAGAACCTGGCACAGTGTCTGGCACAAAATAGACAATACGTTTTTCATGTAGGAAAGATGTTAGGGTTTGAGGTAATGACCAAGAAAGAATTCTTGAGACCTCTTTGGTGCAAAAAGGTGGTTTTATTAAAGCACGGGGACAGGACCCATGGGCAGACCCAGATGCACTGGGGTCATGAGGAGTGGCCCACTGCATACTTTCAAGTGCGAGGGGGTTAGGGATAAAAGTAAGTCTCTAAGGGATTTTGGAAGCAAGGTTCCCAGGACCTTGAGGGGGCTAGCTATTGTTGGGAAAAGGTCATTTATTACCTTCTAATAAAATCTTAGTCATGAGACCCTTCAGATGTATATTGGTTGGCCCTATGCTTGCTGGGGCGGGGAGGGGTGGTGATTGCAAACATGTATCTTGGGGGGTTTAGAGATAAAGAAAATTTCTAAAGGAATTTTTATATGTTTAACATAGAAAAGAATTGGGGGGTGGGGAGGGAGTCGGGCTAGGATTGCCTTTTGCCCTTAGGAAAGCAGCAACATCAAAGCAGTTGAGTCCCTAGAGGAATGTCACTCTGCCTGTTTTGAGGACTTGTCAGTGGGCTGTAGGTAGTAAGGAAATTTAATAATTTTTCTTCTGCTTTTGTTTCCCACATCAGTTTTTGCCAAAGAATTCCTACTGAGTGTATGTGTGTACTGGGGTGAGGGCCCGTTAGACCGTCCCTAGCTGAAAACCATCTCCCAGGGTCAGCTCTCCTAAGTTATTTATACTGTATAGGGTTTATTTCCTATTTTCCTTCATGGATCAGTTTAGTGCTGTTTTCAGAAAACACTTACTGAGCACCTACTATATCCCAAGTCAGGGAGTAGATAGGACCTGGCTGTTGGAAGAATTGGCTCAGGGTGGTACAGTGGGAAGGACTTGAACTTTGGAATCAGGAATGCCTGGATTTGGATCTGTTAGAGCTTAGGCAAGTTGCTGGACATCCCTGAGCCTCAGTTTCCCCCATTCCAAGGGATCGTAAGAATAGGTCTCAGGATTGTTTTGAAGATTAAATGAAATACAAAAAGAAGCTTCTTGAACTCGCCTGGCACCCAGTGAGTGTTCAGTACACTTTAGTTCCTCCTCTGCCCACTTCAAGGAGCTCACACAAAAGTTTCTTTAAAGGCTCCAAGATTGGGCCACATCAGTTGTCATGGTAACGGCAGCATCCTCTGGCCGCTGCTCTGTGAGCCAGTACTGCCCGTGGACATCCTCCTGATAAGGAGGCTTACGGGAGGAGGAGGAGGTGGTGGATGGGAATGAACTGGAAACAAGAGCATGGGTTTTTTTTTTCTCTGATAAAAATAATACAGCTCCTCCATTTCCTCTTCGTCCTGGCCCTACACCCTCCCTGCTACTATTCTTCCCGTCACTCTTCTTCTTTATGTCTCAGCCTCCTTCCTGACTCCGCTCTCCAAAACCTCTCCTGAATAATATTCAAAGCTGCTTTTGCGTCTGCTTTTGGCATCGGCCAATTAGCCCTCATTGTAAGGTTGTAATAAGCCTCCCAGAGAAGTGGCACGATTGTTGTGGGCTTTTATTCCGTGCCGCTTCCTACCACTATACGGAAAATGTAACAATACCCCCCTCATGCCCGGCTGAAAGCAGCCTGGGTTTGAAAAGCTTTCAGAAGGCCATCTGCCATCCCCTCAGCCAAGCAGAAGATCAGACACGAGGCCCTGCATTAGTTAGCACTCCAAGTAAAAGGTATCAAGGGCCTGTATTCCTTTTCATCTCAGCCTCCATTATAATACAGCTAAAGAAGGAAACAGACTTGTGGCTCTCCAGCTGGGAGACACACTGAGCCATAGCAGGAGTTCTGTCCCTGAAAAGGGAGCCGGCCTTTCTTTTCTGATGGTGAATGGAGCCAGTGTTTGCAGCGTCCGGCTGCGCGGCTGGTAATGGCTTTGCCAGTTACGCTGGACCCTCTTGGGAGGATAGTGTGTGGATGAAGAGTCCAGGAGGGGAGAAATCGTTAATAAGTACATGAGGACGAGGCAAGTGTCTGCGTAGGTGCTGGTCAGGAAAAGTGAAGCTTTCCCTGCGTCATCTCTGTGTACCCTCTCTGATAAGTTTGGCCATGAATATTAATTTAAAAGAGAGTCAGACATCCTTAGGGACGTCAAAGGAAGCTCATCTCTAGCATGCTAGAAATGGTTTCGTAAGAGAACTGAGCAAGGGTATTCACTGCACCAGCAACGGCAGAAAAGTTTCAGCAAATCTTAATTGGCATGTGGGATCCGTGTAAGTATAGTTAATGACGTGAGTTGAGTGGGATATCTGTTCCTGTAAGCTGACGATAATATGGATGGTGGCATTAGGAATACGTCCCCTGGCCCAGCAAAATGCCTTAGGGACTTAGCGCAAAAGATTCAATGAGAAAAAGGAGATTAACTCTGCTTTTCAGTAGCTTCTGAGAGTGGCACGGCTCTGGGGTCACTGATGTATTGCTAGAAATTGTAAATGCCCTGTCTGCAAAAAAATCTTCAATCAGAGGAAATCCACTTAACAGAAATAAATTAGCTAGCATAATGCAAAAACGAGTTCTAATAAACAAGCTTAAGAAAGAGGGTGTCAGGGCAATATCTAAATGTTTTCAGGAATCTAGAGTGTTCTCTCATTTTCCCATCAAAGGAGAAGTATTAATATTTTGACTCTTCCTTTAAAAGACAAAACCATCCATCAGCTGCCTTGTATCAGCAATGTTTTTTTTATTCTTCATTAGATTAACAACAAAAAAAGGGAGCAAGAATCTTTTATGTTTATACAAAATCCTTCATAACTGTGCTAATTTTTTTTTTTTCTAAAGACAAATCCACAGGTGATCTAAAAACGTCAGGAGTGAATTTTATTTACCTGATCTCATGACCCAGTGAGATGCTGACTTCTCCCTGGTCATTTTCCTGTGGAGTAGTGAGTGAGTTCGTTATTTTCCAACATTGGGACCTTCTTTTCATCAAGGCTCCAGTGGGATTGGATCAGCTTTGGACACACTTCTCACAGGTCTCCTGTCTGCCTGACTTGTTCAGAATTTTAGGGTCAGAGCCTGGTTTCCTTAAAGACCCTTGGAGTTCCCTCAAGCAACCCTTTCAAGGCTCTCTTTGAGCCTCCAAAGAGAATGTGAAGTGTATATAGAGAGAGGATAACTCTAGAAGAATAGGACAAACCAGATGAACCAGCTTCCGTCGAAATCCTCTCCCTCAGAGTAAGGATTTTCAATGATCCAAAAGCTATAGGCGACCCTGCTAGAAATAATATGTATATCAATCATAGAACCAGTTACTGTGAAAACTGTTCCAGAAAGACATGTTTTGCTTGCATGGATAGACATTAGCATTCATTTTCAATCCTTGACTTTGGAAACGGAAGGGACTCGGTGGCAGCCCACATGTATGGTTCGGGAGAACAGTTTTCTTTCTGTTCCAGTGACCTGGGTCTTTCCCCCACCAGCCTTCCCGGGTTGCACGCGGCCAACAGCCGCTTCTTTTCAGCCCTCACTGGCTTTCTTCCCCATTTAATCATTGTTCCCTTGTTTCTCCACACACACAACTCATTGTCAGCTTAATGACTTTGGCTCAGAGCACTTGGCTATGCACATGCGTGGTTCTCTCTTGTCTGGTAGCATGATGTTAGCAAGAGCTGTTTGAAAAAGCTTGCATTTTAAAACACACTCTTCCTTTTTTTATCCCTCCTGAGAATCTTTACTACCTTTACCCAGTGGACAAAAGACTACTATAATCTGTTCGTCCATGTGAAATTTTGCTTTCATTTTTCTTCTTCATGGCAAGGTTAGTGGGTTTTTCTAAGGTCGTGATAACCCTTCAGAAAGCTTCTCTTATAAAAATATTTAGAAGATTTTTTTCAACCATGTTTCTTATCCTTTTTTATTTTAGAATTTTAGACAGCTTGGGCTTTGTACTATTATAGTGCTCCTCAACTCACACAGAGGGATCCTGTTCTTTCTGTTTTAAAATGGTGGAAAAAACCCGAATTTCTGTAAATAAAGTATAATTGATGTATATTTTGAGAGATTCAGTCACAGTTAACAGTGGCGATTGGCCCCTTAATATGCCAAATTTCTCAGCCAAAGTCTCTCTGTTACATACTGTGATCCCAAAGCATACAATTGTCCAGGGAGAGCCTGTATTTCAAGGAATTTCTCCAAGAAGTTTTTTTTGTTTTGTTTTTGTTTTTTACAGAACGTGTATTAACACAAACAGTGGCTCCTTTATTGGCCCATTTTGTGAGTTGGGACATCATCCTCTTCCAGTAGTATGCAGTCATCTGACTGTGAAGGAATTAGGCAAATTCATAGCCAACTGATCACTTTTTAAAAGCAAACTGTGGGGGCGCCTGGGTGGCTCAGTGGGTTAAAGCCTCTGCTTTCCCCTCAGGTCATGATCTCAGGGTCCATTGGGCTCTCTGCTCAGGGGGGAGCCTGCTTCCTCCTCTCCCCCTGCCTGCCTCTCTGACTACTTATAATTTCTATCAATCAAATGAATCTTTAAAAAAAAGCAAACTATATGTGTAGTATTTCTGTCATGTTCCAACAATTACATCTTTTAAGAGTTTTGTTTTGTTTTTTAAAGACCAAAGCAGGTGTTCGAGAAAGAGGATTAAGCTATTACTCTAGGTTTCCCACAGGTTCTCAGTTCTGGTGATGCTTAGAAAATCAGTTGCTTTCTTTATAAATCTTAGTTAACTCTTTGGATGCGTGATACCATCTGAAAAATAACTGACCATTTCTCATACCTGAGAGTCACGAAATTAAAGTACTTGGAGTAAGCCCACCTTTTACTCACTAGTCATGTATCTCCTAGATAAATGATGATAACAAATATTTACTGAGAACTGAATCCATACCAGGCACTGTGCCAAGAACTCCACATTCATCATATTATTTAATCCTCAAAAATACCATGTGATTGATATTATTCCTACTTTTCAAATTGTAAAAACGGGCTCAAAAAGGGTTAGTGACTTGTTCAAAGCAGAGCTGGGCTTCCAGCCCAGGTCTCAGGGACTTCAAAGCCTTTGTGAAATGACAATGCATCTGAATGGAAGTTACTAGATAGAAAGTATAACCACCTTATACCGACCAAGTAGAAGCAATAAGGTGCCCATGCTGCAGCTATTGAATAATGAAATGTGGTCCCCAAGTTATATTGTGAGGTCAGTGTTTCAAAAATGTAATCATAGAATCAGAGGGCAAGAAGCGCCCCAGAGGCTCTCTGACAATATTGGAATATGTTGAGACAAGAAAGGTAGAATATAAAATTGTATCTATGTTGTGATTACAGCCACGTGAAGGTAATTTATATATATGGACTAGGAGGGGACGAGAACTCGGAAAAATGTATTTATTAGTGTGAAGGGATTGTACGTTATTACATTTCCATGTTATACTTATGCAATAATTTCTTCTTTAAAAATAAGATAAACATGAAGAGTTTTCCTACTCTATGCAAGTAAGATATTAATCCTAACATGAGTGCTGATCTTGAGAGGCCTGTGGAATTACCAAGGCTAGGATTAGGGACATCCATCAAAACGTCACTAACCGCCTTCTGCATTTTTAGTGATGCGCACAGAAAGTTGTCTTAGACAGAGAGCATACAGAATGGGGCAAACTTCAGTTTAGGACAGACGGACACATGCAGGCACAGAAGAGCAGGGCAGATGAGACAGAAATTATAAGTGCACCCTTCAGCACAGTCATATCTTGCTTTTTTTTACTTGGAAACAATCTCAACTCGAGAAAATTTGCAAGTACCTTAAAAAGGATTCTTTTTTCCTGGATTATTTGAGAGCAAGTTGCCAGCCCACTGCTCTGCCATCTCTGGATGGCTCAGTGTATATTTCCTACATACCAGAACTTCCTCCTCCATAATCACCACACAGACAACAAAACCAGGAGAATGATGCTTGTACCTTCCTATCGGCCCATCTGCCAAGAGCATTCATGTCCCCAGTTGCCTTGACAGCATCGCCTAATAGAATCATGAATCGCGTTTGGGCAGCATGTTGCTTTGGTCTCCTTTGATCTGGAACAATTTCTCAACCTCTACTTGACTCTCCTGTCCGTGGCACCTTTAAGGATTACAGGGTGGTAATTTTATAAAATATTCCCCAAGATCAGTAAGTCTGGCAAGGATATCACAGAGGCGATGCTGTGTCCTTCTCCCTGCATCCTATCAGGTGGTACATAATTTCTATTTGCCCTTTTCCTAGTGAGATTGACTTGGATCCTTTGGTTACTGTGGTATCTTACTCCTTTCTCTTTTAGCGATCAGCCAGTATTTTGGAGTGAGATATTTTGAGACAATGAAAATATTCCATTTCACATCTCTATCTCTTTATATATCTTTCTACACCAAAGTAAACTCATGGTTTCCTAATTTACTGCATGGGTTATAATTGTCTATATCCTTAGAGAAAGAGAAGAGGAAGAGTTACATAGTGTTTTGAAATCTTTCATACACAGCGTTTTAATTAAGTGTCTATAGATTCTATTCCTACGGCCTTGAGCTATTAAAATTCTCACTCATATTCACTTTATTTCTTCTCTATAATTTTGAGACAAAATATTTTCACATCAAACTATGTATGTATGTATTTATTTATCAGAATAGACTCATGATGTCCTAATTTTATTGACTGGGTTATAATTCTTAGCATGTGAAAAGAGAGATAGGGAAGGATGACCAGCAAGGAAAAACTGAATACTCTTAAGTTATTCATCCATTTGACAAATATTCCATAGAGTCTACGATGTACGAGGCACTCAGTTCAGGCTATAACTTTGGCACATCGGGTCTGAGCCACAAGCTGCGCTCCTCCTGAAGAGAATGGCCACCGGATGTAGACAGCACTTGTTCCTATCATCCTGTGCCTGGGATCCCCAAAGGTGTTAGCCGTACTTTCTTTAAGGGAACCTTTACTTCTCTCTGGAGTTGGGATGTTTATAAACCAAACACTGGTATTTCATATGGGTCTCAAATTCAGGATTTAGGTTAGGATTACGACCTTCACTTCCATGTATCAGATAGAACGCCTTTACAAAATGTCAGAGTGATACAGGGCAGAGCCAGCTGTCTTTGTCATTTCGTTATACTACTTTTCATAATCTTCCTCCTACGCTTGTTTTAAGAAAACACTTCAGCACATTTGGTCTCATTTTCAACACTAAGAAAAATCAATTCATAGTAGCATCTCTTTTTTTAAAAATATTTTTTAATTTATTCGAGAGAGAGAGGTTGTGTGAGAGCACAAGTGGGTGGGAGTTTCTGAGGGAGAAACAGACTCCCACTGAGCAGGGAGCCTGAATGAGACTCGGGACTCAATCCTGGGATACCAGATCATGACTTGAGCAGAAGGCAGACGCCTAACCAACTGAGCCACCCAGGTGCCCCCATAGTAGTATCTTTAATTCATTGTACCACATACTACATACCTTCTCTTTTTCCCCTTTTTTTCATTCCCTCCACAATTTTTTTTTTAAAAATCCACTCTGTTCTTTATCTTTACCTTGCCTTTCATCCTCTCTTGATTGCCCTGTGTGGCCTTGTTCTATCCTCTACCCCATCTTCTCTCTCACACCTCTAAGAGGTTCTATGTCCTCCGTTTGTTCTCCATCTTGCTCTCATGGCCTGACTTTCACACTTTTCGTTCCTTTCATTCCGGCATTGACCACACTCCCTATCGGTTGTTGACTTAAGGGTTTGGAGATAAAGCAATATCTGACGCATCTGAGTTGAATAATCATTTTTGAAAAGTTTCAGTTTTATTATTTTAAGTACATGGAAAGGAAGTCCATGGCTCGGGTAAATTTAGGCTTAAGCACTTATAATTTGCAATAGTTGCAATCATTGCTGCTAAGTTTTTAACTGCTCCCATGCAAACACTGCTGCTAAGGGTTGGTTGTTTTCTCTTGGTTGTTTTTCATGTACGGAGTATACCTTTTCTTCAGGCAGCAATGAGTAATGATTAGTCCGCAAGCTCCACAGCTGAAGTCTCTGGAATTAAATCCAGGCTCAGATGGCCATGGTAACACAGGGCAAGTGATTTAAGCTCTCTAACTTTGGCTTCTTCATCCAGAGCATGGGGACAGCAAGTGTCTACCTCATAAAAATTTTGCAAGAACTGAATAAGATAGTTCTTGTGAAAGCATGTGGCACTTAGTGAAAGATGAATGAATGTGATCTATTATTACAGATGACACTAGATGGTACAATGCTCTTTTATGGTTTTTGTACCCCAAAAAATCTATGTACAAGTACAGTAATAATATGTGGGTATATAATGGAAAATTCCCCATAATTAATATTCCTGACTAAGCAAATTATTTTTGAAGTTTTAAAAATTCTCACTGCTAATATGCAAAAAATAAGCTCAAAATATGAACTGTGTATTGTAGTTAGCTAAAATCCACCTATAATTTATTATAGTTCTACCTGAAAGAGCAGTTATTTTTCTTTTTCTGTCACCACCTCAGTCCTAGTAATCCCTCTCAGAGAATTTCACTAAGTTTAAATAGTTAAAGACATAGGGGCATTTGGCTGGCTCAGTTGGTAGAGAATTCAACTCTCTCTTGATCTCAGGGTTTTGAGTTCGAGTCACACTGGGTGTAGAGATCACTTAAAATCTTCAAAAAAAAAAAAAAGACATAAAAGGTGAATGACTTATGGGTGGGAGGCTGTAGAAACTTTACTTCATCAGCCTGGTGAATGACCTCAAGGATTCTGTAGGTGTTCTGCTCAATGCCCAGGACTCCCCAGTGAAAGGTCACCATGAGGTAAGCGCTCCCCAGCCTCCGTGGATTACAAAGCAGGGAAAGGGCATCAACCCCATGGAGGGAAAGGGGAAGCACTCATTGCTTCAGTACCTATAGAGCCCCAGAAATTCTGGACTGTCTACATAGTGGGACAGTGGGACCGACTGACAAGGTCTAGATTCTGGTCATCGTTTTACAAAGGCAGAGTTACTGATGGAAGAACAAACTCTTTCCAAGAAAATTCTTTATAGAGAAAACAAACAGAAGAGCAAAACAATTAAATTCAATCGACTGGGCCATTGAATGATCTGGTTGCTCAGAGCTAGGAAATTACTTAGCAAAGTCAGAACTTTAGAACCAGTACTTTCGTAGTCAAAGTTAAACAGTTTTTTGAGGTGATTTACTAGACCAGCAAAGGACAAGGGTAAATAGACTAAGTAAATGTTACAGTTTTCCAAAGGAAATCTTCTGCTAAATAATTTCAACCTTTCTCAACAAGGAAATGAACCATGAAACACAGAAAAGGATGTGGGACTACTTTCTCAACACTCCAGGGATACCATAAAACTAGTACCTTTCTAAATGCAAGGAGACCATTTATTGCACACAATGGATACCTTAGGAGGGCTTAATTCTCTCTCAGAACATTAGGCTAAAAAGGGCTGGAGGAACTATAAGCAAACCCATCTTCAGGGTAGAGCTGCACCAAGGTACTATCATTTTCTAGAACCTGAGGCTGAAAACCGTACTCATCTTTGACCCTTCCCACACCTTTGTCTGCCCCAGTTAATTTAATCTGCCAATACATTCTGCTTTTACTGTCTTTAAAATGGTTTTTTGGTAATGTTCCCTCTTCTCCATTTCCATTGCCTCTACTTCTCACGCTGCATGATTGCAACTGTCATATGACTTAGCGCTCAGAATCTTAGTTTTCTCATGTGCAAAATAAATGGAATCATAGTATCCAGTTTAGAGGATTATGGTGAGGATCGAATGAGATATTTTCAGTGCTCAATTCAGCACCTTACAAATAGAACTCAATAACCATTTGCTATTACTGCTGTTATTATGTACTCTTCTTGCTGTAAAGTCTCTTCCTACCAAACTTTCCCTGCAAACTACGTCTATACAAATTTTTCTAGAAAACATGTCACTTACCACCTTAGGAATTTATCTTAGCAAATTCCTGCTTGGCGTTCCATACCCTCTTCAGCTGAATCATTCATTCACTCCTTCATCTGTTAATTCTCTTTGGTTCAAACTCTTGATATCCAATTTATTTCCTACTACCTCCTCACATGTATCATTCAACTATTAATTTGGCATGTTATATTGGACCCTCTTATGCGGCAGGTATTGGATATATAGTAGAAACTGTGGCAAAAGCACTGCCAACTCTCAGGGAATTTACAGTAGGGAGACTAGACAGAAAAGTGTCTTCACATGCCTCTCCAAATGTTCTGTGTGTTCCTAACCCAGCCCAACTGCTCTCTCTTCTCTTCAAAGTTCTATCATACTTAGTACCACACTCTTTTATGCTTGTTCTATCTATTGTGGGTCCTATGTATCTTAACAAATAGATAATAAACTCTTTGAGAGACTTCAATATTCTCTCAAATGACTAACACATTAAGAGCTCAAAATATACTTTTCAATTGACAGTGACTCACTTTTATAGGACTTCATAGATTTTTATAGGACACACGTATGTCCTCATTTTGATCCAAATTTTCAAATTTTACATATTTAAAATCTGAAGTCTAATGAAAGGAGAATTTATATTTCTATCAATTAGAATATGCGTTCATTTTCACCAAGAGCTCCTTGATTTCTTAGAGCTGCTATTATTGCCTGTTAATAGGTCAGCTGAGATTCCATGAGTATTTCAGAAGCATACATCACTTTGTATTTTTCAATGGGTATTTTTTATAGAGTCCAAAAAAAAATCCTAAATAAGTTCTTTGCTCTGATAATCATTGCTGCGTAATATATCCAAGAACTTGTGTTGTAATGCAACATTCACTTTATTTTGCTCACTGTTTTTGTGGCTAAGAGATGCAGGAAGGGCTTAGTTGGGTTGTTCTGGCTTGGGAGTCTCTCATGCTGAGCTCAGATGTCAGCTGGGGGTGCAGCTTTCCGGAGTTCGGAAAGACCCTTAGACTCATTAGACTTTTAGTCCCACTCCTGGGGTAAGACTTCAGGCAAGTCACTTTATTTCTCTGGGGCTCATTTTCGGCACATGATGAAATAAAACCAATAAATCCCTTTGAGAATTCTTCCAGCTCAAAAGTTCTATGATTCTTTGAAATGCGAAAATAATATTTGGATATTAACAGATATAAATCACTGTGCATAATTCAGGTTATTCTACAAGTAGAAAATGTTAATAAACAAAGGGAAAACAGAGGATTGATTAATGAAGTAAAATTTTTTGTTGTGAAATAGAAAACATCTTAAATCAATTTTGCCACTAGAGGTCACTAGTGTACCATCTCAAAGGCAAATACATGCAATCAAGCAGTTCCTTATTTAAGGCCCCAAATGGCATTCGTGGTGTCTTTAGGCTTATTCTGTGTATCTCCTGGCAGTTGTCAGAGGGATATGTTGTGATGAGGTCACACTGGTTGTCACTATAGGTGATGTTTCATGTGTGCCTAATGTTCTGAAAGTGGAAAGAGCCCTGACTAGAACCACAAGGAAAATTACTTCTTTGGCTTCTCTGCCCTCTCACTGGGATAGGGTAAGGAGCAGTGAGGTCATTTGACAGAAAGTCAAGTGAGCTCTGGGTGGAAAGACATTGTGGAAATTGAGTATCATCTTCTAATGCAGCACAGACATCATTCATTCATTCACTCATTCAACCTGCATTTATGGACACCCATGTAGGCCCCAAGCTTGGTAATGGGGCTTCATTAATGATGAAGATTGACTGGTGCCCTCAAGGAATTTAAGGCATCAGGTATAGGAGGTTTTAGATACAATTTGTTCTTACAGACCACCATGCCAGGCAAATTTCCCTCAAGTATTTTTATTTCATCTTCCCAACAGACCTTTAGGATAAGCACTATATTTCCTGCTCCTGTAGATGGCCCCTTGCAGCACAAAAAGGGCCAGTGGCTTTTATGAGGTAATGCTAAGAGGAGACAGCACACTTTTACATTCAATCCAAAGCCATAGAGATCCTTGCAAGAAATGTTAAAATACTGAGTTGGGCTGTGGCCAGAGATGTTTGTTAGACAAAAATATTAAAACTTACTTCAACAGAAAACTCTTTGGAAGGGAGGAACAATGCTCTAAGTAAAATTAATGCCCTGACACTTAAAGATCCAGAGAGATCGCCTCTGAAGAAACTTCTGAAAGAAGGATGAACTCCAGATAGCCATATTGATTTTCTCCCAAAGTGAAAACTACATTATATTTTCTTATACTTTGCTGCCTGTACTACATAAAGAAACTCAAAACCCATAATTCTCTCACTAAGGATGAGGAACAAGGCATTCTGGGTGCTTTCCACAACCTGAGGACCTATTTCTGCTACAGTTTTAAGGGGACTTGAACTGATTTAAATGAGTTGTCATCAGACTGTAGACCAGACACAGAGGCCACTACTCATCCCTGAGTAGCCAGGCTTTCTCTTGTCTTCTGCCTTCACTAGAAAAGAAGAAAGGGAGCCTGGACACACACTCTGCTTCAAACTGAGGGCGCTTTCATGTGCTTTTGCTGTGATGAGTATTACTATCCGGAAAGTTATTCATTTCAACCATTATTTTAAAACAAATTCCCAAGAGGTCTGTCCTTCCTTCCAACTGTTGCAAAGTGTGGTGAAACAGTGAAAAAGAAAGGGTAGGACTCCAAAACAGCTACAAAATACGAATTATTTTTAAAACACACTTGTTACTGTGCCATTGACTCTCCTACTGAGGCTTCTTTCATGCAGACTCCTGTGCTTCTCTTCCACTTTGCCTACTAGGCCTCCCACCATCACTTTATGAGACAGACATCTTGTAGTATTTCCCGGAAATAACTGGGTTAGCTGGAGGAAGGAAAACGGGAATTCGTCACAGAACTAAAGATTATTCGAGTTAGAGGTACAGGGGGAGAGGTAGTCCGTAATGAGCCCTGAGCATCAGGACATGTTCTTGGGGTAGGCCAAGAGCACAGGGTCTTTCTTCATCCAGACCATTCCTCAGGGTGTGTCTACCAAGAGCAACTTTGAGAGTTGAGGTAATGCCTCTCCTTGCTTCCACTACCTGTAAGAGCAATAGATTCGCTGAGCACAGTGCTCTTCCCTATACCATAACCCACTGCGTGTGCAGGCCCCGAGCCGGACTCCTAGCCACTCTACTGTGGGGCTCGGGGGACATGGAGAACAGAAGCAAACCTCATGCTGCCAGTGAGCTACATGTAAGAGAGTCCTTGGATTCAGAGCAGGCACCTCATGTCTCCTTCCAGCATTCCTGAGTGTGAAACAGGCTAACTTGTTAGCTTATAAGCAATGTAAAATCCCAGGGGTGCCTGGGTGGTGTGGTGGGTTCAGTGTCTTGCCTTAGGCGCAGATCATGATCCCAGAATCTTGGGATGGAGCCCTACATCACATTGGGTGCAGGGAGTCTGCTTCTCCCTCACCCTCTGCCTGCTGCTCCCCATGCTTGTGTGCTGTCTCTCTTCCTCCCTCTCTCTGTTAAATAAATAAATAAAATTTAAAAGAAAAGAAAAGAAGAAAGTAATATAAAGTCCCAGGGTCTGACAAAGGTGCTCTCCCAGGTTGGTTATTTTTAGTGCAAACAGTTCCTAGAGGAATGGAAGGCTCTGATAACTAGGCCTGTGTACTAGAAGTCTGATAGCCCAGCAGCTCTTGCATTGCAGAGCGTTGCTAGCAACTCACATGCATTCTCATACAAAACATCAGTTTCACTATTACCCTGACTCCAGTGCCCTTCCAAGAATCACTTTGTCATATTAAAACCAAATCCCTTTTATGCTCCCAGAGCCCAGTGATTAGTGTTGATTTTAAATGAGAGTGTTTTATAAAGATTAAGTGGAACACGCACGCAGCCAAAATGACTGATACTGGTAGATTTCTGTACAGAGAATCACAGAAACTCCAAGTCATAAAAGCTGGAATGGAGTGGCCCCAAAATAAGTCACTCAAGAAAGCTTTCAGAACCCAACAGGCATGTTACCAAGGGCTCGATGGTCAGACACAACCAGACCATCACGGGCTGCCTAAATATGGGAACCGTTGTTATCATTCACTGGCAGTGTTATTCCATAAATTCAGTGGTACTTTATGTAATATTAGAGAAGTAGGATGAACTTCATTACAGTCCCTAATTTGAGGAAACAGGAGTCTATAGTAAAGTGCATCATCTCCCACAGACTTATGGTCAATTTCAAATATTTGGATATTCTACAGTATCTAGCTCAAAATGAACACTGAAATAAATTTTTCAACTAGTAACTATATGAAGAATTGAATGGATGAATATAGGTTGAGCCAGAGCTGGAACTCAGGTTTCTTCTTCTTCAAACCAAGGCTTGTTGGGATGCTGATACATCAGGCTCTCCAGCCCAGTCATTTACAACCAACATCACACTATTTGCCACATTAAATTAACCATTTAATTAACATCTTTTTAAAAAATTATCTTTAAGTAGGTGCCACACCCAGCATGGAGCCCAACATGGGGCTTGAACACACGACCCTGAGATCAAGGTGTGAGCTGAGATCAAGAGTCAGAGCCACCCAGTTGCCCTATAATTTACATTATTAGTGAACTTGGCTTTGTTCTAGGCAATGACATCAGCAAGCTGAGGGTTTTTTGTATTGTTCATATTTTTCAATGACAATAAAATGTCATAAACAATTGTTAAAAGCTAATCTTGTACAGCCAGAGAGATGAGCGCCAATCTTTGGGAAACTGACTAAACATTACTTTTTGTAGGGGGGCCTAGGTGGTTCAGTACATTAAGCATCTGACTTCGGCTTGGGTTCTGATCCCAGGGTGCTGGGATCTCAGAGCCCAGCATCAGGCCCCCTGCTTGGCGGAGAGTTTCCTTTTCCCTCTCTCTCTGCCTGCAGCTCTGCCTATTTGTGCTCTCTATCTCTCTGTCAAATAAATAAATAAAATCTTTAAAACAAACCAATAAGCCAAACCATTACTTTGTGTAAAGAAAAATAAGCATCAAGACTGTATAATCATTCCCAATTACTTTCACTTTTGCCATAAAGTTCAAAGCTTGATTCCATGAAGACCCTGAAGTCCTTCTGAATTCTCATTAGAGAAACTCTAAAAACACACTGGTAATTTCTTACTTTTTCTCTATTAAACCAATGAATGAAAACAACTCTCCTCAAATTAGCCAATTATTGGTTATTATCAAGAAATTACAATCTTGAGAAGAGTATACAGCTTAATTTACCGAATAGCAGAGTATGGTACATATATTTTTAAGATTTTATTTATTTGAGAAAGAGAAAGAGAGAGAGAGACTAGCAGATTCCGCTCTGAACACAGAGCCCGACTGTGGGTTCAGACCCACAACACTGAGATATAACCTGAGTTGAAATCAAGAGTCAGATGATTAACCGACTGAGCCATCCAGGCACCCCAGTATGATATCCTATTAAGTCTAGTTTTGAAATCAATTTTCAACAAGTACAGTATATTCTTGACTCACCAAATTTAGGACAGCACTCGTTCTCCAATGAATTCAATAACCTTTCAAGGGAAAAAAATAAGTAAAAAGGAAAATGTGAGTTCTTATTTAGGAATGAGATGAAACACATTTTGCAAACTAATGAGCATAAAGTACCAGGGAACACACCTGGTTACACTTGAAAGTTATCAAAATGCCTCCATTTAGCATATTTCACTTTAAAATATCCCCAGTATGTTTACAACTCTCTAATTAAGACAAGTTAGGTTTCATGTTCATGATGAGACTATGTCAGTCTGGAACATCAAAATGATCTTGGAAGTTCTCTACAATTTATCATTTCTTCCTCACATGATACATTGCTTTGTAACAATAATTTTCAATTTGGAGTTCCCCATTCTCTATGAAGAGTATTTTAATTGTATGCCTTTACTTAGATGTTTTATAATATTAATATACACATGCCTTAGATAACAAGTGTTCTTCTTACAAGCAAATATGTACAAATTCTGTGCAATTTCATTGGTTTCTATTTGTATGTATATGTTTGCCTTACTTAGAAGAAAGGAACTTTTGTGATTATTTTTAAACCATTTTTAATTGAAAAATATAATGCAAATATGGAGCATTGTATAAAAATAACTGTATAGCCTAATGAATGTTCACTTCATGATTGGTTTGCTAAAATTCCAACTCCCTTTTTATATCCACTTGGGAGTACTGTTCTTTTTTGTCACATTTTTGTTATTTCAAGGATTTTCTATCTTCAAGGGCAAATCTTAATTATCAGCAACACTGTTTTTATCAAATTTGCAATTATCAGCAACACTGTTTTATCAAATTTGCAACATTTTGTGATTGATATATTGCTCTCTAATTTTATCTTTGGTACATTACATTTTTTGAGATAATTTGTCTAAAGACCTCCTTTAAAGTCTAATTATCTTACGTGATGTATGTTTGGTTCCAGAATTTTAAAAAAGATGAATACTCTAGTCATTTTCTACTTGATGGCAATCACTTTCATGCGTCTCCTAAATGGTGTTAGCATCCAAAATAAATCACAGGTTTTTGGTCTGTTTTTAAAAATATGTATTATAAGTGCCCTTTTATCTGTAGAGTTCTTTCTATTCCTTTTTCCCCCCAGTGCAATTTCTTTTCTTTTTGTTGAAGAAAGGGGCTTTGTTTTTTGTTTTTGTCTTGTTGTTTTTTGTCCATAGCCACATTTTGCTAATTTTGTCCAGGCAGTAGATTTAATATATTTCTGTATTTCCTGTTAAAGTGCTACTTAATGGGCTTGATCAGGTCAGGTTCCACTTTGTTTTCCTTTTTTTTTTTTTTTTTTTTTTTTTTTGTAGGACTCTTTCATAGATGGTTGTACATTCTTCTTCCATCAGGAAATAAATGTTATCTAATGGGTTCTCTTTGTGATGTTCGTGCTCTAGATTAGTGTTTCTCAACAGTCTTTTTCATTATACTCCATCCTCAGAGCCTTTGAGACATTATTTTCCTCATCATACCGTTCTCTTATGAAACTGTCTTTTATGAAGATTGGAAAACCATTATTTCTTCAAGTGTTTTTCAGAACCATCTATACTCTCCTTCCTTTTCTTCCGGGACTCTGGTGACACAAAATGGCATCTCTTTTGTTGTCTTCTACTCCTGAGGTTGGTTCATTGGTTTTTGCCAACTCTTCTCCCTGTATTTAGGACTGAATAATTTCTACTGAGATTTCCTCAAGTTCACCAACTCTTTCCTCTTCATCCTACTGCTGATTTTTTACAGTTTTATATTTCGGCTATTTTCTTTTTCAGTTATAAAGTTTCCATTTGGTTCTTATTTGCAGCTTCTATTATATTGCTTATACTCTCAACAACTTCTGTTTCAGGATTTTTAATGATTGCTCATTCAAGTATTTTTTTTAAAGATTTTATTTATTATGACAGATAGACAGCAAGAGATAGTGAGAGAGGGAATATTTACTTCATTTGGAATTCAGTTTTACTTGCAGTGGAGGTCAGAATCTAATTTCATTTTTTATGTGAATAGCCAATCTAACTAAAACCACCATCAGTTGTCTTTTCCATAGCCTATTTACAAAGTTATTATACCAGGGTGCCTGGGTGGTTCAGTTGGCTGAGTGTCTGACTCTTGATTTCAACTCAGATGATGATCTCTGGATCCTGGGATCAAGTGCCCCCACACTGGGTTTGGTACAGGATGTGGAGCCTGCTTGGGATTCTCTCTCTCACTCTCTGTCTGCCTCTCCTCTCTCTCAAAAACAAACAAAAGCCCACAGCAACAACAAAGTAATTGTACCATTTACACTTTCAGCAGTCATGAATAGTTCCTTTCCACAACCTGCCCAACACTTCTTATCAGACACATTTAGTGTATTCCAACTTCCAGGTACAGTTACCCTCTAATTTTCTTTTTGTCTATTCTTGTGTCATTACCGCATTTTAAAAAGTTGCTTTAAAAAAAAAAAAAAGATTTTATTTATTTATTTATTTGACAGAGATCACAGGTAGGCAGAGAGGCAGGCAGAGAGAGAGAGGGGAAAAAAGTTGCTTTTAAAATAGATCAAATTACCATATGATCCAGCAATTCCACTTCTGGATATACACTGAACAGAATTGAAGACAGGGTCTCAAAGAGATACTTGCACACATCACATTCACATTGTAGCATTCACAATAGCTAAAGGTTGGAAGCAAGCCAAGTGTCCATCACCAGATGAATGAATAAATAAAATGTGGTATATACATACAAGGAAATGTTATTCAGCCTTAAAAAGGAAGGAAATTCTGACACATACTACAATATGGATGAGGCTTCAGGATGTCATGATAAGTGAAATAAGTCAGTCACAAAAAGATAAATATTTTAAGAGATACCACCTACATGAGGTCCTAAAGCCATCATGTTTTGTAGAGACAAAAAGTATTGAGTTGCCAGGTGCTGAGGGGAGAGTTAAATGGGGAGTTGTTTTTTAATGGGTATAGAGTTTCAGGTTTCCGAGATGAAAAGTGTTATGGAGATTGGTTGCATGACAATGTGAATATACTCAACACTACTGAACTGTACACTTTAAGATAGTTAAGATGATAATTTTTTTGTGTTATGTATATTTTATTCTATTTAAAACTAAAAAAAAAAAGCCACTATAACAACAACAAAAAAGTTGCTTTTAATAGTTCTTAGTCTTTGGTGTTCTGCAGTTTCATCAGGATGTGTCCACATACGGAATACTTTTTTTTTAAAAGATTTTATTTATTTATTCGACAGACAAAGGTCACAAGCAGACAGAGAGGCAAGCGGTGGGGGGGGGGGAAGCAGGCTCCCCACCAAGCAGAGAGCTCAATGCCCGGCTGGATCCCAGGACCCCAAGATCATGACCTGAGCGGAAGGCAGAGGCTTAACCCACTGAGTCACCCAGGCGCCACCACATATGGAATTCTTTATTTTACACCTGCTCAAGAGTAAGTGCTTCTTGAATCTGTGCATTCAAATATTCCACAATCCTGAACAATTCTTAGTTATTATTCTTTGATACGGCTCACAACCATTCTCTCTAGTTTCTCTTTCTGACATTCCTACTGGATAGACCCTGGGCCTTTCTTATTTTCTATTTATTTAGGTCCTGTGCTGCATTCTAGTAATTTTCTCAAATTATGTATCATGGGTCCAGCCAAATGTATAGTTCTTAATACTTAAGTGGAATATTTTTTACATATTTCTTAAAAAGGTTAAGGCAGTAGGTCAGCAAACTGAACCAGACGTGAAAAAAGTCAAGAAACAGGCAGACACAGGCTCTCCTCTACAACTCAGGAGAATGTGCCAAAGCCAAAACAATATAGTATTACTACCTCGTACTCTACAAATACTAAACCCAAGCCGCTTTGTGTCAAGTGCTAGATACCAATGAACGCTATCAAGCCAGATTGCATTACATCCCAAAGCCTGGCAGCAGCATTTCATACTGCATGTATGACCTCGAGCAAGGCATTTACTCTTAAGCTTCATTTGTTTTTTGTGGGTTACTGTGAGAATCAAAATGAGATAAGGTGAGCAAACGCTCTATATACCAAAGTACTGTTAAGGTATTTTCTCAGTGCTAAAATATCCTTAAATGGTCAATTGCACTACGGATTTAATAATCGTTTGGAAAGGATGAGGAGAGGAACAATCCACTAGGGGTGTACTTAGGAACTTTCCGATTTGGGAAGTGAGAAAAGTTGGAAAAGTCTCCTTTTAGAATTGAGGTACTTCGGTATTGCACTGGCTTTACCTATTATGTCCACAAATGCCCTTTTCTTAAACTTGAATGATTTACCTCTCCCCCAGCATTTGGTTTTACCAACCTCCTTCCTGACAGCTGTCAGAATTTTCCATACTGGCTTTCTGACCGCAATTTCTCCGACCCCTGCTGAGACTGAAGAGCGGCTTTCTTTGGACTGGCTTTCTCACGCTTAACTTCGCTCCTGTACTGTCATTGGCTGTTGCTTTTACCGGACCCGCCCACAACAGCCTCAATCCTGATTGGATGCCAACGTCCTTTTGTTATGGCGAAAGGTGGATCATGGGGCTTTGACAAAGGACGATTGGGGCGTCGTACAGCTAATGCGCAGGCGTGTCTTCTTGAGTGGGGATTGGTGGGCCACGGCGCGGGACGGGGAGGGACAGGGCGGGACTCCCGGCACGGCGCAGGCTCTGTGGGCGCAGAGGGCGGAGCTGCCGATACCGGTTGGTCCAAGAGTTGGGGCCTGAGGCGTCTATCCCGCTCCCTCCCACTCCTGGCTTCTTCAACGGCAGGTGAGGGCAGTCAAGGGCCGCGGAGGGCCTGGCCCCGGGCGGCTGGAGTTGCGACTCCCGTACAGCGCCTGGGGAGTGGGGTGGGATGGGGGGCGGGAGGGCTGGACGCGGCCCGGCGCACCAGGCGCCCAGGAAGAGCGGCTTCGGGCCTGGGCATTTGGTGGGCGCTTCAGGCCTGACTCCCTGCAGAGCCCCTGCGTAACCTTCTTCTCATCTTCTTATTGGGTTCCTTTGGGGAGAGGCTGCTCGCGTCCGTTAGGCGGACCCCCCCGCCGCCTTCTCGCGCCTCTTCTGAGTCGAAGGCCGCTGTCCAGCCTCCCGCCCTGAACTGGGACTGCAGAGGGACGCTTGGGCAGGATGGGCCTGGCACGCCGGGACTAGTCCGTGGCTGCTCTGCGGAGAGCCCGGGAGGTGGGAGGAGAGGACGCCGAGGCGGGGAGGGTGGCGAGCGAGCGGTAAAATAAGGGCTGGCGACAGCTTTCCTGGCGCCGAAAGGAGCTCCCGGTTAGTTTCTACTTGGGCTTCCCTCAAGGATCCTGCCGAGCAAGTTTTGGGGAGTTAGGATTGAAAAGGAGAAAGAGGATGCCTTTGGAAAGGCAGGATTTTTGTTATACAATGTATCGATTCCACTACTATGACGTAACAATGTTAAGGACCTGCTGTGCTATGTGCCCGGCGCTGTCTCTACCTGATGATCCAAAGCTATGCTTGTGTATTCTGTGGCTGTACTCCTCGATTAAATTCACTATAGCTAGCCATTCTCTGGCGATCCACCTTCCGTTCCTGTCCTCCTTTGGCCAGTCAATTTCTTAATCCTGTGGGATCTGAAACTGGATTTATCTAGCCAGAACAATGCAAAACTTGAACAGGCCTGAACAGACAGACCAAGTTGAAAGTGGATGCGCCGTGAATGGAATAAAATTTATCTTTAGTTGCTTAGTAAAATGTCAAAGGAATTTAACATCAAAGACTGCAAAAATATTTGGCACACATAGATTAGGGCTGTATTTCCATTATACAATGGAAAAAACAGGGACTTCATAGTTAGACCTGCTTTCAGCATCTTGGTGCAAAATTGGCTGTGAAATCTAAGGCAGATACGTAGCCTTTCTGAGGTACAGTACCCACGAATATAAATTACAATGCCCTCTGTTGATTTGATGAACTAATAATATATGTAAAGCATTTAGTATGTTAATCAACAATGACATTATTTTAGTAGTCTTATTCACTAATAAGTGGATGACATGAAAATCAGTTTTAGATGCAAACAAGTTGGGTGGGTATCAGGAAAAAGTCTCAAAATCTTAGGTCTCAGAGGTGAGCATTCCTGTGGTGGTGTGATGGAAAACAACTAGCCTAGTAGTCTTGGCTCTGTCAGTGACTACTTTTGTGATTTTGGGTAAGCCATTATTTGGTCTCCGTTTGTTTGTAAAATGAAGTGGCTAGACCAGGTGATTTTACCAAAACTTCTTTTTGTGGCCTGAATTAGAGCCAAAAGGTAAAGGAGATAATAGCTAACATTATGAGGTATCATTGAAAGTACCGTACATTTCAACTCATTCTTAAAACAAAAATGTGAGGTACATACTTTTATCATTTTACAGATAAGGAAACTGAGGCTGAGATGTTAACCTTGCTCAAGATTTCAGAGCTTATAAATAGCAGAGCTAGGATTTAAATCCAGGTAATATAAATTTATGCCCTTTATCACTGTGCTAAACTGCTTAACAGTGGTACTATTCAGGATACTATAAGAGAAGGTAGAGTTCTCCTTTGGTAAAAGAGTAGTCTTTGATCACAGGAGTGTGGGCATGGAAAATGCATCCATCCTAAATGTTTGTCACACTTCCTGACTCTTGTTCTCTCTGTACTTTTTGCTTCCTGGACTTATACTATCAAAATAATTCTAGATTCTCTTCTCCCCACCAAGGCCAGATGAAGATAGGCACCAGAACGTACTGTAATTTGAGAAAAGCGTTTAAGATCCAACCTAGGCTTAGGTCAGAGTTGACAGATCTTCAAGAACCATATCCATTTCGGAGTGAAGGCAGCTTTAGAATAAACAGATCAGCCTTAACACCCCACACTCATTTCAGTGTCCTCATGCTAGAGATACTTTGGTCTGGATTTTCTTTTCTTTTTCTTTTTTTTTTTTTTTTTTTTTAAATTAAGTAGGCTCCATTCCCAACATGGAGCCCAGTACCAGGCTTGAAGTCAGGACCCTGAGATAAAGACCTGCGCTGAGATCAAGAGTAGTACGCTTAACCACCTGAGCTACCCTGATGCCCCGAAAATGAACTCTTAAAAGTACATTTCACATGAAATTGAACTGATGTGATAGCAAGTATAGACTGAGAAAAAGATTTTATAGTTGAAAAACTCAGTCTGGTATTAAGTGCATATTATGACAAAGTACCTGTGCTAATGTAGACATTGTGAGGTTTTAGGATTGACTGTATTTTGGAAGAAAATAAAACCTGTGGCTAAAATACTTTGATAAAAGAGTTCAATGAACCTTCTGACCTTATAAAATCAGTCTGTTACTCTAAATTTACTGGAAGACCTTGAATATATGCAAGAATAGCATTTTGAGGCCAGCCTGTTTAATCCCGTCAGAATAAGAAAATTACTGTTTGTCTTTGTTGTTGCTGTGGAGAGACAGCCAGCAGTGCTCTTGTCTGCTTCATTGAAGAGTCATGAATACCCTTTTGCCCAGGGCTGCCACCTAGAGTTGGACAGATTTTGTGCTGTACAGTCATGGAGGCTATCTTACATAGACTGTGATGTGTATAGTGTTCTCTTGGGTTTTGTTATATATCTCCTAGCACTGTCTTGTGCCCACCAGGCTTTTGTGCTCTTGCCTCCACCCCAGTTTTCTGTGTGTGTTTCTAAGTTTCATTTTTCCTCTAACAAGCCCCTTCCATTCCATTTTTCTGCCTTTTGTTCTTTCATTTTTTTCAGATGAAGTCAAACTGTTGATAAGCCACACAGATTTTCCATTGTTTGGGTTACATGTGGCCAAAATTTCAGAAACTGGCCTCATTATTATATTGATCAATTTGGAGCACTTTACCTTTGTATAAGACTTTTTGGTTTAATTTTAGTATTAGACTGAAACATAGACCAAAGAAGTATTCCACATCCCTATATTAAACTTGATTTCAAAGTCATGCATTGATTGCATGATTATCTGTTGCTTTGCTTTTGTATCTTATAACTCTTCTCAGCTGTCATGAAAATTTTGTTTGAGCTGTATTCTTAAAACCACTAAATGTCAGAATTTTGAAGTACCTTTTGTATATTATTTAACAGCAGAAATAGCCAAGCTGCAGGCTGTTGTTGCTAAGTACTCTCAAGATCACGTTTGCTTTTGGCTGTTGCATCAGAAAAAGTTTATATTATCTTACATATTATGTACATTATATTACATATGTATAATGCAGATGTACTATGTATATAATATGTACATATTATATCACATATATATGTGTGAACTTTCTCCGAAGTACAAAGAACTTGAGGATTAAAAACATGTGAAAACAATTTGAGGGAGAGCAGCTCTAATGCTAGATAAGTAGAAAGATGCTAGAGGACTCAGTAGATTTTTATTAAGCATTAGGTCAATTTTATACCATTTGTAGCTAGTGAAGTCTTTCATAATGCCATGTAAGGGATGTTAAATGTCTTTCTTCTTTAGACCAACAAGTGATCTCTTATTTCAGAGGTAGTTTATATATACATACACTGAGCATTTTATCTCCATGTTCATGCAAGTATCTGAATTGTCTCACAATTTAACAATCAAAACTGTGAGGGAATACTCAATACACTAATAACTCTTAAGATTCTGGTTCTAGAATATAGACATCCTGTTCAGTAGGATCTGGGTTCTACTATTTAGCATACAGAGGCATAAGAGTGCCTTGGTATAGTAGGTGCTCTATAAATAATTTGTTGAAAAAGTAGTAATACTGGCAGGTCTATACCTGTCTACTCACTGCTTCAGTGAGTAGATTAGATTGTTTACAAATCTGTTTCCAGCAGTAATCTGGTTTATTTAAAAATCTTGAGCACACTGAATATGAAATGAACGTTAGCTATAGAGCAGAACACATTTCACAGGAATTTTATGCTTTAATATTTTGGAAACTTAAAAAAAATTCTTTTTATTTAAGCATGCCTGTGGGTGGGGCACAGAGTTAGAAAGAATCTTAAGCAGACTTTGAGCTAATTGTAGAGCCCAACACGGGGCTCAGTCTCAGGACCCTGAGATCATGACCTGAGCCGAAATCAAGAGTTACATGCTTAACCGACTGAGCCACCCAGGTGGCCCAATATTTTAGAACCTTTTATAGAAACAGTAAAATATTAATATTATACACATCCTATTTAATCTGTTTTAACCATAACCAGAAGGTAACAAGTTGATATTTTTTCATTTTTCCCATTTTAGTGTTTCAGGTAACTAGTATTTTTGTCTTGAACTTATCAATAAAAAATATTAAACAGTATGTATAAGGTAATACTTTAAAAGGAAAAATATTTTTAAGAGATTTGTCTTCATCCCTATCATCATCCTTAACATAAGAGCTTTTTTCATTTTGCTGTTCTCTTTATTTGTATTTATGTATATTTTACATAATTTACATCAGTGAACACAATTTTGTAAACATTCTTCCATGTTATAGTCATCATGATTATTTTTAGTAGCCACTCGATTAGAAACTACAGTAATTAACCAGACACTGAATGGACAGTTCATATTGTTTCCAGTTTTGTGGGTTGTAAATAAGGTTGAAGTGAAAATTTTATGCATATAATTTTTTCCTTCTTTGTAATTTTCCTTAGGCTAAATTTCCAAGAGCAAAATTCCTGAGTAAAAAATATTGAAGTGTTTTCATGAGCATGATTTATTACCATATCACTTTCCAAGAAGATAACATATTTAAAATTTCTAATATTTTATATTTGTTCTTCCATAACTTTGATCATTTTCTCCTTTAAAAATTTTTTAAAATGTATAGTGGTATTTTATTGCTATATGTGTCTGTTTCTAACTTTCTCTTATTGCAGACCATTCATCAAGGATTTTGTACCCAAGGCCCAAAAACTTGTTACCCAAGATGATGAATGCCGACATGGATGGTATGTGCTTATTTCCCCTTTTTGTGAGTTCCTGGTTTTGTGGATGCTTTTGGCTTAAGCAATGGAAAGAACAGAGAAGCAATATTTAGAATGCTTGGATTTGGCTAATTATTTATAACCTCTCTAGATCTAGAAAGGATCGATAATGACAAACTCCTTTATCTTCACCTTGGTGTCCTTATCTGCCTTGTGGGCATCTAATTTCTTCCTTTCCAGGCCTCTTAAGTCAAGTAAGACAATGGATATAAAACATTTTGCATATCTTTAAGTGCTGTGCTATACAAATAGTACCTAATGTTAATTACTAGTAAACCTGAACCTTTGTATTACAGCAGTGGATGCTGAAAACCAGGTGGAACTGGAGGAGAAAACACGACTTATTAATCAAGTGTTGGAACTTCAACACACACTTGAAGGTTTGCTTCCATTTTGTAGTTTTCTTGAACAATATCCAGTTAGTTGAAATTGTAAGCATTTGTTCTGCTTAATTTCCTTATCATGCCCCCAGTTTTTAAAGTATAAGCTTCAAAGTCGATTTCAATAGTTTCTGTTCCCTCCTCCCTGCAGCTTTGGCTGTTGATTTTAAAGAACAAATGCGCTTCAATAAGAAAGTCAAATAGTGTTCCTGTGCATCCCTCCGGGGTTAATGTAATGCTGTTTATTACATGAGAGCCCCTTAAACCCCTGAACAGAGATATTACTAAGTCCACTTTAATAAGGCATATACTTTGCAAAAACCTTAAAGTTTTTACTTTAAAAATGTTTTAGCTTCAGAGATTAAAAGTGAATTGATCTGAGTTTTTTCATTTCCTAAATGTCTTGCATGAAATTAATACTACCACTGAAATATCTTGGTTTTTGATGAAATTAAGAGGTTGTGTTGTGTGTGTGGTTTTTTTTTTTTTTTTTTTTTAACAGCAGGGTGAGGAGATCATGTCATTGCACTGGCTTCCCATTTCACAGTTAATAAAAGCCAGGTTACCCTCTGGAAATCTTTTACCTCCTTATACCTTTCAGAATCAGTCATGTCACACTCTGCCTCATTCAGTCTACCTCAGACACTGACTTTCTTGCCATTCTTTCAGCAAGCTTCTACTGAGGGTCTTAGTGGTTGCTATTCTGTTTGTTCTCTGCTTAGGTTGTTTGCATTCTGTATGGCTCATTCCCTCATTTCTTTTAAGTCTCTGGTCAGTTCCCTCTATCAGAATATCACTGACCATACTATATTAAAAAGACAACTTCCCTTTTGGTTCCTGCAACTCATACCCTTCTTTTTTCTCTTGACCCCTACTTGGGGCTTTGCAAATGCACATGTGTCCACATGTACATTAGAATATAAGCTCTGTGAGGGCAAGGACTTTTGTTAGTGTTGTCTCTAGAATAGTGCCTGGCTCTTAAAGGGCCCCAATACTTAGTTGTTAAATGAAAGAATGAAGATAATGTTTTATTTGATCATTAAGAACTTTTGAATTTCTTGCTAATGTAAAAATACAAAATGCTCAATTTCTTGGAAACTGACCTATACCCAATGTATAAATCCAATGTATCCAGTGTATAAATCGAGTTGTATTTGCCTGCCATGTTTTCTTAAGCATTTCTAACAAAGATTTTTTTTTTTTAATGTTGATAAGACATGAACCAAAATTCACATATTAAAAACCAAGTTTGTATCTTATGGAAATAACAATTTCAAGAAATAACTACTCCACATAGATGCCATTTACCAACATTTAGTTTAATATGAAATCTCTTTTTAAGAATTTTGGCTATTAACTTGCATTCAGTTTACTTTGTTTACCTTAATTTCTAAAGTTACCTGAATTTAAAAGCAGAAAATTTAAAGATCGTGTTATCTCTTTTAAGAATGAATCCTAAGTCTTGTATAATATGGAGTCATTGGCATCATTTTATTGATACTGGACTTTTTTTTTTTTTTTTTTTTTTTTTAAAATATAGACCTCTCTGCAAGAGTAGATGCAGTTAAGGAAGAAAATCTGAAGCTAAAATCAGAAAACCAAGTTCTTGGACAATATATAGAAAACCTCATGTCAGCTTCTAGTGTTTTTCAAACAACTGACACAAAAAGCAAAAGAAAGTAAGGGATTTACATCCCTTCTGTTTTATTGAATTGCTGCTGATCTTTTTTTCTTTAAAACCTGGATAGATTTTAAAAGTTATAGTACTTTTGTTTGTGGCTTAATTGAATATTTATGAAGATAATGTCAGATCTAGGCAAAATTAAGAGCATAACAGAAGACTTCATGAGTTTGCGTATAATAGTTAGTCTATGAAAACGTGCAAATGTATTGTAGAGACTTTATAATTAGAAATGCATATATTTATGAAACTTGAAAATGAATGTTTTATCAAATTTGATTTATAGGTTTAGCACTGTCTTTTATCTATAATAATAGATAAAGACATAGGCATAGTAAGAAATACAAGAAAATAACCACCATGTTGTGAAAAGTGACCAAAATCATGTACTGAACGCACAGCTTTATGTACCCTGTCCACCATGTTGTGCCTCTTCTCCATTCGCTTCTTCCTTCCCATTTTCATTCCCTTAAGGAGAAAATTGGTTTTACATTTGTAAAAGTAATTTTAATAGTTAATCATCTGTGAGAGTAACCTGAGCTTGAATTGTTGAAACTTAAACTAAAATGAGATACTTTCTCAGTTAGGGCTTGTCATAGTAATAAGATAGGATTGTTGGTTTCTCTTTAATCAGTTGAAAACAGAGGCTGTAAGTATGAAGACTTTTCTTTGCAACTGAATTGTCAAATTGGGAAGGTTTGGTTGTTAAAACCTACCTTTTGCACAAAACAACCCACTTAATATCTGAAAAGATGAACTCTGGTTATATGTTTGGAATAGAAAATTTTGAGAAAAATATGAATAGGATTGAAAAGATAATTAGCAAACTGTAGTAAACAACTCCAAAATGTTTTTACTCCAGATTTGTGTGATCCCTGACACAGACTAGATCTGAGAGAGTAGATTAAATGTGACTAACCTTATGTCAACCACATCTGAAAGAGAATAGTTTCTAAGAGTTTAGTCTTAATGTTTCTTTGTAGCACCCAGCAGATCAACTTTTGCAGAATCCCTTCAGAGTGTATTAGAATCCGAATCATGAATAAAATGAGGGAGTTTTACATGTATACTAGATGATATTTTCTCAGTATTTTAATCTCACTACTTCTCCCAGAATTTTCTGTAAACCCAACTACTTGGTTTGCAGAATTTTAGTCACTCTGACAGTTTCTAAAAATTTAGTTTGCAGATTCCATCTGGTAAGAAAATTAGTATCAAAAGTAATGTTAAAATGTTAAATAGGAAGAGATCCACTAATACCGTTTTGGTTGTTAGATTTGGGCTACTTTTAATCCTGGAATAATCTTATGTTTGTATTGGTGTATGAGTCAATGAATGACTTTAGCTGTATAAATATAATAGTTACACTGCAAATATTTTGCATCCGTTTTGTGACCTAATCTACAAACACTTAAAATTGTGTTGCAATTTTGCTTTGCTGTTTAATAAAAAGCTGTTTCAGAGATTGTGTGTGTGTTAATATAGTAACTGTGGTGTGTATAATGGTATACAGGTATATGCAGGGTTGGTCAAAGCCACAGGGTAAGTAGCATATCTTATTTAAGTACTAGTTACTGTACATGTAGGGGAATATTTTTATTAAAACAAATGTTACAGGGTATTCTACATTAATTTTTTAAAATAAAAGCAAAGAATTCAGAGAGCGATCCAAGATTGCCGGGGGAAACATGGTTGTAACATTTAGGTTAGGCTAAGCTCCTATAACAAGAGATACACTAATAAAATATAGAAGTTTCTGTTTCCCAGCTAAGGGTCTTGAGGTTAAGCATTTCAAGCTGTCAGGCTTTGTTTCACATAATGATTCAGGAACTTGAGGGTAGCTCTGCCATTTTCGACCGTGGCTTCGAAGTCACTCTAATCACTATTCTAATTTACGGAGAAACTGCATGAGACACATATGCAAGGTTTTAAGGGTTAGGCCTGCCCGGAAATGGCATTTCTTATATTCCAGTGGTGTGGAGACTTAATTACAACTAGATTGCAGGAGCTGAGAAATGTAGTCTTTGGCTGGAAGCCATATTCCAGCTTCAACTCTCTTACCATAAAAGCACATGGAGGATCTGGGTACCAACTAGCAGCCACTGCATTTTTCTCTTGCTGTTAAGTCTCTGTGCACAACCTTCCCATGCACAGAACATACTCAACCCCTCCTACTGATGAAACTCAAGAATTCAGGATCTCCATTAAGGTTCATCAGTTGTGGAGGTGGCTTCTAATAGTCTGATGCCTAAACTGATGGGCAAATTATTTGCTCACACCCTCACCTCTGCTCATTTAGAATAGTGTGGTAAGGACAGGAAACCCAAATAAAAACCCTAAACTTGGAAAATGGAATAAAGGGAAACATGTATTGATTCAAAGCAACTATGGGGATATTTCTGGGAAACCCTGAGAAGAGTGTCCTTGATGATAAAGAAGTTCCTTGGGACACCTGGGTGGTTCAGTTGGTTAAAAGCAAGAGTCTGACTTTTGGCTCAGACTCGTGATCCCAGAGTCCTGGGATGGAGTCCTGCATTGGCCTCCTTGCTCAGCAGGGAGCCTACTTTTCCCTCTGCCTGATGCTCCCCTGCTTGTGCTGTCTCTGACAAAACAAAACAAAAAACAAAACCCCCCAAAACAACCTTGATCAGACCCTGATTCTGCGCTCTGGCAGGGGACTCACTTGTTCATTACCCTCAGTGGCTTCCACTCTGGAAAGTTCTTGTCTGAAATGGAGGCTGGGAACATGCCCTCTATGAGAATTGTGAAAATAGTGCACTTATTGCTGGCATGAGTTTGGTGCCCATTGTTTTTGGTGCCCATTGTTTTAAGGCCAAGCTCACATTTTTTTGGCAGTAAAATTCCCTCGAAAATTCTGTTTCTAGTTCCACCTGTTAGGAATCACAGTCAAGCACTTTTCTAGACCAAATTCTCAAAGTATGCTTTTTTCATCACAGGACCCTGCCTCTTTAGTGGAGGCTACCTTGTGACCAACTGAAAATAAAACTGCACCGGGAATGCTAACACCCAAGTCCTTAAGGCAGGGATGGAGCCCTTTGTTTGGTTTACCAGGTGACAGGTCTTGCTGGGTGTCCCCCTCAGCCTCCCACACCTCAAAAAGAAACAGCCTTAGACCTTTTTTGGTACAGAAGGGTACAGAAACACTTGGGATTCTCTAATCCTCTGAGGTTCCTAATATCTGATGCTTCTCTATTCTATCTCCACTTGCGAAACTGGCCAGTTCTTTCTTGTGATGCCTTGCTAAAAACATCAACGACCAGGCAATGCATTTCACATCCTGATTTTTCCACCTGTTACCCATGGAGCTGTCCATTCAGTAGGTGACAAAATGTTAACTGAAATCCAAGTCCACCTGCTTGTCATGTGACTGGTAAGCCAATGCTATATGTTTTGTTTTCCTTATGACAGTATCTCACTTCAGATTATCAATGTCTATATTGGAAATATAGATAGATGGTCAACAGTATGCACAGGGACTGTGTCTAGCTTCTGAGACAGAATCTCTCTGGGACCAAACTTTAACCAGGCTCTTCTGAGCCTTCTTTTCGACTGGACCTCATCATTCGCCCTGTCTCCGGCCTGACTATGCCAGTTTTCGAAAGAATCCTGTTAAGTTAGTTTAGAATTTCCCCACCCTCAGCATCTCATCACTGTGGTTTTCGGCATTAAATCAGTTTAACAAGCATTCCTCTACCCTTGATGTCTCCTTATTTTGCTCACTGACTTTAAATCCCAGCTGTCTTTGCTGAATTTGGGATTGAGCGAACTACCGCTCCTCTACTGTGATAGTCTTTGGCACCAATTGTAGTAGCTAGAATAAAGTCTTCCTCACTGTTTTAACAAGTATCAGAATAATTTTTTAACACTTCTAGCTCTCAATGCTGGCGGAAAGACGGTTGACAGGAAAATCAGCACATCTCTTTCTTCAACCACCTCTCCCCTAGTAGGACTTCCCTCAATACTGATAATAGCATTCCATCCAGAATTTGTCCTCTTTATATTCCCTTTGGACTTGATTTATAGTAGATTGGCTAGAGAGCACAATCCCTTATCTGGAATTCTGGGGACCAGATGTTTTAGAATTTGGAATTTTTCAGATTACATAAAATATTTGACTATGTTTTGGGGCATGTAATCAAAACTATGGTTTGAGTACATGTAATGTAATCAAATACATTAACATTTTTGTAACAAATATGTGAATTTAATACTAAGTATGATAAAGTCCTGTCAGGTCAGGTTTGGCTGCCAAATTTTTGTGTCAAACATGAAAGCGCTTTAGCTTTTCACAGATTTTTTTTTTTTGCAACAAAAATTTTTGCAGAAAAGTTACCAAAATCATCTAAGCATGGAGCTGCTACCACTTTATAAGGTCACATTTCTAAACCTGTCCAATACTCTTCTTCATTGAAAATGAGAGGTGAATTACAGAATCCAAAATTAACTTTGTGGTCCAAAGCAAAGTAAAACTATCTTAAGAAGTTTCTGAAGAAAGTAAAACCTTTTGTCACTTTCCCGTTTTTCCCTCTAGAGTTAACACCCTCTAGTGGTTGTCTGAGGGTATTTCTTCCGCACTGAAACAAAATTACCAGTGAAGACCAAGAGATTACTTTAGTTAACACCACTAGCAAATCATGAAAGAGCAGAAAATGTGATTACATTCAAATTTGTTTGAGAATTGGCAGAGAGAATGACTAAACAGTCTTTCAGCTACTCTAGCTGAAAAAACTGCAGTTTCTTTCTCTTAAATCATAGAGACTTCATGCCATTTAAACACAAAGTTACCATAACAAGAACTTTAGGTTGGCCTTTGGATTCAATTTGCCTTATTATGGAGGTGGATGGGGAGGAGGGATGACAGAAGCCAAAGTCTTATGTTATAATCACTTGTATAATGTATTTACCGTGTTTTAGATTTTATATATTATTTATAGATGGCTTACCAAGTGTTGAAGTTTTTAAAAACTTGAGAATATTCCCAAGTTTTCCAAAGAACATAAAGGTGTACTTGTGGAAGCCAAGAAAAACAAAGCTGTACCCACCTCGAGTCTAGCCCTGACATAAGTACAGCCATCTTGACAAAGCAAAAGCTGGCACCTTGCACCCCCTCTCCACCTGCTCCTCTCCCCTCGGTAGTATGTGTGAACAAATAGTTAACTTGCAGAAATCACAATCCTGTAAGACAGGAGTCTCCCTCAGTTTACAAATGTCCCGCTGCTAAATCTCACTAACAAGGACGCTTGATAGGAGGAATGTGACATTCCACCAGGAAACTCCCAGCTGTCTTCATGTTAGTGCCTCATTTGAAGGAAAGACAGCCTTGGCTTGATAATAACCAGGCCTCCAATATCCTGATAGTCTTCTTTACCCTGATAGCCCTTCTGAACACCTCTTTTGTCCTCACCCACCGCTGAGTCCACCCCTACTCTGCCTTTAAAAACACTGACTGTAGTCTGGTTCAGGGTCCAAGTCCCTACTCCGCCGCGTCAGGTACACTTGGACCTGAGCTTAAGCTTGTCAAATAAACCCTCGTGTGATTACATCGGTGTCGGCTCCTTGGTGGTCTCTCAGACGCGAAAACTCGGGCACAACAGTACTCACTGAACAAACACCAACTATGTGGGAAGATACTATGCTGGGAGTTAAAAGACCCAATCATCCTATTGTCTACCTTCCCTAACACTCCCATTGCTCCTCCCATGCATTTCCAGAGACAAACTCCGAATGCATTCTCAAACACAATTTCTCATCAGCCTTTGTCATCTAACAGGTTAGATTAAGGATTTTCTTTCCGAAACTCCTCACAGCTGGCATACTATGGGAATGCGTGGGAGCTAAATTTTGGGATGAGATTATTCACACTTATGTAGAAATGCTATTATTCATTTGCATGACACTGAAATAGTTATCTGAAATGAGCCATGTGATAGTTCATCCCCAAGTCCTGCTGAAGTCCAAACACAGGCACAATGCTATACAAAACCATTTCTGGATTACTGTTCTAAATTTCTAACGTACAATAAATTCACTGCTAGTGGTTAATTGTAACACATAAGCAGTTCCATCCTGTCTCTCTTGCAAATGTGGCCTGACCCTTCAAAAAGACTACTAACCCTAATATGTGTCTTCCTAGAGAAACAGTGAAGGGAAGTGAGGCTATCTTAAAAAGATACTGAAGAAAAAGGAAGCTACATTAGCCTGGCCAAGTTGAAAAGCCTCTAAAAAGGCCAACTAAAATAAAGAAAAGCAAAATACACTTATTTTTCTCCTTTATTAGAGAAAAAACTTAAGTCATTTTAAACAAAGTCAGAAAAGGGTGGTAAAAGGAAGACTCTAGGCTTTATCGCCTGCATGGATCTAGCACACATACGTATACAAAAGTTTCAGTTTTGGTTAAACCTATCAGCCATGATACATCCACAGCGGCTACCTCACAGGAAGGAGCAGTGAGCTGGTCAAACAGGTTGCTTAGATTCTACCACTGCAAGCTCATGGAGTTTAACCAAACCCTCAATTTTAAATGAATCTGCAACCAAGAAAGTAAAAAAAACTTTTATAAATCTTTAGGAAAAAATGTTCCCATACAAATCACTTGTCAGGCAAGAAGGTTTCCATAAAAATCAAGGATTTCTTTCCTTAAGTAGCTTGCTTTCAGAAACATTTTCCTCTAGAATCACTCAGTATGTCTAGTTCATTGGGATGTCCCAATTATAAAGCAAGAAAGGGAGTCCTTGCAAGATGTGTCAAGTTCAGTTAGTATTAAATAAACACAAAATATGGTTAACGATTAAGATTTTCTTCCACCACCAGTTTATGAAAGTCAGTACACAGCAATGAGAATAAAGCACTTATTTTCAATTCACTCTCTGAGATAAGGAGCGAATAGTATTACTGGCTGTTTGGCTTAACTTTAGTAAAAAGAGAAGCGAAAATCTCGTTTTCCCCATACGTGTGCTCTAACGGTACCACTGGGGAGTGGGCCATGTGAGAACTGAGTCGGACGGAGTTTGCCCAGGTTGGGGTGTATATGTACATGAAGAAATCCAAAAATATTACCCAACTAGTACAAAGTTCCCTCAATAGTATTAATGTCGTTCCGTGGTCTCAAAGATTTGGATCCCCTTCCAAAGGGCCTAACCTGTTACCCAAACATAAAAAGTTCTTAAAATATTTTAAAAGGAATGACACAGCTCCGCTCTAATGTCGTTCGTGATTTCTGGTCACTATTATAAAAAAAGGAGCAGTATCTACTTTCTACCTTAGAGGCAGCTTTAAAACTAGAGACTTAAAATGTGTTTGAATTTGACAGTAAAAAAAGCAAGATAAAAATACAAAGCATGATGACTGATATCTACTTGCGATTAGAATCTCTTAATGACCAGAAAAAAGAAAATAAATTAAAGCTCCTCCCTCAATAATTTACCTATTAAAGAGGGTGTAACTTAAAGAAAAAAAATGTTTAAATTTTATTTCCAAGAGCAATGTATGCAAAAGCAATCTCCAGAGTTAGGTAAGCCATTCTAGCATAAAACAATTCCAAAGCTTAGAAAGCATCTGTAACCATTATATTTTGATGAACCTATTATCTTTGTATTCAAATGTAAAATATGCTGCACTATTAGCCAGTGATTCTCTGAATGACACTTAAGACAGCGCTGTTTTGTTGACTTGTCAATAAAGCACCTCTTTAAAGGAATCTATAATTTAAGTGAGCAACAGACCCTGACTCTAATTTGACACAACTAGGCAAACGGGGGCCGCATACAACACTTTCAGTTGTGGATAGAATCAAACAACCATACAGAAACTTTATTGTGTTTAGCTCTGTACAACAGAACACAGACTCATTCTTATTAAAGAACTACCTGTTATAGCGTCCTATAGCTGTTTAAGAGGAAATTCCGGTAACTGATTTTTCCAATTTTGCTCTGTACAAACCAAAACTTTCTCCAACTTTTAAAACTTGGTAACTTCTAATGATATTAATCTCTTAAATCCGATAAGTAACGTGCCACTCTTTTTTATTCTAAATTCAAAGACCAGGTAACTTCAAAGTTTTGTGGTTTTTTTCCCCTGAAAAGAAAGACTAAAATAAATGTCCGGAAGAATAACATTGCTAGATATTAGAAACGTACAGAATGACTCAAGTTCGGCTCTGGCACACTGATGTTAGAATGCCAAATATCTCGCTCAGGAATTAAAAATACTTGGATATAGTTTATTCCTTTCGTACTCTTCTCTTGCGTACGGACTTCACTGGCCCGTCTCCAGACCCAGTGCTCTCATCCGCTTCTTTCATCTAGAAGAAAGAATGAGGCAAATGCTTATTTTCACACAATGGGTAAATAGTGAATAACATATTTCTTAGTCTCTAAAATACATGTTCTAAAAAGTGCTACCTTATATGTGTTCTTTAATTCATGAAGCTGGTCAAAAATGTGTACATAAGTTAATGTGTTTTAATTTGCTCACCCTTTGTTATGATTACATTTTTAGAATAACTCGACTGATTCAGACACACCTCTGACAAGGAATAGTGCTAACAACTCAATTATTTTATCATTTGGAATTTAATCTCAATGTCATAGCTAATTAGAGGCTGTATGATCTTTTCATTGTGGGATATTATGCACTAATTTCATCACAGTAGTTTTACAAGTAATGAATTGCTGAGCTAGATTTACAGAGACATTTCCAGAACTTCTGACACAGTAGTTTAAGAAAATTAGGAGAAAGGGAAGGGAAACATCAAATTTATAGTCTGTTTTTTTTTCTTTCCTTATCCAATAAGCACTCATATGTAAATTAAACTTGTGTCACAAAATAAAATAATGAAGGTGTTATATGGTATTATACAAAATAGTTATAATTATTTTCAAGGTCACACTATACACAAGTTGGCTTATTTTAGCCCCCTGATATATAAGAAGACTAAAAGACAAAGAATTAAAATATTTTTAAAGGTACACAAAATGTTTTATGTAGCAAAATATAACCAGACATGAATCTGACTGAATGATTACAAGTACTGTTATTAAGAGAGTGACAGGTGAAACGATGACTGTCCTGGAAGAAATTATCTTTACCGGCTTCCTCTAATATGTATATTCATATTAATGTGCCCCCCAAACCCCTTTAAGAACTCACAGGCAATTAAGACCAGTAACTAAGTATATGTATTGAAAAGGCTTTAGAAAACAAACAATAACAATAAAACACATGTATGTGAGAGATTTCTTCAGAGAGACAAAACAAGTTTACATCATCATATGCAGAGGCCAGGCAAAACAGGGATAGTCCCCTGCCCAGCACTGAGTACTGAGGGCGCTAAGGACGGGGACTGCCATGAGGTCATGCAGTTCCTAAGGGCCAGCAGGTAGAGAAAACAGGCCTTTGGTACATGTTGGGAAAAAAAGAGAAAGCTCTGGTTCGGAATCATATCCTGGATGGTTTCTGATTCCAGAATAACTGACTAAAAAGAGGCACTGTAGAAAGTTCTGTTATATATCAGGATGCAGAAAGGGGTAGACCTATCAAGTTAATGGGAAAACCAGTTTATTAAAGATTTGAGAAAAAACACCCTATCAGGCAGATACTCAACTACCCAATTAATGAAATATTACAAAATGTGACAATAAATTATTCAGATCATGATAATGTTTTTATAATGGGTCTAAAGAAAATTGTCTTGTAATAAAGAGAATTATCTTTTAAATATTCAAATGGTCTGTTTATTATGATTTTCAACAGACTAACGATAAAGACATAATTTTTTACAGATGCAGCTCTATTTTGTAAACCCCAGGCTTACTATATACTTTTTCTCATCGGGCATTAAGAGGATATCAATTATAGCATTTTCGTACCTTCTTTATGAATACATTTAAAAAACAATATGGAGGCTCTTATGAAAGTTTAGAGAAATATGGCCAAATTTTGTATAGTAGAACCTTGAAAAGATTCTCTGTAAACCAGACAGTTTTGTTAAGATAATTTTTATGGATAACAATCGTACATAAAATCTAGTTTATTTTCTGTTAAAGACTTGTTTACCTCATCCTCTGATCCAGACTTATTTGATTTATTACCCTCTTCTTGTCCTTCTATGATTTCAATTTCTTCTTCACTCTTTTCCCCAGGTTCACCTTCCTCTTCTAGAATACAGATTTTTATTATAGGCAAAGACTTGAATTAGAATTTTGCTACTAGAAATATTAAATACAAGGGGATTTATTTAAATTCTGATATTTAAAGGCAATTTCTATCATGAGAAAATTCTAAAAAATTAATTGCAAATATTATTTTACAACATTTTATAAATAAATCATATTTGAGGGAAGAGACAGATTTAAGAAGTTCTTAAACACACAGTTTACATGTAATATGAAAGGCAAATATATATATGTATACATATGAACACATACATATGTAAATATACGTGTGTATTTTTTAGAGAAAATGATTTTTAAGTCAACTGTTTCATCAGCTATTAAGTTAAAAACAGTGCTCAAGACATAAATTGTAAGGGGCTCGTTCTGGAGCCTGTCTTGAGTCACCTGGCAAATATCGACAGTTTTATTGCTACCTAGATGAGTGTAAGCAGATCTCAATGGAGACCCACCAAAAAGTCTTAGTTCTTCAGTTTGAGCATGTTTACTAGTTAAGTATAGGGTGCAAAGAGGACATATGATTCAGCTGTCCTTTTGGGCCATTAAATTATTCATTCGACATGTTAAACTATCTGAGGAACAACAGCTACTAAAAGACTTGGTGTTAATTTTGCGGCCTCCATTACCTGCCTTAAACCCATTTCTCTCCTCCAGAGGCTGTTCTCTCTGTGCCTCCCATCTCAGCTACATTCTTGGAGGCAAGAAAAGCCCCTTCAAACAGCTACAACACGTGGGATGCATACTTGCTCTTAAATCTCTCTCTTCATAGAAAACAAGAACTGTAAGCAGGATTACTGCTCAGGGTACAGCACCCAGGCAGGAGCCATTACTCCTCTCTGCCACAGTCACCGGCTCACAGGGATTCAGACTGTAGATATTTGACAATACGTGTAATAGCTAGTGTTTACCAGATAATCTTCCCTTTTTACGAATTTGGCTCAGGGTCCCCATTGTAACTCACTATCACTATCCTACCTTTGGCTACCTACCTACCTACCTATCATAATCCTACCTTTCTCAGGAGTTTCAAGAGTTTCACCATCACTTTGCTTTTTTTCTTCTTCCAAGTCTACTGGTTTCTCCAAGGCAGCTTTCTTTTCCTTCACTTCTTGCTCTAGTGCTCCCTTTGTTTGTGGTTTACATATGTCAGTTTTTTTATACTCTGAATCTTCATATTTTTTCTGTGGTAGTTTAACAAAAGCTATTTTTAATAAAAACAAAGTTCTATTTTTTAAAAAAGATTTTTTTTTTTTTTGCAATAACTGATATCAAACACATTGAATCAGCAGTAAGAACTCATAGGAAATTTAGCTTATCACTTTAAGAATCACTCACTCAGACCTGTCCATAGAGACCTGGCAGGCCAGAAAAGACTGACATGATATATTCAGGGTGCTAAATGAGAAAAATATGCAGCTAAGAATACGTTATCCAACTAGGAGGTCTTTCAAATAGAAGAAGAGATAAAAAGCTTCCAGGACAAACATAAAGTAAAAGAATTTGTAATCACCAAACCAGCCCTAAGAAATATTTAAAGGGACCTTTTGAGTGGAGAGTGAGCCCCAAAGTAACATAAACCAGAAAGAAACAGAGACAATATACAGAAATAGTGACTTCACAGGTAATGCAATGGCACTAAATTCATATCTTTCAATAGTTATTCTGAATGTAAATGTGCTCAATGCCCCCATCAAAAGACAGAGGGTATCAGATTGGATTAAAAAAGCAAGATCCATCCATATGCTATCTGCAAGAGACTATTTTAGACTCAGAGACCCCTCCAGATTGAAAGTGAGGGGGTGGAAAACCAATTTTCATGCCAATGGACATCAAAAGAAGCTGGGGTTGCAATCCTTATAACAGACAAATTAGATTTTATTTTTTTAAAAGATTTTATTTATTTTTTTGATAGAGAGAGAAAGCCCAAGCAGGAGAAGCAGCAGAGGGAGAGGGAGAAGCAGCCTCCCTACTAAGCAAGGAGCCCACAGTGGGGCTCATTCCCAGGACCCTGAGATCATGACCTGAGCAGAAGGCAAACACTTAACCAACTGAGCCACCCAGGCACCCTGACAAATTAGATTTTGAACTGAAGACTGTAAGAAGAGATAAAGGACACTATATCAAAATTAAAGGGTATAGCCAACAAGAAGATCTAACAATTGTATATATTTATGCACCTAACATGGGAGTAGCCAATTATATAAGCCAATTAATAACAAAATCAAAGAAACACATCAGTAATAATACAATAATAGTAGTGGAATTTAACATCCCCCCTCACTGCAGTGGACAGATCATCTAAGCAGAAAATCAACAAGGAAACAAGGACTTTGAATTACACACTGTACCAGATGGGACTTCACAGATATATTCAGAGCATTCCATCCTAAAGCAATACACATTTTTCTTGACAGCACATGGAACATTCTCCAGACTAGATCACATACTGGGTCACAAATCAGGTCTCAACCAGTACCAAAAGACTGAGATTACTCCCTGCATATTATCAGACCACAATGCTTTGAGAACTCAATCACAAGAGAAAATTTGGAAATAACTCAAATACATGGAGGCTAAAGAGCATCCTACTAAAGAATAAATGGGCCAACCAGGAAATTAAAAAAGGGTTTTAAAAAATTCATGGAAACAAATGAAAATGAAAACACAAATGTTCAAAACCTTTGGGATGCAGCAAAGGTGGCTGTAAGAGGGAAGTATAAAGCATTACAAGCCTTTCTCAAAAAACAAGGAAGGTCTCAAATACACAACCTTACCTTACACCTAAAGGAGCTGGAGGAAGAACAGCAAATAAAGCCAAAACCCAGAAGGAGAAGAAAATTAATAAAGATCAGAGAAGAAATCAATGGAATAGAAAACCAAAAGAACTATAGAAAGGATCAATGAAACTAGGAGCTGGTTCTTTGAAAGAAATTAGTAAGATTGGGAGACCTGGGTGGTTCAGTCTATTAAGCATCTGCCTTGAACTCTGGTCATGATCCCAGGGTCATGAGATTGAGCCTCAGATTGGGCTCCCTGCTCAGCAGGAAGTCTGCATCTCCCTCTGTCCCTCCACCTCACTCATGCTCTCTCTCTCACTCATTCTCTCTGTCTCAAATAAATTAAAGAAATAAATAAGATTTTTAAAATTAAACAAAAGATTGATAAATCCCTGGCCAGACTTACCAAAATGAGAAAGGCCCCCCAATAAATAAAATAATGAATGAAAGAGGAGAGATCACAAACAACACCAAAGAAATACAAACAATTTTAAGAACATCTTATGAGCAATTTTATGCCAAAAAATAAGCAATCTGGAAGAAACTGATACATTCCTAGATATGTATAAAGTACCAAAAAGGAAACAGGAAGAAACAGAAAACTTGAGCAGAACAATAACCAGCAAGAAATTAAAGCAGTAATCAAAAATCTCCCACCAAACAAAAGCTCAGAGCCAGATGGCTTTCATGGGGAATTCTACCAAACATTTAAGGAATTAATACCTATTCCTTTGAAGCCATTTCAAAAAATAAAAATGGAAGGAAAACTTCCAGACTCATTTTCTAAGGCCAGCATTACCTTGATCCCCAAAACAGACAAAGACCCCACCAAAAAGAAGAGCTACAGACAAATATTCCTGATGAACATGGATGTAAAAATTCTCACCAAAATACTATCCAATAGGAGCCAACAGTACATTAAAAGGATTATTCACCACAACCAAGTGGGATTTATTCATGGGCTGCCAAGGGTGGTTCAACATCCACAAATCAATAAATGTGATATATTGCATTAATGGAAGAAAGGACAAGAACGATATGAACCTCTCAATAGATGTATAAAAAGCATCTGACAAAGTACAGCATCCTTTCTTGATTAAAACTCTTTACAGTGTAGCGATAGAGGGAACACACCTCAATATCATAAAAGCCATATATGAAAAGCCCACAATGAATATCATTCTCAGTGGGGGAAAAACTGAGAGCTTTTCCCCTAAGGTCAGAACATGGAAGGGATGTCCACTATCACCACTTCTATTCAACACAGTACTAGAAGTCCTAGCCTCCAGCAGCCAAACAACAAAAAGAAATAAAAGGCATATGAATCAACAAAGAACTCAAACTCTCACCCTTCACAGATGACGTGATACTCTATGTGGAAAATCCGAAAGACTCTACCCTCAAATTGCTAGACCTCATATAGGAATTCAGTAAAGTGGCAGGATATAAAATCAATGCATAGAAATCACTTACATTTCTACATACTAACAATGAGACAGAAGAAAGAGAAATTAAGGAGCAGATTCCATTTACAACTGCACCCAAAACCACAAGATACCTAGGAATAAACCTAACCAAAGATACAACAGCTCTGTACTCAGAAATCTATAGAATACTCATGAAAGAAACTGAGGAAGACACAAAGAAATGGAAAATTTTCCATGCTCATGGATTGGAAGAACAAACATTGTGAAAATGTCTATGCTACCTAGAGCAATCTATACATTCAATGCAATTCCTGTCAAAATACCATCAACTTTTTCACAGAGCTGGGACAATGAATCCTAAAATTTGTATGGAACCACAAAAGACCCAGAATAGCCAAAGGAATGTTAAAAAAGAAAACCAAAGTTGGTGGCATCACGATTCCAGACTTCAAGCTTTATTACAAAACTGTAATCAAGATAGCATGGTACTGGCACAAAAACAGATACACAGATCAATAGAATGGAATAGAGAACCCATAAATGGACCCTCAACTCTACAGTCAATCAATATTGGACAAAACAAGAAAGAATATCCAATGGAATACAATACAGTCTCTTCAACAAATGGTGTTGGGAAACTTGGACAGCCACATGCAGAAGAATGAAATTGGGCCATTTCCTTATACCACACATGAAAATAGACTCAAAATGGATGAGACCTAAATGTGAGACAGGAATCCATTAAAATCCTAGAGGAGAACACAAGTTCTGTGACCTCAGCCACAGCAACTTCTTGCTAGACATGTCTCCAAAGGCAAGGGAAACAAAGGCAAAAATGAACTACTGGGGGACTTCATCAAGATAAAATCTTTGGCACAGCAAAGGAAACAGACGACAAAACCAAAAGACAACTGACAGAATGGGAGGAGATATTTCCAAATGACATATCACATCAAGGGCTAGTATCCAAAATCTATAAAGAATTTGTCAAATTCAACACCCAAAGAACAAATCCTCTAATCAAGAAATGGGCAATAGACATGAACAGACATTTCACCCAAGAAGACATCCAAATGGTCAATAGACAGGAAAAAACACCCCACATCACTCTGCATCAGGGAAATACAAATCCAAACCACAATGAGATACCACCTCACACCAATCAGAATAGCTAAAATTAACAAGCCAGGAAGTGACAGATGTTGGTGAGGATGCGGAGAAAGGAGAACCTTTTATACTGTTGGTGGGAATGCAAGCTGATGCAGCCACTTTGGAAAACAGCAAGGAGGTTCCTAAAAAAGTTGAAAATAGAGCTACCCTGTGAGCCAGCAATTGCATTACTGGGTATTTACCCTATAGATACAAATATAGTGATCTGAAGGGGCATGTGCACCCCATCGTTTATAGCCCCAATGTCCAAAACAGTCAAACTATGGAAAGAGCCCAAATATCCATCAACAGGTAAATGGATAAAGAAGATGTGGTGTACACACACACACACACACACACACATACATACATACACATTCATATACAAACACATATACATACATACACACATACATACATACATACATATATATACATATATACATACATACACACACAAAATGGAATACTATTTGGAAATTGAAAAAAATGAAATCTTGCCATTTTCAGCGAAATGGATGAAACTAGAGGGTATTATGCTAAGCAAAATAAGCCAATCAGAGAGAGACAATTATCATATGTAGAATTGAAAAAACAAGGCAGAGAGTCATAGGGGAAGAGAGGAAAAAAATGAAACAAGACAAAACCAGAGACGGAGACAAACTGTAAGAGATTCTTAATTATCAGAAACAAACTGAGGGTTGCTGGAGGGGTGGGAGGCAGAGGGATGGGGTAACTGCTGATGGACATTAAGAAGGGCGCACGATGTAAAGGGCACTGGGTGTTCTATAAGACTGAGGAGTCACTGACCTCTACCTCCGAAACTAAAAATATATTATATGTTCATTAACTGATTTTAAATTTAAAAAAAAGAATCATTGCTCAATAGAACACCTAAACACTGAGAGATTTATTTTAAGTTGAAGGAAATTCAATTTCTTTACCTTGACTTTTCTTGGCCAACAAAATGAAGCAATTAATGCTATTGGAAGCCCTACTGTCACAAAATAAACGAACCAAAGCCATGGGCGCTCTTCAGCAGCTGCCATTAACTGTTTAAATATACCAGGCTATAGAGGAAATAAGCATGAAAATGAAATTCAGATTTTATAAACATTAATTAGGAAATACCCCCTACAAATCACCAACTTATTTTACATAGATGTTGTATATTAAAGAGTGATGAACTTGTAGGCTAAAATATTCTATTTTCTCATCGTATACACTGCAGTTTAAACTCTACTGGCATGTATCCATAGTAATAGAAAATATATCTACCAGCAAGAATTATGAAAACTTTTATTTTTTTGGTAAGCTTTAGTTCTAAGCTTTAGAACTACTCTTTATGGATATATTATCTCCTTCATTTATAAGTATACAATGCTCAATAACTCATTCTGGTTCTGTACTTTTAAAGAACTTATTAATAAGATCAACCTGGGAATTATTGTTTTCATTTTTTTATTAAGATATTTCACACACTATCTTTAGTGAGGAAACTGTTTCTCTCATTAAAATAGAATCTAAAATCATTAAGTGTCTAAATTTTAAAAAAGTCTCAAAATGAAAACCCCTTTACCTACTCTTTTGATGGCTTTTGCTAATGTCCAAAGAAATCAAATATAAGGTATTTTTCTTTACAGAAATTGATTTTAAAAATACACTCTCCAAGATGCATTGTGTCAAAATATTTAGCTTAATATTTCTAAACAGTGTTAAGATTTGAGTAAAAAAATACTGGAACACAATTTAATAATAATAAATTTTAAAATCCTCTGTACTCCTCTAAATGAAATATTTTTTAAATGAATAAAGAATAATATTTATATCACTGTTACCACTTAGGCCGTGAATTGACTAGGTGATCAGGATATTAAGTAGTCTCCTTATAAATAGCAATTAGGTAATTAAATCCCATTATGCTATCATAATTTAATGAAGACATACGATTATATATAGTCCATGATATAGTTCATGATGAAGTCATGTCATAATACAGTAAGGCTAAATATTTTATCAGCAAATTTATTTAAGTACATTTAGTAATTATTGTGTATCCTTTACCTTTTAAGGGTCATTTGTATAACCTATAACCAGGACGAAGTCCTATGACTACTCTATGGTAAATACTGTACCTCATTAGCATTTGCTACCATTATCTTCACTCCCCAACCATCTGCAGCCCAGCGATCTGCTATTTCCTTTTCTGAACAGATAATAAAATTATCAAAGTAGATATCAGAGGTCATAGACCAAAGCTCTAAACCAAGAGCGCGGAAAGAAGTCAGAAGAAATGGATGATCATCTTCAAAATAATCTGGATTAGGAATTTTTCGAGGACTCCAGATTCCCTGGAAAAAAATAATAAAGAAAAAATAATTTAAAGACATTTTCAAATAAAATAATCTCATCATAAATGCTATTGAAGAAGTCACTGTTGTCAGTGGGGCTCCTGGGTGGCTCAGTTAAGTGTCCAACCCTTGATTTTGGCTCAGATCATGATCTCAGAGTCGTGAGATGAGCCCCATGGCATTCTCTCTCCCTTCCCCTCTGGCCCTTCCGTCTCGCTCTCGCTCTCTCAATAAACAAACCAATAAATAAAATAGAAGTCATTGCTGTTGAATGAAATCAGCAGTACTAATTGGAGAAAAAAGAAAACGTTAACAGATACTAACTCATTAGCAAGTCATTGGAAATAAGAACTTGGTTCTTCTCATTCTGTACACAATGTCCTCTATGAATAAACTACAAAAACAGGTAAAGGGAAAATCCAACACACACACAAACTTGAGTAATTAAATTTCACAAGTAAGCGATACTATTTTAGACAAGTTTTTTTTACACTCAGTAAAATTATTCAAAGCAAGAAGTTATCAAAATTACACAAATCAGAGAGATCACTGTATGGTAAATATGAAGCCACTTGTTTTGTTTTTTAAATTTTTTTAATAAAGTACTTTATAAAAAGATTTTATTTATTTATTTGAGAGAGAGAGAGAGAACACACACAAGTATCAGGGAGGGGCAAAGGGAGAAGGAGAAGCAGACCCTTCACTGAACAGGGATCCTGATGCAGGGCTCAATCTCAGGACCCTGAGATCATGACCTGAACTACAGGCAGATGGGAAGCCACTCCTTTTAATATATACCCATGAGGGGCATCAATTATCAGTCATGGTTAAATCTCAGAAAAAAATTCAATGTAAAAGTTCCTGATTGACTGATTAAACTCAACCAAATCAAAAAATTCAACAATATGATTACTCACTCACTCCTCCATCATATATGTCTATTCTGTACCAGGCACTACGCCAGATGCTAGGGACCGAGTGATGATCAACAGAGACATGGTTCCTTGATTAAATTTAAAGTAATGAGGGAGACAGACATTCAACAAAGAAGTTACCAAATTACCGAGTCTGTGATTAATGCTAAGAAGAAAAAGCTACAGTAAACAAATGGAATATGTAACTGCATCCCTATAATAAATATTAGAAAATGTCAATGAATAATTAGATAAAGCTAGAGGGTTAAATGGATAACATAGAGATTTCTACCCCAAAATCTAGGTATACTCAAAAGATACCTAATTCATATCTTAAAAAAATCCAAAGTTTAATAACACCAGAAAATAAGGAGCACATTAATTAAACACAGGCATCAATTACTAAAATGTACAATGTGAGGTCTCCTACACAGAACTCATTTCTTATGTTTAATTCTAAAATAGAACTTGATTTCAGAGTAATCATCAACTACTAGGGAAAAAACCAGTATGTAGTGATTGATCTTTAGTGCTTAATATTATGCCCCCAGAAAATTACATAAAGAATATTTTACTTTTTTTTTTAAAGTAAACTCTATGCTCAATGTGGGGCTTGCGCTTAGAATGCAGATATCAAAAGTCCCATACTTTATGGACTGAGCCAGCCAGGTGCCCCAAGAATATTTTACTTTTAAAATATAAATTAGCTGGAGTCTATTTTCCTTGACTTCTTAAGATAGTTAATACATACTATCACAAATCAAATTTCTAAAAGTTAACATAACGTTATCAGTAACTGATATATAATGGAAGTATCACAGCATTTTAAACTGTACTGTGGAATTGGAACAAGTGGTTTTTACCTGGTAGTTAGGATTATCTATCATCGGTGGTCTCCACACTCCTTTGTATTTGGGGTTATCTATCAGTGGAGGTGTCCACTCACCACACCCAATTCGACATGCTGGATTAGAAATACGAGGTGCCTCCCATTCTCCATCCATGTCTTCATTCCTTAGGAAATCAGAAAAAAATTCAGCATAAAAGTGCCACAGATGAAAATGTGTATCTACACATTTACAGTGACCTCAAGTACAGCGAGCAACCTCAGTCTCTGTCAGTCATATGAACTAGTAACAAAAAGCAAGTAAGTAATGTACGAAATTAACATGTGAAGATGAAGAATGTTTACCAGTCATCCGGTTTTTCAGCATTAGGATCTGGAATAAATTTTGGTTCATCATCAAGCCAGCCATCAGGTTTAACAACACTTAAATCTTCTATTTGGGCAGGTTCACTTTCATCCCTGCAAAGACAGTATTTTGTGCCAAGTATTAATTATTCAAAAAGTTTAAAAATGCGTATGTTACAAAATTCATATGACACCAAAAGTCATTTTCTTCCCTCTTTGGGCCTACTACTACCTCCATCTCTCATCTACCCAAATCTTCTGCTAACATGTCACTTTCTTGTATATATTCCCTGGTGTGTTCCATGCATACACACACATTTGTATACATTCTCTTTTTTTTTTCTTTTTTAAACACAAATGATAGCATTCTTTTTTTAAAAAAATATTTTATTTATTTATTTGACAGGGAGAAAGATCACAAGTAGACAGAGAGGGAGGCAGAGAGAGAGGAGGAAGCAGGCTCCCCGCGGTGCAAAAAGCCCAATGCAGGGCTCAATCCCAGAACCCTAGGATCATGATTGAGCCAAAGGCAGAGGCTTTAACCCACTGAGCCACCCAGGCGCCCCACAAATGATAGCATTCTATACAGAGTATGTTCAACAGTGCTTTTGTTCACTTTAATACTCATTCATTCATCAGTAAACAGATACTGGAAGCCTACTATATGCCAAGATAACTCTATAAGCTATTTCATGTACAGTTCTAAACAGTTATACAGTTTTCTAATTTGTGGATAAACCATAATTTATTTAACTCAACTACTGTTGAGGGACATTTAGTGTTTCCAAAAATGTACTATTTCAAATAATGCTATAATGAATATCCTGGAATATATTAGGAATTAATACAAAATTAGCTCTCTGTCAGCTATATAAATTGTATTTTTTGATATAGTTATGATAGGTAGTTTTTTTCTGCCCTATTCAAATAATTTTATTTTCATATAGTTGAAATTTACTGATATTTCTTTTATGATTCTCAATTTTATGTCATGTTTGAAAATGTCTTCGCTACTTCAATATAATTTTTTGTCTCCATACTTAATTCTAGTAATTTTTATAGTAATTTTGTATTTTCATTTAAAAATAACACTTAGAAAACAAATTCTAGAGTATATAATCATAGTAAGTACTGAATAGAACTACTAATTTTAATTTTCATCTTTAGAGAAAAGTTGATATTTTAAACAAGAGGTTACATTATGATTTTTCAAACTAACCAAAGTAACAAAATAAACTCAAATCATCAACTACCTATATGTAAAGACTTGCACTTGCCTGACATCAATGTTACCCAGTCTGTCTGAGCTCAGAGTAACTAGAGTTTATAATTTAAGGGAGTATTTCTTTTAGCAGTTTATAAAACAAATTCTAATATGTATCACCAATCAGAAGAGGTTATTATAAGCAGTTTCTCTCATTTAAAGGCAAACTTACTTCTCAGCCTTACTTTTCATGGATAGACAAACATGAAACAACATAAGAAAATCCACAAGGAGAGATGTTGTCCTGCCCTTTGTAAGTATGAATTCATGAAAGTTATATATTAATAAATGACTTTTTATTAATTTTTTAAAAACCATACTGTTCTTCCTACCTTGTAAAAGCTGCTTCCCTATCATACTATTTGCTTGAAAGCAAAGACATTTTTTATTACTAATCAGTAGCTCTCTTTATCTATAAGAGAGTTAACAAGTAAATACTTTTGGTTGTCCAGTAATACCTACTCTATTTCTGAGTAGGTAGTAACCCCAACTTTTACAAACAAACAAGAACTTGAAGAAATAGGAGTAGACATTTTCCAAAATGAAGCAGAGAAAAAAAAAAATTGGTTTAAGGAATGAATTGATCCTCAGCGACTTGTGAAACAATATAAAGCAGTCTAACATACATTTACAGGGCATCCCAAAAAAAGAGATGGGAAGGCACATATATTCAAAGAAATAATAGCCAAATATTACCCAAATTCGATGCAAACTATACAGCCACATCCCCAAAAGTCAAAAGCAAGGCAAACACACACACCACCCCAAGGCACAGCAAAACCAAACTGCTGAAAATAGTAACAAAGAATCTTAAAAACAATCAGGAAAAAATTACATATTAGGTAAAGGAGTAAAAGGATGAGAACAGAAACAATACAAGCCTCAAGACAACTCAAGAAATGATTGTTTTAAAATAATCATAAACTTATAATTCATAGTGAAAACATCCTTCAAAAATTAAGGTAAAATAAATTTTCAGGGCGCCTGGGTGGTTCAATGGGTTAAGAATCTGCCTTCAGCTCAGGTCATGATCTCGGGGTCCTGGGATGGAGCCCCGCACCCAGCTCTCTGCTCAGCAGGGAGCCTGCTTCCCCCTCTCTCTCTTGCCTGCTGCTCTGACTACTTGTGATCTCTCTCCTCTCTGTCAAGTAAATAAATAAAATCTTTTAAAAAATAAATTTTCAGATAATTAAAAGTTAAGAGGATTCTGTGACAGCAGACATGTACCACAATATGTTAAGAGAAGTTTATCAGAAGAAGGAAAATGGGGCACCTGGGTGGCTCAATTGTTAAGCGTCTGCCTTCAGTGTGGGTCATGATCCCAGGGTCCTGGGATTGAGCCCCACATAAGCCCAACAATGAGACCCACATCAGGCTCCCTGCTTAGCAGGGAAGCTGCATGTCCCTTTCCTTCTGCCTGCCACTCCCCTTGATTATGCTCTCCCTTCTCTCTCTCTCTGTCTCTGTGTGTAAAATAAGTAAATAAAATCTTTAAATAAAAAAAGGAAAATAATAACAGATGAAATCTTTAACTATACAAAAGAAGAGTGTCAGAAAAGATAACGAAATAATAGAACTTTCTCCTAATAACTGTCAGATTAAAAGATGCTGACTGAAGAAAAAATATGTGTGAACTTCATAGTATATATAGAGAGGAATTAAATGTATGATAATAGCATAAAGGATGGAAGGAGGAAAATATAAGACCGTTTAAGATTAAAGTAGACATAAAGTAGTAAAATGAGAGTAGCTTGAAATAAGTTAAGAGATGCATATTGTAAACCCTGGAGCAACACTAAAACAATAAACCACAGAGGAAAAGGTAATATGTCAATAGGAAAGAAAAAATAAAAGACTAAAATAAAACAAGGGAACAAAAACTCCTGAAAGCAAACCCAAGCCAATTACTTAGCCTGGCCCCTGATAATGGCGGGGCAATCCCACTTCTGGCAAAGACACTTGAGAATCACTACAATAGGCCCCTCCCCAAGAAGATCAACAAGAAACCCAGCCAAGACCAACTTCATTCACCAAGGAGAACAGCGGAATTCTAGAGGAGGAGAAAGCAAATCTTATCTGGACAAAATGTCACCACGAAAAAAGAACAAGAGGCAGTACTGAAGGCTGGGGACCTAATCAATATGGACATTGGTAATATGACAGATTTAGAGTTCAGAATGACGATTCTCAAGGCTCTAGGCCGGACTCGAAAAAAGTATGGAAGATATTAGAGAAACCCTTTCTGGAGAAATAAAAAAACTAAAATCTAACCAAGTTGAAATCAAAAAAGTTATTAACGAGGTGCAATAAAAAATGGAAGCTCTTACTGCTAGGATAAATGAGGCAGAAGAAAGAATTAGTGACAGAGAAGACCAAATGACAGAAAATAAAGAAGCTGAGCAAAAGAGAGACAAAAAAATACTGGACCACAAGGAGAGAATTCGAGAGATAAGTGACACCATAAGACGACACAACATTAGAATAATTGGGATTCCAGAAGAAGAGAGAGGGGAGTAGAAGGTATATTGGAGAGAAATTATTGTAGAGAATTTCCCTAATATGGCAAAGGGAACAAACATCAAAATCCAGGAGATGCAAAGAACACTCCTCAAAATCAATAAAAATAGGTCCACACCCCATCACCTGATAGTAAAATTTACAAGTCTTAGCGACAAAGAAAAAATCCTGAAAGCAGCCTGGGAAAAGAAGTCTGTAACATACAAGGGTAAAAACATTAGATTGGCAGCGGACCTAACCACAGAGACCTGGCAGGCCAGACAGAACTGGCATGATATATTCAGAGCACTAAATGAGAAAAACATGCAGCCAAGAATACTATATCCAGCTAGGTTATCATTGAAAATAGAAGGAGAGATAAAAAGCTTCCAGGACAAACAAAAACTGAAAGAATTTGCAAACACCAAACCAACTCTACAGGAAATATTGAAAGGCGTCCTCTAAGCAATGAGAGACACTAAAAATAGTAGATCAGAAAGAAACAGAGATAATATACAGTAACAGTCACCTTACAGGCAATACAATGGCACTAAATTCATATCTCTCAATAGTTACCCTGAATGTTAATGGGCTAAATATCCCAATCAAAAGACACAGGGTATCAGAATGGATAAAAAACCAAAACCCAGGGCGCCTGGGTGGCTCAGTGGGTTAAAGCCTCTGCCTTCGGCTCAGGTAATGATCTCAGGGCCCTGGAATCAAGCCCCACATCGGGCTCTCTGCTCAGTGAGGAGCTTGCTTCCTCCTCTCTCTCAGCCTGCCTCTCTGCCTACTTGTGATCTGTCTGTCAAATAAATAAATAAAATCTTAAAAAAAAAACAAAACACCAAAACCCATCAATATGCTGCCTACAAGAAACTCATTTTAGACCTGAAGACACCTCCAGATTTAAAGTGAGAGGGTAGAAAACAATGTACCATGGTAATGGACATCAGAAGAAAGCTGGGGTGGCAATCCTTATACCAGATCAATTAGATTTTAAGCTAAAGACTATAATAAGAGATGAGGAAGGACACGATAAAATACTCAAAGGGTCTGTCCAACAAGAAGACCTAACAATTTTAAATATCTATGCCCCTAATATGGGAGCAGCCAACTACATAAACCAATTAATAACAAAATCAAAGAAATACATTGACAATAATACAATAATAGTAGGGGACTTTAACACTCCCCTCACTGAAATGGACAGATCATCTAAGCAAAAGGTCGAAAAGTTAATAAAGGCCTTAAATGACACACTGGACCAGATGGACATCACAGATATATTCAGAACATTCCATCCCAAAATAACAGAATACACATTCTTCTCTAGTGCACATGGAACATTCTCCAGAATAGACCACATCCTGGGTCATAAATCAGGTCTCAACTGGTATCAAAAGATTGGGATCATTCCCTGCATATTTTCAGACCACAATGCTCTGAACTAGAACTCAATCACAAGAGGAAATTTGGAAAGAACCCAAATACATAGAGACTAAACAGCATCCTTCTAAAAAAATGAATGGGCCAACCAGGAAATTAAAGAAGAATTGAAAAAATTCATGGAAACAAATGATAATAAAAACACTAAGGTTCAAAATCTGTGGGACACAACAAAGACAGTCCTGAGAGGAAAATATATAGTGGTACAAGCCTTTCTCAAGAAACAAGAAAGGTCTCAAATACACAACCTAACCCTACACCTAAAGGAGCTGGAGAAAGAACAACAAAGAAAGCCTAAATCTATCAGGAGAAGAGAAATCATAAAGATCAGAGCAGAAATCAATGAAATAGAAACTAAAAAAACAATAGAACAAATCAACAAAACTAGGAGCTGGTTCTTTGAAAGAATTAATAAGATTGATAAACCCCTGACCAGACTTATCAAAAAGAAAAGAGAAAGGACCCAAATAAATAAAATCATGAATGAAAGAGGAGAGATCACAACCAACACCAAAGAAATACAAACAATTATAAGAACATACTATGAGCAACTCTATGCTGACAAATTCGACAATCTGGAAGAAATGGATACATTTCTAGAGACATATAAATTACCACAACTGAACCAGGAAGAAATAGAAAACCTAAACAGACCCATAACCAGTAAGGAGATTGAAACAGTCATCAAAAATCTCCTAACAAACAAAAGTCAGGGCCAGACAGCTTCCCAGGGGAATTCTACCAAACATTTAAAGAAGAATTAATTCCTATTCTCCTGAAACTCTTCCAAAAAATAGAAATGGAAGGAAAACTTCCAAACTCATTTTATGAGGCCAGCATCACCTTGATCCCAAAACCAAATAAGGATACCATCAAAAAAGAGAATTACAGACCAATATCCTTGATGAACACAGATGCGAAAATTCTAACCAAAATACTGGCCAATAGGATCCAACAGTACATTAAAAGGATTATTCACCACGACCAAGTGGGATTTATTCCAGGGCTGCAAGGTTGGTTCAACATCCGCAAATCAATCAATGTGATAACAATACATTAATAAAAGAGAGAACAGGAACCATATGATACTCTCAATAGATGCTGAAAAAGCATTTGACAAAGTGCAGCATCCCTTCCTGATTAAAACTCTTCAAAGTGTAGGGATAGAGGGCACATACCTCAATATTATCAAATCCATCTACGAAAAACCCACTGCAAATATCATTCTCAATGGAGAAAAACTGAAAGCTTTTCTGCTAAGGTCAGGAACACAGCAGGGATGTCTGTTATCACCACTGCTATTCAACATAGTACTAGAAGTCCTAGCCTCAGCAATCAGACAACAAAAAGAAATTGAAGGCATCCAAATTGGCAAAGAAGAAGTCAAACTATCACTCTTTGCAGATGATATGATACTATATGTGGAAAACCCAAAAGGCTCCACTCCAAAACTGCTAGAACTCATATAGGAATTCAGTAAAGTGTCAGGATATGAAGTCAATGCACAGAAATCAGTTGCATTTCTTTAAACTAACAACAAGACAGAAGAAAGAGAAATTAAGGAGTCAGTCCCATTTACAATTGCACCCAAAACCATAAGATACCCTAGGAATAAACCTAACCAAAGAGGCAAAGAATCTATACTCAGAAAACTATGAAGTACTCATGAAAGAAACTGAGGAAGACACAAAGAAATGGAAAAATCTTCCATGCTCCTGGATTGGAAGAATAAATATTGAGAAAATGTCTATTCTATATAAAGCAATCTACACATTTAATGCAATCCCTATCAAAATCCCATTCATTTTTTTCAAAGAAATAGAACAAATAATCCTAAAATTTATATGGAACCAGAAAAGACCTTGAATAGCCAAAGGAATATTGAAAAAGAAAGCCAAAGTTGGTGGCATCACAATTCCAGACTTCAAGCTCTATTACAAAGCTGTCATCATCAAGACAGTATGGCACTGGCAAAAAAACAGACACATTGATCAATGGAACAGAATAGAGAGCCCAGAAATAGATTCTCAACTCTGTGGTCAACTAATCTTCGACAAAGCAGGAAGGAATGTCCAATAGAAAAAAGACAGCCTCTTCAACAAATGGTGCTGGGAAACTTGGACAGCCACATGCAGAAAAATGAAATTGGACTATTTCCTTACATCACACACAAAAATAGACTCAAAATGGATGAAGGACCTCAATGTGAGAAAGGAATCCATCAAAATCCTTGAGGAGAACACAGGCAGCAACCTCTTTGATCTCAACCACAGCAACTTCTTCCTAGGAACATCGCCAACGACAACAGAAGCAAAGGCAAAAATGAACTATTGGGATTTCATCAAGATCAAAAGCTTTTGCACAGCAAAGGAAACAGTTGAAAAAACCAAAAGGCAACTGGCAGAATGGGAGAAGATATTTGCAAACGACATATCAGATAAAGGGCTAGTATCCAAAATCTATAAAGAGCTTAGTAAACTCAACACCCAAAGAACAAATAATCCAATCAAGAAATGGGCAGAGGATATGAACAGACATTTCTGCAAAGAAGACATCCAGATGGCCAACAGACACATGAAAAAATGCTCCACATCATTCGGCATCAAGGAAATACAAATCAAAACCACAATGAGATACCACCTCACACCAGTCAGAATGGCTAAAATTATCAATCAAGAAATGACAGATGCAGGCAAGGATGCGGAGAGAGGGGAGCCCTCCTACACTGTTGGTGGGAATGCAAGCTCATGCAACCTCTCTGGAAAACAGCATGGAGGTTCCTCAAAAAACTGAAAATAGAGCTACCCTATGATTGCACTACTGTGTATATATCCTAAAGATACAAACATGGTGCTCCAAAGGGGCACATGCACTAGAATGTTTATAGCAGCAATGTCCACAATAGCCAAACTATGAAAGAACCTAGATGTCCATCAACAGATGAATGGATAAAGATGAGGTATATATATATACAATGGAATACTATGTAGCCATCAAAAGAAATGAAATCTTGCCTTTTGTGACGACACGGATGGAACTAGAGCGTATTATGCTTAGCAAAATAAGTCAATCAGAGAAAGACAACTATCATATGATCTCCCTGATATGAGGAAGTGGAGATACAATGTAGGGGGTTTGGGGAGTAGGAAAAGAAAAAATGAAGGAAGATGGGATCAGGAGGGAGACAAACCATAAAAGCCTCAATCTCAAAAAACAGACTGAGGGTTGCTGGGGGGAGAGGGGACAGGAGAGGGTGGTGAGGATATGGACATTGGGGAGGGTATATGCTATGATTTGTGCTGTAGAATGTGTAAACCTGGCAATTCACAGACCTGTACCCCTGGGGATAAAAATACATTATATGTTTATTTAAAAAATTAAAAATTAAAAAAATAAATTAAATAAAACAAAATAACTCAATCTAAAAGAATTCAGGAAAAATATTTTCTAAAGTATGGAATATATGGGACAAACAGAAGTAGGAAGAAAACAAGTACAATTTATCCAACCATATTAATAATTACATTAATAATTACATTAAATGTAAATGGTTTAAAAGAGAAGACCACATACAGGTTGCCTATAAGAAAATCAATTAAAAAAATAAAGGCATATATAGGTTACAGGTAAATAATGGAAAATAATATTCAATGGAAACATGATTTAAAAAAAAGCAGGACTGTTGACTCAGTATAAGACTAAAGCAGATGTTAAGACAGAGTATTACAAGAGTTTATAAAGAAGGATATTATTCATTCCCCAAATTTCCTTCAAGAAACATATTGACCACTTACCCAGCAGCAGTAAATGTTCTTTCACCAAATTAAAAACAAAACAAAACAAAAAACAACTAAAAAGAAGGACATTATTCTGTAATAATAAAGCAGTTAGTTCCTCAAGAGGTCATGATATATTGCAAATAGATGTAGTAACAGATCTTCAAAATACATGAACAGAACTCAAAGGAGATATGGACAATTCTGTCATCGTAGTTAGAGATTTTAATATTTTTCTCTCAGTGAGAGAACAGATTAAAAACCAATAAATATATAGACACATTCAACCACACTGATGTAATTAACATTTGTAAATTTTCTGACAATAGCATTAAAAGTTGGGAGTCAAAATGAAAATTTTATCTGGGAAATCCCAAATAATTGCCACCAAAGCAACACATTTAAAAACACATGGATCAAAGAAAAAAATCACTAATGAAATTAGAAAACAACATGAACTGAATGACTGAATGTTCTTATAAGTAACATATATTTGTGAAACATAGTGAAAGCAGTGTTTAGAGAAAATGTATAATGTATAGCTACTTCTACCAGGAGAGACTTTCTAACTTAATAAGGCAAAAAAAAAAAAAAAAAAAAAAAAGAAGAAGCAATAATTTGCTTCAAGGAAGAAGAAGTAACAAAATCTTAAAAAGGTCAATAAATGGGAAAAAACTAAAACAAAGCCAGTTTTTCTGAAAGATCAATAAAATTAATAAACTTCAGGGTGTCTGGGTGGCTCAGTGGGTTAAGGAGCTGCCTTCAGCTCAGATCATGATCCCCGATTCCTGGGATAGAGCCCCGCATCCAGGGCCCCTGCTCAGCGGGGTGTCTGCTTCTCGCTTACCCTCTGCTGGTCCTCCTGGTGCTCTCTTACTTGCTCTCTCACTCTCTCAAAGAAATAAATAAAATCTTTAAAAATTTTTTAAATTGATAAACCTCTAGTTAGATACATTATGAAAAAATGCAAATTACCATGTTAGAAATGAAAGCAGGCTCATCAGTATAGATCATTACAGACATGATGACAAGAGGTGTTGAAACAATTAGACATCCATATTTTTAAAAAGTAATCTTGTTTTAGATTTCACACTACATACAGTTAACTTAGAACAGAGTTTTAGTTACTTGTCTAGAAACAAAGATTTCTTAGGTAAGACACTAAAGTCATGAATCATCAAAGACAAATATTGACAAATGGAACTTCACGAAAATTTAAAACTCTGTTCTCTATTAAGAAAATTAGGACAATCCTCAGAGTGAGAGAAAATATCTGCATGATGCGTATCTGTATTAATTATTGCTGCATAAACACAAAATTTCAGGGCTTAAAATAATGTTTATTACTGTGGTTTCTGAATCTGGGCACCCCTTCCTGGGTCCTCTGCTTAGGGTCTCTGACAGGCTGGAATCAAGGAATGTGCCAGGACTGCAGTCATTTCGGACTGAGGCAGGAGCTTCTGAAATAGGTTCCGATAATCCCTGCCTCCCAGTACTCATGCCCACATGTGCTCCCCTCTCCTTGAGTGTAGGTTGGACCTGAGAACTTGCTACTAATGAACAGAAATTACTGATGTAACGTTACTTCCAAGATTGAGTTATAAAAGGCCATCTATTAGTTTCCTGAGGTGCCATAACTACAAACTACAAAGTACCACAAACTACAGCCTTAAAATGACAGAACTCTAGAGACCAGAAGTTAAAGTTCTGAGAGGATACTTCTTTCCTTCTCCTTAGCTTCTAGTGATGCTGGCAATACTTGCCATCTGCTGGCTTGGAGATGCATCACTTTAATTTCTGCCTTCGTTGTCACACGGTGTTCTCCTTGTGCGTATCTGTCCAAATGTCCCTCTTCTTCTAAGAACACCAGTCACATTGGATGTAGGGCCCATCCTAATTCAGTATGACCTCATCTTAATTATATCAGCAAAGATCCTAATTCCAAACAAACTCATAATCATAGGTTCTGAGTAGATATGGGTTTCTGGAGAACACTGTTAACCCAGTATGAACTGTGACTTCCATCTTCTCCACACTCTCTCTTCCCTCACTTTTGCTTCCTTGAAGGGAGCTACTATATTGTGAGCTACACTATGGAGAGGCCTCTACTACAAGAAACCAAGGGAGGATTTGGCCAACATCCAGCAAGGAACTGAGTCTCTCTCTGTGGAGAGGTCTAGATTGCAAGGAACCAAGGGAAAACGACTCTGGTCAACATCTAGCAAGGAATTGAGGCTCTCAATCCAACGATGACAAGTCAGCCCCTCAACAAACGGAACACTGCCAAAACACACTTGGTGGGTTTGAAACTGGAGCCATTCCCAGTTAAGCCCTTTAGATGACCACAGTTTCAGCTGACATCTTAACTGTAGCCTGTGAGAAACCCAGAGCCAGAAGACCCAGCTAAGCTGTTCTCAGATTCCTGAATCACAGAAACTGTGAGATAATGCCTCAAGCTTCTAGGTTTTGGGATAATCTGTTACAGAGCAAAACGTAACTAGTACAATACCTGTATCCAGAATATAAAGAACTTCCATAACTCGATATAAAAAAATGACCCAATTAAGACAAAAAAGTTGAAAAGATACTGGATCAAAGAAATGATATGAATGGCGAGTGAGTGAAAAGTGGCTCAACATGATTAGTTATCAGGGAAATGCAAATTAAAACTACATTAGATATCACTACAAACCATTTAGAATAGCCAAAGAGAAACAATAATAAACAGATCAAAAGATCAAAAGGTACAAACTTCTATATAAAATGAGTTAAGTCCTGAGGATGAAAGTACACCATATGACTACAGTTAATAATCCTGTATTGTGTATTTGAAAGCTGCTAAGAGAGCAGACCTTAAAATTTCCCATCACACACATGCGTGTAGACACACACACACACACAAATTTGTACCTATGTGGTAATGGATGTTAATTACACTTAATGTGCTCATCATTTTGGAATTTACACATATACCAAGCCATTACGTTGTACACCTAAACTGATACAATGTTATATGTCAATTATATCTCAGTAAAAAACAGGTAATACCAAATGCTGTACATGTATAAGATCTATAATTCTTACTTAATATTGGTGTGAATGCAAAATGGTATATCCTTTTGGAAAATGTTGACAGTTTCTTAGAAATTTAAACATATACTTACTGTATAATCCAACAATCCCTCTCCTCAGTATTTTTACCCAAGAAAAACAAAAAATTATGTCACAAAAAGCCCTGTCCACAAGTGTTTATAATGGCTTTATTCAAAATTGCCCCAAACCAGAAACAACCAAAACTTTCATCAATGTGTGACTGGATAAACAAATTATAATAAATCCCTACAGATCCCTAAAACAAAACTAACTACTGATATAAACACAAATATAGATGAATTTCAAAACATTTCTTAGTATGGTGTATTATATTGATTGATTTTCAATATTAGAATAACCTTGCAGTCCACCTGGTTAGTGAATATTGTCCTTTTTATATTTGCTGGATTTTAATTGCATGTTTTCTGTCAGATTTATCAAAGTGTAATTTTCATATGGACTAGTTCATTTATTTTAGACATTGAGTTCTATGTGCACAAACACTGAACATACGGCTATTTTAAGCCCAGTAATCATTAACTGAAAAGACTAACTATATAAAATATACACAAACATATATGATAAAGATTAACCTAGAATTAAAATTAAAGTGTTGGTGCTTTAGAGTCGTGGAATTCTACCTCCCGACACACACAACACACAGCATTGGAAACACACACAAAAAATACTGAAAAAGGTAAGAAAATTAAAAATTAATTAAAATGAAAATGAAGATACTTAAAAGACAAGGATTTACGAAATCTATTTTGGTTTTCTTTGGAGGGGAAGGGCAAAGAGAGAGGGAGAGACAGAATCTAATGCAGGACCCATGCCCAGGGCAGAGCTGGATGGGGAGCTCAATCTCACAACCCTGAGATCATGACCTGAGCCAAAATCTAGATTCAGATGCTTAACTGACTGAGCTACCCAAGTACTCCGACAAAATCTATTTTAGGAAAGTATTTCACCCAAAATAGTCAAAATAAGTAATTTTAATGTTTAAAAGAGAAGCTTTACTGGTTGTAAACTTCACTTATATGGAATGTCTCATTACTGAATTACACCAACTAATCTTTGTTACTGAATTCTTTACTTACCAGTCTTCTGGTTTGACAGCAGAAGGATCAGGGATTTTAGCTCTTTCATCCCATTCATCAGGCTTTTTATCACTGGGATCTTCAATTTCTTTGGGAGGATTGATAGGAGGAACCACATCTTCTAGTAGGCTTCCTTGGTTTACAACTATTTGATCAATTAATACTTCAAATGTGTCATCTGGATTCATCACTAAAGACCAATTTAAATATATTACACTTATCATAATGACTGACATTTTAAAGATAATCTTCTATCTTCTAAATAAGAAAACCATCCTATATTTCATGGGTAAATTTTTTTCTCAACCAGAAATCGAGGAATTACAATGCATTAAAAATCAAAATATGCTAAGATCACTAGGTAGAATGTTTTCTAAAACCAAAGATAAAATTTTGTCTTAAGTAAAAGAAGTTAATGAAATGCTCCATTAATTCTCAAATAAAGAACATCCAATAACTCGCTCAGTTTCAGACCCTCACAACCAGTCACTTTCATTGTTTTATAATTACAGAATGCATTCCAATCTTCTTATTTTTTTAAAAGCTTTTATTTATTTATTTGACAGACAGAGATCACAAGTAGGCAGAGAGGCAGGCAGAGAGAGAGAGAGGAGGAAGCAGGCTCTCTGCGGAGCAGACAGCCCGATGCGGGGCTCGATCCCAGGACACTGGGATCATGACCTGAGCCGAAGGCAGAGGCTTTAACCCACTGAGCCACCCAGGAGCCCCTTCTTCAGTATCTCAAATAACTTTTTTGAAACTATCTCAAACTTCAAAAGTTGTAAATGTACTACAAAGAATTTTTCTCATGAACCACTTGAGAGTAAGTTACTAACCTCATGCACATCATCCCTGTGTGTTTTAATGTCTGTTTCCTACAAACGAGGACATTCTCCTATACAAACTCCAATCTAGTCACCAAAATCAGGAAATTCACACTGATACATGACTACCATTTCCTAGAAAATTTTAAAGTTCACCGGCACTTCAAATTCAGTAATTCATACATTGTAGTGTAAAATACCTTAAGGTTGATTGAAAATATACAAGCTTAAACTTAGGTCTGTTTGGAGGTGAATTCCAGCTCTCTAAAAGTTCCCAAGCCAAAAGTTTCATAATGAACTCCCTCTTCCATTGTAATGACAAAATAAAAGTTCTCGCCTCCTTCTGTGAACTTGAGGGGTCACTGGGTAAACTGTATGTCTTTGGAAAGAATGGTAGATGAAAATAGATGCCTAACATTTGCTTTCAGTAAGTTAGGGAAGTAGGAACTGTCAACAAATGTTGGGATCATCCTGACTTAGTAAGTGGGCTACCACTTTCTGAAGAAATGGTTCTGAAGCAAAAACAATCGCCAGAGGCTTCAGTCACAACAGTACCAAGTTACTTATAGCAAAATCAAAAACTACAATCTATATGCAAACTCAAATAATGCAAACACCGTTTTCTCCCTTCTCTTTCTCTCTCTCTCTCTTTTTAATTTGACAGACAGAGATCACAAGTAGTCAGAGAGGCAGGCAGAGAGGAGGAGGAAGCAGGCTCCCCATGGAGCAGAGAGCCCCATGCGGGGGTTCAATCCCAGAACCCTGGGATCATGACCTGAGCTGAAGGTGGAGGCTTAACCTACTGAGCCACCCAGGCGCCCCATCCCTTCTCTTTTCCTCCAATATTTCTTCCTCTATTACAGCTGAGATTATAAAACTGTATTACTATGCAAAGGAAAAAGTCAAGATTTAGGCAGAGCCAAGAGTAAGATCTTAAATGTAAAAAAGTACTAGATTCTTCCCAATTCAAAAAAGGTATTTCTCAATAAAAATCTTGAAAACAATGTGCTGAATAAATTTTGCAACTGAAATTTTTAGAAATTACAATTAAAACAAAAAAGCATGTGACAAATACTCATATGTGGAAAAAATCTTTGTCTAAAATATACTAAATATTTAAAATGAATTTACAGTAACAGGCCTTGGATTATAAAGCGTTTTAAGGTACTCTATATGGTTCTTAGAACAACTACAAAATGATGTAAAAATAAAACAGTAGTGCAGAAAAGTGTTTAAAAAGTCACTCAATAATCCTGGTATGACAAAGTTTTGTGTGTAGTAGTAAGAACACAAACGTTTACGAGTCATACTTGAAATTCAATTCTAGTTACTTTTATTTCCTAGAGCAAGTTGCTTAACCTAAGTTAAGGTAAAATAAAGAGAAACTGCTCACCTCACATGATGGTTCTAAACAAACTATCAAGCACAGAGTACAGTAGTCCCTGGCGACTAATGAAAATTAGTTCTTTTTTTCTAGTCTTTCTATTTACATAATTTGTCTAATGGCCCCCATGATGATGCCCCTCCAATCTGAATCTCATTTTCTTTTGATCTTTTTAAAAAAGATTTTATTTATTTATCTGAGAGAGAGACAGTGAGAGAGAGCATGAGCAAGGAGAAGGTCAGAGGGAGAAGCACACTCCCTGCGGAGCTGCGAGGCCAATGCAGAACTCGATCCTGGTACTCCGGGATCATCACCTGAGTTGACGAAGGCTGTCGCTCAACCAACTGAGCCACCCAGGCACCCTTCTTTTGACATTTTAATATTATAAACATTTCCCCCTATGGCTAAACACTTCCACAGTTGCCATTTTTGTATTGTATACAACATTCTTACTGTAACAATCAGGTTGCTTTAAATTTAGTGTATTTTTACACATAGCTCTTTTTCTTCTGGATTATTTTCTTTGGATAATCCTTGAAAATGGCATTGTGGTTTCAAAACACATAAACTTATGGTCTTTGGTAATATTACACCAAGTGGCTTTTCACCAAGTTTGTACAAAGTCTAATGAAATTCATTTGCCCTGTTCTAGTTGTAATTTCTCATTATCTCTACAGATTATGTTCCCCCAAAACATCCAGATCTCTTTTCCAATTTCAAAAACAGCTCTTTATTATCATCAATGCTCACATTAAAAATAAAACTGGTCACTGCCCTGGCAGACAACATGAATGTTTCTGCAGCCATAGTCTTTGGAAAGGAAACTGAAATACCTTAGTACTCGAGAGAATTGTCCTGTCAAGTTCTGACACACTGTGAATTTAAATAATCACGGACACATCAAAGCTCCATAACCACACATATTTGGGAAGGGGAGAAACAATCCCTTGTAATGTTCCTCCCACTCAATGTCTACGGAAACGCCCATGTTCTAAAGTAAAGCTAAATATGTTAATACAATGGTTGCTCAAGACCTCATCTTTCAAAGTGTAAGTATGTGCCACAACCACCATGAGGTCGGGTCCAACAATAATCACAACTGCCTGTAAAGTCCAAGCTTCTGAGCTTGCCATCAAGGACTCCTTCCTCTTTAATCTTATTTCCCAGTCTCCTGTTATACAGCACCACTAATGTCAGAGCACCTAAAATATCCTCCTCTTCTCCTATTTTCCATGTTTTATCTACACTTCGAGACTAGTTAATATACAATCTCCTTTACTGAGTTTTCTCTGAGTCTCCAAACTGGGAGGAATGTTGCCTTTGAACTCTTATTCATCTGCACCTCACATATAGCATTTACTTTCTACCTGCACTACATGCATGAAAATTAGCCTGAAAAGGTAAGCTCCTTACGGTGGGGAGGTAGGATCCATGTTTGTTTCTCCCAAAGCACCTGCCATGAAAATATCAGTAGTCAGTAAATATTTCTGAATTAATGAATCAATTAAAAGGATATACCAAGGGTATAAAGATGAGTCTTCCTGTCTGTAAAGAACTTTTTAAGGTCTACATCTGGAGGTTTGGCATGTTTCTCTTCAAAAACTCCAGTTTTAGGATGTTTATGTCTGAAGATAAAATGAAGTTTATAATCTTCTCCACATTTATCTGGTCCAAACATAATGGTATAGGATGTTTTATCATAAAAGTTTTCCTTCAAAGAGAGATGTGTTGGGATTAGTCCAGAATCAGAGTATTTAATGAATTTTTCTATTCTATCCAGTTGGGTAGAGGTTATAAGAATGTATTAAATGCTAAATCACCAAAGAATTATTTGACATACTTGACAATAAAGGATGCAGAAAAAAGACAATTTTTCTCTCAAAAAGATTTTTTAAAAATGCATATGCTACTTCCCTCCTGGAGATGTAGGAGAGAAACTGAAACCACTTTATCAACATCATAATAAACTTTGATTACTTTATATAAATCTGTACTATTAATATTTTGTTAAGAAACTTAAGCACAGAGAAAAGCATACTCACAACTTTAAGACTACAATGATTAGTCAGTACTATTATTCAAGAGAACACCAGAAAATGACCTTCCTGAGCACAGAGCAAAGAGAGATTCAGACACAAACACAGACATAGAGACATGCTCCCTGTTTTTCCACTAGTAATTTGTCTTTATTTGGCATGGCCTATTAGCTAAAAGCATGGGATCTGTTGTCAGATCCCGGGGTTCAAATCCTACCACTGCCCTACCACTGTGGCCCTGAGTAAATTACTTAGCCTTGGTATAGTCCTGTTTTGCTACTTTTCAAATATGGAAATAATAATAGTACCTACTTTACAAGGTTTCTCTGAGGATTAGCTAAATTAATCAGATTACATGCTTAGCATTTAAATTTATTATGTCATTATACCTTTGAGTGATGGTCACCTTACAATACCCAAAACAAGAGCTCTAACATACACTACCAATGAGCTCCCCTTTAACTAATTCTAAGAATAACAACAGGAATCCTTTAATCCACGTCTCACAGCCAATGCACAGCCATGCAGTCTGACAAATATGTCACTGAGGTCTCATTTATCTTCTGTTATGTGCAGAAGCCCTGACACAGCCCAGGCAGGAGAGTGCTACAAGTGTTTCCAACCTGATACACTTACTTCTTTCTCAAAACATTTTTAACCACGTTATTTCTGGCGGACTCCCAATTCCTGAACTGGCCCACCTTTTTTATTTGGTTCTTTGGCGATTTTGTTTCACTGCTTTGCTCTGTTATTTTACTTCTCTGAACAAAGTTATGATTGTTGATTTGTAAAGAAAATAACTCTAAGCTGATCTTTCAATGACATTTATAAGCACCATGTTATTTTTCATGTATAGACATGGCAAACTTTATTATGTTGCTAAAGATTATAAAACTGATGCCATCAAGTAACACAGCTGTGTATGAAATTTGAAGGCACACTCTGAAAGCTATACACACTCAGGCTGGTTAAAGATTGTTAAGGTTCTTTTTGATTTCAGTTGAAAATAAAAATTTCAGTTTTCTCATTTACTCCTTTAAAATATTAACTTTAATAAGGTTTTCTTAAACATTAAAATATCATACCAGATTCAAATCATCAGTGTCTGCTAGGAGTTTAATGTATGCACCTCCACAATCAATACCATCTTGAAAATTTACTTCATATCTAAATGAAGGGAAAAAGAATCATACTGCTGATAAATTAAAAAATTACTAATTACTCTTTAAAATTGAATGTATTACTCTCAGTTCATTTAAACACAAATGTTTCACATCACCAAAAGCTCTTATAAAGCATATCCACAACATACAGGAAATAAGCAGAAATGCTTTGTCTAGGCACATCCTTAAAACATGCAAAGTAGAATGATTATAATCAACTATAGAAAAGCCAACCAACTTGTTGAAATAAGTTTTCCCATCAAAACTTGCTGAATTAAGGGTAAGATACTTTAAAACTATAATAGGAAACTTCAAATTCAGATAAAGCATACACTACACATATTTCTTTATAAACTAAAAAATGAAGATTATGAGGACCATAGCTACAGCAACAGATTTCTAAGAAATTGCTGATAGATATATCAAGTTCATTAATTTGTACTGTAATTCAACTATACCTAAACCATATTAAAATAACTGGTACATTTAATTAAATACCTCCAGCAAAGAGATTTTATAATCTCAGTCAATAACGTGAAGTATCTCAGACCTTAACAGCCAGGAAATATAGAAAAACAACTGAAGGCATGAACAGATATGAGAGCTTTTTCATAGATTTGCAACACTGTGTAATTTTCAGCAGAAGATTTTCTTGTTGTTTTGTTTTTATAAAGGAAATTGTCTTGTTTAGGCAATAGATACAGACACATCGAGCAGTATTTAGGAATAATTCTTGGTAAATTATTGATTACATATGAAATAATCAATGAAATAGCCCTTAGAGTGAAAAACAGTAAAAATCAAAATGGCTGTGATTCAGTTTCATGAATTAAAAGAAATGAAAACTAGAGAAGTAACAGGAATCAGTGATCATCTTAAGAAAGGACTGCAGTTTAAAATTTTTCTAAAAAAAAAAAAAAAAAACTTCAGTGATAACAAAGGTAAAAACAACAAAAAAATAGCATACAAAACTCTGAAAGTTTGAACCCAATTAGTGTATATATTTTACACTGAAGAGAACAAAGGAAATACAGTAAAATTTTAAGTGATTGTCTGAGTTGCCAAATTATGATGATCTCTCCTCCTAGTTTCTACTCTGCTTGGTTTCTCAAGAAGCGTACAATGGGGTTTACCAGCATGTGCTTTGGAGCCAGAGAGACCTGAGATTTATTCTTGATTCTGCCACTTATTCTAGTGACACTGAAGGTAAAGTCAAATTATTCAAGCTCCAGGACCTCAAAGGATCATGATGCTTAAATAATACCATGCACAGCAACGGACAGATGTCCAAAATGTTAGCTTCTGTTATGATCAAAAGAAAGGGTTTGGTGTTTGGTTTTTTTTTTCATTTTTAAAATAAAGAACAGTTTGTATTCCTCAAAGCCTTGTCACTATTTTTATTTTAAGCACTAGCCAACAAAGAAAAGTTTTTTCATTTATAGACTATAATGTAAAAGAAATGGTACACAATATGAATTAAAGGTAAATATTAATTATTTCAGGTAAAATAAAATAAAAAGATAGTTTTATTTTAGGTGATCAATGGACAAAGGGTTCTGTGAAAAGTAAGATCTGAAAAAAAATGATGTAAATTGTCCCTATAAATATGAACATAGCTTTGTGGTTATAATATGCCTAGACCTAATCATTATGTCTATTTCTCCCATTGCAAATGTGCAGAGTTTTCAAATCATTAACTTGTGCCTAACGTAAACAACTCATAGTGGATTAGAGATAACTGAATGTGTGTCTCATAACCCAACTGCTGCTCTTCCTTAGTCACAGGTAAGAGGAGGACATGGAAGATACTTGGCAACCCTAATTCCTGAGAGTATCATTTCCCACACTCTCCTATGAAGCAGTGATAATTGTTGGGTGGGGGAAATTCTGTGGTGAAATATATCTGGAAGACACAGTACTGAAGTCAGACATGGGTTTTTGCACGTAGAACTTCTTTCTCCGAGTCTAAATGGGCAAGCAAATATGCTTCCTTATGTCTACAGTAAGGACATGCTTCATTTCTAAAACTTGTATGACCACAAAATGCATATTAACACAATCACCATTTGGGAAAAGCAACTTGAGAGTAAATTTATATTGTGAATCCATTGTATTTATAGTACTTAATATAAAATTTATTTATCCCATTTCATTGTTGCAATATTAAGAGAAGACATCTACTCTCCTTTAAGTTGTTTTAAGCATATCAAAGCATATCAAAGACTGCTATTCAATTCTTCTTGGCTTTCCTTTTCTTTTTTTCAGGACGGAATTTCCAATTACTTAATAATTGTTAAAGACTTATATCCAATCTTTGCTTCTATCTTTTGCTTACTTGCCTAGTAGTGATTTATACCTTCTAAACCACTACATTTTATTCATTTTACTCTGAAAATCACTTTCTATTTTTTTTTTTTTTTTGCTCTATCATTTAAGCCACAATGGGTCAAAGTAGAAAGTGATATTATATCCAACTAAGTTTCAAAGAAAAATAGGATTACTTTCAAACTTTGAAGAAAAAAGAAAAGCCAAATCCTGAATCACAACAAATACTATCAAACTCAAATATTAGTGCCAATAAATACTTGTAAAAATATTTTTAATTTGTTAATAGTCATATATTCCCTGACATTATTTAAAATTTTAAATTTATTGATATGACAGTGCAACTAAGCCAAAGCAACACAAGTGAAAAATGAAGACAAATACACCAAATGCCATATTTTTAAAAATTTCTAACACACAAAATGACACTGTAGTTATCCTATGTAGGAACATGTTTAACATGATAACAAAAAACACTGAAGTGGTTCTAGGGTGATATACTTTACAGTTAATATTTATGTTGTCATTAATTTTAGACAGCCAAATCTTCTAACAGAAGGGAGAAAATGATATTTATGCATTTCCTTTTCTTTGTTTTTAAGTTGAATTTTATCAGGCTTTTTAATTGTACTTGTACACATCTATTTTGCTTTATATCAATTTTATGTAGGTGAATGTTGAAAAATTTCTACCTGATTTTATGATGGTATACATGTAAGCAATATTATACTAAAACTAGTTTATGGCACTTGTGTGGGAGGGGAGAGAAGGATTGTCTGTGTAAACATGTGCCTCTGAAACTAATAATACACTATATGTTAATTAAATTGAATTTAAATTTTAAGAAATTAAAAAATAAAAGGTGGAAAGACACTGATCTATATATGCATACCCTTTTTAAAATACGTTTGTTTCCTTTAAATCTTATAACTGGCTTAACAGCGACGTTTATGGTTCCATTCTGAATACACTGATGTTAATATCCTTAGAGCAAGGAATTTTAAGAAAGGAGTTAAAATAAAAATGGTGATTTCAGTATGTATTCTATACTCTATGGTGGCAGAATTTTTTATATTACTATATATATATAGTTTTTAAGTCAACCTGGCTTTCCCTCAAAACCTCAGAGTATCTGTGTGTATAAATGCATTATGTATTTAAGTAAGTGAAACTAAAAAGGAAATCTGATTTTTATGCCCATTTTATACCCATTATAGCTATACTCAGAAGCCAAATCATACAAAACTAACACAAATCTCAGAAAAAGTACTGAAAACCGTAGTAAAACTTACTGAACGATCAAGGGTTTATCAGCAAAAATGAAGGGTTTTGCTAATACAGCAGCTATTGCATGATGCTTTGCTCTAGATTTCAGTACCAGACCTCTGTCACCAGGCACTCGGTTCTCTTTCAATTCTTCTATTTCCCATCTTCCTAAAATATAAAGCAAAGCAATTAAACTAAAATCTAAAACACTGACTTACAGATTATTTACCAGCAGTGACCCATAAGATTTTTTCAAAAAGGCTGATTTGGGAAAAATAAAACAAATTTTTAAATCAATGCACAGAAATCAGTTGTACTTCTATACACAAGCCATGAGACAGAAGAGAGAGAAATTAAAAGAGTCGATCCCATTTACAACTCCACTCAAAACCACAGGATACCTGGGAATAAACCTAACCAAAGATACAACAGCTCTGTGCTCAGAAAACTAGAGAACACCCATGAAAGAAACTGAGGAAGACACAAAGAAATGGAAAAACATTCCATGCTCATGGGCTGGAAGAACAAATACTGTGAAAATGTCTATGCTACCTAAAGCAATCTATACATTCAAAGCAATTCCTGTCTAAATACCATCAAATTTTTCACAGAGCTGGGACAAAGAATCCTAAAATTTTTATGGAACCACAAAAGACCCAGAATAGCCAAAGGAATGTTAAAAAAGAAAACCAAAGTTGGTGGCATCACGATTCCAGGCTTCAAGCTTTATTACAAAGCTGTAATCAAGATAGTATGGTACAGGCACAAAAACAGACACACAGATCAATAGAATGGAATAGAGAACCCAGAAATGGACCCTCAACTCTACAGTCAATGAATATTGGACAAAACAAGAAAGAATATCCAATGGAATACAAGACAGTCTCTTCAACAAATGGTGTTGGGAAACTTGGACAGCCACATGCAGAAGAATGAAATTGGGCCATTTCCTTACACCACACATGAAAATAGACTCAAAATGGATGAGGCCTAAATGTGAGACAGGAATCCATTAAAATCCTAGAGGAGAACACAAGTTCTATGACCTCAGCCACAGCAACTTCTTGCTAGACACGTCTCCAAAGGCAAGGGAAACAAAGGCAAAAATGAACTTCATCAAGATAAAATCTTTGGCACGGCAAAGCAAATAGTCGACAAAACCAAAGACAACTGACAGAATGGGAGAAGATATTTGCAAATGACATATCACATAAAGGGCTAGTATCCAAAACCTATAAAGAACTTGTCAAACTCAACACCTAAAGAATAAATCATCCAATCAAGAAATGGGCAGAAGACATGAATAGACATTTCACCCAAGAAGACATCCAAATGGCCAATAGACAAGGAAAAAAAGCCCCATATCACTCGGCATCAGGGAAATACAAATCCAAATCACAATGAGATGCCACCTCACACCAGTCAGAATAGCTAAAATTAACAAGCCAGGAAGTGACAGATGTTGGTGAAGATGGGGAGAAAGGGGAACCTTTTACACTGTTGGTGGGAATGCAAGCTGGTGCAGCCACTGTGGAAAACGGTATGGAGGTTCCTTAAAAAGTTGAAAATAGCTACCCTGTGAGCCAGCAATTGCACTAGTGGGTATTTACCCTATAGATAAACAAATGCAGTGATCTGAAGGGGCATGTGCGCCCCAATGTCCACAATAGCCAAGCTATGGAAAAAGCCTAGATGTCCACCAACAGGTGAATGGATAAAGAAAATGTATATATATATACACACACACACAATGGACTTCTACTCAGCCACCAAAAAAATAACAAACTAGAGGGTATTATGTTAAGCAAAAGAAGTCTATCAGAGAAAGGCAACTTTATGAACTCACTCATGTAGAATTGAAGAAACAAGGCAGAGGATCATAGGGGAAGAGGAAAAAATGAAACAAGACAAAACTGGAGAGGGAGACAAACTGTAAGAGACTCCTAATCATCAGAAACAAACTGAGGGTTGCTGGAGGGGTTGGGGTGGAGGGATGGGATAACTGGCTGAAGGACACTGGGGAGGGTCTGTGTTGTAATAAGCACTGGGTATTATATAAGACTGATGAATCATAGACCCGTACCCATGAAACAAATAATACTATGCATTAGTTAACTGAATTTAAATTTAAGAAAAACATTGATTTGGGAAAATAAAACAAAATTTTAAAATAAGAAATAATATCTGCAACTGTATGCATGCCTGCTCTTTTTTTCTCCTATCCAAGAATGCTTTCATTTTCTCAGCTAAAATTATACTTCTCTGACTTTTCATCAATGAAATTACAAAATGTGGTTTGTTGCATGGATATATCAACACTGTATTTTTTAAATGAGATATTTTAAAATTACATGAGATAAAGAGCATCCTTAACACAAATAAACAGTTTGCATCAGTCAATTTATTTTTATTTTTCATTATTTTTTTCAAAGATTTTATTTACTTATTTGACAGAGATCACAGGTAGGCAGGGAGGCAGGCAAAGAGAGGAAGGGAAGCATGCTCCCCGCTGAGCAGAGAGCCCAGTATGGGGCTTGATCCCAGGACCCTGGGATCAGGGCCTAAGCCGAAGGCAGAGGCTTTAACCCACTGAGCCACCCAGGCACCCCCAGTCAATTTACTTTTAAATATATGGTACTCATCAGCTACTTTCCTTACTTTGTAAAAGTTACTGTGGGGATTTAGGGGCATCTGGCTGGCTGAGTTGGGAGAGCATGTGACTTTTGATCTTGGGGTCATAAGTTTGAGACCCACATTAGGTATAGAAATTACTTAAATAAAACTTAAAAATAATAAAAAATAAAATTTAAAAAGTTATCATGGGAATTTAAATTTTATTTTGAAAACTATATGCCTAACGAACATAAATTAAAGTCACCCTTCTCAGGTTAGGCCAATTAGCCCTCAGAAATATTAATAAAAGGAGACAAAAGACTGAACATTCTTTTGTGAAGCATGATGGGGCCCCAGACCCCATACACCTTATCTACATTTAATAGAACTATAATCTGTAAAGCTAGAGAACTCGGGTCATTCTGATTTTATTGAATATTTAAATAAGTATTTTACCATCATATATAGAAATCTCCGCATCTGTATCATCTTTCTTTGCTTTTGATAAGACCCACCTGTAAACAAAGATAAAAGCAAATACGTATCATTAAAACTAAAAACCATCAATTTATAGACATAATGCATATTAGAAATAAAACAAAAGATCATCCAACAGTCACTTCTCATTAAAAAATAAATGCTTAGAGGTTAAATAAAGATGTCGATATAGAATCCTGCAAGGTTAGAGTTAACTCATACTTGGAATCCACAATTTACTAGTTGTATGATCATATATAAGATATACTAAGCCTCAGTTTCCTCACCTGTAAAAAGGAGATAAAGATAGTACTTACCTACCTACTTGGGACAGTATCTGGTATATAATAATCAATAAATAGTAACTTTTTTAAACCAATATTTAGGATGGAACAGTAATTTGAATTTGTTATCTGAAATTAGATTAATAATATCTATCTTTACAGACAAAGAAATGTTATAAAATTTTACTTTCTATTCTTAATTTATTTGTATTATTTTCTTTGTGTAAATGAGTAACCCTTCAAGTTAAACATTTCTATCGATAACAAAAATGTGTTATGGTACCGGTTACACTGCCAAACAAAGTACTTTAACATTTCTTTATAGTTTTGTAGTAGAGGTAATTTTCATAGATCAATAACCAGTAACTTCAAAAATGCTAATTAAATCAAAGAAAACATTCTCTTGAATGAATACTCACCCAGCCAACCTTCCACTATCAAAAGTTTCTGTAAAATATACTTCTCCTTTAGGTTGAGGTGTCTTATATTTAATCTAGAAAATACATTTTTTAAAATCTAGGTTATTCATCTTTGCAAATATTTTAATTAAATAATCTCACTAGTTAAGAACCTGATATGTAATGCACATATAAATAAAATAAATAAAAGGTGACATGGCCTCAAAACTTTGTATCCTAGTAAGATACAAGAGAGTATCAGAGATACAATGCCAGAAAAAAAAAATACTGTATAAGTGCAGACAGAGAATATACTGATTCCTTCTATTACAGGAGGGATGGGAAAAAATTCTATTAGAGAAGGCCTCATGATAGAGCTGACATGGCCTTGAAAGGATCTTAACAGGTGACAATATTTGGGAACACAAATCATTAGAAACAGAGGAAATACCATGATCCAACGTGTATAAGATGAAAAACTTAGCGAGCATATAGACTAGTTTAAAATTAACTCTTAAATTCCACTGTTACATGATAGAGGATGAGGATACCTTTTGGAGAGATTAGGAACCCAGAGCAGAAAAAGACTCAATAGAGAAAGCACTGCAAAGCAATTATCTGCAAAGCAGTTTCAAGGGCCCTATAAGAGTTAGCGGTTGCAATGATGGTAATGATATTGGTGGTGGGAATACGGTGGTCCCTTTAATTCTCATAAGACTTCTATGAGCAAAGTACTATTATTGCACCCAAGTTACATCCACTGTCACACAGTTAGATAGTTAGGGGACATCACAGGAGCTCAGGCTGCCTGCCTCCAAGCTCATACACTTAACTGCTGTGCTATACAGAACATACCAACAAAACAATTTAAAAGATTAACTCACTGACAAATTATAAAGAGATAATTTGAACTGATGAAGAATGAATAAGTTCGCCTAAAGTAACAGATCAATTTGGGTCCTTTCTAAATCAAACTCTGTGATTCTATCTCTACGAGATTTCTTTTCTCAACCTTCAGGGCAAAGGATGCAGAAGGACCTTTTCTATTCACTGTCCCTACCCCAACCTGAGAGTACATTTCCCGTCTATTTAACAGGGTAGAAATCAATAATCAAACATAATTCCATGTAATTACTGAAGGGTCAAGATTCTAAATACCCAAGTTTTGTATCAACATGGACGGGACTGGAGGAGATTACGCTGAGTGAAATAAGTCAAGCAGAGAGAGTCAATTATCCTATGGTTTCGCTTATTTGTGGAGCATAAGGAATAGCACAGAGGACATGGGGAGATGGAAAGGAAAAAGGAGTTGGGGGAAATCGGAGGGGGAGACGAACCATGAGAGACTGTGGTCTCTGAAAAACAAACAGGGTTTTGGAGGGGAGGGGAGTGGGAGGTTGGGCGAGCCAGGTGGTGGGTAGTAAGGAGGGCACATATTGCATGGAGCACTGGGTGTGGCGCATAAACAATGAATTCTGAAACACTGAAAAGAAATTTAAAAAATAAATTAAAAATTAAAAAAAAAAAGATGCCACTTCCTCTCATTTTTTACAAACGTCACCAAAGGCAGTGAAAGTGTTATGTATCTCCCAATTTCTTTGAAGTATTAACCTTCCAATGACCCTTGTAGGAGCTGCACCTAAGTCAACCAGCAGCTCTCTGATTACTTACTTTCTGCATACCACATAAACTAGGTTGTAAAAGAAACGTCCTTGTGGAGTTTACAATCTAACAAGAGAAAGAATGTTCACAGCTAAATAACACTTTCATTTGCAAGCAGAAAACTCTCCAAGTAAGTGAGGCAGAGAAGTCTGTAACAGCTAAATGCTATGGTCCTTGGCCCTTTACGCAGCTGCTAGCACAACAGAATTGATCCATTCTTACCATCAACAAGATTTCTGAAAAATTCTCCGAGGTCCCAATCTTATCTGTGAATGGTCCTCACTGTACAAGTTCTTCTGGACTGTCAGAATGTGCAAGAATCTCTGCAGGGTTCTTCAGACTCGAGTTAGTCACCTCCTCAAACCACATCTTAACCAGGCTGGGCCAGGACACAGGTGCCTACCTCATGATCACTCCCCCTTCTGATTCCTTCTCTTAGTTAGCATTTCCTTTCCTCAGAGAAATAAGTAAAACTACTTGTTTTACTTCTAGGAGAACTGCAAATTATGATACCTTATGTCCTTTCTGAAGAGGGCTGGCTGTGTCAGAAGTGAGATTGGAAACCTTTCAGATAGAAATCCATCAGTCCTCTTCAGCAGTCACAAATTCCTATTCTGACAGTAAAAACCTTCCCCATATTTACATTGTAATAAAACTGAGCTAGGAACAATGCATAAATTTCTGTAATACATGGGCACTTTAAAACACAGCAAGAAATTTTGGGGAAAAAAACAGCGTTTTCTATTCATTTACAAAATGAATACTGTCAGAACTGAAATGAATCTTTAGGGTTCATGCTCCTCTGTATCCTGTAAAGAGAAAACTTACAACTCAGTTCACAATAACCTTACCTCTGAGGAGAGTTCACCTTCATTAACATCAATCTCTTCTGAGTTTTCATCAAAATCTTCCATCTCAACACCATCATCCATAAATTCTGCATTAATTGAGATGAACATTAGTGCCAGACATGGCCAAAAGCTTTGGAAATGCATACCGATTACCTGTGAAGTTAAAAGTTATCAGTGAAAATAAAAGTTGTGAAAAATAAGTACACTTACAAAGAAATAATTTCTCTTTAATACCACCTTTATTCTAAGATGGCTTTTAAAACAAATCATTGGCAAAATTATGTATATTACACTTTGAACAAATAAAAACACAAACGTCAAATACCCACAGGACACAGATTCTAGAGCTACCCACCTGCCTCTATTAACAAAGAGCCAAGCAACACCTGGATGGCTCAGTCGGTCAAGGTCAAGCGGCTGACTATTGGTTTCGGCTCAGGTCATGATCTTAGGATCCTGAGATCCAGCCCCACCCAGCGCTCTGCTCAGCAAGGAATCTACTTGCCCCACTCTCTCTCTCCCTCCCTTCCTGGCCCTCCTCTGCACACACACTCTCTCTCTCAAATAAATAAAATCTTAAAAAAAAAAAAAAAAAAGGCGGGGACCCCTTTAAAAGAAAGAAATAAGGCTCATGATTCTTAAATGTTTATTTTTTAATTACAATGTTGCTTAAGTATATATAAACATACAACCCGAGTTTCACAATTATGAAACCAAAGTACATCTACATATAAACACCAAAAAAAAGCCTAAAGAAAAATAATTTTATCACAATTTAATATGACAGTCTTTTCATGAATCAAATCACAGCTGAAAGAACAATCAGAACAGCAATCAGGTTGACTAAGTTGGATTAACATTCTTTTACATTTATCATACTTTGATGACTGAATAATCTCACCATGTCTCCATTTAAATACTGCTAAGTGTCCATTCCTTATTACAGCATTAGAAACCAAACAGAATTTACCTGACTCTTGGCAGAAATATATAATTTATGTCTTGCTCTGTTCCCATTAACATGTTAAAATTCAAGTTTTATTTTTTGGTGCCAATGGCCTTTCAAACGCAAAGTAAATTTGGAAACTGAAAGAATGTGGCAGGCCTTGGTTATGTGGTGTGCGAGTGATCCAGATGACGCACAGTACAGCTCTATTATTATTTTTTTTTCAGTTACCATCAACATGACAATTTTTTTAAAAAAGTAAATTCTTGGGGCGCCTGGGTGGCTCAGTGGGTTAAAGCCTCTGCCTTCAGCTCAGGTCATGAACCCAGGGTCCTGGAATCGAGCCCCGCATTGGGCTCTCTGCTCCTCGGAGAGCATGTTTCCTCCTCTCTCTCTGCCTGCCTCTCTGCCTACTTGAGATCTCTGTCAAATAAATAAATAAAATCTTAAAAAAAAAAAAAAAGTAAATTCTTAGAGAAAACTCTTACATCTTCCAGAAAATATCAATAGCTGGGTCTGCTTAAGAAACGCTAGATTTATGAGATAAGCAATTTATATCCACCAGAATGGCTATAATAAAAAAGAGACATTAACAAGTGCTGGGAGGAGGTAGAGAAATTGTTATCTTTATGCTGGCAGGAAGGTAAAATGATGCAAGTTTTGTTAGCTCAGATGGCAGTTCTTCAAGTTAAAAATAGAACTACTCTATGACCTACCAATTCCACCAGTAGGTATCTGCCCCAAAATTTAAATATAGATGTTTTAAGAAACAATTTTCGTAATAACCAAAAAGTAGAAACAACCCACATGTCCATCAACTAATGGTTGAACAAAATGTGAGCTATCTAAACAGTAAAATATTATTTACCCATAAAACCGAATGGAGTACCAATATAAGATAGATGAATCTCAAAAAACATGCTGAGTGAGAGAGGCCAGGGATAAAACACCACATGTTGCATGATCCCATTGAAAAGATAGAGGCAAATCCATAGAAATAGAAAATAGATTTAGTGAGTGCCTAGGGAAAGGAGTGGGAAGAAAGGGTTAAGGGGTAATGAAGATTGCCTAAAACTGAATATGGTAATGTTATATAACTCTGTAAATGTATTAAAACCCATTCGCTTCCACACATTAAACAAGTGGACCTGAAGGTGTACAATGTATTAATAAAGCTGTTTTTAGAAAAGAAATGGTCAGATTATAAAAAGCTTTCTTCCACATAGTTAGCCCAAACGATTAGAACTTTTTTTTTTTTCTTTTTTTTTTAAATCTCCAATGTCAAAACCCCCATCCACCCACCCACCTCCCCTCTGGTAACCATCAGTTTGTTCTCTATAGTTAAGAATTTGCTACTTGGTTTGTTTTTCTCTTTTTTCCCTTTGTTCTTTTGTTTTATTTCTTAAATGCCACATAGGAGTGAGATCATATGGTATTTATGCTTCTCTTGACTTATTTTGCTCAGCATAATACTCCCTGGTTCTGTGTTGTTGCAAATAGCAAGATTTCATTCTTTTTTTATGGCTAATATTCTGGGGTGTTTGTGTGTACGCCTACCAATATATACCACAACTTTATCCATTCATCCATCAATGGACACTTGGGATGGCTTCCATGGTTTAGCTATTGTAAATAATGCCACAATAAACATAGGGGCACATACAGCCCTCAAATTAGTGTTCTTATAGTTTGGGGTATATACCCAGTAATGCAATTCCAGGATCATAGGGCAATCTATTTTAATTTTCTGAAGAGCCTCCACACTGTTTTCTACAATGACTGCACCAATTTGCATTCCTACCAATAGTGCAAGAGGGTTTTTTTACTCCACCATCTTTGTCAACATTTATTGCTTCTTATGTTTTGATGTTAGCCATTCTGACTAGTATGAGGTGATATTGTTGTTTTGATTTGCATTTCCTTGATGATGAGTTATATTGAGCATCTTTTTCTGTATCTGTTGGCCATCTGCATGTATTCTTTGGAGAAATGTATGTTCAAGTCTTTTGCCCATTTTAAACTGGATTATTTGGGTTTTGGGTGTTGAGTTGTATCAGTTCTTTATATATTTTGGATACTAACCCTTTATCAGGTATGCCATTTGCAAATATCTTCTCCCATTCATTAGGTTTCCTATTAGTTTTATTGATTATTTCCTTCACTGTGCAGAAACCTTTTATTTTGATGTAGTCCCAACAGTTTATTTTTGCTTTTATTTCCCTTGCCTCAGGAGACAAAAATGTTGCTACAGCTGATGTCAGAGAGATTACTGACTGTGCTAACTTCAAGAATTTTTATTGTTTCAGGGCTCACATTTAGGTCTTTAATCCATTTTGAGTTTGTTTTTGTGTATGGTGTAAGAAAGTGGTCCAGTTTCATTCCCTTGCATGTGGCTATACAGTTTTCCCAATACCATTTGTTGAAAAGACTTTTTTCCCATTGTATATTCATTCCTCCTTTGTTGAAGGTTACTTGATCACATAATTGCAGGTTTTCTGTTCTATCCCATTGTTCTGTGTATCTATTTTTATGCCAATACCATACTGTTTTAATCACTACCACTTTGTAATATCACTTGAAGTCTAGAATTGTGATGCCTCCATTTTTTTTTTCCCCCTAAGACTGCTTTGACTATTAGAGGTCTTTTCTGATTCCACACGTTTTAGGATTGTTTTTGTTCTAGTTCTATGAAAATTGTTGTTGGTATTTCAATAGGGATTGTGTAAATGTGTAGATTGCTTTAAGTAGAATAGACATTTTAACAATATTTGTTCTTCCAATTCATGAGCATGGAAATGTTTTTCCATTCCTTTGTGTCGTCTTGAATTTCTTTCATCAGTGTTTTATAGTTTTCAAAATAGAGGTCTTTCACCTCTTTGGTTAAGTTTATCCCTAGATATTTTGTTGTTTTGGGTACAATTGTAAATGGGAGTGTTTTCTTAGTTTCACTTTCTGCTGCTTCATTATTAGTATATAGGAATGCAACAGATTTCTGTTGTCCTGCAACTTAAATGAATTCATTTATCGGTTCTTGTACTTTTTGGGTGGAGTCTTTAGTGTTTTCTATATATAATATTATCTCATCTGCAAATAGTGAGTTTTACTTCTTCTTACCAATTTGGACCTTTTATTTCTTTATGTCATCTAATTGCTGTGGCTAGGACTTCCAGTATTCTGTTGAATACAAGTGGTAAAAGTAGATATCCTTGCTTTGTTCCTGACCTTAGGAGGAAAGCTCTGTTTTTCACCATTGAGTATTGTGTTGGTTGTTGGTTTTCATTTAAGGCCTTTATTATTTTGTTCCTTTCTAGACCTACTTTGCAGAGTTTTTTTTTTTTTTTTCTTTTTTACTAGGAATAAATGTTGTACTTCTTCAGATGTTTTTTCTACATATATTGAAAGGGTCATATGGTTTTTATCTTTTAATAATGTGACATAACATGTTGATTGTTTTATGAGTATTAAACCATCTTGCATCCTGGAAATAAATCTCACTTGATTGAGGTATATGATTTTTTTAAACATACTGTTGGATTCAGTTTGCTAATATTTTGTTGAGGATTTTTGCATCTATATTCATGAGAGATATTGGCCTATAATTCTCTTTTTTTGTGATGTTTTTATCCGTTTTTGGTATCAGGATGATACTGGCTTCACAGAATGAATTTGGAAGTTTTCCTTCCTGTTGTATTTTGTGGAATAGTTTTAGAAGAATGGGTATTAATTTTTTCTTTTTTAAAAAAATACTTTATTTATTTATTTGATAGAGATCACAAGTAGGCAGAGAGGCAGGCAGAGAAAGAGGAGGAAGCAGGCTCCCAGCTGAGCAGAGAGCCCAATGTGGGGGTCGATCCCAGGATCCTGGGATCATGACCTGAGCCGAAGGCAGAGGCTCCAACCCACTGAGCCACCCAGGTGCCCCTTAATTCTTTTTTCAATGTTCGGCAGAATTTGCCTGTGAAGCTGTCTGGTCTTATACTTTTGTTTGTTCAGAGTTTTTTGATTACTGATTCAATCTCATTGCTGGTAATTGGTCTGTTCAAATTTTCTATTTCTTCCTGCTTTAATTTTGGTAGGTTACACATTTCTAGGAATTTATCCATTTCCTCTAAGATGTCCAGGTGGTTTGCTTACAGACTTTTATAATATTCTGTTACAATTATTTGCATCAGTTGTTTTCTCTCCTCTTTCATTGGTAATTTTGTTTATTTAGGTCCTTTTTCTCTCTCTCTCTCTCTCTCTCTCTCTTTTTTTTTTTTTGTTAAGTCTTGCTAGAGGCTTATCAATTTTGTTGATCTTTTCAAAGAACCAGCTCCTGGTTTCACTGATCTGTGATTAGACCCTTCCTAATGAAATCAAAACTTTATATGAATATATCAAATTAAATCAGTAAATCAAGTTAGCCTTGGTTTCTTCTGTGGGACACTGACTATAACACTGAGGTTTACTTTGAAAAATGCATTTTTTAAAAATCAACTGATCTGCCATAATTGGAATATTCTATATTATAAAGTATGTTAATACCACCATTTTTATGGACAAAGACAACACAAAAATTGATGTATGCTGTTATTTGTTAGGAGAGTTTGAGCTCCCTGAATCATAAAAAAGAGGTGTAAGTGAGATAGAAAGTAAATTTAAAGAGATCAGTTTGACTCAATAATCATAGGTAGGTTTATTTAAATTTTTTTTTACTATTGGCACAGGAATGAGTGCATTTGCAAATTGCTTATGAATTGTTAATAATTCTAAAAGCTTCAGTTCTCAAGTTTTAAGTCTCTCATGATTTCCATAATGTAGTAAAGTGTTTTGCTTGACTCACTATCAATAACATTTAAGTAAAACAGAAATGCATAAAACAATAGCAGTAATAACGATACCACTTGTGGCCCATACCTTCTTCAAAATGAACACAGACTTTAGTTTCTTAATAATTAATTTGTTGAAAAAATTTATTCTAAGTGCTTTGTTTGACTTCTGGTGTATGGGGCTGCTGGGAAAGTTTAGGGAACACCAAGCAGGCAGTACTCTACTGAAACCCTATTCTTACTTCATCCAGAACAATCCCATTCTGTTTTCTATATTACAGTTCTTCCTAACTTTCCTTCAGAAATAGTTAACAGAGCTTTAGGAAAAAAGTTTAGAAAATCTTTTATCTTAAAAGTCTGAATATTGTCTCTAAGGCTCTATGACTATAATCATGCATTTGCATAAAGGGATAAGCTAAATTAATCTCTGCAGCCCAGGACATGAGTAAGAAGGCATTACTACTTCCAGTCTACAAATTGAAAACAGATTTAAAAACTTGGTCAAAGTCACATGGGTTGAAAACATGAAACAAGATCAAAATCTAGAACTGTATATCAATATACCATGCTATCTTTTAATCTTACCCCACTGCATTATCATATACTTTTTGATAGAGCAACAGAAATTACAAAAATGGTAATGGCACATACTTTGAACCTCTTGGAAATTTCTCAGATTTAGGTTATTAGTATTAAGCTAGGAAGATATTTACCCAGAAATGACCATATTACCTTACTACAAAAATGAAATACTTAAAAATAAAGTGCTGTTGGTCACAAACCACTCTACAGGCAATACAGTTCTACAGATAGTAGTCTCCATTTAAAAATGATGTAGTTCAAGGTCATTGCTGCTATTACTTTTAAATGAGAACCAGAAATACAGACCTAATAGTTTCTGCTTAATTCCTGAGTGCTCTATAATTATTCAGTGATGGACAAGCTGACAACTAAGAATTAAATCATGAAGGTCATAGTATTACTTGGAAGTTATCACACTATAGTGCCAATATGTCATTAAGCTCCAAACAAAATTGTGAGGTTTGTCACTTTATTATTTCTTAAAGGAGGTGGTAAAATATGGCCAGGTCTGTATTGTTGCATTGAGAGGCTGACAATGAGGTGAAACTACAAAACACAAGCAACTAATTTGTATAGTTAAAGTTACCATTTAAAACAATTTTAATCATTCAATTCAGTATTGCTAAGTACATTTACACTGTTGTACAACCAATCTCCAGAATTCTTTTCATCTTGTAAAACTAAAATCTATACCATTAAACAACAACTCTTTAATTTTTCCTCTCTCAAGCCCCTGGCAACCATCCTTCTTTTATTAGCTCTAACATGTTTTTCTGGCAGAGCTTTTAGGTTTTATCTACATATAATATCATGTTATCTATGAAGAAGTTTTATTTCTTCCTTTTCAATTTTATTTCTTTTTCTTGCCTAATTGCTCCTGCTAGGACTTCCAATACTATGTTGAACAGAAGTGACAAAAAACCCAGGAATACTTGTTTTTTCCTAGTTCTTAGAGAAAAAGTTTTCAGCCTTTCATCACTGAGTATGGTGTTAGCTCTTGGCTTTTCATATATGACCTTTATTATATTGAGGTTGTTTCTTTGTATTCACAGCTTGTTGTGTCTTTATCATAAATCTGTGTTGAATCTTGTCAAATGTTACTGCTGCATCAACTGAGATAATCACAGTTTTTCCCCTCTATTTTGGAAATGTGTTATATTGCACTAATTGATTTTCATATGTTGAATCATCCTTGCATGCCAGGAATAAATCCCACTTGTTCATGGTATAACCTTTTTTTTTTTTTTTTTTTTTTTTAAGATTTATTTATTAGGGAGAGAGAGAATGCAAGCAAGGGGAGGGACAGAGGAAGAGGTAGAGAGAGAATCTCAAGCAGACTCCCCACTGAACATGGAGCCCGACATAGGGCTCAATCTCACAACCCTGCAATGATGACCTGGACCGAAATCAAAAGGCAGACACTTAAGTGATTGAGGCACCCAGGTGCCCCACTGTATAATCTTTCTAATGTGCTGCTGAATTCTGTTTGCTAGTATTTTGTTAAGGATTTTTGCATCAATATTCAGTAAGGATATTGGTCTGTAGTTCTCTTGTAGTTTCTTTGCCTGGCTTTGGTATCAGGAAAACACCACCCTCACAGAATGAGTTTCAGAAAGTCTTCCTCTGTTTTAATTAATCAAAAGAACTAGAGGAAGATTGGTATTACTCTTTCTTTCAATGTTTGGTAGACTTTATTAGTTAAGCCATGCACTCTTGTGGGGTTTTTTTTTCCCTGTGATCATACATAATTAAATGACCAACAATAAAAAAGATTATTTAAAAGGTGCCATGAATTTATAATTTCTTAAAAATCACACTCAAACAGTCAAGGCTTAACAAAGAAATCACAATCAGAATCACTGAACATAACTGAAATGAAAAAAACCAGATGAAGAAACTTGTGGGCCGCTGTTAACACAATACTTAAAAGTAATGGGTTAAGCAGTCAACTTGAGTAGCTAGAGGCTACTCAAAATAAAGAATACAATATCACTCTTGGGTTTTATTTGCTGGGAGATGTTTCATTACTGATTCACTCTTCTTACTAGTTCTAGGTCTGTTCGGATTTCCCGTTTCATCATGATTCAGTCTTAATAGATTGTATGTTCTAGGAATTCACCCATTTCATCTAGATTACCCAGTTGTTGGCATACAATTATCCGTAGTATTTTCTTACAGTCCTTTTTATATCTATAGAATCAGGTATAATGGTATAATGTACCCTCTTCCACTTTAGATTTTGGTTGAGTCTTCTTTTTCCTTTTTTCTTACTCAATGTAGCTAAAGGTTAGTTAATTTTGTTGATCTTTTTGAAAAACTAACTCCTGGTTTCAATGATTTTATCTATTGTTTATCTACTCTCTATTCCATTTATCTCTCACTGAATCTTTATTATTTCCTTCCTTCTGCTAGCTTTGGTTTTTCTAGTTCCTTACGGTACAAAGTTAAGTTGCAAATTTGAAATTTTAATTTTTTAATGTAAATGACAGCTATGTATATCCCTCTTAACAAGAATTATACTGTATCCCATTAAGTTTTGGTATGTTGCATTTCTGTTTTCATTTGTCTCAAGATATTTTCTAATTTCCTTGTGATTTCCTTTTTGGCCTTTTGTCTGTTTAAGAGTGTTTCTTTGTGTTCCACATATTTGTGGATTTTTCTGTTTTCCTTCTGCTACTGATTGCTCATTTTATTATATTATAATTGAAAAAAACACTTTGTATGATTTCAGTTTTTAGAAATGTATTAAGATTTGTTTTTTGGCCTAACATATGGTCTATCCTACAAAATATTCCATGTGCACTTAAGAAAAATAATGCATTTGAATCAATATTCATCAGTAATATTGTCTGTATTTTCGTGTAGTGTCTGCCTGGCTTTGGTATCTGGGTAATAGGGCTCTCACAGAATGACTTTGAAAGTATTCCTGGCTCTTCAGTTTTTTGGATGAGCTGGAGGAAGATTGTTATTAATATTGATTTCAACTGACTGGTATTAATTTTTCTCTCTGTTGTTAGATGGAATGTTCTATACAATACATCCACTTGGCCCAATTGGTATATATTATTGTTCAAGTCTTCTGTTTCTTTATGATTTAAATAGTTGTCCTGGGGCGCCTGGGTGGCTTGGTCATTAAGCATCTGTCTGCTTTCAGCTCAGGTCATGATCCCAGGGTCCTGGGATCGAGCCCCACATTGGGCTCTTTGCTTGGCAGGAGGCCTGCTTTTCCCTCTCCCACTCCCCCTGCCTGTGTTCCCTCTCTTGCTGTCTCCTTCTGTCAAATAAATAAATAAAATCTTTTAAAAATAAGAAAAATAAATAATTGTTCTAAGTTATGCATGTTCAATGCAGCAAGCTTTCATTTATACGGTATAAGGTAGAACATTTAATGCTAATGCCACTCCCCCCCCACTTCCCTGCTTACAATAAACAAGCTAGCATGTCCAGGATTCTAAGCTTTCTGTGCATTCCTTACTCTACACAGATTGCTGAAATCACCAAATATCATCCGTGCCTCAGGAAGGAGGGAGGCAATTCAATGAAAGAAGTGCATCCATTTTCCTGCATCTTTGATCTCGTGTATGTTCTCTGCACTGCTTCTGGGCTGATTCAATAATAAATTAAAGTGTAGGTAACTTTAGCCAAGTATGAGATACCATTCTCTCTGACATCTGAAACAAAGGCCAAGCAGCCCAATCGATCTCAAAGAGTTTCACCAACATCACCTAAAAGCCCTCTTCATTCTCCACAGTGAGCCCGCAATCACAAATTATAAAGTGCAGCTCACTTACTGGTACTGAAGTAATGCTCACTCCCATATCAAAGGTGGCTGGAGCCCTAAAGGAAAGACAATTGCAGGATACCCAGTAATTGTTGTAAAGTGTGAGAAAGATTGATGGCTGATCACCAAGCTTTTTTCTCTTTTTCCAGGGGACATGACTGGACTATATTTTCTTTGGAGTTAGGTGGGACCCAGCAAAGCAATACCACTATATGCCGGTATAGTCTGAGTCTGAAGGCCTGAGAGCCAGGAAAGTCACTGGTATAACTTTCAGTCTGAAAGCCAGCAGGCTCAAGACCCAAACACAGCCAATGTTTCAGCTCAAGTCCAAAGACAGGAAAAGATGGAAGTGCCAGCTCTGACAACCTGGCTGGAGGAATTTCCTCTTCTTCACTGGAAGGTCAGCCTTTCTGTTTAGTTTAGAATTTTAGCTGATCGGATGAAGGCTACCCACCCCGGGGAGGGCAATCTGCATTACTCAACCTATCATTCAAATGTTTGCCTCATCCCCAGACACCCTCACAGACACACCCAGAAGAATGTCTGAGTATCTGGGCACCTCGTGGTTTGGTCAAGCAGACACGTACAATTAACTGCCACAGCCACCCACTCCTTCAGAAGACCAGCAGCCAGAAACTGTGCTGGGTCTTTGGGATAGTTTTATTTTCTGTGTATTTGAGCATTACCGTAACTAATACATACTTTTGACCAAGACCAGGTATTTTCTTCCTAAATCAGAAAAACCTAGAAACAATGAAAAGACCTCAAGCAATATAGCAAAAAGTAGAAAAAGAACCATAACAACAGAAATAATAATTGAAAATACAACTTTCTGGCAGTTCAGATACCAAAGTACTACAAAAGAGCCCAAGGAGTCTGGCTCTGATTCTGCAAAGTGAGAAGCTACTGAAGTTCTGAGATTAATGAGAGGAACAGAGCTGAAATCCTGGATATAAGAATATTATTTGAATTATATACTAAGGTCATTTTCAAAATTATATTGATGTAAACTTTATTTTTTTTTTTTTTTAAAGATTTATTTATTTATTTGACAGAGATTACAAGTAGGCAGAGAGGCAGGCAGAGAGAGAGAGAGGAGGAAGCAGGCTCCCTGCTGAGCAGAGAGCCCGATGCGGGACTCGATCCCAGGACCCTGAGATCATGACCTGAGCCGAAGGCAGCGGCTTAACCCACTGAGCCACCCAGGCGCCCTGATGTAAACTTTAGAATGATATATTTACTTATGTACTTAGGATTTATACTACCTCCGTAGAGTTCCAAAAGAATAGCTGAAGGCATCATGCAAAACACAACATAGACAAAAATATAAGCCTGCTGAGACGGGAACTCCTCATTTCTGTATTCACAGCACCCAAGAGGGCCAGCACATGATGCATAAGAACAGATACACATTCACAGAATGAATGAATGAATGAATGAACGAACAAATGAATGAATGAGTTCCTAAGTGAGAGGTGAAAAAAGGGAAAAAGATGTTATGAAGCAACCAGCTGGGAAGGGTTTGTTGTTGAGGCAACAGAACAGCAAGACATTTAGTGAAAGGGTTTCTATGCATTTAGAGGGAAGCTGGGAATAAAATGAGGGGGGTTCTTACTGTCCAAAAAAGTCTACAAGATCCTTTTTTTTTCTTTTTAATTTTTTTAAAAGATTTTATTTATTTATTTGGCAGAGAGAGATCACAAGCAGGCAGAGAGGCAGGCAGAGAGAGAGGAGGAAGCAGGCTCCCTGCTGAGCAGAGAGCCTGATGCGGGGCTCAATCCCAGGACCCTGAGATCATGACCTGTGCCAAAGGCAGCGGCTCAACCCGCTGAGCCACCCAGGTGCCCCAGTCTACAAGATCCTTAAAGAAAAAAATGTTTTTTTAGAATTAACTGCTGGAAAAATGTATGGACTAAATTTTTACATAATAGATGTCTGTAACTACTGTTTTGAGAGAAAAATCGTTACGTAAATATTTAAGACACTGGCCCTCTAAAGTTTGTTAAAACATTGATAAAAGTAACATAATAAAACTTTTCTATAGAGAAGAGAGAGAATGGTCTAGAAAGTTTGTATTTTATGATCTAATTTAGTATGGAGAAATTAATCATATTTTTTTAATTCTACACTATACCTATGAAGAAACATCTCTTTTTATGAGTTACTTGAGAATTTTGCTCCAGACAGACTGCATTTTAATAACCCAACTCATAATTTGCTAGAAAAGATAGTAAACAGAAAAATCAGATTAAAAGGTTTTGTGTTACCATATCACAAAAATACAATGGGACAAATTCTCACTAAAATTAGAGGGCATTCTTGGAATTTTCCATGTAGCAAATTGAAAATTCATGTAGCACACAGAAAATTCACTTTGAAGGATCACGGGAGATCCAACATGGAGAGGCAGGAAACAGTGGCATCTTAGAAGGTAGCCTACTTCCAAAGATGATGCAAGACTCCATTTGAAATGCAGCTCTTTACTCATGAAAGAAACTAGCATGCTTCAGAACGAGCTGCACAACAGATCTGTTAATTTTGTGATGGCTGATGTGTCCAGAAATTCAGGGGAGGTCAGCCAGTTGATATTAACATTCATCATTCACAAGTTCATTTAACAAATATTTATGATTGCCAGTTATGTGTCAGGAATTGTGTCAGTTACAGTAATTAGCAAAACATATATAGCTCTTGATCTCAAAGAGCTTACAGTCTAAGATGGAAGGCTGACACTGAAAAATTAACCCAGGTATAATATGTAAACCACAATAAGTGACAGGAAAGTAAGTTCTAAAGTTGGTAGTTGGAGAACTGAATTTACATGGTAGGGGAAAGGTCAGAGGAAGCCTGCTTGAGAAAGTCACATTTAAAGTATGACGCAGGAGCGCGCGGGTGGTTCAGTCGGTTACCATCGGACTCCTGATTTTAGCTCAGGTCTTGATCTCAGGGTCCTGAGATTTGGCCAGCGGCCAGTCTGGATCCCCTGCTCGGTGTGGAGTTGGTTTGAGATTCTCTCTCTCTCTCCCTCTCCTTCTGCTCCTGCCCCCATGCTCTCTAAATACATAAATAAATAAATAAAATCTTAAAAAAAAAATTTTTTTTAAAGGGGGCACCTGGGTGGCTTAGTCAGGATCCCAGGCCAGCCCCGCATCAGGTTCCTTGCCCAACAGGGAGCCTGCTTCTCCCTCTGCCTCTGCTGCTCCCCCTGCTTGTGCTCTCCCTCTCTCAAATAAATACATAAAATCTTTCAAAAAGTTTGGGTTTTTTTGGTTTGGGTTTTTTTTTTTTTTTTTTAAATGAATCAAGTGTGATGCAAAGGAGAGAAAGGAGTGATTTCCCTAGGCAAGAACAAAGCAACCAGCATGTGATGAAGGAACTGAAAGGGGAAGATTGGGGCAGGAAGAATGAGCAGTGCCATCTCGTGTCCACACTATTTTCAAACATATTGATCCCAATCTTTGCAGCACTCTGTGGTGAAGGTATTGGCATCCCGTTTATACACAAAGAAAGTGTGTTCTTACTCAAGAATACAGAGTGCTGCTAAACAGAGGGGGGAGACTCAAAGTTAGGTCAAGTTTTAGGTTATACATTCCTTTTATTAAGGCTTTAAGGTGAGAGGTTTAATTATTTAATTCTTACCAAATGGGATTAAAGTTCTAGGTCTATAAAATATAAGGTTAAATATTTTACATTCCATCCTTCAGACATACATTCCAGTTTCTGTAGGTTTTACATGTGAAAAGCCATATTTTTACGTGTATCCAAACTACGACTTATGTACATATGTATATAGACTTATGTACTATAACTACATATAGTTAGCTTAAATGGCTTTTAAAATCTCTCTAGCAAAGATTTTAAAGCAGTTTTAGGTTATATAAAAATACAATTACCAACAAGTTCATGGTAATACATTACTATGATCCTTTAAAATTTTACAGAGTGCTTACATAAATTTCAGGATATTTAAGAAAATAGTTGGCTTACTACTGGAACTATAACGATCACATATTGGATAACATAAATGTCTCTAGGTATCTCCTTTCCCTAACAAAAGCTAAAAAGAATGTTATTTTTAAAGATTTTATATATTCATTTGACAGAGAGAGAGAGATCACAAGTAGACAGAGAGGCAGGCAGAGAGAGAGGGGAAAGCAGGCTTCCCACTGAGCAGAGAGCCTGATTTGGGGCTCGATCCCAAAACCCTGAGATCATGACCTGAGCTGAAGGCAGAGGCTTAGGCTACTAAGCTACACAGATGCCGCTAGAAAAAATGTTCTTATTAATTGTTAATACTTCTAATGTCCTATGGTAGACAGAATACTGATCCCCTAAAGATATCTGCACCCCAATTTTTGGGTCTTGTGAATTTTACCTCACGCAGCAAAAGGGGCTTTAAAGATGGAATTAAGGTTTCCAGAGGCTGAAAACAGCCCCCAGCTGACAGTCAACAAGGAAACAGGAACCTCAGTCCTACAACCACAAGAAACTGAATTCTGCCACCAACCTGAATGAGCAAGGAAGCAGAATTTCCTCAGAGCTTCTAGTAAGGAAAGATACCCAGCTGACACACTAATGTTAGCTCAGTGAGACCTGTGTCAGACTTCTGATCTACTGAACTAGAGAAAATAAACTGGTATTGCTTTAAGATGCTATATTTGTAGTAATTTGCTATGGCAGCAATGGCAATAATACTTTTATCATTCCTGGGTTCCTTGATTACAGGTTCTTTGAAACTGTTACTACAAACGAAATCTTCATTGACAAGTACAATAACAATTTTCAGTTCTATTGACTACTGCTCCTCCTGACTGCCTCCTTCTTGGAATCATCTCCTCCCTTGGTTTTATTGTCACCATTTCTGATTCTTAACTCTCTTCCTTTTCTCAGCCTTGGACACAGGCATTTTCTCCAATCTTCTGTAAATGTTGCTATTCCTTAGGTTTCTGTCCCCAGGATCTCTTCTTACATGACATAAACTCTTGGCTTCTACCTATAAAAGATAGCCAAGGACTCCCAAATCTTATCCACAGCTCAAAAGTCACTCTGTAATTTCAAATCACTATCCCATCTTCAAGGATGTCCCAAAGTTTCTGCTAATTTGAACTTAGTCTTTCTTCCGAAACCTGCTTCTCTATCTATTGAATGTTCCTCCTCACTTAACTGTACCTCCAGTCAACTAAACCAGTCAAGTCACTTGGCCATTATCTTAAGACTATTCTTTCTCATGGATTCCCCTATGTCACTGGTGGCTGAACACACTTGGGCATTTCTTAAATGTCTTGTTCTATCCCCAAGCCACAACCTGATTTAGGGATCTATCATTTCTGAAACAGATTAGCAAACTCCCACTTTGCCTCATCACTTTCAGTCTGGCCAATCTCTAAATCTTTCCTCCACCTTTTCTCCGGCATGAGTTTTCTAAAACCAGTCTTATCTTAATGTTTATAAAAATGTACAGCAGTTCTCAGCATAAAATCTGTCCTTTTAAGACTAATTTCTTTCGCTCCCTTCAACACTCAACCTATGTATGTAATACATTAATACTATTCTGTATGCTGTATCTTATAACTGAGGTGCCTTTCTGCTGATCATTTTCAGTGACTGATTGAGGACTCACCCAAAACTGGTACGTCTCAAAGGGAGAGTTTAAAAATCACTATTTTTAAAGTTTTTAGTTGTCCTGCCGCTTTTGGAAGAACTCAACTACAGAATGATATAATAGAAAATACACTGAACTTGGCACATTCACACCAAGCTCCTAGTTCTATTATTGAAAAGGCAAGAGGTTAAAACTGTCTGAAGCTTGTTGTTTTTCATTTGTCAACTGCAAGAGTCAAACTAGATGATTTAAAAGGTCCATTAAAATGGACAATTCTAGCTTTCTACTTAAGAGCACTAGAACTTACTAGGCACAGAAAAGCAGTAAAGCTAACTTATAACACTGTTCAGTTTCTAGACATCCATCAACATATTTATTCATATACAATAATTAACTATATCAACTAGATAATCTAGATTATCTTGCTCTAAGACTTTAGGGATAGGTCTAAATGGTATTGGAAGATTCAACCAACTAAACGTGAAGGCAGAAATGTAAAGTGAAAAGAGGCCAATTTACCATTACCAAGGGAAGGCTACCTAGAGTGATTAAAAGACCTAGAGTGATGTAAAAATTTTAAAGCAAGCGAAATCTTTTATGGCTTTTATGAATCAAAATTTCAAACTTTTTTCCTAATTTGAGACTCCTTCCCACGGCCACTTTCTCTCTCCCCCTTTTGTGCTTTGTTGCCACTTGCTTTTAAGTCCCAAGCAAATGTCTCTTGTTGCTTGGGCGATGCTATAAATAAAATCAGCTAAAGCGTCTGATTGATCGTAAACAGGCTTTGGGCGATAATGAGTCTATAGTAATTAGGGCTTCACTGGATTCAACCCAACCCTCCCGTCCTTCCCTGGTGGCGCACAACCAGGCTCCAGGCAGTGCATCTAGGGAGTGGCCAGGAATTACAACAGGTCCCCGCGCTAAGAGCGTTGGGTCTCTTCGCCTTTACAGAGGCAGAGATTGTAAACTGCGTCTTTTTTAGTTTTGCTCACGTTTTCGTGAAAACTAGCGGGTAGGGTGAGGGGCGCCCAGACACGCCCCCGCCTTCCGTACATCCCTCCTGAGCGCGCACCTGCGCTGGAGCTTGGAACCGGGCTGAAATAGTAACCGCTGGAATAACGGACTCGGCTCCCTGGGGCCGCTCTAGCCCCCGGGGTCAGGCCGGGATGGAGAAGGCACCCGTCTTCCCTGCGCCCCAGCCCCAGCCTCAGCGCAGCAGGTGGACGCAGCAGTTCGGGAGGACCCAACGACCCGGCGTGGCATCCACTTCTGCCGCTCGTGGCTGCCTCTCCTCCTCCAGAGGCCGGGAGAGCCCACCCAAGAACCTAGCTCGGGGCACCTCCAGCCCCGAACTCCACAGCCAGCCCCCTGGCCGCAACCTGTTCAGCCTGGAGGGTAGCCAAAGAGAGGGGAGCGGCCCAGGAATCCCCGCCCTGGGCGTAAAAGCAAGGACTCCCATTCCTCACCCTAGCCCGAGCAGAAAGAGCAGCAGGCAAGTGGCCCACTGCCCACGCACCTGTCTTGCGGGTCCGTTTTCGGCAGTGGCAGCTTAGATGTCCGAGTCGCTGCCACTTGGTCCCCGCGCTTCCCCAGACCAGTCCCGCCGGCGGCCGCCCAGCAGCGACTGCTAACCGCGCATGCGCGTGCGGCCGCAGGCTGGGAGGAGGCGGCGGCGGGAGGCGCGTGCACCGAGAGGCTCAACCGCCGCGGAGGGGCGCTGCTGGGCGAGGCTTGTGCTGAGCGGTACAGCCAGCCCTAAGGCGCGTCTTCGGGCTCGCGCCAGCGCTGCCAGCCAGTCGTGGTATGGACCGGGCTCCTGGACTGGCATGGGACGCATTCCTCATTAGCCGGAAGGCTTTCTCCTCCCTAGGAGGGGCTGTCTTCTTTGCATTCAGAGGGGTTCTGCCTGCTATTGCACAGAAGCGGGTCCTGAGTTTTATATAAACCACGTTTTGAACAGTGCACAGTTAGTACCCCAGGCCTTTCCTAGAGTTCTATATGTTAAGAGATGAGAAGTCATTTTGGTCTGCAAGGAGGCTTCTTACTTCGTGTGGGTGTGTGTATGATAAAGATCTATAGAATGTTAACATAATTGCTTTCTTTCCGAAATACGACCAGTAAGAATTGGTAACATTTATTGTGCTCACCACACTCTAGGGGATTTATATCCATTATTTCGTTTAACCATCACAGCAACCCAGGTAAAGAAACTAAAGATAATTACTTGTCTGAAACTTTGATTAACAAATAGGGTTCAAATCCAGGCCTGTCTCTCTCAGAGCCTCTACTTATAAACAACACACCAAAAATACAGTGTAAAGGTAGGATTGAATCGCAAGCTTCTTGGCCCCATTGATGGTTTGCCGTGCAGCTCTAATATTTTACAGTAAATCTGGACAGGATTGGAATAGCTGGGATGTATGGTAGGCATATATCTAACTGTTTAAGAAAATGCTGAGCTGTTTATGTTCCTGGCCGCCATATATGAGAGTTCCAGTTATGCTATTTTTTCACTATTGCTTGGTTTGGCCAGTCTTAATCCTTCCAGAGGTCAATCAATGACGTCTCATTGTGGTCTCACTTTTTTTTTTTTTTTTTAAGAGTAAGAGAGAGGGCAATGAGAGGAAGGGACAGAGGAAGAAGGAGAGAATCTCAAGCCGACTCCCCACTGAGTGCCCAGCCAACATGGGGCTGGATCTCAAGACCCTAAGATCATGTCCTGAGCAGAGATCAGGAGTCTGTGGCTCAACCCACCAAACCACCCAGGTGCTTCTCACTGTGGTTGTAAATACTATGTGGTTTTCTTATATATTACCAAATCCCCTATCATTTGGTTCTATCATTTGGTGTCCTCATCAACAGTGTATGAGAATGTTTATTTCCACATAACCTCACCCAAAAGAATGTACAGTTAAGCTTTTGAATTTTTGTCAACTTGATGGAGCAATTTTTGAAATCTCAATGTAGTTTTAATTTTTACTTCTAAGTGAGGCTGAATAAATTTTTATATTTAAAGGCAATGTTTCCTTTTTATTGCATCCAGATTTTGAGTTATAGTTAGCATACCTTTCCCTAGGGGAGCCTGAGTGGCTCAGTTGGTTAAGCATCTGCCTTCTGCTCAGGTCCTGATCCCAGGATCCTGGGATTGAGCCCTCCATCAGGTTCCCTGCTCAGTGGGGAGTCTGCTTCTCCTGCTTCTCTCGCTTCCTGCTTGCGGTCTCTCTCTGCTTATGGTCTCTCTCGCTGTCAAATAAAATCTTAAAAAAATACAAATAGCATGGAGGACATGGGGAGTTAGGAGAAAGGAGGTAAGGGAAATTGGAAGGGGAGGTGAATCATGAGAGACTATGGACTCTGAAAAACAATCTGAGGGGTTTGAAGTGGCGGGGGGGGGGGGTGGGAGGTTGGGGTACCAGGTGGTGGGTATTATAGAGGGCACGGATTGCATGGAGCACTGGGTGTGGTGAAAAAATAATGAATACTGTTATGCTGAAAATGTCTCCAAAAGCCTATCCAGTTGTCCTGATGTCATTTATCAGAGTATCTCTTTGCCCAGCGATTTAAGATACTGCCTTTATCATTTACTAAATATCCATATGTACTTGAGTCTATTTCTGGACTTTCTACTCTATTTCAGTGATTTGTCTACCCAAATGCTGGTACAAAGTGCCACAGTGTTTTAATTATAAAGGCTTTGAAAAATGTTTTACTGTCTGGTTGTTCTAGATCCCCTCCTGGCTCTTACTTTTGAGTACTTCTCCAGATATTCTTGGATATTTTTTTTCCCCATATGAACCTTAGTATCAATATGCCGACCTCCAGCAGAAAAAGATTGTTGGCATATTTACTGGGATCACAATGAGATTGTAAATTACCTTATGAAGAACTAAAATTTTGATAAGATGTCCTATCCGAGAAGAGAGAAGCCTTTCTATTTGCCTGAGTGTCTTGAATCTTTATGAGTGTTTTTATAGCTTTCTTTGTATAGGTTTTGCACATTTATCTTTAGATCAACTTCACGGAGATTCAAATACACTAAATACCATTCATTTAAAGCTTACAATTTGATGGGTTTTGACAAGTGTACCTACCTCTGAAACCACTTCCGCAATTAAAATATAGACTATTTCTATCACTTGCAAAAGTTTCTTGGTTTTGTCCATTTCTTCTTAAATTTATTCCTAAATGTCTTTTTCACTGATATTATAAAAGAGGTTTTTCCCATTTGTAATATATTCTAAGGGTTTATATCACTTTTAAGAAGTTACTCACTTTTGACTGCTAAACTTATATCCCAATATCTCACAGTATTATTTTAATTAGTTTTGTGATTAAGTCCCCTGAGTTTTTCCACATATACTATCATCCTATCTTCAAATAGAACTACTTTTTTCCAATTCTCATGCCTATAACTCTTTCTCCTTTTCAAATTTCATTGGCTAACCTTGCCAGAACAATGTAACAGTCCTGGAGATAGTGGGGTTCATTTGCTGTTTCTGATGCTAGTAGAAATGCCTCCAGTGTTTCCCCATCAAATAACCATTTTTAGAATTGAGGTATATACACTGTACCTAGAACTATCGGACTTAGCAAGTTAAGATACAGGACACAATGAGATTCTAATTTCATATGAACAAATAATTTTTAGTACATATATAGTTCATATGTGTTTATCTGGCCCTTAATTTTATCATGTTAAGAAAGTATCCATTCATTATAATTTTCTTTAATATTCTTACAGAAAATAGGTGTTGCATTTTTCTGCAGAAGTAATCATATGATTTTTCTCCTGAGTCCTATCAGTAAGAATCCTATCCAGATCCTTACCCACTTAGTATCAAAAAACCAGGTCATGGTGTGTTGCTCTCTTAATGTGGCTTAGGAATTTATCTCTAATACTGCATATAGGTCTGTGGTTTTCTTTTTCTTTTCTTTTTTTTTTTTTTTTTTTGTGCTATCATTATCAGGACCAGGTATCCATGTTACACTTCCACCACTAAAAAAGTTGGTAACTTTTCCATTATTTGCTATACTCAAACAATTTTAAAACACTGGGACTATCTGGTTTCGCAAAGTTTAGCTAAATTCCCTTGTGTAATCATCTAGGCTTAATGTCTCTTTGTGCTTATTATTTCTCAATAGCTTTCTCTACTTCTTCATCAAAATTCATTGGTTTATGCTTTCTGTCTCTATTCATAATAATTCCAGTAAACCAAATCCTCCTAAAAAATCTTCATTTTATCTGGGCTTCTAGAAAGAAAACTTATACTGGCAAAACACAAACCTATCAGCTCATATAAATTTCCTCATAATTCATTGCCTATGACTGGCAATTAATATGAGTAATAATATTAATATTATTAATAATGTAATACTAATATAATAATAGTATTAATAACATAGCATCTAAAATGTAACTAGGAGGGAAAAAGGTAATTAAGGGGAAAAACGTAATTAGTTTTTGTGGGAAAATGTCTGCCCAGGTTTAGCTCCCATTATTTGTTCATAATTGCTGCAACTCTGCCACAGAGTGGAAGGTCCATAGAAGTATACAACAAACCCCAAGATATTGTTACCCACCTAGGCTGGTAGAGGGTTAACTCCTATTTACCCAAGAGTGTAGTCACATTTGCTGTTGTTACCCCCTCAGCTTTACTGAAATATACTTGACATATTGCTGCTTCTCTTCTAAAAGAATGTAATAGACACCTGTGAATGGTTCAGCTTTCATATACTCCTTATATGTTGGTATGTGACACAGTTTAGACTGAGGTCAATATGTAAAGTCTTGGCAGCCAAGGACAGTTAATACATTAGCAGTATAAATTATGATTTTCATATTTTATTGAAGAATCAGGAGAAAGAAGAAACATCTCTTATTATTTCTCAAAACAAATAAAATAAAACCTAAAAGAATAACAAGAAGAAATAGGGGAGTTTAATAGACTTCTCTAAGAAACTGATAGATCATTCAAGCAGACAAAAATTCATTAGAATTAAAAGAACTTGAAAATGTAAATTAAAAAGCCTCATATAAGAGTCCTTTACCCAATAAATAGGAATATTTTAAAAAAGATATTTTTAAAGCACAAAACTAACATTTATAAAAAACAAATGAATGCAACATATTTGAAAAGGGGTGTACAATTCATAACAATTCTCAAATCATCACACAGATAAAATCCACTAATATCAATGTAATTAAATAAGAAATCAACAGTAAAAGACGGCAAAAACCAATACATTTGAAAGAAAAAAACCCACAAAACTACCAACTACCCCCAGAGCTAAAAAGATAATAATAAGAGAAATTATAAATCTTTAGAACTGAATGACTATCAGTATACCTAAATATCAAGAGGTTGATAATTCAATGGCACTTCATGGTAAGTTTATAGTTTTAAATTAATTTATTTAAAAGAAGATATCTTTAAATATTTAGAGCCAGGGTTGCTTAAATTGTGCTTTCTATTTCTTTAGATGTCCTAACAAAATGGATAAGAACATACTCCAATATACACAGAACTTGTCTGTGGCAATGGCAATTTTCTAAACTTGTAGATATTTATTTAATGAGATTATGTGACAGCATCACTAAGTTAACAAAATACATTTCTTAATTTTGAAAACTTCCCTGCTTTTACTATTTTTAAATTAAATTATAATAGTAATAGTATAAGTATCATAAATATTTTAATTTTTCTTGATGTAAGAGGTAGTTTAGTACTTTCAATTCTAGTAGTTTATTGTTTTCTCCTCTTCTATACAATTATGCATTTTCATTATTATAATTTCTGAAAGAGGCCATGAGAAAGCAAGGTTATCTGAGGTTCCAAGGTATTATAGGGTTTTTTTCTTGTTATGCTTATTATCTTCATATTTTCTGAAATAAAAAACAAAAAAACCTGTAGCATGCAGAAATAACATTCACAAAGATGGAATTACTTTCATGAAAATTTTTGAGAATGATGTTCTTTCATTATTCTGTCCTTTTAACAAACTTTCCCTTTATAAATAGAGAAGATAGTTTTACACTGGCAAAATACATGGTTCTTAAGATGTATTATTAATATTGTCCTGGTGTTAAAATTACTGAAAGTAGTCTTCTATCACTGGGATACCTGGGAAATCCATATTGTTGGATTATCATTAAAGCCAACAAACTGTTATAAGTAAGGTACAGATATTTTTAAACATTCACTTTATTTTACTGTTTATAATTTAAAATATAAATACTGAAAAGATTTAGGATAACTAAGTAAAGACATAATATCTTTTAACACTAATATATGAAAGAAAATCCTAAATATAAAATTAGAACTGAAGAAATTTTGCTGTGAATATGAGTACTACATCTCACATGAAATTAGTTTTGAACTTCTTATTAGTCAAAAGGAACAAAATACCCACAACGGGCAAAAGGAATCATGACAATTCTTTGGGAAAGAGTATCTTTTTTAAAGCTCCAAATTCTTTAAAATTTTTTTTAAAAAAATGTATTTGACAGAGAGAGAGAGAGCACAAGCAGGGGCAGAGAGGGAGGGAAAAGCAGATTCTCCGCTGAGCAGAGAGCCTGACACAGGGTTTGATCCCAGGACTCTGGGATCATGACATGAGCCAAAGGCAGATGCTTAAATTGATGGAGCCACCCAGTTGCCTCTCTAGCTCCAAATTCTAAGAGAACGTCGTCACATGTATTTTACATAGAAAAGAAACATAAAACTTGAAATAACTGTTTTGAAGAAAATGCAAATATGCCATACATCGTTCTTTAATAAAAGTCAAAACCATAAACTCAATTCAGTTAGAGCATTTTGATGGGAAATATCTATCTACTTCCTTTCTTTCCATCACCTGCAAGTAGGCATACCGAATGTAGCAACAGCAAAAAAAAGAACGGGTCATATATAGATACAAAAAAAAAAGAAAGTCATTGTTCAACTAAATTCGAGGTTAAGTGGAATATCCTGTAGTTTATCTGGTAATCCTACTTCTAACACCTCAAAACACTTTGCCCTTTGATCAGTACACTCCAGTAAAACAAAAATAACTTTTCATATAAGATGAAGCACTAGTAAATTACAGAAACACACTATTTTGTTGCTTATGAACAGAAAAACTTCAAGTAACTTTTTTAGGATTTACTTATATTAAAGAGGGAGAGAGAGAGAGTTGAGGGTGCTCCATCCCAGGACCCTGAGATGATGACCTGAGCTGGGACCAAGAGTCAGATGCTTAACTGACTATGACCTTCACGTGCCCCCAAACTTTAAGTGTCTTATCTGAGTTTTCAGAAATTATTCATGCAGAAATATTTCAGCTGTTTCTAAAATAAATTTCTTTTATATTTATTATAGATTAAGAACATGAAATGATAAAGAACATTTAAACAAATGACATAGGCAAATTTTTAAAAAACTAAAACCCTAGGAAATTTATCACTAAGAAAAATTTTTTGTTTATTGAATTATTATTTTTGAGCTACAAGCTGGATGACTAGAAATAAACCAAACTCTTTTTCTCCTTAATGACCTTACATTTTAAAGTTTTATGAGAAGTGTAATATATAATTTAACTGGTTAAGGAACAAATTTTACATAAAAATTTTTTAAAGAGGTAATGAAATGAATATTAAGGAAAGCGTAGCAACACTTGTTGATATGTTGGACATAGTTAAAGAAAGGAGGGGAGGGGTGCCTGGGTGGTTCGGTGGGTTAAGCATCTGCCTTCGCCTTGGTCATGAACTCAGGGTGCTGGGATGGAGCCCTGCATGGACTCCCTGCTAGGCAAGAAGCTTGCTTCTCCCTCTTCCACTGCTTGTGTTCCCTCTCTCGCTGTGTCTCCCTCTGTCAAATAAATAAACAAAATCTTAAAAAGAGGGTGACATTTATTTCACTGGGATCATTAATGTAAATTTTATCTTACTTAATAAAATTAAAAATGGAAGAAAGTTGAAATATAATATCCAAACTCTTGGTTCTAGGCGGTGGACAGCTAGGCCCCACTGAAATGCTAGTAAGTGAGCTGAAAAGACATAACTCCAAACAATGTAAAGAATGAAAGGGGCTCTGAGACATTTAATTAAATTAACGAGACATAAATCTGGTGGAAGCATGGGGACTGCCGGGGGGAGCCGATAAATCTGTGACCTCGGCACCAGGAACGGGGCTAGAATGGAGACAGCAAATTTGATGAAAGATGGGAGCCAAACTAGGGCTAGCCCTGGAGAAGGAAGTGGGTCTGTGGGAGGAGCACCCACAGTCCCCAAGAGCAGCAAGGGCTTTAGGCCCCAGGCAACTCATGGGAAAGCTGAATGTGCCGCCTGGATGTACTAGTTCAGGCAGTACAAAGCTCTCTATATTTTGGCATGTTGTTGCCCCTTCTCTCAAACCACTGGGAAAACAAAACAGGGAAAAAAAAAAAACAACCACAAAAACTCCAACACAAACAATCACAACCTAGCCAAGCACATACTGTAAAACAGAGTTTATAAGCTGACAAATTCTACCCAGGTACCAAAAACTTTCAGGAAATCTCATTCCTTTAAATTTTATAAAGGAATATGAAAATGAATGCAGTGTCAGGGGAGGGGAGAGGAGGAAGAGGAAATAAAAGACTCCTATTACCACCAGACCATCAAGAATCACTAAATATTTGAGCAAAGGGTACAACCTAACAGAGACAGATCAAAACACACAAGGAGATTGATCTGAAAACAACAACAACAACAACAAACAAAAACAGCTTATTCAGAATACAGAAGAGAACTTTTTAAATCTTTCATGAAAAGATCTAATACTCTGAGATTTGAGGAAAATTGTACCAACAAAACAAATAGGTGGTAGGAAGAAAGGGAACAAAATAAAAATAAAACATTCATAAGAAAAATCAGTCAAGGAACCCATCTAGTACACAGAAAAAACAAGTGACAGAAATAGTAGAAAGGGGGACCTGTGTGGCTAAGCTGGGTTATGATCCCGGAGTGCTGGGATAGAGCCCGGGGCCCCACCTCTGGCTTCCTGCTCCATGGGGAATATGCTTCTCCCTCTGCTCCTTCCCCTGTTCAAGCTCTCTCTCTCTCTCATGTGCTTTCTTTCTCTCAAAAATGTAAATAAAATCTTTTTTAAAATAGAGAATAAAAGCTATGACACATAGGAGATCAATTCAGTAAGTTTAATATTTGATTATTCTTTCAGAAAAGAGAACTTAGAAAAGGGGCAAAATAATTAAAGTTATTAACATGTTACCAACTGAATTTTGTGTTCCCCTCCCTCAGATTCATATGCTGAAACCTAATTCTTCAGTGTATTTGGAAATGGCAGCTTTGAGAGATAATTAGTTTCAGTGGGTTCATGAATGAGTTTAGTGTCTTTATAAGGGGATAAAAAGACTAGAGTTTTCTCTACTCTTGGCCATGTGAGGATACAGTCAGAAAACAACTGTCTACAAACCAGGAGGTGGGCCCCCTGATCTTGGGATTTCAAATCCCTGGAACTATGAGAAATAAATTTCTGTTGTGTAAGCCACCCAGTCTGTGGTATTTCTGTCATAGCAGCCGAAACTGACTAAGACATAATAAAAGTGAACAAGTATCTGAGCTAAATATGCATCTGTACTGCAGGAAAAATAATGTGGATAAAATAAAAACTCGTAGCATAAGCGTACTATTTAGTAATATAAAGAAAACTATCAAAGGCATTTAAATCAGAAATGATGAAATGTCATTGCCTCTGGTGAATGAGATAAGGCTGGGGAAGTACAGGGGGTTGTTGCATCTTATTATAAGCTCCTTTTTATTCACTTTTAGCCAGATATGGGCATATTGCTTGAAAAATATAAACAAAGTTAAAAATTTTATATGATTAAATTTTATTCCATTTTTAAATACAGCCTTGGAAAATAAAAGGGGTAATCTATTCTCCAGCTCTTTCCTCAGTTTGGAAACATCTAATTTTAAGTATCTAGAATTCTTAGCAAATAGGCAGCTCATTATTTCCCTGAAACTGTTTTGGACAGGGAAATGTGGTTGCAATGGAGGATGCTGAAGGCATTTCAAATTCCTAATGTGGGAGGGAAACTATGAGGTGGTGGTGGTGGTCTTCTTGTTCTTGAAGGAACAACTGAAATAAGTGAGTTAAAGAGAAAGACAGGTGACTGAGAGCACAACAGATAAAGGCTCCCAGGAAATTTACCAGTTGAGCTAACTTCTTCAAGCTTTTGCCCATCTCAGTCCCATTAAAAAAAGAAAAACACCTTTTAACATGAGGCAGGTCTAACTGAAAATCATAGAATGCAGGGTCACCTTCATGGAAATGCAGCCACATTTCCTTGAAGTGGTATGTGTATTAATAATGCATACTTTTGATTATATATTATATGCCCCTTTTACTATTGAAGTGTCAAAAGGTAATTCGGCATGAACACACTCCCATCCATACAAACCATGCAGACGGAATGTTAAATGGGAAGCAGATGAGGCTCGGTTAGAAGGGGAGGAATTCAAATTCCAAACCACACAGGAGCCAGCTAGTAGAAAGATGGGCGTAGCTCTAAGGATGACCCAAGCTCAGAGCTGATGGTTACAGGGGAACAGGTAGGGGCACTGGAATTAGTTGCAGAGTCAGAGTTAGAACATACATGCTTAGGCCAAGCAGCAGATATCAAATGACATTGCCCAGCAGGGCAGAGACTACAGGTGTTTATGAAGAAGAAAACCAGACTCAAAAAGAATGGGTCTTCCCTATTCAGAAGAAAAGCTTCTGCACAGAGTGAGCCCTGGACTGCCCATTCCTCCCATAATTACTGGAGAAAGTCTACAGAAAACAGACTCAACATTCACAGACAAAACAACAGAGAGTTTCAATAAGTAAGAAACAAAATTTAAGTTTGAGGGTATGTGAAACACAAGAAGCAGCAGATCCCAAGAATCTGAGTTCAGTCAAGGAAACTGATGCCACTTGAGGTATTTGGAAGAAAGAAATCTGCTTCATGCAGCTAGAGTGAACTAGAGTGAACTCAACTCTTAGAAGGGTCATGGGAGCAAATGTCAAGAAGCCACTTCTGGAAAATGGAAATTCTCAGTGGAATATTGGGCCATTATGAGAACCCTGGAAGCCAGGAGAAGCCACCAGGGATCTCAGCTGGCCAGGCAGCAAGTGTGAACTCAAATTCCTGTCTATAGCAGGCATCTCTTGCCCTCTTGGCCGCTATCTTCCAGGTCTACTGAGAGTACCTCTCCCTGACAACCTACCACAGCACTCTGTGAGGGAAAGACATTCTGTGAGGTGGACTCCCCCAATTTTACTGTGAGAAGCAGAGTGGAAAGGAGGATGGCAATGATGTAGAATTAACAACAGACAATAAGTATAAGAAGCAGTTAAAGTAATGAATTACACATATACTAATATACTACTGTTTAAGTGTAAATTAATTTTCTCTGAATGATAGGAAGGATATTGTGTATATAAAAAGAATCAACTGAAAATCCTGGAAATTTAAGATTTTATTTCTGGAAGTTAAAAAACAAATGAGCCAAAAAGTGAAAGTTCAAGAATGAACCAGCAGGATGCCCCATAAAGATGGTGAATCAGATACAAGTATTTACTTTCACTCTTTCTAGAAATCACACTTAACCATAAGGGCCCGCTGAAGATGCATGACCTTACAGACAGAATGGCAAAGCAGACCATGGCAACCAAATGGAGGTGTGAGAGAGCTGTGTCTCAAGCTGCCAGTGGGGAGCAGAGAAGCACAATCCCAAGGGCAGAACCACCCTCCTACTGCTAGAAACGGAGGTGAAGAGGGGGTAGAACTAAGAGGATGGCTTGCAAGTCGCAGTGGTGGGTTAAGCTCTAAATATCCTCGGAACCAGGTGATGATCTTTTCTTCACTCCCGAAGGATAATTCTCTGAAAAGGCAAACACAGGGTATGTGTCTAGACTCAAACCAGGGTAAGGATAATAATGATAAATGGGACAAATAGGGGCACCTGAGTGGCTCAGTCCGGTAAGTGTCCGAGTCTTGATTTTTGGCTCAGGTCATGATCTCAGGGTCGTGTTTTCAGGGTTGTGAGGTCTAGCCCTGCGTCGGGCTCCAAGCTTGCCAGGGAGTCTGCTTGAAATTCTCTCTCCCAGTCTCCCTCTGTGGCTCCCTGCCCATAAATAAATAAATAAATCTTAAAAAAAAAAAGAAGAAGAAGAAGGAGGAGAAGAAGAAATCAGAACAAATAAGTAAATATTGACAAAGTGAACACCGAAAGCCCAGCTATCTTTGCCCACTTGGTTCCCCGATTCTCTAGCAAATTGACTAGCCCACGCAGCAAGACTGGGAGGCACTAACACAGGTGATTCTCTGGGAAAGAGCCTAGCCACTCCGACTCCGACAGTGAAACTGACAGGTTCTGCCATGTGCTCAGAGCCTCCCACCAGCTTTCTCCATTTGAACGTACAATCTGTATCACTACATACATGAGAAAAACCTTCAGCAACTTGAGGAACAGAGACCAACAACAACAAAAAACAACTTGGAGGAAACAGAAACTTACAGGAAGAAGAAATTTTTTAAAAAATCTTTAAAAAGAACTATTAAAATCCTCAGAGGGTTAAGTGCAAGCATTTCGATCATAAAATAAGAACTGAGTGTTGAAAGAGGGGACAATGGCATTAGGAGCACAAAAGGGGTTCTTGTCTAAGAACAAGAACTTATTTTAAGGCTAAAATAACAAAAACAATAATCAATCAATGAAAACTTCCCTCCCCCCCCAAAAAGCACTAATAAAAAGGATTTAAGACGAAATTTACAAAAATTTTCAGAAAGTGAAGCAAATAGAAAGAAAACAGGAAGGAGAAAGTAGGGGAGAGAGAGAGAACATCAATCCAAGGAATTCAACAGTCAAAATAGGGATCCTTAAAAAGAACATAAAAAATAGAGGAGAAAATTTATCAATAAAATAATTTGCGAATATTTTCCAGAATCCAAATATGAGTTTTCACATTAAAAAGCTCTACCAAATATGAATCACAATCAATAAAAATAGACCCATCATCATGAAACTGTAGAACCTTAAATAAATACAAGACAAATATTAAAGGTTTACAGATGGGAAAATTGTTCCTATACCAAGAAACAGGAATTAAAATGGCTTTAATTACTTTTCATTGGTTACACTCTTGAATACCTTCAAGAATCAGAATTCAGATTTCTTTGCGTAGCCAATCTAACAATTAAGTTTGACAGACTCTAGTAATTTCAAGATGTTTTACTTCTCCAAGAATTCACTTCCTACACAGTCTTTCTCAAGAAATTACTAGAGGATGTGCTTTACTAAACAAACAAGTAGACCAAGTGTGATACAGATTTGGGATATAGAAGACAGGAAAATCAACCCCCCGGTTCTTAAGATATCTTCTAGAACTGGTCAGAGGGCTGAAGAAGAGGTATTTTTCAAGATTAAGGAGTAGAAATGTAGAAAGCACTTGACGATATTCATCATTTATCCATGATTTTTAAATGTCTGAATATACCAAGAACAGATTTAGATAATTTACAGGGAATCTAAGGGTGAATTAGTGATAAGTACATTGAAATAAAATCAATTTAAAACTCCAAAAGAAGAGGTGACTCGGTGACTCCTTTGGTTGGGCAACTGCCTTCGGTCAGGTCATGATCCTGGGGTCCCAGCATTGAGTCCCACATCAAGCTCCCTGCTTGGCAGGGAATCTGCTTCTCCCTCTTCTCATGCTCTCTCTCTCTCTCATTCTCTCTCAAATAAATAAATAAAATCTTAAAAGAAAAACAAACCTCCAAAAAAAGTTGTATAATAAAGGAAAAATAAAGGATATTATGTAGTTTAAGTGGAAATAGCATTTATATTCTCATAAAATCACTGAATACTGAGCTAACCACTGACATAACTATATGGATAGAGTGGAGTTTGGGTGGAGTGAACTCTATCAAAGTTAAAATCTTTCATTCATTGAAAGAGAATGAAATTTTAAAAATGAAAGAGAAAGCCATAAGATGAGACTTGCAGTCAGACTATATATGGAATTATAACAACTCAAAATATTTAACAGGTGAACAACCCATTTTTTAAATGGTCAAATACTCAGTAAGACACTTCACAAAACATATACATACATTTCATTAAAATCTGCGTTTTGTAAAAATCTATGTATTTTATATATGTACACACACAAGCAACTAGCAATGATGCTCAACATCATTGGTCATTAAAGAAATGCAAATTAAAATCATCATGAGATATCAGGATCTGCCGTTTCTAGCATTCCATACAAATTGAATCATACAGTATATAGTCTTTTGCATCTGGCTTTTTTCATTTAGCATAATGCAACTTTAGAGATTCATCCATATTGTTACAACTATTGATAAGAATTGAGTCTTCACGGGTGCCTGGTGGCTCAGTTGGTTAAGTGTCTGTTTTTCAGCTCAGGTCACGATCCCAGGGTCCTGGGATGAGCCCAGCATTGGGCTCCCTGCTCAGCGGGGGGTCTGCCTCTCCCTCTGCCCCTCACCCTCCTTCACCCCTTGCTTGCACGTGCGCGCTCTCTCTCTCTCAAATACATAAAAATCTTTAAAATAAATGAGGCTTCAAACTCAAATCTATTGCCTCCAAATTCATTGTATGTCTACAGTATATGATAAAAAAGGAAAGGAAAATAGTTATTCATTCTTCTAAAACAAAATATTAGTATATCAGAAAGTTATCTGTATACGATTTTAAAATACACAAAACATGATTATAAATTAAGGCCAACAAATATCTGATAATTTTCTATATATCAGTTTCATACTTACTAAAACAAATATCTGATAATTTTCTATATATATATTTTTATACTTACTATTTTATACTTACTCTATTATCAAAGGCTTAAATTTTTTTATATGATACAGTCTCTTATCCACTATGAAGTAAGTTGAGAGCTAAGACTAATCCTTATTATGCCATTTTTTCCAAAGAATGATGTTCATCATTTTTAAAGAAGGTATTTGAATTATGAAGCTCCTAATAATAAATATCCTATTAGAAAATTTTAAAATAATATAATTAAATAATTTATATATAATTAAATAATTTTGACAATTAAAATAATACAGATTTTGAAAATACACAATCACATTTGACATATCATTAAATTGTTATTTATTTCTATTTCACGTGGGGTGAGGTATAAAAAAAGAAAAAAAGCTAGATTATAATACAAACTATGAATGATTAGATAAATATTCTAGTCTGTTGTGAATTTACAAAAGGTAAGGTTAAAATAGCTTATCCAGCAAAAAATATAATAGAAGGAAAGAGTCCCATTATAATAGCACCAACAAAGAGAATGGCATAGACAGTTTCTTTCTGCATCACCTGCGGCCATGTTTTATTTATTTTCATGGTGTTATTTGTTGTATTAACATTCATAACAGTTAAATTTTCATTATTCCTGGCACTTGTTTGTTTTGCTTAATGAACACTTTTAATCTAGAATTTCACTTTGCCTAACGGCTAACAGCTAACATTTACTGAATCCACACTATGTCTCAGACAGCGTTCCAAAGAGTGCAGTGCAATAAACACATAGAGATAAGGAGTAGAAAAGGTGGAAAGAGGGCAGGTCATAAAAAAAATGAATGAAATGATGGGAGTATGTGTATGTGCATTTCTCTCATTTTAATTGACAAAGGGTTAAAGCAATCACTTGCTTTGTCGTGTGAAGAAATTAAGAAGGGAGAGATTACAAAGGTGGGAAACATCTTAAAGATCATCTAATTTAAACTTCTCTTACAGATGAAAAAAGCACAGAGTGTTAGGGCTTGCCCAATATCATGTACATAAGCCACCATTACTAAAACCTAGTTGTTTTGATTCTGAAGTCTTTGCTTCTTCTGCCCTACCAAGATGTTAAGTCAATTACAAGTAAATTGCTTCCAAAAAAGATGGCAAATTAAAGAATGATTAAAAATCAAACAATACTGAATTTTTATTGATATTTTGTTGATCTCAGTAATCTTAAAGAAGAATGTTGATATATTTCATTTCAATAATAGGAGCATTTTACTTAGAAATATTCTATAACTTTAAATAGTAGACTAAGATGGTGAATTCTATTATGATTTTTAAAACATGTTTGTCAATTACTTGCATTACACAGCTGGTAACGGTAAAACAAAGAAGTTTACATAGGCTAGATTTTTCTTACCATGACAGATAACTTGGGTCTTGAAAAGAAAATTGCTCTGTCCAACATATAGTTATCATAAGATGAATTATGTTTAAACAACCATATTTTATTCTCAAGTTTTCATTTCTCCTTTCCTAAACAATATTTTATAAGTTCATGAGACATTGTATATTACTCAAGATACATTTCAAAATCTTACTTTGGAATATTGTTCTTCGCCAGGGAGTGATGACTCTATACCCACATGCTGGAAAAGAGAAGGCTTATATTGAATACGAATTTGTTTATTTCGTTCTGCACACTTTTCCTAGGGAAAAATAAGAGAAACAACAATCTTCTGTAACAACCCAAATACTCCTTTTGATTGCATTTATGGGTGGCAGAATTTTGTATTATATTAGTTTTTGTATTATATTAGGTTTTTATTTTGATATTTTAAAATTACATTAAACTTTATTTCTTAATTTTTCCTTATTAGGATAATAAAACAAATTGAGATATAAAAAGGTTTTAGTTAAAGCATGTATTTTCCTGAACTCTGCCTTAGAAAATCAGGCTACTGTTGTACCAACTATAATCTTCTGCTCCCTTCTTTTTATTTCAATAACATAGATGAAATTTTTTCATATTTTTCTATTTCTCTCAGACTACATTATTCTTTCTCTTTTCATAGTCATTAATTCCTAAACTGAGCTAGATCTTCTTAAGTATAAAAACACATCATTAAAACGAAGAACCAATATTATATTTTATGAAAAAAGATCTGGTTAACCTCATTAAAATAAAAATAAGAAAGATGACCTGTGATACCATTCCTATTAGAAGACAACATCTGAAATTATTATGATTTTTGATAATTATTTTATATACTGTATACAGAGAGAATTCATAAAAATACATCTCAAATTTTTATACTCAATTTTTAAAAAAGATTTATTTATTTGAGAGAAAGTGTATGTGCATGCACGCTAGGGAGAGTAAACACCCAGTGGGGAGGGGCACAGAGAGAGGAAGAGACAAAATCTCAAGCAGGCTCCCCGCTGAGCATAGAGCCAGAGGCAGGGCTGGATCTCATGATCCTGCAATCACGACCCAAGCCCAATCAATAGTCAGATGCTTAACTGACTGAACTACCCAGATGCCATTTTCCAGTAAAATTAACATAATTTTTATTCCAGTATAGTTAACATACAGAGTCATATTAGTTTCAGGGGTACAATGTAGTGATTCAATAGTTCTATACATTACTCGGTGCTCATCATGGTAATTGCACTCTTACTTCCCCTCACCTATTTCACTCAGCCTATCTACCTCCCTTTGGTAACCTCCAGTTTGTTCTCTATAGTTCAATCTATTTCTTGGGGCACCTGGGTGGCTCAGTCAGTGAAGTGTCTGACTCTTGATTTCAGTTCAGGTCATGATCTCAGTGTTGTGAAGTCAAGTCTGCATGCTGGGCATGGAGCCTGCTTAAGATTCTGTCTCTCCTCTTCCCTTTTCCCTCTGATCCTCCCCCGCCCCCACAAAGAGTTTATTTCTTGGTTTGTCTCTTTTTCCTTTGCTCATTTGTTTTGTTTCTTAAATTGCACATATGTGAGATCATATCGTATTTGTCTTTTTCTGATTTTTTTTCCACTTAACATTATACTCTCTAGTTCCATCTATGTTGTTGCAAATGTTAAGATTTCTTTTTTTGTGGCTGAATAATATTCCATTGGGTATATATCTCACATCTTCCTTATCCATTGCTCTATGGATGGACTCTTGGGCTGCTTCCATAATTTGGCTAGTGCAGGAAATGATGCGGCAAAAACATAGGGGTGCATGTATCTTTTCCAATTAGTATTGGTTTTCTCTAGGTAAATATCTAGTGTGGAATTACTTGATCATATGGCAATTCTATTTTTAATTTTTTGAGGAACCTCCATGTTTTCCATAGTGGATGGACCAATTTACATTCCCACAGCAGCACACAGGGTGTTTGTTGTTGTTGTTGTTGTTTTTCTCTCTTTACATCCTTGCCACCACTTGTTATTTCTTGTGTTTTTTATTTTGGCCATTCTGACCAGTGTGAAGTGCTATTTCATTGTGGTTCTGATTTCATTTCCATGATGATGAGTCATGTTGAACATCTTTTCATGTATCGTTGGCCAACTGTATGGTTATTTATTTATTTAATAGAGAGAGAGATTGAGACAGTGCGCACACAGAGGGAGAGGGAGAAGCAGACTCCCTGCTGAGCAAAGAGCCTGATATGGGCCTTGATTATAGGGCCCTGAGATCATGACCTGAACCAAAGGCAGACATTTAACTGGCTGAGCCACCCAGTCACCCCTATCTGTATGGCTTCCTTGGAAAAAGGTCTATTCAGGTTATCTGCCCATTTTTTCAAATTAGATTTTTTTTTTTTTTTTTTTTGGTGCTGAGGTGTATAAGTTCTTTATATATGTAGGATATGAACCCCTTATCAAATATATGTAACTCCTTATCAGATTTGTAAATATCTTCTCCCATTCAGTAGGTTGTTTTTATTTTTTGAACAGAAGACTTACTTAAATGCATTTCTACTTGGTGCTAACATGTAGGAAAATATTACATTAAATGATTGTTTTTGAAACTGTAAACTAATCATATAATCCTGGGTTAATTTAATTTGAAACTATAGTCAGATAAAATTAGTTGAGGAGTTGAACTTTAGGAAATAGAAATTCTAACATTTGTTAAGTTATTAATAGAAATACCAATGAGATGGTATTATCAAATGCTGGCTTCCCAAATTACCCTCCCAAATAACCTGTTGATAAAGAAAAACTGAGTTCATTGCTTATTGCAGTAAGGGGAAAACTGCTTTTCTAGTGTCTATTCAAGTCTTGTGCCTATTTTTTAATTGGGTTGTTTCACTATTGTTAAGTTTTAAGAATTTTACATATATTCTGAATACAAATCCTTGCTGTATATGGAATTTACAAATATTTCTTCCTAGTCTATGGTGCCTTATCCTCAAACAGTAAAATCTACAGTACAAAAGATTTAATTTGGATAAAATCCAATTTAGCAATGAAAAAAAAAATGGATCATGGTTTTAGTGTCATGTCAAAGAACTCTTCTCCTTGTCCTGGATCCTGAAGATATTTTTCTACACTTTCTTCTAGAAGTTTTATAGTTTATGTTTCATATTTAGATAGATGATGTATTTTGAAATAATGTTTGTATCAAGTGTGATGTTTGGGTTGAGATCATACACACATACACACACATACACACAAACACACTTTCAATTAATCCAATATATATTTGTTGAAAAGACTATTCTTTCTCCATTGAATTGCATATGCTCCTTTGTCAAATATCAACTGGCCATATTTTGTGGACCTATTTTTGAATTAACTGTTTCACTCCATGGGTCTCTTTGTTTACCTCTTTACTATAAATGTTTGTCTTGCTTACTGTAGCTTTATCATAAGATTTGAAATTGAGTTCTGTGATGCCTCCAACTTTATTCTTCTTTTTCAAAATCATTTTAGCTAAACCAGTTCCTTTCCTTTTTCTTAAAAATTTTAGAATTAGCTTGTCTACAACTACCATAAAAAACCCTGCTCAGATTTTGACTGGAATATATTAAGTCCATAAATCAATTTAGGAAGCATTTTCATATTTACTATACTGAGCCTTCCAATCCATAATCATGGTATGTCTCTTCCTTTCATCAGCTGTTCAAAGTTTTCAGCATATAGATAAACCTACATATTTTGTTAGATTTAGATACACACATACCTACATATATACCGTGATATCTCTTTCATTTTAATATTGATAATTTATGTTTTGGGGTTTTTTGGTCAATTTTATTAGAAATTTATCTGTTTTCTTACTCTTTTCAAAGAACCATATTTTGGTTTTATTAATTTTCTCTACTGCTTTTATGTTTTCAGTTCCATTTCTTTCTGCTCTCGTAGCTATTATTCTCTTTCTTCTGCTTGATTTGGGTTTATTTTGCTCTTCTTTTTCTAGTAACTTAAGGTGGAAGCTGAAATTACTAATGTGAGATCTTTCTTCTCTTCTAAGATAATGGTTTCTTCTAAGATTAATTTCTCCATAAGTAGTGCTTTAGCTGCATCTCACAAATTTTGATAGGTTGTATTTTCATTTCATTCAATTCAAAGTATTTTCTAATTTTCCTTTAGAGACTTTCTCTTTCACTCTGGTTTATTCAGGAGTGTATTGTTTAAATTCCACATCCTTATGGATTTTTGAGTTATCTTTCTGTTCTTGATTTCTAATTTTATTCCATTAGGTCAAATTTTAGTCTCATTTTTTTTGTGATTTCATCTTAAATTTGCCAGCTTTGTTTTATGATACAAGACATGTCTATTTTGGTGTATGTTCTATACATACTTTAAAAAAATATGATTTCTACTGCTGTTGGACATAGTGTTTTTAAAATATCAGTTAAGGGGCTCAGCAGGTTAAGCATCAGTCTTCAGCTCAGTTCATTATCCCAAGGTGCGGGACTGAGCCTGAGCCCTGTTTCTCCCTCTCCCTTTGCTTGCCACTCTCCTTGCTTGTGCACATGCGCTTTCTCTTTCTCTTTGTCAAATAAACAAATAAAATCTTTAAAATAAAATAGTAATTAAATCCAGATGTAGATGATGTTCAATTCTTTTATCTCTTTGCTGGTTTTCTACCTATCAGCTCTGCTGCTTACTAAAAGAGGAGCATTGAAATCTCCAACTATAACTGCAGACTAATCTATTTTTTCCTTTAGTTCTGTCAATCTTTTGCTTAATGTATTTTGAGTTTCTGTTGTTAAATGTATATATACTTTTATGATTATCATATCTTCTTGGTGATTTGACCCTTTTACCAGTACGTAGTATCTTTCTTGATCCCTGGTTAAATTTTTTGGTTTTTTTTGCACCAAAGTATACTTTGATATTAAGATAGCTACTACAGATTTTCTTTGATTAGTGTCTGCAGGTATTTCTTTTTTATACCTTTTACTTTTAACCTATGTATATCATTATATTTGAACTGAATGTGGACAGCAAGTAATTGCATAGTGTTTTTTAATCCATTCTGATGAACTCTCTCTTAATTGGTAATATTTTGGTCATTTATATTTAATGTAAATATCAACATATCTGAATTTACATCCATCATTTTATTATTTGTTTGGGTTTTTTGTTTGTTTGTTTGTTTCCTTTTTTCTACTTTTCACTACATTTGTGGCCTCTCATTACTTCATTTAGTACGTATAAATGTCAATAAAAGTTTTGGATACCGGAAGTCAAAAAATGAATGCATTCATCAGGTTTAGTTTGGTGAACAAATTTTAGGGAATTACATTAGACAGATAGTATTTTCCTAAAATATTTTGCATTTACAAAGTAAAGAAATACTCACAGGAGTTTCTCCTGGGTTACACATCTTTACCTGAAAAATGTCCCCCAAGAGCAAGTCTATGGGTTTATCTTTGTAGAACATTAAAAAAAAACGTACAAAGTCAGTTAAGTCCTCAGATTTAAACAGCTTTCCTATGGAGAAAAAGTAAACAAATCCAAATAACTCTTAAGTGTTTACAAATCCAAATAACAATATATCATAAAATAACACTTATATACAGTTGTTCATTCTATTAACATGAGAAAAGACCCCCCAAATCATTAAAGATTAAATAGATCATATTCTTTCAAAATAAATAAAGCTTTAAGTATTAGTGAAGTTGAAGGATAATAAAACAAAATAATACATCTGCTTAAGTATTAATGATTACCATTTCTGGGCAAGAAGTGTGAAGCAGGTTTAGTATAGTGAAGCAGATTTTGTATAGTGAACTTTTAGGCAATTTTGATAACCAATGAGATAAATTTTCTAAATCAAATGAAAGATATATACATAATAATAAAAGATATATAAATAACATGAAAACTATAGGAGCTTTAATCTTTTACTTAATTTTACAGAAACTGATTTATAACCTGACTTTTGTAGAACTCTATCAATCTACCAGATTTTTTTATGTTTAACACTTGTGATTAGAGTACTGTATTATTTCAGTATTTGAGCATCATTTTATAAGAATTTTATTTCTAGGGGCGCCTGGGTGGCTCAGTGGATTAAGCCGCTGCCTTCGGCTCAGGTCATGATCTCAGAGTCCTGGGATCGAGCCCCGCATCGGGCTCTCTGCTCAGCAGGGAGCCTGCTTCCCCCTCTGTCTCTGCCTGCCTCTCTGCCTACTTGTGATCTCTCTCTGTCAAATAAAATAAATAAAATCTTTAAAAAAAAAAAATTAAAAAAAAAAATTAAAAAAAAAAATTTTATTTCTATTTCACATTTGTGATTCTTCTAGATTTGCTGTATTTTAAAGTACGATATTAGGTCTAATTGGTTTTTCCTAATACTACATCTTTAATTTTAAAATTAATTTAATTTTAAAATGAAGTTGAAGGTATAAAATTCAGGTAAATTTTCACTTCAAAGTAAATAGTATAAAAAACATCTAACCATTTAATAAACATGCCGGTAGGAAGTGAGCATGCTTCAGTTTTTTTCACTAGGAGCTGAGCCTGTGTGGGTTACTTAGTGAAGTGTATAGTTGTATTTTAATTTTTTTGGCACCAGTATATACAGTGACCAAGTGATTTAATGATAGAAATAGCTGATTCAGTATTTGTGTTTTCCTTATCTGCTGTCAGTATGCTATAAAATTCTGCTTAGCAAACTCATAGTTTTGGTAATATTGAGTAAGAAAATTATTATTATTATAACAACAGAAAACAAAACCCTTATAAACTTAAGCTTAAATAAGACTTCAGCTTTACATATATAGTGCTCCTGTTCAATGTGCTCTTGTGATCAGAATGTGAACATTCTCTATCCTTCTCATACCTGACTTCGGTGAAAAAGATAAAAAGGAATTTATAGTTCACAGAGTAATGTATCAATAAGCTTACTTCCTCTTCAAGCTCATCAGATGTTACTGCTACCTATCATTCTTCTTCTTATTTAAACCAAAGCTGAGCAAAATAAGGTCTTAAAATTGGATTCTACAACACTTAACAAAAAAGTATGGGAAAGAAGGTGATCAAGTAAGTATATGAATAACATTTCACGAGCAGTCAGGGAAATGCTTTACACTCCTCCCAGTGGCAAAAAAAAAAAAAAAAAAAAAAAGTAGCAGAAAGAATCAAATATTGTCAAGCATATGGAGAAACAGGAACTCCTTCCTACACACTGTTTAGGGGGGTATAAACAGTACAGTCAATCTGCAAAGCAATCTGGCTACATAGAGACACTGCTACATTCGTTCTCCATGGTTCTGCTCCCGGGGACATATATGCCACTTCATTTCTTTGTGGCAGCAGGGAGTTAGAAGCAATCAAGGTCAACCACTCTGAGGCTGGATATATCAAATGGATTATTACGTAGGGCTTATGCAACAGCAGGAGGAACAATAAACTAAACGGGCATAAATCGACATGTTGGCAGTTTTAAAATCTAGTTTTAAGGACAAAAATGTAAGGGGCATGAATAAGCTTATCACACATCACCTGTTTTTGTAAACTTTAAGCAGGTACAAATGTGATAAACACCAAGTATTGACAGGAATACATGTATATTCATGTGTATTCTTTGAACACAGTAGAGCACAAACCTGTTGGGGGGTGGGAGGAAGTGGGAGTAGGGACTGGGCCTAAAATAAAAGAATAAAATAAGAGAAGGCTCCTGCATGAAGAAACGATGATGTGCACCATGAAATGAGTAAGGTCATTCGACTTGCTACCTCAAAGTTCAAATAAAAGGAAAAGTGTAAAAGGAAGAGTGGAGAGAGTGGAAGGAAGCAAAAGAAAATTCATAGAAGAAATGGTTTTTAAAATCACATCATGGGCATGATTTTAGGAACTCTCGGTGGTGGGTCCAATTCATATATTTTTATACTTTTCTAGGTAGGTCAGCTTTGGCATACCGGAAGTGACAAGGAATTTAGTACAGGAGTCCTAAGTTAGAATTCCATTCTCTGGAATTCAATGGAATTCTAACTTAGGACTAAATAATTCTTTGAGATTCTATGAGATTCTATGTAATCTGAAACTATTTTTCTACATAAAATCGAGAAGTACGCCTTAGTCACTGATCTTGCAGACTCTCAGCAAGCACTTAGCAAGTGGTATCTTTCCTGCATTTTTATAACATATATGTATATGTCAACCTGCTAATCTATATTGTCCATCTAGGAAAAAATTGGTTTGAAAATACATTTTCTGAAATCCTGATACTTGAATTTGATCTTATCTTAAAAAGTATCTTTATAGAAATCATGCCATTCCTTTCCATTTATTAACAAACTGATAAGTTTTTTAAGGTTTTACTTATTTATTTATTTGAGAGAAAGAATGAGAGAAAGAGAGCATGAGAAGGGGGAGGGTCCAAAGGAGAAGTAGACTCCTCACTGAGCAGGGAGCCCATCGTGGAACTCGATCCCAGGACTCCAAGGTCATGACCTGAGCTAAAGGCAGTCGCTTAGCCAACTGAACCACCCAGGCATCCCAAACTGATACGTTCTTAAGAACTTTTAAGATTATTGTGTGCTTAAAAATAGATATATTGTTTACCTATGAATCCAAGAATTGAAAACTCAATATAAAACCAGTTTTTGGAAGTGATATTATGCACAAAATCTGTGATTTTTGTAAAGTATGTCTTTTTAGCTATGATATCATCTTCTAGCTGGAAAAAAAAAAACAAAAAGTCATTAGTAACTTTGATATTTCTATTGAATAAGTTGCATTCATTTGAGAATTGAAAATACTTTCAACAGCATACACTGAAGAAAATGTTTTTATGAGGTTAATTTTATTTTTAGTTCAAGTTGCTGAGGGTTTTTACTGTTAGTTTTCACTTTTGGATTCTGAGACCAGAGATGATAGATTTCTTTCCTAAATAATAATATGGAACACTCAATCTAAATCCTCACTGAAAAAAAAAATGGCTTACCTGAATCCATTTTCATCCTTACAAATACTTCCGTTTCTAATTTAAGGCCAACTAGCTTTATGTTCAAGATGACAGGTGCCAAGTCCTATCGCCAGAGAGGGTGGCTGGCCAAGAGATGACAAAAGGGAACCAGCACTCTCATCCACCAGCAGCTGGGTAGAATGATGGTGCTCATAAGCCTAAGAATAGTTCTCCCTAAGAGAGGGGGAAAGGAAAACTAGAATTTTCCTTTCTTTTAAATCTGATATATGTGTGATCTATGCACTAAAAAAAACCTCCTAAATGATTCAGAAAAATGTGAAAGTCCTCAAGCATATGACCAGAGCACAAAAGAGAACTGCATTGTTGTAAATTGGGAAGAATTCATTGGCTGGATCTCGTGTTTCTGTTACATTCCATTAACTAGGAATCAAAAGACTTTTTTTTTTCCTCCCAGTAAAAGAGAGGACCCTGCTTTGGGCATTTTTCTAACATTCTCTCTTCTCCAATGATGTCTTGCAAACTCTTTTTACAACTACATATTGTCACACATAGTAAGGCGTACACTCACTGCTGGGAAACATAACACTATTATTTAACAATACACCAGAATTCAGGGAACTCAATCTATATATAATTGCTTTATTTCAGAAATACAAAAAGGCACTGTAACGCTGGGTTGAACATACAATGCAAGCCTATGTAGGGTACCAATGGTGAGCATACATACTGTCTGACATACTGCAAGTGCTCAAAATACATCTGCCTAATGTAAGAAATTTGTGGAAAGAGAAACATAAGGAGCATAATTTCTATTTTTTTCCTAATTTGAGAATTTTTTTACAGTTTGCTTCAGGTAACTAAAATTTCCTTTGTTAACTGTAAATCCAGCAAGAAGACTTACATAAAATCAACTTTAAACTTCCTTTTTGGAACTTAAATATATTAAGTATTTCCTGAATACAAAGTAACGTGGAGGAACATGATGAGGAAGGAAGGAACCAAAAGAGGGAAGGAGAATATAATACTTCCACTTTAAATTACACACACACACACACACACACACACCACGGTCTTACCTGTAAATAATACATGGCCTTGGGTTGGGCATATAGCATCAAAAAACAAAAATCCAGTACTTGTTTGATACGCCAACTAAAGACAGCAATAAAGTCTGTTAATATTTGTCATTATTATATAATTTTTATTTATAAGCGCACTTCAGTAATTAAAACAATTTTTTACGCTTTGCTAACATAGAGTACTATCTACAGTAAGTGCAATAATGTTATATTGAAAAGTTGTATTAAAATGTTTCTCATCTTTATTCAGTGGACCTTATCTGCTATCACTACACTAGGAGAAGCATAATCTACCTAATTTATGTTTTGGTTGAATTCTGACCTGTGTAGTAAAGTTAATAGTATCTCTGGTCTTAGGTCTTGTTCAAATAAAAATAAGAAGAAACTCTATTTTAATTTAATACTAAGCTAGGTTTAGGCCACTTCCTGAACACACAAAGAGCAAGAAACAATGCAGTTCTGCCCTTCTGAGTTTCATAATCCAGTATGAAAAGACAGAAAAGTAATAAAATCAGAACGATTAGGTAAGTGCTCTATAGCGACATTGGCAATGATGACGTAAAATAAGATGGGACGGTGGATCGGGAGGCCAGGCATTCAGTGGGAGGGTCAGTATTGCCAAGACATGAAACGCACGAGAAAGCGGTGTCACCTTAGATCCAGAGCACCGAGAGAGGATGGAAAAGCTGCTGATGGGAAGAGACAAGATCAGGAAGGAAACTTTGGACCTGATCTCTTACGAAAAAGGTATTCTGGCTACACATGGAGAATGAACTGGAAGAGAGGCCAGGCTAGGCTAGATCATGGATGGCCTGACGTAAGTCCAAGGCAGAGGAATGGAGACAAGGGGGATAAGCAGAGAGAGATTGTTTAAAATAAATAAATAAATAAGAAATGATGATGGAGACACAAAAAGCAGAAGGAAAAACAGGAGCTACAATGTCTCCCAGCTTTATGACTCTAAGAACTGACTACTGACTTCAAAGCAAAGGAAAATCCCTAAGAGATTTCCAGATTCTGACATACCATTTATTACCATTAAAAAAAAACAGAGCTAATAAGTTTTATGGGATCAAACTTTTTTCTGAATTGACATTTCTTTTACTCTAGTAATTTTGAGGAACCAAAACATTACACTTCTTATAATATCTATGACATTTATAATCAAACAATAGTGATCCTTTTTTCAAAATTATTTCATAAATATTAAATTTTATTCTTACAATGACTTTTCCAAATATATATTGTAGATTTTATATGCACAAGGGGAAGCAGAGGAAGGTAAGAAGACAAAGTCTAAACTATCTGTCTAGGATGACCTATGGCAAACAAAAAAACTGGAACTAGAATGTACCCGTAATAATTTATAACCCCAGGCTTTCCCCCTTCCTTACACCCTTGCTAATTATTGGCTGAAAACGCAAACACAGATACTCAGTGGTGTGCTGGTGGTAAATGTTTTAACAACTGATTCTTCAGAGAGTAGGGTGAGGGTGAACCACGGTTTGTGCTTTGCCCATCTCCGTGGTGTAAATGCTCCTACCATGGCTGATTTCATGCTACCGACTTGACGCTGCTGGACACAGACTGGGAAGAGCTGCACAGTCAGCTCTTGCAAGCTAATGGGAGCTGGCTGTGGTTTGAGATGGGGTCTATTGGATGCCTGTTCCCACATTATTACATCTGATGGGGTTATTTAAGGTAGTACGTCATACTTCTCTGATCTTCCGGAGTCCTCAGTTGATTGCTTGACGTGGAATATGTTTGGATAAAAAAAGGCAGGTATTGAAATGATTTCTAATGATCCAGACCTTAGTTGCCTTTTGAATCTGTAAACAGAAGTAATTGGAAGCTTGCAACTTAATATTTGATTTACCAAAATAACAGATATTTTTAAAAAGAATGTCTTTGTGCATATCCACATAACATTTTTATTTGAATTATTTCACATGTTAATACATGATATCCACATTTTGAAACTAATACTCTTTAGTCTATTTCTTTTACAAATTAGTAAGCAACCTAACAAAGTTTAAAAATACAGTATAAAATTAATTTCCTTTTGTAAAAATTATAGGCACTTTGAAATTTTGCAAGTTTACAATCAGGTATGTACTCTAAAAGATTCAAAATAATGGAACTAACGAGTTAGCATAGAACATTAGATGACTTTTTAAAGTGCATAGTTTTGAGTTTAGTAAACATCCTATTGAATAACCTCATGGCTGCTTAATGAGTGTGACTTGCCCACAAGTCACTGGATGACTATGTATGCTTTTCAGAATCTTTAAAGTTAATATTTATAGACCAACAAGGATATTATTAAAATGCATGAAATATTGCTCACAAAACCTGTAATACACATCTTGTACCATCAAGGTAAAGGACAGGACACACCAGGTAGAGCATTAAATGGTTTTCCTTTAGACATAGATATATGACTTTAAATGAGATTTAAATTTAGGCATTACATTATTTATTGAAATGCTAAAGTCTCAAGAAAATGTTTGTTTTATGCTAATAGGTGAAAAAGCAAGATGGGGTTTTATATGCACAATCTCTATTATGTGCAAAATAAGTAGTCTTCACTTTGCACAGTTCTATTATGCATGAATCTGTTACCATGTGTCAGTTAAATAACAGCCCTCCCTCAACAACACCAGTTGAATTTGAGTTTTCACACTGGGTTAACCGTGAATAATTCCATAAAGTACGAACTTGCTTCTGACTCTTCAGTCCACAAATCACTACATAAATTGCATATCATCACCTCACCATCTCACTGCTCCTTTCAGAATCTGTGGGTGCCCGATCACTGCTACTCTGTTGTTCAGTTTACTTATAGACAGCAAAACATGTGGACTTGTTGCCTCCTTGTGCCATTGGAGTGTGGACAATTGTATTCCTTTCATTTGCATTTTAAATGGTTTCCAGATATTTCCTAATAGGTATGTATCATGAGCATGGGATAGCAGCAGCAACCTCCAGCAGTGCTAGAGAGAATGTGAGACCCAGAAAAGGGTCTCTACCAATTTTGCATCCTTCACTTAACACACTTTGAGCAAGTCATTTACTTTCTCTAACCTTCAGTTTCTTCATCTGTAAAACTGGGATAGCAATACATATCCAGGTAAGGAAAGAATTCTTCTACAGACATAGATTCTTCCCAGGCTCTATGTATCAATGGAAGAGTTATTGTTTGCTTACTTATTTATTTTTTTAGGTGAGAGTGTAAATGGGTGAGTACAGGGGATGAAAGGCTTACTGGCTCTTCTGATTTTATGGTATATCAAATAGAAAGGTTTTTTATTTTTTAAAAGATTTTATTTATTCATTAATTTGTCAGAGAGAGAGAGAGAGAGAGCGAGCACACAAGAAGGGAAAGCAGTAGGTAGAAGGAGAAGCAGAACCCCCTGCTGAGCAGGGAGCCCAATGTGGGACTCAATCCCAGGACCCTGGGATCATGACCCGAGCTGAAGGCAGTTGCTTAACCGACTGAGCCACCCAGGCATCCCCGAAAACTTTTTTAAAAATCCATTTTAGTATGTTCCTTGAGGAGTAGAAAATATTGGTGTGGAAGAAAAGAATGAGGATTTCTATTTGGTTTGGGGTAAAAATCACTAACATAATAGCTACATTTTAAAAAGTTAAATTGCGTAACTTTTTATAGCAATTTAGAATAGCAGAGGCAAGTGAAAATAACATTAAGTTGCAGTATATACAATCACAAAAAGTTTGGATTATAGATGCTTGTAAGTAGATTTTATCCTCCAGAAAATTTCAGGCAAAGTACCAAGGCAACAGAAGTCAAGTTACAAATAATTTCTTTTTTTTTTTTTTTTTAAGATTTTATTTATTTATTTGACAGACAGAGACCACAAGTAAGCAGAGAGGCAGGCAGAAGTGAGAGGGGAGGAAGCAGGCTCCCTGTGGAGCAGAGAGCCCGATACGGGGCTTGATCCCAGGATCCTGGGATCATGACCCAAGCTGAAGGCAGAGGCTTTAACCCACGGAGCCAAATGATTTCTATCTTGATGGTATAATTTCCCATTACTAATAAAGAGAAATATTCCAGGCTCAGTTTTACTCAGTCTGTTTTAAACAAGACCTTTGAAATCCTGTGTGGGGACACCTTTCTAGGATTCTTTAAATCTTTTCTAGTTTATTAGGGTATGGATAGCATCAAAAGTTCTTGAGATAATGATACCAGAATTGCTAGCTGCCAGTGACTAGGGAAAATGGTATAACTATACATTGTTGCCATTATAAATGAATGATTCTACCTTGTGATTATAAAAAAGTGGAAACTTTATAGCTATATAGTTTTATATAAAGTAATAGTTAATATACAGTTTCATATAAGGCTATATATAACCTTAGTTGGGTCCTTTAACAATTACAGTCTCAAATTTAAGACCAATAAAATACAGAGCAATCTTTCATTAACCCCAACGAACAGACCTAGCAAAGAGTTTTGGCTAAATTAAATATATAAAAATTTACATATAGAAATGAAAAGCTATGAATTTACATTAACTTAGATACAATCTCACTTAAAATTGCATATTCTATAAGATCTATTTTTAAATTATAGTTGTATTCTATTCTCACAAACAATAAAATAATTTTATTCCAACTCTTTATCCTGTATTGACATTAACATTCTCATCATCACGAGAATCTCTTTTTGAATCATCTGACATCGTTCTCTGGCACACATGATCATTAAGTCTAACTAAAATTCTAGTTAGTGACATTGACTGTAAATTTTATAGCAAAACATAAGTGTTTTTATACACCAAGTAGTATTTTTATTTGTGATCTCCACAAGTAACCACGTACTGTAATTTTTTTAGTCATCTTCAAAGGATTTCAAAACATATCCCTAGAAATTGTTTGCAAACCTCTGCTTTCTTTGTAATGAATTCTGTGAAGACTCCCTAATAAGGACACCAAACTAGCATAGATTTAAGTCATTTCAGGCTAATGTGTCTTCTTCAAACAGTGGTTTATTATGCAGAATAAAGCAACCAAGAGAGGCTATCCTGGAATATGAGAACATTTTAAGGATTCAAGTATGAGACAACTTTTTTCCCTGGGGAATCTTTTTTGGGTAAAATTAGACATACAAGGGTGTTTTAGTTAATCTCTACCAGTTCTATCTCCCTTCACACACATCATCTACTTCAAGGCTTCACTACCATCCTCAAGGTCAAGTTCACTGCCAATAAATCACCCATTCTCAACATACTATCTTTCTTTCACAGAGAAAAGAAAATCCTTTAAGGAGGGAATGCTTTCATTTCACCCTCCTTTCTCAAACTATTTTTTCCTACTCCTTCACCTGTTCCTATCTTTTTCCCCTAAACCTCCTGCCATGTGTACCCTGCATCCAACTCCCCCCTCCCCAACCCCCATAGACTTTATTCATCAGCTTCCTCCCATCCATGAGCAATGAGTGCAGGTATAAAGCCACTCCTGGGGCTCCCATCTCCAGACCCACACCGCCAATCACAAGTTTTCCGTTAGGCTGCTGTGCTTCAACATCTCTCCCCATCAGTCCAGCTTGCTAAGAATAGCCTCATTCAATTCTTTACATCTTTAAATTTTATTATGAAAATTAACACACACAGACACAAAAGTGGTATTATAATGAATCCCTGATCACTTGATTTCAATAACCATTACTTTTGTTTAATCACACTTATTTCATCCATTCAGCCCCCTTTTTCTTGTTGAAGTATTTTAAAACAAATCCTAGATAATCAGTTCTCACCCTTTAAATCTTCAGTGTCAAAATCAAAAAAGCACATTTATTTACACAACCAGAAGCCATTATCACACCTTACAAGGCTAAGAATTTTAATATCACATAATATTCAGTTGATATTCAAATAAGCCCAGCATCCTAACAAGTAACTAATGGATGAAGACAGGGGGTGGGGAGGGGGTGCTCCAGGGAGTATCAAGGTCCTCTCATTATAACCAGTTATTTCTTCCTTCTTTTTAAAACTTATTACCCACACCAGTCATTTCAATTCTTCTCTTTTTCTCTCATCTTTGTTTTTTCACAGAACTGGGTCAACTGTCCTATAGAATGTGGTTACCACGGATTGCTTCCTCTGTTCACTGTGCATACTCTACACTGGCTTTCAGATTACACTAAAGGTTGTTCTGTCTTAAATATATGATTTCACTCGTATGTGGAATTTAAGAACAAAGAAGACGAATATAGGGAAAGGGAAGGAAAAATAAAATAAGAGGAAAACAGAAAGGGAGACAAACCATAAGAGACTCCTAGTCAGAGGAAACAAACAGATTTGCTGGAGGGGAGGAGGGGGATGGAGTAACTGGGTGATGGGCATGAAGGAAGGCACGTGATGGATTGAGCACAGGGTGATCGATGCAACTGATGGGTCACGAAATTCTACCTCTGAAACAGAAAAAAAAAAAAGAAGAAGAAGGCTGTTCTGTCTTGTGTGTTGTGTTACATTGTATTTTGGAGGGCAGGGGGCAATAACCTGCTCTAGTTATTTCACAGCGGATTTCATTTGCTACACAACAGAAGCCACAGCATGTCTGACTGCCTTAGCGGCAGTGATGCTGAGACTGGTCAGAGGTTCAGGGGAGGGCATCCGAGCCCTTCCTGCCAGCTGCGCATCTGGCCTCAGCCCCATTCTCACACTCCGCTCTGCTGGGACTGCAGGGCCGGGGCCTCCGCAGGCCACAAACCCAGCCCCCCTGCTTGCCAGCTTCCAGGCAGGTTCTGCAGATGGCAGGCAGTATCAAGAGATCAGAAGGCAGTAAAAGAGGAGGTTTTGCTTCCTACTCTGGGGTTGGGGGAAGTCTGCAGCAGCAGCAGGAGGAGGTCGTGGACTGGGTACAGTGCCCAGCTCCGGCAGCAGGCCAGCGCTGCCATCCGGGCATTTTCCACAGCGCAGGAGCAGGGGCGGCCCAGCATTTGCTGGGGGGTTGGGGCGGGGGGGGGACTATAACCCCAGCACCCTTTATGCTTCTCCCACTTCCTTTCTTCTCTTTTGTTCTCTCAGCCCCTGTCAACACTTTCTTGACCAATTCTCTGTGCTGAATTCCCTCTATCTGAATGACCAAAGGTTTCCTGTTTGGAGGCTGGCTGGCACACCTTCCTGGTAAAGAGCCCCGTCTACATGTCCCTTAAGGACATGCCTGAACCAGTTGTTTCGAAATGGTGATTTTCTAATTCCATTCATTCTGCAGTTATTAGCTAGATTTTTTTTTTTTTTTTTTTTTTTTTTTTTGACGAAAACAACTTTGCTCCCCTCCAACCCCCCGAACTATCTGGTAAGGAAACAAAACGAAACATCTTGCTGGCGAAGCCAAACTTATCGGATGGCCAGATTCTGCTTGAAGGCCACGTTTGCGACCCTGGTCTGTAGCATGAAGTGCATCATGCTCAGGCCTTTACCCAAGCTCTTCTCAATCTTATCTCCGCCCGCCTGAGCTCCCACTGATACTCCTTCCTTAATCCCAAACACCCACACTCCACCATACACTTCCATTTCCACAAATCTAGCGTGCTCCTTTTTGGCCTTTCTGCCTCCTCAAGCAATTCTATTTGCCAAGCATTCACTTTCCCCTTTTATCTGCTTTAACAGAATCTACTTACAGCTTTAGACTCAGCCTCAATTACTACTTTCTTTCTATCTTGCAGGTAGAGTGGAAGGCTTCTCCGTCTAGGTGTTCTCATGTTGCCCTCTTCATGCCAGTACCAAACACCAGCTTCCTGGCTGTGATTTGTTCTTTACCAATTGTATCAGCCACTTGAACATAAAGATCTGAAAGGCTGCGTCTATTCCACAGCCTCTTGCTTGATAAATAGCTTCATGTTGATTCATCATGTGCTCGCCCTTCCCAGGCTGCATCCGGCAGGAGATTGTAAGCAGAAGTGGAGAATGTGACTTCATACAGTAAGGAACATGAGAGTGCTTAAAAAATAATCTAGTAGCTTTCTCTCAGAGGAGGTAGATTTCATGGAGAATAGATATAGCGATGATAAGACGCACAAGCTGGGTTATTACACAGACAACCTACAAAACTGGGGAAAGTTATAAGCTATACTTTGTCACAGCTTAGAACGACCCGTAGTTCCAAGTAGTTCTTTCAATACAGCTACGCTCATCAGAATGAATATGACCACTAACGCAATAATATAATTGGGCAGAAAAAATAAAACAGAAAAATGAAAGAACAGCTATTTTCAAATTTATCAAACTACAAACTACTTACCTTTTTGTAATCATGTCAACAACAGATTTTAAATAATCTTCATTTCCCTAAAAATGAGAAAAATATTTCACTGAAATTAAGCACGCCTCATAGTTTTGCCACTATATGGTCGCTACACATTAGTTTAGTTTAGGCATGGAATGGCATTGCTTCCTAAGAATTTTTTGTTTTTTTCATTGTCTATAAAAGAATTTAAAATACCCACGTGTCTTAAAGACCCAATTTGAATACTGAAAATATTTCATTCTTCCTTTTGTCACAATACAAAATATCACTACACATTATTTACACTTAAAAATTAGTATGCAGGGCGCCTGGGTGGCTCAGTGGGTTAAAGCCTCTGCCTTTGGCTCAGGTCATGATCCCAGGATCCTGGGATTGAGCCCCACATCGGGCTCTCTGCTCGGCAGGAAGCCTGCTTCCTCCTCTCTCTCTCTCTGCCTGCCTCTCTGCCTTCTTGTGATCTCTGTCTGTCAAATAAATAAATAAAATCTTTAAAAAATAATAATAATAAAATTAAAAATTAAAAATTAAAAAAAAATTAGTATGCAAAAACCTATGTATCTAAAACAGTTTTGTCCTAAAAATGGGATGGCTTATTTCTAAGAACTGCTCTTTTTGAAAATGTCTTCATTTGGGGCGCCTGGGTGGCTCAGTGGGTTAAGCCGCTGCCTTTGGCTCAGGTCATGATCTCAGGGTGCTGGGATCGAGTCCCGCATCGGGCTCTCTGCTCAGCGGGGAGCCTGCTTCCCTCTCTCTCTCTCTGCCTGCCTCTCCATCTACTTGTGATTTCTCTCTGTCAAATAAATAAATAAATAAAATCTTTAAAAAAAAAAAAAGAAAAGAAAATGTCTTCATTTTATGAGTATTATAGGATAATAAATGTATTTCAAAATTATACCACAGTATGGGGCACTTGGGTGGCTCAGTGGGTTAAGCCTCTATCTTCGGCTCAGGTCATGATCTCAGGGTCCTGGGATCGAGCCCCGCATCGGACTCTGCTCAGTGGGGAGCCTGCTCTCTCTGCCTACTTGTGATCTCTCTCTCTCTGTCAAATAAATAAAATCTATATAAAAAAAAAAAAAAACTATACCACAGTTTTCCAGATAGTATTACTTAGCTAGATCCCCAAATTTTCTTTCATCAACAAACCTTGCGTGCCTACTCTCTTTATAGAATTCTGTGCTAGATTAGATGAAAGATTCATTTGTAAATAGCTTTTGGTAATACATTCTCAGATTTTTTTTTTTTTTTAACAAAGTGATTAGCATTACACAATATTGCCTCAGGACCCCAAGCATCCCTAATGTAAAATTCTGTAAAATTTTGAATAACATTTCTATTATCAAATCTGAGTACTCTGAACTATATATAGTCAAATAAATAAAAAATATATAATATAAATAAACAAATGATTATAAATAAATATAATAAAATAAATAATAAATATAAATAAATATAATAAACAAAAATAAATTTAAAAAATAGTCAAATAAAACATAGCTTATTTTAAAATATCCATCATGATGCAGATACCTCTGACAGTACTTAAAGTTCTTAAGATAGCCATAAATTGAATCACCAGCTATTTGCTACACTGAAATATTTTATATATTTTATTTATTTATTTATTTTATTTGACAGAGAGAGATCACAAGAAAAAAACCTAAAACGATACAGCAATTACCAGGGAGGAAGGGTATTTGGAGACCATAGACTTGGCACGAGGATAACTACTTATCTTTCATACATACATCTGCAACAGAGACGATCACCACGGAGTCCTTCTCTTCCGAAGGAGTCATCCTGGAGACAACGGAATTCAGTGTTTGCTTCAGGTAACTCTGATTTCCTCTGTTAACAGTGGAAATACCCAGTGCAAAAGAGACTGTAGACAGAGGAGTGTGGAATCATCATTTCAAACCATAGAGAAAAACACAATTTATCATTAATAGCTATGCTTATTACTGAATTTGGGTTAGTTGTATGGTCATAAGTAATGTCCAAAACTAAGTTATAAAAATTACCCAAACTGCCATTAATTTTTATCACAAAGTTCATTTTCTGCCTGAACAAATGCCAATTATCTGTGGACTGTTAGCTGTGGATTAGCTGTGGATTATCATTTATATAAAGTTAGTGCTTTTTTGATTCCTGTTGAGAAATCTTTGTTTATCTTCAGGTCATAAAGGTCATTCAGAAGGTCATAAAGATATTCTCCTGAATATGAATATCTTCTCAATGGTTTGTATGCAGGAGGATGAGGGCCATATCTGGTAGAAGCTGGTTACTTGAGGACATGGGAGGACTGCACAAAGAAGTTGTCAGTTAAGCTGAAAAGTCATACTGGGGAAGGGACTTCCGTGACAAGTTAATTGCGGTCGGTAGGAGGTGGTGGGTTCACTGCAGGCAGCGATCACCTTGTGCTAATCACTTGGCTTATTCATAGGGCCTCTAAGTGTTTTGGGGTTGCTGGAAAGGAGGGGAAGTAGCAGAAACTGATTTGAAAGATACAGTCTATTGTGCAAGGAGCTAGCTTCACCCTATATAAACTGAGGATCCACTAAAGGATTTTAAGCAAGGGCTGAGCATGACATTATGCATTTTAGTACGTAGCTCTGAAGAGGGTATGAAGAATGGATTGACTTCAGTCAGTTTACAAGTCTATTTCAATACACTGCGCAAGAAATGAAAGCTCAGAAAGAACAGCTATAGTGGGTAGAGAGCAGAAATTACTGGAGATATACTCAGAATATAGAATAAATAAGACTGGTCACAGATTCCCCTGTAGGCCTTGCTACAGGCTTCAGTGCATTTACAAACGTTTTATGTGCTATGATCTTTTAGTTACCAGGGGAAAAAAAATCTCCTTTTAAATTACCTCTGGTATTGAAGATTTATAGGCAAACTGATCCTCCCAAGAACCTATGAAAATCCACCAAAGGGGCCTCAAAAGGAAGATCAATATATACAGCATAGATGGAAATCAGGAAATAGATGGGAATCAGAAAATTATCCAGGATTTAACACAATTTTGCTAACTAGGTTACCTCAACATCCCATAACCCCTAAACGAATTCTGCTGTTCTTCCCAATTACAAACATCTCTCCCTCCTTCTTTCACCTTCTGGAACGAGCTTCTGCTTATCTTGGCTGATGTTTATTTAAGGCTATGTTTATTCTTGGTATCTCATATCTTATAGTGTTCTTGGTACCTTGTATTTTATCGTGTCTGTGTACTGGGGTTTTTTCCCTATGTCTTTCCTCTCCTCCTCCTGTTACTTATAGCATTGGGGTAGCACACACTTTCTCATATAGTCACACACATGTATGCATGTCTATGCACACACACACGCCACATCCCCCAAGAGGGAATCTGACGCAGTTAAAGACTCAAATGTGATCCCAGGAAGCACCTTAATATCTCTAAACCTCAATTTTCTTAGGTGTAAAATAGAGATAATCATAGGTCTTACTGTAGTGGGTCGTGAGGGTCAAATGAGACAATAAGAGAAAACAAAACAAAACAAAAAGCAAGCAAGCAAGCACAGTAAGTCCGTCTATGGAACACAGGGAGAATTCAGATGCTAAAGGACACGCAGGCACCCCCATCCCAGCACAGCAGGCTTGGCAGAGGCATGTGCTATGGAACAACACTGCTTATTCCCTAGGAACCACATAGACCAGATGGAGGTCAGGAAGCTGCTTCGGTAAAGCACCGGACAGTAAATACCTTTGGCTCTCAGGCCATACAGTCTTTGTCACAACTACTCCATTCTGCCACGGCAGCGTGAAGAACAGCCACAGACAAGTAAGATGAATACTGACGAGACTCCAACCAGATCTTACTGTCAAGTAGCAGGTTTGGCCGGTGGGATGCAATATGCAGCCGCTGGCCTAGAGTGACTGGCCCATTAGAATAAACAAGGTCTGTGGGACTCGCACTAAAATCCCTACTTCTAACTTAAATGCTTTGTCTCTTCTTCAATACCTGTTGAAGTTAAATTCATGCTTTAAGGATCAGCTCAAACATCACCTCTTCTGTAAAGTTTCTGCTGACCTTGGTCACCAGAAAGATGGGGAAATAGGACGATAACTAGATAAGAATGAACTGATCAAAACCAAGGGAGACAAGAATTGCCTGGTACTTAGCAGATGCTTAATATAAGTCAAATGTATATGTGACTTACAATGACCTATTTTCAAAACATCCTATTCAATCTGAATTTGAATTCAAGTCTAAATATCTGTTGAACTATTTTTTTTGTGCCAGGTCATATACTGATTGCTAGCAGTCCAAATTAATGCCACATAGACTGGTGGCCTATATATCAGAGCATTATATTAATGGATTACATTTTAAAACTTAAAAGCAAGCACAATAATAATTAGAGAAGCGTTCAAAAAAAGCTTAAGGGGCACCTGCCTGGCTCAGTTGGTAAGAATCCTGATCTCAGGATTCTTAGTTCAAGTCCCACATTGGGCATGGAGCCTATTTTTAAAATTAAATAAGCAGGGACACCCAGATGGCTCAGTTGGTTGAGTGACTGCCTTCATCTTAGGTCATGGTTCAAGCTCCACATGGACCTCCCCATCAGGCTCCCTGCTCAGCAAGGGGTCTGCTTCTCCCTCTGCCCTTCCCCCTCTCATGCTCTCTCTCATTCTCTCTCTCAAATAAATAAATAAAATCTTTAAAAAAATTAAATAAACAAAAAACAAACAACAACAAAACTTAAAAGCATGTCCTCAAAGATCAAAATATCTTTATTTTCTCTTCTAATTCTAAGTTTGCTTACCACCTGTTTTCTCTTTGCCAATGATTACATCAGGATAAATTCTGCCTGCTTTCCTTAAATGAGGAAAAAAGAACTTTAGGATTTCAAATGTATTAGATGCTGTTTCACTCTTACCCAAGGTCTTCATTTTCTTCTCAACTGAAAGAAAGAAAAAATAGAGTTTCTAAGTACATGATGACCATAGAGATTTTTCTCTGGTAGTACAAATTCTCATAATGAGATAAACAGATTTAATATTCAGTATATAAGAGACATACAATTAAATGTGAATTATTAAAATCATGGCTACAAAATATAGTTCAAATATTATTGATTCACATTCATTTAAAAAGAATTGACTCACATTCATCTAAGTCTAGCACTATAAGCTACATAACCAGAGACTAACAGAGCTGTCAGTTCTGAGTGAAGTGTAACTGAAACATGCTATAATTGATCTGACCTGCTACTTTAATATCACATTACAATTTATATCCTTAAATGTTGCTTTGTAGCTTAACATTTAATGATTCTTATACAATTCATTTGAATATACATCTACAATTTTGAGAAAGAAGAACAAAATTAGAAGACTCACACCCTATTTAATTCGTAATACATAGTATTACTGATTATATATTAGTATGTATTAACAATAATACATAATACATATAAAATAAGTGATACTACATTTAAAAAGATACATAGAATGATGGAACAGAATAGAAAATCCAGAAACAGATCTACATAAATATCATCAACTGATTTTGGAAAAGGTGCAAAGGCAATTCAATGCAGAAAGGATAGCCCTTTTGACAAATGGTGCTAGAATACTTGGACATTCATATGAAAAAGACTGAATCTTGATCAGTACTTCACACCATTTATAAAAATCAATTCAAAAGTTTCATAGATCCAAATTTAAAATCTGAAAGTATAAAATTTAAAAACACATAAAAGAAGATCTCCATGACCCTGAAGAAGGTAAAGTGTTCTTCCTTTTTTTTTTTTTTTTTGACAGACAGAGATCACAAGTAGGCAGAGGAGACAGGCAGAGAGAGAGGAGGAAGCAGGTTCCCTGCTGAGCAGAGAGCCCAATGTGGGGCTCAATCCCAGGACCCTGGGATCATGACCTGAGCCGAAGGCAGCGGCTTAACCCACTGAGCCACCCAGGCACCACAGGAATTTTTTTTTTTAATTTTTTTTTAAATTTTTATTTATTTATCCGATAGACAGAGAGAGATCACAAGTAGGCAGAGAGGCAGGCAGAGAGAGAGGGGGAAGCAGGCTCCCCGCTGAGCAGAGAGCCCAATGTGGGGCTCAATCCCAGGACCCTGAGATCATGACCTGAGCTGAAGGCAGAGGCTTAAACCACTGAGCCACCCAGGCGCCCCAGAAATTTTTTTTTAAGAAAAAAAATTTTTTTTAATTTTTTATTTTTTATAAACATATATTTTTATCCCCAGGGGTACAGGTCTGTGAATCACCAGGTTTACACACTTCACAGCACTCACCAAAGCACATACCCTCCCCAATGTCCATAATCCCACCCCCTTCTCCCAACCCCCCTCCCACCAGCAACCCTCAGTTTGTTTTGTGAGATTAAGAGTCACTTATGGTTTGTCTCCCTCCCAATTCCATCTTGTTTCATTGATTCAAGAAAAAAAAATTTTTTTAAACATATTCTTTTTTTTTTTTTAAGATTTTTATTTATTTATTTGACAGAGAGAGATCACAAGCAGGCAGAGAGAGAGGAGGAAGCAGGCTCCCTGCTGAGCAGAGAGCCCGATGCGGGCCTCGATCCCAGGACCCTGAGATCATGACCTGAGCCGAAGGCAGCGGCTTAACCCACTGAGCCACCCAGGCGCCCACAAGAAAAAAATTTTTAAAGAAAATTCTCTTCACAAAAAAACCTGTATATGAATGTTTACAGCAACATGCAATTGTCAAAAAAATGAAAACCACCTAACTGTCCTTTAGTTGGTAAAAGGATAAATAAACTGTATCCACTGTACATCCATGTAATCATAGTTTACTCAGCAATATAAAGGCAACAAAAATTTGGTCCCATAATAACTTCGATGAATCTTTGCTAAGTAAAAGAAGTCAGTCTCCAAGGATTGCACACTGTATGATTCCATTCGTATGGCATTCTGGGAAAGGGAAAACTCTAAGAACAGAGAACAGATTAGTGGTTGCAAGGGATTAAGAGTGAGGACTACCTGACTACAAAAGGGGAAACAGAGGCAGGACTTTTATCCTGGAGAAATGGGAGCCACTGCAGGATGATACACAGGACAGTGAACCTTCCCTTTGGTTACAGTGGAAATAAGTGGGGACAATTCTGGGGAAAGAGAAAAAACAGAGAAGTATGTTAGCAGTCATTCAGATGAGGCATGAAGGAGGCTTGACTAGCAGAGATGGTGACAGGAAAATGTGCACAGATTTGTGAGATACTCAGGACTGTGAACTGACTGAAATGGGCATATGTGAGAGGAGGCGGGGTGGAGGGGCAGGAGTCAAAGGGACACTCAGGGTTCGGGCCCATCTAGTGCATGGGTCATGGTGGTGGTGCAAGTCACACAGAAAACACAGGAAGGCCATTTCTGAGCTAGAGAGGAGAGGAAGTATATCAGTGTTTTATCTCTTACCTGATTTTTGTATGTCTCACAATAAAAGAACAAGTACTAATTTAGTTATATTTGTTGGGGAGAAGTGTCCTAAAATCAGAAAGCACAAAATCTTAATTCCCAAACACAAAACACAAAACCAACAAACAAAACACCACACGTAAAAACAAAAGCAACACAAACCTAAGTTTATGGGCATATTTTTTCTCTGTGTCATTTCATACTTCATTTTACTCAAGGCTTTGATCAGCTCTTGGCGATTTCTTTCAGTTTTGTTTTTTAAACGTAGCATTTTTTCCTTAAACTCCAAAATATGGTTTCTACAATTAATTAATTGATTACCTGTAAAGAAAACATATGTGTATATATTTATATACATAGCAACGATATCATACCATTTTCTATAATATATAACAAAAAAACAAGATATACACTTCAATATAACTGTAACACTATATTTGTGTGTACATATACTTGTACATAGTTTATAGATAAATTTGTATACACGATACACATAAGAAGAGACTAGAGAAGAGTGAGATTTAAAATAGTACTATCTGGAAGATGGAATTATTATAAATGGTTTTTCCTTTATTACTTTCTGCTTTTTTATATTTTCCAAATTTTTCATTTTGTGCACATGCTAGATTTGTAATTAGAGAGAAAAACCAATTGAGACCAAAAATTCACTTTTAAGAATTTACTTCAAGAACAAAACCAAAAATATATACCCAGATTTGGCTCTAAGGATGTCTAACATAGGCAGCGGCATTACTAATCACTATAAGAAAATCAGAAACAGCCTAACTGCCCAACAATGGATATATTCTAAATAAATTAAAGAATATCCTTTTAAAAGTTACAGAGGCTCTCGTTTTAAATCAAGTGTAATTGAATCCCAGTTTCATCACTTAATACTTGTGTGACCTTGGACAAACTATTTTATGTTTGTTAGCCTCTGTTCCTTCATGTATACATGGACATATAAAAATTTCTGTCCCAGAGTTGGGAAGAAGTGATACAGTAATGCACATAAGCCATGTGGCAAAGCACACACACACACACACACACACACACACACACACAAAACACTTGACAAATGTCTGATAAGTATTATTTATCAAAGGGCTACTTTTTATTCATTTGCCAATGTAATACCATACAGCTATGAAAATCAGCTTAGGGAAGAATATTTAATGTTGCAAAAAATTGTTTTTTAAAAACAAAACTATGTATAAAATCATCTCTTTCTGGTAAAACAATATACATACAGAGTAAAAAAGAGTAAGCATACAAGCTTATATTTTGTTAATATATAATCTTTAGTTTGTTGGATCACTTTTTACTTCCTATTTTTACAGAATTCTTTTGTTGTAGAATGTTACATTGCTTCTATAATCAGAAAAAAATTAACAGATTAAAATAATTCTGCACCTTTTATTTGCCAAGTACTCTGTGCCAAGGGAAGTACAACAATAAAGATACAGTAGTCTTGCCTTCCAGAAGTTTATAGGGTAATTGGTAGAACTAACTTAACTGGTAATTTAAATCATTGTGATATTTCAGATGTTACAGATTTCCTTCTCCTTGGGTTTTAACTCATTAGGAATACATAGATAACACCAGACCCAAACAGAAGCTGTCAGTTTTATCTGGGGCTGTCTGACAATGGCTATATTGCCAAGCACAGTGGGATGTCCTATTTCCCTGCCCAAGTTAACTCACTTCCAGCCCACTACTGAAAGAGCAAGTGGACCACAGCGAGGCTATAGCCACAAAAGGGATGACTTGCCATATGTGCTTACTATTTTGGAGGAAAACGTGGAGAGAGCTGGCCCTTCCTGGAGGGAGTCCATAAGAACTTTTATGAGCGAAAGAGCCCGGAGATGGCCTGAGTTGTCTTTTCAAGGAAGCCATTCTGCCTTCCTGTCAGTGTGGCCCACGGAAGTCAGGTCTGACCCATCTCACCATTCAGAGGACTCTCTTCCCTTCTGAAAGAAAGTCCAAGTGGGCACTTGAAAATGGCCCTTCTAGGAGAACAAAATGAAAGATGTCCCCGTGAAGGAAATATGGGCACGATAAAACAAGGCCGCTAGCCCTGACTTCTAGTGATAATCATGTATCCAGAGGATGGGATCCAGACAGCTTGGGAGGGGAGAGCAGGAGGTCAGAAGAGGAATGTGGAGAATGTGCTGCCTGAGGGGAGAACTCTGGGAATGGGGGTTGGGGAGGAGTGTGAGTTCAAAAGTCAAGGGAAGCAAGGACAGGTGTTCTCTTTGGAGCACTGCTGAGGGAAAGGCAAGGAGGTTTTCAAAAACATGGCGCTACACACCCAGAAGTTCTTCATTATTTTAGGGCCAACAGGGGAAATTCAGAAGTTAAAAGAGAAATCTGGTTCTGCTGATCTTTTTGATAAGCTAGTTAAAGAGCCTGAACACTCCCCTACACACCAGTGTTTCTTAAACCTATTTTCTAAAAAAACCCTCTAATTGTGGTAAATTTGAATAAAAGGGATGCGGGTGGAGGTGTAACCTGAAATAGCCCACCACAGTCATGAAATTTCTCTGACGTTTCTTCAAAATATGTACAAATTTTGCAGCACACTCTACAGTACATATTTGTTGTTGTTGTTATTGTTGTTTTGGTTTTAGGTTCATTTACTTATTTTTTAATTGATGTTTGGTTGACATATTAGTTTACGGTGTGCCAATGAGTTGATACTTGCACATGTTATGAAACAATCACCACAATAAGCTAGTTAAGATGCAGTTTTTTTTTTATTCAATTTTTTTCAGTGTTCCAAGATTCATTGTTTATACATGGTGTTTATACACCACACCCAGTGCTCCATAATACCCACCACCAGGCTCACACAACACCCCACCCACCTCCCCTCCAAAACGCTCAGTTTCTTTCTCAGAGTCCACAGTCTTTCATGGTTTGTCTCTCCCTCCAATTTCCCCCAACTCACTTCTCTCCATCTCCCGATGTCCTCCGTGTTATGTTATGTGTTACTTATGCTCCACAAGTAAGTGAAACCATATGATAATTGACTTTCTCTGCTTGACTTACTTCACTCAGCATAATCTCTTCCAGTCCCGTCAGTGTTGATACAAAAGTTGGGTATTCATCCTTTCTGATGGGAAGCATTGTATATATGGACCATTTCTTTATCCATTTGTCTATTGAAGGGCATCATGGTTCTTTCCAGTTTGATGACTGTGCCCACTGCTGCTATGAACACTGGAGTACAGATGGCCCTTCTTTTCACTACATCAGTATCTTTGGAGTAAATATCCAGTAGTGCAAAGGCAGGTCATAGGGTAGCTCTATTTTTAATTTCTTAAGGAATCTCCACACTGTTTTCCAAAGTGGCCGCACCAACTTGCATTCCCACCAACAGCGTAGGAGGGTTCCCCTTTCTCCACATCCTCTCCAACACATGTTGTTTACTGTCTTGTTGATTCTGGCCATTCTAACTGGTGTAAGGTGGTATCTCAACATGGTTTTGATTTGAATCTCCCTGAGGACTAATGATGATGAACATTTTTTCACGTGTCTGTTAGCCATTTGCATGTCTTCTCTGGAGAAGTGTCTGTTCGTGTCTTCTGCCCATTTTTTGATGTGATTATTTGTGTTTTGGGTGTTGAATTTGAGGAGTTCTTTATAGATCTTGGGTATTAGCCCTTTGTCTGTAGTGTCATTTGTGAATATCTTCTCCCAGTCCGTGGGTTGCCTCTTTGTTAACTGTTTCCTTTGTTTCCAAGTTTTGATCTTGATGAAGTCCCAAAAGTTTATTTTCACTTTTGTTTCCTTTGCCTTTAGAGACATGTCTTGAAAGAAATTGCCTTGCCCGATGTCGAAGAGGTTACTGCCCATGTTCTCCTCCAGGATTTTGATGGATTCCTGCCTCACGTTGAGGTCTTTCATCCATTTCAAGTTTATCTTTGTGTATGGTGTAAGAGAACAGTCGAGTTTCATTCTTCTACACATAGCTGTCCAATTTTTCCAGCACCATTTATTGAAGAGACTGTCTTTTCTCTACTGTACATTTTTTCCTGCTTTGTTGGAGATTATTTGACCATAGAGTTGCAGGTCCATATCTGGGCTCTCTACTCTGTTCCAGAGAATGAAAAGGGGAGAGATCACAACTAACACCAAGGAAACAGAAATAATCATCAGAAATTTTTATCAATAGTTATATGCCAATAAGTTATGCAACCTAGACAAAATAGATGCAATCCCGGAAACCTATAAACTTCCAAAACTGAATCAGGAAGAAAATGACAACCTGAATAAACCAATATCTAGTAACGAGACTAAAGCGGTGATCAAAAACCTCCCAAGAAACAAGAGCCCAGGACCTGACAGATTCCCTGGAGAATTCTACCAAACATTCAAAGAAGAAATAATACCTATTCTCCTGACGCTGTTTCAAAAAAATAGAAACAGGGGGTGCCTGGGTGGCTCAGTGGATTAAGCCTCTGCCTTCAGCTCAGGTCATGATCCCAGAGTTCTGGGATCAAGCCCTGCATTGGGCTTTCTGCTCAGCAGGGAGCCTGCTTCCTCCCACCTCTCTGCCTGCCTCTCTGCCTACTTGTGATTTCTGTCAAATAAACAAATAAAATCTTAAAAAAAAAAAAATAGAAACAGAAGGTAAACTTCCAGACTTTTTCTATGAAGCCAGCATTACCCTAATCCCCAAACCAGGCAAAGACCCCACCGAAAAGGAGAATTTCAGACCAATATCCCTGATGAATATTGATGCCAAGCTTCTCCACAAGATCCGAGCTAACAGGATCCAACAGTACATTAAAAAGATTATCCACCATGACCATGGGATTTATCCCTGGGATTCAAGGGTGGCTCAACATTTACAAATCAATCAAGGTGATAGAACAAATCAATAAGAGAAGAGAGAAGAACCACATGGTCCTCTCAATTGATGTAGAAAAAGGATTTGACAAGATACAGCAACTGTTCCTGATTAAAACCCTTCAAAGTATAGGAATAGAGGGAACATTCCTCAACTTCATAAAATCTACCCACAGCAAATATCATCCTTAATGGGGAAAAGCTGACAGCCTTCCATTTGAGATCAGGAACACGACAAGGATGTTCACTCTCTCCACTGTTGTTCGATATAGTACTAGAAGTCTTAGCAACAGCAATCAGACAACAAAAAGAAATAAAAGGTATTCAAATTGGCAAAGAAGAAGTCAAACTCTCTCTCTTCACAGGTGACATGATACTTTATATGGAAAGCCCAAAAGACTCCACCCCCAAACTACTAGAACTCATACAGCAATTCAGTAATGTGGCAGGATACAAAATAATGTACAGAAATCAGTCGCTTTCTCATAAACTAACAATGAAAACATAGAAAGGGAAATAAGAGAATCGATTCCATTTGATATAGTACCAAGATACCTGGGACTAAACCTAACCGAAGAGGTAAAGGATCTGTACTTGAGGAACTACAGAACGCTCATGAAAGAAACTGAAGAAGACACAAAAAGATGGAAGACCATTCCATGCTCATGGATCGGAAGAATAAACATTGTTAAAATGTCTATACTGCCTTCAGCAATCTATACTTTCAATGCCATCCCGATCAAAATTCCACTGACATTTTTCAAAGAGCTGGAACAAACAATCCTAAAATTTGTATGGAACTGGAAGGGCCCCTTATTGCTAAGGAAATGTTGAAAAAGAAAAACAAAACTGGGGGCATATCATGTTGCCTGATTTCAAGCTTTACTACAAAGCTGTGATCACCAAGACAGCATGGTACTGACACAAAAAAAGAGGTAGTTGTTTTAATATAAAGATAACGAAGTCATGTTCTCCCTCCTCCCAACTTTTTTTTCAGGTGACTTTATGTATCTTGGAACAGCACTACTGGCTATCATGGGAACAGGTATTTCAATGGAGAAACGTAGCTGAAGACTATTAGGTACAACATATGTTTCAGGAAGATCATTCTGCTGCCCATACAGAAGATTGTTTCCGAAAGGCAAAACTAAAGCCAGGGAAATCACCTGTCAGGAACCTAAAGTGATAGTAGTTTCATGCGAAAGAAGATAAAAGAATAAACCAGGGCAGAAAGGATTAGGAAATAGGGGAAAATATGAAAAATATCTAAGAGCTTTTATTGAAAAGACTTTGAACTGACTTAGAGGGGATTAGAATCCCTGCTAGGTTTCCAACATGACTACAGACTTCTGCAGTCTGAGTTGGGAAAACAGGAAAATGAGCAGTGATGATGCTTATGAGACATCTACATATGTGGCAAACAGTTGGCTATGTGACTTTGAAGTTCAAGGGAGATATTAGGGCTGGTGTTACAGATTTGAGAGCAAGAGTGAGATTCACTTATAAAATGGAGCAGGAAAATGTAGTGATAAAAACTGTCCAGGGGTGCCTGGGTGGCTCAGTGGGTTAAAAACTGTCCCAGTCTCATCTCCTGCTGTGTCCTTCCTCCCTGCCTTGGTTCACACTGCCTGGGGCAGAGGGTTCAGAGTTTGAAATCCAGGAGGGTGCCTAAATGTCTGGTTTCCGGAGGGGTCTTGAATCCCTGGCCAGGGGCAGACTTGGCCCCTCTTAACAGCACTATACATCCATCTTGCTGGTTCCATTCAGCTTTCACACAGACCAGCTTGGAACACACGTGTGTCTTGCCTGAGCTACCTTACGAAGATAAGAAGCAACTAATAAACTGTAATATCCTGATATTTCTCTTCCAAACCTCAATAGATCATCCACCCCAGGATACAACAGAGGAAAGTAAACCTGCTGTTTCACTGCTCTCTAACAAGACGCTCTGTCTCTCCTGCTTGGGCTGGAGGGGACTCCACCTCTCCAGTCCTCACCCAGTGGCATGCTCCACTTCTAGGATCTGTCACAACACCTCTCCATCTCCAGCTCTGTGTCACTGAATCTTTCAAATGCAACAATTTCGTTATGATATGGAGTATCCTGCCAATAGGGACTCCTCATCCATGGGGTACACGCACAAACAAGTAGATTTGGGTTTTATGCATAGTTGGGCTTGCTGAAACAGGGCAGTGGAGGTTTAGGGAAAGACCCAAATAGCTGGTTAACCATTATAGAGAATCCTATCATTATGAAGTCTGCTGGCAGTCTTCCACAGTAAGCATTGTGCCCCATCCCTGTAGAAGTTCCTAGCCTGTTATGATACAGCCAGCAGAACTCAAGGCCCTACATCTCCAGTCTTCAATAGCGAGTGGGTGGTGGCTCCAGATCTGTGGTTTCCTCCCTCAACCCCCCTCCAGGGAAAGGCCAGACAAGAGTGAATGACAAGAGTGACAAGGCACTGCTGGATCCAAGCCACAATTTAATCTGTACATAAATCACTCAGTAAGAAAAGATGAAGGACTTGCTGCTCTGAACTCATTTTTTCTCAGCAGCCTCTTGAAGGCCTCCTACTCTGGGCCCCAGAATTGGTCCAGCTGGAGCAATGACAGTTTGGTCTCCAGAACTTGTATGTGTACTGGTTGGCAGTTTGTGTTGGTCATCGCTGTCCCACAGAGCAATACTAAGAATTCTGCAGGTTCTCTATAGATGGAAAAATCTGACTATAGCAGAGATATCACCATTTGGTCAAGAATAAAAGCAATTTTCTGTTCCTTCCTGAAACACTGTGATAGAGTATTCAGAATTCATTAACAATTCCAAGCAGAGCCTGAGTTTTTCTTTGGGAAAGGATGCTCTTCTCAGGGACTTCTACATCTCACCAGCCAGAACAGTTGCCTGGCCACACAATTCATTCCCTCATTCAACAAAGACTTATTAAACTAAATATTGCTACTTGTCCCGGGGATATGACAATGCACAAAACAGTTAGAACTCCTGATCCCCTTGGAACTTACATCCTACTGATTGGAAAAAAAGAAGAAATAAGTGAATTACATACTCACTAATAAGTGAAATATATTTGAAGATGGTAAGTACCCAAAAAATACAAAGTGGGGGGAAAAGAGTGTTGATGGTTGGGGGAGGTTTTAATTGTGAACAAGGTGATCCAAGAAAGCTTTTCTAAGAAGATAACATGTGAGCACAGACAAGAACAAAGCAAACGAAGGACTGCAGGTAACTCTGGTACAGAGAGAAGAGCATGTGCAAAAGTCCTGAGGCAGGAGGGTGCCCATTATCTCCAGAAACAGCATGGAGACCAGTGTGGCTGAAGCAAAATGAATGACAGGGAGAACAGAAGGTGATGAAATTATGAGGCCACCTTTGTATAAGTACTGTAGCTTTGACTTTAAGCAAAATGGGAAACCAACGTAAGTCTGTAAGCACAGTATCCCATAATCTGACTTACCAGAACAGGATCCTTCTATCTCCTGTGTGAAAAACAGAGTTGGGGAAACTAAGACTGAAGAAAGGGGGTCAGGAAAGAGATGTCTGTGGCTTAGAAAAGATTGTGGGTGGGATAGTGGGTAAGGAATGGTTTAATTCTGGATATATTTTGAAGATAAAAAAGATAGGATTTGCGGACATCAAATGTGGGATATGAAAAAAAAGGAGGCAATGATATTCTGAGCAACTAGAAGAAAAGAGTACCATTTACTAAGATGGAGAAGAGGAAGGGAGCAAGTTTTGGTGTGAATATTAGGAGTCAGCTTTGAGACAGTTTTGGCATGTTTATCACACATTTCAGTAGGCAGCTCCATGTGTGGGATTAAGGGGAGAACTGACCTGGCCTGGATAGAGACATTTAGAGAGACCTGCGGTAAGATGCTGGAGATCACTAAGAGAATGAGGATGAGCACAGAAGAGTTGAGGCCCAAGGACGAAATCCTGGGGCACCCCAAGTTATATGTTGAAGAAGTCAGTAACGAAGCTAAGACAGATTAGCTGGTAAGGCAGGAGGGCACTGGGGTGTGTGTCAAGTCTTGGAAACCAAGTGAGAAAAACGTGTCAAGAAGAGGAAAGGCATCAACTGTCAAGTGCTGTCGGACAGGGCAAGGAGGACAAGGACAGGGTGCGGGACCTGAGACAGCAGTGTGCAGTCCCCGGGGGCCTTGATGACAGAGGTTCTGGGGGTCAGCGAAGTGAAAGCCCAGCTGGAGTGGGTTCAGGAGAAAGCAGGACCACAGGGCTTAGAGACGGGGTAGGGGGACCACTCTTTTTTTTTGAGAGTGAAAGTGGGGTGGGGGAGGGGGCAGAGGGAGAGAGAGAGAATCCCAAGCAGGCTCCACACCCAGCACAGAGCCCCATGTGGAGCTCAATCTCACAACCCTGAGATCATGACCTGAGCGGAAACCAAGAGTCAGACGCTTAACCCACTGAGCCACCAGATGCCCCAAGCGAATTTTAAACTGAACTGTGCTTTAATCAAATAACTGCCACTATCCCAGATAAATCTTGAATATTCATAAAGTGGATACTGTTTGAAGGTGTCAACAAACTTTAGAAGTAGATATAGTTTAACGAGTATAACCCTATGTTATTGAGGTTCCTCAGGTAACACTCTCTCAGCAAACTGAATCATGAAGTTGATACATCATGGGTGATGCAACATGGCTACACTTCCACAGTGTTCAGTCAGTCCCTCAGGGAGCAATTTGGTAAACATGAAAAGAAAGAGTTTTCTCTAGAGGAAGTAGTATTTGCAGAAACAACCATGCAAAAAAATTAAAGCATGTATTCCCTAGTCTTAGATCTGCTTCTTACCCATTTTTACTTGATTATGCTATTCAATGATATTCTATTTAAAATGTTTACATTACTTTCATAGTCACTCAGGTATTTTGTGAGGGTGAAATATTATAAAACTATTTGCAAAGGCTTGAAATAAACAATAATTTAATGTTTTGAGCCAAGTGTGGTGGAATTGTGAAAACAAACACCAGTCTGTGTGTGCAATGGGCCAATATGAATTCCGCCCATAAGCAAGGGGTCAGTTAAGATCCTAATTACTACTGACCTTTGTTTCTCACAGCAAGAGTCCAATGCACTGCTATCCAGTAGAAATAAAATCTAAACCACATTTGTAATTTTAAATTTTCTAGTAACATTTTAAAAAAGTAAAAAAGGATCAAATAATTGAGAAGAATATATTTAATATTTAATTCAATATATCTGAAATATTTTTCAACATGTAATCAACATAAAAATAACTACTGGAATAGCTTACATTCTTTTTTATAGTATGTATGCTAAATCTCGTGTATGTTTTATATTACAATGCATTCTTACCAAAGAATAAAATTTTGCTTACTGGAGAAGTATTTTGCACTGCTTCTGTCTTTATATTTAAATTTAAGTTTAAATTAGTTAAAACAAAATTTAAAGTTAAAATTCATTTTCTCAGTTGCATTGACCATATTTCAAGTGCTTGGCAGTCACCTAGATAGAGGCCCCCACAGTGGACAGCAGGTTCTTGGCAGCAGCTGTGACCTTATTAGAAATGCAGTATCTCTTGGGGCACCTGTGTGGCTTAGTCGGTTAAGTGTGGACTCTTGATTTCAACTCAGGTCATGATCTCAGGGCTGTGAAATCAAGCCCTGCATTGGGCCCCAAGCCAAGCATGGAGCCTGCTTGAGATTCTTTCTCTCCCTCTCCCTCTGCTCCTCCCCACTCGGCTCACACATGTGCGCTTGCTTTCTCTCTTTCTCTCTCAAAAAAAAAAAAAAAAGAAAGAAAGAAAAAAAGAAAGAAAGGAAGGAAGGAAGAAAGAAAGAAAGATGGAGTATCGCAGGCCTCTCCCTAGATCTACTGAGAGTAACAATCTGAGCTTTCCTAAGATTCACAGGAGATTGGTATACACGTTAAAATTTGAGAAGCACTGTTATAGATCTCTTTAATTGTTTTATCTTTCTCATCATTGACTTGACCAAAGTTCAGGTCATTACTGCCTCTAGCTGCACTATTATAATTGTCTCTTAATTAGTCTCTCACCTCCAATCTACAATTAATCTTCTGAAAACACTGCTCAAAGACTTTAAACGGTTTCCTGAATGCTTACTGAATTAAGTCCAAACTACGTGCTTTAACATACAAGGTCTCATTGACAGAGCCATGACCTGACTCTTCCACACTATTTCATTCACTAAACCCCTCCAGCAATGAGAAGCATCACGGGGTATGCATTCTTTCTGCCACTTAATACTCACCATGTGTTTTTCACTGAACTATAGGACAGCTAAACACGGAGAGTCCAGTTGCCGCTCTAAATTACCTGACAAGAGATGGAGGAAGGAGCAGGTATTTAGACGACCAATTAATAAAACTGTGAAAATGGAGTTATCCTCAAGTGCTACAGGCAGAGAGAGGCAGAAATGCTTACCTAGTAAGGAAGACTGAGCAGGAAGGGACAAGGAAAAAGGTTTCAGAGAAGAGGGAATATTTGAGAACTTGAAGAATGTACACAATGTTGCCCTACAGCAGAGGGCAGGGAAGGGCATTCCAAACTAAGAAAATGACAACATAAGTGCATAAGTATGAAATGGTACGGCATATGGAGGGGAAAGCAAGTGACTCACTGGGGGGGGGGGGTCAAAAGTAAGGAAATGAGTGGCATGAAGTTGAAGAATGGGCAGACCACTTCAGATCTATTATTCACTTATTGGTACCCAGTGTGGCTCCAAAGAAAGACTATCTGAGGCACCTGGTAGGAGATGAAGGTAAAAAGATAGAATATATTTTGGATTATTCCACTCCACGTATGCTTTGCAATAATCAAAGCACACTATGAACAACGCCCTTTGAATTCCCTTTGAGCGATCCCTCTATGCATTAGGTCTTATGATGAAATATTTCAGACTTTGAAAAACATATATAAAATAGTTTGAAAGACAATAATAAAAATTAACATCCATGAATCCACTACTACCTTAGCCTTAAATATTCCATCTGTTTCCTTCCAAGATTATGTTTCCTTTCCTCCTTACTCCCAGATAAGCAGAATTCTGAATTTTGTATTAATCTTCCATTGCTTTTCTTTCAAGTTTGACCATTTGTGCATACAATTGATATTTGTTTTTAGATATTAATAAGTAATACTTATATGTATTCTTTTGTACTTGCTTCTTTTTCTTAATATATGTTTTTGCAATCCATCCATACTGATAAGTGAAGCTCTAGTCCAATCATTTCCACTACAGTTAAATGTTTCTCTGTTTTGAATATACAGTAACACATTTAGCTCTTCTACTGTTGATGAACAATTATACAAAATGCTACCAAGAACATACCAGGTCAATATATTCAAGAGTTTCCCTTGTATATATCTGGTGGTATCTTAAATATTGAACAACCTTTATGACGTGGTTACTGATCAATGACAAGAAGAGTTGGCCATAAACCATGGGGTGACACTGCACACCAGTTTCAGTCCTGACTGGCAGAACTGCTAGGACACAGGAAGTGCAGGTCACACAATGAAAGTTACTGAATGTATGCATAATCCCCATTCCCAAGGCGAGTGTGTGCAAATTCCTGCACTTCTGCATCCTCACCAAATGTCTTATCTCCTAAATGTAAAAATCTGAATGGTATGAAATGTTATAAAAGAAATGTTTTAATTTGCATTTCTCTGATTGCTAATGAAGCTAACATTTATGTTGCACTTGGCCTTAGAATCTATTTTGCTGATATTAATATAGCTACATCAACTTTCTTTTGGATTAGGTTGTTGGTATACACTTTTCCATCCCTCTTCCAACATTTCTCTATCTTTAAAATTTAAATGTATCTCTTGTAAATATCATCACGTTTGGTTTTGTTTTTATATCCAATCAGAAAAAACTGTTAATTTCCTTTTTGGAGTATTAACTATAATGAGTAATATTGTTATACATTATTTTAGTATCATTTTAATAGTTAGACCGGAGATTTCAATGTGAATCCTTGACTTACTACAGTCTAATACAAATTCTCACATTCTCATTTTTCAACAGTGCTACAAGTTCAATACCAGTTAACTCCATTTACCCCTCTTCTTTCTATCTTATCTTGTAATTGTTGTCATGCATTGTTGTTCTAGATATACTTTAAATTCCACCAGACATTTCCATTATTGTCTTGAATGGCCCACACATGCATTCTGGACACTGCTGACTTAGAGCTACACCTGGGACTAAAAGAATAATATTTCATTATAATAGAATATATATAACTTCTTTATCCATTCATCCATTGAGGGACACACAGGTTGCTTCCACAGTTTGGCTATTATAAATGATGCTGCAATAAACATGGGAGTACAGATGCCTTTTCAAGTTAGTGTTTTCACTCCCTTCATATAAATACCCAGAAGTGGAACCACTGAGTCATATGAGTAGTTCCGTCTTTAATCCTTTGAGGAACCTCCATGCTGTTTTCCAGTGGCTGCACCAATTTACATTCCTACCAACAATGCATGAAGTTTCTCTTTTTCTCCACATCTTCACCAACCTCGTTATTTCTTGTCTTTTCAAAAATAGCCAACCTAACAGGTATGAGGTGGTATCTCACTGTGGTTTTGATTTTTGTTTCCCTGATGATTAGTGATGCTGACTGTCTTTTCATGTAGATGGCTTCCTATCTTCTTCAGAATAAAAGTCATAGTTCTTACTATGGTCTCCATGATCTTATCCCTTTATAACTCTTCCTTGTTCACATTAGCCTCCTAGCTGTTTCTCAAACATATCAAGCTCACTGCACCATAGGGCTTCTGCACCTGCTTTTCTCATTGCCTAGAAAACTCTTCCCCCAGATAGCCATACAGTAGTCTCCCTTATTTCATTTAGGAATAGGCATTAAGGGCGCCTGGCTGGCTCAGTGGGTTAAGCCGCTGCCTTCAGCTCAGGTCATGATCTCAGGGTCCTGGGATCGAGTCCCACATCGGGCTCTCTGCTCGGCAGGGAGCCTGCTTCCTCCTCTCTCTCTGACTGCCTCTCTTCCTGCCTCTCTGCCTACTTGTGATCTCTCTCTGTCAAATAAATAAATAAATCTTAAAAAAAAAAAAAAAAGGAATAGGCATTAATATGACTTTCCTTAACCACCCTATCTAAAATAGCACTTTCTCTCCCCTGTCAACACCTGACATCATAGAGTAATATCATTCCTGTTTGTTGTTTATTTCAGAATGTAAGCTCCCTGAAAGTAAGGCTTTAAAAATTTTTTGTTGCCTAGTTCCTACAACATGAAGAAGTATTTATCAAAATCACTAATTCACTCATTCATCCAACCATGCAACAAATATTTAACATATGTATTATATCAGGCATTTTTCCAGAAGCTGGGACACAGCAGTGAACCAAGCAGGCAAAAACAGAAAGAAAAATTTTCTGCATGGAGCTTACATATGAATAGAGCCAATTAATGAACTGTTAGTGCTATGAGCTTATAGAAACAAACAAAGGGTTACAGGCATACATAAATTTAAAAGGGGAAAGATGCCTACTAGGTTGTGGCCAAGTTTTTGTTGTTGTTATTCTTTAATAAGTAGGCTCCTTGCCCAGCATGGAGCCCAGAGTGGGGCTTGAACTCACTAGGCTGAGATCAAAATCTGAGCTGAGATCAAGAGCTGGGCACTTAATCAACTGAGCCACCCAGGCACCCCCTGGCCATCTTTCTAATAAATATAACTAAGTTTTCATTGGTAAGAATTACAGCTATGGATCAAATATTTTAAAACCATTGGGACTATCTTTGGTGTCTTATAAAAATCACTGCTTCCAAAACTAAATGAAGTCTGTTTTGTTGACATAAGAACATCTCAGGATTGATTTTGTAACTATTTTAGAGCTGGCTTACACAGAAACATAAACACAAAACACTGTTTTATCAGTTATTCCAAGAGTGGTGCATTTTCAAGAACAGTATCTCACATTCTGAATTTGAACATATAAATGATGGGAATATAAATGCTTCAAGGGACCAAACTTCTCCTTTCTGGTCACAGCACAAAGTCCACAGTTTACAATAAATAATATAATAATATTAGTTTTATTAAAACGCCTTCTGACTTTACCAATCCAAACTGCCTTCCAAAATCACTTTAAAAGGGAATTTACAGCAGTAGCTCTTTCTACCCATGGGTCCTGTTCCCATGCTTTAGTAAACCACCATTTTGCACCAAAAGGGGGGGGGGGGGTTTACATTTTACTTTCTAATTATGAGTAACGATTTATTTTTTGTTATAAAAACAGTAATAGTTTGTTGTCCTAAAATACATAAAAACACATTTGGATAATGTTCTTACAGAAAACCAGGAAGAGGAAAGTGTATAAAATGATTAAAGAACAGTAGTACAAACCAGATAAATTATATATTTCTTATCATTTGAAACAAATGGAGTTAAGATGTTGATATTGTGTATACATGACAAAATTTCGTATTAATTAGAGGACTAAAGCCACTTCCAAACTCGATCCTTGACACTACCACCAAGGGCACTTTGTGTGAACCCTGGGTCATAAATGTGTTTAATAAAAATGAAAATTTAACTTAAAACAACCTAAGGATAATCCTTGAAGTCTGGCTTAAAATATATTAACTTAAAATTAGCTTAAATTCAAAATCCAACTGCATGGACGCTAAAATGTTACACTGGACCTTGGGACAAGTAGAGCTGAAAAGACAAAATGCAGCAAATCTAGTTAAATTTGGAACTCAGATAAACAGTAAGTCTTTTGGTACAAATACAGCCTGTGCAATTTTTATACTAAACGGTTTACTCACTGTTTATCCAAAGTTCAAGTTTCCCTGGGCAATCTCTACGTTTGTTTGCTACACTGGGAGCCCTAAAACAAGATGAATTAAAACGTCGGTGTGTTGCGAAGTAGTAACGCAAGCCGCATGGCTCCTCTGAGAAAGTTCAGGAGCCACAACCCGTGCTCTAAATGGGTCTCCATCATCGCACCCCTCTGGCCTCGCAAAAAATACTCCCGGGAGCCTTGAAATGTGGGCTCGAGACCCCAAAGTGGGAAGGTGTTGGCTTTGTAAGAAGAGCTCTTAACTCAAAACAGGCACGTTTCTGGAAAGGATGGGGAAGAACAAGACGCGGACGGCGGGAAGTTGGGCGCAAAGTGGACCCTCGGACCTTCGCGGGGAAAGGACCCGTGGAGGCGAGACAGCGCCGGGAGCCCCCAGCCCCGGGGGCGCCGATCCGTTAGCGCGCGCGCCCGGCGGGGGTCGCTGCCACCGGAGCGGACTAAGGGCGCGCGTTACAGTCTAACCGCCGGTCGGACAGGGGCGCCGGGGCTGCATCTGCAAAACACCTCCTACGAGAGCGGGCGGCCGCCCCAGGCTCTCACGTCGCCCCCTCTTCTCCCCCCCGCCCCGAGCGCCCTGGCAACCCCGCAGGCCCGAAGCCAGAGTTTCCGGGCGGGACTGGTGGTGGAGAGGCCACCCGCAGCTTACTGGTTTGAGTCATCCTGGAGATGCAGAAGCAGGAAAAGCTGAAGAGCATGACGGCGGCCAGCGCGATCAGCACGTTCACCTGCTTGGTCCTCATGGAGTTGGCCTGACTGCCCGCGGCTCGAAGCCGGGCGAGTGGAAGCTACGCGCAGCGCCCCAGCGAAGGAAGAGCCGCGCGCACCGCGCCTGCGCCTCTGGAACCGCCCCCGCGCCCCCTGCCTCCTGCCCCCTGCCCCCTGCCCGCATCCCGCCCCTATCGCTGGGGGTCCCTGCCGCCTTTTTAGAGCCCCCTTCCGTGGCTCAGCACTTAGCATCTCGAACCTCTTGCTAGGACCGCTGGTAGTTCAATGCTATGAACTTTGGGAAAACTCTCCACTGCTTAACCTGTGATTGATGTGATGGATGCTCAGGAGCTGGCTTTATTTTCCTGTAGCTGTGACTCCCGTGCAAGACCCTAGGCTAAGCAGTTTGTACATACTATCTCGGTAAATCCTCCAACATCCCAATTTTTTAAAGGCAAGATAAGAATAGTTCTAATATGCTATTGTTCTCTTCATTTTATCTTGAAAAAATAGGAACTATTGTGAAATGGAGCAGTTTGCTACAGGACAAACAGCTGGACGTGGTTTCTCCACAAATCGTGTACATAGAGAAGTTTATAAATAAAATATGATAAGAAGGTCCTAAATAAAATATGTATCTTTAGCTTTAAATGAAAACCATCAAATGCCCAAATAACTTAGGGGGCTTAGATTTTTGTGTGGGAAATGACCAATATCAGACATTCAGCTTAATCCCTTTATCTTTTATACTTTGGTACTTCCTCCCCCAGGAAAGGAGCGGGAAATCAACATTTGTGAAGGAAAGAAATTATATATAAGATGCGTAGTGCAAGGGAGACTTGCTAAGCTATGCCAAGTTCAAGGTATCCGTTTCTCAGCCCCTTAAAAACCAAGTCTGGGAATTACTAGGGGAAAATTAGAGGGTGCCTGGGTGGCTCAGTGGGTTAATCCTCTGCCTTTGGCTCAGGTCATGCATGTCTGAGAGTCCTGTGCATCTGGCTCTCTGCTCAGCAAGGAGCCTGCTTCCCCCTTTCTCTACCTGCCTTTCTGCCTACTTGCAATATCTCTCTGTCAAATAAAATCTTAAAAAAAAAAAAAAAGAAAAGAAAAGAAAAGAAAAGAAAGGAAAGAAAATTAGTAGGTTGAGACTCTCTTTGGGGTCCTTGAACTGCGTTTTGCTATTTAGGTTGTCCCAGCTGATCAATCTTCTTACTGGCTGGGTCTGGTAAAATGTGTTCTTCAAACCAGCACTACACCACTGGCTGAGCTAGTTTCTGGCTCCTCGAAAGAGAAAAAAGATTTAAACACATGCCAACCTGAGGATGCCTTTATAAACTGTGTTTTCTCCTGTGCTGATGGCAGGAGTTGTGACCTTCCATTGAGCAGTTACCCAGCCGGATCCCAGGATTGGAAGCCAATCCTCAACTCTATTCTCCTCATCCCATTGGCTAAGCTCCTCTGGAAGCCACAGGGCCGGAAAGTTCTCTGTAGTGAACTAGACCTTCCGACCTGCCTTGAAGGGGAGGGGGGCGTGGAGCTGGGTGGAGAAAGACTAACCTGGGGAAGAAGCTCATCAGCGCAGGAATCTCCAAATTCAGTATCTCACAATCCTTTTACTTGGTCTCCAGTTTCACACTTTTAGCTTTGTGTTGAAAAACAACATCAGAATCCACTAGCAGTATACCAGGAAAGCTTTTAATCCTTTTTAAAGTAGGGGTCCTCAACAAAAAGATGACATGAATAATACCTGTTCTAGGTTGCTGAGTTAAATATGCCAATTAGCATATTCCTTGTCATTATGTAACACTCAATACATTTTGGTTCTCTGCTGTTGCTCGTCAGAAACGGTATTAATTTTCGCACTAATTCTGATTATTTTTTCCCCCACAGAGCAGTGGAGAACTGTCCCATAGTCTATGGCATTTAACTACCATTAATTATTTTTTCTCGATTATTATTTTGAGCAGACCGCCTGCTTAAAATCCTCCAGCAACTCTGTTAAAAGTGAAAAGTGTTGGCATGGGGTCCAGACCCTTACACAGTCTGATTCCATCTACCTTTCCAGCTACCCTCCCTATTCCAGCTGTGTACTTGCCTCTAATGTAGTACTCACAAGGTCTACTCCACTCAAACTCACCAAATACCATGTTTTCAAGATTCAGAAAAGCACTTTGCTCTCACATCTTAATTTTTTTTAAGGTTATTTATTTATTTATTTGACAGAGATCACAAGTAGTTAGAGAGGCAGGCAGTAGTTAGAGAGGGAGAAGGAAGCAGGCTCCCTGCTGAGCTGAGAGCCTGATGTGGGACTCGATCCCAGGACCCCGAGATCATGACCTGAGCCGAAGGCAGTGGCTTAACCCACTGAGCCACCCAGGTGCCCCCATCTTAATGTTTTTGAAATCAGCATGTGTCTTCTAATTTTTCCATTTTATATAATTATTTTTTTTTCTTTTGTCTTTTTTCCAAAGAAAGGAAAAACCAAAATCTTGATAATCAGGGGTGCCTGGGTGGCTCAGTCAGTTAAGCATCTGCCTTTGGCTCAGGTCATGATCCTGGGGTCCTGGGATAGAGTCCTGCATCCCCTGAGCGGGAAGTCCGATTCTCCCTCTCCCTCTGCCCTTTCCCCCCTGCTCTCTCTAGCTCAAATAAATAAATAAATAAAATCTTTTAAAAACCCTATGATATGGGGTGCCTGGGTGGCTCAGTGGGTTAAGCCTCTGCCTTCAGCTCAGGTCATGATCTCAGACTCCTGGGATTGAGCCCCACATTGGAATCTCTGCTCGGCAGGGAGCCTACTTCCCCACCTCTCTCTGCCTGCCTCTCTGCCTACTTGTGAGCTCTGTCTGTCAAATAAATAAAATCTTTTTTTTTAAAAAAACCCATGATAACTGGAAGAGATTATGCTAAGTGAAATAAGTCAAGCAGAGAGAGTCAATTATCATATGGTTTCATTTATTTGTGGAACATAACAAATAACACGGAGGACATGGGGAGATGGAGAAGAGAAGGGAGTTGAGGGAAACTGGAAGGGGAGGTGAACCATGAAAGACTATGGACTCTGAAAAACAACCTGAGGGTTTAAAAGGAGGGGAGGGAGTTGGGGGAGCCAGGTGGTGGGTATTAGTGAGGGCATGGATTGCATGGAGCACTGGGTGTGGTGCAAAAACAATGAATTTTGTTACTTTGAAAAGAAATTTTAAAAAAAAAGTAAAAAAAAACCAAACAAACAAATTATCATGATAATCAGTCAATGGTTTGTCTATGAGTCAGAACACATGATAGTCACTCAACATCTCCTCTGTGCCAGTCACTGAACTAGGTACTGGGGATACAAATGGTCCCCAGCTGGTTCTGGGCTCTGCCTTCTTCATGCTCAAACATGGATGCACCACACACGCTCATGTCCCTACCGTCCAAAAGTGTTCAAGACTCAGCTGAAACGACACTACCTGAAGACTTCATTGATTGTCCCTGTGTACAGAAATCTCTGTCCTCTTTGAAAACTTGTAGCACTTAGGTCCTCTCTCAAGACCCTCGACGTGCACCATATTTATTTGTTATGCACATATTTTATTTCCTTTATCACGCTTTGAGTCCCTACAAGAGAAAGTTTGTACCTTACATATTTCCATATCCTACTCCCCGCTGTGGATTCCAGGGTGTCTTACAGATCAAAAGTAGTGATTGAAACACAAGCCTGTAGTACAACTGAGCGATCTTCTCAACAAACTACCCGCAGTTGCTAGCTCCTTATGGTTCATGCCGACAATAAACACCACTCCAGGAAATCCAATGGATAAAGAACGCAGTAGCGTTCTCAAGGACCTTCAGACTTCCCTTTTGCAATTTGCTTTCTAAAATTAGTGGCACATTCAGACCATGGGAAGTAGAGAACTGCCAGGGCAAATAATGCTCAATATGTATAGGAATATTTATGGGAATAACAATGGGAATGGGAAGAGTATTCTCTGGGGGTACGACCAGTCTTAAAGGCATCAGGGCTTCTTGAGTTAACTTTGGTCTGAATGGTCGTCTCACGACTGTTAGGAGCAAAGAAAAATAAACTTAGTGGGGACGGATTTTTCTAGTTCTATATATATGTAGGATATACAGGTGGAAAGAATCTGAAAGATAATAACTTGACAAAATGCCAGTTGTCCTGGCCCTGTTGTCTATTTCATGTTATGTAGAAATAAGTCATCTGTGCCCACCTGAGTGCCATCTGTTTGGCACAATTCAGGAAAATGACAGCACTGAAAGGAACTTTTAAGGATCATCTATGGCAGCCATTCTTAAATAACAATCACCTGGAGGGATGCCTGGGCAGCTCAGTCAGTTAAGCGTCTGCCTTTGGCTCAGGTCAGGATCCCAGGATCTTGTGATTGAGTCCCCCTTAGGGCTCTCTGCTCAGTGGGGAGCCTGCTTTTCCCTCTTCCTCTGCCTGCTGATCCCCTTGCTTGTGTGTGCGGGTGCTCCCTCCCCCTCTCCCTCTCCCTGACAAATAAATAAACTCTTAAAAAAAAAAAAAAAAAGGAATCACCTGGAAACCTTGTTAAACAGAGTTCTGGGCCCACCTTCAGTTTTGATTCAGTGGGGTAAGGCTGGGACCCTAAAAGGGGCGTTTCTAACAAGTCCCCGATGATACTGACGGTCCAAGGGATGACTCTGGGAATCACTGCACAGCAGCCCTTCATATTATCATAGGTTGGATTTGGGAAAAAGTATAGATCACCTAGCTTATTCTTTTGGCTCAAATCATTCCAAAATACTAGATGACCACATCAGGTACCTAGAAAAGCAGCAGAAAAACCAGCACGGCTCACACATTACAACCCAGATGATAGTACCAGTCTTCTACCATTGGGGCAGGAGCTCAGGGGTCCTGGGTCACGGTTTTCTCCCAGAAACTCCTGGTGGACTTTACAGGCCAAACATGTGAATCTGCTTCAATCTAGTTTTCAGGGAGAACAGATTTGAGGCCTGATCCTGTCATCAACCATGATGTGGCTTATATGAGAAATCACTATAATAAGTGTTATTCTCTTACTGTCAGACACTCTCTCTCTTTTAAGATTTTATTTATTTATTTGAGAGAGAGAAAGAGAGAGCACAAGCAAGGGGAGAGGGAGAAGCAGGCCCCCAGCTGAGCAGGGAGTTTGACATGGGGCTCCATGCCAGGACCCTGGGATCATGTCCTGAGCCTAAGGCAGATGCTCAACCGACTGAGTCTCCCAGGTGCCCCTACTATCAATCACTCTAGAGGACTAAGTAACAGTCTCTTCCCCAGCATCATCATTTACTTGTTCTCCTTCTTTTAACATTTCATCTTTTTTCCATTTATCACCTGTCAGAATATAGACTTAGTCTCCCCAGGCAAGGGCCTCTGGTTCAGCCACACTCTCAACCCACAAGGAGAGCAGCAGTTGGAAACTTGCCAGGGCCTTCCCTTTGTCCATTCCCAGGAGGAAGGGGTAGGATTGTCTCAGTCAAGTACAACAAAGCTATATTCCCACTCTGTGAGGTCACTGGGAAAAACATATAGCCAATCCTTACTTGGCCACATGATATGAAGTCACTATCCAACACAGGTGGGCTCCTTAAAAATATTCACATTTATGTAGAAAAGAATGGAAATTGTGTCTTGGGCAGCAATTCTCCCTTCTACTCTGTCTTCCAACTGAAATGTTGGACCCTAAAGCACGAGGTCTACTAAAATAAGTGTGTACAATGGGAAAGAGAGAGTTCTCACCATCCCCCACCCCCTTATCCCCATGGCCATATTGTGATTTCTAATAAGAAATATATATTGTGTCTTCAGCCAGTCGTGGCACAGAGCTCCTAAGACCCTTGGAATTTCCTGAGAGAGAGTGATAAAAGTGATTTTTGTTAGGTTAATGAAGTCACTTTTGGAAAGCATGTAAGTGTGAGGGGTATTGAACATTCAGTAGTATCCCACCCCCGACCTCTGGGGATGGGAGAGAGGCAGGAGATTGAGTAAAATCACCAAGGGCGCCAGAGATTTAATCAATCATGCCTATGTAATAAAGCCTCCATAAACACCAGAATGGGTGGAATTAGGAGAGCTTCTGGGTTGGGGACCATGTGGAGACTGGGGGGAACTGGGTGGGGTGCTCAGAGAGTATAGAAGCTTCGTGCCTCTTTCTCCACACACTGTCCTACGGATCTCTTCCATTTGGCTGTCCCTGAGTTAGATTCCCTTATAATAAAGGGACAAAACACACATTCACCTAACTGATGCAGCCAGCCCTCTATATATCTTTACATTGTATTTTCAATGCTTAAGTGACTGAGCCACTCAGGCATCCCAACTTTCATCTCTTTTGTTCTGCTTTGGATGAATCCTTTCACTGCCCGTGCTGCCCACGTTTGGTATCACCTACCCTGGGAGTATTCTTATGTTCCCCCACCGAGATTCTCATTTGGTGACTGGCCCACTACTCTTTGAACATGCGGACATTGCCCTGAAGTAGAAAACAGTTCTCCCCCCACTGTCAAGGATTTCGCCCTCATGGTGGCCCCTTGCCTGCACTTGCCTTTGCCTTATTTCACTGGGTGTTTACCACTTGTAGAGCAGATGGTGGCAGAGCAGAGGGTGGCTGCAGTTGTTACCATTCAGGTCCCCTCATGGATAAACTAAGAAACTGATTTTATTTTGGTGAAAGGAAAGTCATGAGGTTTAAACTGGTCAGCCAGAGAAGTGGACTATGAATTCGTCTGAAAGCACAGATGCTATGTGCTCATGGGTCGTGGGTGTGTTTTAACTCCTCAGAGAATCCTCTCATGACACAAATTCCATTTCATTTGAGAACTTGTTGTGCAGTTTCCTCTTTACCACAACTTATTCCTGATATCACATATATCATATCACAGGTCGTTCAGGTCTTGATATTAATTTGCTCCTCTTAAGTTATGGGGAACTGTTTTCATTAGAGCCCAACAGTGTGCTGGTAAACCGGCTCTCTAGCGCCATCATCAGGAATTTTTGAGTAAAAATATCCCAGTGGTCGCCACAAGGCGGCAGTATCATCTTATTCAAAGCCAATCTGCTTGTATTCTGTGACAGACTCTTGGAAAATTATGTGTGAATGTATAAGAATCAGAAGGTGTTGGAGCATATATGGACTATTGCCCGTTATATATTTTTCATAGCTTTACAAATAGTTCATAAAGGGATTGTGCCTTCTTTTTATTGACAGAGTTCTGGAGACAGAGTTATGTATTTATTTAGTGTTCATAGAATACCTCTGGTTGTCCAAAGTGATCTTTAGAAATTTCAAAGATTGCATTAAGTTCTAAATTTTATCTGGATTGATGAACCATTTGGCTAGTTATATTTGCCACTACATATCTCATATCTTCTGAGTTTCTTCCTTCAAAGGGGAAATAATCATAATGTTATCAATACAATGAATTAACTTCATTTTGATGGTAATCATATCTAAATTCAATCTCACCAATTGTGGCAGCGAGTTGGAGGGGTCAGATATCTTGCAGGGAAGGACCATGAACAAGCTGCATTCTTTCTCGTGTACAAGAAAATGGTGTTTGAGTTCTGAGAATGGGATTGAGAAGACAACATTTATTGAAATGATCACAAAAAATCCCAGTCCCAGTTGGCATATTGAACCTCTTACAATTTTTACAATGCTTGGCATAACAGACACTTGTTTAAATCATGGAAACTACTTTGGTTAAATCATAACATTAACATGTTATTTTTAAGAGCCTTCTTTTTTCTTTTTCTTCTTTCTTTCTTTCCTAGACCACAGAGGATTAATGTAAAGCATGAGTGGAGATCAGCTCTTCCGCTCCTGTGTTTCCTTAATGAAAGGTGAGATTTTCTGTGTCCTTCCAGAATCTGACACTGCCTTATATTTACTATAAAGGAAGGTTTGGGCAATTCTTAGGTCTTCCATTTTGCGTGTCCAGTTAAAGCTACATGAAGGGCAGACTTCTCTGTCTCTTAAAAACATTTGGCTTTAAGCTGGTAGCGACAAGAACCATCATCACATCGATTCCAATTATATATTCTGCTAAAGTCAAGAACTGGATAGTTCTTTCCTATTCTCCATCTCATTCTTCATCATTTTCTCATTCTTCCTCTTCCTCTTCAGCTTCATGGTGGTCCCGGCGCTACCAAACTTGAATTTTCATACCTTAATATTGTCCTTCCGTTCTTCTGCTGGTATTGTGCTACATTTTGCTTCATCATTCACTAATCCCCAAAAGGTATTTCACTACCCTCTGCCACTCAAAATTAACTTCATCAAACAATCTTGGATCTCCCACCAGGGATCAAATGAAGATTTATTGACCCTCCAGTTAATCATCTTTTTCTCCCACAACCCTAACGGATGAATCAAAATCACCATCCTGTGCTCAACACTCTTTACCTCACTATTTCCCTTTGGTATCATTGACTTGAAACTCTCAGAGGCTGGGAAAACCAGAACAGATCTGATAGGTTAGCTTAGGTAAGGTAGATGTAGGATCTGGAGTAGGTGTCCCTCCTCTCAACTATTGCTATCAAATGTGCTACCAGGCCCCTGGTAGGTCATCCAATTTCCTGCTTCTCTCTTCCCTCTCACTCTCCCTTCTTTTTTTAAGCAATCATAGAAATCATTTAACCTGATTCAATATTATTTCCTTTGTCCTGGTTACCATTTTCACCCCAGTCCATTAGCTTAATTCTGAATAGTTTCAGGTTTCTTTTCATCAGTAAAGCTCTGTACTGGGAGCTATCAGAATCAATCTGCTTTGGCATTCTGTATATTTCCTCTTCTCCCACTAAAAGAATCAAATAGGAAACCATATCCTTATGAGGTGGTCCCCCTAATTACAGTGTATAGCATTTAAAATAGATTTAAAATAGATTTAGAGAAGTATAGCACACATCATCATACAAACAATCAGTGTTGCCACTGTCCTTAATATTTTTTTGTCCTTCATATTTTTAATAATTCCACAGGAGAGAATCCATTTCATTGTTAATGAAAGGAGTACACAATTCTCCTTCTCACTATAAATTTGCTGCATTCCAGACTTCACACACTCCAAAACGGGGCATTGATATTTAATTTGATTCCTCTGTGAATCAAGTGCTGAACATTGCAATGAGCTATTGATTAAGTCATGCCAAACAACCTTTCCATTAAGCATTTTCTAAAATCAACAGTGCTGGATTGTTTAGTCTAAGAATCTAAGAACACAAAGATTCCTGAGTACTACTCAAAAATATAACCAAACACCATTATACCATAGCCTTTGTTTTCCATTTAGGTTATTTGACAGAACCAGGTGAAAGCACACAGATTAGTTCAGAGACCTAGGTGGGGTCCCACCTCCTCCTTGAAGCCAGAATTCTAATCCCGAGTTAACCATCAGTTAGCCGGCCACATGGAAGAAGAAAACCAAAGAGAATGAGAGAGAAAGAGAGAAGGACAATCTTCCCTAAGCACTTAAGAAGTGCTTAATATATTTACCAGCTAAATGCAAATGAATTAGTGAAAATAGAAGAGGCAATCATATGCACATGACATGTTTTAAATATATATTTTTTTAATTTGAGAAGAGCTTGTGGTCATTGTTGGGTCTCCTGGCTGGGGCACATGACATCTAATAGACAGTGACTTTGCTTCCAATAAATTCAGTTCAATCAACTTTTCAGGTTTTAACCAAAGAGGTTACCATTATTTTCTCTTGGAGGAAAACATAGGTAGAAGTGGACCAACAGGCAGCATGGAGACAAGAAGACAGTTCCTCTTTATACTCTGCACTCTCAGCATAGCAAATTTTAAAAGTAGAAGGATTAAGTAATGGTACTACAGGACTATCTCACTTTCAATTATACAAAGCATTTGTGTAACAATTGAAAGACCCTTAAATAGAAGTTTGTTTCCACTTCTTAATTTGCCAAATTGGCTGTATACTTTGCTTTTTGGAGTCTTTTCATGTACAACAAAAAATATTCAGTGAGGTCTTTAAGTTTCCTTCAAGATCTAAGATTCTGTGATTCTATTATTATAGGACATGTCCAGTTTTCGTGACCACGTTGATTGTTGGTTGCTTCCATGGGGCTTCCGTGTCTAATGTTTTACAATCAGCACCTTTTGAAAAAATGTTGAAGTGTAGAAAAGTGTGTATGGCTGCTGCCATGTGTGTTAACACATAAGGGGATGCGGGGATTATACAAGTACACACTTGCATAAAATATTCCTGGAGGTATGAACAAGAAACTAATGCTGGTTGCTTTTGAGAAATGGGACTGAGAGCTCAGGAGTTGTGGGTGGGTGGGTCTCCTGGCTGGGGCACATGACATCTTGTGGGGGTAGGTTATTTCTCCACGGAAGCTGTCCTTTGTACTTAGATTTACTCTTCCCTTATCCTTTGCTCCTCCAGCCACACTGGCCTTCGTGATCTTTCTCCCATTTATGAAGAACGCCCCTTTGCACTTGGGGTTTTCGTGCCTGGAACGCACTTCCTCCAGATACTCTTGGGCTTTGGACAAAGTCCCAACTTCTTTACTCAACATAGCAGAGTTTTTGGTGTTTTGTTTTGGTTTTGGTTTTTGGGTTTTTTTTGCCATTTATCCCATGGTCAAGTCATTAAACATAAATGCCGTTTCCTCATCCATAAAGTAGGGCTATTAATAAATACTTCGCAGAATTAATATTAAATGTAGGTGAAAGTGCTTTTGCAACCTTGGCGCTATGAAGGTTACCAAAAGTACGCTGTTTCTCCGTGAGTTCTTGGAGTTTAGGAGTAGCACACAGTTCCAGGACGCGCAAGCAACCTGAGGTTTAAGGCGAGAAGGACGTCCAGAGCCGCGCTTTTGACAGACCAACCTTTGGCACAGGGCGTGCCTCCAGGAAGTCGTTGCCAGGGAAACCGTTGGGCGTCCCTAGAATCCGAGCACGCGCGCCAGCGACTCAGAGCTACCGCCTTTTGGCGTTAGCAATTGGTGGAGCTCGGGCCAATCGGAGTGGCGGGAAGGGCGGGGCGGGGGCGGGCCGTGCCCCGGGGAGGGCGTTCCCGCGGCCTCCCTCCCCGACTTCCGGGTCGCGGTGCTTGCAGGGAGTGCTCCGCGGGTAGCGTCGTTTCCGTTGCCGGCTGTTTGCAGTTGGGGAAACCGAGGCAGCTCCAGCTTCCCCCCCTAGTTCTTCCGCTCCTGTGAGGTGGCTGCTGTTTCTTTTCCTCTCGGCCGTCGCTGCTTTGGCGCGGCTGCGCTGAGGGCGCGCGGGCTGGTTGAACCCCTCGGTGTCCTAAGGAAAACCGTGGGGGTGCCCAGGCCGGCGGGGCTTTGTGCGAGCCGTCCTTTCCCACTCGCAGGCAGCGCGCGACCTGGGCTCGGCCAGGCTCCGGAAGGGGGGCTCCGCGCAGCGACTCCCCGAGGTCCGGGGGGCTCCGGCGCCTCGAGGCTGGCGTTGCCCGTGCTCGGCAGTTCTCGCTTCTTTTGTCCTCGAGAGCGCGGACCTAGGTGGATTCATTTTCAAGTCGCAGTTCTGCCCCCATCTCTGACGGTGGGCGTTGCTTCTGCACTGACCTGCGGGGATTTCAAATTTGACAGCCCCTCGGGCCGGAGTCGAGGGACGCTGTACCTGTGGGAATGTTGAAGGCAGGAAGGATAGATAAAGCATTTTTATTTTAAAGTAACTTCTCACTGGTATTCCCCCTACCCCACCCCCACCCCCGCTTCCTCGAGAAGTTCAAGGTTTTTCTAATGCCGTCAAGATTCTGCTCTGTCGAGGGTGTAGTTTATTACTCTTTATTAGTGTTTCTGCCCTTCACCTCTTGAATGGAAAATCAGCACTTATTAGCCGGGGTGTGATCTACTCTGGGTTCAACTTACATACTTCATTCAGTTCGTAAGCCCTGTGTTGTGGTTTTATTCGCTGGAATCTCCTGACTGCAGGACAGATGTAACTGGAATTATACGTCGGGGCTAAAAGAGCTCCTCGTTATACAAACCATTCAGATGTATGGCATATTTGATTTAATTGTGGCTACGTGGTGTCCCTTTTGTTCTTGGAACTGTTGAGCCCCATTCTCAGAGACTATAGGGAACTGAGGAGTTGAAGCTAAGTAAGTAGTTTGATTTTTACAGTTAATTCCTAAAAAAGTGAGAAATTGACTATTTGACCATCCATTATTTAACTGATCTAAATGGTATTTACTACATCTGTCATTGTTTTCTTACATGCCTAACTACTACTGCAAAGTAGACCCAGTGGAAGAACATGATGGATACAATCTGGGATTTGATAAGTCGAAATAACTTTTTTTTTCCCATTTTTAAATCTAATTTAAGGTCATTAAATCTGTCATATTTCCTTCTCCAGGATTAAAAAAAAAATGTTTATTTCTTTGTGGGAGTTCTTCTATGGGCACTTTTTTCGCTTTTGGATGAAATGGCTCTTACGACAGATGACTGGAAAATGTGAATTGCAACGAATTTTTGATACCTATGTAGGTGCACAAAGGACACACAGGATAGGTAATGTTATCTGAAAAACAATAAATCAATTTTAACTCTGAATGAATATTCTTTCTCAATATTGATAGTGACAGATGCACTCATTGTGTATCCTGATCAAGAATCTTCAATTTAGTTTTTTAGTCTTTGAAATCTAGCTTTGAATTATTCCAATTCTAAAACTATGATTTGATAGAAAAGGAATCATAATTTCATTCCACATCTGTGCAAAAAATGATCTCTGGCTCCTAAAATTCAACAGTTGTACCTTAGGTTATAGCTACAACCTATTTTCCAGAGAAAAATCTCTATATTTCTATATCCTTGGAAATTTTCACTTAAATGATGGGGAAGAGTGTCTGAATCTAGACCAGTTTTATATTCTGCACGCTTATCTGTCTTTTCGTCTTTTTTATGTAATTTGTGAAAGAACAGTAATAGGTATCTAGTGATCCCTGCTGAAGATTATTACAGAGTCTGTACTGTCCAGTGTTGTAGCCAGTAGCCACATGTGGCTATTGAGCACTTGAAATGTGATTAGTCTGAATTGAGATGTGCATAATACGCACCCTGCGTTTCAAAGACTATATGAAAAAGGAATATAGAAATACCACATTAATAATTGTATATTCAGGATATGGTGAAATGATAATATTTTTGATGTTTTGGGTTAAATACATAAATTTCATGTGTTTCTTTTATTGTGATGTGGCTACTAGAAAATTTTAAAGTACACACATGGCTCACACTTTGGCTTGTGTTGTATTTCTTTTGCACAGTGGTGTTCTGTTACCTTCTAAAGTTCATCAGCTTTCAATGCTTAATTGAAAATATTGCTTTAAATTAGAACACAGAGGAGTGAGAAATGTGGTTTGAGGTGATTACTCTTTGACCAGAGTAAGGAAGACCAGGGATTGGCTACAGTTCATGTTCATTATATTGAATGGAAAATCATGACTTAACTAAATCCTCCTTTGTGTTGAACAAGTGTACTTCAACTAAGAAATCCACCCCTGTGAGATCTGGGGAGTGGGTGTTGGTATCCAAGGCAACTTGGGAAGAATGAGAGCTATAAGGAGGGAGTAAACCTCAGGGCAGCTGGATGATTGAAGTTTAATTACTTCCCTAGTTTTTTTTTTTCACAACTTCGTGGCTGACTTCAGTTATTGCCTGTAGTTCTCATTTGCCCTTTTGGCTGCTCTAAGAACAAAGTACCTCTTGATAAGAAATCTTAGCAGTCATGGTTTATGTTTTGTACTATGGGGGAAGAACATACTGAGGCATTAATTTGTGGCAAAACTGTTTTTGCTTGAATTTTTCAAATTGCTGAGAATAAAGATACTTAGTAAATGTGCCAAGAAAAAAAATGTTTAAATAGTCTAGTAGAAATGTTCTAGTCATTCTTGAAACAGAAGACAAGAATGGAGAAGCTGCTTTTCTATCTCTATTCAGAAGATAGTTGGCTGTATAATCTAAGTCATTACATGTTTGCCCCTTTGTTGTAAATCAGTCACTGGCTCCTCAAATCTAAATGCTTACTTCGTAAAGCCAACAGATGAAGAAAATATAGTAAAAGGCACTCTCCTTGTATGTTCTTGAGATGAGTTTCTGGGACCTAAGCTATTGTGAGGTAGCCACGAATGAATTTGCATTGGTTAGTAGACACTGGGGGTTTGCACAGAAACATGACCTTCGGGAAATTAGAATGGTCTCAACTTTTTGGCTCTGGTGTTGTATTGGGTTGAGGATCTTGGAATTGTATCTAGTTCTCTATACTGTGAGGATAACATTTAAAAATGTTGGCTGTGTTATACAGGTAGAAATCACATTTTCTAGAACTATTATTACTGGCTTGATATTTATATTATTTGTTTATGAAGTAATTCACAAACAGCTTTTAAGTGGTAACATTCTTTTTTCTTTTTATTTCAGAAAATTCCTTGACATACTCCAAGAATAAGGTAGGATTATATCAAGGTGGTAGTTCTAGAAAACTCAACCTGGAGATTCTTTTTCTTTAAAAGAATGCCTCAGGAAAAAAAAAGAATGCCTCAGTTTTAGAATTATTTTTAATGTGCTACTAGAAGAGTCTTCGCTGTAGAGTATTAACATGAAATTTCCCACTTTGAAAGTATTATTTTATTTTTGAAACATTTTATGTGTGTGTGTGTGTGTGTGTGTGTGTGTGCTACTCATGCATAGAGAAGGTATTTGAATAATTAGTCCCTATCTGAGGTTTTGTTTGTTTATTTTGCCTCAAAACAGCCTTTGGGAAAGCATCTTCTTAGGGAAAAAAAAAAAAAAAATCTCATAACCTGTGTCCTTCAGATAGATTCTTATGTGAGATAAAAACAATTTTGGATAGTTACAAAAAAAAGAAACCCCAAAAACCCTGCGTCACATGCCTTTTGACCCAAAATTAAGTCCTACTTCATGCTGTTTATTAGTTAGCTTTTGCTGTGTTACAAACTTATAAAATCTCAGGGGCATATATAACAATACATTGTTTATTTCTTGCCCATGGTCTTCGGGCCAACTAGAGAGATTCTTCTTCAAGTAGGTCCCAAATTCAGGTTAGTTCCAATTGTGTCATTATTGGAACCCAGGTTGAAAATGTATGGGTACTTTGAGAATGTTCTCACAGTAGATCATTGAATGTCCAACCACAGAGACATATTTTTTAAGTTTCCTTCTGTCATGTCCATTAACATCCCATTGGGTAAAGTAAGTTGCATAGCCAGTCCAAGTCAAGAAATGTACAAATACACTGTGCCCACTACGAAGCCAGGGTAAGCATGTGAGTATATAATTTAATTATAGGGGAGTGAAAAATTGGGACAAATGATTCAGTCTGCTATATGCTGTACTTCTCTATAGTAGTTCACAATTTTTTCTCTCTCTATATAGATAGATTTCTATATATATACAAAATTTGGTATGGGAAAGGTAGAGTATGGGTCATCTAGATCATTGTTTAAAATCCCATAGTAGATCACAGCCAGCATTAAACAAAACAAAAGAAATAGAATACAAGATAATCAGAAAATACTGATTATTTATAGTAAAGTTAAATATTGTTTTATGAAATTTTAATTTTAGTTATCTGTGTGCATCTGTTGATATTCTAAATATCTATAGGTGTGTTTGTACTTGGTCATGATATACAATGTGGATAAAAAATAGAATGAAAAACTGTTGACTTGTTATTATCTAGTGATACCAATATGAGCTACTAATTCATGCCAGAAAGAAAATGGGCACTGTTGAATGTTGCAAGCATATCAGTTACGTTCTGGGGAGTGACCTATAAAATAAGTGCCTTTACTGATTTAGTTACAGTCTTTTTTTATGAATGGTCAAGGTAAGAATAACTCTTACATGAATATATATTGGGAACGGGAATCTGGAGTCTGATTCTTTTGTTTGGAATCCTAGAAAGTGATTAATATTCTTGTTCTTCTTTTTAAAATAAGAATGTAGGGATCGAAAATGTAACAAGTTGCTGTTTCTAAAAATTTATCCACCCATATAGTTCCTCCATTAATTGAAACTTAAGATGAGGGTGCCTGGGTGGCTCTGTGGGGTAAGCCTCTGCCTTCGGCTCAGGTCATGATCTCAGGGTCCTGGGATCGAGTTCCGCATCGGGCTCTCTGCTTGGCAGGGAGTCTGCTTCCTCCTCTCTCTCTCTGCCTACTTGTGATCTCGCTCTGTCAAATAAATAAATAAAATCTTAAAAAAACAAAAAACAAAAAACTTAAGATGCAGTGTCACAAAATAACAATATCATAAACTGTGGGAGAACCTCTAGAGAAGTTCTGAAACTAGCAGCTCAGTGTCATAGCTGTCTGTGTAACTATTGTTCCTACAACTGATTGTAACAACAGTTTTGGTCACAGATTTTACTAATGGGATTTTATATGTGGTATAATAATGCCAAACTTAAGTGGGACCATACATAAGATCTTGCTTTTTAAGAACTTCAGTGCCTTGGTCAAATCCTTGACCAAAAATTTGAATGGTGCCATATGTTCAACAGGATCTTCGGGTCTTTGGAAGTAAAGAGCATTGTTGAATGTAATTATGAATAGGCATTTAGAGAAGGTATAGGTAAACTTTACTGGGAACTTCAACATCATGGTAATGAGTTAAAGAAAAATACAGTGTTTATTCTTTTTTATCTGATTTACTGACTGAAAAGCCCACTTGAAAAGTAAATATTAACATTGTATTGTTAACAATTTTATTGGGACACCTAGGTGGCTCAGTCCAATAATTGCTGCCTTGGGCTCGGGTCATGGGGCTCGGGTCATGATCCCGGGTTCTTGGGGTCAAGTCCTACATGGAACTCCTTGCTCATCAGGGAGTCTGCTTTTTCCTCTGCCTGCTGCCCCCCACTGCTTGTGCACGCGCTTGCTTGCTCTCTCTTTCTCTCTCTCTGACAAATAAATAAAATCTTTAAAAACAAAAAAACCCCAAATTTTTATTATTAAAAAGTATAGATTGCTAATGGTATTTTGTAGGGCATACTGAAAAAAAGGATAGTCAATGAATGGGTAGTTCCTTACTAAATTAAATCACAGAAGCTGGTTTTCTTGAAGTTTTAGATCTGAGGTAAACTTGTCATTAAACAAATGGAGGAAGCCTCATCAATTTAAACATACCATTTCTGATATGTATTACATCTCACTTGTATATTTGCATTTACTTTGTGGAGTAAAATCAAATTTCGATTTTGTGATACATTTCTATTAATCTGATCTACTTTTTTATCAGTATGAGAAAAGTCCGAGTTCAAATCCTGATTTCATCACTTGCTCGTGGTTTGACTTACGTGCAGGGTACTTATTTTCTTATCATAAAAGGAGGTGTTAATATCCACATGATTGTTTTAGGATTGTAGATATTAATATGAAAGCAGTCTAAGAGAATACCTAGTACATGGTAGGTATATGACAAATAGTAGTTGTTAGTAATATTAATGATAATGATATTAAACCAATATATACTACAAGATTTTTAGAAGTTTAAATATTCATGAACCCTTGTTAGGTATTTAAACACTTAACCTTGCTGATAATTGCTGTGAATAAAAGTGATTTTAGTCTATTAAGGCCACTTTATTCCTTAAAGCAGTGATAGTATGTTCCTACTGGGTTGTGAACTATTTCAGTGGAAATTCTTTGACTGTTAAAAATTGAGTCTCATTTGCTTATATTTTAGGCTAAGGACTACTTATTAATTGTATATTAAGGGTTACTAAACTTTAGGATTTATAAGTGAAAACAAAAACCTTACCGGAATTTGAGCAGTCTCATTCAGTATTGTTCTAACAAGTCTGGCTGCTGTGCAGTGTATGGTAATGTTGCAAAACTCAACTGTACTAATGCATATACAGGCATTAGAAAACTTTGAAATTGAAAGAAAGAACACTTTGTCAGTCTAATAGTGTTTTGGACTGGCTGTACTTTTCAGTCATAGCTGCTATCTTGGCTTTTAAATAATGACAACATTCTAGCTGTTGAATGATAAATCAGTTTTATGGCATCGGTTCACTTATCTGTGGGCGATGGTATGGTCCAGTGATTACATTTGCGTATTTTTTTTTGTCTTTAATTTTGCAAAAGGTAGGCTTAGATCCCTAACCTTTAAGTATATAACCACATAGGCGCTGTAGTTCACAAATGAAATGTTCATACTCTGTATATATAATCTCCCCGAATTTACTTGCATAGTGAAACTCACTGTTGATATTTGCTGCCTGGAAATATGTGTTAATCATGTAGTTTGTAACCTACTCTCAAGGTAGGTGCAATAAAAAAGACTGTTTCACTTTTATGTTCATCAGATGCTGTTTAATAATAAAATCATACACAAAGCATATGTAAATTTTCTTACAAAATATATGATAAGTGATTCATATTTGTTGTTTTCTTATTCTTTATTATCACTTACTTTTTCTTTAGTAGAAGTAAACAATATTGGGAAAATTGTCTTTGGGTGTGTACATGGCTCAAGCCAGGTTAAAAAAGAAAGTTTTGGAATTACTGATTTCAGAAATTCTGTCAGAACTGTATATTCCAGTATTGAATATACCTTCAAATTGAACATAGAAAATGTTGTAATGGTTTATATTTATCCTCCATCCAGGCTGCTATTTTATTTTTGATGAGGAAGCAAAGACCTACCCAAAAGTTAGAGAATAAGCCAGAGATTGACAGATGGATAAAAAAGTAAGACTCCATTAACTGAATGTTGTTTCAAAAAATATACTCTAAACATAAGGACACAAGTAGCAAAAAGATACACCATGCAAACAAGCATGAAAAAGCTGTTGTGTCTTTGTTTCAGAAAATATAAACTTGGAATATTATCAGTGACTGGATTGTTTTTGTAATGATAAAAGGGTTTATTTCTTAAGAAAACACAACAACATTAAAAGTATGTGTGCTTATTAACAAAGCTGCCAAATACTTGAAGGAAAAATTGACTCAACTAAAAGGAGAAATACATGAATTCACAGTTGTAGTTGGGAATTTTAATACATTTTTCTCAATAATTGACAGTACAAAAAGACCCACTCCCCCCCAAAAAATCAGAAGGGATGTATACCATTTGAACAATACTTTGAAAAATACTTTTACAATAGTACTTTGAACAATACTTTATTTTGACCTGAATGACATTTTTATGATGCTATACCCAATAAGTGTATAATATACATTCTCAAGTACATGTGGAATATTCATACAGGTACATCAATATATGGGTCTTTAAATAAAGTCTCAATAAATTTCAAAGGCTTGAACTCATACAAAGTATGTTTTCTGTCCTCTATAGTGCTAACTTAGAAAAGTGTGACATCTAGAAAATCCACAAATATCTAGAAATTAAAAATTGAACTCATGGATCAGAAAAGAACTCACAAGGGAAGTTTTTTAAAAAATTGAACTACGTGATTTCAGGCTTCAAATCAATGATTTGTGCTTACACCTTAAACCAGAAGAGAGCAAATTAAACCCAAAGTAAGTAAAAGAAGAGATATAATAAAAAGATGAATTAGCAAAATGGTAAACAGACAAAAATGGGAAATAAACTCAAAAGTTGATTGAAAAGATTTGATTCTTAGCGATATTAATAACCCTCTAGCAACACTGATCAAGAAAGAGAAAACCCAAATTACCAATATCAGGAATGATAGAAGAGACATCAGACTACAAATTAAAAAGTATTAGGGGATACTATGAATAATTTTATGCCAATAAATTCTGTAGCATAGATGAAAGGGACAAAGTCCTGGAAAAATACAATTTATCAAAATGAATACAAAACAAAATTTAAAAATATAAATAGCCACACACCTAATAAGCGGAATTTGTAATTTAAGAATTTTGCACCAAAAACCCTCCTTTTTTGTTCTTGTTGTTGTATTGTTAGTCACCATAAAATACATCATTAGTTTTTGATGCGGTGTTCCAAGATTCATTAAAATCCTCCTTTACTAGTGAACTCTTGTCAAACATTAGGAAGAAATAATACCACTATTATAAACCCCTAGAAAATCAAGTAGAGGGGCACCTGCATGGCTCAGTCGTTGGGTGTCTTCTTTCAGCTCAGGTCATTATCCTGGGGTCCTGGGATTGAGCCCTGCTTTGGGCTCCCTGCTGGGCGGGAAGCCTGCTTTCTCCCTCTCCCACTAACCCTGCTTGTGTTCCCTCTCTGGCTGTGTCTCTCTCTGTCAAATAAATAAAATCTTCAGGAAAAAAAAGTCAAGTTAAAAAAACACACACATTTTGTGAAGTCACTATAACCCCAATACTAAAACCAGACGAGGACAGTGTAATACGTGAAAATTATAAAGATGTATTCTTCATGTGCACAGATGCAAAAGTTCCTTATTAGCAAATTGATTCCAGTAATCTATAAAAAGGGTAATGTATCACAGTGGAGTTTTCAAAGTCAATGAATGTAACTCACCACATTGACAAAGTAAATGAGAAAAGTAAGATCATTTCAATAGATACTGAAAAACTATTTTGACAGAACTCAATACCCATTCATGATTAAAAACTCAACTAGGAATAGAAGAACCTTCATCCGAATAAAGGCCATCAGTGAAAAACATGGAACTAACATGTTATATAATACTGAAATATTGAATGCTCCCGCATTGAATTGGGAACAAGGTAAAGAGGGTTGCTCTCTGAATTTTTTCAGCATTGTGCTAGAGATCCTAGGTAGTCCAATAAGGAAAAGAAATCTAAAACGATGGGAAAGAAAACTTTTCATTAACACATGACATAGTTTGTGAGTGCAGAGAACCGTAAGAAGTCTACAAAAACTACTCACATTATCAATATAAGAGTTTAGCAATGTCTTAAGGCACGGTGTGCTTCTGTAAATTAGCAACAAACTTGGAAAACAGGATAAAAAAACAGTCCCACTTACAAGAGCATTCAGAAATATAAAATATTTAATGATTAATGAAAGCTCTACAACCCTTCTGCACTAAAACTCCTTTTCCTAAGAAAAGTTAAAAGTGGAAAGATACCAGATGGTCATCAGTTGGAAGACTTGTGTTGTTAAGATGTTAATTCCCAGGGGTGCCTGGGTGGCTCAGTGGGTTAAGCTTCTGTCTTTGGCTCAGGTCATGATACCAGGGTCCTGGGATTGAGACCCACATGGGCTCTCTGCCCAGGGGAGAGCCTGCTTCTCCCTCTTCCTCTGCCTGCCTCTCTGCCTACTTGTGGTCTTTCTCTCTGTGTCAGATAAATAAATAAAATCTTTTTTTAAAAAAAGTGTCAATTCCCAGATTGACCTATGGATTCGATGTAATTCCAGTCAAAATCCCAGCAAGCTATTTTTGGAGAAAATGACAAGATCATTCTGAAGTTTTTTGTTTTTTAAGATTTTATTTATTTATTTGACAGAGAGAGATCACAAGTAGGCAGAGAGGCAGGCAGAGAGAAAGGGGGAAGCAGGCTCCCTGCCCAGCAGAGAACCCGATGAGGGGCTCGATCCCAGAACTCTGAGACCATGACCTGAGCCAAAGGCAGAGGCTTTAACCCACTGAGCCCCCCAGGCACTCTGCATGCTAAAGTTTATACCAAATGTAAGGTTCCTAGTATAGCCCTTGTAATCTGTTAAGAGAATGAAGTTGGGGTGCCTGAGTGGTTCAGTCAGTGAAGCATCTGCCTTTGGCGCAGGTCATGATCCCAGGGTCCTGGGATTGAGTCCCGCATCAAGTTCCCTGCTCATCAGGGAGTCTATTTCTCCCTCTCCCTCTGCCCCCCATGCCACCCTGCTTGTGCTCTCTCTTGCGGGCATGCCCTCTCAAATAAAATCTTACAAATAAATAAAAAAGTCATAGAAGAGTGTCTACAGGAAAAGTATTTGCTGAGAGACTAGACATTATTTCTAATATGAAATCTGTCTCTACATTTATGTAGGCCTTGAGCAAGTTCATTCAATCAGTTATTCATTCCTTCATAATGTAAGAGAGACAAAGGCCAGTGGCAAATCTGTAAAAGTAAGCAAATACAAAAATACATTGTCATAAGTACTCTTTCAGTGAGTATGTGCACGAAAGGGAGTAGCTAACTCCAGGCCTGAGGAAGTCCTCACAAAAGCAAATGATATTTGACTAGGTTTTTCATGTTTCAGGAAGCAAAAGGTTTCTATCCATGGTAAAGATAACCCTTTAATTACCACTGGGGTTTAAGGTTCAAGTCATTTCCTGTAGCCATATTACTTCAGGGTTTGACCAATTAGACCTTGTTGACTATATGTGTATCCTTACCAACTGTTAGTCTTTGATCATTTTCCTTCTCACTTTTACATTTACTTTGAGGAGTCTTCTTTTTGTTTCCTTTTCTTCCTTTTTAAAAATAATCATATGCATTGTTGTATGTGTCTTTTAGTGAAACAGTTGCCTTTCTTAAGGTTTTTATCTGCTAAATATCTCCGTTTAACAGTTATTTGGTCAATTATCTTTTACATGCAGGATAGGAAAAGATGAGCTAGATACAATCTCTGTGCTCAAAGAATTTCCCACTTAATATACAAAAGTAACTAATTTAGAAAGTAGAAAGCATCATAAAAAGGTTATAGATAAATCACTTTGGGGATTCCAAGAAAGGAAAGGCTAATTCCCCTTGAATAAAATCAGGGAAAATTTCTTGGGCCTGGTACATGAGCTAGCTTAAAAATGGGCAGTGTTGATATGTTTAGTGATTGGGAAGGAACATTCCAGAAGAAAGGTCCAGGAGATACAGAGGCATAACTTCAGGTATGATGAAAATATTTTGCCTGGGGTTATAAAGGATACCAGAGAGAATTTTGTTGGTAGTTTACAGAGTGATAAGAGTTAACTTTTTAAGGATAAAAAAAGTCCTGAACTTGCCTATTTGTTAAAAGAAGGATCCAGTGGACATTTATAGGACATATGTAAGAAATCTGTTTAACATGAAGAGAAAAAAGACTAAGGATACCAGTTACCAGTGACTGTTTCTAGCGGTAGCAGATTAATTACAAGAATATTTGAGTTCTCTTCTTTTTGCTCTTCTGCATTTAAAAGGTTTTTTGACTTCTACATTAAAATTTTTGTACACATACATGTAATTTAAAAATTGTATAAAAAGTATCTGCTTCACAAACCCAGTATGGTGGGAGCTCGTATGTTAAGAACTTAACACTTGAGAATCTGTTGGTTCTCAGTTGAGGAAGGCTTCATTGCATCCTGCTGCTTCTCTTTTATGTATGTATGTATGTATGTAGGCATGCATGCATGTATGTATGTGGGTATGTATGTATTATTTTAGTCCTGGGGAAACAAATTTCATTTCATTTTGCATTTTAATATATGCATTGTATGTTGACTAAATATCCCAAAACTTCCTGTAGTGTTTCAGCTCTAAGAGATTTTCCTCATTCAGCTTTCTTTCACATAAACAGGTTTTGCAGAAAGCAACTCTTGTTGTCCAGAGTGAAGTGGACAAATGTGTAGAGGATATAATGAAGGAAAAGAATATTAACCCTGAGAAGGATACCAGGTATGTTGTTTTCATGGTGTTCTCTTTTATTATGTACTTCTGTTGTGAGGTGTGGAGATGACACACAGTCAGTTGTAAAACATTGGAGCCGAAGGGGTTGTAGAGTTCATCCAGTTCAACCCTCTCACGTCAGTAGATGAGGACTTGAAGAAATGCTTTCTAGATCGACATGTGACACACAAGATGTGGAAGGCATTACTTTAGTGTGGTAAGAAGGAACAATTTTTAGAAATAATAATTTTCTCATTTTCAGTTTTAAAATCTGTATGAAGGCATGCTTACTGCAGATATCGGGTTATAAACAGCTCTATTTGGATGTAGAAAGTGTGAGGAAAAGGCCATATGACTCTGATAACCTCCAACATGAAAAGCTGCTTCTCAAGGTAAATTTCTGTTTTCTCTATCTAAGCCAGTAAAGTCTGTGTGCAGATTCTAGAGGCTTACCAATCATCCAGTTTCTTTGCCCCTTATTATTGTTGGTGAAAGATTTAGCTATTTTTGCAATTTTCTGATAAGCCTCATTAAAATATATTCATGTAAATTTTATTTTAATGCTTTTAATTCTGAAATAAATTAAAACTTACTGAGAGAGGTATTTTTTCAACTGATGAGTCCACAAGCTTCAGATGTTCCCCCTACTTTTTATGTAAATTGCTTGTATAAGGTAGGCATTCTTTTTTAGCTTACTTAGAAATTGTGAACATGACTGTCCCTTTTCATATTATTATGTCAAAAATTTTGGGATTTACAGAATGTGAATTGCCAAATGATGCCACCATAGATTTAAAAATTAAGAAAGTAATTGAATTTTCCTATTTCTTATTTCTAAAGTATAAATACATAAGGCCAGTGAGAGGACGAAAGTAGAGATTACTAAACCTGGAATAAGCTTTCCAGATCATCTAGCCTATCAGCTTCGTTCTAGTTTTAGGGATGAGGATTCTAAGGCCGGAGGAGGTGAAGTAATTTTCTTTGGGGCCAATTTCATTTTTAAAGGGATAAAATAAAGAACATAGCACATTGTACTTGGAGTTAGGAGTTTGTTGTATCTAAAAGTGCTATGGAAAGAGACATTGATAATATCTAAGTAACAGATAATATCTAAGTAAACAGAAAAGTTTTTTTTAAAAAACCCTTTTTTTCTGAGAAAGTATAAACATACACTTCACCTAAAATTAAAAATAAAAATTGATTTTGTAAAATGAGGATAATGAAACTACACACCTCAAAGGGCTGTTGGTGTAGACTGAACCTTTATATTTAACGGGAGGTTGGCCACCATTTATATCTTCATTGTTTACATTATTCCCTTAATTTCTGACCTTTTCTACATGATGCCTTCCCTTTAGAAGGGTAAGATACACATCCTAGCATCTTGGTCAAGAGAATTTTTATTTTGTTGATTCATTATGAGACTCCATTTTCAAGGTAGAGAGCCAGTTGCTGGTGGTAAATCCCACAGCCACTGCGCATACTCCGCGGTGTTCGTGGATAAAGAGCTAAGTAGGTACATGCTTCCTTAATCTGTAGTTTAAGGACCACCTTCACGAAAGTTAACCAAGGTCTTATATTTACAGTGTAAGATTTCACATTTGCCCCATGAAATCAGAATCTCCAGGGGTAGAACCCAGAAATTTGATATTTGTGCATATTTAACTTGACTGTTACTGGTTTTACTGTGTCTCTCCCCACATCACTGAGGCTTTATCACTGGCATAATCAAACCCCTTGCCGAACTCGTGGAGAGACACTGATGTGTTAGTAGAAAGAGAAGGGACCAGAGAAAAACCCGGTCTAATGACTGGATTAGCTTCAGGGCCAGAGTCCTGACCGTCTTTAAAGTAAGGTCACAAGTCTTCACATTTTATTTTAGGTGACAGGATACTCCTTTCATTAGGAGTGCTTTACTCAACAATGCCTGAAATGGTAGTGAGATGGAAAAAAATGCAAGTATTTCTGTTCTGCAAATATTTACACACTTTTTAATCAACTTTTGTAAGTCTGTTTTGTTTGATGACTTGTGGTGTTGAATTTAGAAAATGATTAAATTTTTTAAACTTTGTTTTGCATTGGTTAGTCAGTTGCTAATCTGTGATTGCTGTTTTTAAATGTTCCGTGTTAAGGAACATATTTACTTAAAACCAAGCCATATTATTTTTCTTCTAAAATTATGAAAATTTGTAAAATAATAATCGTACGGCTTCAAATACTGTCAGTCTTACCTCTTCATGATTCCCTCTGTTTCCCTTTTTCCGTTTAGGGACCCACCATTAGAGTGGAGCCTATTTTAGTATGTAGTATTTGAGTGAAGGGCCAAGACCCTAACACTGTTTTGTTTTGTTTTTTCTTAAGGAGGCAGTTTACCAAGCCTGGTGTGTGTGTGTGTATGTGTATATATATATATATATATATATATATATATATATATATATATACCTTTATTTACTAGGTAATATATATAGCAAATAAAGGTATCTCATTGTTTTAGATTTCTATATACTTGTCACTTTTTAAAATCTATTCTTAATATCAGTCTTTTAAATTGGAATAAGTATGCTGCATTTTTAAGGGTAACTGAAAAGTTCTCTAAATATAGTCTTTGTTGAACTCCTATGATTTGTCTACTAAAGCTGTTTAATTGAAAGCATTCAGCTTACTTATATGTCAGCTGTGAGAAGAAAAATGTCTTAGTAAATTAAGAACATCGCTATTATTTGTAATATGGAAGTATGTTTGTACAGCTTTGGAATCTACTAATGCCCACGAAAAAGTTGAAGGCTAGAATCTCCAAGCAGTGGGCTGACATTGGTTTCCAGGGTGATGATCCCAAAACAGACTTCAGAGGCATGGGGATACTTGGATTAATCAACCTTGTGTAAGTGAAATACATTTTTTCTTCTCTGAAATGACGTGTAACCTCCAGTATTGTTAAATTCTAGTAAGAATTGATCCAGTTGTTTCATACCATCTCTGAATTTTAATACCTGTGGTGCTTAAAGTATTTCCTAATATCCTGGCAACAATATGAAGACATTGGAAACATTTTGTGTGTGTGTGTGTGATTTCTTTACTTACTGATATCTTTCTTCTTCCTTTCTCTTTCCTCCTCCTTTCTGATACCTCTTAAGGAAGCATGTATACTCTTACTCATTTTATCTTCTTGCCACTTCTCTCTTGGCTCTCCAGTTCCATTTTGGAAATATAGCTTGATACTAATAAAGTCTCTTCACCATCTGTGATCAGTGATCTAAAGCCCTGACTTTTCAGAGCCTATATGAACTCTCTCTCTCTTTTTATTCCTCCTTTAATACTTATGCTTGGGCATACATATGAAATCCCCAAATATGTAATTAAAATCAGAATAGATGGCCAAAACTATTCTAGAAAGTAAACTGGAAGATTAGTATGGTTGTGGATACGCAAATTAAGATTCCACTCTTAATGTCTGTCCTTGAATTGTTATTTATAGACCATAAAATGCCTAGAATGGGAAATCTAACCATTAGCAAAGTTTGGATAATTGTTACTATGAAAAGTTAGTCCTAAAACTGTGCTGATATTATTAATAGGTCTGTATAGATAAAGCTATTTGGGGGAAAATAGAAGACATAGTAGGTTTTCAATATCTATAATTTTTTCCAGTCATAAAAGTATTTAATTTTCTGTAATACCTAAATTTTGTAAGTATAAAGATTATAAAGATTCCCTGTAAGTATACCTGCCAAAGTTACAACACAATACAAAAATAATAATTATACGGGCACCTGGTGGCTCAGTTGGTTAAAGGTCCGATTTCTGCTCAGGATGAGATCCCGGGGTCCTGGGGTCAAGCCCTGCATTGGGCTCAGTGGGGAGCCTGCTTCTCCCTTTGCCCCTCCCCTCACTGTGCACTCTCTTTCTCTCTCAAATAAATAAATATAGTCTTTGAAAAAATTACAAAGTAATAATTTTAAAAATGAGATTGTCAGTTTTCTGCTTTGATAAACTTCCAGTTGGAATTGAAGTAGAACAAATGCAGTTTGTTTCCACTTGGAAAAATTATAAAATATTTTAAAATTCATTGTTTTTCAGAACACATGGATTCTTTGTTCGTAGCCTTTAAAGACCATCTTTCTTCTTGGTACTTGTAAACTACACAGATATTTCAACCTCAGTTAATCAGACACTATTCTGGTGTTTCTTTTTTTTTTTTTAAAGAGAGAGTGCATTTGTGGGGGGATGGGCGGGCAGCAGAGGGAGAGGGAGAAAGAATCATAAGCATGTGGAGTCCAACACAGGGTCAGTCTCACAACCCTGATGCCATGACCTGAGCCGAAATCAAGAGTTGGACGATTGACTGAGCCACCCAGGCACCCCATAGTGTTTCCTTTCTCTTTATTGAGTAACCTTGCTTCTCAGAAATAAAGATTTTTCAGCATTTGCCAGAGAAAGAATTTAATGTAGCTTAAAATTTAAGTGAGTAGGATTTGATTCAAGATTGTGGCAAGGGATTCTGATAGACCTTTAAGTGGTTTACAGATACTTACATTTAGAGCTGGTATCTACTGATTTAAAAAATGACAAAGACTACATTTATTAGTAATTACTTGATTACCAATGATGTACTAGAGATGGTTGAAAACATGAAAAATCCATTCTGATTCCCCTATAATTATGTTTGTTGTCCTGTGTATGGAGCTATGAGTCTTCAGGATTGAAGTAAAGATACAGTCAAGAACCAGACAAGCTATTCAAACACCCTTATATGATTAATTTTTAACTTTCTTGGCCTTTGTCATCTAATCTCCTGAGATATTTTGTTGCTTTAAAGGATAGCTGGTAGTTTGATGATGATACTTAAGTAAGTGAATGTTGAGGCAGGTGTAGAAGAAAGGATATTTTACGGAAAATGAATTCAGGAGAGACTGAAGAAAGCGGAATAGATGAGGAAATAGAAGCAGCTACGTTGAATATACTAATTAAGGCCAAATGTATGTAGAAAAGGAGAAGGAAGGCAGGCAGGCAAGAGGTGAGAGGGAAGAAGGAAGGCGGAAGGAGGGAAGGGGTCGGACTCTACAGATTATTGTAAAGAATAGTCTTGCTATTGCATAGATGTTCATTTTGCATAGATGCTGTTAAGATAGGGGTTGACTAAGTTCATTAAGGAAATTAAAAGTTGTTCTGTGTTACAGATTGGATACTTTAAGAGTAGTTTGGCTCTAAAAATATTAATACTGAATTGTATTAGTATCATGACAAAAAATGAAAGATAGTTTAGTAAGGGCATCCTTAGAGTCAACCTAGGGATAAAGGAGAAAAATTAGTATATGTAAGGAAAGCATTGCACTAAAACAGGACTTTTTCCTGTCTGGGGAATTACATATCCCTTTGGGAATCTGGTGAAAGTTTTATATATTCTCTTCCCAGGAAATGTACACACAGAAAAATGTATGCAGAATTTAAGGTGGTTCATGGATACCCCTTCATTCATGGAGTTCTAAATTAACAACCTTTTTTTTAATGGGTTGAAAAGTAGTAAAGAAAAATGGAAGTCTATAGTATTAATCTATAGAAGGAAAATGAGAAAACTTGGTTAGAAATTTCTCTGTTGTGTGAAAATTTCAGTGCTTGTGCCTTCTAAAATTTATATGAGCCATAGAAAGCCACTTTTTATTCTACCTTTTTTAAAAATTTTTAAATTTTATTTTATTTATTTATTTGACAGAGAGAGAGCACAAGTAGGGAAAGCAGCAAGCAGAGGAAGAGAGGGAGAAGCAGGCTCCCCGCTGAGCAGGGAACAGATGTGGGGCTCCACCCCAGGACCCTGGGATCATAACCTGAGCCAAAGGCAGATACTTAACCGACTGAGCCACCCAGGCGCCCCTCTGTTTATTCTACTTCTTACCCTCATACAAACATCCAGTCAGTCATACGTGTGTATGTGCATGAATACCAGTTCGTCATGAGGTGACCCAGGAGGCTGTACAGAAGATTTAGTCCCTCTCTCGAAGAATTCAAAGAAGTTGCATTAGTATAAGACAACAGGATGTATTAGCCTATGAATAGGTAGCTTCATATATTTTTCCATTATACCCGCTAATACTTGCGTTTTATGGCCAGCATTTTAGTTATACCACTGATCAAGGAGGGCTTTTTTAGTGCAAAAGAAAGGTTATTGCTTTTCCTCTGTTTGCACAGAAAATGGCATTAAACAGTACAGATTCCAGTTGCAATAGAAAGCGTTACCCTAGGAGAAAGGATGAATGTCCCAACAGGTACACACACACTATTTTATAGAAAATTTAAAATAACAACAACAAAAGAGGACTCTAGATTTTTTTAAAGGTAGGTAGAAAGTCTCTTGTTAAATCATTTCTTTTTCAAATACTTCAAAGCGTTGCCAAGGGCTCCTGTCCTGTACTAACTAGATAGGCCTGATCCCTCAGAATTAAAGGTTGATTCACAAGCATTTCAGAGTCACAGAAGCGATTTGAGATGGAGATTGGGATGATTGTGGCAGTCCGGGGACTATCCTGTTGACATTAGCTTTTTAAATTTCTTCTGGATATCTTTAATTTGAATAACATGTTAATTTTACTATTTTCCTTCAACTTTTTAAAGGTATTTCAGTGAAAATTATACCAGTGAAGCTCACCAGATTCTTTCCCGTTCAAATCATCCAAAATTAGGGTAAGCTGGATACCTCAAAGAAATTGTAAATTCTTGAATTTTAAAATACTGATTAGATTATCTGAATTTGAAAGTATTTCATGGTATTTTTAAAAGTGAGATTATTTTTATTAATAAGAACTTCATAAAGATGGTACATGATCCATTATTTTTAAGGTGAAATGTGATCATATACAAATTTTGTATTATTTCAATATATTTTTGTCACAAGATACAGTTTGTTAGAAAATGGAGGTAAGGAACTTTCTGAAAGTTTCTTGAGGAATAGATTTGAAAATAGAAATGGGAAATAGCTTTGACGTAGATATAGGAAAATGAGAAATAGCTTTGAAAATTGTAAAGTGAAATGTAGTTGAGGTTCGATTATCAGCTTTATCATAATTATTTTGTTATTATATTACAGTGATACCTGCCTTTGAAAAAACATAACAATATTACATCATAAAAATAAATACCCTGATAATGGAGGAGAAAATGTCAGATTACCCAGTGTGTTTTAGAAACCAATGAGAGTGTACTCTTTTTAATTTTTTTTTTAAATTTATTTTCAGTGTAACAGTACTCATTGTTTTTGCACCACACCCAGTGCTCTATGCAATCCGTGCCCTCTCCAATACCCACCACTTGGTTCCCCAACCTCCCACCCCCACCCCTTCAAAACCCTCAGATTGTTTTTCAGAGTCTTTTTAATTTTTTTTAAGGCTTTAAAAGGTTTTTGGTATTTGTATGACCAAAGTTTCATTATTACTTCTTAGATTATATCCAAAAAACCAAAGGCCTCTAAAAAAATAAAAATCTTTTATCTATTCATAAAACCAGTACTGTATTAGAAATGCATCAAAGTAATTTTTCACTAATTTCTTGCATAATTTTAAATTTATATCATGAGCTATTTGGCTAGCTGGTGTAACTGGTAATGTCTCTGACATAGGTACTCTTACGCAATAGTTGGAATCAACCTTACCGAGATGGCTTATAGCTTGCTGAAGAGTGAAGCTTTGAAGTTTCATCTCTACAACTTTGTTCCTGGTATACCGACGATGGAACACTTTCATCAGTTTTATTGTGCGTATTAAAATGAGTCAAAACTAGATATTTCTAGACATATTTCTACTAAATATGTAATTTACGCTTGACATTTTATTTTATTAAGTTCTTAGGGAAATAAGGGGGGCGCCTGGGTGGCTCAGTCGGTTAAGCGTCTGACCCTTCATTGTAGCTCGGGTCATGATATCAGGGTTGTGAGACTGAGCCCCATGTCGGGTCCATGCTGGGTGGGGAGTCTGCTTAAGATTCTTTCCCCCATCTCCCTCTGTTCCTCCCTGCTCATGTTCTTGCTCTCTCTCAAATAAATAAATCAACCTTAAGAAAAAAGAAAAGAAGGAAATAATGGAAGATGAGTCCCCAAGAATATTTTATCCTCAGTTTCTGTATTTGCTGAATAAAAAAATTCAGCAAGGTCATTTTTTCACATATATGTTAATTTAGGATTTATGCAGTTTTCCTGTAGACATCCATTTTCCAGTCAACTATAAAACGAATTTTTCCTCTTGTAAACTTGTTAGCGAATGCTGTTGAGTCAAGAACAATCCATTTGCAGATTATTTTGTTAGTCTTATAAGGAAATCAAATTTAAAGGAACATTCTCTCCCAACCCCCACTTCAAGGCCAGGCTTTCTTGTGTTAGGTTGGGGGTACTTACTAACTGGTTCCTAATGCAGTCATTATTATTACTGTTCCATTAAGTTTTCTTGTGATTTGCACACTAAAGGTTTAATTAAGTAAATTGATCTGTGAAGCTATTGCTCAGAAGCAAAGACTTTAAACCTAGCATAGTTTCACATTCTACTTTTCTTGATCTCTTTGTGTCTTTAGAATGCCACTTGCATGTTGGCAGAATGTAGGAAACTAATTGGTTATAAACGGCTGAATCATAACTTCTTCATCTGCACGTTGAAGGCATCATTCAAGTCTCTCCTTCCCACAGCCTCCTCTGCCTTCACTTAATCCCTTGTCCCAGGTTTGTCAGGTGCTGAGTATCTCTTGCCCTTCTTTACTTTTTCCCATCCCCGCTGTAACTGCGCAGCACGAGGCCTTTTGTTAGTGGGTCACTGTGACAGCTTTTTGAGTTGTCTCTCTGTGATGACCTTCTTCCAGTTCTTCTCCACATTGCAGATAGAATGACTTCAAATGAAAATCAAATCATTTTGCTCCACTGCCTACAATTGTTGAAAAGGTTCCACTACAAGGCCCTTCATAATCCATACCTTGGTAACCTCTCCAGATTCATTCTCTTGCCAGACACCAACTCCCCCCTGTCTGCAATGTGGGCACCTGGCCTTTTAGTTGTGCAAATGTATTACACTCTTTTGACTCTCGACCTCTCGCTCGGCCTGTAACACCCTTTCTGCTTCTTCCATTCTGTCCAGGTGACCCCTGCGCATCTTGGAAATCTTGGTTTAGACATGACCTTCTCTGGGAAGTCTTACCAGAGACTTTGTTCCTTCGGTTATCCATTTCTGCATTATTCTTCTTTCCTTCTCTTTCAGAGTATCCCTGTCAGACTATAGAATTCCATACCTCGCATTCAGGCATTCACGCACTTGGTGCCAGCTGCTGTTCGAGACACTGCAAAGAGAGCAGAAATGAGGCCAAAGACTTAGCAGTTTTAAAGCTTTCATTTTCAAGACCAAAACACTCCCTTCATGCAGCACGCACCTCCAGATACCGCTCCAGTAATTCACCTGTTTTAAGTATACGATTCGCCGAGTTTGGGTCAATTTGCTGAGTTACACAACTAACATCATAATCCAATTTTAGAACATTTTTGTCACCCCACAAGGCCCCTCAGGCAAGTTTACAGTCAATCCCTATTCCTGTGGTTCCCTTTTCTTTCTTTTTTTTTTTTTTTTTTTAAGATTTTATTTATTTACTTGAGAGAGAGAGAGCAAGCAAGAGAGCACAAGCAGAGGGAGCAGCAGAGGAGGAGGAGAAGCAGGCTTACTGCGGAGCAGGGAGCCTGATGTGGGGCTAGATCCCAGGACTCCAGGTCCACGACCTGCTTAACCAACTGAGCCACCCAGGCACCCCTGGTTCCATTATTTTTAACCCCTGTTGGAAAATATCCGGAGCCCCTGTGGCTTTGGTTAGAGACAGTAAAAGCACACAGGGAATTTTAAGGTTAGAAATTTTGTGTGGGATTTCCATGGACTCCTAGAGTCAAGAGGAAAATAGATGTGCTTTGTGGAAACAACTCTTTTCCATCCTTTCCCGCAAGGATTTCAGAGTCTATGTCATGTAAGGCCCTGCTAGCTCGCTTCCTATAATTTTGGTGTCAACTCCTGCAGTTTCTTGATGTTTCATCAACTTAGCCATTACAGTGTCAGGACCTTAGGCAGGTCTTTCTCTGAGACCAATTTACATTATAGACCAATAACCCAGCTCTGAAGCAAGAAATTTCTAGTACTTTATACTTGAGCAGTTTGTTCCAGATCTAAGTAATCATTTGCCGAGGACAGTAATGAAAAGCAGTTTTGGGATGCCTGGGTGGCTAAATTGGTTAAGCTCAGGTCTTGATCTCATGGTCATGCGTTTAAGCCCTGCATTGGGGTCCATGCCCAGTGTAGAACCCACATTAAAAAAAAAAAAAGCAATCTAAAGGATTTATATGTATAGTAAATAGCTAAAACTTAATAGCCAAAAATACTAAAACAAAAATACCATAAAGTTTAGATAAATGTCTTATTTTTCATACTACCCAGATATATTAATCTCTAAATTTTTTATTGTACATACCTATTAAGTGATGAGAGTAGGGGTAGGGGAGAGCACAGATTCAATTTATACACAAATATGTAATTTCTGTAGATGTACTATTGTTCCGCTGTAAACACAAGCTAAATTTTGAATGAAATAAAGATTAAAAGTATACTTAAAAATAATTACAAGATTACCATTCTCAGTTTATCTTTTAGGAATGAGAAGGAAGTAGCATCCTTCTGCCCAACAAGGCCTTATTCTTCACTTTTCTAACATATCCTAGTTAACAAAATCTATTTTATTTATCAAGAGATTAATCTGAAATACTTTCTTAAATTGGTCTTCTTAGATATTTCAGTTTTGAAATGTCATGGTTCTTAACTGTTAATGTTTGCTTTATTTATGACTGATGTTCTAAAGCAGAATTTACTTTGTTTTCATATTAAGTGATTATGATAGTCTTGCCACACTTTTATGCAGTCACTGTCTTTCCCTGCTCCGTTTATCTGAAATAGGTCACTTCTGGGGCACCTGGGTGGCTCAGTGGGTTAAGCATCTGCCTTTGGCTCAGATCTCATAGTTCTGGGATTGAGTCCCCTATCAGGCTTCTTGCTCAGTGGCGAGTCTGCTTCTCTCTCTGCCTGCTGCTTCCCCTGCTTGTGCTCTCTTTCCCTCTCCTGTCCAATTAAAAAAAAAAAAAAAAATCACTTCTATCCCTTCTTAAAAGTCCTTTGAGAAGAGGAAATGAGATTCTGGTGGAAACAAAGTCTAACTTAGAACATAATAGAGACCACTTGTAAACTATGTGATTTGGACAAGTTACTTAAGGTCTGTGGGCACCTGGCTAGCTCAGTCAGTAGAGCATGCAACTCTTGATCTAAGGGTCGTGAGTTCTAGTCCCACACTGAGCATAGAAATTACTTGGGGAAAATAAAAGTAAAAGCTCTCTGCACACTCCATTTCCTCTTCCGTAAAATGGGGATAAGGTAGTACTGAGTCATAGGATTGCCGTGAGAGTACATCTGCACATGAGTACATGGCGAGCACTATGATAACACTTGTTAAATAATATTAAATATATTTGGTTGAATCCAAGTACAATTTAGGAATGGTTTTAAGTTCATGTTTTTTCATTGTAAATATATCTATGCATATTTATTAAGTGCCATTAACACTTTGATGGTTTATTTGGCTACTTTTATGAAGATATTGCAAAACAAAAATGTTAAGCCTACTATTTAGAGTGCATATATATATTTTTAACACTTTATTTATTTGAGAGAGAGAGAGTGCACAAGCTGGTCAGGGTTGGAGGGGTGGTGCAGATGGATCCAAGGGACAGGCAGACTCCATGCTGAGCACAGAGCCGGATGTGGGGCTAGATCTCACCGCCCTGAGATCATGACCTGAGTCCAAATTAAGAGTCAGATGCTTAAACAATTGAGCCACCCAAGTGCCCCCATATGTTCTTTTTTTAAAAAATGAAGGTGTTGACTAGTTTATTGAGGAAAGCAGAAATAATTCTTAGATTTATAATGAAGTAGACTTCATTATACTTTATGCTTATCTAATGTTTTCATGTACTTTATGCTTTCTAATGTTTTCTCATTACTTTCATATTTGTGTTTCAGGGATCTCTGGAGATAACTTTTTCCTATCTCCAAGGTATTTTTTTGATAGTACTGTATCTCTACATTTGAGGGATTTTATTGACATTTGAGACAAACGGTAGATATACTAAATATTTTATTGAAATTCCAGCTTATTTTGAACATACCAAAATATTCCTTTTTTTAAAATGGTTTTTCCAGGTTTCTAGTAGTTTTTTTTTTTTTTTAAGATTTTATTTATTTGTTAAAGAAAGAGTACAAGCAGGAGGAGTAGAAGGCAGAGTGGAAAACAGACTCCCCGCTGAGCAGAGAGGCTAATATGGGACTCAATCCCAGGACCCTGGGATCATAACCTGAGCTGACGGCATGTGCTTCACCAACTGAGCCACACAGGCATCCCTCTAGTAGTTTATTAATATGATTTCTGATTATTATATCTTTTTAAAAAATTTTTATTTAAATCCAGTTTAGATAACATACAGTGTAAAATTGGTTTCAGGGGTAAAATTTAGTGATTCATCAGTTGCTTCTAACACCCAGTATTCATTACATCAAGTGCCCTCCTTAATGCCCACACCCAATTATCTGATCCTCCCACCCCCATCCCTTCCAGCAGCCCTCATTTTGTTTCCCATAGTTAAGAGTCTCTTATGGTTTGCCTCCCTCTCTGTTTTCATCTTACTTCATTTTTCATTCCCTTCCCTTATGTTCATCTGTCTTGTTTCTCGAATTCCCCATTTGAGTGAAATCATATAGTATTTGTCTTTCTCTGACTTATTTCCCTTAGCATACTACCCTCTAGTTCCATCTGTGTTGTTGCAAATGGAAAGGTTTCATTCTTTTTGATGGCTATGTAATAGTCCATTACACACACACACACACACACACACACGCACACACACACACACACACCATCTCTTCTTTATTCATTCATATGTCAGTGGGTCAGTAGACATCTGGACTCTTTCCATAGTTTAACTATTGTGGACATCGCTGCTATAAACATCAGGTGCAGATGCCTCTTCGGATCACTATTTTTGTATCCTTTGGATAAATACCTAGTCGTGCAATTGCTGGGTCATAGGGTCTGATTATTATATCTTCATGTGGAATTTAAAGGAGGGTTCTGCACTTTTTTTTTTAAAGATTTTATTCATTTATTTGACAGAGAGAGATCACAAGTAGGCAAAGAGGCAGGCAAGGGGGAGGGGGAAGCAGGCTCCCCGCTGTGCAGAGAGCCCAATGCAGGGCTCAATCCTAGGACCCTGAGATTATGACCTGAGCTGAAGGCAGAGGCTTTAAAACCCACTGAGCCACCCAGGTGCCCCTGGTTCTGCACATTAAAATGCTTTGTTTGTGATTTCCTTTACTGAGCACTGTATTTATATTTTATTTTTCACTGCAGGTTACCTTGTCTATGAATTTGACAAGTTTTGGTTTGAAGAAAAGCCAGAAAGCATTATGTATTTCAACATGTATAGAGAAAAGTTTCATGAAAAGATTAAAGGACTCTTACTGGATTGTAATGTATCACTAACTTTAAAGATATGATTCCTCCATATTCTCTTCTATTTCTACCACATTTTGCACACACAACAGAATTTATATGTTGTAATAGAAATTATCTGATCAATTACACTCGTTATATATAATTTCCTACTAAAATATTTCAGAAATTCTATTTAAGAAAGCTAGTGGACAATCAGTGTATGTTTACAGTCATTTATACACTGTCCTCCAAAGGTACCTTATCCTTCCAAAGATCCCTACTGTAGAGGCCTGCAAACTACAGTTTGGAACTTGGGACTTAGCCCATTTAGTGTAAAAGTATAAATCAGGTATTTGTATTAAATTGGTTGATTAAAATGTGTAAAAACCAGTGTTCATTTTTATGTATTGTTAACTATCAAGTCCATCTCTTTTCAGAGCTCTTTTCAGATTTTTCGTGTCTTAGTTTGGAAACGATTGTTTTTTATTTCCTTTGTCTTGTTTTCTCCCTAGGTTAATTAACAGGAAGAGTAGCTCTTCCAGGCTTTCTTTCTTTCTTTCTTTCTTTCTTTTCTTTCTCAATCACATTCCTAATGTTGCTTGATTAGTAGCAGAAAGCAGAGCTATGTCAGACAAGATAAAGAAACAGGGCCTCTTTTTGGTTTCTCTCATTAGCATAATTGCTAATGAGAGAATGATAGTATTGGTAACTAGCTTTTTTGTTTTTAAATACCATACTTGAAAATATCACAGTGGTATTTTAAAGCTTAAAGGCATTTTCTCATCTTCAGTATTTGCTTTTCAGTCTGTTATAGGAAAGAACTATAGTTAGTGCTCATTGTGAGGGTCTTTTATGAGGCTTCTCTGGCTCTGAGTGTTTATGAAAAGAGATGTATTTGCTAAGGAAATCTTGACTGTATTCAAAGGACAGTGGCTTACTTTCCATAAAGCTGTCTTTGAACCGAAACAAAAGGAAAACCTAAAGCTTCTTAAAAATATCCGTGAAACATGGTTGGTTTATTTTACTCACTGTTAACTGTTCCTTCTTTTTGCTTTGCCTCCATAGTGTTTCTGGATAATGGCGTACGCATGGGTGTTCTTTGAGTTGATGGTCTGTGGGATTCTAAAGTAGCCTGAGGATGATGACTGTGCATTTCGTATAGCTTTATTCTCCTCAGATCTCAGGAGGACATCAAGTGCTGTCAAGGATTATATAGTGAGGAAATTCTAACGGGAATAATTTCTTCCTTGTGTGTTTTAGAAATCTGTACTCCTAGCAAAACTAAAAGAGTTTAAAGATAGGTTTGTCTGATTACTAAGTTCTCAAATCCTACAGAAAGCAGCCTGTTAGAGACATCATTTAAACATGATGAGAGTTGGTGGATCTTTTAATGTGAATATCAAGTGTTTCAGGACTGACGCCTGTGGTATAGCAAGACCTGAGACTTGCAGTATTTGTTCCTGTCTATTGACAGTCCTCTCTCTGTAAACTTGCCAGAGAGAAAAGCGATGAAAAATACCCAAGCGGAAAATAACAGATGCGGTTTTGTATGGCACATACATTGAGAGCACAGCGTTAAAACTATTATTTTCTCAACAGGATAAAACTTTTAAAAATTGGATTCATTTTATTATAGTCATGGTGGTCTAGCATCTCAGTATCACAGGGATTTAAACATAGGCTTCTTGTAGGAGACTTCTCAACCTTGGGATTATCTTTTATTTTGTTATTTTTATGTTTTCGGTGCTTTATTATCCAGCTCTAGAGTTCTAGGAGATGTAGGAAAATCCTGGTAAAGGTCAGGTGCTAACCATTAAAGTTTTAAATGTTTACTCTTAAATGGAAAGCAATTCTGTTAGTTTAATTTCCAAGCTGAAAATACTTACCTTAATATTTTGATCTTTCAATAGCTGAGGTCTTGAACTGATTTAAACCTTTGTCAATATGCTTAATAAAGAATGATCCAACTGTGGAAGGGGAAACTTTTTAAGCAAGTTTTTCCCCTTCTAGGGAGGAAAGTAACTTGAATGTTCTAAAAAAAATGTCATCAGAAAATTTGGCCAATAATATGTTCTTTAAGTCATCTCTGTTTGTACAATATAGATATTGTCCTGTTTTTGCTTAAAATAATCAGTAACCATATCAGAAATTCTGTAGTGAATTGGACTAAAAGCTACCAATAAATTGTAACGTTTGATAGTCTGGAAGCCAAGCTAAGTGTCGCCACTTGTAAATTAGAATGTAATATAGTGACATACATGAAAAGAAAAAACATAATTGTGTCTACCTTCCTACTTTTCCTTGCTTTCGATCTATGTATGTTAGAATTTTATGTAGTCTTAAAATCCATATTTAGAGTCTTACCTGTTTCTATAATAATGAATGAAATACCAAAGTAGTGATAGAATTGAAGTAGCAAGAAAATTATGTTTGCTTTAGCATCAGAAAAGTGAATCAATGTGGAAATGAATTTTTGTATGTGCCAGATCGAAGAGAGTGTGCCAGTGACAAGAATAGTGTAAACACAGTTACACTGGTTGTAGTTCAAATATGTTCTGGAAGACAATCTTTAAGGAAATAGGAGAAATCAGGGGATATCAGTATATCAGTGAACCTAGACCCGCCTCTCTTTGTATATACTTATGGTGGTAGAGTTAGATATAAAATCAGTGTTTTACTGGCACCAGTTAGAAAACAAAATCTTTTTCTTGAAAACGCCCATCCTGTATTTTTTTTTCCTCTCTTAACAACTGTTTGGATTTGTATGTATTTTTCTATCTGAAATTTATGTGTAGTCTTCATTTTTATTCCAGTATTAATAATTGTTTATATTACTGTTTCTCCCCTTAGCATTCAGTGAAATTGAACTTGGTCAAAGATTGCTCAAAGGAGCAGCATTACACGAGTGAAAAGTGGAATACTCATTGCCAGAGCAGGAAATATTATACACTATCATGGCACAGAAGAGAAGAGGTTTGGCTTGGAGAGCAATAATGGTTATTATCTTCCTTGAAGTAATGATTGGGGGCCAGCAGCTATTTTCTCAGGATAAATAGTCCACTCAACTTCTCTATGAATAAGTCTGGGGAGGCTTACTTTCCATTTTCACATTTAGGAACCTCTCCACACAGGCAGATTGTTAACGAAGATTAATGGACTTTAAACATCTGAGAGAAATCATGACTGAGCTTGTTTTGTTTTGTTTTGTTTTCTGGCTTCAGCTTTTGACAAGAAAAAAATTAAATGTACTTCAGCTAAGACCCAACTATTATAGGGGAATTCTTTTTTTTTTCTTCTTCCAATTATAGGGCAGTTCTGTGTTTCTATTAATGTATTTAAAAAATGAGCAACAGCTTTCCCTGGGGGGAAAAGTGCTGGTTGGCAACTTAAAGAAATAGATTTTTGTCTACTTTGGATAAAACAATTAACTTCTTATGTAAAAGCAATAGTTGAAATGTGATGTTATTTTGTTCGGAATGTTGTGAACAAATTAAAACAAAAGTGTCACAATTGTTATAAGCCTTTCTGTAATCCTTCCGTCTCTTCCCTTCCTCCCCATCCCTAATTTAAGTCACTTATTTCCATGAAATAGTGCCTTTCTTATTTAATCCTTGAATCATGTTCCTATAGATTTATCAGAATATACAGAAAATTTTTATTTTTATGACTTTAACTCATCCACTAACTACCTATTTAAGATGTTATTGGTTAACAACAGTTGGTTATAAGACCAGAAAAGAAGCTACCACTCCCATCTCCCATTCTTAGAAAGGATGGGAATAATTCATACTGCACTGTAGTACGTTTTACTTAATCTTGCAGTGTATCTTAGATATATTTTTATATTAATACATAGCTTCCTTATTCTATTTATGTACAGCTGCAGAGCATTCTTCTGTGTGTGTGTGTGTGTGTGTGTGTGTGTGTGTGTCTGTCTGTCTGTCTATCTTATTTTAAGCTAAACAAACATACCACATATGTCCCTGGTTGGACACAGCAAAAGCAGTACTTATTAAAGTTAGTATTATAATAGCTTTAAATGTATATATTGAAAAAAGAATGGCTGAAAATTAAAGACAAAGTAATCATCTCAAGGAGTTTGGCAAAGAACAAAATAAACCTAAAGAAAATGAAGAAGGAATACTAAAGGCAAAAGCTCAGGTGTGTGGAGTAGAAATATATACCATAGAATCAACAAAAGTAAAAAGCTGTTGCTTGAAAAGACTAGTAATACTGATAAACCATGGTGAGATAAGGAAAAGCAAATAATGATATCAAGAATTAAATATGAAACATCACTACGGATCCTGCAAACCTGAAAATATATTAAGGATCACCTCAAAAATTTGAAACTTTAGATGAAATATAAACATTTCTAGAAAAATATACTTATCAAAACAAAACTGTATAAGAAGAAATAGGGAAACAGAAAGTCCTAGCACTATTAGTGGATTCAGGAGTTAAAAATCTTTCCATTAAAAAACCTACAGTTTACCTGCACCCCTGACACAAATAATACATTATATGTTAATTAAACAAAAAACACCCACAGTTCCACAGTGGTAAGTTAACAGATTTAAGAATAAAATAATGACAGTTTCACAATCTCTTCTACATAACGAAGGGTAGACACAATGAAACTTCATAGTGTTGGTGACTCAAATCCAACAAGAACAATGAAAAAGAAGAATTATATGCCAGTGTCATTTTAGATGTTGTAATGCTAAATAAAATAGAAACCTACTGAAGTCCAGAAATAAATATATTAAATAATAATGAGCTACATATAGATACGTTGTTTTAATGTGTGATCAATTGCAGCTCAGGTTAATTCCCAAAATAAAATTAATGAAACTTACCACATTAACATTTGAAAACCACATAATCTTAAAAGTTGCAGAAAAAGCATTTGGTAAAAATTCAACATCCATTCATGTTAAAAACTTAACAAATAAGAGATAATTTTATGAATTATATCTATAAAATAAACACTAACCAATATATTTAATGGTAAAACATCAGGATCAGAATTAAGAAAGGATGTTACCACTTGTATCTGTTTTTGCCACAATAACAACACATAACAACCAATCACACAAAAATCTTAGTGGCTACAAAAAAACAAACATTCCCTCCTCACACATGGGTAGGCTAACCAGGCAGCTTTGCTACCTGGTTAGCAAAACTTAAACACAGGTCATGTTTTTGGCTTCTGTCATCTTGATGTGATCTACTCATCTGGGACCAGTGGGCTACCTGAGGTATGCTCTTTAATGGTGCAGCAGAAACACAAGAAGTCCAATGGCTCACAGGTATTTCAAGCCTTTGCTCACATCGTGTCCACTCACATTCCCTTGGTTGTATAGCAAATCACATGGTCAAGTCCAACATCCATGGAACAGGAACATGTATTCTATTAGGAAGGGCTAAAGAGTGAACATTTGATGAATAATCTAAATTGTCACAGCATATCTAATCAAAATTGTGCTAGAGTTCTGCCTAGTGCCATAAAACTAGTGGATGGAATGAAAGAAAAGTTAGTCATAAATGATCTAAATGTGTACATAGAAAATCCAAGAGAATTGATCCAATATCAAGGGTAGAAGAGGAATTTTTGATCAGTTGTCAAGGGTGGTATTTATGAAGGGTGAGGGACTCTGGCTAAACCTATCCAGTCCGATTCTTGTTAAATTGGGCTCTTGAAGACATGCCTATGGAGTATTTAGTAGAAAAGGGCAGCTCAGAGAAGCCTGACTATAGTTTGATCAAGGGACAGTATCTTGTCACTACAGCCTACTTCCTGACTGCGAAGAAACGAACTTTTATGTTTTCTTCTGTATTTGACAGAAGCATGCTACTCCAAGGTTGTGGTTTGTCTTAGTTTGGATTCCTCCAGAATCAGACCTTGAATAAGGATTTGTCATTCATTTGGGCGGTGATCCCAGGAAACACTGGTAAAGGAGTGAGGGGACTGAAGTCATCCCATAAAGGGTTTTGTATTAAGCAAAATAACACTGTGTAACTGGGTTTTGAGTTCTTGGGTGAGGGCGAGGGGACTAAAGTATTTATACACAAACTCCCATCAGTTACTGGGCAAGGGCGGCTCCCAGGGGGTGTGTTCTTTCCCGTTCTTCGAGTGTGCCATGCGCAGGCGCACACGGATGGCTCTGCTGGCCGGAAGACCCTAGACAGATGCCGAAAGGACAACAGGAAGTGAGGCGCGCATGCGCTAGAGTGGTGAGATCAAAGAGATGAGGGATACTGCAGACCTCTGCTACAAGACCATTTTACAGTTAACAGCAGGGGAAATAAGCACCAGGGAAACCTCATAAGTCAAGGGGGAAAAACACAACAGTAGACAGAATGCGGAGCTGATGAAAACAAATAGAATGACACCTTCCTCCATTCTTCGGTTTTGGCTCAAAACAAGCCTGGGTTTTGTCTTACACTTCTTTTCTAATCTGTTTATTCTTTCCCTATTTCTTCTGCACTCAGTTTGTGGGCATAAGAAAAAGGTTCCTACAGGTGCTAATGATGAATTTAGCTTGGCTGGAAAGATGCCATGAAGATTTGTTTTTATCTCACTAGGAATCCCAGACTATTCTTCTGTCTCACCCAAGGTACCTTCTGCCTCAAAAATTCTGCACTTCTGACACAGATATCATGATTGTAATAACAATATGCCCAAAAGATTATAGTGTCTTAGATTAGAGGTTGTTATAAATGCCATAAAACACAGACTCCCAAAATTAGAAATCTGTGCCAATTACATTCAAAGTAAGTTTACGCTTGTTGATTCTAAAGACCTTCACTTGCTAGAAGTGCACCGCAAATTTTACATTCAGAGATAGACCCCGAATGGCAAACATTCAAAGGTACTGGGAATACTTTACTGAATATATTAACTGACAACTGGGTTAATAAAAGGAAACAGCATTTTCTTGAGAACTGTTCATCATTAAGTATTTATAAACATAAAATGCAGCCGTTTTCCTTTCTTGTGAACTTGAATTATAATGAAAACGTTAAATTTCTTCATATTCAATCGTAAGGCTCCCACCCTCTCAAAACAGCCAATCAAATGAAGTCACTTATTTGCACCTTGCATGAGCTAAGGTGCATGCTGAGAATTTTGCTTTCTCCTTCCTGAGACACTGAGAATAAAAGTCACAGGAAATAAACACCCATTTTTCTTTGAAAAGTCCAAAACTCTTTATCAGAACTCCTTTATCTTTTTAGGGTGAAATAAGGGGAAACAGGTGTTTTGTTTTCGTTTTTGATTTTAGTTATCCGGTCAACAAAGGTTCCCCCTGGTGTGTTACCGCCTTTTCCTGAAGGTGGTTATGTGGCACAGTCCACGGTCCGCCCTGACTTCGTCAGTTCTCGCTTCAGCTGTTCGAAGCACACAAACATGATGACGTTCCAGGATCCGAATCGCAAGAAGGAAGGTACAAATCTAGAAGAGGGCATGTCATCATTCTCTTGAGTTTGTTGGAATTCTTAAAGCTATTATCACACAGTTTCTGCTTCTCATTGCACCACTCTCCTCAAATAAAGACATTTAAAATGACCTATTCCTCCCCTTTCCAGCGATGCCTAAGATAATGTTTTATGTAGCCGTCTAATACTGCTTCAGAACCACGAAACCCCGAATGATCACATCTATCCAAATACATAAACGGCTTTTCTTCCCACCACACCAAATCTTGTGTCCTTTCTGAAGGGGCATTTTCCGTAACTCTCTTTTTTTGAGGAGCAAGGAAATTCTTGCTATCTTTTGCTCTGCTTTCTGAATGGGAGGTAGGAATCTGTTGAAAGAGGAAGAGAAGAAAGCTAAGAAAAATCAATGAGTAAGTGGACCATTTTCTAAAGTGAAGAAATTAGTGCTGTCCCAATCTTGGCAATTCTTGGCCTTAGACCGTTAAGGACGTCAAGGACCATCAAGGTACTTTTCTTCTTTTTGGGGGGTGGGGGGGAGGTTTGGGTGGTTTGTTTTCTGTTTTTTTTGTGTTGTTTTTTTTGTTGTTGTTATGCTGTCAAACCATGCAGACCAAATGATTGATTTTGAATGCCCGTTTGCAGCAATAAGACATTCAGAGAGAAAAAGACGTCATCAGTTAACTCTGTTTTGGATAGATTTTTTAAAAGAGATCTGGCCTATAAAAATCATGCCCCAAAGGTTTTGGTTACCTTAAGGTCTCAATACATTTCTCCTGACTCCTGGATTTGTGTGTGTGTGTGTGTGTGTGTGTGTGTGTTTTAATTGTGGTATATTGTTCATTAGTTTACCATTTTAACCATTTTAAGTGTATAATTCAGTAGCATTAAGTGCATTCACATTGGGAGCAACCCCACTACACCTCTCCAGAACCTTCTGATCATCTCTAACTGAAACTGTACCTATTAAACAATAATTCCCAGGCACCTGGGTGGCTCAGTCAGTTAAGCATCTGTCTTCAGCTCAGGTCATGATCTCAGGGTCCTGGGATCAAGGCTCCCTGCTCAGTAGGGGAGCCCAATTCTCCCTCTCCCTCTGCCCCTCCCCCAGCCCCACTCATGCTCCCATGCTCTCTCTAATAAATGAATAAAACCTAAAAAACAAAAAAAATAATAATGCCCTACCCCCCCACCTCCCCTCAGACTCTGGTAATCACCATTCCACCTCTGTCTGTATGAATCTGACTACTCTAGATACCTCACATAAGTGAAATCATACAATATATGTCCTGTGTCTTGCCCATTTTATTCAGCATAATGTTTTCAGGGTTCATCCTTGCTACAGCATATATCCCCAAAAGCTTTCAAGTTTGAAAAAATGAAAGTATTGTTAAATGGTTAATGGTCAATAACTGAGATATCCATTCTGAATTAATTTTATAATATAACTCATTTGTATTCATATACCATTAGTGCTAATTATGGTGATTTGAAAAGCTTGTGTATAATGTGTATGGTACATTTATGCTTATTTCATAAAGTTTGAGGCATTGCCTTACAATTTTAAAGGGTTATAGAAATGGCTATATTATCACCAGTTTAATCCTTACAGAGTGCATCCATACAGTAGCTCATACTGTACTTTCTCAGGAAGGTAGTAGTCAATGTAATACTACTTAACAGGAAAAGTGGCCTACTATGCAATACTGGTTTCAAGGTGAGCATAATAATTATTCAAACCACATCATTTTCTGCATGACTTTGCTATGTCAGTGGTAATGATTTTTCTCTAGTTTGACTTTAATACAATAAAAAAATCTGAGTCCATCAAATTAAAACAGTGAAAATTTCAGCAATCACACTACTGGATATTTACCCAAAGAATCCAAGAACACTAAATCAAAGGGATACATATACCCCTATGTTTATAGCAGCATTATTTACAAGATCTGTTGGGGGATGTATGGAAGTGTGGAATCGCTATATTGGACACCTGAAACTAATACAGCTCTAACTGGAATTAATTAACTGGAATTAAAATTTAAAAAATTTTAAAAACTTAAGAAATTCTCTCTTTTATAAGATTTTATTTATTTATTTGACAGAGAGAGAGATCACAAGTAGGCAGAGAGGGAGGCAGAAAGAGAGGGGGAAGCAGGCTCCCCGCCGAGCAGAGAGCCCAATGCGGGGCTCAGTCGCAGACCCTGAGATCATGACCTGAGCTGAAGGCAGAGGCTTAACCCACTGAGCCACCCAGGCGGCTCTAAAAAATTATTTTAATAGCAAAAATCACATCTTGTTTTTGTGTAGCCCTCTATTATGCTTTCCCTTCACTTTATAGTTCTCTAGTCCTGATCACGCAAAATCCTGTCCAATTCCCAATAGGCTGGGACCAAGAGAGAGGTCACTGAATTTAAATGAGCCTCTGATCAAGGCTGAGAACATTTTAATATCATAGTTTTCTGGCCCAGAGTAACTGGTGATAGTTATGGCAAGGAAAAATAAACACTAAACATACGGCATAGACTAATGCTGGTCGACTGTTTAGAAGAGACAGCTTCCCAAAGCATACAGATAGCCTGAACACAGCATTACAGACAGAGAAGACCATATCCTACCCTTTGAAAAAAGCCAGCGGTCCTTCCTTGGTGAACATTGTCATGGCGCAGTTGGGCACACTTGTGTACTGGCCTGGTGGAGAATTAATGAATCGGGTTTTTACCACATCCACTGGCGAGCACAAGGCCGTTGTGCAAAATCCGGCGATAAGGGCTGACACACAGTGGCAGGGTAAGTCATCTAAAAGAGATCAATGAAACAAATCAGCAGCAGACTTTTGGAAGAAGCTTCTAGTTTTTAGTTATCTATCAGATCCTCGGAAACCCGATGATATCAGAAGACCAATGTGGATGTCTCATCAATGAATAAAGTATCTCAAGGAAGCTTTCACTTACCCTTACCAAAAAAGATGACAAAGAGTACGTGGCACAGGGGATTGTTAGTGTTCTAGGAAAATATCCTGTGAGTCTGCTCTGTGCCCTTAGGGTATCACATAATGCCCGAGACATAGGCACCTAATACTTCTTTGGTTGAATTAAAGTCATTGTCCAGGGAGAATTTCAATGTCTCTAGAACCTGTTAGACTGTCTTAAGAACCTATCCAATGGCACTACTTTTGGATGAAAACACTGATGGGCTCCTTACCTAACCAGCTCATCTGGATAGAGTGTGGGATGTTATGCTATATAAAGAATAAGATGCTAGGGACGCCTGGGTGGCTCAGTTGGTTAAGCAGCTGCCTTCGGCTCAGGTCATGATCCCAGCATTCTGGGATCGAGTCCCACATCGGGCTCCTTGCTCAGCAGGGAGCCTGCTTCTCCCTCTGCCTCTGCCTGCCATTCTGTCTGCCTGTGCTCGCTCTCTCCCCCTCTCTCTCTCTGATAAATAAATAAAATCTTTAAAAAAAAAAAAAAAAAAGAATAAGATGCTAACCAAAGTCCCATATACTAGTATTACATGAGTATGATGCTGATGTAAGAATACTGTTACACTTTCTTTTTGTTGCAGAAAAAAAATTGGTTGCAGCAAACTTCTAAAAGTTAGTGTTTTGGGGTTTTGGTTTGTTTTTTCTTTTGTTCTGTAGTGTTCAAAATTACTTAGTTTTTTCAACTGTTACGATTAAAGGATTCACTACAACATCCCTGGAGAATCTCCAGGATGAAACTGTAAATGTGTAGACCCACAGGTTATGTATCTAAGAGGAATTTACCTGCCAGGAGTTTGTTTTTCACAAGGCCTTCCTTCATTAGGTCATATGTAACCAGCTCTGTACAATTAATGATGACATTTCTTGTCAGATTGAGAGTAGTTCCTAGAAAAAAGAAAATGTGTAACAGCTTCATTATACGGTAAGGTGCTGACAGGATATAGGTGTTCTTTTTAATTTATTTTTATTTATTTATTTCAGAGAGAGCTAGAGTGAGAGCACACAAGTTGGGGGGAGGGGAAGTGGGAGAGGGAGAGGGACAAGCAGACTCCTCGCTGAGGAGGGAGCCCAATGACAGGACTCTATTCCAATCATGACCTGAGACGAAGGCAGATGCTTAACCGACTGGGCCACCACGGCACCCCCTAAGATATATGTGTTTTAATAATGATCAGATTCACCTTGAAGTCAATTACCTTTCCAAAGGCCCATCAGGCCTTCTGTTGTCGCTATGACTCTGTAAGCATTGTAAGTCCCGGTGTAGCGAGGCTTGAGACCATGCAGATGGCTCTGTGCTTGAAGTCTGACCTTCACGACCTCTGTGGGTTGCCCGATGAATACTGCCACCCCTCCAGTCGTCAGACCAGCTGAGATCTTGCTTCCTAAACTAGGTGTTGCTATCCAGAGAGAAAAGATACTTATCAAGCAAAAAAGAAAAGAAAAGAAAAAAGACCCAGAGGGCAACTCTATGTCTTTTTTAATTTTAGTAGTTACTATTACTGTATCTCTCTATATCTTTTCTATTTCCTTAATGCTTGTACATGCTGTGATCATGTATTGAGTATGGGCTAAATCACTTTAGGCCTAGAAACTTTGAAGTTGACTAGAGTTAGAAAATAAATAAAGACTTTCAAGGACAAAGAAAATGCAATGCCTATTTAAACCGTGCTTAGTTCTCTTCTATATTTAGCTCTCTTTTCCAGTATTTTCCAACTGGGAGCAGGTACCAGTCACCAATGATGCTTAGCCTTCCTCTTGTCAGTGTAATGTTCAGAGTCTTAGGAAAATCCCAAGTGAACAAACGGCTCCCATATGGGATGTCGGTGGTATTAGGCTACAACAGATTACAAATGAAACAAAAATAAAAAGAAAGAAGTGAAGAAAGTGATTTTTGACCTGAAAATTTTAAAAATTAGCTTACGTCACTCAAGATAGATATTCTTTAATAAACTATAAGTAGTCTTGGATCCATTAAAGTATGGCTCAAGAACATGTACTCATCAAGGACTTTCTCAGTCTGTCTGTTTCCTAATTTGTAAAATAGAGATAATATTTATCTCATACCAGTTATCGTGAGTTAAAATAATATCAGTATAGCATATAACATACTGTCCTGCATGTAGAAAGTACATAAGTTTTTTCATAACCATATGATTGTACTCTCTTCTCCTCATGCTTGTCCAGCAGCTGAGCATACAATAGATAACCATCTTTTAATGGGCAAGATCTGACGATTACAATCCCCTTCACTTGGGGCCACATTCATAATCTTATCTTGTGACACTCATCCTGTCCACCAGTCCCCTTCTCATTTCCCTGTCAAGCCCTTTGAAATAGAGGCTATATTTTCTGTCTTTACTTCCCATGGCCCTTCTTAGAGTTCCTCCTCAGTCCTCTACAAGCCAGTTTCCATCTCTACTACTCGGCCTCCGATGTTTTGGCAAAGGAAAACCATGGGTTCCTTTTGTTAGTCACATCCATCATGTTTCAGTCCCTTCCATGCTAGATCTCTCTGCTCTGTTTGACCCTACTGATGGTTCCACCTGTAACTCTCTGGAGTCTAGCTCAGACATTCCTCCTAAGCTCATGTGTTGACTGGATGTTACTTGTTTATACATCTTCAAGTGTCAACCTTCCCTAAGGTTTACCTTCCCCCAAGACAGCTTTCATGTTCCTGCCCTCCATGAATGGAACCTTTCGCCAAGACCTCAGAGGCCATATCCAGCGCAGGCTTTCCCTCATCCTTACTGCCAGCTGCCTACCAAGTTCAGTCAGCTACACTTCCTGAATCTTTCTGATCTCTAGTCTCCTTCCCTATTGCCATTGTTGTAGCCTAACCCAGTTGTTTCTTACTTTCTAACTTACCCCCTTCTGGCCCTTTTTCTATAAATCCTCTAGATATTGCTGCCAAAGTGATCTTTCAAAAATATAAATGGTTTGTGACACTTTCCTGCTTAGCATTTTTCAATGATTTCCCATCACTGTAAGGACAAAATCTAAACTTCTTAGCATGGTCTGCAAGGTTCCTTGTGATCTGACTCCTTCCTGCCTGGGCTTCGCCTCTCCCTCCTTGCCAACAAGTCCTCCCTCTCTGCCCTGTGTGCTCTTGCCACTCCTCTCTGAGCCTCTGTACATGACCTTCACTCTCTTGGAAGGTCTTTCCTCACCACTTTACCTTATTAGGCTTATCGGTCCTTCAAGATTCGATTCAGACGTCAGTTCTTCAGGAAAATCTGGCCCAAACATGCCCCAAGGCTCGGTAAAATATTCCTCTTCCATGTGCCCAACATCCTGCCATTACTTCTAAGTGCTCTAAAGAGCATGTGTCATAGTACATAGCCATCTACCAACCTACTCAAAGCTCACAGGTCTTGCCTAGACAGAAATCTATAATCCATGCATCGAACACGGTTTGGGGCACATGGCACCTCAATAAAGCTAACAAAATGCATGGAATTGGCATAACAGAGAATCCTGCTAAGATAGGTCCTATTAATTTAGTGTCGAAGTACTCACCAATTGGGCAGGACAATCAACTGTGAAGGAAAGTACCAGAATGGGCAGCTTTACATCCTTTGTGATTCCTCTCTTGTTACACGTACAAACAGGACAATGCAGTATTGATCTCAAAGCATCTAGACTTTACTTTGAAACTGTATAGAGTAGACTCATTCCTTGTTTGTATGACTAATATTTATAACTTGTTCCATAAAGTTATGTAATCCTAAAGTGACTTTTTTTTTTTTTTTTTTAAAGAAAAACAGACTGCCACCACCAGTGCCTCATTTGGATGTGTCTGGAGTCTCGGAATCTTGACTACACTACATACTCCTACTAATGGACCTTGAGAGCTTGTTTGGAAGTTTCTAGCAGGGGAATGCAGCTACTCCTATATCCTTGACTCAAGAATGGTCTTCCTTTATCGGGGAAGGTCATCCTCTTTGATCAAGGGTGCAGCTTTGGGAGGGACACACACAGAGCAGTGAGGAAGGAAAGGGACACCCGTCTAGCCAGCCGGATCAATGGGGTGACAGATGTCGCAGCCCGATCGCCCTCGCATCCATCCTAAAGTTACTTGAAGCAGAAATGATGAACTTTGCCCATGTAGTCCCTTAACATATTCATTTTTGTCTACTCCATAAGAAAGTGACTCTGATACATGCTAGCTGGGTGATCTTGATGTTACTTAACTTTTCTGATCCTCAGTTTCCCTACCTAACTGTGGGGATAACACTTTGTATCTCACAACTCTGTTGGATTAAATGATTCCCAGAATCACATGCAGGGGGCAGGGCAGTGAAGTGGCTGAGAGACAAGTTAGCTGCCAGACTCCCTGGGTTTGAACTGGTGCTCTGCCCCTTTCCAACTATGTGACCTTGGGCAAGTTCTAAAACTTCTCTGTGCCTCAGTTTCCCCTCTTATTAAAGGATACAAATAATAGTATATTTCCAGCAGTGATGTATCTGAGGCACTTAGAATAGAGTCCAGCTCATAGTGTGGCCTCAAATAAATGCTGACTAAACTAACAGGAATTCTTGGAGAGCAATGAGGGACTCCTTTCCCTGTCCTCTCAGCTCTCCTCATGATGTCTGGTTTTCTGCCCTTCAAACCAAGGTTTTCAAATCTGTGCCTGCCAAAAATTTCCAGGAAGCTTGTGAAAACATCCATCCCCTGGTCCCAACCTGAGCAGTTCAGATTCAGGGAGCAGGGAACAGGGCAGTCCTCAGCACTTGGATTTTCAACACGCTCCTCAGATGTTGTTGTGAGACTTCACCGTTTGGGGAACCTCGAGTTACCCCTTACTCTCCAGCCCATCTGTCTTCTCCAGGTGGATATCCAAATTATGCCCCAAATTTCCATGACCGATCAGGTGACTTTTATAAGTATAAATCGGCATCTGAAAAACTGATTTTGCACATTTCCTTTTCTTTCTACGAACAGTGAGTATCAAGCTAATATTGGATGTCTGCTTGCCAGTTCGTTATGAAGACCACTACCCCGCATGTAACATTTGCTTGAACAGAGCTGGGCCCAGGGCATGTCTCTGGCTGTCTGCCCCGCCCAGGGATGCTCATTGCTTACTTTCTTTTCCCGCGCTGAAGAACTCCTGGACAGTGTCATAGAGGCCGATCCGAAGAGAAGCAAAGCTTATTTGTCTCTGGAGACCAGCAGGCAGCCCACTATAGAGTTTCACTGGCCCTTCTGTTTTTGCCAGAGTGGTGATTGTTCCCAGGACACCTTTATACCTGATGGCTCTGGAGGTCTGGCATTCACCTTGGATCTGGAAATGAGAAAGGTACAGGTCAGAGGGAAGTGAAAATTGAGTGAGGAGGTCCTAACTGGTGAGGAAAAAACAAAGACTGGCAACAGGCTGTCCTCTGTGGAGAAACCTGCAGCCAAGATTTTTCCCCCTGTTTTCCTGCTCCCAGTTCCCTTTCCCTTCTCAGTAACATCTCCTCTAGATATCTCTATATCTCTCTAGGTACATATATGGAGAGAGGTTAGCTATAATGCCCATTTTGAACATTCCTACCCTCCCTGTACAAATCCTCCAGAACCCCCAAACGGCCGATGGGAAGATGCCCCCACCAAAGTAAGGAAGGCAAAGAACTTGACATGGAGACTTGGGAAAGGCCGACAGTCTTAGCTCTTAGAACACATAGTGCGCCCTAACTCTGGGGGCTCTGGCAGTGGTCGTGGTCAACCGATCTTCTGGGGTTTCTTGTGGTTCTTCAGTTAATCTCAGGTAAATTCCAGTTCACGCATCCAGTTCCGTGACAAGCCCACACTTTCAAGGCGGCCACCGGCCCCACCTGCGGAGTGGTTAAACCAAAGCCATTCCCAAAAGGGCGCACAGAATAGGTGTCCCCCCTCTGCCCTGAGACACCTCCCCAGACTCATCTCACTCGCTACCTGGAGCCGGACTTTGACGGTGTCCAGCGGGAACGTGATGGCATCCGCCACACAGGCAGCCACGCCAGCGGAGAAGATCTTGACCGTCATCGTCGGGGGCACGTCCAAGGCTGTGGGGCCCACCATCTTCGCTCAAATTGCGGAGCGACGAGCGGGCGCAAGGACTGATGGACTCGGGCCGCCACAAGGTGGAATTTCCCGGACAGCAAACCGGCTTCTGACTTGACTTCGGGGGAGGGGGTTCGCGGGCAGCGGCTACACTAGAGCTGAGCCGGGCCGCGCCTCCCGCTTTCGCGCCCTAGTGCCAGGAGAACCCAGGACGCGCAGGCTGGCTGCGCCCGTGCGCCCTGCCCGCGCCGGGTGGCTTATATAGCTGGCCGCTCCCTGGCTGCGGCTCGTCGGGTCTCCGCGGACCCGGGCCTGGGAGCTGTCCGGGGCGTGCTAGGTCCCTCCCACGTGCCTGATCCCTCCCACGTGCAACCTTGCCGCGCGCCTGGGGAGCCGCTCCCAGCGCGAGAGCCTTCGCGGCGCACTTGACCGTCTGCGCCCGGCGTGTCCGAGGGAGGGCGCACCGCAGCAGCCGCCCACCGCCACCCCGAGCCTGGCCGCGTGCCCTTGGCTGGGGCAGCCTGACAAGAGCGGTCTCTGGGGATCCTGGTAAAAGGTCCTGCCGAGCTGGAGCTCTCCCAAGCGAGAATGGTGCGCCCCTTTTATTCCTCTGACTCCCCTGGAACCTTGCAGGCATCTTCTCAGCTTCCTTTTCTCTCCTATTAACTTTCTGCTTTCCAACCACCAAATCCAGACCCGGAGAATTCCCAGGCAGAAACCAAGAACACTCAGAACTTTCAAAAGACATAAAGCGTTTCGTTTGAACACTTTTTTGTAAGAGGAAATCGAATGAGATCATTGACATACTAGAAAGCAAATAGTAAATTGCTCTAAAATGTGAGCTATAACTTGCTCCTTTTTTTTTTTTTCCCTTCCCTTCCCTTCTCTTCTCTTCTTTTCCCTATTTTTCCCTTCCCTTCCCCTCCCTTTTCTTAGGAGAGTGTGTTGGAAAAGACATTGGCAGGTTCCTTCGCAGCAGATGTAGCTCTTAGGCTTCCCTTCAGTGGGAAGTCATCTTTACTCCCACTTTTTGCTTCCTTCTGGGTAAAATGTGTATCCACAGACATCCCCAGGTGTGAAATCTACTGCTAACTTACCTATATTGATAAATTAAATATTGCCAAGTGTGTTTGTTGTGGAAGGAGGAGCTTTTCCTACTTCTGTTCTTGTGCAAAGATTTATTGTGAGCATTCATTTATTCTTTTGGTTGAAGAGCAGGGAAAATGAGGCTCAACCCCCCTAGAGAATAATTTCCAAATACTCTGTGAGAACAGGTTGTAGGTACTGTGCAGCCATTTCTAGGGGATGCTGGAGGTATGTCACGGAAGTCAACTGTAAAGGTAGGATGGGCTCTGGAGAAACAGAGAGGAGAAGACGGCAGTGGGTTTTCTCCTCTGCAAACACCTGTTGAAATAAAGAGCAATTGAGGCAAGTAAGTGGTATGTATACAGGCAGAGACGTGGGGAAAGCAGGGCGAATATATGGGAATGTGATCTGTTGGCCTGCCTGAGACACTGGATGATGGGGAAGGAGAGAGGATAAGAAGTTGGTAAAAGATGAGACCTTAGAAGTCCACTGAGGCCAGCTTGAGGGTTGACCTTGAACATCTGCTCCAAATGTGAATTCATGTTATCATCACCTTATGCATGTACAGTACTTTACAGACCATAAAGTGTTCTCACATAAATGTATTTAATACGGTAGACAGTACATCTTTATGAATGATTGGGTAGAAAGTCAAAAATTTTTCAGAGATGACTCTAAGTTTAAGAACATGGGTAGTAGCTTCAGGGATGGTGACAGCTGATTGTCATGAGAGTGTAAGAAGAGGTGACTTTAGGGGCAAGAAGTTGAGATCGGCCTTTAGAGTCTTGGAATTCTTGGAAGAGAAGGGTATTGATTATAGGTAAGTAGTTACCATAGGAAATGTTATATAACATGATAAAGGAGCAAGAAATCAGGGCTGGGAGGCATTTGGGAATAAGTAAGATGGATGTGATGAAAGAGGGTACACTTTAAACAGGACTGAGAACAGCAGGACTAGGTCATGGGTCAAAATGTAGGGATAATAGGGATACCCAGAGTTCTGGTCTGGGAAGAATGGCCTTCAAAGGTAAAATTATAGTGTATTGAGTCATGGAACCATGGTATTTGAGAAAACAATTTAAGGAAGGGTGGGGTCTTGACTAGCATGAAGTTTAGAAATGTCAAAGGAGGACAAAAATGAAGAAAAGCCTGTAGGCTTTGGCTCTAAGGCTATTGGTCATCTTAGGGAGTGCACAGGAGTGGAGTCATTAGGTTGAGTCTGATGGCTAAGCAGAGATTGCAAATGTTTGATATGGGGAGACTAAATGTAAAAGGAGTGAGGGCATTTTCCCCAGCTAATTCTAGTGAACAGCTGCTATCAACTGGTTAGTCCCCAACCCTAACCGAAATTGTTCACGATGTTCCATCTGTAGTAGTTTTAAAGTATAATCACCAATTTCTCCCACCAAAGGGTGAGGGTCCATGGCTCTTCCCTTTTGTATCTGGGCAGGCTTGTGAATGCTTGGACCAACAGAATGAGATGGAACTGATTTTCTGTGGTTCTGAGGCTGGATCATAAAAGCCCTTTCAGCTTCTTAGTCCCTTGGAACACTTGGAGCCCTGGGCCACCATGTAAGAAATACAGCTCCTCCGAGTCTCTCACACACTGGAGAGGCCCCATGGAGGCCCTTCTAGGTGCCAGACATAAGAATGCAGCTGTCTTGGATTCTGCAGATAAACCCACCCAACTGCTAGATATCACTGAGTCACCTCTATCCATGCCAGTAGGACAGAAGAATCATCCACTTGAGCACGACTCAAATTTTTGACTCGTGCAATTATATCTGAGATAAAATGGAATGGTGGCTGTTTGAAGAGGGAACACAACCTTTACTTTTTTGAGAAGTAAAATGGAGGGGGCATGCACTGTCTCTTTGCTCTTTCCTCTAACACTACCTACTTACCTGTCTGATGAAGAGTTGGAGGCAGTGGACTGGTATAGAATTTTTAGATTTGGACTAAAAATTTTGGATTTGTACTATACAGTACATTTTTGAAGGAGAAACAGGGTAAACGAAAAGTTCTTTTGCTCCATGAGGCAGATGTTTCCATGTTTCCAAGGCAGGATATGATAAACCAGACCAGGGGGTGAAATGGAAGTCATTAGAAGGGAAGAAAATACGAGGAAAAGATCCATTAGAAATAGCAAAGGTGAGAACCAGTAAGAGCAGGTGGAAAGAGGGGACCTGTGGTGGGATAAAGAAACTGACTTATTTGAGACCATAGGCAGAAAGACAGCTTGAGCCTCTGGGATATTAATAGACATGGTCAGAGAACTCCACAGAAGACAGTGTCAGTTTAGTTCAATGGTGACCGAGCACCTGAGATGTGCCAGACACGCTGCCAATACAAAGGGTCAAAGAAGCAGCAGAAATCAAAGGCCTCATATGAGGAGACCCTCAAGGGAGGGTTGCAAGAGGAAAACGGTTCTGGATTCCAAGGAGCAGGCTACCTCGCCCTTTCTGAGAGGCCCGGGGAAGTAGGAGAAAGTTTGCTTCAGGTTGGAGAGAACAGTAGGGTAGAGGGTGGCGTCCCCAAAGGATCAAACTGCTCTTCTGGCCCAAAGAAGACGTGAAGGATAAGTCAGTGTGAACAAGGGTAACAGCCCTTTTATGAAATAGCTAAGGAGTGGCAGAAGGTTCCTCATGTACTAAACACCTGTTTCCTCTCTGAAAATGTAGAGTGACATTTACAACTGAACTCGTGCGAACTGTGGTCAGGAATCACTGAACAAAATGTCTCCATATTAAATAAAACAGGGTAAGGCTGTGCATTTGAATAATGTTCTACAACTTCCCATAATTCTCTCATTCACCACCAGTAGGAAATACCGTGTTGTAGTTGTATAGGTAACTGTGCAAATGATAGAAGGGATAATTTATAAAAGAAGAAATACAAATTATACAAATAGAGGGGATATATTTTACATCATTAATAAAGTAATGTACCTTCTTTACCAAATAAATTAATACCTTATCTCTACCAAAATTATAATTATAATAACATTTATATATACCTTTTCTTTTTTTTTAATTTTTAATTTTTTATTTTTTATAAACATATATTTTTATCCCCAGGGGTACAGGTCTGTGAATCACCAGGTTTACACACTTCACAGCACTCACCAAAGCATATACCCTCCCCAATGTCCATAATCCCACCCCCTTCTCCCAACCTCCCTCCCCCCAGCAACCCTCAGTTTGTTTTGTGAGATTAAGAGTCACTTATGGGGGGTGCCTGGGTGGCTCAGTGGGTTAAGCCTCTGCCTTCAGCTCAGGTCATCATCCCAGGGTCCTGGGATCGAGCCCCACATCAGGCAGGGAGCCTGCTTCCCCCTCGCTCTCTCTGCCTGCCTCTCTGCCTACTTGTGATCTCGCTGTCTGTGTCAAATAAACAAATAAAATCTATAAAAAAAATAAAAATTCCATGCTCTCTCTTTAAAAAAAAAAAAAAAGAGTCACTTATGGTTTGTCTCCCTCCCAATTCCTATATTTACCTTTTCATATCATAAAGTTACTTTATAAATATACGTGAATGACTGTTTTAATTACAAATTGTGAATGTGAAAAATATGATTATAATAGCAGTACTGTATTAATGATGGCATTATAAATTTGTGTAATTCTTTTGGAAAACAGTTTAGCAGTATCCACCGAGCAAAGATAACGTCCATATCCTTTGATCTAGTAATTCTACTTCTGGATATCTGCCCTAAAATGGTTAGCCAAAATGTGAAAAAAAAGTCTTATATAGGTTGATGCCCATTACAGCTTAATATTTATAATAGCAAATTACCAGGAGCACCTGTGTCAGTTGGGATCCAGATGTGTCTATCTGGGTTTGTCTGAAGAACTGTGCATAATAGTGATCCATTGGTGTCTACATGTGTATGCATAAATATGCAAATGAGGGAGACTGCCCTTAGGAATTGGGTGGGGAGAGGACCCCAGTGGGTTTTCTTGGTCCAGCCCAGCCCAAAGACAGAGACCATCAAGCTGCGCGTTAAGGAAGAAAACACTCCATTGTCATTCCAAGGTGGCACAGCCTAGTAACTAAGAGAAAGAGGCCCACACTCCAGTTCTATCCAAGATGTTCACTAGCTGAGCAAGTGGGGACAAAGTACTTCTCTGAACTCCAATTCTTCACTTTTACGACGCGTCTTCCTGCGTCATTAGGTTATTCTTATTAATGGATCACTCTCTGTTTGGCACCAGGTGTACATAATGATCTTAAGCCTCTGAAAGATGTACCCACTTCATTCACTTACCCAGTATGTACGGAGCCTCTCTAAGCACTTTACAAGATTTAACCCGCATAAGTCCTTGCATGATAGCCCTTTGGAAAAAGTACTATGTTATCTCACCTCACGGGCGAGGAAATTCAGAGGCGCAGAGCGGTTAAGAAGCTTCTCAATCATGTAACCACTCAGTGGTGCACTTAGGGCTTGTCTGACCCTCAAACCTTCTGTCACTCTGTGATACCCAAACCAACTTCCCAACATATTTATGACACGATATTTTCTTATGCTTTGAAGGTGTAGATTGGCTAGGTATACTCATATATATTCTTAATAGGTCATAGGAAAAGTTTTCAGAAAGCCACATGAAATATATACCCTTTAACTTGGTTTCTATACATTATGAGGGGGATTTACAAAGGAAAGAATAAACATTGCAATACTTCTAATTTTAAAAATCACTTTCTTTTTTTAAATATTTTATTTATTTGAGAGAGAGAGAGAGTAGGAGAGAGAGCAGGAGAGGGAGGAGTACCAGAGGGAGAGGGAGAAGCAGACGCCCTCTGAGCAGGGAGCCCGAAATGGATCAATCTAGAATCACGACCTGAGCCGAAGGCAGACGCTTAACCAACCGAGCCCACCAGGCGCCCCTAAAATCACCTTTTTCCATTTCATCTTCAGGAGAAGCTGGTGGAAGACGTATGGAAGGTGATATATGAAATTTAGAAAAATGTGATTTATAGGGACTGAGGCCCAGTGGAGGGACCAGAGAATGAAGAGGAAGAGGTGACTTCAAGAACATTCCTGTCCCCAGACACTGGAAGGCAGATGCAGTGGGATGGTGAGATTTGTTCTGTACACAATTAAGGAAGAGCATTAATGCTGAGGCATGGAAAGTACAGGTGAACGGATTTCAGGTAAGTGTAAAAAATACTCTACGAGTCAGTGTGATCAGAGATAGAAGGTGCTGCTACTTTAGGTAAGAGTTCTCATCCCTTGAGGCATTGGGTTTTAAGCAGTTTGGCGTAATATCATTTAGGAGCAACAAACTTATTGTCCTGATTGTCAGAAGGACCTGGATTTGAATGTGCCATTTGCTATCGATGTGACCTCAGGTAACTTATTCTCTCTTTACATGTGTTTTCCTGTGTGTAAAACGGGGATGGTCATCATTATTACACTTACAGTGGTATTGTGAGGATATAATTAATGCTAGTAAGATTTTGGCACAATAACTATGAGCGGCATCTAGACAAGGCATAATATATGTTCACTACCGCTACATTTTATTAGTAGAGTTTGCATGACCATTTTGCAGGCTGTCCTAGGGGACCAAGGCATTGAACGAAAAGGTTTTACTGAAAGATGTGAAAGGTCCCTTCACACTCTGAGATCTTGAGTTCCAGATTCCATGACTCACCCTGGATGCAGCTATTATTCCGAAGGAGAAGCAGGACTGGAACCCAGGTCTCTTGACCGAGGACAGCCAGGAGCTGCATGAAGGTGGAAGGAATGGGGCCATTGTAGCTGAGAGTCAGGCTTGACGTTCCCAGGATGTCAAGATTACTGGGCTAGAAGTCACAGCCCAGTTTCAGGACCCTCTCCCTCCCCCATCCCTCCTCCCAATCTCCCAGACGAATGGAAATGTCAGCGCAGGGCATTCTGCCTGGCAGAGAGGACTCGGTGAAAGGTCAGGGATTGCAGCCCTAGTGTGACTATGACTAGGACATCGGGGGAAGGAGCAAAGACTAACTGAGGTTAGTTGGGAAGCGTTCTTTGTGAGGTCTGCGGTTGTTGCTTGGATTTGCCTGTTTCCAACACCACACGGAAGGCAGAGACATGCCAAGAGGTCCTCTTGGCCAGACAGTGAATCACCCCATTGCCGTTCCTGTTGGCAAGATGTCTGGGACAGACACAGCCCTGACGCTAATGAAAAGACGGGTTTTATCTCATGCAGGGCGTGACGGAGCAGGGCCAAGGAAAGAAATGACCATCTTGAACTTTCGCTTTGAATGTTCACTTTGCTGTTTGAGTCTGGTGTGTTGTGAAATGCCAAGGGGTAGAGGATGGAGATCACCCACACCTGAGGCGCCCAGGCCGCTGGGTCTGGAGGGAAGAAGACGAGGGAGAGCATCTGGAGTGGAGGCACCCTGGGTCACGTGCAAACATGTTTGTGCGCTCACAATTCCGTAAACGTTCTCTCTTCTACACGTTCCTTGTGGGGTCAAAATGATCACTTGGGAACACACAGGTGACTGGTTTTAAAATGTTTGAAACTCACAGATAAGAAAATATAGCTTCCTCTGCATTATTTCCCTCTGATCTGTAGAACGACCTTTCGAAAATTCTCCCGATGGCTTCTTTGCTGAGCTGAGTTCTGTAACAAAAAAACTTTCTTGGAGTTTCGTTTCCTTAGAAGCTCTCCTTTAGGACTCTGCTCTGTTCCGCATTTCTGGGCCTGTCTCTTTTGAGGTGTGCCCTCTTTGCTCAGATCCTTTGCTAAACTCTCTTGTTGAGTAGCTCTTGGAAGGGCTGAAGGGGGTTGGCATTTGGGGTACCTATTCATTGGGCAGAGCTGTTCCACCATTCTAGCTGTTCTACCTTTCTTGTTTATGCAATGAATATGATTCCTCCACGTGCATTTATTGAGCACCCTCTGCATGCACTGTGCTAAGGCAGGAGCAGACAGACACATTAATACGCGATTACTATATACTACGTTAAGTGCAGTGTTAGAGATGTACCCAGGTGATTGGAGAGCAGAGAAGAAGGGGATCTAACCCAGATCGCGGCCATTTGGGAGGCCTCCTGAGGAAGGCACAGATGGGATCCAAGTCTTGAAGAGTGAGTAGGAATTATCCAGGCAAGAGATACAGACAGCACGGTCATGCCAAGCAGATTCTAATAAATGAGGAGGTTTTAAACATGGAATGGACAAAGTTAGTTTTATTCTTGAGATAGACTTAGGTGGCTTCAGGGTAGACGTCTTGAGGACTATGAGTGAGAATCTGTCCCATGCCTCTCCCCACCCTGCTGGTGCTTTGCTGCCTGTTTGGAGGTGGAAGAACCATCCTGATCTCTGCCTTTGCCTTTACATGGTGTCCTTGCGTGTGTGTGTCCGTCTACATTTTCCTTTTTATAAGGACACCAGTCCTACTGCATTAGGGCCCCCTTAATAACGTCACCTATTTTCTCATCTAATGAAGATTGTATGTATTTAAGGTGTGCAACAGGATGGGGGCGCCTGGGTGGCTCAGTATGTTAAGTGTCTGCCTTCGGCTCAAGTCATGATCTTGGGGTCCTGGGATCGAGCCCTGCAGTGCATTGGGCTCCTGGCTCAGCAGGGAGTCTGCTTTGCCCTCTCCCTCTGCCCCCCACCCCTGCTTGTGCTCTCCCTCGCTCTCTCTCATGCATGTGCTTTCTCTCTTTAATAAATAAATAAATAAATTTTTAAATGTGTATTACATGGGAATTGATACATAAGCATACCTCAGAGATATTTCAGGTTGGGTCCCAGACCACTGCAGTAAAGGAAATGTCACAATAAAGCTAGTCAAATGTGGGGTGCCTGGGTGGCTCAGAGGGTTAAGCCTCTGCCTTCGGCTCAGGTCATGGTCTCAGGGTCCTGGGATAGAGCCCCGCATAGGGCTTTCTGCTCAGCAGGGTGCCTGCTTCCCCCCCACACCCCGCTTCTCTGCCTACTTGTGATCTCATTCTCTGTGTCAAATAAATAAATAAAATCTTTTTAAAAAAAATGCTAGTCAAATTAAATTTTTGGTTTTCCAGTGCATAGAAAAGTTATACTGTTTGCAACAGTAGTTTTTAAAAGTATGCAATAGTACTTTTTAAAACTTAATGTGCATACCACCCAGGCACCCTAAATAAAATATTTCAAAAACTTAAAAAAAAAATTCCTTCTGGGATTTCCATTTGAACTTCCTGGTTTTTATTTTCCTTGTTCAGTGAGAATGCTGGAAGGTCTGCTCAGCTTCTTAACCTCTTGGCCATATGCTGCTTAGCAATGAGCAGCACCTGATGTAGACTTGACTTCTCTTTGCTGCCATTCTGTCCGGAATCTGGGCTCCTTGTGTCCTTGCTGCCTCGCCATTCCTGCACTCCCATTTTTTTCTCTCCAGCCTCAAGAGACTACCAAATGCTTTATTCAGCACCTTTCCTCGTTGCCACCATGTTCTACTTGGCTTCTCCGCCTCTCCGGCCCTCTACTGATTAATGGACAAATTCCTTAAAGGGAAATCCTGATAAGGGAGCTGGGATCAGCTCCATGAATATTCCTTCTTTCTAGGACTTTGGTCCCTCAAGTGCTAGCTGCCTTGAGAGCTTTCTTACGCCTTCAAACAGTTTTGTTTTTTGGTATTTCACCCAGCTTTGCCAGTGGTTCTTTAATAAATAGGGTGGGTCTGACACAAACGACCCCATCTTAGTACTTAGAAGCAGAAGTCCTCAGTAACGTTCTTTAAGAAGAGTAAAGAAGGGTGGGCGGCTGCTTTCTCAGAAAGCCACTATTAAACTATAAAAATGAAAATTGACACTTTTTTAAACTTAAATTAGTCGATCTGAATTCGAACAAGTGATTTGTACTGGAAACCCTTAAGGACATCAAATAATCTGAATCAGGTAAAGCATGTCTTTTTACATGCATTCTCTGAATGTTTTGTTTGCACATATGAAGCATTCGAAATCAAAATCTCTATGAAAGCAATTAGACCGTCCTATGCGTTCTGTGGTTGTAACTTGATAACTGGGCAATTGTTGCTGCCGGTTAAAAACAAAGGGGATTCGTTTTACTGTAAATAGTAAGAAGCAGCAGAGAGATTTAAATTTCCATTATAAAATGAATTCTGATGTTTCTTGGGGGCGAGGTGGCCTGCCTTCAGAGTGAGACGGTAATTGACACCCACTCCCAGCTGTCCAGCGTGTGCTAAGGGAAAGCACTTGGGACATAAACTTCCGGAGGAGAGGCTGCCTGGGATCTCCTGTCAGGGCTGTGGAGCAAAGTGCTGTGAACTACCAGCACTTCTCACAGGGAAAAACCTGACTGTTCATATCTGTGCCTAACATATGTTTTGACAACTTGCAAAGTGTCCAAAGCTCTTTGAGTTTCTTTAAACACTGGGAAATAAAACAAGTTTGAAGCTGAAGATTGCCAGATTCACTTTTATTCCCTGCCCCGCTTATGTATATCCTGTTAAGGTCTAATGGGTCCTTTATAAGTTGATTTCATAGTAATGAGTAAATAATTACTGCTCCTTTCTGAAGGAAGATTGTCAACCTGAGAGTCGCACTGTAAGCATTTTTGGGAGCTGCCTTAAGCCTATCCCCTTCTCTTATCACCCCCTCCATAGCTTACCATGAGCGGCCTTGTGTGTGTGGTGTGATGCCCTGTCTTATACACGGGGGCTCCAGAAACAATCCTCCCAACAGACGACTCACAGATACCTTCTGCTCTAGGATGCCCACATCTAGGACACATGGATCTGCTCTCAGGAGGTTGGGGACCTGCCAGGCCCTGGCAGGGGCTTAAGGCTGTGTGGGCAGGGAATAATGGGGCCGGTTCTGGAATGTGCTCTAGAAGGGGAGGGTAATGCAGCCCCATGGACCAGTCTCAGGGGTTCTTCTGGAGCAGTATTTAGGGATCCGTACAGCCTGAGTGGGTGGACAAAGCCCCCCAAAGCATGGGGCCCCGGACAGGACACCAAGGGCCCATGTCTGAGGACTACTGGATCCAAATGGCTCTCTGATTCATGGCATTACAGGCCTTACTATATTAACAATATGTATTTTTAAATACAGGCAGAGGAAGGAAGGATGAGTATTAGGGGTAGAGTCTGCCCATAAGTTTAGCTTTTCTGAGTGGTTTCACCAAATCTTCTCCTTTCTTCCTCTTAGGAACCAGAGGGTTCACTAAAATCCCCAGGTTAGTTTTTTTCTCACAAGAGTTTGAATGGCACCTGCAGTTGGTGGCGGGAGTAAGGGGAGTGGGGGTGGGGGTTCTGGCGTGGGGAGAGAAAGACGATTAAGAGGGGGTGGATCTGGAAAGGGCAGAGGTGTGTGGGGGGAGGATGTTTATTCCCATAAGCAGTGGCTCCACCAATCTGCCCTCTGCTTGCCAACTCCCTGGACTCATTGTTAGTCTTTTTTTTTTTTTTTTTTTTTCCCACCAGGCTCTCAGGTAATTGACTCTATGCTGGGGAATGGTTTCCCTTCTGGTTTCCAAAGGCTCCATCTGTGCATGGGAAGAGAGTCAGAGAAAACATGGCGGCGTGTCAGCTCGTAGTTGCCCTGCTTGAGCCTACCTGGCCCTCAGCACTGCCACAACCTGGCTCATCAAGGTTAGGGGTGCCCATCAGAAATAGAACGGGGACATTATTAAGGGGGCCAGCCTCCCTGACTCTTGATGTTTTTGAAACTCAGCATGGCTGTTTCACTCAGCGAGATCATATGTCCTGTCACGTATGTTCTCTTTCCCTCTTTCTACTTCTCTCTCTCCCTCCCCTGTCTCCACATTTGGGAAAGAGCATTCACGGCTTGTTTGCTGGTGTTGCTGTCTGTGAGCTCTCATGCTGAAGGCCGACATGATATCGATACTCTGGCAAGATATTATTCCATTTTAAAGATTTTATTTTTAAGTAAGCGCTACACCTTACGTGGGGCTTTAACTTACAACCCCGAGATTGAGAGTCACAAGCTCTACTGACTGAGCCAACCAGGTGTTCCAAGGCTTTAATTACAAAGTAGCACCTTTAAGTCCTTAAAGGGTTGTCTCATTTAATTTGGATCATCTTGACATTGTAAGGAAGCTTGTGTGGGGATGCCTGGCGGCTCAATCGGTTAATCTTCTGCCTTGGGCTCAGCTCATGATCCCAGGGTCCTGGGGTCGAATCCAGCACTGGGCTCCTTGCTCAGCAGGAAGCCTGCTCCTCCCTTTGCCTGCCGCTTTCCCTGACTGTTCACTTGCTCTCTCTCTGACAAATAAATAAAACCTTTAAAGGAGCTTTTACGAGAGCAACTGAAGTGCCTCCTTTGCAGAGAAGATAAAAAGTGTGCGACAAAGGGAAGTAACCTTGGAGGCATGGACAATCTTTCAAAGGCTGAAGAGTCACCCGAACTAGCTCAGCTTTGGTACATGACTTTACTACATGCTTTTGTACAGAAAACCGGCTTCTACCTACTGTGTTCTGAGCTTATGACTGTCAGGGGAGGCCACCAGGGGGTCACCTGTGTCCCGGGCCAGGTCCTGATGGGAACGTGCCAGAGCACCGCAGCTGGGGAGGATGAACTCCTGGTCCCATGAGACCCGCTGGCGCTGGCAGGGCTACAAAGGGAAATTTTGCCAGCTTCAGGCCGTGAACCCAAGAGGAAATTACATTTTAAGCAAAAATAAAATGCTGTGGAAATATTTAATGTTAGGTAATGTTTGCGTCAGGGATCACCTCCCTTCTGTTTAATCTTTTCTTCCTTTTGTCCTGTGGCTTCTCATTCCTTCATAACAGAATACAGAGCATTGTCCACGGAGCACTGTCTGAGGAACGCTTGTGTCAAGCTCTTCTCGATAATATCATTTCAGTTACACTTGAATTTGAGGCTCTGCGCTCCTCAGCCCTGATTGTCTGGAGCATGAAGGGGAAATGTATCCATTTAGTTTTGACTGGAGAAGTGAAACTTTAACTGGAATGCATTAAATGTGGGTCTAAAATTCAATCACAGGAAAAGTCACAGTCTTTAGCCCAACGTTACCCCCTAGTGGGACACAAAAGAATAGATGCTAACCAGGGTATATGGGATGCAAACAAGCAGGTGTAACTAGAGGTTTTGTGTCTGCTCTATGGCAAATACTGGGGCTCTTAAGAATGCAATTTATTTATTTATTTATTCTTAAATTTTACTTATTTCAGAGAGAGAGAGCAGATACACAGGTATGAGCAGGGGAGGTACAGAGGGAGAAGCAGACTCCGCGCTGAGCAGGGAGCCAGACTCAGGGCTTGATCCTCGGATCCTAGGATCCTGAGCCACCCCGGCGCCCCAAGAATACCACTTAAAAATACACTTCTGAAGGGTACCTGGGTGGCTTGGTCAGTTGGGCATCTGCCTTCAGCCCGGGTCATGATCCCAGGATCCTGGAAGCAAGCCCCACATGGGACTCCTTGCTCAGCAGGGAGCCTGCTTCTCCCTCTCCCTCTGTTGCTCCCCAGCTCGTTCTCTCTCTATCAGGTAAATAAAATCTTTAAAAATTATATACTTCCCATTTGGAAAGTCACTAGGCTTCAGAGAAGGTGGAGCAATTTATTATGCTTAATAACCTGCTCATTTTCTTTAATTTTATCCTCCTGTTGTTGCCATAGTGAATGGCATGTAAGAATTGGAGAAACAAAAACAGATCTGATCTCATGGAAATGATGCAATGTTGTAGAACACAAGATACCAAAGGTTGGAAGATAAATCCAGAATAAATCTAAAGGACTGGTAAACATTTCAAGAAATATTCAGCTATCTCTATTATGAGAAAATTTCAACTTAAAATATCGTCTTTCACTGATTGGATTAATACAAATTAAAAGGTTGTGGAGGGGTCCCTGGGTGGCTCAGTTGGTTAAGCAGCTGCCTTCAGCTCAGGTCATGATCTCAGGGTCCTGGGATTGAGCCCCACATTGGGGGGTGGGGGGTTTCCTGCTCAGCGGGGAGTCTGCTTCACCCTCTGTCAGTGCTGCTTCCCCAGGGTTATGCTCGCTCTCTCTTTCAGATAAGTAAATGAAAGAAGTAAAAACAGAGCTACCCCATGACCCTGCAATTGCACTACTGGGTATTTACCTCAAAGATACAGATATAGTGAAAAGAAGGGTCATTTGTACCCCAATGCTCATGGGGTACAGAAATGGCCAGCTGCAATGACCACAGTCACCAAACTGTGGAAAGAACCAAGATGCTCTTCAACAGACAAATGGATAAGGAAGATGAGGTCCATATACACTATGGAGTATTGTGCCTCCATCAGAAAGGATGAATACCCAACTTTTGTAGCAACATGGATGGGACTGGAAGAGATTATGCTGAGTGAAGTAAGTCAAGCAGAGAGAGTCAATTATCATATGGTTTCACTTACTTGTGGAGCATAAGAAATAACACGGAGGACATTAGGAGATGGAGGAGAGAAGTGACTTGGGGAAAATGGAGGGGGAGACAAACCATGAGAGACTGTGGACTCTGAGAAACAAACAGGGTTTTGGAGGGGAGGGGTGTGGGGCATTGGGTGAGCCTGATGGTGGGTATTAAGGAGGGCACGTATTGCATGGATGACTGGGTGTGGTGCATAAACAATGAATTCTGGAACACTGAAAAAAATTAAATTTTTTAAAAAATTAAAAAATAAAAGGTGGTTGACTTCAAAAGTTGAAGACAGCACTGGCTGTTGGTGGGAGTGTGAGAGCAAGTAGATTGTTTTGAAAGGTGATCTGGTGGCTATTTGTTAATATTTTTAATGGGCATTTTACTCCTTCAATTCTACCCCAAGGAAATATTCTTATATATGCCACAATGTCTCTACAGTGCTATTTTCTCCCACAGTGTTTATAATAAGAAGACTCTACTTATTATAAACAGTGAAATAATGAAATAGTGAAAGCCCACCAGCTGGGAGGGGGAAGGCAGGTGTGGTATGGGATATTCCTTTTCTATGGAATATCGGGCTGTCATGAATATAAATGAGGTAGATTTACATATTTGAACAAGATTAGCTCTCTCTGACACTTAGGTGGAAAAAATGGAATCACAGAATAACTTTCAATTTGATCTCATTTTCCTTTTTTTTTTTTTTTTTAAATGCATGTGGATAAACGTTTTTATAAATTCATACAACAAATGAGCCTCAATCCATCAAGGTTACCTACCTCCGTTAGGAAATGGGATTTGAGGTGCTAGTCGAGGAAGACTTTCTTTCCACCTAATTTTCTGTTGTTGGGTATGGGTGTTTGTTTTCAGTTGCTGCATCTGTGTATTCCTTGCATGTAAAAAGCAAACAAAATAGTTATTATGTGATGTTCATGCAGGTGCAGTAATGTCTACTGGAGCCTTCTTTGCTGTATTTTATCGAGAGTTTCTATTTAACAAAGTAGAAGGCTGTGCAGTGACAAGTCTTTCCACCAAGTGTCATTTTCCAAGAAATCTCAGTATGTGGTAAACATTTTTCTGGAGAAATGTGTGAATCTGTAATCTTCCAGAGAGTCTGTCTGAATTGTTTCCTGGCTTGGTCACTGCCCAAGTCAGCCCTGTTGACCCAGGGCTCTAGACTGAGCAGTGGTGGGCGAGGTGGCAACAGAGTTCCAGCCCAAGGACTTCAGCCCTTATTCTCTTCACAGCAAACCCCTGAACCTCTTCAAGCCACTGAGGAGACAACTCGCTCTACAAAAATCCTCCATTTTGCTCTTCCCTATTCAGAAAGAAGAAGGAATTCCAAAGGAGATTCTGAAATCTCCATGTCAACCTGTGTGTTTTATGAAAGCTACTTCACAGACTACTTCCTTTTCAAAGGAGTTTGTAATTTTGTATTTTGCTTAAGTCTTTTGGAAAGCCCCTGTACTCCGGTTAACTTCACGAAACAAGCATTTACAAATTCCCTGATTGCATAATGCCTCTCTTCCTCCTCCTCCTCCTTCTTCTTCTCCTTTCTTCTTCTTCTATTATTTATTTATTTGACAGACAGAGATCACAAGTAGGCAGAAAGGCAGGCAGAGAGAGAGTGGGGGAAGCAGGTTCCCCGCCGAGCGGCGAGCCCGATGCAGGGCTCGATATGCAGAGCTCGATCCCAGAACCCTGGGATCATGACCTGAGCTGAAGGCAGAGGTTTTAACCCACTGAGCCACCCAGGCACCCCTGTAATGCCTCGTCTTCTTCATGAGACCAGCTGCTGAGGAAATCACCCAGTGCCCCATTGCAAAATGTGTTGTGCTTTCATTTTTTTTTCATTAACTTTTTATTAATAGTCTTCTCAGCTTCAATAAGCACTTCTTTGACTTCTTTCAAGAAGGACCCAGTGAGGGACCCCAGGGTGGCTCAGTCGTTGAAGCATCTGCCTTCGGCTCAGGTCATGATGCCAGGGTCTTGGAATCGAGCCCTGAATTGGACTCCCTGCTCAGTGGGAAGCCTGCTTCTCCATCTCCCACCTCCCCTGCTTGTGTTCCCCCTCTCACTGTCTCTTTCTCTGTCAAATAAATAAATAAGTAAATCTTTAAAAAAGAAAGGCCCAGTGAATTCAGGTATTACTTCTCTTTTTTTTCCCTTTGCTCTGATGTGTAGTTCGTTACTTCTTATTGTGAGAAGAGATACTGCGTTATATCATGCTGGGCATACCTGATGTTTCAATTTATTTTATACAATACTATCTTTATACAATTAATTTTATACAATAAATACAAATAACAAAAATACGATTTTTTTTTAAGATTTTATTTATTTGCCACACAGAGAGAGAAATCACAAGTAGGCAGAGAGGCAGGCAGACAGAGAGGGGGAAGCAGGCTCTCCGCTGAGGAGAGAGCCCGACTCAGGGCTCGATCCCAAGACCCTGAAGTCATGACCTGAGCCGAAGGCAGAGGCCCAACCCACTGAGACACCCAGGTACCCCCAAAAATACAAATAATTTTATACAAGTATTCAATTTATACAAAACTAATGTCCAAATACCAAATACTCACTTTTTGGCTCCTGATGAAATGTCATCTTGACCACATCCTATTTTATACCAAGATCTCTTTTACTTCCAAAACTTAAAAAGCCAACACTTTCCTTTACATCTTGAGCTAGACCTAAAAAAGTTGCCACAGGAGTTGAGGGAGGGGTTCATTAACATACATGGCTCACAGATTTTGACAGCATGACAGAGGATGCTGTAAATAATGCACCAAAACCAGCCAGTGGGGAAAATGAATAAACTGTAGTACTTTCCACTCTAGGTTCTTCTCCTCTCAGAATATGGACCAGTGCTGAGAAATCAGTTTCTATGTAGACAGGGAGTGACTCATCATAACTGTTCCTATGTGCTTGTTTATTTTTCTATAGGAAGTTGGGGCGGGAGAGGAATATGATTACACTGAAGTTTTAGAAAGATCATATAACAGCAGGTTAAAAGAGTAACTGGAGGGTATGAGGGGAGACTAGAGGCAGAAAATTAAAGTGGCCACGACCCCGCAATCTTTGTCCTTTCAAACACTTGCCACAAACATGAATGTGTACATATGAAAGTGTGGCATCATGAACTTACAGACTTCATCATTTTCTTTCTTGTTAGCCAGTGATTACAGGAGTAACTCTCATACTCAGCCTGACCAATAGCCAAGGGGCTACTGTGAATGACTGCCTTCCAGTTATTAAGAGAAACAGACCCAGTTAAGCAAAGTTGCATTGGGATTGCAAGGGTCAGGGGCTATAAATCCATATGTAGCCTTTCATCAGAGCATCAGTCTCTGGCCTGCTCTGGATGACAGAGGATGCTGTAAATCACACTTTGAGGCATGAAGTTTGACCATCAGATATTGTGCAAAGCTGTCAAGAAAAGTCAAGGTGCTGAGAGCTTGCTTGACCTACCATAGACTGAGCACGCTCTGTTAAGTAGGAAGCAATAGAGCTTCTCAAGTCATGCAGCAGGCAGCTGGGATTGCTACTGTAGTTTAAGGATAACCTTTTTTTTTTAAAGTGTAGTTCCAAGTGATGAGGATTGATCAAATATTAACATGAGCCTCATAAAATCTTGGACCAGGATGCCTGGGTGGTTTAGTGGGTTAAACTTCTGACTTTGGCTCAGGTCATGGTCCTGGGATCCTAGGATCAAGCCCCACATTGGGCTCCCTATTCAGCTGGGGAGCCGGCTTTTCCCTCTCCTTTTGCCCCTCCCCTGCTTATGCCCCTTCTCTCTCATAAACAAATAAAATCTTAAAAAAAAAAAAAAAAAACTATCTTGGACCTACCGACAAGTACAGAGCCAGGCTGATTGCATACTTGGGAACAAACAGAGGAATCTGGATTAAGAGGTGTTTAGAGGGGCACCTGGGTGGCTCATGCCTTTGGCTCAGGTTATGATCCCATGTTTCTGGGATCGAGACCCATATCAGGCTCCTTGCTCAGCAGGGAGCCTGCTTCCCCCTTTCTTTCTGCCTGCTTCTCTGTCTACTTATGCTCTCTCTCTGTGTGTCAAATAAATAAATAATAAACGAATAAATAAAATCTTTAAAAAAAAAAGAGGTGTTTAGAAAAAACAATGGCTAGGTCTTGGTAACTAGAAGTGGATTACATGCTATCAGGAGGAATCAAAGATAACTCACATTTCTGGCTTCAGGTACCAATGGATATTAGTGCACTTAATTAAGCTAAGAAATGACAAAAGGGAATATGTTCTAGGGAGAACATAGCAAGTCCAACTTTTCAGATGCATATGGTACATTCAGGAAATGAGAGTGCAGAAAAAGCTTGGAACTCCCAAGGCACTCAGTACCTACTTGTTGAATGAAACAGTTCAGGAGAGAAGCTTGAGCTGAGATAATCTTCTCCGGTCAATAGCAGACAGATGAAGTTGAAACAGCTGAAGTGGGTGAGCTCCTTCAGGACAAGCAGTGGAGAAGACAGCCTTAGGGGATTGCTGGGATACCCATTGCGTATGGGGTGGCAAAGGAAGGCAGGCCAGGACAACTGATGGAGGCTTTGTCTAAGAGAGAAAAGGGAATCACAGAGACCATGCAAGGGAGGAGGGAGTTTTAATGTGGGAACGTCAATAGATCTAAATGTCACAGAGAGAGGAATTAAGAACTGGAAAGCATCTATTGGGCTCAGGAATTTGGGAAAGCACCGGTGTTCTAAGCTTCAGTGCCCTGGTGAATCCCCAAGTCATACTGAAGTGAAGGGAAGTCAGATTGGAAATGAAAACATGGAGGTGGAAGATGGCACTACTCTTTCATGATATTTGGGGCTGTAATACTGTCGATAAATCCGTAAATAGAGTGTGTAAGAGAGCTAAGGAATTGAATATATGAAGATGCTCAAGACAAAAGAGGTAAAAGGATCCCAAATTTTCTCCAAAATGGAGGAAGGAGAAATCAGATTGCAGGTTCATATAAATTTGTAGTCGAGGGACTAAAAGTGGAACGTTGCAACTGATAGCGCCAGTTCTATGTGCGAATCAAATTTTTTACCTAAGAAGGGGCAGGAGTGGGATTAGGGGTCTTTAAGAATCCAGCCAAGAATTAAAGTAGCTATTTTGGTATTAGGAGGACTGGATTAAGGACCTGGAAAGGAATCATTGAGTGGCAGACGGAGCTCCTCTGAAAATTGTATCAGCACGGATCTATAGAGTGGGAACTCCCCCCACCCCCAGCAGCCCAGATACGACTGAAGAGGGCAGATGCTTGTAATGATTCAAGATTTGGTGATCACAGAGTGGCCACCACAAGTGGTTTCCTCAGAAGGTGGAGGAGCCGGGAAGACAGTGGTTGAAGAGACCACCACCGGATCGAATCTGGTGAGGAAATTCAGCGAAAGACGTGGCAAACTAACCGAGGCTTAGAGGCGGGGTGGGGCTGGGGGCGCCTGGGTAGGGGGGATTGTGCACAGGCACAGCGGGAGACACGGAGCTGCGGAGATAGGTTGATGTTCTGAGACACAGCAGGGAGTTGAAACCACAGAAATCAAGTTTGGAGTCTTTGGGGAGTGTGGTGGAGTGTTCTTTCTACAGATGCTTACGTTTCCCTGGTGGTGGCAAAAGGGAGAGGGGTGCAGAGAGGACGTCTGTGATGTGGATGCTAAGTACTTGGTGAATGCTGGCGAGGACTCAGGGAAACCCAGATTGGTAGAGGCGACGGGGACCAGGGGGCCCAGTTCTCTGACACACCTCTCCCTGTGGCATACAGTCTAGCTCCCTCCGTTTTGGTCTGACTGGGCCTGTGACTGCTTTAACCCCTGCGTGGATGGGTCCCTACTCTAGGAGTAAGGGCGGGGGAAAAAGCCATGACCAGCTCTTAACCTGAATCATGACAGTGATTCTTAACCCGCCCGTCCGCTTCGAATATTGTGCTTCTACCATGATTCTCATTCGTGTGCTCAAAATTATTCTTGACGTCTAAGTCCGAACATGCCACCTCTGCTCCCGTCTGTAGGATGCTCCATCTCAGAGCGGAAAAGCAAGAGTCTATTCACTGGCCTCGGAGATCCTGTGAGCTCTGGTTCCCAGTTACTGCTCTGCCTCATGGCTAACGTCTTCCTCTGCTCATACACAGATCCTTCTTTTGCCTCCAACTTACCAGGCAGCTTCCTACTTCAGGGGCCTTTGTACTTGTGATTTCTTTTGTCTGAGATGCTCTTCCCTCAGGTATGGGTGTGGCTCACTCAAAAGGTACCTCTGTGAGGTACTCTTCCCTGAGAGTTCCAGCATTTCAAGTCCTGCGTCTTTATTTTTTTTAAATGCCCATGTCACTCACATAGCATGTATGGCATTTATCTTGCTTATCGTCTATTTCCCTTATCAGGGTGTAAATTTCTCTTAAGGACAGGGACTTCTGTTCTGTGTCATTTGCTGCTGTACTCTAGGTGCCTAAAACAGCATAGAAGCTAGGCGATAATCATGGAATAACGTAAATTCACTAGCTCTTTTCCCGAGGACTCAAAAGATTCTCCAGTCCAGTCCCAGCGACGTGTCAGATCTGGCCCCTCTGTGAAGGGGGAGGAGAGGAAGCAGCTGTCAACCCAGAAAGCCCTCATCTGCAGCTTTCCTCTCAGCCACGTGCTTCTAGCTGCTTCTAGCTTCCTCCAGACAACCAGGCACATCAACAAAGATCACAGGTAGAGAAACCTGGTCCTTACCTTCTAAGCTCAGCCTGTGCCCATCTGTTGATTCCTTTGTCTGGCTCCCTAAGCTTTCCTTTTAAGGAATTAGACTGTCAAGAATGTGTTCAACAAAAGGCACAGGGCCCTGAACGTTATGTAAAGAGTCATCTTAAAGCAGAAAATTGGGTGCAATGCTTTGTACTCACCACATCCACTGCTAAAGAGTTCATTGTAACAGAGGCGCCTTCCTCGTGAAGAGTGCCCGCTCAGCGGCTCTTCCCCCAGAGGTATCCGAAATGAGGCAGCTTTGACACTCCCCATGAGTTTCTCTCCGTTAGACTCAAGAACGAAAGTAGCTCTACGTTTTGGCCCCTGAGACAAAGCTTCAGGCAGAGATCAGCTCACAACTGGGAGGCAGCTATTGAATCCCTGCGGACAGGAAAAGTACAAGCACCAAGAGCTGCCATCTGCCTGGCTGCCTGGGTCCCCACACCACATACCTCGAAGGGGGATGAGCATGCTGTGCGCCCCTCATCCTTCTCATTGCCTTGCTGGCCCTTCCACGTAGCTGTCCCCTTCCTCTCCGGAATCAGACTTGAAGTAGCGCTGGATGGAACAAGGTTAGATCTGTGGTTTCTCTGGCCCACCCACTTCCCTAGCCTCCAGGCCCCAAGTGGTTTCTTCCTTTCCCCAAGCAGTAGCTTTTTCTTTGGAGTTTTCATAGGTAAAAGCTCCACTGAGGCCAAGGCCCAGCACTCTGTAGCTCAGAGCTCACGGGGATGCCAGGTCAAGTTGTTGAGGGTAGACACAAGAGCCACCATCTGGAGGGTGCAATGAACATGAGCCCGGGAATCTCGTCATCACAGAGCCAGCTCAAAGGGGACCACTAAGAGTCAATCACCGTCAGCTCAAGAGGAGAAACTAAAAAGACACAACAGAACCGTTAAAACTTGAAACTTTTTTCAGAAAATGCTCTTTGAAATGCACTAACCGCCTTCTGGAGGCTGAGGAGGGTGGGCTGACAGGCCTGTTTGTCTCATGAGCTAAGCAGTAAATAACCATCTCCAAGGCTCAGGGCTCCTGTAGCTTCGAGAAAGCAGGTGCGCTACGCATGGCCATTACGGAGTGTGTTCCTGCGGTGACCTGGTGAGGGTGGTATTACAACCCGGCATCCGCAGAGATACCCGCTGTCAGGACACACCGGTCAAGGCTCCTTTCTCAAGAGTTCTGGAGAGTCCTGACTCCTTTGGTTTATCTAGGGCAAGATATTTAAATGCATTCTTACTCCCCTCCCCAATCCATCTTTGATTTTGGCAAGGTAGAGGTGAGCAGGAATATCGGCTTTTTCTTTCTCTTTCTCTTCCTTCCTTAGAGTTGTGAGAGAGAGTGAGCATGAGTGGGGGAGGAGCAGAGGGAGAGGGAGAGGCAGACTCCCCGCTGAGCAAGGAGCCTGACATGGGGCTCGATCCCAAGATTCTAGAATCATGACCCCAGTGGAAGGCAGACGCCCAACTGGCGGAGCCACCCAGGTGCCCCTAAAGGTAGAAAACACGTGATGTAATAATGTGTAACCATCTTAAAGTTAAATGAAATAAATTACTGGTCACTCAACTAGATAAAAACCCAATGGTACTACAATGTATTAATGAGGATGAAACGAGGGATTTTCATCCTTTAATCTCTTTTGCAGTTTAAGTTAAATAATTAGAAACTGATAAGCATTCTCTTATTTTAAATATACCCATTCAAGCATAGATCACTGGATATTTCTTATCTCAAAATATTTGCCTGTAAGCCCTGGTTTACTTAAAATGGTTGCCCAAATAGAATCACGACCCCCCCCCCCCAACCACCACCACCCACAACATTGTGGAAAGAGTCACGTTATTGCCTTAAGCAGGAACTCAAGCACTGAGATGAAAGCCATATCTGAATATCTGATGTATTTTATTTGTTCACATTGGTCCTACTTGAGGTTAACACTACTTCATCGGACAGTTTAAAAATCATTCTGTAAACAAAATAAAAAACAGCAGCAAGAGCTAAAATAAAAACACAAGGAGTCATAAAGGAATGTGTTGACAGGAACGCCGAATAAGCAAAGAAAATGTGACCATGATGATGATTCAACAGGAGAGAACACCTTCAGTGTCTGTAAAAGGCAAAACTGTAATAGTAATAAAATTTAAAAAAAGAAAAAGCAAGAATCCAAAGTGCAGGTGCGCTAGTCTTCTTTTCCACATCCATTCAGGAAATAGATAGAGCATCCTATTCTCTTAATAAAGTGACAAGTTCTGCTTTAAAACATTCAGGTACGTTATCTTGCAGATTTTTTTTAAAGTTTACATGATCTCTACTTTACAGTGATTTAACTGGAAAGATGATCATAAGCGATACATGGCATGATTTCTAGAATCTATGGAGAGTATAGAAATGATAAAGTTTATTGTTTTAGTTTTTGCTTTATTTGCAGTGAGTAACAAGAAGCTGAAGATCCAGTATCAGAAGCATCAGTACTTTTACTCTTTCCAGAAAAGAAATCAAGAAAAAAAAAATCCTGAGCCCTCTGTCATCTTTGTTGCCATTTTCAGATTCTCTGTAACAAAAGACTGTTCATTTTCCCTGAATTCTGGTCAGCTGACTTAAATAATCAGAATAGTTTTCCAATGCAAAACCAGTCTGGTATTGGTCCAGATTGATCAAATAGAAGTGTCATTCTGGCATCATGTAAAAATCACTTACACGTTCATAATTGTTTAGAACCTCAAACATTTCCCTCTTGAAAGGAAACATCTGTCGAATATGATTTCTGAATAGAGGAATTTTATGAAATGTATTTCAAATCTTAAAAAACATTTTGAATGCTCCCTCTGATGGTACAGAATTTCCCTCAGCTGACATTGCCTTTTTCTTTTGGGAACATTCTTGTGTTCGTGGCATTTCATTTTCCTATGGATCCAGGTTCATTTAGAAAGCCCAAATACACAAATGGCCGTTGCCTTATTTAGCATTAAACAGCACTATTTTTTTAAACCACGTATACAGCTCAACAGCAAGATTAAAATACACACATATCACGGACAGATTCATCTCTGTTTGGAATTCACGGAATAAACTGTATTCTGGTAAATCCCCCTCCCCCCAAGACAGTGTACCTACATCGAGGCGTTTAAATATTTCTCCAACGGTTTTCATTGTATTATATTATGAAAACACGAGGCTTCAAGCCACGTACTAATAAATATTTAATTTAAAAGGAAGAAAGAAACCCCAACACAGAACATTTAAAAACAAAACAAAACCCTTCCCCTCCCCCACCCCACCCGTCCCCAGTGAAGGCGCAGGTGTCAGCCCGACATGGCAGAGATCTCATAGTCACTGGCCGAGGTCAGGGGCTTGCCCATCATCCGGATGTTTTTTGCACTGGTGATTCTGGCCATCATGCACACGGGCTTGTCAAAGTACTTCACCAGGGCCGGCTCAGTCAGGAGGGAGGCCAGGAACTGCTCGAAGGTGATGGCCCAGTCCCGGTCCAGGCTGGTGCTCCGGGGCAGTGCCGCCGTGCCCTGGCCGCTGCGCACCAGGACTGTGTCCTCCCCGATGTCCTCGCAGTGCAGCTTGTCCTCCTCGTGGGAGCCGGCACTCAGCACTGAGTATGAGGACATGGAGCTGTCATCCTTGGTGTCATCGTCGGAAATCAGCATGGAGGAGCAGGCCCCGTTGTCCCGGGGAGAAGAGTCCTCCAGCTTAATGTCCTCCATCTGGCCTCCTAGGGAGTGCTCCTCACCCTCCACCGTCAGGCTGGCTGGGAGGGGCTCAACAGACTCCACCACGTAGGCCTGGCTGGGCCCTTTCTTGGGGAAGAGCATGCCCGAGATGCCCGGGGGGCAGGTGGGCCCGCTGCCCCCGCTGCCACCCTCCTTTGCAGGCTGGGTGACAAAGAGCTTGCCGACCTCCCCAATCTCCAGCAGGAGGCTGGTCACCGCTGCCGTGGCGTGGTAGAGCTCCTGCTCATTGGGGTCTTCGCTGAACATGTTGTACATTGTCTTACACAGCTCTATAAACTGGCCCTGAGAAGGGATTTGGAAAAACACAAAGGATGTGAGAATCTCATGGGAGGCACCGAGGCAGGACCAAAGCGAACTGCAAAGCGATTTAGTATTAGGGCTCCTGGAAGTGCCTGGGTGGCTCAGTGGGTGAAACGTCTGTCTTCTGCTCAGGTCATGATCCCAGGGTCTTGGGATCAAGCCCCACATTGGGCTCCCTGCTCAGCGGGGAGCCTGCTTCTCCCTCTGCCTGCCGTTCCCCCTGCTTGTGCTCTCTCTGTGTCAAATAAAATAAATAAAATCTTTAAAAAAAATATTAGGGCTCCTGAAAGACTCTGGAAAAGTCCCAGATGTCAGATGAATTTATGGGTTGTTTAAACTCTCTTTATTCATGTTTGCATTCCACTTAATTTGACAATTTTCCAACATCCATAAACATAGAAAGAATGAGATAATAACCCTTCATGTACCTGTCACCTGGAGTCAAGAATGACCGTCAGACAATTGCTCCACTAACTCTTCCCCCTCTGTTCAAGTACCATAAATTAATTTTGTCATCTCACTTCACATCTACACACTTCAATATGTAGTAGTAGAATGACGTACTATATGTCACCAGCTGACACCAGCTACACTTCAGTATGTAGCCATGGGGAGGCTCCAATCCCCTCCCCCATGACACATCTGCTCGTGTCCCTGGACGCCCCACCCACATGGTTTATCTGCTCTCCCCACAGGAAACTCAGCATTGTCATCCTGCCTTACAATTACTTATATTGTTTTATTTGTTGCCTGATGTTTCAGCTTGTTAAGGAGCAAATAAATGTGTTAGATACCTCTATAGCCAAGCACAGTGATTTGCAAACAGCATGAACTTGTCTTTTGCATATCTGAGGGTATTCTTAATACCTAAAATGAGAATGCCTGTACTCTCAAAACTGAGTATTTTGTGACTCACATTTTCTCGGTGGGGTTCACCTTCTCACGACGGAGCCTATTTTTGATTCACAAAAACATGCAAAAAAATGCATCCAAACAGATCCTAATTCAATATTCCGAGTTACTATTCTCTTTGAGGGGGACTTCTGCTACATTTATCTATGACTGGAAAATAGAGCTTCAAGGTTCGAAATGAAGAAACTGAAATGTTAAACACCTACCTGATTCAGTTTGGGTAAATCCTTTGCATTCTTTGATTTTGATTTATTTTCTGGAGTCCAGAGTCTCAGATAATTACGATTTTCTTGAGAATTTGCCCTCTTCCCTAAAACCCAAGTGTTGAGAAATAAGCATTTAAAGGCCAAGAAGCAAGCGTCCAACCCGCAGGAAGGTAAACATGCGGAGGACAGCGTCCTCACCTCTGTCCGGCTGGAGACTCACTGTGACAAAGCCGTCTTCTGCGCCATGTTTCCTTCTGCTCTCCAACCCAACCACTGCCAAGAAATAGAAGAAAAAGAGCAAAAGGTTATACAATAAACCCAGAGGTCCAGCATTTGGTAGGAAATAGAGAAACCTCGAGGTTGGGTTGCCCGATTCAGCAAACCAAACCAAACCACACCAAAATCAAAACCCAGTACAGGGAGCTATATTTGAATTTGAGATAAATAACCAATAATGCTTCAGTAGAAGTGCATCTTAAATAGCACATGGAACATACACGTGCTAAACAAATGATCTTTGGATCACTGGATCATGGAACACCTAGTAAAAGCTAAGTTTTTATCTCAAACTTAGCTTTTACTAGGTGTTCCATGTTTTATCTGACAGCTCTATTTCTCGGTAATAGTTCCCCCAGAGTTATTTTTCGCAACTGGGGTTCAGTGTAGAATTAGGAATTAAGGGAATGATGTCATGTGGTCTTCTGCACTTAAAAAAATGGTGGTGTTGCCTAATGAATGTTGATTTCCCCTCCCTCTCTGTTTCATCATTATCTTAACTTTGCTGACACGAGCCTCGTTTTCTGTCAAGCCCTGCAAAAGATCAAGAACTTTTGGAAAAAGAAATAAAAATCTATGTGGATAAAAAGTAAATTAAAAAAATCCTACAAAATTCCTTACATTCATAATCTGGCATTTCAAAGATATGACTTTCAAGGAAACCACTTGTAACTGTTTTCCTTTTTCTTCTTAAAATGGGACATCACAGGGCACATAAGGCCTTCAAAGGGGAGAGGTGCAGAACCTCCTCCCGGTTCCCATTCAGTTTGTCAGCTGTCAGAACGCATTCCAGCATTCTTCCATCATCCAGAAGGTGGCTGGTTTGCCAGATATGGGACGTTCGGTGAATTCAGAATCATGTTAATCTCAGCAGCTTTTAAGATAAAGTGAGAACGACATACTATATGTCACCGAGAAGTTCTTCTCCTCTTAATGTTGAAAATGATTTAGGAAACCAGCAGATATTTAAAAGTATTTAATATATGGAAAGTTCATATCATAGATATAGTACAGCCATTTAAAAACCGTATTTTCAAAACAAACAAGCAAAAAACCCCACATTTTCAGAGAATGTCTCATGACATGGCAACATCCTCACTGGATTTTTTTTATACATAAACATACATATTATTACAATGACCTGTTATATGGAGAAAAATGACAGAAAAGAAATTATTTCAAGATATTGTCATCTTTATATCACAAAACTTTAAGGTTATCTTTAGCTTGTTTTATATATTATATTTTTAGAATTTCAACACAAAGCAATAGCGGTTTTGGAGTTAGAAAACCATTTTTAGAAAAGCAACTTTTGGTGATGATTAATGGCTATTGGCATGTGAGCCCTGCTGAAGAATTCTGGAGGATTCCGAAACAAGTGGATCCTTTTCTGAAATGAGTGTTTACGAAGAAAGATAGGGTTCACGTTTTGCAGCCAAAATACTATTGCTAACAAAGCTAAGAATAGGGTAGGACACGCTAAGACACCATGCTGAAAGCCTTCCTGCATGATCTCATTAAATCCATACTACACCCAAGAGAGCAGCTATCAGCTCCATTTTCACAGAAGGAAATGGAGACTTGGAAATACCAGGACCCACCGGAGGTCACCTGGGTAACAACATACAGAGCAGGAGAGTACATTCTGTCCACAGATCCTACCCTCAAATCCTACAGCCAATAATAAGGCTGGATCCAGTGCACCCCTTTCTACTCAATCAGAATAACAGAGTTTGATGATAGATGGTGACTACACTTATTGTGATGAGCACTGAGTGATAAACAGAATAAATCATGTTACACAGCTGAAACTAATACTAATGTTATATGTTAATTATACTCCAATAATAATAATAATAATAATAGTAATAATAAAGCTGGCCTACACTGCGTTTATTTTGGAATGGCAAGATTTAAGAGCCAAAGGGACCTGGGAGCAACCACTTTTATTTTAGGACTTGGGTGAAGCCATGAAGCTTCACTGATGATCTATGAGAAGGTGAGCAGAAGTGAGCACATTTTTTGTGTGTGTGTAAAGGGCCAGAGAATAAATAGTTCAGGCTTTGCAGGCCGTACGGTCTCTTTCTTGACTACTCAATTCTACCCCTCTGTCATGAAAGTAGCCAGAGGCAATACACAAATGAACAGCTTGGCTGTGTCCCAATAAAACTTTATTCTAGGCACGAAATTTTAAATTTCATATAATTTACCCCCTTAATAAAATACTATTTCACTTCTGATTTCTAAAAACCACTTAAAAATGTAAAAACCAGGGCATCTGGGTGGCTTAGTTGGTTAAGCCTCTGCCTTTGGCTCAGGTCATGATCTCAGGGTCCAGAGAGCCACATTAGGCTCTCTGCTCTGCAGGGAGCCTGCTTCCCCACCCCTCTTTGCCTGCCTCTCTGCCTACTTATGATTTCTCTGTCAAATAAATAAATAAAATCTTAAAAAAAAAAAAAAGGAAAAAAAAACCATTCTTACCATTCTTCACAGGTTGTACATACAGACCGTGGGCCACATTTGGCCCATGGGCTGGAGTTTGCTGACGGCAAAGACAGAAACAAGGGAACTCTTTTTGGCAGACATGTCCTGATTCTGGAGAGCAGCCTAATAATAGGAAGGTGTTCTTAATGAGCCTGACTAGAGCAGGGACAGGGGAGCAAAATATATCGTTCTTTGGGCCATGTTTCCTCTAAGCCAGGGGGACAAGGTGTACATGGTCCCTTCCATGGGCCAAGGACCCACTCCCCAGTAGTTGGTTGCCTGACTTTAAATATATGAAAAGAAAGTAACACAGGCCACTGTATTGGTATACTTCTCTGACTGACTAGCTTTGGGGGCAACTGTTTCCAGTGACAGGGGGCTGTGGAGAAAAGAAATAGAGTACTCCTAGAGACGAAAGCCACTTACCGTGTGTGCATTCTGGGGTGATGTCTTCAAAGAAGTACTGAGTTGCTTCAAAAGCAGAATCTGGCTCGTCTTGATCAGACGATGGCTCTAGAGAGAGGAGGAGAGGTAACTGTCATATCGGCAAAGCTATGACTCAATGAAAATGTGTGTTAGTTGTTAGAGAAGTGACAAGGGGGAGGGTGAGAAGCTGAAGGTACAAAGGTAGAGTGGGGCACATCACCAGGGGCCCTGAACGCCTTCTGAGGGTTGGGGGACTCACTCCATTTTTACTCCATATTCCTTTTTAACAACCTCACACCAAAGTGTCCCTTTACATCTTCCTTTTCGTAAGATTTCCCTAAATTCTGTGAAATGCTGCTTCACAAACCAAATTTCAGAAACTGTATGCAATTAAAGATAATTCTCAAATCTATAGTTCTACCCTTTCTCTATCTTTAATGCAAATCCCCCATTTTTAAAGTATTTGCTAGCTACATCCCAGCTACAGGCCAACCTTTTTAAAAACCGGAGCTCAAAATCTTTCCTACTGGGCACCTGGGTGGCTCAGTGGGTTAAGCCTCTGCCTTCGGCTCAGGTCATGATCTCAGGGTCCTGGGATCGAGTCTCGCATAGGGCTCTCTGCTCAGCGGGGAGCCTGCTTCCTCCTCTCTCTCTGCCTGACTCTCTGCCTACTTGTGATCTCTCTCTGTCAAATAAATAAATAAAATCTTAAAAAAAAAATCTTTCCTACTTATTTCTGTCAGTGTTAGAACGGCTCCTTCTCAACTCAAAATCTCAGGTTCCTACCCTTTCTTCTCTTTTACAACCTTTGTATCCCATGAGTTACCAAATGCTATTTGTTCTCTCTCTTGCAGAAGTCTGCTCTTTTCTTGTACAATTCGTACCTCAGACAGGTAAATGACCAGAGATGCAAGCATGTACTGATTCAGGAACCTATGTAGGTAATTACTATCCAGATCACCGTTAGTGACCAGTGAGTGATTTTGTGTGTGTGTCAAATAGGATGCATATATACAAAAAAGATGTCAAACCAGGTCATAGTTAGGTACATAACTATAACTGTAGTTAGGCTCCTCCTGTAGCTCACTTACCAGGCAAGACGTGCATTTTGTACAGGAGTTTGAGTTTCTCTGTGAGGTCCCCATGGCACGCAGCACCTAGAATCACATAAGTATCAATGTGAAATGGATTGTGTGCACCACTAACACCTCTGGGCTTCACATTCCCCTGAAAAACCAACTTTTTGCAAATTGAAGTCAAATATTGCGTGACAGGAGGTCTGGCCAGCACATATTTGGGCTAAGAGCTCTGGAACCATGATGCCTGGTTTCAAATCCTTTGTACTTACCATATGCCCTTCAGAGAGTTAACCTCTCTACTTCAGTTTCCCCTGTATAAGGCCGGATGATAATGAGAAGATTCTACCAGTGGTCTTGACATCAGGATCAAAGGAATGTGAGAATTAAACATGTAATATGTATAAAATGCTCAGAATAGTGGCTGGCACATAATAAAGGTGTTACTAATAAGAAAAATCGTATGACTGGGTCTCAACACTCAAACGGAATTCAGAAATAACCTCAAAATACGTTTGAGATTCCTTCCAATAACTCATTGTAGAAATTCCTTTTAGTTGTTTTTGGGATGTCCTTAATGTTTCTTCAGTTTAATTCATCTGAATCTACCTGCCACTATGTCACTATCACTTCGATCAAAAGAACCCTGTTACTTCTTCCTTTAAAGTCCGTAAGTATTTCAGGAATCAGAAAATCCTCTGTTAAGTATCTATTCTCAGAGCGCTTAGTTGAAGATTAATCAGTTTTGGGAAAAGAGGAATCCCAGAATCTGGGTTAGCAGGAACATCAGGGGATGTCTTGTCTGTGTCCCCTAAATGTAGGCATCTCTCCTCCTCTATGAAAGCCAGGAGAGTCTAGCACCTCCTTGAACACTCTCAGAGACAGGGAGCTCATCACCACCAGAGGCATTCCATTCCACCAATGTATTCTTTACATACTGAAAGTTCTGCAATTTTTGTTTTAGTCTTAGGATCCTTAACCTGCAACCTCAAGTCCACGAAGCCCCTAAAATGTGCAATTTTGTCTCTATGTGCATGTGTCATTTTGTGGGGGAGAAAACGTCCATAGTCCTTATTAGATCTACAAGAGTCCATGACTCATAAAAAGATTTGGAACTGCTTTTCTTCCCCTTATTTGACTCTTGAAAGCCAAACAGAATAGGTCTATTGCCTCAATACACCAATCCTTCAGATTTTGAGGATAACACACCTGTCTCCCTCAAGCTTCTTTTCTTTCTTTCTTTCTTTTTTTTTTTTTTTTTAAGATTTTATTTATTTATTTGACAGACAGAAATCACAAGTAGGCAGAGAAGCAGGCAGAGAGAGAGGAGGAAGCATACTCCCTGCTGAGCAGAGAGCCCAATGCGGGACTCGATCCCAGGACCCTGGGATCATGACCTGAACTGAAGGCAGAGGCTTTAACCCACTGAGCCACCCAGGTGCCCCTCACGCTTCTTTTCAAGGCAAGTGTGTCTATTTTCCACTTTCTACCTTCCCTACTTTTATGCACGTCCACCTTACGGGTCAACTTGTCAATCAATATCTCTCTGGAGAGAGAGTTCCGGAAGCCTCTAGTCTACTTCAGAGAATAGTAGAGCTGTTCTTGACACCTCTACTAATGGAGCCTGAGTCTGCATTCAATTTTTTATTCTCTTTCACTGTGGAGTTTCATACTGACCACATGGTTAACTAAATCCTAAGATGTTTGCACACCAATTAATACTCACCATGAAAATGACAGACATATATTAATTACTTGCTTTGTGTTAAGTCTCATGTTAACATGTCAGTTCACTTTTCTCTCACAAGAATTCTATGAGATGAACATAAATATTATGAAGTTGAACTTGTTGATGGTAAGTACTGTGTTCAAGGTCATAGGTTAGTAAGTAGCAAGCCCAGGATTTGGATTCAGATTTGTCTGACCCTAGATCCCATGCTTGAACCCACCATACCATATGTAAAAACTCTAGCTAGTTTTTGGATTTGTTTTTGTTTTTGTTTTTTAAGATTTTTTTTAATTTTTAAGTAATCTCTACACCCAACATAGGACTCAAAGTCACAACCCTAAGATCAAGAGTTATATATTCCATCAACTGAGTCAGCCAGGCACCCCTGGGTTGTTTTGTTTTAATTTTTTTAAATAATCATTTCTTAAAATTTAGGATTTCTCGTTTATCCTTACCAATTTGTTTTTGCCAATCATTTCCGCCTGTCCTATTTTTTAAATCTTATTTTGTCATCTAATGTTTTGGCCGTCTCTCAGCTTCATGTAGCCTACACGTCAGCTGAGTAGGCCTCTTATCTCTCTCTCTCTCTCTCTTTTTTTCCAGTTATAAAACTGCCAGGGTTGGCCTTTATTGAGTCAACTTCACATTGGAACTCATTCTTTCAGATCCCTAATACTCAAAATATCAGACGTTAGACTTAGTTGGAAACTTTGGTGAGCAATATTGGGTCTTTTTTTTTTTTCCTACAAGTTTTAATTTGGCTTTCTCCTTTTCTATGACTTCAGTTGCTGACTGAGTCCAGTAGAGGGGGATGAAGAGTAATCCTAGTAACAGTAATAACTAAGTCTTTTCAGTCAGGCACTGTTCCAGGAACTCTGTCTACCAGAAATATTTAATTTAATCCTGACAGTAACTCATTTGCAAATGAAGAAACGGTCAGAGGTTAAGAATCAAGCCCCATGCACTAGAGAACTCTCCCCTGAAACTGATTTCATTAACCATCCCACATGGCAGGCAGTGTTCACCCAGTCACCCAATCACCAACTTCAATATACTCCTGCCTTTTTTTTTTAAGTTTTTTTTTTTTTAAGATTTTATTTATTTTTTTGGCAGCAAGAGATACAGTGAGAGAGGAAACACAAATAGTGGGAGAGGGAGATGGAGAGGGAGAAGCAGACCCCCCTGTTGAGCAGGGATCCAGACGCAGGGCTCCATCCTAGGACCCTGGGATCATGACCTGAGCCTAAGGCAGATGCTTAACGACTGTGCCACTCAGGTGCCCCTTGCCTTTTTGGTGTATACTGAGTGATCTGTCAAATGACCAGCTGTGTCATGACATATTTAGAAATTGCCTTTCAGCAACACAACTGGAAAAGGAGACACAGCTCATTCGTGGCTTCCGATAGTAATCCTTCATTTCTAATTCCATGTAGACCATCTGTTCATGAATTTCTAGAGGGAACTTTCTGGGGACTGACATTAAAATTACTGATGCATCTTTTCCCAGAATTCATTTTTTAGTTTTTAAAGGCTGAACAGAATTTCCCTTTTTTTTCTGTCTCTGTAACTAATAACTGACCCACATAGCTAGCAACAGTTCTGAGCATTCTCCCAGTATCTAGGGTGAGGCTTACTTACTTTGCTCAAGAATGCGACTGCATTCCGAGAAGACTAAATACTCTTTCCCGGTGTTTTCACTATGCCGGACAGCTTTCCTTTCTTGAAGATTTTAAAGGGAGTTTTCCTGACTGGAGTCCCCGAACTTAAGTTAAAGATTTGTCTCCATCACTTTCCACACGCCACGCTGGTCTCCTTTTCTTCTTTATCCTTGTCCAGAGCTAATTTTTTTTTTTTATAAAGATTTTTTTTATTTATTTGTTTGAAAGAGAGACAGTGAGAGAGAGCATGAGAGGCGGGAAGGTCAGAGGGAGAAGCAGACTCCCCATGGAGCTGGGAGCCTGATGCGGGACTCGATCCCGGGACTCCAGGACCGTGACCTGAGCCGAAGGGGGTTGCTTAACCAACTGAGCCACCCAGGCGCCCCCCCAAAGCTAATTTTTTAAAAAAATCTCCTTTTGGTAGCCACCAGTCAGGTAATAAGTAGTTACCTTGGGGTGGAAAAGATGAAAAGAAAGAAAGGCAAAGGGGCCTTTAGCCCTGTTTGGTGTTTGGACTGTTTCTTTTCTTTTCTTTTCTTCTTCTTCTTTTTTTTTTTTTTTAAAGTGGAAGGTACTTATGTGCTACTCGTATAATTAAAAACTGATAGCTCCCCCTTCCCTAAAAAATATCCTGTTGCTGTTGTCAGCACAGGGTAATGAAAAAAAGGTGAGTGATCCACATAGACATGCCCTTGTCTGAATCCTGGGCCCAGCAGGTACGAGCTCTGCCATTCAGTTCAACAAGAGGTTAAGTACCAGCTCGCTGAAAACTAATGTCCCAGCAAGTTGTGGAACCTTTCGGAGCTTTCATCTCTTTAACTGAAAATGGGGATGGTAACGGTAAGCAGGTGGGTAATAAAGCATTAGAGTGACAGCACCAACTGTGCCCCTGGAGTGCCTGGGTCCATGGAGGTGTGCACCCGAGGCAGATTAAATGTACATAAAGCATTGGGTAAGCACCTGGAGAAGAGTAAATGCTGGGTAAACAGTAGTTACCAGTACTATCCCCTCAAAGGCCCCTGTTTGGATTTAGTGATCAAGTACAAGTTCTAAAGAATCCGAATAGCATCTGCACTTAAAAATGGCTAGTTCTGGGGCACCAAGGTGGCTCAGTCGGTTAAGTGGCTGCCTTCGGCTCAGGTCATAATCTCAGGGTCCTGGGATTGAGCCCCGTGTCTGAGCAGGGAGCCTGCTTCTCCCCCTTGCTCGTGCACTCTCTCTCTCTCTCTCTCAAATAAATAAAATCTTCAAAAAAAAAAAAAAAGGCTAGTTTTTCCACATTCCCCTTTAAGCATATACATGAGTGCTTTACACAAATAATTTTTTCCTACCTCAGGGCATCTCAGCTATACCCTTTGCCTTTTTAAAAACCATCAGCTTCCTCTGGCCTCTAAGCCCTCTAGTCATTATTCTTAAAGAGTTAGAGCACTTTTTCGCATCATCGTTGGCTCTATGACTAACCCCTTCATCTTTCCTAGGGCATATCGTTTTAAAGTACATGGCCAAGGACACAGAGTGGCATGCCTAGAATCAACTTTTTTCCCTTCTCTCCTTCCGGCAGCCTTCCATAATGCACACTACAACCACAACCTCCTATCTGGCAGGCCAGGCTCTACTACGCTATAGATCTTCTGCTCAGTTACAAACAGAGCGAGAGTTCAAAAGAACACAGGGCAGTCCTGCTAACGCAGAATCATGGTCAGGGAGGCCGACGCAGAAACCACGCACTGCTTGTGAGATGGGGGGGTCTCGCTCGTGATGGACCGTCCTTCCTCCGGGTAAAATGGAGAGAAAGGACCTCCATTTAGACTGCAGTGCTGCTGTGGTTTCTTCAACCCTTTATTAAAAACACTATGAAATGTTTTTATAAAATTTTAGGAAATATGATGTAAATAGAGGTTTTGTCAAAGAAAAACAATCCACCCAAATATTTCTTTTTCTCTTGTAAAGTTATCATGGCCTGTGGTTTCAGTGTTTAACTGGGCATTTTATGGTCTTGCAAATTCACTGATAATGTATTTTAACTAGAGCTGAGAACTAACTCATGGAGAAGGCAATGCGTTCATCATAGAGCACCTCCATTCACTAAAAAGAAATGTCAGCAGCAGGTCTGGCTGGGTGGCTCCGTCAGGTAAGCGTCTGCCTTCGACTCAGGTCCGGATCCCAGGCTCCTCAGAGCGAACCCCGTGTCGGGTTCCCTGCTCAGCAAGGAGTCTCTTCTCCCCTTCCTTCTGCCCCTCCCCCAACCCGTGTGTGCATGGGTGCATGTGTGCACGCTCTAATAAATAAAATCTAAAATAAATAAATAAATGAAGAGGCAGGGGCGCCTGGGTGTCTCCATCGGTTAAGGAGCTGCCTTCGGTTCAGGTCATGATCCCAGGGTCCCTGGATCCCATCAGGCTCCTTACTCGGTAGGGAGCCTGCTTCTCCCTCTCCCTCTGCCTGCTGTTCCCACTGCCTGCGCGATCTCTATCAAATAAATAATTAAAAAAACCAAAAAACAACAGAAAGCATCACTGGCAGTTTGCAAACCTTAAAATGTGTTCTTCGGTCCTAGAAACCCAATCTTTGGAGGCAATGTGGGGCTGGGGCCCTAAGGGCAGCTCCAAGAGCCACCAGCAGTGGGGCAGGTGTTCCTGCCCCATCGGTCCCCTCCAAAGTCATGCAAAAACGTCACTGCTTACTTAGCCCAGAGACAAACTCTCGGAAGTTTATCAGAGAGTCTCCATTTTCATCTAGTAACTGGAACAGGCGGGAGGCCAGCACTTCCGAGTGAGTTCCACAGGCCCAGGGAAAGAGGAGAGCAAACATCCCCTTGAACTGCTCAAAGTCAATGCGATACTGTTCAAGGTAAGGCAGGCTGGGGTCATGCCGGTCCAGTGCATTGCTGCTCCCACCCCAGTAGCAGCTGGTGAGATGCTCCGCCTGGAAAAGGAAAGAACAGGAGGATTGCTGGGGTTGCAAACTCATAGCAAGTAACAGGAAGAAAAGGCCCTGCCTGACGTTTGGAAAAGGGCTTTCGGTCAACTCGTCAACCTGTATGCATCTCCTAGGGCGCGGTGCTCTGGTGTCAGGGCTCCTTCTCTTCTCCTTGCTCTACACAGATCTCCACCGGACCACTCCACTAACTCCACGTGGACCCCCTCTGCAGCTTACATCTGGCATGGAAGGTCCAGACCACCATGTTTTCTAGGTGAGGATGAGGAAGCCCAGAGGCTGAGTGGCCCTCAGAAGGTCAACTCGTTCCTCAGAGCAGAAGCATGATGATATCAGGGGTTTCTGAATTCCTAGGTCACTGTCCCATGCACCCCCTGAGTCTTGGTCACCGAAGTGACGTAAATAGCATAGTCACAGTACTCAAGCTACAAATATGTTGTCTTCTTATTGTGCACATCTGAAAAGAGCTCTAGAAAAATTATGAGTAGGAACCATCAGGGTAAGGAGAATAGACCTCTGGGGGAAAAAAAAAAAAGAGCTTCCTGTTTCTGTCCTTGGAAACAAGGCAGCCTCTTATTCATGAAGTCATATTAAGTCTGGTAGATACATGTACCCATTCTAGGAAGACCACAAAGATAAAATTCGTAACAGAAAAGCCCAGAAGGATACCCCTCCCTTGACATTTCCAGTTAGCTCTGGATGGTGGATGGGAGAGATGGGAGGGGCATGAAGGAGGACTTTATTTTTACCTTATTCCCTATTGTACTATCTGAGTATTTCACAACAGTCACGTATAAATATTGCAATAGAAAAAAAAGCACTTTCAAATCTGATCTTTCCCCCTTGCCTGGGAGTTGTGTAAGGGGGGAGTCAGTTGTCATGTGTGGTACTTCGATTTTGCTCTCACTTCGAAAGCAGCAAAGCCCAAATGTCTCTTCACAATTGTTGACTGGGAATCACAGCTAATGAACTACAAGAGAGAGGAAGGAGGAGAGGTGGGAAGCAGAGCCAAAGCCAGGTTTCCACAAGGTTTCCTCAAGGCAGCCTCTGGAGAATGAAGGAAGCGGTCAGAGTTCACCAGGGCTTGGGGACTGCATTCCTGGTGGTGAGGTCAGAGGGCCAGCCGTCAGAGGGAGGCCAAGCTGAGATCAGAGAGACTGCAAGGATTGAGCTGGAAGGGGATTCCCTAAAGCCCTCAGTTGGGGGGGGGGCGGGGTTGGTGATCCCCCTCTCCCCAGGGGTCCTCTTTACCTGAGCTATGGATAAAGGTTGCCCAGAGCATTTCCTTCTAACTAAAGCATTCAAGTTACTCTACAACCAGGCTTGAATGTGGGTCCAGGCACTTTCACGTTGCTCCCAACCAGCAGGAGAATACGAGCCTGTTCCGTGACTGCCTCCATACTCTGTCACGTGGAGACCAGGGACATGGACGTCCAATAAGGACCAAAGGACGTATTTAGAGAGTTCAAGATAAACTAGGGCAAAGGGGCCTTGAACTACATTTTCCATCAAACGCCTTCAGGTGGCAGCCTTTGCACCTTTTCCTCCAAGTTTAACTTTTAGTTTTTTATTATTATTTGTAAAAATTTTAGTATAGTTGACACACAATGTTACATTAGTTGCAGGTGTAGGCTTAGTGGCTTGCCAAGTTTCTGAGCTCCTCGAGAAAGGACTGCATCTTTCCTTTCTATCTACAGAAAACCCCCTACTAAACCCCGGACTGTTTGAAGGACTAAAGAGACTGGCAGAGGGTCTGATGAATACCGATGCCTCAATGTTTGTTCTATTGATTTAAGGTGTTTTGAAGACTCACAAGAGACTCCATAACTGAAGTTTTTACTGGGTTCCACAGTATCTAGGCTCCTTCCCAGCCCCGACCCCGAGTCTTGGATTCTTTCTTGGGGAACTGGGCAGATTTGGGGAACCCCTGTTTGTGAACACAGGCTTAGGGCAGGGTTTTGGAGTCTCAGGACAGTGTGTTTTCTTCAGGCATATCTTCAGGGTCCACAGGACACAGCTGATACCTGACAATGCGCAGACCAGACGGTGCAGGAGTGCCCAGGTAGGAAGTCATGGCTTCAGCAAACTCCACATCTGGGACTTGCACACAACCGGCCTCATCCTCCTTTCCCGGGCGTCCCCCAAGGGCAGCCTCCTCTTTCTAATGTCACTGTCCTTCTTGTCACCTGTTCATGGTCTTGCTGCCTCCAGCTGCTACTCCCACTTCTGTTCACTCACCCCAAAGCCCAGCTCTATCCCCTACCACCCCGCCAAGCACATTTCTTCTGGTCCTCAGCATTCCTTTAAAATCTGATCTTAACTGGATCCTTGTATCTTTTTGTTTTGATCCAGATTGGCTCACTGCATATTTCCTTTGTGAAACCAAGAGGGACCCTTTCTTAGGTATAACCTCCTTATACTGAGCAGTTAGTTACAGTGTATGGATAAAATATGAGTGGGCTGGCACACTAGAAAGACTTCATCACCAAGTGCCAAATGGAGGCTGGTGGGGGAGGGGGTGGGGTCCACGCTGCTGGTCACAGTGCGGGCTACATGACGGGCATCACTAACCAGCTGTGAGACCTCCATCTCTTTGCACCCGCATCAAAAACAAGCAGAGATTATGCTAGATGAGTAACTGATCACTCATTTATCTATTCAACACACATGTTCAGAGCACCTGCCAGGCAGAGACACTACAGCAGGCACCAGTGAAACAAGAAGAAATAAAATAGTGGTGGGGCGCCTGGGTGGCTCAGTCAGTAAGCGTCTGCCTTCAGCTCAGGTCATGATCCTGGGGTCCTGGGATTGAGCCCCGCATCAGGCTTCCTGCTCAGTGGGGAGCCTGCTTCTCCCTCTGCACCTGCCCCTGCTTGCGCTCCCCCCCCCTCTCTGACAAATAAATAAAATATTTTAAAAAATGATGAAAATATAAAATAAAGGAGAGGTGCTCTTCAGTAGCTAACAAGCAAGCAGGAATATTAGCAAAAACGTTCTCAGCTATCACACCCTCCGATTCTAAGAGCTATTAGTATTCAACCCAGATCTTTGTTGTTTTATGCTTCCTGCTATCTTTGCAGTTTTCCTAACAGTCAAGTTTAGCTCTGGCAGTAAAAGGCACTATAAAAAAGAAGCTGCCCAATTAGAAATCAGGATAAATATGGCATCAGCATAAAAGACATCTTTTTAAAAGTTTTCTCCTGCTCACTGCCACATTTTTGCCTATGAGGTTGATAATGATAGTTAGGATAAAAGTATTTTTTTCTAGAAGAAAAAAAAAAATCTACTTTGTATTATTTACTAATAAAATGTTTTTGTCCTTCAGGACTAAGATTGGTATGGATTGAATTATGGAATGAAAACCACAGAAATTTAATCAACCAGCTTTTCCTTAGACAGTTGTACAGCCTTACTCTGACTCTAGCTACATAGTTCTTTTTCAGTGTGCTTTAACATAGCTTAAGATAGGAAAGCTCTAAAGGCACTTTAATACAGCTTAAAATTTAAAAAATCACCATTTACAATAATTTCAGGCAGCATTTAAACTCAATTGCCATCATTCCCATGAGTATTATAAAGTAATACCCTTTTTGGTCAAGTCCAAGGAAACAGCTAAAATATTACATGGAGTGGAACAGAGCTACCACATTGGCTTAAATGACTGATAAGAATATGTTTACTTCTCATACGAATGAGAATGCTTCATCATAAGCATTTCGCTTTTATACTCTCGGCTCTACATATTTATGCATCTTGATCTTCATGCTGCCCCTTATCAATTTAACAGAAAAGCCTAGAACTAACTGAATCATTAAAGAGAACTCTTTTATTCCCCTGGCTGTACATGGATTTGCTTTGAAACTCACCTTGAAAAGAGCATAGAGTTCTTCCAGCTCATCAATGGTAAAGGAAGTTTCCGTCACAATTGTTCGGACCTATAAGAAGGTAGACACAATGAATCACACAATTTCAAAGATATTATATTGGAAAAGTTCTGATTTTCTTCTTTTAAACCATCTCAGTCTGTCCAGCAGGAATTTATGGACCGAGAAGGGCACCTGCTGTTTTTCAAAGGACTTACCACATTCCGTTTCGTAGTATCCTCCAGCGTCTGGATCACCTTCAGTCTCTGTTTGAATCTCATCTGCTCAATCAAATCTGCCCGGATGGTTCCAAATTTCTGGAAAGGAGCAATAGTGGTGTTTCTGAAAAATCTGCCAAAGTACATAGTATCATATCTGGAAGATTTATGGAGACACAATCCAGATACAAAGAAGATATTTCTTGTGAAAGGACAGGCATCCTAGACCATACCTTCATTTATTTTAAAAACAATTTATTTAAAAAACAATTTAGCAACCAAAGTAAATAACAGGAAATTCTCATGCTTCTTAACTGAAATAAATACATGTCAAAGTCAAATGGGTCTTGCTCAAATCGACAGCACTTAATAGGGAAGAAAAGGTTAAATAAGCCTACAAGGGCCATTTGTGTGTAAGAAAAAAATGCTCCAAAGAAAGAATTTTCTTGAGAAGAACAAAGGAAGTATCTGAGGCTTGCTATTAGCCTGGGCGGTCAGAAGAAATGTTTGTGTGAGGCTCCCTATTCCTGTTCTCCAACTCGGTAGCATTTATCCTCATTCAGAAACCCACATTACCTCTGGACGGCAGACACTGTGGGCTAGCTACCTTTCCAAACCCCAAAATGCCTCCTATGACCTGAATGTTTGTTGAATGAAACTTCAAAAGCCAAATGAGCCTTTTAATCTGAAGACTGAGAAAGAATATACAAAGTTTTCTATCTGCTAGTGGTGCAAAAGAAAAACAAAGAAGTTCTGCTTAAAGCATGAAGCGTGACCCATGGAAACAATGGCTGCCATGGTACAACACACTGGAAGGATAAAGAAAAAGTTGAAAGATAATATCAAGTGTTGACAAGGTTATGGTACAACCAAAGCCCTCATATGTTGCCACTCAGAGTATCAGTTGGTATAGCCATTTGGGAAATCTGTCTGCAGTATCTACTAAATCTGAGTAGACAGATATACCTACGACACACCAATTCCTAAGTACCTCCCCGCAAAAGTATGTATGTTTTTACCAAAGACATATGCCGGAATATTCACAATGCCACTGTTAGCCAAAAGCAAGTGAGTACGAAAATGCTTGTTAACAGCAGAGCAGATAAATAAACTGTGGCATTATCACACAATAGATTACTACACAGCAATGAAAATGAGCCATTCGGATAAACCTCACAATCATAATGTTAAGCAAAATAAACCAGAACCCAAAGAGCTCATTCAACCTAAGTGGAATTATACATTTGTGAAGGATGTTCAAACACAAACACAATTAGCCTACGGTATTAAAAGTCAGGAGAATTACTGACTTTGGATGAACGGACGGTGACAGGAAGAGGACACAAAGGGCGTTTCCAGGATGCTCGGAATGATCTGGGTAACAGTTATAGGGCTACGTTAAACAGGGGGTTTAACACGTGCCTATGGTCATCCATACCACAGAATGCTACCCAAGAAATAGGATAAAAAAAAAAAAAAAACAAAACAAAACACAGGTATTTTATACAAAATAACTAGGATGACCCTCACAGAAATTACAATGAAGAAAAAAGACATCTCAAAAGACTGCATATCATGTATTTTGTTTACGTAATAATCATGAAATAACATTATTACAGAGAGACAGAAGAGATTAATGTGTGCCAGGATTAGCAATAGGGTGAGGGAAGGGTGGATGCTGCTATAAAGGGTAATATGAGAGTCTTGTGGTGATGGTCCACTTGAGTAGACTTGAGTATCCTGATCATTGTGGTTGTTAAGTAAGGCTATGCACATGACAAAACTGCACAGAGCTACACACACACACACACACACACACACACACACAGATGCATATGTAACTCGTGAGATCTGAATAAGGTTGTTTGGGTTGTTAGCACTGGGGCGGGGGGAGGTGGGGGCTGGGGGAAAAGTGCCCATGACTTCTTTGTACAATTCTTTGTTACCTCCCTTGAATCTATAATTATTTCTAAGTGAAAGAGTGGCTTTGAAGTTATGGTGTAACATTTTAGGGCAGAACATGATGGATCAATCTGAAAAGTGAGTGATAATCAGGGAGTTGAGAAATTACCGTTGAGTTTAAGGATACATCGGTAGAGAGAGCGCTGCATTTTTGAAATTATGAAATGAGGGCTGGCGTTATCTAGCCATGGCAATTGTGAGACAGACCTACTGGTTGTCACACAGACTGGCAGTTGTCTCCCCAGTCTGTTCTCCCTTCATGTATATAGTTCAAAATTTCGGTGACTATCCAGATGTTCAGAGAGAGACTATGTCGCAGCTTCCCCTGTGGCTTGTGGCCAGGTGACTAGATCCTGGCTAATAGGATATGAGTAGAAACTTCATGGACAAGGGCCCATGAAAGGAGCGGAGCACACCCACCCCATCTCCTTCCTGTGGGGATAAGACATTTCTTAATGTCTGATACCACTGAGCTGCACACCAGCCCTGAGCCACCTACGTGGACTGAAAGTGAGAGACAAACAATTTTCTACACTGTTTAACTCTATTTTGGACTTGGTTGTTACAACTGCCTCGTCTGCATTCCAAGTAATACAAGATCTATCACTTACAAGCTGCTTCTTAGAGTGCCTGGCAAAGTTCATGGTTCTGTCTTAATTCCACTTAATCCTATCCTCCAGGTTCTCCTCATTCCTCACTGGCTACTTCTTCTGCCTCCTCTGCACAACTTCCCCATCTCTAAACCCTGGGGAGCTCCAGGATTTCGTCTTTAGACCTCTTCTATCAGCACCTACTCCCTGGGGACTCCCCTCTCTCCTGACCCCCTCTCCTGTCACCACGCTAGTCTAAGCCTCTCTTGCTCTTACCATAGCCTCCGAATTGATCTTGCTCCCTCGAAGACTTATACCTTTCTATTTCTTCCAGAAGTAAGAGTGTTCTGTCTAAAACCTGTGTCCGATGACACTATTTTGCTGAAAACACCAGGTGCTTTACAGCAGGTCAGATTCCAAGTCTTCACCAAGGCTGACAAGCCCCACATGCTCTCCCTGCTTCAGCAGCTACCTCTCCGGTCACCTGCCACCAGCCCCTTGCTCCTTCCTCCAGGCACAACGGCTCCTGCTGCTCCGCAAACGCGTCATGCAGGCTCCCTTGCCAGCCGGGGCCTGGGGACTGTCTGACCCCTCGACCCGGCACGTGCAATCCATGGGCTTGCTTCCCCACATCATTTGGATCCTGGTTAGATGTCACTTCACCAGAACAAACCTTCGGAGAAACAGCACGTCTACCTTTTACTCTGCTGTGCTCCTCCTTCAACTTATCATTTGACCTTATGTTTGATTTTTACTTCTTATACCTATACCGCGCTCCCCACCCCGACCCCTGCTCGGTAAAGGAGAGCAGACGCGGTGTCCCCTGGAGCGGAGGACAGGGCTGATTGAGTAAGTGTGGGACAAACAGTCGCTGAATACATTGAATCCCCATGATAATACCAGGAAAAAAGAGCTTTCCTTCTCCCATCTCAGAGACAAGCAGTCACAAGTTTAACAGAAACTATCAACTCGCCCATCTACAGAGCTGGTAAAGTGTTCACTGAAACGTAGATGCTAACGACAGAGAGCTGGGGTTACTTCAAACGGGGCCATACTACGCCTATGATTAACAACGAGAAAACATAGTTGTGAGACGGAAGGTAACTCAATTTTATTATACCTACAACTAGCAGGACCATCATAGGCCATGTCATGGGCTCCTTATCATAACCTTGTGAGTTGGTACCGTCATTTCCATTTTACAGATGGAAAAACCAAGGTTCACACAGGTTAAATAAGTGACCCAGAGTGCCACAGGGGCTGAGTCACGAGTCTGAGGCCCAGACACCAGGTCCATAAGCCCACCACCTACGATTCTCTCCGACGGTAAGTTCTTCCCTGTCTCTGTGTAGATCAGAACATAGATTTTTGGAGCTATACAAGATATGATTCAGATTCATGTTCTTTGACTAATTAGTTGTTGTGACTCTACACAATCCAGTTGGGTCCTTTGAACCTCAGCATGTTACTCTATAAAATGAGATCCCAAAACTGTCCTGTACAACAGCTGTTAGAGACAGATGTATTAAGTACCAATATAGATGTATTAAAGTACCAATATAGGGACACACCTGGGTGGCTCAGATGGTTAAGCATCTGCCTTCAGCTCAGGTTGTGATCTCAGGGTTCTGGGATTGAGTCCCGCGTTGGGTTCCCTGCTCAGCAGGGAGTCTGCTTCTCCCTCTCCCTCTGCCCCACCCTCTGCTCATGCTTTCACTCTCTTATAAATAATAGATAAATACATAAATAAAATCTTTAAAAATAAAATAAAAAATAAATTTAAAAAATAAAGTACCAATAATAGTAACTAATGTTAAACACTGACTTGATATGGGCGCCTGGGTGGCTCAGTGGTTTAGGCCTCTGCCTTCAGCTTGGGTCATGATCTCAGGGTCCTGAGATGGAGCCCCACATTGGGCTCTCTGCTCAGCGGGGAGCCTGCTTCCCCCCTCTCTCTGCCTGCCTTCTGCCTACTTGTGATCTCTTTCTGTCTATCAAATAAATAAATAAATAAAATCTTAAAACAAAAAACACTGACTTGATAATCTTTGCAGACTGCTTGAGAAAGAATTATTTCCTCCCAAGCCGACCTTCAAAGAGCCCTATATATGTATATTTAATTAACTAGATCTAGTTGTTCCTCAACTAGAAATGGATCCCGCTGTTTGGCAGGCAGGACCCTCTCTCTGGGACTGGCCGCAGACGGAACACAAAGGAAATAAAAGGACTCTTCCATCTGAAGCAAACAGCCCCAACCTAAAAGGAAACCACGGACTCCAAGTTCCTGACTGGCTATTTCTGGAGGGTGTCTCAAGGAAAGGAGCAATGAAAATGACTGGGTCCCTCTCTCTCCCCTCCTCCCCTTTCTCTCCCACCTTTTGCAGGGGCTCTGACAGAATGAAATGCGAAAGACCGGGCAAGCAAAAGGTGGCTCGATAGATCCTGGAGCCAACATTCCCCATTACCCGAAACAAGGGCCTGGGTGTAATACTCTCTCCCAGATGTGGCACGTTTCAGTTCCGTGAAAAGAACTAATTCATTAATGTAACGACCCTTTTCTAACAGATAGAATTTAGAGATGAGGGTGAAGGAGCCTAACATTATTTTATTTTTTCTAAAAATCTACTCTTCTTTAGACACTAAACAAAATAATCCGTCTCATGTACATCTCTTCTCCCACTCAATTTTTATCCAAATATTTCTGTAGCCTGTTTCTAACCTTCTAACCGAATTTCTAACGTCTTCATGAGCTGAGAGACATCTTCAATGCAAGCAGAGCTTCCTCTTTTTGCCGCGCTGCCCCACTCCCCCAGGCTTGCCTAGACCGGCTAATGGCTAGGCATTTGGCCATTTATCATTTCATTCCACTTCACCCCTCCTGTATGCACACGTTCCCATTCTTGCTGCACAGACTTGGGACAAGGAGCAAGTGGCTCAGATAAAGGAATGATGTGGGGACCGGTTTGTCTCAAGTTCCCAGTTCACGTGCTCTGGCATTTCACGGACCCACCACGGTTCCTGAGCAGACAAGCGCTCCCTTCACCTTCCCTGTGACTTCCTTCCTCCTGGGCAGCCTCCCTGTGACTTCCTTCATCCCTCCAAGCTTTCCCTTGCGTTGCTGGGGAGACAGGGATGATGGAGAACAGAGACAGATTTGAGAAAGAAACCACAAGGTCCAGTCTCCACCAACTCCACCAACAAAGGCTCCTCCTTTCTTTTTCCTTCCTTTTTCTTTTTTAAAGATTGTATTTATTTATTTGTCAGAAAGAGACAGGGAGAGAGAGAGAGAGATCACAAGTAGGCAGAGAGGCAGGCAAAGAGAGAGGGGGAAGCAGGCTCCCTGCCGAGCATGAAGCCCGATGTAGGACTCGATCCCAGGACCCTGGGATCATGACCTGAGCAGAAGGCAGAGGCTTAACCCGCTGAGCCACCCAGGCATCCCTAGGCTCCACCTTTCTAAATCCTCCAGAGAGGGCTAGAAATATTCAAATGCTGCAACTTAAAACCAAACCAAAACAAAACAACCTAAAAAAACCCCACAAAAAAACAAAAAACAAAACAAACACAAAACTTAGTCCACAGAAGGATCTGAACAAATCTGCCTACCACAGGGAAATCTATGGAAACAAAAAGGTAGCATCATTTCTAAACAGCTTTTGTTTTTATGTAAGAGTATTTCATTGAAACTATGCTCAAAAGTGCCTCTCTTCAATGTTTCTTAATTTATGGGTACTTATTTTCCTGGGATTAGCCAAAGGACTGAACCCCATTCACACCGGAGGGTCCTTTCTTTGGTCCGCAATCTCCAAACGTCTAGGTGAGTGAGGCTTTGCTTTGGAAGAGTGGGTTGGAGGTGAGAGGAGGAACAGATGGGAGGTGAGCCTCTGGGCTTAGAAAAAAAACAGCATGAAATTGTGGGAGGCTGGGACCAAGGGATGGGTGATAGATTCTCAGACAGCTGAAGGAGTACTTCCCCCGAACTGCCCCCTGCCTTCTTCTGGGGTGGTGGCATCTGTCTGTCCCGTGCATGCGTGTATTGGGTGGGGCGGTGGTGTTCGGGTGGAGGAAAGAGAAGGATGCAGAGGAAGATAAGAAGGAATCAGGATACAGAGTCAGTGTGAACACTTGGCCTGCGGGAGTCGCGTGTTTGCTGAGTGGGTTGCCTCTCCAGAGTCCTCTGACCTTTAAAGAACTCTCAACTCGGGACAGTATTCATATCCATGCAACACCTTCATAACGCCTTGTCAGAAAGCAGGGCCTTATTTTATAACCAAATCTGTGCTCCTCGAGGTACTAACTCCCTTGAGATCTCTGCCTAGCAGAAAGGCTTAGAAAAGCCATGGTCATACGAGAAAAAGTTTGTAGAAAAAAATACTTCAGTCAGCTTCACTGTAAAATAGCTCAGGTGAACTGATTAATTATCAGCTAGCTTGAGCCTGCTAGGTAAAACATAAGTGACGAGAGCAGTAGAGACAAACAGAACTGGGATCTGAATCTCAGCTCAACATACTGGGAAACCTTGGACAAGCTACTTAATCTGAGTTCTATCATCTGCAAAATGGGCAGAAAAATACAACCTGACTCTCAGTCTTGTGATCATCAATTCTGATAGGGCATGGAAAAGTCAAAGCACAATGCCCTTTATCATTATATATTTACCTAGCAAGAGTGAACGAATGAATGGATTTAATTTTTAAAAGATTTTATTTATTTGTTTGACAGAGGAGAGAACACAAGCAGAGACAGTGGCAAGCAGAGAGACAAGCAGGCTCCATGCTGAGCAGGGAGCCTAATGGCAGGGCTCAATCCCAGAACCCTGAGATCATGACCTGAGCTGAAAGCAGACGCTTAACCGACTAAGCCACCCAGGTGTCCCAAATTTATTTTAAAAGTTGTAGAAGGTATAAAGAAGCAGCCAGTAGGCTAGAGAGACCATGGCATGTTTGGCAAAGAGAGTATTTTGAAAATTAGGACAATTCAAATAAAATCATGACCTCTGAGTTCTCTTGAGAAATCAGAGGTTCCGGCAACCATGGCTCCTCATCTCCAGGGGCAGAGAGACTGCCCCACCGCCAAGCAGGCCTTCACCACCTAGTACCCCAAGGCCACTTTTCCCCACTCCTTCACCTGCTGCCCACTTGGGTGTCTGCCCACGTGCAGTTATGGGACCTTGCCACCTGCTCTAGAGCATCTTCTTTAAAAAATACACCATTGGAGGGCACCTGGGTGGCTCAGTTGGTTAAGCAACTGCCTTTGGCTCAGGTCACGGCCCCAGAGTCCCGGGATCAAGTTCCGCCATCGGGCTCCCAGCTTCATGGGGAGTCTGCTTCTCCCTCTGACCTTCTCGCCTCTCATGCTCTCTGTCACTGTCTCTCTCTCAAATAAATAAACAAATCTTAAAAAAAAAAAAAAATACACCATTGGGGCGCCTGGTGGCTCAGTCCATTAAGTCTGACTCTTGATTTCTGTTCAGGTCGTGATCTCAGGGTCATGAGAGGGAGCCCCTCGTCAGGCTCTGCACTGGGCATGGAACCTGCTTAAGATTCTCTCTCTTCCTCTCCCCCACACTCCCTCTCCCTCTCTAAAAAACAAAACAAAACCCCCAAATCCACAAGTCTGTTAACATGAACTTTGGCTTCTATAAAGGAGACAGCTTCTGACAGCCGGGTATTATAGCAAGGCTACAATTTCATGGTCAGATAGGGATGCAAGTCTCACATTCCACAGAAGTTTCATGAAAACTGATGAGACTCAGCTTCCTTATCAGCAAAAGAGGGAAAATTATTCCTACCTCTTTGGGTTGGATAAGGAGTCTGTGAGTTACACAGGCAAAACAACTATTATAATGGTAGCTGTTATTACTCCTAGGAATGTTAGCAAAAGCCCGAGAAAAAGGGCATGTGGCTATAGATCAAACAAAATATACTAATGTAATAGCTTAGGTTCCACTAACAACTGGTATTAACTAATTTAGCTACATTTCTTTTTTTTTGAGGGATGAATAGCCTTTTAAGAATTAAACGTGGGGGGCACCTGGGTGGCTCAGTTGATTAAGCCTCTGCCTTTGGCTCAGGTCATGATCCCATGCTCAGCGGGGAGCCTGCTTCTCCCGTTCCCTCTGCCTGCCTCTCTGCCTACTTGTGATCTCTGTCAAATAAATAAATAAAAATCTTTTTTTAAAAAAAGAATTAGGGACGCCTGGGTGGCTCAGTTGGTTAAGCAGCTGCCTTCAGCTCAGGTCATGATCCCAGGGTTCTGGGATCGAGTCCCGCATCGGGCTCCTTGATCGGCATGGAGCCTGCTTCTCCCTCTGCCTCTGCCTGCCTCTCTGTCTGCCTGTGCTCACTCGCTCTCTCTCCCTCTGTCTGACAAATAAATAAATAAAATCTTTAAAAAAAAAAAAAAAAAAAAAGAATTAAACTTGAAGGAAAAAAAAGTATTAAACTTGGAAGTCAAAGCCAGGCATTAGCAATAAAGGCCCTAAATCTTTCCTGTTAGAGATTCATAAAGAAGGGTTTACAAGTAAAATAGTATACTGTCTAGAGTTTGCTTGAAAACACTCCAGGGAAAAAAAAAGTGACTTAGATGAGAGAGGTCAGAAAAATGTTGATAACTGTTAGACTGTGTGATGGGTTATAGAAATACATCGGGTTAACCTTGGGATTTCTACTATGCTGGAAAACCTCTATACATTAAAGATCAAGAAAGAAAAAATATTCACACCAGGTATTGATAATGTATGCTCAGGGCCTGAGATAAGATAAGCACTTTTAACATCCTAAATATTTTTTCAACAAATGGATAGACAAACAGTGTTTCTTGTATCTCCCGGGTTTTCCCCTGCTGACATAACTATAATACCTTCTTTGCTAGCCTATTCCTTAGGTCTCCCCAGTCCAATTTATTGCACGGGGAGCAGAACTAATGTCCTTGAAGAAAAACTCCTTAGCTTCCAAGGGTCTGTTCAGTGCTTTGCAAATCAATCAGTGGTTTCAAGACTCCCCACTTGCCAGCCTCTCCTGGACTAACTGACCTCATGTCCATATGTACCCTTACAATTCCATATCTGTTCTATCCAGACAAATCCCATGGGCTCTAGCTTTAGAGAGCCACTTCCCAGCTGTGTGGTCTGGAAAAACTAACTCAATGTCTCTCAACTTCCATTTTCACCTTAAAAATGGGTTACTATTGGGGCGCCTGGGTGGCTCAGTGGGTTAAGCCGCTGCCTTCGGCTCAGGTCATGATCTCAGGATCCTGGGATCAAGTCCCACATCGGGCTCTCTGCTCAGCAGGGAACCTGTTTCCCCCCCTCTCTGCCTGCCTCTCTGCCTACTTGTGATCTCTCTCTCTCTCTGTCACATAAATAAATTTAAAAAATCTTCAACTTAAGAAAAAAAAAAGGGTTACTATTTACTTGGTGGGGCTATCTGGGAAGCACCCAGCACCCTGCCCAAGGTAGGCTTTCAGTGAGAGGTAACTTTTTTGGTTATCATTAATAAGCTCAACACACTATTTGGGACTTCCATAAGTGCATGTCCGGCACAAACGCCTCCTTGTGTTTTATTAGCCACATCCTTTCCCTGCTTTTCTCAGATTTGACCCACTGGGTTGGGTTGTTTGGAACATGAAGAAATTCCATGGTGGTAGTGTGTCTGCTGTAAGGTTATTCATGTGCCCCTGTGCCTGTGAGGAGGGTCACGTTGATCTATGGGTCAACCCCGAAGGTGGGGCATTGTGTCACACTTCTGTATAACTCTGATGACTGCAGAGCCTCACACACGGGGCCCACAAAGAAAAACACTACCTTTCAAACTGTCTGTACAATTCCTTCCAGTAGGGTCTTGGGAGAACTTAAAATGAGCAAGAATTTCTCCATGAGGCATTTATGAATAAAGTTATCTCATTGGGAGAAACCTGATCCATACCTAACCAACCTCCAGCCACCAGGGGGAGTCCTTGATGAGACCTCAAAGCTGAAAGTACTTTCAGTATTTTTCCTACTTTTCTGTCCTCCTAGCTGAGTATCCTGAAGCACGGGCATAAATGTACAGCGTGCCTCAGAGGACTGGCATCGTGCCTCAGTTCAAACCAGGTTATCAACAGCTTCCGCGACGAGTGGCCCCATTCTGCATGTAGGGCAGGGATTCTCAACCCTCACCGGGTCCTGGGACCATCTGGGGAACTTCCAAAAAAGACTTATTTCTTAGGCCTCATGCCAAATATATGGATTTAATAGGTCTGGAAAGGAACCTGGGAATTCATTTGACTTTGAAAAAAAATGTAAGTGATTTTAATGCACAGGCGAGACTGAGAACCACCAATCTAATGGTTAGGAGGGAAAAAGACAGATAAGCAAGGGTTTGTGGTGGTCTCTTTAGGATGAACTGTAAGGCACTGGGGAGCCATGAGAGACCTATGAGCAGTGCGGTGATGCGAAGTAGAGAAAAAAAAAACAAAACAGTCATTGTGCATTCAAAGACCAGGTAAAACAGGTGTTGGTATAAATAAAAGGCATTTATCCAGGCAAAGGAAGGAAACTGCTGCTGTATCCTGTGACAGGATGTTTGGCAACCAAAGGGCCACCATGAGGGATCCGGAGAGGATGTAAGTGAAAGCCAACCCTTGGTCTTGCCTCCATTCTCTTCTCTTTCCCTTAAAATTGGCTCAATTGCTGACCTCAGCATGTTGTTGGCGTATCTGCTGTCAAGAATAAAGCTGAGTTTCCACATACTAAGATTTATGACTTTGGTCCAGAAATCTCTTAACAATAAAGGTTCCAGGGGATGCCTTTAGAAAAACAATCCACTGCTATGATAATAACCATTGCCTTTAATCACATGGGCTCTTTTTCTGGAAAAATAATCATCCACAATTTCCAACATGGTGTTACCAAAAGTGCTGAGGCAATGATGTTTCTTTATTGTATTATGATAATAACCAGTTCTGGAGAGACTAAGGCGGAGTAGCCATCCTTAATCTCCACTGGTGGAAATACAAATTGGAATAATCTTTATAGAAATTGGACAGTGTATGCTAGGAGCTTAGAAATAATTCATACTTTTTGATTTATTGCTACAGATCTATTCCTTAGAATGGACTTTAAGAAAATAATCTGAGATATGATATTAGCAAACAAGTTTATCACAGAATATGAAATATGTTCAAAATATAACATATATATATAATCATACCATATAAGTTTGTCATAAAATACTGAAAATTTGGAAGTAATCAAAATAAATGTCCAACAAAAGTTACCAGTTAAATAAATTTTGGTACTTCATTAAAACAGAATATTAATAATCTACTAAAATTATGGCTTTATAACCAAAGGAAAGAGCCCAGATGTCCATCAACAGATGAATGAGTAAAGAAGATGTGGTTTATACATACATATATACCATGGAATACTACTCAGCCATCAAAAAACGAAATCTTGCCATTTGCAACAACGCACATAGGACTAGAGAGTATTATGCTAAGTGAAATAAAGTCAGTCAGAGAAAGACAATTATCATACGATCTCACTGATATGCACAATTTAAGAAACAAGACAGAGGATCATAGGGGAAGAGAGGGGGAAAAATGAAACAAGAAGAAACCAGAGAGGAAGACAAGTCATAAGAGACTCTTAATCACAGGAAATGAACTGAGGGTTGCTGGAGGGAAGGGGGGTGAATGTATGGGGTAACTGGGTGACAGACACCAGGGAGGGCACGTGATGTAATGAGCACGGGGTATTATGTAAGACTGATGAGTCACCAAACTCTGCCTCTGAAACCAATAATACTATATTTAATTGAATTTAAAATTTTTAAAAATTATGGCTTTAATATTTAATATATTAGAGAGTGTTCACAGTATGTTTTAAGTGAAAAATAGGATGTTTCACAGCACTTTTTAGCAAAGACTTATTTTTTTTCAGTATATTTTGCAAATACAGGAATATACCTGAAGGAAAATATGATATAGTTTATAGAATGAAGTTTATTCTTCCCCATTTTTCGACAGTTTCTACATTTTTTTAAAAATAAACATGCATTACTTTTAGGATTCTAAAAGATATAAAAAGTGTTTTGTTTTTAATATGTATTGTCAATGAAAATTAAAAAAAAATAAATGATCAGTCTTGCCCCTTTTATGAGCAAAAGGACATACATTTCTGAAAAGATCTCTGAATCTATACCAATATTTTCAAAAGCACCACATTTTTTATTCTCTTTAAGATAGGCTTTTTCTGACCTCAGCTTGTCCCTCACTCTTTCTCCCTTAATATAGGCTGTTCTTGGTAGGAATGCTGACAATTGTCCTACAGCTCCAAAGCACCTGTGAGGGCCGAGTATGCTCAGCAGAAGAGTCACACTCTTTCTTACTGATCATTTCTATAAAAGTTTTCTGAGCCAAGGATCAGGAAATAAAGAAACGATTATGTATTATGGACACTTGAGTCTTTGGGGCTCCACAGCACCAAATGCCACTGGGCACATAACACTGCCTCCTTTGCCCCTAGAAGCTCATTAGTTCTGAGAATAAGGACTAGATCCAGGGTCACTGTGAACCAAAAGATCCAGGGTCATTGTGAACCAGAAGACCTCCTCCCCCACTGAGGCCAAGCAATTTTAGAGAAGTACGAGGACTCTTGTTCTTCTCTAGGATGGTACAGACTATTCCATGTGTCTTGGACTCAAGAGAATTGGCTGGTTTTCTTCAGAGAAGACCTACGTACTTGGCATGAGAACAGGAAGTGAACTGATGTGCACAGGTCAACCTCGCCATGCCTGCTCTCCACAGCCTTTCTGCAGGATGCCCAGAGATGAATCTGAGCTGCTGCTTGGTCCGGCTTCAGGATGGGCATGGCAGAGGACCAGGTCAGAGCTTGTCATGCCATCTGCTCTACGGCCCGAGACCCAGCAGGAGTCCTAGGCTCCCATTCAGTTCCCATCTCTGGAGCTTAAAGCTGTCAGCTGGAAGACAGCTGTTGGCTTTGGCAATCAGCTCTCCGAAGGTGAAAGGAAGCAGGTAATACCCGTAGTTGGTGATGGAAGTGGGTGCCACACATCCAGCAGAGTCCCACCCAGCACCCTCAGAGCACTGTGACACTCAGGCAGGAAACGAAACCCACCTCGTAAGACGTTCTGATGAGTCTGAAGATGTCTACCTCAGGGTAGGGCTCCACGTCGTCACTGAGCAGGGAGTGGAGGTGAGGGATGGGAGGCAGCGTGCTGTCTTTGTTGGTCACACTGTCTAAATACCTGAACAAAGAAATGAATCAGAAGTCACCAGAGGCTAGTTTGGAATTCTCCCATTACACTTCTCTACCCGTGTTCTACAAACTCAGCATTTTAGAAAAGACTAGACTTTCCTTAAGAACAGAATGAAATTCTTCTGGAGACGCACTGCATGAAAATAAATCCTCAGCCACAGACGAAAGCGGGTGTTCTGATTTTCATCACGCCCATTAAGACTCAGGAAACCAAGGAGAAAGACAGAAGGCGAATTCCAAGAAGAAACCAGAGGTGGTTTTCAAAGCGAGGTTCAGGGGACACCTCAGTGGCTCAGTCGGTTCAGCACCTGACTTGTGATTTTGGCTCAGGTCATGATCTCATGGTCATGAGATCAAGCCCTGAGGCTCCGTATGGAGTCTGCCTGTCCCTCTCCCTCTGCTCCTCCCCCTGCTTGCGTGAGCTCTCTCTCTCAAATAAATAAAATCTTTAAATCAGTAACAACAGCGAAGTGAGGCTTTGTCCATTACCTTCCCAAAACGGTCATGGCCTCCCCGTCGTCCTTGCAACTCAACAGCTTGTCCACGTTCGCATCCAGCACAGCCAGGGCCAACTGGAATATCACCTTGATTCCTTCATAGAAGAAACAGTCCACGACCACAACTGCACTCTCAAAGGGCATCACGCTGAGAAAGAGCGTGAGGAACCAAGACAGCGAGATGGTAGAGATCACGCCCAGGTCCTGCATGCAGTCGTACAGCTGGGGGACATAGTCTCGTGCTAGTTCCTCGAAGACACCCTGGTCCACCAGTGCTCCTGCAGCAGGGGCGGGCACAAAAGGCCACAGGTGAACCCACCACACACTTTCTTACTGAGGGACCCCACCAATCGGCCTGGTTAAGACAGTCGAGCTCCCAGCTGCCGCTGAGACAACTTGGCTCCTTTCTCCTAACAGTTCTGCTGCTACCCTGATACTAGTTACTATGTTACTAGACCAAGGTGTCAACACAGCGTGGTCAGCAGATTAGTTCTGGGTGATTCTTCTCCTTCCGGAGTTTTCCTGCCCTACTTCCCTACCACAAAAGGGCAATAACACAACCATCAGGGTTGTTGGAAAAGTCAGTTTAGAAAGATCTCATTGTTTGGTTAGGCATGAAGCATATAGGACTCCATTTCTCGGCAAACTTATTTAAAAAAATAAGTAGCTTTTCTGGATGCACTATCCCCACATATGAGTTTTGTGGGGTTTTTCTGTTTGTTTTTTTGTTTTGTTTTCTTAAATTCATGTTTTCAAAACTGAAAAGCATTCCAGCAGTGGCTGGCTGGCTTGGTTGGTAAAATATGATACTGCTGATCTTGGGGCTTTAAGTTCAAGGCCCACATTGAATGTAGAGATTACTTAAAAAAGAAAAAAATTCTAAAAAAAAAAAAAAAAAAAGCATTCCAGTTGTACATATACACTCATGATCAACTTACTGACATTTCTGGAGAATTTTCCCAGTGAATCATATTAGTGTGAAAAGGCTTAGAAATGAGCACAAGAGGAAAGCATAAAGCATACACTTTACTACTAGCAATAAAAAGCTTGTCCTGCTAAAATGGAATGTCTAACACTCAAGAGGATTATAAGGAGTAAGAGTGATACTTTGTTTAAATGCTTACAGTCATGGTTTGCCTTGCAATGAAATCAGTTCTGAAAAATACTGCAGGAACTTAGTTTGGGGTACATTTTTATATGCTTTTATTATTTTTTTTTTTTTGCATACTTCTGCTGTCCACAGATTCCATCCACTTCATGAAAACATTTTTTGTCAAATCTGACAAGTTTGGTACAGTTCCCAATGCCACTGTGACACCTACACTGAGTGTTTTCTACAATAATTTCTCCAGTGGTGATAACGTGTATATTCTCTTAAGCTCCATGGGGCTCCTTTATGTACAATCCATATGAATTCAAGCCCTCTCATTCCCATTTTGGGAAACTGGAGTAGTCTGAAACTCTTTTGGCTAAGGGTGACTAGAAACAGTGTTCTATCCCGTATCCTGGCTCTGGAAACATCTTCGCAATGAGACGTGGGTTAACATGTTAACCACCTCCCCACTTACCAACAACTCTGGTGTTGTAGTAATCAGGAAGCATGCGCTCACACAGAGCCACCAGCAGCCAGAAAGCTTCCTCCTCTTTGGCATAAAGCAGCAGCACGGATGTGACAATATTCATGGCCTGAAGGCATGAAAAAGGGTGTCATCAAATATATTTTAAATACATCAAACACAGGTTAACATAAGAAATTTTGTGAACCTAAAAAATTACTGAGTTAGTCTCACAGGGCCAGCAAACTTTTTCAGCAGAAGGCCAGGTAATTAACACCTAAAGGATCTGCAAGCTCCACAGGCAAATTCATCTAAATTTTGTTTGGTTTTTATAATTTAGAGCCCCTTAAAAATGTACCAACCGTTAGTCCTTAAGCCTGCAATTCTTGAGTCTTGATGAACATTAATACTTTGAACCAAAGACTGAGCCCCTACACACAGGCAAGCCCTCATTCAAAACCTTTGCCTGAAGGCTATCTGACCAAGCTTTTAACCTGCTACAATCTCAGTGTTTCTAACCCTTCATTCACAAGATAAACATTTCCTTTTTAATCTTCCATAATGGTTCCTATAACCCAGTACACATGGCCTGGAGGCTCTCCTCTGAGAACAATAAAACCTTTCAAATTTGGAGTCTTCACCCACTATTTTCATCTGGATAAGGATGGCAGAGATAAGTAACAGTGATTTAAATTATAAAGTAACCCACTTTATTAAAAGATATGATCACCTAGCTCATAACCACTCAGGGCTCAACTACTTTAATAGTCCTCTTAATTAAAAAGAGAAAGATCACAAGATAGATATGATTTCTATAATTGCAGAGGCCAACTAACTCCTGGATTTCATTTTGATCTTTTACAAACCAGTAATTCTTCGTGGAACTTCTACAGTATAAATACCAAAAAAAAAGGATTTTTGGTCTAATAGGCTTTTTCTTTCTTGTAAGTCATAACATTTTCCCAAGTGAAATCATTAATAAAATTCTGCTTGAGAATTAACCTGCCGATTCTAGTACACGATCACAGTCACGGTTAGCTCCTTAGTCATTCAGTCAAGGTAAGTTTATAACAGGCTCTGGACGAAGTACTGGGGGATAGGAAGGGGGGTAATACAGTGGTGAAAAGTGTCACAGGACTTAAATGCTGATGTCAGAGAGACAGAATAAAGATGTAAAGGTTAATCAGTTTGGGGGTGTATTTAAGTTAAGTGCTATCAAAGAGATTAAATAAAGTGGTATACAAAGACCTGTACTGTGTGTGTGTGTGTGTGTGTGCGCGTGCAGAGGAGTTAAGCATCCTTTAGCATTTATCTATCTGGCTATCTAGCTTTCCTTCTATTTTTGTGTTCAGCAGTCATTTAGTCAAAAATACATTTTTATAATATATTATAAATATACTATAATATATTTATGTAATTATATTATACCATATATATCATAATATATATCCATCTTTCTGGATTTGGAAGATGTCTGAGGTATTTGTCAACATAGCTGACAAATTGCTAGTTGTGATTTCACATTTTTTTTGAGTACAGTTGATTCAAGTCTCTACATTAGGCTACATTCATCACAAGCGTCCTGACAGCTACACTGATACATGGCTATCACAGTATCAATGACTATATTCCTTATGCTGTGTCTTCTATTCCCATCACTTACAGACTCCATTACGGAAGGACTATATTTCCCTCTAAAATATGGAACGCTTCCCATATTTGCATGTCATCCTTGCACAGGGGTCATGCTAATCTCTGTATCGTTGCAATTTTGGTACCCATGCTGCTGAGGCGAGCACAGGCCTGCTTTAGCTTTTAGATGGATGGTCCAAGAAGGCCTCTCTGAGTATGTGGTCTTTAAGTCTAGAGGCACACGATCTTGGAGCTTCCCTAATTGTGGTGGATGTATTAGTACAAAAGATAATTTTAGCTGCTTTGGGGCATTTTTTGAACACCGATGAAGCATTTATTTTAATGGGTATTAAAGTATAATCATAGCATATAAAAGTTACATTCTCTAGTGTGTTCTTGCTTAGGAGGCAGGGCAGGAGCACTGTGGAACTCAGAATCCAGAATTACAGGCCAGGTGCTCAGGCACACTCTCTTTTACCTCAGGGAGGGAAGAGAGGCAGCTCGGAGAGTAATCAGAAGCACCTTGAAGGTCACCCAGAAATGAGGTGGTGGATCCGGAAAGGGAGTTCTTGACTCCCAGCCCTTCCGCTCAGTGCTGGGGTCTCAACCCAGGGAGATTTTGCTCCCCAGGGGCTATCTGGCAATGTTTAAAGGCAGTTTGGCTGTCCCAATTAGGGAGTTTGTGGAGAGAGGTTATTAAATGTGTTACTAAACAGGAATGTTATTAAACATCTTCCAAAGCATGGGACAACCCCGAACAAAGAATTACCCAGACCACAAGGTCTCTAGTGCCAAGGTCAAGAAACTTAGGTGCTGAGATGGTTCTGTTAACCATTCCACTTATTGACTTGCTGGTTAACACACACACACACACACACACACAAAGAAATCTAAACCACCTGTGTCATTTACCTGGCAATATCCTATGTTAGGATTTCGAAAAGCATAAGCTGTTAAGACTCTCCTTAGAGCAGCAATGCCCATTTCATTCTGGAAAGCTGGGTGTTCTGGAAGGGAGCGGTGTAAATCCCTCTCAATCTCCTCTGTGGCAAGATTATACTTCCCCATGGACTTCTCCACTAGGTCTTCGTAGTACCCGGGATGCGTGGCCTTCTCATTGATGGCACCTAGGAAATACCCAACAGATACAACATCCAAAGGGGCGGGCCTTGCCCTCGGTCACAAACACAGCTGACCAAGTGAACCTCTTCGTGTTCCTCACCGTGCAAAGGACACCTGCGAGACAACCACAGCCCACGGATGCAGTGGGCTGTTGCAACTGCGGCCAGTTTGGTAAATTTACTTGCAGCCTGCTGCCCTCCTTCAGCTCCACCATAAACCAAATTAGAGGTCCGCAAGCTAAACATCTGTGTTCCACAGAACTTCCACGGATGATCCGGGGCTACTTTCGGGAAGAGGAGGAAGGAACGCGAGTAAACCAAAGCATCCTCGTCTCAGCCAGAGCAGTTTTGCTGGTATTTTACTAGGGTTCTCCTTAAGATTTCCCTTGAAAAAGAAAAGTTCTGCCTCTCCAAACAAGTTTGAAAACCGGACGCAAAAGCGTGAGGTTTGAAGAGTTCAAACAGCCATACTGAGGAGTAGAGGAGGTGTTATGATGTATGCAAGGGTTTTAGAGCTGCAGTGGGTGATGTGGACATTCCTCACAGTGAGCATGTTACAGCTGGCAGTTCCTCAGGTGGAGAAATGGGCTGAGAACCACTGCTTTGAGATATTTGCATTTTAAGATTCTTAAAGACAGAAAACACTGTACAAAAATATCCAAATCTAAATAAATAGAACTTATGTAATTATAAATATACAGACAGACACAAATACACATATAAAACACACACACACAAAATGACAAGATAAACTAATCTGTATTTCACGGATTAGAAACTAGAACCCCTGGGCTGGCCTGGACCGTGTCAGTGACAGCCACCCAGAAGAGACAATCTTACCACTCACACTTAGCCTGGAAAAGGCATTCAGGTTGACAGCAACTTAACACTGGCTTTTGCTTTGTCCTCAAGGGAGATGTGCGAAGATATCATGTTGTCTGGCTGGCACTTTACTTCACTGGGTACACTGAGCCTGGTCCTGGTATACCACACGTATCCTGCCCCCAGTGAGCTGGGTGGAAATACGAGCTGTAGGCCGCCCCACCCCTGGCCTCACATCATCCATCACCGTTAAAGAAAATATACAGTCCAACTCTCTATGTGTCTCTGCAACAGTGCTGTGTACTATTATGTACTATTTCTTGGCTTTCACTTTGAGTTTCATTTTCATCCAAAATGGGGCTGCAAGTAACTTCTAATTTGAATCAGGATGAAAAGAGAATTTTTTGTTTACTGTATCAGTGATCTGAATGAGTCTGTCAAGGGGACTAGCTCACCAAACACAAGGAAGATGGAAGACAGGACAGTAAGGCTCTTCTTGGGTTGGATTTGTAATCAGATATCATTTGACTCAAATTTGGATTTCTAGATGAGGAGCTAAGGCTCATCCACTTAAGGAAAATAAGCCAGGTAAATGAGGCTAGAACAAGCTAGTTTTATATGAATCAGATAAAGCCAATTATTTTTTAGGATTCTATCCCCCAACTGCTGAGACGTTAATACATCTCATCACAGGCAATTACCATTAATAGCTGTTTTTAGAAAGAGCTATGAGTTTGGTTGGTTTTTTTAAAAGGCTTTTCTGTAAGTGTGGCAACTATTCTTTCAATTTTGATGCCATGTTTAAAATAAAAGGTCTTGATAACAGCACTTGTGTTGGACCATCTTAGGTTCAAATAAAAATATTCATGTATCTAAACTGATTACCTTTCAGGCCTCTAGTCAGTAAAGCAATTGACTTATAAAGATTGGTGACAAAACAAAAAAATTCCCTGGACGTTCATGACGGAACAGACCCGTGGGACACACTGGATGCTTTGGGCCGGGAGGGAGGCATGCTGGGGCTAGCCTGAAGAACCTACAGTCCGAAGCAGGACTCAAATGTCTGACCCCACAGAGCTCTGCTGGGGCTGTGCACCAGTTAAGGTGGCCACATTCTTCCCACCACTCCTTGACAGACCCCACTCTGTCCTTCCTGGTGTCTCCAGCTTGGAGTGAAGTGTAGTCTAAGGCTCCAGTTCGGGTGTACATTCTGGTCTCTCTTTCACATCTCCAAGTGACAACCACCAAATTCAGGAGATGGCAAACACCAAGGATGAGGCTTTCTCATTCCTCCCTCTCCCTGCTTTAATGGGGGCTCTGACCACGTGCCACCCTTAAGCATTCCCAATGAGATATATTCTCATCATGTGTTCTCATCAATGGACACAGCCAGGAAAAGGCAAAAAACAAAACAAAACAAAACAAAAAACCCCAAAACAACAAACTCCTCAAATCACAAAGAATTATACGCTTTCCCATAGGTTCTCTTTTCTCCTACATAGCTTTAGTGAAGGGGTGGAAGAGGTTATGCAGACTTGGGGGATGATGGTATCCATGTCTGGACAACTGTATGTATGTTCTGTGTTTTCACTGAGGGACTGTACCTCTTGGGGCAGGAAAGGCTATTTAGTGCTGAAGGGCAGTGCTGCATTTTCAAAAGAGCCCAGATGCATGACGGGAGGCAGAAGGGGAGCGCTGAGGTCCCGCCCACCCCAGGGTCAGGGCCCCCAGCCCAAGCCCGGCTGTACCTGACAGCAGCAGCCAGAGCTCTCCCCGCATGCTCTCCGGTATACCCTTCAACACCAGCTCCCGCGTTTTTTCTGTGCGGTACATGCAGATCCCTTGCCCGTATTCAGCAAAGTGAATTTTCCAAGCTTGCTCCTTCAAAAACTCTTTGGCCTGGAAGGAATAAATGAAACATGACTACGTCCCCAAGTACTTTGAGGAAGGAAAGGGGAAGTTGGGCAGAAAGGCAGAATATCTCCCCTACTGAATAGACTCGTTATGTTCTGGACAGAACTCTGGGGAGCAAAGAACTCAGATTTTCCGCAGTCCTTCCTTCATCTGACACCTGAACCTAATTTGAAGGCTGGGGTTCTGCTTTGAAGCTTTCTGGCCCTGAATCAGAATTCCATTTACCTGAAATGGGTCAGCGGAACGCGTATTTATGGCTTTATGTAGTGAAAATGACTTGGTGTTTTTGAAATGTGCGCTGAGAAATTATGTACTTACTTGTTGGCTGACTTAAACAATAGTTAAAAACAAGAAAAAAGCCCACATGGAGCCCTGCATCAGGCTCTCTGCTCAGCAGGGAATCTGCTTCTCCCTCTCTACCTGCCCCTCCCCCAGCTCATGGTCTCTCTCAAATAAATAAATAAAATCTTTGATAAGAAAAAAAAAGACAAAATGTCACCTGTACTCTGTATAACTCATCTCCTTCTGTGAAGCTACTCTAAAATCCAATGAGAGATTTAGATAAAAATCTATTTTGCTTGTAGGAAAATATTTATACAGATATGTATGAGTTAACATTGATTAAAAAACCTTTTTAAATATTATTGTTCTAGGGGCACCTGGGTGGCTCAGCCGTTAAGTGTCTGACTTCAGCTCTGGTCATGATCCTGAGGTCCTGGGATCAAGCCCCGAATTGGGCTCCCTGCTGCTTGGGGAGCCTGCTTCTCTCTCTCCCACTCCCCCTGCTGTGTTCCCTCTCTCACTGTCTCTCTCTATCCAATAAGTGAAATCTTTAAAAAATAAGTCACTGTGATTGTTCTAATAAAGTTTCAGGCCAGAGCAGGAGACACCCACCAATTTCGGGTTGAACTCCTCTGGGGACCGCCGCCGGTACATGGTCATCAGGGTCTGTGTGGCCGTGGGGACGCTGTTGCCGTTCAGGTTAAACTGGCGCTCTCCGTCGGCATCAGAGCTCGTGCTCCTCTGGGGACTGGAGGAGACCAGGCTACTAGGCCGAGAACACACCTGCCGACACACAGAAGAACAGATGCTGAAACACCACAGGCCACGCAACCCACTTCTTCAGTGTCCTCTGCACAGACCCAGTAGCTGCATTATGGTGCCCAACAGGTCTCTCGCTATGTGAAAACACAGGAGGAGGCAGAAAGCCAGTGCTTTGATGGAGATCAGACAGGTGTGCGGGTCCTAGGCCATGAAATCGCAATGCTTGAAACAGGTATCCTCTTATTTTAGATGCATTTTTGCAGCAAACTCGTTGGCCGTTAGTTTCTGATTAGCATGCAGGAAAACATGACACAGCTGAATCAGCTGCTTATGGGGCCACCTCCTCGTGCCCGGTCTAGTTTCTGACGCCCCCATGAGCTTGGACCAGGTGGACTGGAGCGGGCCTGCTCCCTGTGAGGTTACATTTCAGCTGCCAGTAATTGCTCTGTCATTTGTGCTGGACACCTATCTTCCTGGACTCTGACTTCCCTGGATGTTGCCCAGGGCCTAATTCGAAAGAGACACAATATGTATTTGATCATAATAAAGTCATCATCATGATGTTGCATCTCAGATTCGAGACTACAGTGACCTCCGTACACTTCCAACAATGTCACGATGTGAACACTGTTGCGAAAACAGGACCAATTACTTAGTAATTTCTTCAACTATGAAATACAGATAGACCAGATGATCTACAGGGCTCTGTCCAGCTCTGTGATTCCAAAGACAAACTCCATGAGAGTTAAACGAGCTGAGACACTGCTCTGGGCATCAGGGTAAGTGCCTTATCTTAGCACAGCTGGAGGATCCAACAGAATGGACAAGGAGGGCCCACTCTTGGGCAAAACACTAGGATGAATGCAAACACCCTCAGGCAGATCCCACAGACCTCGTCATCTGAGCTGTTGTAGCTGCCTGCAAACTCCTTGTCCGAGTATATCTTAGAGGTCGTCTGTTGCAGGAAATCCGAGATCCTCTGCACTAGAAAGTCTCTATCTTTCAAATTGGCAAACAGGAAGGTCATCCTGTTCCTGGTGCTGATGGATAAAGGACTGGGGAGTACACTGGAGCTGTCTGCCTTTTCCACAATTGTCACCTGAAAGAAACATGAAACAAAGAGCATTGTTTTCCAGGGATCACAGCAGCCTCTGAGCAGCACCAAACAAGGAACGCAACACTTCTATGTTCTGTAGGAACCACCCAATCTTACTGAGGCAAAGATGAGACTCTCTACCTCTGCTCCAGTAAAATAAAATCGCTCCTAACTACTCAAATTGGAGTTCATATCAGAAGCTGGAATTATCGTGCTGGTCGTTCTAAATCAGCAATTCTACCTCGGGAGGGATTTTGTTCCCCCAGAGACATCTGGCAACATCTAGAGGCGTTTCTGGTTGTCAGAAGCGGAGGGGACCAGCAGCATCCAGTAGGTGGAGGCCAGGGATGTCGCTGGCCAGTGTATAGTGCAGAACAGCTGATCCCCAATAGAGACTGGCCTATGATATCAACAGGGCTAAGGTTTAGAAAACTTCTTGTGAAGAAACTCCCTGATTTTCATCAAAATTGCACGAGTCCTAAGGGAGAGGACTCCTCGCTGCCCTATCGTGTCTAAGAGAAACGACCCATGATACTCGTGCCTTTTTACCAAGCTTCATGTTGGGATGGTTTTCAAAACCTCACCCATCTTTCAAACATCTCCTTCGAACTCCAGGGATTTGCCACCTCTCCTCTTACCACCTGAACGTTTTAAAGGCTCCACTCAGAATAGACAGGAGGTAAATAGCTTAATCCCACCTCCACCGGCACTGGCGGACCGTGTGCACATGCGTGTGGTGAAGTAAATCGGCCACATGAGGAAATGAGCAAGAAAGAAGCACGTTTGTTCTAGCTCTGAACTGAAGACATGCAGTTGGGGCTTTAGAATAGAATTTTCATCAACTAGAAACTAGGGTAAATGCATGAAAATATTTTTCTTTACCACAATAGGAAAAAACAACAACAACAACAAAACCCTCAAGGCCAGCCCTAGATAAATGGTTTACTTGCAGCAGCTCGGACTATATCCTTGAAGTTCAGTTTCTCTTCCTCTCTTCATTTCCACCTGTAAGCAGTCTAGACAGGTTCAACTCTACTTCATGAACATTTTCATGTGAAATACATTTTCTCCAAAGAATTTTAAAATCCTTTTCCCCTTCAAGGCAAGAAACCTGTTGGAGTTGCCCGAAAAATGGCCCGAAGTGTAAAATGGGGACAACTGGGATCCACAGAGGGAAAACTGCAGGATCTGATGTCTACTCTCGGATTTTATCAATACATATAGCCATACACACACACACACACACACACATTCTTTTAAAAAGGATTTTATTTATTTGAAAGAGAGAGAGTGAGTGGGAGGGAGAGACAGTCTGAGGGAGACTCTGCGCTAAACACAGAGCCTGACATGGGGCTTGATCCCACGGCCCCAAGACCATGACTTAAGCTAAAACCAAGACTTGGACGCTTCCTCAACTGAGTCACCCAGGTGCCCCTATATTTATATACTTTTAAAGGAATGTATTGAGGTACTTGGAGTTGTACATAAAAGTGGGTTTTTTTCCTAATGCAAAAGCTGGAGAAATGGTAAAAAAAATGTATCATGAATTTTCCCATGGCACTTAAAACATGCTAAACAATACCTATTTTTAAAAGACCTATGAAAACTCCTTTTTTCACAACATTTTTTTTTAATTCATTTGGTCACCAGATGTCTCAGACCAAATGACAAATGCCAAGGGAACTAAAGGTTCAAGTTTCACACCCAAAACCCAGAGAGCCACGTGGATCTTGATGAGGTCAAAGTGAAAGTCCTTTAGCTAGATCACAAATACACAAACCACCTGAAAGCTCCTATATAAAACATGAATGCTCGGGGCGCCTGGGTGGCTCAGTGGGTTAAGCCGCTGCCTTCGGCTCAGGTCATGAACTCAGGGTCCTGGGATCGAGTCCCGAATCGGGCTCTCTGCTCAGTGGGGAGCCTGCTTCCTCCTCTCTCTCTCTCTGCCTGCCTCTCTGCCTACTTGTAATCTCTCTCTGTCAAATAAATAAAAATTAAAATCTTTAAAAAAAAAAAAACATGAATGCTCATATGCACTACAAAATATTTTTTGCTGACAGATTATTTCTGGTAGAATCCAATCCCATAAGCTCAGTGACACCAGCACAGCCACATTTGAATATTCTAGTTTAATGAGGCACATTTCATTACCAACTCGGGTTATAAAAATAGACTGGAATTTAGGCAAAGCTTTATGTTTCATATGTAATATCTGCAAGGTAATTTATGATTTTTAGAAAAAGAGAGATTTTATCTGGAATCTCTATCTAAAGAAGAACCTGATCGGTTCACTTTATCTCCCTGCTTTGCTGCCTCAGCAATTTCTTCAAAATCTGTAGTAACGTGATTCTGTGTCTATTTGATCTACCTTAAGTCTATCTGCGGAATATACATTAATAATCTCCAGTCAGTATTTTAGTTTAGGTTGTAAAAAATTAAATGAAACAACAATTCCTAGTTTATATCACCCTAAAGTAGCCATTTCAAGTAGGATGTTCCCATGGAGGCTGCTGCTCATCCATCAACTTAACTTGGGTCTAAATGGTACCCAGTTCACAGAGAGATGCCTCTCTGCTCAGACAGACCCTGTGTCAGGGGGTGGGGGGTGTGGGCAGGGGGAGGGGTGAGAGGAAGGAGGCCACCCCATCACTTTTCTGTCATTAAGGTAACATAAAGGTTGTAAAAGGTACACTGAGTCCTTTGCTTCCTCCACTAGTTGGGATTAGGGAATCTGTCCTCATCTGTCTCAGAGATCCATCAGGCTAAAGGGAGCGCACTGCTGCCTTCTTTAAAGTTGCATCCACCAACCATAACACACTTTATTTCTTGATGCTACTACTTCCACTATTGTTCTTCCTCTGATTTACCCTGAAATATAACCGAGTGATCTCTGCTCTACCAGCTGTTAGGGAAAACAAGCAAGCCAGAAACGGGCTGAGAGTATCAACCCTCATTCTCCCAGCTGCCCTGAACTCTCACTATCATACTGGATCCGGCACTGAAAGGTGAAGAGCGGTGAACAGGAGAGCGGACAGCAGACATCCGGACCCCTCCCCACTCCTTATCTCCCTTCGGATCAACAGTGATGACTTGCTGCACCCACCAGTGCAGAGCCTTCGTCCAGGAAGGGGTAGCCCTAGCTGTTGCGGGTAACTTGCTTTGGGGTCGTACGTGATGGAAGAAAACTAGAAATGAATAAAATTAAGTTTAGTAACAGTCTATGGCAAAGAAGGTCCATTTGCTGGCAAAAGTTATGAAATCCATTCCAGAGCCAAATGTAGGTACTTGCCGAATTATCCCCCTCAGAACTCACCCCCACCATGTATCTCCTCAAACAATGTCACAACACTAGTTAGCTCATCTTAGAAGAAGTGGAACCAGATTTGTCAATTGCCTAACAGTTTGCATTCTTTTGGACACACCCATTCAGCTTCTAGGAACTTATAATTCATACTTGAAGCAAAAATCATACATATAATTGGAAGAAAACTAAAAACAATGCACAGGTCCAACCACAGGTAACTAAAATAAATTTTATAGATCCAGTTAATGGAATAAGAGGCAGTCATTAAAAACCGTACTATCGGGGCGCCTGGGTGGCTCAGTGGGTTAAGCCGCTGCCTTCGGCTCAGGTCATGATCTCAGGGTCCTGGGATCGAGTCCCGCATCGGGCTCTCTGCTCAGCAGGGAGCCTCTCTCTCTCTCTGCCTGCCTCTCCGACTACTTGTGATTTCTCTCTGTCAAATAAATAAATAAAATCTTTAAAAACAAAACAAAACAAAAAAACAAAAACAAAAAATGGTACTATCAAAGAACACTGAATGATATAGGGGAAAGTTTAATATACACTTGGTATTGGGGGAAATAAGCAAAAAAAAATTCACTATATTTTATAGCTAAACAATATAAATGAATACACAGTCAAGTATAGAAAAAGCCTGGGAAAGCTGTACAGCTGAAAAATGGGCTGATTGGTGGGACTAGGGATGTATTTTATTTGCCTTTGATTTGTACTTTCACAAATTTTCTGTGGTAACGGTGAATTATTCTTTAAACAAAAGAAACTAACAACAACAATAAGAAAAAAAAAAACCCAAAAATCTGTTTATATAAATGTTCTCTCTGAAACAGAAAAGAAGGCAGAGGGATACTTGAATCCTTTAAGGAATCTTAACCAAGGGTCAATCTTAATTACATAACCAAAGTTTCTAACCACCCTTCACTTCTAGAAAAGGACTAGGGCAAGTTAAAGTGGTCTTCAGGACTAGAAGCTGTAGGACTTCTAGTCCCCAGCAGCCTAACCTGTAGCTCCTTCTCAACTCCGAACCTCAAGGCAAGGTCTCCGGGTAAGTCCCAGAACTACCTAGCACCGTGGAGATAGGACAGAAGCCACCTCCTCCCCAGAAACAGTAAGAATGTGGAAAGAGTAAGATTGTACAATGTCTTCATTATGCATGAGGATGGTCCTGGGACTTCATTAAAATACAGATTCCAGAATTTGCAGAGATTCAGAAAATGCGGGTCGGGCTCAGCAGCCCCATGGTTCTCTTGCTGGTAACTGGCAGACCAAAGCTAACACTTGGCTTTCTGATTCACAATCTACAATGTTCCCTTGGGACCAAGCTGCTCTCTGACTGTGAGCAGGTATAGTAACGACATTTTCTCGATTTTGTATTTGAGGCTTTGATACCCCGGGCCTTGTAGACCCTGGCAGAGCCACGTTCCCACCAGGGAGCACAACATTCCTATGCAAACCAAGCACACAGAGCCCACCACACTGCCTCCACCACCTTTAATCCAGCTCTTACACTCAGGATCAATGACCATTGCTCTAGTCACCCCAGGGGCGAGGGCAGATCTCAGATAGCTAGGGATGGCCCCTATGCCCCAGAGTCTGCTGAAATTATTCCAGCGAGCCCATTCTAAACCTGCTTACCCTGCCTCGCCTGTTTCTTCCCATAGAAATCACATGCCTCCTATGCCCCCATTTCCTGACTCCCTCTGCCTATGGACCAACCATGGTGCTTTCCCAGTGGGTCCCCAGAAGGATGGTGAATATAACAAGCTCTTTTCAGTGGCAGCCACCTCCTGATGTGTTGGCCTCACCACACCTGAATAACATTTTAAAACTCTAGGCTGGACGCGCTTGGGTGGCTCAGCATGATCCCAGGGTCCTGGGATCGAGTCCCGTATCGGGCTCCCTGCTCAGTGGGGAGTCTGCTTCTCCCTCTTCCCTTGCCCCTCCCCACTGCTGATGCTCCCTCTTGCACTCTCCCTCTCTCTCAAATAAAGAAATAAAATCTTTAAAAAGCCCAAAAAACTCCAGGCTGCCTTTTCTAGGAAGAAAAGCTCTTTCAAGTCACCAACAGCAATGACAACACACACAAGGAAGCGTCCGGGCCACCAAAGAATCATAAACATTCACCTAAGGTTTTAAAAAAACATTTATAGGGCGCCTGGGTGGCTCAGTGAGTTAAGCCACTGCCTTCGGCTCAGGTCATGATCTCAGGGTCCTGGGATCGAGTCCCACATCGGGCTCTCTGCTCAGCAGGGAGCCTGCTTCCTCCTCTCTCTCTCTCTCTCTGCCTGCCTCTCTGCCTACTTGTGATCTCTCTCTGTCAAATAAATAAATAAAATCTTTAAAAAAAAAATTTATAAACATTCACCTAAGGTTTTTAAAAAAAAAAAAAAAAAGTGAAATGCTGGTAAAAACATCTGTGGTTCACACAGAAAAGTATTACAAACAAACACTTAGGAGATCCACTTTCATCTAACACCCACCTCACGGAGTGGGATGATGAGGCTACACACGTTCTCCCCCTTGCTGGTGAAGCAGATGTAATTCGTGGACACAAACATCTGCCCCAAAATATGCATTTTGTTGAATGGAGTCCAGAGGGTGCAATCTGTGTGGCCGTCCAGTTTTTCATCTTTGGGCAGCCGGAAGAGCGCACGGTACCTCTCACTCTTCGCCCGGGCATCGAGATCGCTGGAAGGCAAGAACAGCATCACCTCGCACGGGAGAAACGGTTCAGTGGCGTCTGCAGGATGCAGCAGGGAGGTCTCGCAGAGCAGCTCTCCGCTTCTCTACCCTGTCACTCATCCCACCTTCTTGGCTTTCTACTGGAGCTAACCCCAACCTATGACCCAGAAGCACAATAGAATTATTTTAATCTATGTAGGTCCCGTGGGCAGTCATTTTACAATCAGTATCTGTAAATGTTGAAGACATCTGTGGAAGACTAGGCCTGATGGGAAATCCACTGTTCTTCTAAAGGAATGTGGTAATTTCTAAAGAGATTATTACATGCACACTTCTCCAGAGCCACTTTGGCGGCCTTAACTCTTAAGAAACACCTAAGGAGAGTGCAAACAAGCCTCATGAATCTCCTGGCTATCACGGTCTGCCCTAAAAAGACAACAAAACTGCCTGAAACACAGGAACAACCCACCTCTTGTCCACTCTGAGGTTCCAACCTCAGCTCCGTTTTTCTCCCCTTTTCCCTGTTTATCAAGTCAGTTGTTCAAACCCTCTCAAGCTTCTATGCCAGCTCAGCCGCTGGGAGAGAGAGTCTCTGGCTTCCCAGAACAAAGCCAGGGTCCCCTGGCCCTGCCTCCGGTGCCCTCCCTTTTACCGCCAATTTGCTTCCATCCTCACCTGCCCTTACTTCCTTTCCATTGCAGAGGGAGAGGTATGAGCACACACAACTTTCTGCACGCCCCATTGGACGTCACTTCTAAAATGACTAATTTTCTTACAGCTTTGGCTCTGTGCCCCACTCCTTCCCTGCACCTACCTTCACCACAAGCCCTTCCCCTTCTGTCCTACATTCAAATCTTCTGCATCCTAAGAAGAGCAAACCTTCCTCCTTCACCACTGAATCTCTTGAAAGGGCAGTCTACTCCTGCCTAATGCCCGTTCCCTGCCTTTCGTTTGTGATTCAATCCACTGCAGTAACACCCTTCACCCTCAACCGCTCCACGGAAACAGGCCTCAGAGCAGCAGACATCTTCAGTGCAGTGATTTCTCGTCAGGTTCCAATACCAGCTGAACGCCAGGGATTTCCAGCTCCATCTACGCTACGGCACAGACTTCATATGTGCTCTCCCCCTCTCACTCCCCATCTCAGGTCCAGACAATTCCTTGCATACTCTCCCACTTGAGAGCCTCAACTTTTCCTTTGCCCTCTCTCTAGCTCCACTCCCACAGCCAGACTTCCAGGCTTTTCTGCAGCCTCTCCTCATCACATGCCTCACTACTCTCCAGACACTGTTGGACTTAAACCCCTCTGAGCTTTTCCCCTGGGATTCCTGCATCGTGCTATTCCTGACTGAATCTGTATGGGTGACTTCTACCACCTCTGGAGAGACCACTCCAAGCAGCGTCCTGTGAGGGCTTTACCCACCACCATGCCCCATTTCCCCCCCAGCACCCCGCCCATAGGAATCCCGCCCATAGGCACCCCGCCCCTAGGACCAGAAGAGTTCCCGTCACTTTGTGTCAGAGCTGGCTGTGCCTGCATCACTCATTGACCTTTGAGTGCTTCAGACAGTTTTTTTCAGTTCTGCATCTATACCCAGAAAACTGTTCAGACCCCTTGCCAATGGTTCAGAAAAGGTTACATTTCACAGAAGAATGTAAGAGTCTCTTGTTTCTGAAGCACATAAGACTTTGTCTCTGTCACCTACCGTTTCAGGGCCGACACTTTTTTAGGAGACTTCTTTTTCAGTTTGGGCAGGGATCTGTCCTGTTCAAATCCCTCATTGTCTAAGAGTTGCCTCATGGCTATGTTCGCCAGCTGCTCCATCAACTTGAAGGTCTCATTGATGTTGAGAAAGACGGAGAAGAAATGTTCACTGGACCTCGTGCTCACTTTGATCACATCAGGCAGGAGCAGCGTGGCGCTCTTCTCCAGCTGTGTGATGTCCACCCACCGGATCACCAGCTTGGCTGGGCACAGGGAATAAGCTGGTCAGCATCTGGCTCCTTAAAATTCCCAAAGGATCCTTCAGTCTCACCACCCAGCCCTCCATCTCGCTGAACTCCTTGGAATTTGCATGTGCCATATCTGTTACTGTTCTGTTTGTGTGAGAGACAAATTCGGACCCCATAAATTCTGAAGTCATCCTTATTATGGACTGAAGTCCATGTCAACAATGTTTATTACAGCTCTGGGAACTCTCTATTAATTAATAACCTTTTTTTTTTTTTTTAAATAATGAGAATAATTGACTTCACTTATTACATAGTTAAAACACAGTGTAGACTGAGTCATCACTACAGATCTATTTGGGGCATTTTGATGTGGTTTATGAGTTTGGGGCAACACTTCAGCAGACTTTCCCAAGCTTCCCTCTGACATTCTAGACAGCTCACCTTCCCTTCCCATAAGGAAAGAATAAAAGCAAAGGTGGTTAATACTGAGGTACATCCAGCCCTGGCGGGGGACCTTCCCCTTCCAGTAGCTGCAAGAGTAATAGTTGACGAGTTTCTCTTCCTCGGGCATCCCGAACAGCCTGTGGAATTTCACAATGGCTTCTTTGAACTTCTCCGTGTCATCATCTTCCTTTACGTCATTGATCTTGTTATACTCTGCAATGATGCCCTGGAGCAAGGAGAAAATGAGGCACAAGACGAGTATTAACAAGACTAGGGCTGCTTTTTTTCTGCATGCTATAAATATTGGAAAGAAAAAAAAAATTACTCATGCTAGAATATTTTTTAATTGATGAATTATTTTTCAAAGGCAGCCCCCCAGTTCTAAGCCCATTACCGGGAAGCACTTGTGTACTAAAAGATCTTCAAATAACAATATCGATTTGATTATCTGTTTATGGGTGTTAATTGTTTTAAGAGGTTCACTTAGAATGAAGCCCGTGGTCTTAGTCTACAAATGAGGAGATAAAAAGATTTTGCATAATTCTACTGCTTTTCCTAGCTCATCATGATAAAGTCACCCCAAAGGTCAGTTTCTGCTTTTCTCAAGATTACTACTTCATTAAGAGAACAGGGAGGACTGGCTTTCACGGAGACCAGGGGAGATCCATTTGGAACCGAGGCTAATCTGGGGATGAGCAGGCTGTGGAAGCGTGCTGTGTTAGGGAACTTCAGACAACCGTGAGGGGGCACGAGGGCACTAGACCTCTGGGTGGGGAGAAGAAGCCACTTCAGAAGAAGGATGTACAAACCTTTCCCAGTTGGCAAATATACCTACAGTCCACGTGACATTTCAAATTATCAATGCCTTTAGAGAGGTATTTGAAATGCATATATATGGGGGTATAGCTCAGTGGTAGAGCATTTGACTGAAATGCATATATATTATATATATATTATATAAATTATATGTTAATGAAATAAGTGAATAAATAAAAGTGACTGAGTCGGAAACCACTAATAAGTAGTAGCAGTTGGGTTTCTAGGCAACCCCAATAACCAATCAACTTAGAGTAAGTGGGATAATACCTGTTCCCCTGGACCACTTAGCAGGGCTCTGACCTGAAGTCAGAATAAGAGCATTAGAAGGGAGTGATGTATAACAAACCAAATGACAGCCATGTTTTAAGTGGACAAACATTCAAACTACAGTATCCCAGATCTACTAAATACCAGACTTCTAGAATGTTCATCTAAATTTTAAAAACAATATGTCTCTAATATGAGAGAATTTATGAGGCTGTAGAACTGAGAAACAACACCGGAACACTCCAAGGCATAGTATATAATATCAATAGGCTGGGCCTTGCCACCTAACTTCAACAGTAAAGGTAACAGTCCCACTAAGGTTTACTTCCCAACTTCTCCAACTTTAAAAAGAGAGAGGATCCAGAAGGCAGAACCTCTCCCTAGTTTGCTTATAATTTTTGTAGCTAAGTGGACCAGCTGATGGAGCAAAGGGAAGAAACATCTCCCTCTTCTACATTCTACAGGTACTACATCACATAAAACAGGTTATCCTGATTCCAGGCAAGAGCTCCACATAACTTTGAAAAATCACTACCATCCAAATATTTGGGATGCCCAATACAAATTCAAATACACAAAGGACAGTGACACGATATTCACAAAAAGGAAAATTAACTTAGCGAACATGAAAAAATGTTCAACCTCATAATCAAAGACAGAAAATTCAAACAGTAAGAGCCCAACTTTTACCTATTAAATCTGGAAACCATTTAAACAACCAGAATGCTGAAAAGTGAGCAATGATATAATTGCACAGGGATTCTAATATACTGACAACCTCTACTAAGGGCTGCTAAAAAGGTGTAAACTTAATAATCAACATTTTATAACTTGTAATCCATCCCAAAGGAATGAAACAAAAACTCCAGAAGAATTTATATGAACAAGTGTTCACCGTATGCTATTACTGTTTGTGCCTACCCCAACTGGTCTAGAATCTAAAGAGACTTCTAGAAAGAGAGGAATCGTATAGTCAATAGTGGGATGATGTTACATTATTAAAATAACAACGAAGAATTATGTAACAATACCAGTCAAGGAGACAAAGACGTGATATAAAATTATATGCACAGTAAGACTATTACGATAAAATGCACTCAAGAAATCTAGAAATAAATACACAAAATATTATCTATGGGTTTGAGTTATGGTTGCCTCTGCAGTTAATTATTACATTTATAATTTATAAAAGTTAATTAAATCTCAAAACAAATACATTTGTTGGTTCCCTTCATGATTGGACAACTGGGAATGCTTAAAGCATTCATTTGCACATGAACGACATTCTTTCACACATAATTGCATTAATAGCAATTCCTTCCTCATAATTGGTTTCAGGGGAATTAAATGTGACATTTTTGGTGTAATAAAAACAGTGAGAAGAATGGCTATTTGACATAATTGGTCTTTGTTTTATTTTCTGTTTTTTTTGTGTGTGTTTGTTTTTGTTTTCCTCCTGGCTATTATCACTTCTAAGTAATTTGTATCTATTATCCAAAGACGAACCATCTGAGGGAGGACTAGCAACACCTGACTGAGGACCTCAGAAGTGCCTCCTGCACAGGGAAGAGGCCTGACCACCATCCCCACACCAGTCAGCTGCCCCCTGAGACATGGTTAGATGAGGAAGCTCACACTCTCTCTGTCTCCATTACTTCCCAGAAATTCAGAAAATCAGAAGGGTTTTATCAATAAAACAACTCTCGGGTATTCGAGAATACTTTTTTGTTTGGAAACTCCTACCTCCTCCCAGCTTCAAACTGAGCCTTTCCAGCATCTTCCCTGCTCCCATCTTCACCCTCTTCACTACCTGACTTGTTTCGTTAATCATGACCATGGAGTAGAAACTGAAATCAGCCATCCTGAAGCAGTGAAAAATATCCATCTTGAGGGGCAAAGGGTGGGGGAAAGGGAAGAGGGAGATATGTTACACGTGCTTTTGTGCTGTTCAACCCTCCCTAATTTTATGTGGTCCAGTTAAAATTCAATTCACTCCCTCCAGAATAGCAGACTCTAAAAAGCAATGATATTCCATTTTTTTTTCTGATTATAAAACTACTACTTGAGGGGAGCCTGGGTGGCTCAGTGGGTTAAAGCCTCTGCCTTCAGCTCGGGTCATGATCTCTGGGTCCTGGGATTGAGCCCCATGTCCGGCCCTCTGCTTAGCGGGGAGCCTGCTTCCCTCTCACTCTCTGCCTGCCTCTGTGCCTACTTGTGATCTCTCTGTGTCAAATAAATAAATAAAATCTTTAAAACTACTCCTTGTTCATGTAAAAGTTTTAGTGAAAAGAAATCAGGTAGAAATTGGCCATCCTGTATAATTTTAATGAGAGATGAACTATCAGATCACTTCCTAGAGTTCTTCCTTAATCCAGATATTAAAAAAGGCTTTCTAACAATGACTAAAAATCTGGAAAGAATTTCTAATTTTGACTAAATAAAACATTTACATGTTCCATGGCAAAAACTATCAAGAGCAAAGTCAAAAGGCAAATGACAAACTTAGGGAAAATATCTGTGGTATATATCACCAACAAAAGACTAGTGGCTGGGCGCCTGGCTGGCTCAGTTGGTTAAGCTACTGCCTTCAGCTCAGGTCATGATCCCAGAGTCCCCAGATCAGGCTACCAGCTCTGTGAGGAGTCTGCTTCTCCCTCTGACCTTCTCCCCTCTTATGCTCTCTCTCACTCTCTCTCAAATAAATAAAATCCTTTTTTAAAAAAGGCTAATGGCGCGGCACCTGGGTGGCTCAGTTGGTTAAGCGACTGCCTTCGGCTCAGGTCATAATCCTGGAGTCCCCGGATGGAGTCCCACATCGGGCTCCCAGCTCCATGGGGAGTCTGCTTCTTCCCCTGACCTTCTCCCCCTCTCATTCTCTCTGTCTCTCAAATAAATAAAATCTTAAAAAAATAAAAAATAAAAAAAAAGGCTAATGGCCTTTTTATAAAAAGAACTTAAAAATTAAGAAAAATAAGACCAAAATCCCATAGAAAAATAGGTGAAAGACATGAGCGGGCGTTCTACAGAGATACAAAAATGGCCCATTAAGGATTTAAAAAGATAATTCAACTTCACTCATAAGTGAGATAAATACAAATTAAAATAACACTAAAATATTTCCCCCCATCAGATTGGCAAAAACTCAAAAGCCTGATAATCTACTTTTTTGATGAAGTTGTAGGAAAACAGGCATTCCCATATATGCCAGTGGGAATGTAAAATGGTACAATTCCTGTGTGGGCGGGGGGTGGGGTGGGGAGGATTTGGCAATATTAAGCAAAATGACACATTCATTTACCCCTAGATCTGCTAATCCCACTGCTAACAGTGTACCTTAAAGAGAGATACCCACAAAACAAACACACACACAAATGTATATGTATATACACACATACACATATCCATGCATATATGTATGTATGAATTATAATTATATGTATGAATTATAATTCATGCATATACTGTATGTTTGTGTGTGTGTGTGTGTATATATATATAATTATTTATAATTGCAAAATATTGGAAACTACTTAAATATCCAAGTGTAGAGGAGTGCTGAATTCTTTATAGTACATGTACACATAATATTCACCTATTCGGAAGAATCAGGCACTCAGTGTAATGTGGGATCCTGGATTAGATCACGGGATAAAAAGACATGAAGTGGAAAAACTGGTAAAATCCAAATAAAGTCTGTAGTAAACAAGATTTTCTTTCTAAAGATCTATTTTTTTATTTGAGAGACAGAGAGTGCACGCATGCACAATGAGGGGGTCAGCAAGGGGAGGAGCTGAGGGAGAGGGAGAGAATCTTCAGTAGATTCCACACTGAGTACAGAGCCTGATAAGGGGCTCGATCTCGGGGGCACCTGGGTGGCTCAGTGGGCTAAAGCCTCTGCCTTCGGCTCAGGTCATGGTCCCAGGATCCTGGGATCAAGCCCCACATTGGGCTCTCTATTCAGCGGGGAGCCTGCTTCCTCCTCTCTCTCTGCCTGCCTCTCTGCCTGCTTGTGATCTCTGTCTGTCAAATAAATAAATCTTTAAAAGGGGGGGGGGGCTCAATCTCATAGTCTTGAGTTCGTGACCTGAGCAGAAACCAAGAGTCAGATGTTTAACTGACTGAGCCACCCAGGTGCCTCTGTAGTTAAACAATATTGCATTACTGTTCATTTCTTAGTTTCGATAAATACACTATGGTTACAGAAGATGCTAATATTAATGAGAGCTAAGTGGTAGGGTCTACGGAAATTCTCTGTCCTATCTTTACAAGTTCTCCTGTAAAACTAAAAATTAATATTTCTTTTTTTTAAAGATTTTATTTATTTATTTGACAGACAAAGATCACAAGTAGGCAGAGAGGCAGGCAGAGAGAGTGGAAGGGAAGCAGGCTCCCCACTAAGCAGAGAGCCCGATGGGGGCTCTATCCTAGGACCCCAGGATCATGACCCAAGCAGAAGGCAGAGGCTTTAACCCACTGAGCCACCCAGGTGCCCCAAAAATTAATATTTCAAAATAAAAACAAAACTATTAAAATGTTTTTTTTTTTTAAAAAACAAATAGCAGGGGCGCCTGGGGGGCTCAGTGGGTTAAAGCCTCTGCTTTGGCTCAGGTCATGATCTCGGGGTCCGCTCATTGCGCTCTCTGCTCAGTGGGGAGCCTGCTTCCCGCCCCCCCCACCTGCCTTTCTGCCCACTTGCAATCTGTCTGTCGAATAAAGAAATAAATTAAAAATTCTTAAAAAAATAAAAAATAAACAACATGTGGATACTCTCTATGAACCAATACAAAGTGTTACCCAAGAGTTACTGAGTGAAAAGAGCAAATGCAGAGGAGAATATATACATGAAAGGATTATTTGTAAGATTTAAAGAGAAATAGGAAAAATACATACATCTGCCTCTTTTTACAAAAAGAAAGACAGGAAGGATAGATAGACCAGATAACAAAGAAGTTAGTTAACTGCAGGGAGTTGGGGAGAACAAGGTTGCAAGAATGCAAGAGGGAGTAATTTAAACTTTTGGAAGTTCGAGAAATTTAAACTTCTGGAAGCATGCTAATATTTTCTACCTGCAAAAAATATTAAACTAACATAAATTAACAATGTTAGAAGAACGGGCCTGAAACTGAAAGCAAATGGAAACAGGGCTGATTCCAGGACTGGGACAGAGAAAGTACAAGATGAGTCTGGGACACAGGGTGCCTGGGTGACTCCGTTGGTTGAATGTCTGCCTTCGGCTCAGGTCATGATCCCAGGGCCCTGGGATCAAACCCTACATAACAAATCCTACTCACTCCACTAAGCAGCGAGTCTGCTTCTCCTTCTGTGATTTCTCTCGCTTTCATTCTCTCTCAAATAAATAAAATCTTAAAAAAAAAAAAAATGATGAGTCTGGGATATCCTGCTATAGCTGAAGTCAACAAGTGTTCAAAAAAGTAACAAGGACAGGACACGAGGATGAAGAAGGCACGCTGCAGGTTTGGGACAGTGCGAGTACCAAAGTAAGTCTAGGAGGGAAACGTAAACAACTGAAAACCAGAGGAATCCATGAGTCCATAACAAAAATAAATCGATGAATAAATGCCAAGAGAGCTCTTGCTTATAGCAGAATAACAGGTGCCAAATGATAAATGCGAGAGAATGCTGGGGTTGGAAAATGACTGTTTTGTAAAAATGTCACAGCCAAGATTGGTTCAGACAAAAAAAAAATCATGAATGGACACTAACTCATGGGGAAATTTTGATAAGGAGTGGGATATCTGTGTAGCCTTAAATAAAGTGTTTTCTCACAGAAAATTTCAAATTGTTTATTATTGGAAAAGACAAGATTAGTAACTCTACAGTGGAGAACTCAGGTAGGTAACACCTTTCTGGCTTTCTATCCTCCACGAGGGGAGATTCCACGTCCCTCCAGAAATGCTCCTCTGACAAGGACGTAAGCGTTCCACCTGGGCATGCATCATCAGAATCAGATTCTAGGAAACGTGACAAAACCCAAAATGGAAAATGTCCCGTTTAAAAAAAACGAACAAACAGAACTACATACTTAAAAATATGAATGTCCTAAAAGACAGAAAAAGGCAATGGAAATGTTCTAGATTGAAGAACATAAGAGATGAAAGCAAATTCAACAGCTTCCCAGACTGGATTTTTTTTTTTTTTTTTTAAATCATTTATTTATTTATTTGACAGAGAGAGAGAGAGAGAGGGAGAGATCACAAGCAGGCAGAGAGGCAGGCAGAGAGAGGAGGAAGCAGGCTCACTGCTGAGCAGAGAGCCCGATGTGGGGCTCGATCCCAGGATCCTGAGATCATGACCCGAGCCGAAGGCAGAGGCTCAACCCACTGAGCCACCCAGGTGCCCCACCCAGACTGGATTTTGCACTGAACTGAAAGGGAAAAAATGGTAGACACTGATCAATTAACGAGACAGGGATATGTACCAAATATTACAGTAGAACTTTAATGTTCAATCTATACTGCAGTGTTATTATTTAACAGAATATTCTTAGAAATACACACGGAAGTATTTGGTAGGAAATTCCACTCAAATAAAAAGTAAATGAGCACTCAAAGGATAACATGAATGGGGTAAACGTGAGGACCAGGAGAGTATGCAAAAGGTATGCAAGGCTCTTATTTTTACAACTTTTCTGTAAATCTGAAACTATTTCCAATTAAAAGTTAAAACAAAACAAACAGGGGAACCTGGGTGGCTCAGTGGGCTAAGCCTCTGCCTTCGGCCCAGGTCATGATCTCAGGGTCCTGGGATCGAGTCCCACATCGGGCTCTCTGCTCAGCAGGGAGCCTGCTTCCCCCTCCTCTCTCTGCCTGCCTCTCTGCCTACTTGTGATCTCTGTCTGTCAAATAAACGAACAAATAAAGCTTTAAAAACAAAACAAAACAAAAAACAGCCCACTACCTGTATTTTTCCTCTCACAAATGTGGTGATATCATTCTCGTTTTCAAAGATGGAGAGGGTCTGCAGTAGATTCTGCTCCAGCCATTCCCAGTGCTCGGTGATTTCTTTTCTGGAACCGCCTGTATGAATAATAAGATGATTTTTAAAAAATGATAATAAAATTTGGTGAATTTAAAAGATACTTAAACAGGCTCACTTCATCAAAGATGCACTAAAGGAGACCACCCCCCCATCCCAACAGCTCTGCCTTGAAATGCTTTGTCTCTTTCCAAAGAGACCCAGAAGACACATAAGGATATGGAAACCCAAGAGTAAGCACTGCTTACTGCGACCAGGTGGGTTCAGAAACTTCTCTGACACTGTCTCCAGTTAGAAGGTAGCAAGGTTTCTCCCACTCATTCTCTGGATTGGGACTTGAGCACGACCCTCCACTCGTCTCCCTCCTAGAACCTCTATGCACATCACAGACTAACCTAGATCTCTCTAGGGACCTAGGTTACAGTTGTTAAGTTGCAATAATCTGAGAGCTCTGGTGTGCCACTGAAGGTCTGCGGTAACCACCTCCTATAATGGGCAAAAATGATCCTCGCTCACTTCAATTATGAATGAGATGTGACAGGGGACAATCGCTGGGGAACAGCGGCCTGGCTCTCGCGAGCACCGCTGCCTTGAAATGTAATGGGATGAGGTCACCCTCAGAGCCTCTGAGCAAGTCACTCCCTTTCGGTCAGGGCTAAGAAGCATTAAGTCACCTCTCCTGGCAGTTTCTGCACTCAAACCACCCCGGCCTTGTAACCTATGTAACAGGCACCGCTCTCCGCTCGCCACTACAGCGCATCCCATGGATGAACGGCATCAGGATATGCTTGGAAAGACACTGAGCTAAATTCCTTTCCCTTGCCCTTTTATTCTTGCTCTGGGATTGTTAACAATCTTGCAGAAAACCAGGTTGTATAAATCATTCATAGTCATATATATAGACTGTAGGCACCGCTCATTCCAGAATTAAGGAACGATTTTCTGATTCCACTGATTCATCAACCAACCTCCAGGCCTCTCCTCAGATTTCCAAGCTTTCTTCTCCTTGATTTCTTCACAGTGTCTTTGCTACTCTTTGTTCTCTATCACCAGTAATCAAGGGAAGTCAGAATCTCACTCTGACTCCTGACAAAGAACGGCAGGAGACACAAATGGGTCTACAACGATACTCAGAATCGCAGAACTAAAATCTCCTTGAGGCGAGGTCTCAGAACTGCTGTTTAAGGAGAGGGAAAACCAAACCAAAGCCAAGTTCATTTTCTTTTAAGACTAAACACCAAAACTGCCTAAATGGAATAACAGACGGCAGCTCCCTGAGGGCTTTACCCATGGCCATCGTCAACCACATGTACAGACAACCGAAGACTGTACTACAATGTCGCCAAGAGAGCTAGGACTCAGACATGTGGGTCCCCTCCTGCTGCCATTAGCCAGCTGGATGACTTTAGACAGTTTGTTTAATCTGTAAAATGGAGATGAATCACACACACACACACACACACACACACACACACACACACACCCCTTTGCATCTCAGAGCAATGCTACAGAAATCCCGAGGAATAATGTCCACAGAGATACTTCGGAAAATAGAAAATATTTTTCAGATGCAAAGAACAATGATCGTTTGGAATATTTAGGGGAATGAGTCATTCTGGAGTTTACCAGAGTGCTTTCAAACATTTTAGAGTTTAAATTTTTCAGTAGTCACTGAAAAAAAAATTTTTTTTAAGATTTCATTTATTTGGGAGAGAACAAGCGAGTGAGCATGGGCCAAGGAGGGGCAGAGGGAGAGGGAGAAGCAGACTTCCAGCTGAGCAGGGGGCCCGACGCAGAGCTCGATCCCAGGACCCTGAGAGCAGTGACCCAGTGACCTGAGCCAAAGGCAGATGTCTAACTGACTGAGTCACCCAGGCGCCCTGGCTGCTGGAAAAATTTCTAAAATATACTGTTTGCCCTTCATTGTCTGAAAAGAGGTCACTACTGTCCTCGGCTGCCAGGAGCCCTCCACCCCGGCCACCTGTGCTCTCTGGCACTGGCGGGTGTGGGCACCTGAGGACAGGGGCACTCCTGGAGACCCACGGGATTGCTGAGCTTCTGCAGACCTGTCGGGCACAATTCCCAGCATCTGTCTATATTGCTTCTTCTTCTGCCCCTGCCTATGCTGACTGCAGATGTGCCGTTCAGAGGCTGGTTTTCACGTGCTATCTCACCATGATCTGCCCTTGACTAGGTAGTCACTCCAGGTACTTGACTTTAGAGCCCCTGTTACACTGGCTCTGGAATCCAACCTCCGCTCAACCTCACTAATCCTCAATCATCCTGGATAGAAAAGTCCATCAGCTACAAGACCTAGAATGGAACAGGTGTGCCTTCAGCTTTGCACATGCTTCAAAGGGTTCTTTCTGCACATATTCACGTAAGAACACCCACCCATGCACACACGCAGGGTAAAAATGGTGTATCCATGCATATACTCATTCAACAAAAACCTACTCATACTTCCAATGGTCGTGGATAGAATACAAAGACATTATGGCTAATTTCCCTCCTTTTTAAAAAAAATATATTTTTTAAGGTTTTATTTATTCCTTTTATAGATAGAGGGAGTAGGGGAGGGCGCAGGGGAGAGGCAGAGGGAGAGGAAGAGGGGTAGAAGTGCTCTCCACTGAGTGTGGAGCCCGACACACAGGACTCCATCCCACAACCCCAAGATCATGACCCAAGATGAAACCAACTGGATGCCTAATTGCTTAACCAATTCTGCCACTCAGGTGCCCCTCCCATCTTTAAGTAAGCCAGCCGAGTACTATGGTACTAAAGTTCAGATTTACTACAAACATTGCTTCCCCACCTACTGCCTTCTCTGCTACCCTAGGATCTGCTGTGACCCACCCCATTGCACTGTCCATCACTTCCGTGATCTCCTCCTTCTACCACCTAACACCATTTGCACCATTGGCTTTTCTCCCTACTTTTGTTGCCCAGGATGTAAATCCCCACCTTTCTATCTTCAATTACTGCCACTGCCCCCCACTGATGCTGCTAGTGAGGTTTCCATTCTGCTCTCCATCTCCTGTTGCTTCTCCCATACTTCTCCCATACTTGCTTCTCCCATACTCCCATACTTGTCACAGGCAAAGGCTAGGTTTCTAGAGTTATCCTGAGCCACTCACTGCTCCCACATAGGAAAGGAGCTGCCACTGCATATCTCCACATCTTTCAGCATGCTCGGCGCCTTGGGCCTGCTTCTGTACTACCAAACAGGTTTTGGTGGTTTCTTCTGGCTCTATCTACATCTAAGATTTCAAAGTTCCCAAAGACTGAGATCTAGATACGGAAGGACTTTGTGTACCATGATATGAAACCTTTATCACCATATACTATTTGAGGAGAGAAAAGGTACAAACGCCATCAGCCAATGGTAGTTTCAGGAATTAACTATGGATACTTATCTATACCCAAAAGATACTTCCTAGGGCAAGTAATGAAATATTCCTTTTAAGTTTATTGCTTCCTATAGAACACCACCACATTCTCTGAACACTTCCCTAAACGCCCCAGGTTCTGGGGACTAGAAGTATGATCAATATCAATAAAGCAGAGCTGGAGTCCATGACCCAGCCGGTGAGACAAATTCTGAAGATGCCACCCTTGTAAAAAGTATTTCTGGAATCAGGCGTCCATTTCTGCCCACTTCTCACTCCAGACCAGAGCCCACATTACCTCTCAGAGATCACAGAGCGAACGTCCTGTTAACTGAGACCCACTGTCCCTCTGCCGGACCACTCTTCAGGAATGAGTGAAACTCCGCAGGAAAAAGGCCGGCATCCTACAGGTTCCTTATAATAGCTCTTTCCTTTCCCAAGACACTAAATACAAGGGCTGCCTATTTAAGATCTGGGAAGTTTTCTTTGGTTACTTTTTAAGGTGAGGTAACACATGGAGCTCTTGTGCTGTGAATAGGGACTGGTCTGTTCGCCCAGCAGTTCGAACAGAAGGTGTTAGAAGCTCAGAACAAGAAAAGGAGGGCCTGGCTGTCCATTTTCTGGAAACACTTCATTTATAGAGATACAGCAGGACAAACAAGCCGACCCGACTGTGTGATCAGCTGGAACTACAAAGAAAGCTGGTGCTGGGCATGCGAACCCCTCAGAAAATCCAAGTCAATCCAGGTTGCAGCATCCTGCTGTGGTAAAAACTAGATCAACACCTGATGGGCTTAAGGTTACTTAGAAATTAATTGTGGGAAAATGGGAATCTTTATCTCTTGGACCGGTGGTTTTTGTTTGATTTGGTTTTGAAGAACACTAGCCACAGGCTCTGTTGCATGTATCTGCGCAAAATCGGAACATGATTTAAGATGATGAAAAATACAAAATCATCCTAGTCTACTGTCTCATCTAACTTTAAATGTATCTTCAAGTACATAAGACTACTTGAAATAAAAAGGAAAAAGCATTAAGATGGACCCACGATTTGATTCTCCCATATCTAGCCTTTGAGGATTAAGAACAAAGGCTTACAGCCCTATTGATACTTAATCAGCAGGTGTTCCTTTGTGCTGCATGGTCACCTAACTTCAAAACCTATACTGAAGGGTGAAGAGCTACCATTTACCTCCACGTGAATGGGACTGGAGGGGATTCTACTGAGTGAAATAAGTCGAGCAAAGACAATTATCGTATAGAGTCACTCATATGTGGAACATAAGGACTAGTGCAGAGGATCATAGGGGAAGGGAGGGAAAACAATGGGAGGAAATCAGCAGGAAGACAAACCATGAAAGACCCTTGCCTCTGGGAAACAAGCTGAGTGAGGGCTACGGAGAGAGGTGGGTGGGGGTATGGGGGAACTGTGATGGGTATTAAGGAGGGCACGTGACATAATGAGCACTGGGTGTTGTATGCAACTGATGAATTATTGAACACTGCATCTGAAACTAATGATGTACTATGTCAGCTAACTGAATTTTTTAAGAAAAGGATGTTTGTTGGAAAAACAAAACAAAACCCCCCAAGAAACAAAACCTACTTAAGGGCAATAAGTAGGACTGGAGGTTAGATTATCTGGAATAAGAAGAAGCCTGGTTATTACGGAGACAATATCACACCATAGATCAGAACACAGGCTTTGATGTCAAAAAAAGCAGAACTGGTTTCAAAAATGCACACATTGACTTTGTGATCTTAGGTAAAGTACTTAACTTCTTTGTGCTGCAAATACCTCATCTGTAATATGTAGGTAACAACAGTTGCCACATCGGTTTGTGCTGGGGATTCAAGAAGATAGTACACACACGTGAAGTCCCGAGCACAGGTGTAGAATATACAGAGCACTAAATAAACAGTTGTTTTTGCTATTATCATCGTGAGCAATAGACAAAGATCTCATCTTGACATGAGATGCAGGAGGCATGTCTAACTTCTGATGTCAGGGCGCTAAAACATTAGCTGTTTAACCCTTGCCTGACTAACATGCATTCAACAGAAATCTCTCTGGCTAGGGCATCGTTATGTTTGGCATCATTATGTTTGGACTGCAAAGTGTACACATTACCAGAGTAGGCATTCATAGAACAAATCCTTGTGTAACTACTGTAAGCTTCTTACATAATTCTGCTTAAATCTCTTATGCATCATAACAATATGCTCATAAGCAGAGTAGCGCAGCGGAAGCGTGCTGGGCCCATAACAATATGCTCATAGCTTCACAACCACATTTTTTTTTAAAAAAAGATCTTATTTATTTGTCAGAGAGAGAGCACAAGCAGAGGGAGCAGCTGAGGGAGAGGGAGAAGCAGACTCCCCGCTGAGCAGAGAGCCCGATCTGGGACTTGGATTCCAGGACCCTAGGATCATGACCTGAGCCAAACAAAGGCAGATGCTTCATCAACTGAGCCGCTCAACCAATGTACCCAGGCACCCCGCTTTATAACCACTTTGAGAAAAGAGAAGACCAGGTAACTCATCCAGCCTCGACTGTAAGATTCTTACAGTCCTGAATGTGGTTGATGTCCTTATTTTATGTATTTCACTTAAGCACCAAGGTCCTTTCCCACTCTGAATGGGAGAAAGTAAATGGCTATCTTTCTGGAAGGCAATCGAGCCAGGGGCACTAAAAGCCTTACAGATATGGATACTTTTTGACTCAGCATATCTGTTTCTATAAACTCATCCTCAGTTGATAATTAAAGGAATGTGAAAAGTTTTTTTTTTCCAGAGGATATTGATTAAGGTTGTTCAAAATGCAATTAACATAAGGGGGGAAAAGATTCCTGTTTTCGATAATAGCATATCAGATAAATTATGTTATACACACAATAAAATATTATCTACTTATTAAAAATGACATTACAGAAATAGGTTTTATTAACATGGAAAGCCTATACATACATGTACACACATATATGCATCATATGTCTGAATGTATGTAAACACATACACACGTTTATATAAAGTCTAAAAGGTGACTTGGAGGGGCCCCTGGGTTCTTCAGTCAGTTAAGCACCCAACTCTTGGTTTTGGCTCAGGTCGTGAGCTCAGGGTCTTAAGATCAAGCCCCACGTGGGAAACTCAGCAAGGAGTTCTGCTAAAATTTCTTTCTCCCTCTCTCTCTGCCACCCTCAACACTCGTGTGTTCCTTCTTTCTCTAAAATAAACAAATCCTTAAAAATAAAAATAGGGCATCTGGGTGGCTCAGTCAGTTAAGAGGCTGCCTTCAGCTCAGGTCATGATCCCAGGGTCCTGGAAACTGAGCCCTGCATTGGGCTCCCTGCTCAGCAAAGAGCTGCTTCTCCCTCTCCCTTTGCCTGCCACTCTGCCTACTTGTGCTCTCTGTCAAATAAATAAATAAAATCTTTAAAAAACATATATATATAGAGGCACCTGGGTGGCTCAGTGGGTTAGAGCCTCTGTCTTAAGCTTAGGCCATGATCTCAGGGTGCTGGGATTGAGCCCTGCATCGGGTTCTCTGCTCAGCAGGGAGCCTGCTTCCCCCTCTCTCTCTCTAACTGCCTCTCTGCCTACTTGTGATTTCTATCAAATAAATAAATAAAATCTTAAAAAATATATATATGTGTGCACACACACACACACACACCTATATATAAAATAAAAGGTGATTTGGAGTAAGGTATTATTGTTTTTAAATTTATTCTTCTTTCTTATCTACATTTTCTACTTTTTAAAATGACCATGTATTACTTTACAGAAAAAAACAAGTTCTTTTTTTTTTTAGAAGGTTTATTTATTCTAAACAAAAAGCAAGTGAGCACAAGTGGGAAGGGCAGAGGGAGAAGAAGAGAGAATTCCAAGCAGACTCCCTGCTGAGCATAGAGTCTGACAGGGGGCTCCACCCCGCAATCCTGAGACCATGACCTGAGCCCAAATCAGGTGCACCACAAGCTCTTCTTTTTAAGCTGCTGTGTTTCCAAAGATACAAGAACAGTTCTTGTAGATATCCAGAACAAGGAAGGATTATAACATGCCAACTTCCGCATTACATGCATTTCATGTGGATGGTAACTAAATTACCCCACATCTTCTCTCTCCCTTGTAGAGAAATAGCAGAAGCAGAACCCGCTAGCCATCTTTAATGAAACTCTGGGTCTTCCCAGCTGCTGACTGAAAGAATGCTTAATCATGAAAGCCAGTAGGGCACTGCTCAGAAAGTACTGGGCTAGGAAGGGGGAGACCTAAGAGTTAGGTCTCAGCTCTGCACTAGCTAGCTACAACTAGCATTGTGAACTTGAACGATTCACCTTGCCTTTGCATTCTAGTAAAATAAAACTGTGAGGCACGATGGTGGCTCACAGAGCTTGCAGGTCTGAAAATGAATGACCATCAAGGCCCAGATGAAATTCTGGGATGGTAAAGAAAAGAGAAACTAAACCAACAGGCAGACAAACCACGGCACCACACCGGGCTGTGTCCTCAGTGAAGTGCCCATCAAACACACATTCCCCTATAGTCCTGCTGGAAAGTCACATGTATCCAGAGGAAATTGTCATCAGCTCCTTCTTTCTTTCTGTTTGTCCCTCGTCTCGGTGGTCCCCGAGCTGCTCTGTAGACAACGTTCTTGGAGTTACCAGCATTTTTATGTGTCTGTATTATCATTGAGGCTGTATAACCCTTCTTACCATTAGAACCTTCTAGCTCTTCTAATGGGGAGAGCCAAATGGGCTGCCTTCTGCTGAAATCCAGACACTGCTGCAAAGTGCTCCCTTGAATTCAGCTGACTGGGTGCGGATTCACAAGTATCACGCACACCAGTATTTCACGATCCAGTAACTTCCACAAGGTAGTGGGTTAGACTCACCCGGTTTTCTGCTGACAATTCTCTACGGCAAAGATTCATGAAAGTTAAGCAGATTAAAAAGCTCTTGACACACTGCCACCAAATAGCAACTTTGTAGTTTATTAAAAAAAAAAAAATTAAAATTACAAACGGAAAGGTCAGCATATCAGAGAAATCTGAAAGCTGGCAGCTTCCGCTCTTAAAATCCTCCCCTGAAAGGGAGCCAGCAATTTAGGTTTTAAACGGAAATCAATAAGAAGGACTAATGGGTGAATGGGGCTTTCACGCTGGTTGTCACTTCCGTGGAGTCTTCCACAAGGAAATTTTGGAGGTAACTCTATGGGTAATCAATATATACAAAAGCTAAAACTGTTCTGGGCTTATGATAATGAGATCATGCCATTGTGACAGGCATTATTTACTGGGAAAATGAAAGTACACCTCTTTGTGTATAAATTATGCCATCAGCATGTCCTGCCTCGTGTTTTTTTAGCCTTGGCTTGGCAAATAATTCAAGAATAATTTGGCTTTGTAACCCTGGGCTCTTTCCTACACGAGGGTTCACAGGAGCATCTGCATCAGAGAATGGCAATGTCCCAGAAACTAACTGAGGAGTAGTGATGTCAGGTCACAGGGAAGAAGGAAAGGTTAGGGCCGATGGGGGAGGAATAGAAGTCACAGTGACACCCAGGAGTGCCTGGGTGGCTCAGTGGGTTAAAGTATCTGCCTTTGGCTCAGGTCATGGTCTCAAGGTCCTGGGATCAAGCCCCACAACCAGCTCTCTGCTCAGCAGGGAGCCTGCTTCCTCCTCTCTCTCTGCCTGCCCCTCTGCCTACTTGTGATCTCTCTCTGTCAAATAAATAAATAAAATCTTTAAAAAAAAAAAAAAGAAGAAGAAGAATAAGAATAAGAAGTCACAGTGCTCCCCTCAATGCAAACATACGCCGACTGGCAAGGTCACGCTCCTAGAAGTGCTGTAAGGAGAGAGAAAAGAGCTTTAAGGAGCTCCAGGCTCCAAAGATCTCAAAACCCTCTGGACATAAGTAGCAGACAGGCTGGAAGATGAGACAGAATGTGTCAGAGTGTCTAGTCATACTCGTGTTAAGTCAAGTGGTTAAGGAGCTCTGCCTGATTTCTAATTCCCTTTCTTTTTACTTCTTCACTTGCTGGCTACAGTGTCTATTTTAACACATTCTAGAATGTTCACAGACTAAGTGTGACCCTTTCCTCACCAACCACCCCAGGGTACTTCTCCCTCTAAGGTAGCTATTGGGTCCTTCTCCCGTGTACTGAGAGAATGGCCATGGAGTGCTGGCTTAGAGGAGCCTGGGTGGCTCGGTAAGCCTGTCTTCTTCAGAGTTCCAGCTTTCCTCTTCCTTTAACCCTGATCTCCTCCATCTTGCTCCAATCCCCACCCTACACTCCTAGGTGGTTTTCTCCATGCCCTGCACCCTGATGCCATTCCTTCATTTGCCAGATGGCATAGATGACTGATACATATATTCCATCATTTCTTATGGGGCTGTTTGCATCTTAGCCAGAATAACTTGAAAGGGATACAACATTACAATGTCAGAATTTCAGGTACCATTAAATCCTTGGGGGCATACTCCAGGACCTTCTGGCAGCTGGAAATCACACCCAGATAACCTCTCCTACCTATGTAAAAGGCCAGCTGAGATTCTTGCATTTAGCTGGGCACCCTGGGATCAGCTGGCACTGCATGGTACTGGTTCACACTGGGCTATAATTGAATATTTACTTATGTTCTCAAGAGCAGAGACCGGATCTAATTATCGTTATATCTTTAGATCCTAGCACAGCACTTCCCACCAAGCAGAGATCAATTTAAAGACTGAGCAAAGTCAACTGAAAGAGCTCCCAATGGCCAAAGCTGGAATGATCTGAGCAACAAAATAAAGTAGCACTGGACTCCTCCAAAGTATAAAATCAATATGCATAGATTCTATACTGATAAAAATAACTGAATAAATTAAAACTCCTCACTCCTTAAGGGTGGGCTGTGCATAATGACTTCTGGAGAGTAACAGCATGGAAAGGGGAAGAAAATAGTTACATACCAGTGGAGGAACTCAAAAAATACTACTTCAGCTGGGTGAGTGAGGAAAACCTCATTAGTCATAAATTAACAATATGTACCCTTGCTTGACACAATTTGATAAAAAATAGCACTTTATCTCTGTGATCTCCTTCAAGAAAAATCTTTGTCTAATCATGAGAAAAACATCAAATTCCGATAGAGGGACACTCTACAATATACCTGACTAGTAACTTCCTTCAAACCTGGCAGGGTCATCCAAGACAAGGAAAGCCTGAGAAACTTCCACAGCCAAGAAAAGCCTGAAGAGACATGACAACGAAATATAATATAGTATCCTGGATAGGATCTTGGAACAGAAAAAGGACATTAGGTGAAATTTAAATAAACTGTGGCTTTTGTTTAATAATAGTGTATCAAGGGGAGCCTGGGTGGCTCAGTCAGTTAAGCGTCTGCCTTCAGTTCAGGTCATGATCCTAGGGTCCTGGGATCTACTCCCATGTCAGGTTCCTTACTCAGCAGGGAGCCTGCTTCTCCCTCTCCCTCTGCCTGCTGCTACCCCTGCTTGTGTTCCCTCTCTCTCTGTCAAATAAATATATTTTTTTAAAAAAAGTAATAGTATATTAATATGAGTTCATTTACTAAAACATACTAAGATGTTAATAATAAGGGAAACTGTATGTGGAGGGTAGATGGGAGGTCTCTGGACTATCTGCCCAACTTTTCTATAAATCTAAGACTGTTCTAAAAAATAAAGTCTATTAATAATAATTTTAAAAAATCACATGGAGGTGAAAAAATGTAAAAAATTAAGTGCTTGGTGCCCTTGCTTTTTCTATGGTTATATGCAAAGCTAAAAACAAATAACTAAAAATAACTTTAAAAATAACTAAAAACAAATAACTAAAAAACTCTTGGCCACTTTGGATTAAAAATCCTTGTGAGAGATCCAATAACGAATGGCAGGGCTGCTGACTACCATTTTAAACACAGGACATTATTATAGATTATGATCAGAGAAAAAAAAATCCCTACTCAAGTAGGAAGTACTGTGCTTGGATATGTAAGTATTACTGAGGATGCCCAAGTAGTCCCCATGTTCCTCTTCATTTCCCAACTGCCCATGGAGTTAAGTTGGGGTCATGTGACTGGTTCTCGTCAACATAGTATGAGTGGTATGTGACACGTCCGGGCCTAGGAAGTTAAATGTGGGTGTGCCTCCCCCCAGTGTTTAGAGCAGCAATGTCCACAATAGCCAAACTATGGAAAGAACCTAGATGTCCATCAACACATGAATGGATAAAGCAAATGTGGTATATAGATATAATGGAATACTATGCAGCCATCAAAAGATGAAATCTTGCCATTTGCAACAACATGGATGGAACTAGAGGGCATTATGCTGAGCGAAATAAGTCAATCAGAGAAAGACAATTATCATATGATCTCTCTGATGTGAGGAATTTGAGGCAGGGCGGGGGCTTATAGGGGGAAAGGGAGGGAAAAATGAAAGAAGATGGGACCGGGGAGGGAGACAAACCATAATAAGAGACCCTTAATTTCAGGAAACAAACTGAGGGCTGCTGGAGGGGGTTGGGAAGAGGGATGGGGTGGCTGGGTGATGGACACTGGGCAGGGTATGTGCTATGGTGAGTGCTGTGAATTGTTTAAGACTGATGATTCATGGGTGCCTGGGTGGCTCAGCTGGTTATGCGACTGCCTTCAGCTCAGGTCATGATCCTGGAGTCCCAGGATCCAGTCCCACATCAGGCTTCCTGCTCAGCAAGGATTCTGCTTCTCCCTCTGACCTTCTCCCCTCTCAGGCTCTCTCTCTCACTCTCTCTCCCTCTTTCAAGTAAATAAATAAAATCTTTAAGAAAAAAAAAAAGACTGATGATTCATAGACCTGTACCCCTGAAATAATACAGTATATGTTAATAAAAAGTTTTTTCTTAAATTAGAACACTCTGGGAAAAAATACATGGGTGTGTCTCTATCTCCTACTTTTCCTGTCTAAGTTGTCTTCCTGTAGAGGCTTTGTCTCATGATAGATGGAGAAGACCACAGGACCCAAAGGAGACTTTGTCAGAGTGAGAAAAAAACCTTTACCATGTCAAGCCATTAAGATTTGGAGTTCACCTCCTGAAGTGGCTATGTTTAATTACCCTACAAGACCTAGCAACTGTATTCCCAAACAAAGGTTCCTTTCCTTCTGGCAGAAAGTTGTTAATCATACGGTTTCTCCATATTTCTGAATATGGCTACTTACCACAGGCGATGGTCCAATAGACCAAAGAGTCTGGAGTCTGGTACAGGATTCGGTAAGGAGCCACCCGGGCACTGGAGTCCAGCACGACATCAAGGGTACCCACGAGAAGGCCTGAGGACAGAGAAGGGAGGAGAATGCTTAAGGGTTTCCACATGCTTCCCCCAAATTCCCAGAGGCAGTGTCAACACACCCTTTCTGTTGGACCTCCCAATGGTCTTCCCCTACAACCCTTCTCGATGGCCCTTATCCTGTTGCACTCCACCCTGACAAGTCTTCATCTTAAACAGGTTGATGTTGGCTCCACTGTTTCTTGTTCCAACAACCTCCAAGAGAAACTGCCTAAGTTGGAAGGCAGTATATTGGTGTCAAAACTAATGGGAGGCTGGAAGCCCAGTCCCTGGTAGATGCTGGTATTTACAAATGCCTACTGAAAATAGAAATAGGGAAGGTATTAAGTATTTATGTGTTAGTGTCTCTGTTTTATCTACATTAGGCCCAATATGCATGATTTCCTCCCCCTTTTCACCAAAGAAATAAATCCTTGGGAAGCAGTCACGTCTATCTGAGTCAGTGTGCCAGGCTGGCCTACATATTATTTTAAACTGTCCCACTTTTCTTTGTATTGAAAAAGTATAGGTCAGCTCAGCAAGCATCAAGTAAGTACCTACTATGTGCAAGGCAAACCCCGTGGGCACAAAACACAGAAAGACAGAGTCCTTAAGGTATTTATAATCTAGTAGGGGAGTCATCTAACACTTGTTTAGGAGTGAACAAGGGCTGGGAAACAAGCATTTTCGCATCTCAGTGGCAGAGTCCTTTGGCATTTATCACATCCATCATTAAAACCAGAGATGGCTGTAGATGAGTGCCCTCTCCAAGGATGCAGGAATTAGGCTGAGGATCAGGAAAGGCTTTGGGGTAGCATACAGTGGCATTCCGTGGGTCAGGAACCTCACTGATCTGTCCAGACCCTGAGGGAAAGAAACTTGCCCACATCATCCAAGTCCAGGAAGCCTGAACCATGAGCAAATGAATTTACCTACTAGTTTGTGAGAAATGCAAACACTCTGTACACCAGTGCTCACTTAAGAAGAGGCAGTGTCTTCTGTTTTCAGGAGTGCAAATCTATCTTATAACCACCATTCCTCCAAGTCCCCCCCACCCCAGGAAAGTGTGCTTATTTATCTATCCGAAACTGGGATTAGGCACCAAAGGTTTTCTCCGCTATTCCAAAATAACATGGACACACTCACAAATTCTACAAACTCAAATAAACTAGATCCCTTACTTGGCAGGATGAATCCAAAAGATTCCCATAAAGTAAATACCCATAATTATTCCAAAATCAGACAGAAATCGGCACAGAGCGGGATGTGGACTCAGAAGAACCAATTAGGAACTCTGGCTAGTTTTCATCTCAGAGCAAGACATCTTATTTTCAATGCCTTGGTTTTCTCAAGGATAAAATACAGACAATATCACAGTTACAAGATTGTTCTTGTAATAAGACTGAATATAACAGGATTTAAGGGCAAGAGACTGAGTGGAAAAAGGGGTTAAGAAACCTGTCTGGAACTTGCCAAGACACTCCTTTATTTAATTTGACTTCTACTTAGACGGCATGTTTATTAAAAATGGTTTGGGTTACTGCTGATAGTGCTTGAGGCTGAGAGGGGAGGCTAACCGTCCCCAGGCTCCCTTGCTCGGCTCCTGCTGAAAATAAGCAGCATACTGGGAAGTACAGAGCCCAGCGCCGGGCTCACAACAGGATTTTCATGAAGTTCTGCCGAATCTGAACCATAAGTTCTTCTGAAACTGTCACCACAAGTATCTCTTGAAGTGTTGTCTTGTAACAATGTCTTGTGGTTTGGGTCCCACCATATCACCATATCGAATACCTTGATGTGTGCGATACCAGTGAAATTCACTTCCTTCTGCCCTGGCAGCCTGGGGTCCTGGAAAGAACTAGATTGCTGAGTTCAGGCGAGCTCCGTTCTGGCTCTGACTCTGTAATAACCAGTTCTGTGGTGTGGACCTGCCACTTCACTTCTTGTTGCTTTGACTGGCTCCATTGTAAAGGGATCGTCATAGCACTTGCCTTCCTGAACCAGCGTTATTCATCAAGAAGCCCTACGAAAGGTTTAACCACGGGCAAGTCCTACAGTTGTCCTTGGTCTTTGTCCAAGGACAGGAACCCATCTGGGTTTACTCCAAACCATAGTGACCATAGCCGATCTGAACACACCAGGAAAAAGAAACTTCGAAGTGGAAATAAAATCATTTGTTAGATCTGGCCTGTACGAAATACAATATGGCCTGCAGTCTTCCAAGGGGTAAACTTCCACATAATGCCACACATGTACGCATTTTGGTTTTCTCTACCGTGGCATGGATTTACTGCAAAGGCTTCTAATTACTTTTCAGTTATCTGCAGATGGAAGAGTACATTAACAGGAAAAGCACAAAAGAGTGCCGGCTAAACTGGATTCCCTCTGATGTTAACTAGAAATACAAGCATATCATTCATCACTGAGTATTTATAATACTTCACTCTTCTTTAATCAAAAGAAGAAACGAAATCCCCACAATACTGGAAAGGTCACATACGTTGGTTCTAAGGAACACATACTTCATTCTGGGCTTAGGGAATTCAGTCAGCCCACATGGTTCAATGTGCCTCTAGAAGAGTGTCATCACAGATAAAGCTTCTTCCAAGGGCAACCACAGCTCACTGGGCAGAGAAGCCAACAGAAGCGGTCCCAGTTCTGGAATACTTCATGCCACCACTCCACTCTCACACCCAGGCTCCCTGAGCCTCAGTTTCCCCATCCTTCATGTCTCCCTAGACTTCTATACGCTGTAAAACACAGTAGGAAGAGACTCCGGAAAGGTTCAAGCTGATCCACTCATCTTGACCACCACACAGGTCCCCAACTGAAAACCATCTCCAATACTCATTAGCCTATGTAAAAAATCTCCAGTGTCACCCAGGGACAAAGAAAACTGAGCTGCTTAAAGAAGACCCCCCAGAGTGAGGGCTTCTGATGGACACCAGCTCATCAACGCCCGAGTGTGAATTTACAACTGGCTCCGCCAGCTTCCACTAAGATTTAGATGAAAACAAACAGGTTTTCATACCAACCAGAGGGTCCATGCTGAAAATATTTGAAACCACAGACAGTATGATATTGTAACACTCGCGTGAGGAGAACGCATGATTAGAAAACTGTTGTGAGAATTCTTTGAAAACTTAAGGTACTAGACATTCAGACAGAAAGTAATACTGTGAATCAAGGTACGCAGTTGGCCTGCCGAATCCGTTCATACAGTTTTCTTCCACATGAACCCAGATGTGCCCTTTCCCTCTGTAACCAGAATTCTCCCTCTATTCAGAATGCCGTGTTTATCGGTCAATTCTCACTTCCCACTGCCTGAAATGACAAACTCCTGTGTATTTAATACGTCTCCTTCTATCCCTCCTCCCCTCCAAGTTCTGCTTCTGTAGTACCTATTGAGTTTATTCAAAATTGATTGTACAGGGCACCTGGGTGGCTCAGTTGGTTAAGCGACTGCCTTCAGCTCAGGTCATGATCCTGGAGTCCCAGGATCGAGTCCCACATTGGGCTCCCAGCTCCATGGGGAGTCTGCTTCTCCCTCTGGCCTTCTCCCCTCTCATTCTCTCTCTCTCTCTCTCAAATAAATAAATAAAATATATAAATAATATAAATGTATTATTTATTAATATATAAATATATTTATTAATATATAAATATATTTATTAATATATAAATAAAATAAAAAATAAATTAAAAACTTTTTTTTTAATTGCTTGTACATTTTGCCTCTTTCCACAAGACCTTAGGGTGGAAGCTGACTCTGACTCCTGGGTCCTGGACTTTGCTTGGAGCACACACAGTAAGCCCTGAACACGTTTGATCCGTGGATGAGTTGGCTAGTTTTCGAAAACCTGCAGAAGTCATCACTGTGCCGCCCAAGCTCTATGGATATGAAGAGCCACGACTCTGGGAGAGGGGAAATATTCCTCCCATAGCCCCCATCCATACAGAGTCCTGGAAGATGGGACATCTGAGCCAGAGAATCCAATCCCCCCCTTTCCCCCTCCCAAAATAAACCAACCCAGCAATCAAGATTTTCTTAGAAGTTTTATTACTCATTCCTCTGAAATGGCTGTCAAAATACTGAACCTTTTATCATTTCCCACACGAAGTGCTGTTTTAGCAGCTGCTCTAGTCAGCTATTTCTGGTGTTAAACAATCTTTGATTGCCTAGGATAACTGAGTCAAATTATGGCTCTCAAAATAACTCTTCCCCACATCTACCTACTGTATTAGTTCGGGGGCATCTTGTAACATAAAAATGCTGTTTTCAAGGAGACTCAGAAAACACTACAAAATTGGTACGTTTAGGCTTCCCATCTGCCTGCGGGCACTGGAGGGTGTGTGATACACACATAGGACTCGCTCACTCTGCTCCCGCGTCAGGAGCGTGCTGGACAGGTAGGAACGTGCCCAGGACAATGATTGATCACCTCCTGACGATCCTGAAATAACTTAATGTCAAAGTGGACAAGATACTAAAGCTCATTCAGCCTTCCTCTACCCCCTCAGCCATGCAACCAGTCCGAGGTCTACAATGAAAATGGCAGCAGAAAGGTCAAGGGCACAGGCAATCATAGCCCCTCCGCAGAGAGTGCCACGGACCCCTCGGCACTATTGTTCAACAACGTATTTCAAAACCACAGCAGAGTATAGGAAATTACAAATACATGCGCCACTACTCTTTTAACATCTGGCCTTATCTGTTTTGTTTTGTTTTGTTTTTAAATAAAGAAAATGTAACACACATAGGAAAGGTCCCTTTAATGCCTCCCTGATCCTATTTCCCTCTCTCCCTCTCACCACTGTCAGGCTGTTTCATATTCTCCCCATCCAGGTCCTTATACTTTTATTTCCCGACGTGTATGTACGTGAATGCACACTTGACACTGATGTGCACTTTAAAATTTACCATAATGAGAAGAGTAGATATTGTCTGGCAACCTGTTTTTCTTTTTACGCAATAAAATGATTATAAAATTTACCCAGGTTAGACTTGTAAATTTGATTCACTCATTTAAAATGCTATATAATATCCACAGTATAAATATAAGTTACTCTTTTTCCTAATAAAGGACACTTGGGTTTACCTCCAATTTTTTTCCTGTAATAGGCACTACAATCATTTTCTTTATTTTCTTTATATATGATGTTTTAAGCATGTGAAGACATTTTAGAATGCAACTGCTGGGTCACAGGGTAAGTTCGTCTTTAAACCTTATCAGACATTACAAAACTGTTCTCCAAAGTGACTGTGCCCAACATACTCTTACCAGGAAAGCTAGACAATATGTTTTCCACAATGGTCCCAACACTTAGTATTATCAGTGTTCTGGGTTTTGTTTTTGGTTTTTTTTTTCACCAGTCTTCTCCAGGATGAGAAATAGTATCCATTTGTTTTCGTTTTTAAGTAAGCTCTACCCCCAGCATTGGAGGCTTGAACTCACAACTCTGAGATCAAGCATTGCATTCTCTACCAAGAGAGCAAGCCAGGGGCCCCTCCATTTGTTTAAATTTGCATTTTTTTGAATATTAAGGAGTTTGAGTACCTCTTCCTGTTTACTGGCTCTTCCGGTTTCCTATTCTTTGAGCTATTTGCCCTTCCCATGGAACTGACTTGTGCTGAAGATCCAGCTCAGAGTCAGAGTTTAGAGGCTCCCACGAATATATACCCTGATCAATTCGTTTCACCAAATACCCACTGATCTCCCTAAAGCCAGGCAGGCAGTATGCTCAGACTTGCTTCTTTATACATATTCTATTTAAATGGGGGGATTTGGGATCAGTATTTGCAAACCCCTCTGCACTCCTCCCATGGAAAGTTTCTGCAGGTCACAGGCTCCCACCTTCTCCCACCTCCTGCTCCCAAGGTGTCATTGATACATCCTCTGTGGTCTTAGCACTGACATAGGGTTACCTGCTCTTAGGCAGAAGTAATTACACAGTAACACCCAGAAGCAGCAGCGGACAGAATTATAACCTCCAGCCAACACCATAATTTTTTCACTTCTTTTAAAGAATCTTGTTTGTAGTTTCTTCCCACCAGTTTGTGAGCTCCTGGAGAACAGGCCCAGCCTTGTTTACCTTGGAATTCCCAAAGCCTCCAGTTTAAGTCCCTCAAGTTATGCTGAATATTTATAAATTGGGCCACGAAGTTTTCACTTTGATGGACATTTGGAGAAACCCAGAATTATTTTCCAACCTTACTCAGCTACCATAGCAGAATACCATAGTTCTAGCAAAGTGACCTTAAATAATTAAAACTGTCTAAGCATCATTCAATGAATGGAGACCACTACTTGAGAAAAGGCTGGAAAATCCCACCTCGGAGAGTGCGAGGTAATACAGCTCAAACTCACATCTAAACTTTTTACCACGGGAGATCAAATTCTCTAATTTCGGAAGTAATCTGAAATTTTTTTTTAATGAAAATTGAGATTTATCTGGAATTAAGGTGGATCAAAAGCAGAGATCTTTAGGGAAAGCACAAGTCTTTTTATTCTCCTACTTTCGGAAACTAGTTCAGAGTTTGGCAGTTGTTGCCAAAAGACCATAAAATTACCGCAAGATTGAACCAGCTGAAACTCCTGCACCCACACTCAGACTGGTAAACAATTTGTTTTGCATTCCACACTGGCCAGGGGGCCACGTGAGAGATCAGAAAAACCATCCTGCATACAGTGAGGGGGAGGGGGAATGCTGGAATTGTCAGGTGAGGGGTCAGCTCCAGAGCTCTAACACACCCAAGTTCATAGTACCACCATGAACGATGAATGTAAAGTACTCAGACCAGCACAGTGTCCCTGAGAGGGGTCATGTCTGTTCTCTGGGTAAGGAGCTGAGGCACGTAGGTATGTTGGGAGAGATGGCTGGGGCTGGAGATGGGGGCCGTGAGTTTCCTCAGTTTCACAACCTCAAAGAGTCTAACAGCCTTTCTCAAGTACTGACTAAAAGGGAGAGACCCGTCCCAGTACTGGAATTCTACCTTCAGTGTAGACTGTCTCGGCATGCTTTTATTTTAAGTGTTGCTTACTTTCTGCCCCCACTAGAGGGTTTAGGTGAAGACAGTTTTTCAACATAGTTCAAACTACTGTAGCTGCTTCAACAGGCCGTCCACAACTCTCTCCTCTCAACCTCAATAGCTGTGTGTCACAACACCATCCCAGCCACACATATCATGGCCGCCTTACAATACAACGCCTCTCTCTTGAGGGGACAGAGGAGAGAGCCATTTTATACACATACACACACACACACACACATACACACACAGGGATTTGTCACCATTTATGGAAAGATGAACCAACGAGCAGTCTCGTAGTGTAGGAAATACACTGCCAGCTCTGTCAATTAGGACAGGACTCCTCAAACTGTTTCTGATCAAAAATCAGTTTGGGTTTGGTTTCCAATCTGTTACAGACTGATACTTCTGTCAGATATGGTACATGTGAAATACTGTATCTCTAGAATATGAAAAAAAGACAAAAAGAAGTCTCCTATTTTTTTTTATTATTTAATTCAACAAATTGCTCTAAGTTTCTAATTGCTTAATCTCAATTTCTGTTCTTTAGCTCAAGGCAGTGGTAACGCACGGGTTGCAAACCAGTACTTTAAATAAATAGCATTAAGTTAGGGACGGGAAGGCTGGAGGGCAGTAATTCCCTCAGGACTGTGTTTATTAGACTCATACGCATAGTTTTGAAGAGCACATTCAATCTGGAATACACATTTTTTACTTGGGAAATTAAAACAATTGTCTACCCAATGCAAACTAAAAGGAAACTCGACAAAATCATTTCTTAATTGAAGGCAAGAAGACAGGAATGGGGGAGGCATGAGGTTTTTGTTGTGTATTTATCCCAAGGGCACTGGTTTAGTTAAGTGTGGAAAATCTACAATCCTGCATCAGCTGAGCCTGGGAGACCCCTGATGCATTTCTTACCAAGAGAGGGGCAGGCTCTGGGGCAGAAAGACGAAGCTTGGAGAGGCAGACTACTCCCTCTGTAGTATTTCAGGCTAATTCTGGATTGCAGGGTCTTTGAAATTCGGGCTTGCTTATAAGAGTATGGTAGTTCCCTATCCATGGTTTCACTTTCTCCCCAGTCAGCTGCCATCAGAAACAGACCACCCGCCTTCCGATCTGCGGTCAGAAGGTCGACAGTAGCCTCATGCTATGGCACAACGTGTACATCATCCGTTTCGCTTCATCTCACCACACAGACCTCCTCTCGTCTCACGTTATCACAGGGAGGAGGTGAGTGAGCACAGAACGAGATGCTATGTCAAGTGTGGGACACGTGTATTCTTATAATTGTTCTATTCTGTTAGCAGTAATTGTTGCTAGGCTCTTTCTGTGCCTAATTCATAAATTGACTTAATCACAGGTATGTATGTCCAGGAAAAACCCAGTGTGTACCTGGGGTTCAGGGCTAGCCACAGCACTGGGCATCCACGGGGACCTAAGACTGTATCCCCCACAGACATGGGAAGGTGCTGCCCACAGAAAGTGAGGGTTCGAACGGACAGAAAGCAGCCGTGACTTTCCTACTTTCCACCACAGAAGAGAAAGCACACAGGCGGGATTATACCTAAAGCAACTGCAGAAAACTGGAATTGGAAGAGCATTTCCTCAGGAGAGCCTTCATCACACAGCCAATTAGCATGTGCTGCTCAAATATGCCAAGCACCCCTGAAGGCCCGAGCTTCTAGCAGCTGCTCCACTCCACCCTATAGGTCATACACGCCTCCTCCTACAAAAACAGAGAGCTGTTGGAATAGACTTTTCCTTCTCTTTGGGGCCGTGTCTGAGAAGGAATCACAAAGATATTTCAACACCTTCCCTAACACCCTGGTTAGGACGACCTACAGAATTTGCAGGGCCCCTGGCAAAAAGAAAAGGCAAGTCCCCTTGCTCAAAATTCTGAAGAATTTCAAGACCACTAGTGGAACATTCAACCAACATCAGAGCCCTTTGAAATGCAAGTTCCTGGGCTACACGGTACAAGGCCACATCCCCAGGAGGCCAGTCCTGACCCCAGCGCTGCCCTGGCGATTTCTTCCCCACAGACAAGCTTGTTGTCAGCCTTTCATCAGGGATTCAAGTTTGCTATGATAAAGACCAAGGCGTACAATGAACTGAACTCATTCAGAAAACACGGTGGGCACCTGTGTGTTCCAATTCCACAAACAAGCATTGGTGGTATAGTGGTGAGCATAGGTGCCTTCCGATTATGCAAACAAGCCCTCAACCCAAGAGGAAGGTAGATTCACTTTTGTTACATTGCCAGCTGCTTCCATATATGCAGCAGCAAGGTGTCCTGGTGCTAATCTTGACTGTAGAGGCAGGTATGAAAACTTGAGACTGATGTTTCAGGGCTGGCCAAGGTTAGCCTGTAGAGCAAAGACAGAGGGGTCTTTCTGGTGCTGGGCAGAGTTGTTCACTGTGAAGCCCATCATTTCTAAGAGGCAAGCCACATCCACCACTCCAGGGAAACCTGGGTACGATGCCCCCCATCTACCTGCTCCCAGATGGGCCACATTCATAGGTACTACTCACTCGGTCCCAAGATCATTGCCAACCCTCTTGATTCATGTAACCCCTTATCCACAATGAATTAATATCATGAAATAGAAGCAATTATGAATTTTAAATTACATTTAGGTAATGACCTAGTATGTCCAAATAATTGTATTTATGCAATGACAGACATTTAAAATCATGCCCTTGGGGCGCCTGAGGGGCTCAGGCAGTTAAGCGTTGGACTTCAGCCCAGGTCATGATCTCAGGGTACTGGGATCCAGGCCTGCACCTGGATCCCTGCTCAGCAGAGAGTCTGCTTCTCCCTTTCCCCTTGCTCCCAACTTGCGCTCTCTCTTACATAAATAAAAAATTTAAATAACAAAAAATAAAATCATGCCCTCAAATGATAATCCAATGACATGGTGAAACATATCTAGTATATCATGTGAAGCAAAACTAAAATTTTTGTTCCATATATTTCCAATCAAAATAGAAGTATAGTAGTATTACATTATAAACTATAATACCTGCATTCTTTTAAACTTTATTTTTTCAGTGTTCCAAGATTGTTTATGCACCACACCCAGTGCTCCATGCAATATGTGCCCTCCTTAATACCCACCACCAGGCTCACCCAGCCCCCCACTCCCCTCCCCTCCAAAACCCTCAGTTTGTTTCTCAGAGTCCTCAGTCTCTCATGGTTTGTCTCCCTCTCCGATTTCCCCCAACTCACTTCTCCTCTCCATTTCCCAATGTCCTCCGTGTTATTCCTTATGCTCCACAAGTAAGTGAAAACATATGATACAATCGACTCTCTCTGCTTGACTTATTTCACTCACCATAATCCCCTCCAGTCCAGTCCATGTTGATACAAAAGCTGGGTATTCAGGGGCACCTGGGTGGTTCAGTGGGTTGAGCCTCTGCCTTCGGCTCAGGTCATGATCTCAGGGTCCTGGAATCGAGCCCCGCATCGGGCTCTCTGCTCAGCGGGGAGCCTGCTTCCCCCTCTTTCTCTCTCTGCCTTTCTGCCTACTTGTGATCTCTCTCTGTCATATGAATGGATAAAATCTTAAAAAAAAAAAAAAAGTTAGGTATTCATCCTTTCTGATGGAGGGAAGGAATACATGGCATTATTTTTAAAGACTATAAAATTATTGGTAGGTAAAAAAAAAATCTCTTTCCTGTACTGTTCTGTGTTTCCAAACTTTTTCAAATGTACATCCAATACTTGTACGATTCAAAAAAATTTTTATCTCCATTACTTCCAACCTTCTGTTTTAGGCTTTTTTAATAAGAGAGTTAACAGTCTTAAGCAAATAAATGGTCACCATGTTTATAATAAAGCTACTAATTCCTTAGAGATGGTCCAGGTTAGTCATTTCATTGTTAGAATGAAATCCCACAGGTAGGAGGGTCAATATCTCTAAGGGTGGCATCCTCAAAATCACACTCTGATGGAGAAGGGTCTGGCTTTATCCTATAGAAATTTGTTTAAAGTTTGTGTTTTCCCTCTTGTATACAAAGTACATCAATACCGTAAGCTGATACATCTTCAATCACAAAGTATCAAATTATTTAACTCAATGATAGGGACTATATACTTAAACAACTAGCTTAAGTCAGGACGTTTATATTCCCCAAATAAAAAATATAAACACTGGGGCACCTGGGGGGCTAAGGTGGTTAAGCGTCTGCCTTCAGCTCAGGTCATGATCGAGCCCTGAGTCGGGTTCCTTGCTCACCGGGGAGTCTGTTTCTCCCTCTGCCTCTGCGGTTCCCCCAGCTTGTGCTCTCTCCCTCTCTCTCTCTCAAATAAATAAATTCCTTTAAAATAAGTAAATAAATACACAAACAAACCACAAGTATTAAATGGATGAAATTAGTTTTGCTACTTTCAATACGGGGTCTTTGTTATAATGGTAAATACCCATGGCGCTGCCTTTGGTCATATGTAAGTGAGGCAAAGAGAGAGGCTATGTGTGCTTGTATGTACCTAGGAAATGTCCAGGAAAGATGTCCATTGAACAGCTAATAACAGTTACTTCTGGGAAATGACATCGATACGGGGAGATACCCCACTGGGAAGAAACCAGACTCCTCTGACTATTAGAACCGTATTTTTTAAAGTAATTTTTAATGCTGTTGGAACTATGTAAAACCAGACTCTTGCACATATATTATAATAAAGTAATAATGCAAGAACTATTAAAGGGAAAAAAATACCACAATGAATATCCTACTCTAAGACTTTATAAAAGATGAAGCTCTGTAACCAATCAGTTCCTGGTACTCTCCGCGCGGGCCAGAAACATGGCACCCGCCCTCGGCACACCGTGACTGGGGACAGAGAGCAGGACTGTCACACTGGACCAGACAAGGCTGCCTTTCACCAGGGACTACGGTCGAGGCTAACACACAGGGCTCAGAGGTGGCCTGCAGGAAAAGATGAGGCAGACCAGTCACATCCTCTTCCAGGGAATCTGAGCTGAGAAACACTAAGAGAAAAGTCAAGTAAGCTAGAAGCAGAAGAAGCAGAAGAGTATTGGATTTCAAGGCAAAGGAATGTAGCACACAAGACAGACGACAGGGAAGCAGAAACACTGAGGTCAAAGAAAGATAGAAAACAGAGGTCAAGAAAGCCAGCCGTAGGGAAAAAGAGAAGGGGACAGAAATGAAGAGGGCAGACAAGCGTGCACGCGACCCCCCGGAGCTAGGAGGGAGGAAGGAGGAGAGGAGCCCCCTCCCCACAGCTGCCTGGCTTCCTGCCAGCCTTCCCAGCCTGGTTCCAGTTTCCGCACATCTTGGCTGCCCACACCAGGTACCCCAGGCCTGAGTTTCTTGCAGCCCCAAGCGCCCAAAAAAAACCCTAACTAACCCCTTTGGCTCATCTAAGATGAACTGAGTAAACATTCCCTTCTGTATGGCAGGAAGACTACTGTTATATAACCAAGTATCAAGGCATTAACAGCAATTTAATAATATGCTTTCCAGTCCTGCATCCCAATATTCTAGAACAGACAAAAATAGCAGCTACAGAACTGTAATTAAAATAAACATGCTATTTACAGGGGAAAGGTAATAGGAGCAGGCCAGTTTGATCACTGGGAATTCTGTCTGACTCTGATCACCTACCTGGAAGGCATGCGCCTCCCCTCGCATTCCCTCTTAAAGAAGAATTCTGGTCTGGGATGCCTCAATGGCTCAGTAGGTTGTGCGTCTGACTCTTGGTTTCAGCTCCTATTATATCTCAGGGTTCTGGGATGGAGCCCTGCATCTTTATCTGCAGGCCCTCTGCTCAGTGGGGAGCTGGCTTGAGGATTCTCTCTCTACCCCTCTCCCCTGCTAGCACATGCACTCTCTCCCAAATAAATAGATTGGTATCTAGATAGAATTCCAGGGCTAGCTCAGCCTGAATGCACCTGGATAAGGTTAAGGGCATATTTCACAGAACACATACAGCTTGTGATACGTCAAGTGAGAACAACCCTCACCTAAGTTGCAGATAAAGCTTCAAAGAGAAAAATGAGCAGGGAAGACCTGAACATAAAGAGGCTATCGTGGCACCAACGACTGGAGAAACTCAACAAGGACGCTTACCAAATATGGTTTCACTTTGCAAAGCCAGGTGGGTAGCCACAAGTAAGGGCCTTATTTTGTCAAGTTGTTCATTATAATATTATGCATTTTTCCATAGATGCAAATGACCTACATATGCGGATGAGTCCCTTGTGGAATACATGAGATCCGGTGGAGATGTCCTAATAGTTCAGGTGTGGCCTAGAAATAGCCTACGAACTGTTTGGAAAAATACTGAAATGGATGGAAAAAGGAATCAATGACAATGACCAAAGCAGTATACTGAGGTGGGGGAGCATTCCATTGCAAAGTGATTTTAAAGTCATTTCCAAGAAACTGTTCGTTTCTCATGTTATAACAAGGTCATGACACAAGAGACACAGAGCCATATGACCACCAACAGTATGATACAAGCAATGTCACTGCCTCATACACCGTCAATTAATTAGGGACTGAAGAACAAAGATGAAAGGCAAGGGAATTTACTTTTCTTTTCTTTTCTTTCTTTTTTCTTTTTAATTTATTTATTTGACAGAAAGAGCAAGAGTGCACACAAACAGGCTGAGCTGCAGGCAGAGGGAGAGGGAGAAGCAGACTCCCCGCTGAGTGGGGAGCCCAATGTGGGGCTCCACCCCAGGACGCTGGGATCATGACCTGAGCTAAAGGCAGAGGCTTAACCTACTGAGCCACCCAGGTGCCCTGGAAGTGGATTTTTCATATGATTGTTTTACTAATGAGTGGGGAAATTAAAGGAATAAAGGTCTTGTTATGTTTCTTCCCCTCTGAATTATATCTATTTTACCTAGCTCCTTAATTGGTAAGCAAGTGACGTATGTTCACATATATGTATATACATACATACATACATATATAATATACAGACATATAAGCACACACACACATACTATGATACAATATGCTTATTGAAGATATTCTCATTTCAACTGAGTTTAGACTAGTGTGGGCTCTAAAGACCCCTGGATTTCCAGATTTGGATTTAATTAAACACAACGATTCAAGGAAAGAATAAGGTTACATTGAAATAAACACTTTCAAAGTTTTAAAAAAGAAAATCATATGCAAGAACTCCTTTCATGCCAGTGTCTCTCAACCAATACACTCTCCAAACAAACAAAAATTTCATTCTTTCCCTCACCATAAACATGATTTTGTCAAGTAGTGCCTTATGTTCCCCGAATGGAGAAGATACAGACAGAAGATTTTTAGGCTCTTTCCACAGTTTGGCTATTGTGGACATGGCTGCTATAAACACACAGGTGCACCTGCCCCTTCGGATTACTACATTTGTATCTTTAGCTTAGATGTCCATCAACGGATGAATGGATAAATAAGATGTGAGATAGATAGATAGATAGATAGACAGACAATGGAATACTACGCAGCCATCAAAAAATGAAATCTTGGGCGCCTGGGTGGCTCAGTGGATTAGGTCACTGCCTTCAGCTCAGGTCATGATCTCAGGGTCCTGGGATCGAGTCCCACATCAGGCTCTCTGCTCAGCAGGGAGTCTGCTTCTCTCTCTCTCTGCCTGCCTCTCTGACTACTTGAGATCTCTCTGTCAAATAAATAAATAAAATCTTAAAAAAAAAAAAAAAGAAAGAAATCTTGCCATTTGCAACAATGAGGATGGAACCAGAGGTTTTATGCTAAGTGAAATAAGTCAATCAGAGAAAGACAATTATCATATGATCTCTCTGATATGAGGAATTTGAGAGGCAGAGTGGGGAAGGGGGGAGGGGTAGGAAAAATGAAACAAGACTAGACCTGGAAGGGAGACAAACCATTAGAGACTCTTAATCTCAGGAAACAAACTGAGGGCTGCTGGAGGGGAGGGGAATGGAAGGGATGGGTTGGCTGGGTGATGGACACTGGGGAGGGTATGTGCTATGGTGAGCTCTGTGAATTGTGTAACTGGTGATTCACAGACCTGTACCCCTTAAACAAATAATACATTATATGTTAATAAAAAAAAGATTTTTGCCCAAACTTTCCTTTCTGTCATCTGTTTGAGAGAGACTGAGGGAGAAACAGAAATAGAGAGGGATAAAGAAAAGGCCTGTTTTAAAAAAAAATTATCAGTTACAAAATAACAGTATTTTAAAATGTTTTATTTAAGAGAGACAGAGAGAGAGACAGAGCGCACACATAAGTAGGGAGAGGGATAGGAGAGGGAGAGGCAGAGAATCCAATGCTGACTCCCTCTGATCACGGAGCCCGACATGGGGCTCAATCTCACAACTCTGAGATCCGAACCTGAGCTGAAATCAAGCGTCAGACACTAAACCAACGGAGCCACCCATGCGCCCCTAAACTAACAAAATTCAGATTCTTCTTCGGACTGTACCAACTGTCCTCTCCTAGCTACTACATCAATGATTCAAGAATGCCAGCAATTGTTCTCTGATGGAGAATTCACAATCCCTTATCCTTTTAGACATGCCTCCCCTGTGTCCCTGTTAGGACAGTTAATGGCTGTCAAGTTCATTTCCCAGCAGAATGTCCACTGGACCCACTGATGGCAGGGGCGGGGACCATCCTGGGCATAGAAAGCTGCAGCAAATACTCTGCTGAGAGAGGCTGAGGCACAGTGGGTCATCACACCCCAGCACTCCCAGGCTTCAGAACACTTGTCCTTCATGGCTCCAGGGCCACGGCCTCTGAAATCTGGAGCATGGATAAGGAAAACAGATTCTTCCCGTAGCTCGGTCACATCAGTAGGTCATGCCCTCGGGAGAGGCACGAGATTCCAGCATACTCATAGTTTCCACTGGGAGCAATCCAGTGCAATCTACAGGCAACAGGAAAGGCAGGCCCTGGGTTCCCAGGTGCCCACCCCAGAATTCTGTCTGCTAGGCCATGAGATGGTGACAAGTGTCGTTTGGGCTTCTGCATTTTTGGAGTTTTATTGAAGAGACAGGCCATTCTCAAGGGTTTTTGTGGAAGACAAACCATGCTGCTCAAGCCTAGTTTTGAAATACACTTTTGGCATTGGAGAGACCCATGGGTTCCTCACCCCTTGGTGGAGCTGACTGGGGTCTTCCCCTGTGTGTCCTGCTCATGCTACTATTTTGCCAAGTGTGCAGGGATATGAAAATAGGTGGGAAGCTCTGTGTTAGACAAAATAAAGCACAACAAGCCTTCAGGTCACAGCACATTACACTACAAAATTTCTGTACGTTGAATCTTAGTGCACGCAGACTCCATTCATGTAACAATACGTAGCTGTCCCATAGTTTGTGTATAAAGTTGTAGTAAATGTGCTTCCGTTGACTTACATACAATAGGTGCACTGTTCTTTTGTAAGAAAGAAAAATAGGAGCGCCTGGGTGTCCCAGTCCATTAAGTGTCCCACTCTTGGTTTCGGCTCAGGTCATGATCTCAGGGTCATTAGATCAAGCCCCACGTCGGGCTCTGCCCTTAGCAGGGAGTCTGCTTGAGATTCTCTCCCTTTTCTTCTGCCCCTTCCCCAGCTCATGCTCTCTTTCTCAAATAAATAAAAAAAATTTTTTAGAAAGAAAAAAATACACCTAAATTTATAAAATGGGGGGTGACTCATGTGATATTTGCGATGATCTTTACTTCTCTTTATGCTAGTTCTTGGGAAATTTTTATTAAGATTAAAAAAGTCTCTCCTAAAGTGCTGGAATATCGGACCCTTTTCTTCAGTCTTCTGAAGGGACCCTGAGGAAGTGACCCAGGGCCACATAACCGCTGCCCAGATCTCAGGCCTCCAGCCCCCCAGCCAGAGTCTCCAATGAACAACCACTGTGACTGATCACCTTCACCTGAACAAGCCAAATGATTAGGAAATTCCTAATAGGATTACTTCAAAACATTTTCAAAAACATCACCAGGAAAACCCCTTAGAAAACCTCAGCTCTTTTAACTTAAATCTGGGAGAGTACCCAGGAATCCAAGGGAAACATTTAGATGTTTGTACTGGCCTACTTCCTTAATGGAACAGGAACATTTCTAACATGGCAGGGCCGATGCCGTGTCATGCAAAGTGATCACAGGCAGTGGATTAGGTTCCTACTTCCCCATTCAGGAGCTGTGTGGCTTCAGGCAAGTCACACAGCCTCTCTGGGCCATAGTTTCCTGACACTAAGTAGGGAACAATTTATCTTCTCTGCCTGTCTCCCAGGGTTGTTGGTAAGTCTGACAACATGTAGAATATCTTGCCAGTGTAATACATCTAGACTTTTTAAAAATAATATATAATTTTAGAGCGAGAGAAGCTTTAGGGGGCGCCTGGGTGGCTCAGTGGGTTAAAGCCTCTGCCTCTGGCTCAGGTCATGATCCCAGGGTCCCAGGATTGAGCCCCAAATTGGGACCAGGAAGCCTGCTTCTCCCACTCTCTCTCTGCCTGCCTCTGCCTCCTTGTGATCTCTGCCGGTCAAATAAATAAATAAAATCTTTTTTTAAAAAAAAGAGAGAGAGAAGCGTTAGGTCATACATTTCCATCTTCCTGTATTACAGAGAAGGAGACTGAACATTAGATGACGAAGTACTTGCCAAGGTCATGTTTTGAATCTTACTAAGTAGTCACCATGGTTATTACCATCTAGAACAGGTGGATGAATAAATATGGTCTCAGTCCTGGAGATGTGTGTTTTCATCCTTATCCTCATCAAACAGAAACTGAGCACCTGTGAAGAGGACACTTTGTTGGGCCCTGGAGATAACATCTATCTCTGCCCCCTTGGAGGAAAGCAGGATCTGACTGGGAAGACAGAGGTAGCTCGTGCAGACAAGAACTACTAAAATGACCATTTGCTCCTTTAGTTCAAGGACGCACATTAAGAGATGCTTATGGGGACGACTGCATAGGGCTTGGGAGCTCATGCAAGAGACAGTTTTGAACAGTGTCCTGGAGTTGGGCTTTGGTAGAAGGTAACACTTAAAAGCACTGAAATAAAACTTGCTGAGAAAGTCAAGATCTTAAAAGTTCACACCACAAGAAAAAAAAAATGTTCTCGTAACTATGTATGGTAAAGACCTGACTTATTGCGGCGATCACTTTGTAGTAATTACAAATGTCAGATCATTACGTTGTACAGCTGAAACTAATATAATGTTGTATATCGATTATACCTCAAATACATAAGTAAACACATACATCCATAAATACATAAATAGCTAACATGGAGAACCTGAGTGGAACCCCAGTCTGACGACATCCTAGGGTCAGGAAGGAACAAGGCATACAATTTATTAAAACCCCAACTTCTTCACCCAGACAGGGCTGCAGTGAGGACTAAATGATGTGATGCATCAGAAACATGTAAACAGTGCCGGGCACTTTGTAAGTGTTCAATAACAAAACCTCCTGTGGTTGCTGAAGTGTGGGAGCATAGCCCAGCCAAGAGGGAAGGTATGGGGCATGGAGACCAGATTGTGGCTGGCTGGGCAGCCCTGTGCTACACTGGTTGGATTTTATCTCACCCATGACAGCTCTTGGGCTGGAGCTACATAAGCTGTTCAGAAATCCCTCAGGTGGCAGTTTGCTGTAGTTGGGAAAGGGGGACCGGAAGGAGGAAGGCAAACTAGGAATTTTTTATGAGGAGGAGATTCATCGAGCCCCGCCTTTTATACCAAGAACTTCCCTTACACAGAACCACCTCTTTAATCCTTGTGAACCTGCAGCAAGTTCTTAACCCGTTTCACAGATGAGGCAATAGAGCTCAGAGAGACTAAGAGATGAAGCCAAGATCTGTTAACTGTCCATATGAGTCCATGGTGGTGCTTTCCCTGTACAGGCTGATAAGGGCCACTGACCACCAGCGGCAGCCAGGGAAACCGAATCTGCTTCATTACTTGGACAGTAATACTGGCCACTACAGGGAAGGTGGAAAATTCTCTGCTGTTTTTATTTCCATCGGGGCCAAATCGTCTTAATCCACTCTTTCTGGGTGTGGGGGGTTGAGGGGTGGGAACTAGCCTTTGAAGAGCTGGTTTCTAAGGTGACGCATAAGCTTCTACCACTAATGGCAAGTTCGGCCCTCACAAGTTTGATAATCCAACTCACTCTCCAGAAGGGAAAATGGACCCTTGCAGCTGGGCCCACAGACCAGCTCCTCGTGTGGGCACCCAGAGGGGAGCCACTGTGGTCCCAGCAGCAAACACAGCTCCTTTCCTGGTTTCTAGAAGGTGCTTTTCTGTCTGGGATAAATGTCCTCACTGTAGCTCAGCCAGACTTCAAAGGAAGTTTCCAGAATTACCCTGGAACCTAACAACAGACAACTAGACCCAAAGGGAGGTCCTTAGGGTCTGGGAAATAGAACCCACCTTCCACTAGAAGCCTATTTGGACTCTGGTTAGAGAAATGAAGTGAAAATTGCTATACATGCCAAGCAGACATATTATTCCAATGGACCCCTGAAACCACCACCAGATTATCACCAATAATGGCTAACAGCGGTGACCACATGCCAGCTGCTGTCTTTATCACTTTATATGCACTTTCTAATTTAATCCTCACAACATCCTATGTGAGATATATATAGATAGATATCTATCTATATATATCTATAGATATATCTCTCATCCGTATTTGATAGATGAGAACACCGGTGCCCAGAGAAGTAGAGAAACTTGACCAGTGGGCATGTAGCTTAGCCGGCAACTCTGGTCACCAGGCCCAAGGCAAGAGAACTCTAAAGCCTGTGACAGTTCACTGTATCAGCTTCTAGAATCATTTCCTTAAGGGAGTGGAGGTACTCAGAAGGAAGTAGTACAAATAAAAAGAGTAATCATCAGAACCTTCTCTAGTATCCAGGAAATGCAACCTTATTTCAGTCCTTATGGACTTAAGATCCTATAGCGTCCTTATCATTTTGATGATTTTTTTAACTGACAATCTATAAAACCTGTGGTATTCTCCTCAACCTACACTTGCAGAACTGTCAGAAATTCTCATATATAATGATGATTCACAGTCAAGAGGAAATACAATAGGCATTCTCTTGGCAACTGTGAGTCAGCTTTTGCATACTGGTTAGCCTGATTGAGTCTTCTGCCTATGAGCCTACAGTGGTCCTTCATCTTTCTCCATCGTCCTAAATCCTAGAGTGGCAGGAGCGGGAGCACTGGTACTTGGCTATCAGCCATGTTTCGTGACAAAGAGAAAGAGTACTTGAGGAACACCCATCTTCCTGCTGGGATAACAAGGTCATTTTGACCCAGTGTCTAGAATTCTTCTCCAGTGGCTGTATAGCTGCCTTGGTGTCTTGCCCAGCATCCCAATTCCCTTGGCACATAGTCTTCCTACTTGCTAACACCTGGTCATGTCTGCCTATATCTTAACCAACTGCCTTTTGCTGAGATGTTTCCAGAAACATGCCTAGCCTTGGGGAGTCTAAATGACTACCTCCATTCTCCCAGGACCAGCCTCTCCCACCACCAACTCAGGATTTAGCCCTCCCCTGCCTGGATTCCCACAAGGCCTGGGAGCCTGTTTTTCAATCAATGGAATTAATAACTCATGCCGAATCCAGGGGAGCAAAGGGCCTTTGGGGGATGAGAAAACGTTTACTCAAGCCAAGCTCCAAATGACATGAAATCAAAGTGTTATGATATGACCTGGGCATATGAGCCAATTATTGTTTGCCGAAGTGATCACCACATATGCCATGATGAAACAGGTATTTGGTCATTTGAGAAGTTCCACTGCTCACTGATCATTTACCTCCACTCATTTCCCATAAAAAACACAAGCCCTCAGAAATCTAGAAGGAGCAGTGACTGCATACTGCACCAAGTGTGTTTATTGAAATCTTTTCCATGAACCTTTCCACCTGGTTCTACAAAGACGTAAGTGACTGTCATAATAAAGCCAAGGCCACACATATTTTTATTCAATCTGAACTTAGGTTAGAGATTCAAACATGCCCCAAACCGATCATTCGTTTATCAATTCAATCATTCATTCATCCTGCAAACATTTACACAGTCACTCACCAGATGTCTAGTATGGGGCCGAGTCATGGCAATGCTACATTGATCTTAACAAAATCCAAGGTTAGTGGGGACTAACTAAGTTAGTAAATAATGTAAGATAGATCACACTATGATTCTGGCCTAAAATTAATTCTCAAAAGTAATAATACCATTCTGGGGCGCCTGGGTGGCTCAGTCGGTTAAGTGTCTGCCTTTGACTCAGGTCATCTTCTTAGGGTCCTGGGATCAAGTACCACATCAGGCTCCCTGCTCAGCAGAGAGCCTACTTCTCCCTCTCTCTCTGCCCCTCCCCTGGTTGTGCTCTCTTGCTTCTTCCCTGTCAAATAAAATCTTTCAAAAATTTTTCAAAAAAAAAAAAAAAGGTAATACCATTCTCAACTTTTCACTCTTCAGCTATTATTAAAACAATTAAACCACTATTTTCTGCTCCATGCTACTGTTACTTATTTGGTGTTTTTTCCGTATTACTTGGAAAAGCTTCTCCTCACATTTTGTCTGAAATGTCACTCTCATCCCCTCCAAGGTGCATTTCTGATTCCTCCCCGCTTCTTTCTTTCTCAGAACATTGGATTTTGCCAGTAATTCTCTTTCCCGTCCAATGAATTATGACTAATTACTCTTTAGGCTTTCTCTTATCATCTTTCATGCCTGCCCTCATCCCTGCTTTTCTCCCTCTTCTTCATTTCTTTCAACTTCCTTTAGGAGTAGGTGAGCTTTTCATTTTTTCTTAGACCATCAAATTATATTGCATGATGGAAAGCACAGTATCTACTCATTAGAGTCCTTTCAAATGAGAAAGGCCTTACTATGTCTGAGTGATTATGGCATCTTGAATTGCAAACTCTAATAACTCCTAGTAATTACCCCTTATATGCTGTGCACTCACTCTCAGCTTCTCTTCTCAAGACCCTGGGAGGCTGACATAAGTAAAAAGTGTCCATACACCACAACTTCATCATTACGGCCTTCCTTCAAGGACTTATTAGAAGAAGGCATCACCAACAGACCCAGTCTTAAACTAACCGATTTTTATCACGACCGCCCAGTCTCAGACAGCTTCCTTCCGATCTAGATAGGCATTTAGAATTACTGAAATGAGAATATTTTAACATACAGGCTCCACAAAAGTGTCAAATTTAATGAACAAAAATACTGCTTTTCAGGGGCGCCTGGGTGGCTCAGCTGGTTGAGCATCCAACTCGATGTCGGCTCAGGTCAGGATCTCAGGGTCGTGAGATCCAGCCCTGCGTCAGGCTCCGTGCTGGTCGTGGAGCCTGCTTAGGATTCTCTCGTTCCCACTGTTCCTCTCCCACACTAAGAAAAAAAAAAAAATGCTGCTTTTCAATTACGTAGGTAGTACTACTTTCTGAATAAATTTAGGATAATCAAAATCACAAAGATAGCAAGTGATGGTAATTTGTGAAATGAGACCCAATGGGCCTGATTAATGGAAGGTCACTGGGCAGTTTCCAGGGTCGGCTGGCCATTTCTGCTCTACCCTTCTCTCTTACCAGTCCCTCAAAAAGTGCTAAGGATACGGGCGCCTGGGTGGCTCAGTGGGTTAAGCCGCTGCCTTCGGCTCAGGTCATGATCTCAGGGTCCTGGGATCGAGTCCCACATCGGGCTCTCTGCTCGGCAGGGAGCCTGTTTCCTCCTCCTCTCTCTCTCTGCCTGCCTTTCTACCTACTTGTGATCTCTCTCTGTCAAATAAATAAATAAATAAAATCTTTAAAAAAAAAAAAAAAAGTGCTAAGGATGGGATGCCTGGGTGGCTCGGTGGATTAAGCCGCTGCCTTTGGCTCAACATCCTGGGATCGAGTCCCGTGTCCGGCTCCTTGCTTGGCAGGGAGCCTACTTCTCTCTCCACCTCTGCCTGCTTGTGCTCTCTCTTTCTGACAAATAAATAAAATCTTAAAAAAAAAAAAAAAAGTGCTAAGGAAAAGAAACAGGATACAGGCTAAGGCTAGAGTTGGTCTATTACTGGTTCGATAGACATCTAAAACACCCAGCGTCAGCTCCGTGGAGTGCCGTAGGTAAGAACAATGTAGGAAGTACCACAGGAGCTCCAACGTCACAAGGCTATGATGTAGCCTAGAAGGGCAACCTCATCGGCACTGCCAGCTACATGTTTTTAAAGGCTTTTTCAAAATTCCCTTTGAATCTGGAGTAGGAAGGCTTTCAATGATTCATAATCCAGAAACTGCTTTTTTTAAACCCCCAAATCTCTACATGCCAAAAATACCCTAAGTTAAGTCAAAAGACAGACGGGGAATAAAAGATGCAACTCAGATCACAGACAAAAAGACTCACTTCCTTAATATACAAATAGTTCTTAAATGCTGATAAGGAAAAGAGCAGCCACCCAATAGAAAGTGAGCAAAGAACAATAACAGACAATTTACTGAAGAGGAAGGAAAAATCATTTATAAATACATAAAAAATGTTCAACATCACTTATAGGAGAAAGGCAAATTAAAAACATACTGAGGGAAAAAAAAATACTGAGATACCATTTTCACTTATCAGAATGGGAAGAATCCAAAATTTGGTAACACATTCTCTTTATAATGAGACTGGGGAAAAAAAAGGCAGTCCTCACATATTGCCTGGGAGAGAGGAACTCGGTAAAACCCCAAGGGAGGGTGACTTAGCAACAGGTATGGACATTCCAAATGCAAGTATTCCACAGCCCTGAAATTTCACTTCTTGGTATTTATCCTACAGGTCTGTTTCACTTGGCCAAATAACATTTACAGCAGCATTAGTTTGATGTTAAATGTTTGAGAACAACAAAGGGGAGAAGTTAAATAAACGATGGTTTTGTCATATAATGGATAACAGGCAGCCCTAAAAAAAGAAAATTGGCAGCATTCTATGTCCTGAGAGAGGAAGAGATACTATTCACTGAAAAAGTGTAAGGTGCAGAAAAACCTTTCTGTACCAGGAGTTGAGCCCACAAGGTGGGCTAAAGCCATATACTGGTGTTGGCTTGTATATGCAGAAAAGAATCTGGGGAAGATACACAAAAAAAATAGGGGCCACCAAGAGGGAAGAACAGGGCTGAGCGTTAGTGCAGTGTATACCTTCTAATATCTATGGGTCTTTGAATCATAGAAATGTATTATTATTTGAAACATTTAAATTTTAAGAAGCATCTTCTTCTTAACTGTTAAAGACATTCTTTGCTGAGAATAGTAATAAATCATTAACCTCAAGAATTAGAGGATACCTAAGGGAAAACTGCTAAGGGTCATCATTTGCAGTCTCTTCTTGTCTAGTATAGCTTCCCAAACATGACTTATGGACCTCTCACAACCCCAACCCCTAGTAGTACCTTTCCTTAAAATGGAATTACTTACATACACACAAGCTCAGAACCGAGTATAAACCTCTTAGGCTCAAAGCTCATTTACTATTCTAAAACCAAAATGTATTTTCAAATTAAATTCAGCAAAATTATAGAACCAAGAAATATCTAAAATAACCACAGGGTAACTGAAAGATGAGTTTGAGTTGTGTGAACTACAGGGTTACTCACAGCAAGAATCCTGAGTAGGCTCTCTGGGATTCGGGCCACTGCGTATGGTGGACTCTACAACCACGGTACTCTATTCACATTTAGGAAACCTTTGTATGTATAGTGTGTTGAGAAATCAGCATATCTTCCTCTGACCAAATGTACTTTTGAGGTATCCAACTCCTCTGTCACTTTCTCAGTGGCTGAAAACAGCTGATACAAAAGTACCAGATATAAATCCAAGCGCTCCCTGAATACTGAAATCGGCATCGTTCATAAGGTGGTCACCCCAATAACCTGGGATCAAGTTGTATTATTTTATTCACATCACTAATTTTTAACATCAGTGTATCCTTTTATATCAGGACATAGAACATCATCACTCTAGGGTTAAGTTTCTGCCTTCCACTCAGATCATGATCCCAGCATCCTGGGATCAAGTCCCACATCCCACTCCTTGCTCAGCAGGGAGCCTGCTTCTCCCTCTGCCTCTGCCTGCCACTCTGCCTCCCTGTGCTCTCTCTCTCTCTGACAGATAAATAAAATCTTAAAAAAAAAAAAAAAAAAAGTCTGTCACCATTCTTTTGTTTTTTTTCTGTCTCTCATTTCATTATATGGCAATTCTATCATGCATTTAACCTTTCCCCTAGGAAGAGACATTTATGGGGTTTTCAAACACTTACTGTAAAACTAATGCTGCAAAATGAAAATACCAAATTTAAAAATTATGACCAGAAGTCAGGCGGAGAGTGAACCCAGACCCTAGGACGCAAAACACAATAGTAATCAGTTACTATGTTTGTGAGAGGCTACCTCTATTCATTGCCCCAGGTGAAGACTCTGCCCTAGTTTTCGGGCCTCTGAGGGGTCAACGTTGGCCCAAGTCAGGCTTCACCTTCGATGCCCTGTTTGTGTCACTGCCCACAGCTGTGGAATGAGCCTGGTCCCATTCCAGTGCCCAGTCCCGGCTTTTCAAACCCCAGCCTGGGGCAGAGTCTGGAACTACCTATGGGCCAGGACAAGAGTATGGACTATCCATGAGGACATAATCCCCATTTAGTACAAATAACAAATCTCCACCGAGGGCACATGCAGTTCCATCTGCATTTCGTCTCTCTCATTAAGTCTTAACCAAAACCAAGAAACTAATTTCAGCATAAAACATCTGTGCAGATTCTTGCTGAATCTAGTCTCTCTAGAGTAGGGGTGATGTCATACATTTTTGCATCTTTGGTGCCTAACAGGTGGTAAACACCTAAATCTGTTTGATGGATGAGTGAGTCAATAGATGAATAAATTGAATGAGCGAGTAATGAATTAGCAGAGAGTAGATATAGGGAAAAGGCCAAAAACAGCTCCTCCAACTCTACCGCATGCTGGTAGACTCCACTTGAGACATGAGCTGGCCTCTCCTTTATGGGTCTAATACCTCTTTGATTACACAGAAGCAGTATTACCGTTTTCTAATTAAAATCTTTCTCCACTTCTAATGTTCTTTATCCTATTTTTCCGACAGACTATGCTTTTTAGAGTTTTCGTATGCATTTATTTGTGAAGCATTTGCAGGTATATTAGAGACAGCAATCTGACATTTGGCCCGCACCAAGACTAAAGATAAAATAAGTAGATTCTACCGGACTTCAGTTGATAAAGAATGTAATGTGGTAAACACTTTTCCATCAAATGGTACTGTGATTATAAAGGTCACTTGCTACATACTTCAGGCACATTCTTTTGATACCACGTTCAACATCAGTCAGGAATGTTGGCCACAGTCCAACCCAAGGAGGAAAGGAAACAATTTTCTCTCAAGTTCAAACAGCCTCTGAGCTACATGAAGGTCTGCATTTTACTTATTTATTTTACTTCAAATGGTAGAGAATTAATGGTTCTGCCAAAGCTTTTCATTAAGTTAGCCACTTTAAGAAAAGGTAGAAATCTACCTCCTTTGATGAAAATGTAAGCATATGTAATACAAATAAATGGAGATATTTACTGCCATTCTGGGGTCCATACCAGATTCTTCAGGCATTGCTTTGTTCCCCTTTGAATCTTTATCCTTTTTGGGTTTTCTCTATATCACAGTCCTCATTCACCATTGCTATGCACGTGCCATTAACCAGTTGCCCCATCTCTCCATTAACATTTCGGGTTTCACATGGTAACACAGTGAAGCCATCTCAGTGGATCTCAGAATGCGATGCCCTCATACAAGTAACATACAAGTAATGGGGGTAAGGGTGTACATTAGCAAATCTGCTTTCCCGAAGATGTCAGGGACACATGTGGTTTGAACAAATCCCAGTTTTATATTTGTTTTTTTGTTTGTTTGTTTTTAGATTTTATTTATTTATTTGACAGACAGAGATTCACAAGTAAGCAGAGAAGCAGGCAGAGAGAGAGGGGGAAGCAGGCTCCCCACTGAGCAGAGAGCCTGATGCAGGGCTCAATCCCAGGACCCTGAGATCACCACCCAAGCCCAAGGCAGAGGCTTAACCCACTGAGCCACCCAGGTGCCCCACAAATCCCAGTTTTAAGTTGACTTAACTACCACTAGAAGACTCTGGTGATGTGGACATGAGGCTGCATGTAACCATATTCCTCAAGTTCAACTTTTCCATCACAACAGCCAAGAGCCCGCTGAAGGCACTAGGGAAGGTAGTCACTTCCCTTCTATGAAAGAAGCTCTACTTTCCTTCCTCCTGGTTTTCAAAGTAGCATAAAAAACAATGATGCAACAGGATTTTCTCCCTTACAGTGTTCCTTTGTAAAAAAAAAAAAAAAAAAAAAAAAAAATCTCCCTTTCAGGCAATTATTTCACTTGGGATTTGAGCAAGCACTCTATTTTGGAGGCACATCATCACTGACTCTCCCAGACATTCTTGTCATGACCTCTATGGGGCCAAAAATCTCAGTGTTAGTGAGTGGCAGATATTGTGTCTTCCCCCACAGACACTACTGGCTACTTTAGACAGAAAAAACTTTCACCTGCTTGGTCTCTTCCCATAACTTCATAGAGCTTCACCTTTTAGTCCCACTCTTCCTGGAGGCACTAAAAGCTTTCACCTGAGTGTTCAGCCTTTGATATGATTAGCAAGATTGCTTGGGTCGATCAATGAGCAGCTCTCCCTCATCAGACCACTTTGACAATTAACACCTCTCCAACAGCCTGGTGTGTGCAAGCGGGCCACTCTGAGGACAAGGGCACCTAGTCAGGAAGGCCTCCGGTCTAAGCTGTTGGAATCAAGGGAAATCAAACATCAGATACTCTGACGAATGACAGATCAGATGGCACTGTCTACCTGAGACAGCTACAAGAAATAGAACACACATTTGCTTGCACACCAAAGCCACCAACACACAATGGTAAGGAGCTGAGCACCACAGGTGCTCCCCATCCCAAAATGGAGAACACTGTAGATAGGCCTTTTTGCTGCCAGAACAATCACTGTCCACCCTCAAGAGACTTTGAACTGCTATTCTAAACAATCAGTCAGGGGCACGTGGGTGGCTCACATTGTTGGGACATCTGCCTTCAGCTCAGGTCTAGATCTCCAGGTCCTAGGACTGAGCACTATGTCAGGCTTCTGACTCAGTAGGGAATCTGCTTCTCTCTCTCCCTCTCCCTCTGCCTCTCCCCCCTACTTGTGTTCTCTCCATCTCTCTCTCTCAAATGAATAAAGAGAATCTTTAAAAAATAAAAGAGAGAGTCAAACACTACTTACCAGTCTTCAACGAATTCAAGTTTTAAAGGATACCTATCCATTACCCAAAGATGGTCACCACATTGGTACCCAGAGCATGGCACCATTTAAACTTACTTCCAGAAATGCAAGGGAGACAGGAGGCAGGTTGCATAGTGTTTCAGCAGGTGGGGTCAAGGCAGACTGCTGGGGTTCACACACCGCTAGCTCAAACCCTTATTGGCTGAGTGACTTTGGGCTCAGTCTCCTCCTCCAAAAAGCAGGAATCATGGTGAGTGCTACTTCTGGGGGTTGTTCTGATGGTCAAAGGAGCACACCAGACTCTCTGTAAATATTCAACTGGTATTACGTATCATTATTATTAAGATCACTAATTATTATGAGGAGTCTCACTGCCCAAATCTAGACACTGTCCTCTGACTAGCCCATTTTAAAAAAAACAAAAAACAAAAAACACAAGCCTTTGAAATCACCAGAATGACTGATTCACCAAAGGGTAGATGGTTTGCAAACTGGTGCATTTCGTGACAGAATACCAGGTCTAAAACCCGGGTCCTAGCTCACAGGAAAACAATACTAAGCTAAACGTTGGCGAAGCACCTCAGCAACTCCAGACTCCTAATACATCCAATCTTAGTGAAAATCCCAAGGAGCAGTTATCTTTCTCACCTTACACCTGTAGGGGGGAAAAAAACCGGAATTGGTAGCACTGGGGCTCAGAACCCCATTTCTTTCTTATTCCAAATCCTCTTCTTCCACTACATTAGGAAGCGAAAATGATTCCTAACTGGTGCTTTGGAACTCGAGTCTGAATCCAGTCAGAAGCAAGACTCTTGGGGCCTCCACTGCTTTCTGTCTATTGCCGAAAGGAGCTGATTTCCATGGGGTGAACCTCTGTACTCTCACTGCCCGTTCTGGAACTCCTCTTCATCAGAGCCATGATTTACTGAGCTCTTTCTAGGCTCCAAGTGCTGTCCTCAACGCTTGCCATGTGTCATTGTAAACAACTCCAGTACAAGGGTACTTGGACCCGTCTTTGAAGGATGAGAAGACTGAGGCAGGGAAATGCAATTTGTCTGAAATCACACCAGCTTGGAAGTGAGTAGATTTCAAACTCAAGCACAGGGCTCTTTCAGGTCTCAGAGCAATGTCTGCATTGCAAAAAGGTACCTGGGTAAGAGGGATGGGTGGTGAATGGTGCTAAAATGTAGCTCAGCTCCATCTAAGGTTGGGGGGAGGGGCTGTGCTTTCCCAGCTACACGGCTCAGAAGGGATACCTTGACCTGCTCAGGGAGCAGCTTCAAAGCCATGCTCTTAAACACAAGTCTATACTCTTAAACACTACACCACGGTCCCTATGGGGAGTACCCGACGAAAACACAAACTCAAAAGAGCACTGATGTGTGTATGAATAATGCATTAAGAAGTAATGGGTTCTGAATCATTAAAGGGGAGTGGGATTTAGAGGCATGGGCTAGATCATATATACCTTAACCTTTCCCTGGCTAACTTCCAGGACAGCAAGTCTCCATGGACTGTTGCTTATCCTTGTCAGACACCTGCCACAGGTCTTGTTTGGAAAGAAAACCACACACTAACCGGTACCTTTGTACAGCAACAGATATATTCCATTATGCAAATGTGTTCTGCCCTAATAGGAAGATACTCCTGTAAGATGTCTCAAATACATAAAGACCTTTGGGAAATCAGAACACCTTTCCCAATTAGGACACTCTCATTGTTTCTTCATCCAAGTTCTCAAACAAACCATTGCTCAGTTCCCATCTCATCTCATTAAGTGTTTATTTCATTAACTGAAATAAAATCTGGTCTTGGTCAGCTTGCTTCAGCCACACGGCCACCAGCTAAAACCGGTTTCAATACCGAACTCAAGTCTTTCAGAGCTGTTTATACCACAGGATGTAACACTCCACCGAGCCCCAGAATTCCTTCAGTGTTATCAGGAGACCAGCTTTTCTATGGAAAGTGTGATTATTAGAACCAGTAACCCTTTGGGCCTAATTTCAAAACTATTGAATAAATAGCAGGGAATGAACATTCCTACTGATACATTCCGACCAACAGCATCTATTTGTAAACTGTCAATGGGCATCATGGTGAAACTGTACAATGCCAGTGTAAGTAACAGCCTGAGACTAGCCGGCTCCATAAGGCGTGGGTTCACCACTCTGCCCTGGTCCCATCACTCCTGATTGTCTTCCTGACACCGAGATGAAGACCAGCTTCCACTTAGCACCTTGCACTCAAAAAAACTATGGTTATTGTTCATAGTAATGAAATGTATCTCTATAACCATAAACGATATCTCCATTAAAGCTAGAAAAACAAAGAAAGAGAAAAAAACAAAAACAGCCCGAGAGGCCTGTAAGTTTCAAAATATTTGGGAAAAGATATTTCTTTGTGCAATAAAGAATATTCTTAAGTGTTGAACATTTTAAAAAATTGACCTTTCCTATATAGACAATATCCCTCTTCCCTCCACTCCCTCCTTCCTCAGTCCCCTTCAAAAATCATTATTTGAGTTTAAAATGCCAGGAGTTATTAAACATCCAGTTACTAATCCCTCCTTTATTTAGCTGGTGTCAAGATCAGACTTGCCCTGGGGAAAATAAGAAACAGTCTTCCCAGAGAAATTTCTTTCTTTTTTTTTTTTTTTAATATTTTATTTATTTATTTCACAGACAGAGATCACAAGTAGGCAGAGAGGCAGGCAGAGAGAGGGGGGGAAACAGGCTCCCTGCTGAGCAGAGAGCAGGATGTGGGGCTCAATCCCAGGACCCTGAGACCATGACCTGAACCGAAGGCAGAGGTTTTAACCTACTGAGCCACCCAGGCACCCCAAAATTTCTCTTTTTGAGAGTTGTTTCCTAGATCCTTCAGGGGCTTGGGGGAGGGAGGGACTGTTAAGTCCTTCTTAATGCCTGGAGCTTCATTTTCCCTGTTAAATTTCAGCAAAGAACGCAACAACTTAAAACTACACAACACGAAATTCTTAGTGTGTGTGTTTACACTCATTTCTTCCCGATTGTCGCTGAGAGCCTGGGAAGCTGGATAAAGGGCTGCCCAAGAACAGGGAGGCAGGCTTCCTCCCCATTTCCTGCTTTGATTGTCCCAGAATGAAATCCTAACAAGGTACATGGAACTGTCTGACTGTGTGGGACGTAAAAATCATGCGTGATCTACTCCCAAAGAAATAAGGAATAGTCCGTCAGTTTCACTTAGATTTAAAAAATACAGGACCTGACAACTGGTCACTCCAGACAGTTTACTGAAACCAAACATTTTTCTTTTCTCTTCCTTTTTCTTCTCTTCTTTCCTCCCCTTCCTTTCTTTCCTTCCTTCTTTCTAAGGAACTTCTGTCTGCTCCTGCGGGCAAGTCTGTCTTGTGTATGCACTATTTCCACTTGGTGCTTGCTGTCACCAAGGTGAGGGCTGCCCAGTGGGTTCAGGATACTGTCACTGCAGCTATTGCTGATTTGGCAGAGGGGATGGAGGATTCTTTGGAAATACAAAATCTGGACCCCATATGAAACCTGACAGATGCTTTCAGCTTCCCAAGCACTTTCAGTAGCTCATTAGATCCTTACAATGAAGATGTCAGGTGGCTGGGGGGAACCACTCTTCTTTTCAGAAGGAAAATAGTCCCAAGGAAGTTAAGAGTCATGGTCACACATTTAAGAGCTAGCATAGGGGTGCCTGGGTGGCTCAGTGGGTTAAAGCCTCAGCTTTCAGCTCAGGTCATGATCCCAGGGTCCTGGGATCAAGCCCTACATCGGGCTCTCTGCTCAGTGGGGAGCCTCCCTCCTCCCCTCTCTCTCTGCCTGCCTCTCTGCCTACTTGTGATCTTTGTCTGTCAAATAAATAAAATCTTTAAAAAATTAAAAATAAAAACTTAAAAAAAAAAAAAAAAAGAGCTAGCATGGCTGGGTCTCCTTCCATTCTAGAAATCCCTTGAGGACAGCAACCACCAAGAATGTTCAAGCTCTCTTACTATGAGTATAATTTACAATGAAAGACAAATACATAATTTCTTATCAAACTCTCTCTGCCACAAACAATCTCAAACAGCAACAAATATTCTCTGTGACATTTACATTCTATTTGAAGAGCATCTCCAAGGCCCATTCAGAGATGACTAGGCCAATGACTAAAAAATCTTTTTGAAAATACTCTCGCTCCCTCTGTTTAAGCATTAGGGATCCTTTAAGACAATGTTCAAGCTGGTAAATATGAATAAGGAAAAGTGCTGAGCTAAGGACGTTAAAAATCTGTGTGCTCTTCTAAACTTTAAAAATGTCCGTCATTCTTCCTCTCCCACACCCCCTGCTTGTGTTCTCTCTCTCTCTCTGTCAATAAAAAAAATCTTAAAATGTGGGTTAGAAGCAGAAGAGAAATAGAAACCTGCAAGAAGCTTTTAAAAGCACACATGCTAAAGTTTAGTACAGCTGTGACATCCAACTGTATACAGTCCCAGTAACAAACTGAAATGTCCACAAAAGGCAAAAGCTGTCCTCTGCAGCCCAAAGGTTCTATTGGCACTAAGGAAGGGGAGACAGATCAAAACACATTCTAGATATTTCTCTACCCAGGGTACAAGTGAAGTTATTTAAGTTGTGAAAAGGTCCTAGGGTGTTTGTGTGGTCAAACACATCCCTGAAGTTGGCATCATAAGGACAAAATTAGCAGGACCCCAAAACAGAACAGCCCATACGTTTATGAATCTTTTCAAAAACAAAATGACATGAGGCCTTTATGGAATCTGCCATGAAGATGGGGTTGTCAGAAGAGGGGGATACTGGCTCTCCCCGGGGAGAGTACAAGGAAGAGGGGGACAGTGGGCTCTCAGATACACAGACAAGAACAGACAAATGGTTCAAGTCACAGAGCAGATGGCACCCCGTCCTCAAGATCCCAGGTTACACTGGGGCGGTAACCTCAGGCCAGGACTGAGAGACAAGAGGTGACCCAGCTGAAACACAGAGAACAGGAAGAAAGAGGAGTTCGCAGTTCTTCGATTCTGAGATTAGCTTCTGGCAGTTAAGCGAGGTGGGGTGGGGGGGGGCAGGCTCTGTAATGATTAGCCAGGCCATCTGCTTAGAACTGCACAAACTGGTCTGATAGCAGACCTGAAGGGGGCAAAGGGAAATGTCGACTCACTGTTCTGTATTTAGACTCCATTCCTCTCTGCCCTTGACCACAGAGGAGGAGAAATGATAAGGGAGAAACAGGGGAGTTACCTGTTAAAAGCTGTGAGCTCTACATTACAGAGCATCCCAGGGAAGGCTTCCTGCAAAGGGCATCTAGAAGGAAGGGAAAAGCCAGCTCCCTCCCTCCCTGGGCCCTTCCCTCTCCCCCTACACACACACACACACACACTCTCCCCCTACACACACACACACACACACACACACACACCCGCCACCCCCAGGATCCTCCCCACCATAACAAACTGAGAATTGTAGTTGAACAGTCCCACATCTGGGGATCAAGGTAAGAGTAAAAGAAGCAAGAGCATTTTTATCACTGTATTCAAGGACACTGATGTATTACCATTGTTTAAACAATATATAGCCACAGAATTGCCTAAAAATGGATACGATTTCTTACAATGCATAGTAATCCTGGTAAAAGCAACAGCAATAAATTTCTGACAACTGCGTTGGTGGGAAATTCAGCACTGAGAAAGATAAGACTATAGGGTATGAGCTCTTCCTTTACTTGATTCACAATCCACTTTAAGCAGCTAATGAAGTGGCAGAGCCTCTGCTCTAGAAAAATACACACTCTTAATGAATTCCGTAAGTCTTATGTACGATTTCAGGCCATTCGAGGACTTCCTCAAATCCCCACCAGCTTAAGTATTTCTAAAAGGAAAAAATGTCTGAGAAGTATGATCCTACTGAAAACTCAATATTTTTATACCCACAGAGAAAAGCAGATACTAAGTAGAGAAAATCTTCATGACATTTGACATAAATTATATTACTCAAAAATCAAGACTGTATGTCAAGTTTACATTTTACCTCCTTGGCAGCCATATATTCTTTGAGATTGATCTTACTCGTGATATGCATGGATACTGATTTTCTCTGTGGACTATTCATATAAACAGGGCTTGCCCTTGTCTGTCCTTCACCCAGAGTGTCAATGCTTCTTAACTGGAATGGCTCCATACTGTGGTCCCAAAGACAGCTTGCTAGAAAATTGGAAATGGGAAAAGTCTGGAAACCCTTTTAGGAAAATCGAGAGATGGTGTTTGGATTTCCACCCTAGTGTACAGGAGTCATGTAAAGTGTCACACCCATGACAGCCGCTAGTCAGTGACATCACAGCCCAGGAAAAGGGGCAGCCTTGCTCCTCCTGCTCCCTTCATTTCCACACTCAAGCCTGCATTTCTAAGACTGGGGCTCACTTTGCTCCAGCTTCCTTTTGCTTTCCAAGTGCTTCCTCCTCTCTCCCTTTTAATCTTCCTTCTCCCTTTCCAAATTCAATCAAACTCAAGTACAAATCCAAGCTGTTAGTAGCAAGGTCTCTTCAAGGATCTTACTTCTTTTTTTTTTTTTTTAAGATTATTTATTTATTTATTTGACAGAGAGACATCACAAGTAGGCAGAGAGGCAGGCAGAGAGAGGAGGAAGCAGGCTCCTTGCTGAGCAGAGAGCCCGATGCGGAACTCGATCCCAGGACCCTGAGATCATGACCTGAGCCAAAGGCAGCGGCTTAACCCACTGAGCCACCCAGGCGCCCAAGGATCTTACTTCTTAAAGCATTCGGTTTCTTCATCTATAATAGAAGGAACATCTAACCTACAGGGTTGTTCTGAAAACCAAATTTGTGACATACGATGTGTTCTAAGCAGAATGCCTGAACCACAGAAGGATTTCAGCAAATGTTAGCTCCTCTGCCTTTATACTTTATGATATTTGTAAAATTAATTTAAAAAATACATAATCAAGTGCTAATTTAAAAATATGACCAAAAACCTCAGAGCATTTCTCCTAAGATCAGGGATCTTAGGAGAGATGTCAGGGCAGGGATGTCAACTATCACCACTGCTATTCAAAGTAATACTAGAAGTCCTAGCCTCAACAATCAGACAACAAAAAGAAATTAAAGGTATCCAGATCAGCAAAGAAGAAGTCAAACTCTCACTCTTTGCAGATGATATGATTCTTTAAGAATCCACTCCAAAACTGCTCGAACTTGTACAGGAAATCAGTGAAATGTCAGGATATAAAGTCAATGCACAGAAATTAGTTTCATTTCTTTACACCAACAACACGACAAAAGAAAGAGAAATTAAGAAGTCGATCCCATTTACAGTTGTATCCAAAACCATGAGATACCTAGGAATAAACCTAACCAAAGAGACAAAGAATCTATACACAGAAAACTACAGAGTACTCACGAAAGAAATTGAGGACGACACAAAGAAATGGAAAAAAGTTCCATGCTCATGGCTTAGTAGAATAAATATTGCGAAAATGTCTATTGCATGCTCCTAGAGTAATCTACACATTTAATGCAATCCCTATCAAAATACTATCAACTTTTTTCAAAGAAATGGAACAAATAATCCTAAAATTTGTATGGAACCAGAAAAGACCCTGAATAGCCCGAAGAATACTGAAAAAGAAAACCAAAGCTGGTGGTATCCCAATTTTGGACATCAAGCTCTATTACAGAGCTGTAATCATCAAGACAGTAGGCACAGGCACAAAAACAGACACATAGATCAATGCAACAGAATAGAGAGCCCAGAAATAGACCCTCAACTCTACGGTCAACTAGAGTTGACCACAGAGACCAAAGCAGGAAAGAATGTCCAGTGGAAAAAAGACAGTCTCTTGAACAAATGGGAAAACTGGATAGCCACATGCAGAAGAATGAAACTAGACCATTTCCTTAAATCATACACAAAAATAGACTCAAAATGGAGAAAAGACCTCAATTTGAGACAGGAGTCCATCAAAATCCTAGAGAATACAAGCAGCAACCTCTGTGACCTTAGCTGTACCAACTTCTTACTAGACACATCTCCAAGGGCAAGAGAAACAAAGGCCAAAATGAACTATTGGGACTTCAATAAGATAAAAAGCTTCTGCACAGCAAACAGTCAACAAAACCAAAAGACAACCGATAGAATGGGAGAAGATATTTGTAAATGACATCAGATAAAGGGCTAATATACAAAATCTATAAGGAATTTATCAAAGTCAACACCCAAAGAATAAACATCCAATCAAGAAATGGGCAGAAGACATGAACAGGCATTTATGCAAAGAAGACATCCAAATGGCCAATAAACACATGAAAGAGTGCTCAATATCACTCGGCATCAGGGAAGTAAGTACAAATCAAAACACAGTGAGATACCACCTCACACCAGTCAGAATGGCTAAAATTAACATGTCAGAAAATGACAGGTGTTGGCAAGGATGCTGAGAAAGAAGAACCCTCCTACCCTTTTGGTGGGAATGCAGGCTGGTGCAGCCACTCTGGAAAACAGTATGGAGGTTCCTCAAAAAGTTGGAAATAGAGCTACCCTATGACCCAGCAATCGCACTACTAGGTATTTACCCCAAAGATACAAATGTAGTGATCCGAAGGGCCACCTGCACAGCAATGTTTATAGCAGGAATGTCTACAATAGCTAAACTATAGGAAGAGTCTAGATGTCCATCAAGTGATGAACAGACAAAGATGTGGTATACATATATACAACGGATTATGCATCCATCAAAACCCCGAAATCTTGCCATTTGCAAGACATGGAAAGAACAAGAGGGTATTATGCTAAGCAAAATAAGTCAATCAGAGAAAGACAATTATATGATCTCATGGATACGAGGAATTTCAGAAACAAGACAGAAGATCATAGGGGGAGGGAGGGAAAAATGAAATAAGATGAAACCAGAGAAGGAGTCAAACCATAAGAGACTCTTAATCTCAGGAAAGAAACTGAGGGTTTGTGGAATGGAGGGGGGTGGGAGGGATGGGGTGGCATTGGGGAGGGTATGTGCAATGGTAAGTGCTGTGACCTGTGTAAGACTGATGAATCAGAGACCTGTACCCCTGAAACAAATAATACATTATATGTTAATACAGAAAAAAATATGGCCATAATAGCAATGCTTTGAAATTTAGCTTTTAACCATATATATGAAATTTTATTCAAAGATGTTTTTAAAAACACTCTATTTTCTATTATTTACTATAGCAATAGATACGTAAATGTTATAAAATGCCAGTGGGGTGAGAGATGGTAAATGAATCAATGATTTCTTCTTTTTATGCTTTAATGAAAAAAGTCCAAATACAGGTCTGTTAAGTCTTGCTCAATTTCATTAAGGACTACCTTGGTTCCTCAGTTAACAGAGATTAAAAATACTAATTGGTACTACTGAAATGGAAATAGTTTTCCTTATTAAGAAATATTACACACAGGTAATTTAGGAAAAAACTAAATGCGATCAATAAACGTTCACTTTCTGTTGTTCAGAGTGTAAACAGAGATGAGTCTGTAACTCTTAGAATGAGGCGGGTGAGAGGGGGTGTTTCACAGACCTCACCTCTTGGACTAGACAGTTACCTGTCCAGCTTTGTGCTCCTAGGACCCACACGGAAAGTTAAGAGTTGATTCATCTAAATGCCAGTTCCTAGTCCAGATCTCCAGAGGAGTTAGAAAGAACCTAAATGGAACTCTAGAATGGATCCCAGCTCTCTTGAAAGGACACGTGAATAACCTAAGAGCAAAAGTGTGAAGGAAGACTGAAGAAAGTTAGATGCTGGTGGCAACTTTAGAACACTTTTAAAAAGGAGTGGTCTTGGGGCACCTGGGTGGCTCAGTGGGTTAAGCCACTGCCTTCGGCTCAGGTCATGATCTCAGGGTCCTGGGATCGAGTCCTGCATCTGGCTCACTGCTCAGCAGGGAGCCTGCTTCTCCCTCTATCTCTGCCTGCTGCTCTGCCTACTTGTGATCCCTCTCTCTCTCTCTGTTAAATAAATAAATAAAATCTAAAAAAAAAAAAAAAAAAAATGAGTGGTCTATCCTCTCTGAGCTGTCTAGAACATACATCTGACAAGAAGGGAAAACAAAGAAATGGGGAAAGTGGGTGAAGGACTTCTTCGTCATTCTCTGGTTTAATTGTTAGAATCCATGTTTCTAAATTGCAAACTTCTGACTGACTAATTAACCACTTATCCATATAGAGAGAAAAGGTAGCCCCTCTCTGCCTCCTATCCCAGACTTCTCCTTAGAAGTCCCACTTGCCGAAGTCAGAATCATTTGCGCACAGAGAGAAGGAGAGGAGAGGAAAGAGGGACGGAGGAAAGAGGCAGGACAGTGGGAGGAGTACTAGGTTTCCTGACAGTTTTCAAAAAGTGCCTGTCCTGGAAGGGAAGAGGGAAAAGGGAGGTATACAGAAAGAACTTAAAAGTTGTTGATCAAAAATCACATTTAAAAAAAAAAATTTCCGGGGCGCCTGGGTGGCTCAGTGGGTTAAGCCGCTGCCTTCGGCTCAGGTCATGATCTCAGGGTCCTGGGATCGAGTCACGCATCCGGCTCTCTGCTCAGCAGGGAGCCTGCTTCCTCCTCTCTCTCTCTCTCTGCCTGCCTCTCTGCCTACTTGTGATCTCTGTCTGTCAAATAAATAAATAAATCTTAAAAAAAAAAAAATTTCCATCTTCCAAAAGCCTGAATATGACTTTGCTTTTTTAAGCTGCCTAAATATCAGTCATCCATTTGCTTTGATAGCGCCCTTTGAAAAAGGCAATGTCTCTGTAAACTGCGGACTTTTCCCGGGGCTCACACACTGGTGTGAATTAGTTAGGGGTCAGCTGCTTCCTCACACCTCCCCTAGATCCTCCGCAAGGGTAGAACAAGGATGGGCCATCATCTGTGAATGGCTCTTTATGCTTCCTGTACTTTACATATCTTAGCTTAAATAGAATCTTCACAACAGGCACCTAAGGATTATTCAGCCATTTTACATCAAGAAATCAAGCTCAGAAAGGAAGAGAAACTTCCTAAATGCTATCTCTTGGTCAAAGATGGGGCTGGGATGTGAACCTCAAGGTCTGCTTACCAAGGGATGGACTGGAAAAGACCAGAGCCCTGTGACGCAGGTAGTGACCATGAAGTTGTGCAAAGAGCAATCCTGGTGGTTTTCCAATTTTCCTATGGCATTCTCTACACTCTGCTGTGCCCTGGAGCACACATGGGCTTTGGCCTCTGACACCCAGAACTCAAGGTGGTACCTACCAGAGCTACTGGCATAAGCTACCCAGTTCCGAATGACAAAGTCCTGATTTGTACACAACTACAAAACAGGCTTTGTGTAGGCTTTTGCACAGGTGTAGGAACCACCCCACAATGGAGAACCTGATCGCTTCCTAAGGTGGGATCCCCATGCAAAGCAGAATGTATACACAGTGTCCCTAGAAGAGGTCAGTACCAACCCTCAAATTTATGCAGGAAACCCTGGAGTAAATATTCTCCTCCCTCCTTTTTAAAGAATTTATTATTTATTTATTTATTTATTTACGTAATCTCTGCCCCCAGTGTGGAACTCGAACTCACACCCCATGATCAAGAGTCAAACACTCCTCTGACCAAGCCAGCCAGGCGCCCCCACCACCCGCTACTTTTTGAGACCAGTTTACAAAAACCCGAAGATGTCAAAAGCCATCTCAAATCCTACACAAATTATATGCATTCACCTTTCAGCTTCTTTGTAGAATAAGATAAAGTCTCAAGACAAATTGGAATGGGTGATTAAAGCATTCTGCAGACAAAATTCTTTTAAAGTTCATCCTAACAAGCAGAGGGGGGAGAAATTCATGGAACAAGCAAGCAACACCTAGTTTTACCTAATCATGCTCCTTGCTAGTAATGCTTGTTTATTTGTATTATGAGCCAACTCCATATACAGCTGTATTAGACGGTCCATCCCAATGCAGAATCACCAGTTGTAACATTAGACTTCATTAGGAACTAACATATAAATACAAATGCTTTTATATATAAGTTAATCTACAAAGAAAAACTTTTATTGCTAAATGCAACTAGAGCCAACTTTGCTGATAACAGTACTTGTGAATTAGCAACATGAAAGCATTTACCCTAAAAGCAGGTACCTGTTAACCAGTGAGGGCTTTAAGAGCATGGTTTTATTATTTCTCTCACCACTGGGAGTTCTTCATGCAGGGGAGGAAAAACTTTTCTTGACTCTTAGGATCCCTGGCTGGGTCTGAAAATTAAACTGACAAAGATAACAGGGAAAAAAATACGAATTTTACTGAATTTGTCCATGTACATGGAAGCCTTCACAGGAGATTAAAGAAAGAAAGAAGTGGCCAGGGACGCCTGGGTGGCTCAGTTGGTTAAGCAGCTGTCTTCGGCTCAGGTCATGATCCCAGGGTCCGGGGATCGAGTCCCACATCGGGTTCCTTGCTCGGCAGGGAGCCTGCTTCTCCCTCTGCCTCTGCCTGCCTCTCTGTCTGCCTGTGCTTGCTTGTTCTCTCTCCCTCTGTCTCTGACAAATAAATAAATAAAATATTTAAAAAAAAAAAAAAAAAAGAATAAGTGGCCAGAGCAGGAAGCTTTTATAGCTTTTAGTCAAAGAAACTATACTTTGTGAAACACTGACAGAACATGAGGGTTTGGGCTAGGAGTAATCCAACTAGAGCTAGACAGTCCTCATCTTCCTTAACTAGGAAGGTAAGGGTTATCTTAACATGGTTTATTTACAAATTCCTCTGATGCTTCTCTGGGCTAATAGAAGTCTGTCTCCAGGAAAAGGGGAATTTATTTCCTGTCTTAAAGTGAAAGTGAGAGCTTTTTCCATGTTTATTGTTTCTTAATTGCTTTCAGCTCAAAATAATTTCTGTGTCAGAGACATGTTTTTAGGGGATAGCCTGGTTTTCTTCATCAGTAAGCAAATGGGGTATTTCTCTAGTTGCAAAGGTCTCCCTGTGATTAAAAAATCCAATTCCTGGGCAGTCCAGTGCTGAATCTCCAAAGGAAACAATCTGAGAACCTTAGTCTTCACTAGAATCATTATCTCCTTGCACATGTTCTTACTTTTCCCAAATTTATTGATACAGGTGTGATCACTAGGTTATTAATGAAGGGCTCAGCAAGAGAATCTTGCCTTTGCCTTCCTTGTATACCTTTATCAAGTTCAGCACCCATAATAGCTGGTACTTAAACACATTTCTGACAGAACTGCCTATAGCGGATATTACATTTTTGATTTCCGTAATGAGAAATTGTCTTGATCTTTTGGTGACATCCTCTAACTTGAAGCATTTATGTACTAATTCACTTGGGATTCACAGAACTCCTGAAATTGCATGTAAATTCTCGGGGGTGTTTTCATTTTTCCGGAGATAACATCAATAGTTTAATATTTGATTCTCAAGGAGACTAGTAAAGAAAGTAAGATTAGTCCACACCATTATAATTAGTTTTGTAAAGAAAAATAAATAAATACAAAATCTAATAGGCCTTTAACCTACTAGCCATGACCACGGCGAGTCATACCATCTTTCTGACACCTTATTTTCTTTTTGTAGCAAATAGAAATAATAATAGCAGCCACCTTATAATGGCACACAAATTAATTTGCTACTAAGGACAACTATACAAAAGAAATAAAATATACCTTAAAATATCAAAAAATTTTAAAAAAGAGAAATTACTTCACTTAGGAAAGAGAACAGCTCAAAGAGAAGAGCCTTACATATGGGATAGCTATTATTTTGGAAAGCCTCTGACTCTTCTAGAAGGCACTGCTGAGTGGCTGAAAGTCTGGATGTGCTTTTAACAGATTAACAAATTAATAGAATCAGTGATTGGGAAGACAAGGATAGGAATCAGTGCCACCAAAGAGGTAGAGAAACCAATGATGCTTCCCTCTCTTTGCTTTGGGATCTGCAAAACCTACAACCTAATCACAAGTGTGAGTCTTAAGGAGGCAAAAATCACTGTGGTTAGAGCTCAGTTTTGAAATATATCAATACCTAAAACTAACGTGATTTAGGTTTGCAACTGCAAGAAAAAAATTCTCTCATATCAATCATCTGTTACTTCAGATTACTTCTACAAAGCAGAAGTACAATGTCCAGCACATAATCAAAAGTAGCCAGGCACACAGGAAAACATAACAGCATGAATGAAAACTGGAGGAACAAGAGACAACACAACAAACCCACGTGGGCCTTGGGATATGGGAGAGAACAGAGACTGTAAAATAACTATGCTAGCCATGCTCAAGACAGATTTTTTTTTTTTTAAGATTTATTTGTTTTAGGGCGCCTGGGTGGCTCAGTGGGTTAAGCCGCTGCCTTCGGCTCAGGTCATGATCTCAGGGTCCTGGGATCGAGGCCCGCATCGGGCTCTCTGCTCAGCGGGGAGCCTGCTTCCCTCTCTCTCTCTCTGCCTGCCTCTCCATCTACTTGTGATTTCTCTCTGTCAAATAAATAAATAAAATCTTTAAAAAAAAAAAAAAAAAAAAAAAAAAGATTTATTTGTTTTAGAGAGAGAGAGAGAGAAAGCAGGGAAAGGAGCAGAAGGAGAGGGAGAGACTCTCAAGCAGAATCCCCGCTAAGCGCAGAGCTCGATGAAGGCCTTGATTTCACAACCCTAAGATCATGACCTGAGCCAAAACCAAGTCAGACACTCAACTAACTGAGACACCCAGGTGCCCCCAAGATAGATTTTTTTAATATTAAGAGTTTTGATAGATAACTGGAATTTATAAAAATGAGCCAAATGGATATTTTCAAATTTAAAAAGTAATTCAGAACAGGTAGGCTTAACAGACTATATACAGTTAAAGAGATGGTAAATTAAAACATATACCAAAAGAAAGTAACCAAGATGAAGCAAGTAAAAATCAGAAAGTAACAGACATAAAAGATACAATGAAAAGATCTAATATACACATAATGGGTATGCCATAAAGATGGTAAGAATGATTTAAAGAGACAGTGGATGAGAAGTCTACAAAACTAATGAAATAAGTGCTACTACATGAAGCAGGACTTTTAAAAATCCACAAACAGCTGGGTCATAATAAAACTGCAGAAACCCAGAGGGTGGAGAACAGGGTACCTAGGTGATGGACATTAAGGAAGGCAGGTGATGTAATAAGCACTGGATGTTATATGCAACTAATGAATCACTAAACTCTACCTCTGAAACTAATAATACACTAGATGTTAATTGAGTTTAAGTAAAATAAATTTTTTAAAAACTGCAGAAAGCCAAAATCAAAGAGAAAAACTTAAAGGCAGCTAGAGAAAAAGGCATGTTATCTACAAAGGAATATTAATTCAGAGTGACAATTTACTCCTAAAAAAAAAAAAAAAAGAAAGAAAGTAAAAAAGAAAATCATTAGACAATAGAACAATATCTTAACCATACTTAAAAAAAATTAACTGCCAATCATTCAAAACAACAATATCCTTCAAGAATGAAAGGAGAATGAATACATTTTCAAACATAAAAACAAAATTCTTCAGCAATAGGCTCTCACTACGGGAAACAGAAAGGTTTTTGTTTTTTTTTTTCCAGGCAATAGAAAAATGATTCCAAAAAAAAGCACAGAAATGGAAGAAAGTATAACAAAAACTATAAACATATGTGGAAATGTAACTGAATACAGACTTAAAAATAGTAGTAATTATATGTTTTCATATTAAAATATGTAAGAATTAAAATACACTAAAACAATGGTATACAAGTTGGGAGAGGGGGGCTGGTAAGTGGAGTTAAAGTATTCCAACATCCTTTTGTTATCTGAGAAAAAATTAAAAGTACTAGTTTTAAAAAATTAAATAAAATGAAAGTACCAATGAACAATATACTTTGTAAATTAGGGAATGCATTATAATCTCCAGAGTAACCACTAAAAGAATAGTGAAATGAAAATAAAATTTCTAGCTAATAAAAGGCTTGAAAATGTAATCACTAAAAAAAATCCCATAGCCTACCAAAAGTTAAGAAAAATTAAAAATAGAGCAGAGAAAGCACTTAATAAGATAGTACAGTTAAACCAAAGTCATATGTACACTGACTAAATAATCAAATTAGGAGACAAAAATTTAAGCTGGATTAGGGGAAAAAAAAAACTCTGTTATTTATAAAAGACACCTAAAATATCACTGTACATCCTACAGATATCAAAAATGAGAATATTATAAAAATGAGATTATTAACAAATTTATGCCAAAATATTTGAAAATCTAGATGAAAAAGATAAATCTAAGAAACAGCTTATAAAACTGACAATAAAAGAAAATTTTAAATTATTTGAATAGTTGTCATACCATTCAACAAACCCACGAATAAAAGTTCAAGGCTAGACTTCTTCACCAGTGAATTTTGCCAAACATGTTAAGATGAAATAATATTGCTATCACATAAACTCTTCTAAAAAATTAAACATAGTGAGCTCTCTCCAACTTACTTTTTTTTAAAAAGATTTATTTATTTATTTGAGAGAGAGAAGAGCACAGGGGAAGGGCAGAGGGAGACAGAGAGAGTCTCGAGCTGACTCTGTTAAGTGTGAAGCCCCAGGAAGAGCTGGATCTCACTATTAGGGGTCACAACCTGAACTGAAACCAAGAGTCAGATAGATGCTTAACCAACTGTGCCACCTAGGTGCCCCTCTCCAACTTAATTTTTAAGGCCAGTATAATCTTGATACCACATTTCAGAACAATGTTATGAAAAAGAAAAAGTACAATCCAATCCTACTAATTTATAAAGACGCAAATTTCTTAAATAAGAGATTAGCCAAGTGGGGGAGCCTGGATATAAGGTCAATATAAAAAATAACAACAATGTCTAGAGGTCAACAAAGAAATGATTAGAAAATAAAATTTTAGAGATAACTTTTTTTTTTAAGTAAGCTCCACAGACAGCATGGAGCCCAACATGGAGCTTGAACTCACACCCCTGAGATCAAGACCTGAGCTAAGATCAAGAATCAGAAGCCCAACCAACTGAGCTGCCCAGGAATCCTAGAAACTTGTTTCCTTTTTTGAAGGATTTTATTTATTTATTTGAAAGAGAGTGGGGTAAGGAACAGAGGGAGAGGGACAAGCAGACTGGGCACTGAGCACAGAGCCTAACTCAGGGCTGGATCCCATGACAATGAAATCATGACCTGAGCTGAAACTAAGAGTTAATGCTCAACCAACTGAGCTACCCAGACACTCCCAGGCACCCTAGAAAATGAAATTTTAAAAGGATAAAATATACAGTAGAGTGAAAAGTACAAAATATCTAGGAATAAATCTAATAAAATATGTGTAAACCCTCTCACCGAGAACTATGAAACATCAGGAGAAATTTTAACAGATCTATACAGAGGAACATACCATGTTCATGGACCAGAAGACTTTTGATACTATAAAAATATCAGTTTTCTCCAAATTTATTTATAGACTCAATGCAATTGCAATCAAAATCCCAACAGTTTAAGTTTTTATTGCTGCTGTGGTTTGGTTTTGTTTTGTTTCAGTGGAACTTTAATACTTTGATTCTAAAATGCTGTATAAATGTAAAAGACAAAGATAGCTGAGAAACTCTTAACAACAAAAAAAAAACAAGATAAGAATACTTGATCAAATTGGGGCACCTGGGTGGCTCAGTGGGTTAAAGCCTCTGCCTTCGGCTCAGGTCATGGTCTCAGGGTCCTGGGATCGAGTTCCACATCAGGCTCTCTGCTCAGCAGGGAGCCTGCTTCCTCCTCTCTCCCTGCCTGCCTCTCTGCCTACCTATGATCTCTGTCTGTCAAATAAATAAATACAATCTTTTTTAAAAAAATAAATGTTTGATTAAATGAATGTAAACTCTTACTATAAAACTACAGTGTGGTCCTGGAGCAAGAATATTTTAATAAATAAAAGAAAGAGTCTAGAGTCCTCAAACAAACCAATTGTCATATATCTGGTCACTTGACTTATGACCAAGGTAGCCCTACAGAACAGTAACAACAGATTTACCAATATTCATGCTGGGACAACTGGATGTCCACACAAATTTTTAAAAAATAAAACTTGACCCCTATCTCACACAATATGCAAAAATTAATTCCCAGTTAACTGTAAATATAAATTTAGATGTTAAAACTGAAAAGTTCCCAGAAGATAACATTTACCTCAATCTAGAAAAAGACTTCTTGAACAGGACATAATAAAACACCAACCATAAAGAAAATGGAACCTTGGGGCGCCTGGGTGGCTCAGTGGGTTAAGCCACTGCTTTGGCTCAGGTCATGATCCACATCGGGCTCTCTGCTCAGCAGGGAGCCTGCTTCCCTCTCTCTCTCTCTGCCTGCCTCTCCGTCTACTTGTCTACTTGTGATCTCTGTCAAATAAATAATAAATAAAATCTTAAAAAAAAAAAAAAAAGAAAAGAAAATGGAACCTTTAGGGGCGCCTGGGTGGCTCAGTGGGTTAAAGCCTCTGCCTTCGGCTCAGATCATAATCCCAGAGTCCTGGGATAGAGCCACGCATCGGGCTCTCTGCTCAGCAGGGAGCAGAGAGCTTCCTCTCTCTCTGCCTACTTGTGATCTCTGTCTGTCAAATAAATAAATAAATAATCTTAAAAAAAAAAAAAAGAAAATGGAACCTTTAAAGAATTTGGACATTAAAATTAAGCAAGAAATCACTCTCTCCTTAAGAGAGTGAATAGGCAGGCAAGCAATAGAATGACGATTTTGCCATTCGTAGAACCAACTATGAACTCCTCCCCAGAATATATTTTTAAAAATACTGATAATCAGTAAGAAAAAGACAAACGATCCAACTGAAAAGTGGGCAAAAGACTCAATCATGTCAGAATATTTCAGATGACCAATTAACATGAAAAGGTGCTCAATCTCATTAGTTAGGAAAAAGCAAATGAACTCCACAATGTGATATTTCTATAAAACCATGCGAATGGTAAAAATTACAAAGACTGATGATATTGTTAAGAATATTGTTAAGTATATGGAGCAAGGGAAATTCCCAAATACTCCCTGCTGTTGGGAGTATACTGGTACAACCACTCTGGAAAACAGTTTGGTATTATCTGCTGAAGTTGATGATACACATAACCTATGAGCTAGTAATTCCTCTTGGTAATTGGTATTTGGTACAGACCAAATAGAATTGTATGCCCACAGGCACCAGAAACACACACAGGAAAGATCATAGCTACCTTGCCTTTAATGCCCCCAAACAAATCACTGCACCAGAAACACACACAAGAAAGATCATAGCTACCTTGCCTTTAATGCCCCCAAACAAATCATTCAAAGATCCACCAATAATACAATGGATAAATATGAACAAATGACTGTGGTATACTCATGTAACAGTATTCCATACAGCACAGAAAAATAAACTAGAGCCATAAGCAACAACATTCATAAATAGCACAACTGCAATGCTGAGCAAAGAATCCAAACACATGAATGCATACTCTGATTATATTCATTCCTCATTCAAAAAACAGGCAAAACCAAAACATGTGTTTAGAGATACGTTGTCAAAAACAAAAAACGATATAGAAAAGTAGCAAACTGTTAACAAAAAAACTTCCTTCAGTTCTCAGCTCAAGTGTCACTTCTTCAGGGAAATGTTCCTTGCCCCCATGCCTACCCCCTTTCTCCAAGTAGGGTAACCAACATATGTTCCTCTCTTTTTTGATCAGGACCAGTCATTCTCAGTTTGTTCCCACCTCCCAGATCCATCCCTCAGAGGCTGATCCTTAGGGACTAGATCACCAGAACATCCTGTATAGCTGGCTTTCTTGGATGCCACAGATCAAAGACAGTGGCAGAAGCTAACACCGTATGAGAAGAGAAGTCAGGCATGTCCTCTCCACTTCCTTTTTGCTGTGCTCTGTGTTTCTTTCTAGCACAGTCTGCTTCTTAGGAAGCCCCAAAACCTCCTGCCTGGGTTCAGCACACAAGGCTTCCAGTAACATCATTCCTGCCACCTGGGCTGGTGGGGGTAGGATGGGGTTGGGGGGTTGGGAGTGGGTAACAGTGCCCCCCCCCCCCACTGGGCCTTTCTCTGATTCTGGTAACCCTGCCTCCATCTTTCTAAGTTGTCTTTTCACCTATTCTCTTCATTTGGACTAGGTTTGGTTCTATTTTCTGCTGGGACCCTGTGAGTAGCAAATATATATTAATTTATATTAATTTATGTGATTATTTTATCAACACTTGTCCTCTCCACAAGGCTGTGAGCTTCACGACACTGGCGCTTCAGACACTGCCAATAAATATTTGTTAAATGATTTAGTAAGTTGATGAACGCATGAAGAAGCTCACGTTAGGATTGAAATATGCTATACATCGTTCAAGGATTTCTAAAATGTTCCTGCTACATTTAAGGCACCAATCTATCTGAGCAGACATTTTTCCTCCTGTAGTTGGAAAAAAGCCTTGGTTGGCAGGAATATTTTTACTCGTTATAATAATTTCAATCATTCTAGCAATGACTGCAATAGCTGTAAAAAGATGTAACTTTATCTTTCTGAAGTAAGTTATCAATAATGAGATTCCAGGTGGACTGTGGTTAGGTACAGTTCTGAGTCAGGAAGACCATAATAAAAATATTAACTAGGAAAAGAAGGCTCTGCATTTCTGAATTTCTCATAACCTACGGCATATGACTCTAGAAAAGAAATACTACTTAGTAGTTATACAGTGTAGGATGGTTAACTCCAGGCAGGAAATGTTCTTTGTTAATACAATAAACTACCTACTTTACGTTGTTGTTTTAGGCTCAAAGGACAATCTGGGCTGATCCAGTATGAGATATGCAAGCTACATACTAGTGTATATAGTTAGACAACTTCTACAAAATGAACTGGAAAATTCTGATTCTACCCCACTAATCAGAATTTCCAGAATAGGGTCTGGAGTTCAGCATACTGCCTTCTCTTTTATGGCAGAAAAAATGTAGAAAAATCATTAGGTATAGGCAATATGATATACTAGCAAAATCCTTTAAACCCACATATGCCATAAAATGTATCACCTGAATTTTAATCTTGAGGAAACTAGCCTGTGAACTATAATCGTAACTAAATACATACCATATCAAAAATTTTTAGTTCATAGCACAACGCTTTGAAAACAAAAATTTAGCTAGCAGGCAAGCTCCCAGAGGGTGATACATTTTGGACTCCTAAGAGGTCAAAGTTCATCTCTTTTCTGCAGTCTCTTTCCTAGTTAAACCTCTCCTATTTCTTCTGCTAACTTCATGGTGAAAAGTATCCCAGTTCTCTTTTTGCTAACCACCATGGAGAGAGGGAAGGTCCAATTTCTCCAACACGGTATGAGTTCAAGATTATTTGTAACCTCCGAAACAAGCAAACTAGTTAGTTAATAACGAAGGTTTTTCTAATACGGCACTACCTGGGATATGGGTCTGACTTTACAATCCCGAAACTATTAGGCAGGGGGTTTTAGTAGGAGTTACGTTGTTAATAATAACTTGTGAGGGGGTTCAGTGATTGAGTTAAAATAGTTAAAATGCAAACACATCGGTAATTCTTTTTACAACCAGATAACTTGCTTTATAATGTCGAATTAGGTACAACAACAACAAACACAAAAATCCTTTTTCATTCTCTTCGGTCATAACTAATACGCGAAATGACCACACCAGCCTCTTACTGATTGCTTCCCTGGAAACAAAAGAGCATTTTATACGTGATCCTGCCATGATCAGCAAAAAGGAGGCAGGAAAAATTAATCGTCCTCTACCCCTCTTGCCCATATACAAAGCGGCATTTTTAAGGGGGAATAGGCAGGGGTGGGGGGCGGGTAGGGAGGAGTACTGCATTCAATGCATAAGGGCTGCTCCCTCCCCCCCCCATCTCCATTCTCATCAACATCACCCACTTAGGGGCGCGCGGTACTCGGAAGGGCCCCGTAGCCTGACAAGGTAAGAGAAGAATCACTCTCACAGACTGAAAAATCACGACTCCTGATGCCTTCCACGCACCCAAGTGGGGTGGGCCGCCCAGCCCCAGGGGACCGGGCGGCGTCCCGGGTGCCCGCAGCCCAGGGCCGCGGGCGGCGCCGCAGCGCTCGGGCCCCCCTCCCGCACCGACTGGCCGCGGGTCCTTACCCGCGAGTCCGCCGCCGCCGCCTCCGTCGCCCGCGTGCCCCTTCCTCCGCTGCAGGATGAAGTAGGGGTTGGCCCTCTCGGTGATCCACAGCGCGTTAGCCAGCAGCACCTCTTCGGGGTTCACCCACATGTTCCCGGGCGCCGCCGGCGGACACACAATGGGGCCGCGGGTCGGGTCCTGCACACACCGGCGCGCACAGGCGCGCACTCCCGGGCACACGCGCGCCCTCTCGCCCGCTAGGTGCGGCGGCGGAGAGCGACTTCACCAGCCGGCCGCCCGCGGCGCCCGGGCCACAACAAAGCCCCCGCGGGAGGCCGGGGAGGACGGGCAGGACGCGGGCGCGGCGAGCAGCATCCTCCCCGCGGCGGCGCCGCCCCCCGCGAGCCCGGGGCCGCAGACGCCCAGGCCCGCCGCCCCGCAGCCCGACTCCCGCCTGCGGCGGCGCGAGGAGCGGGAGGAGGAGGAAGGGGAGCGGGAGGAAGAGGAGGAAGTGGCGGCGCTCAGTCCCGGGATCCGGGCCCGCGGCGGGCAGGGCTGCGGGCGACAGAAGCGCACACGGCCCCGCGGCGAGGGCCGAGCTGGGCTGCGCCGCGGCTGCTCTCGGAGCTCCGAGCCGAGCTCCGGGCCGCCTCCGTCTCTGGCCGCTCCGCGCAGTCCAGGTCACCGCGCGCTAACACTCCGCGTCGAGGCCACGGGCACACGCAGCGAAGCCCAGCTCGCCGCTGGAAGGACGCTCCGGACGCGGCGAATGAATGACGCGAGCGCGGCTCACTGGGACCCGGCCCGGGTGACACCAGTTTCCGCGCACTCGGGGCCTCCGCGGGTCCCTAGACTCTGCGGCCGGCTTTGGGGCAACCTTCTGGGGACCGTGGGCCAAGCGCTCGGCCCCACGCCCATTTCAGCAAGGAGGACGCTGCCAGCCTCCGCGGGGGTGTGTGTATGTGTGTGAGTGTGCGCGCGCTGCGTGTTTATGGTTGACGGTCTGTAGGCTAGCGCCACCCCTCTTCCCAGGAAATTAGTGTTTCAAGGTTCCAGAGTAGGAGCTAGATACCCGGTCGGAAGTGGACGCAGCCAATCGTTGGCCGTGTTTTTGTTTCCTGCATCCCTAGGGCAAGTCATGCGCTAAACTTGTCACCGCCTATAACCCCTCCCCCTCTCCATTGCACTGTAATTAAAGTGGCACAGCTAAGTGCATTACATCACTTCTTTCCTTGACCTGTGGGGCATGAGCAATAGCGAAGTTGGAAGCAGCCCAAGAGCTTAGTCCAACTAATTCACACTACAGCTGTTCCTATATCAGGCATTTGGAGCTCTGAGGACCCGGCACAGCAGAATTCAGGGATTTATTCACACTTAATAGAAAAATTTTTTTATAAATCATTGAAATCAGAGACACACGAAGGCCGGTTTTATCCCTGAACGGTTTTCGTTCCCCCAATCCTTAAAGCCTCTGGGGATCACAGCTGATCTACCTATATATCTGATGACCTTTTTTCACCTCTTTTTACACCTGGGAGATCTGCAGACAGCCAGATCAGCAGAAAGAGGCTCTACTTCCCAAATGATGAGAATTCACCAATCTCTGCTTTGTTGTGGAAGCTGGACGTCCTAGAGATGTCTTCCTTTCCAAATAAGCAAAGCAAAAACATTCTCAAAGCAAATGAGACTTTGTGGGGACTGAAGCAATTTTGCTTCTGTAGCTCTCATTTGTACGGCTGAATTCCTTCAATAGCAAAGTAAATGCATCCCAGCCATTTTTTTTTAAAGATTTTATTTATTTATTTATTTGACAGACAGAGACCACAAGTAGGCAGAGAGGCAGGCTGAAAGAGAGAGAGGAAGAAGCAGGCTCCCCGCCAAGCAGAGAGCCCCATGCAGGACCCAATCCCAGGATCCCGGGACCACGACCTGAGTCGATGGCAGAGGCTTAACCCACTGAGCCACCCAGGCGCCCCCCAGCCATTTTTTTTAAAAGATTGTATTTACTAGCATGGAGGACATGGGGAGATAGAGAGGAGAAGGGAGTTGGGGGAAATTTGAAGGGGAGGTGAACCATGAGAGACTACGGACTCTGAAAAACAATCTGAGGGTTTTGAAGTGGCGGGGATCGGGGTACCAGGTGGTGGGTATTATAGAGGGCACGGATTGCATGGAGCATTGGGTGTGGTGCAAAAATAATGAATACTGTTATGCTGAAAATAAAAAATAAAATTAAAAAAAAAGATTGTATTTTTTTGTCAGAGAGCGAAAGGGAGAGAGCACAAGTGGGGGAGCAGCAGGCAAAGGGAGGAACAGGCTCCTTGCTCAGCAAGGAGCCTAGTGGGGAACTGGATCCCAGGACTCTGAGATCATGACCTGAGCCAAAGGCAGATGCTTAACTGACTGAGCCACCCAGGCATCCCTATCCCAGCCATTTTAATGAGGCTGCACCTGTGCCTGTTGGTTTCTACTCAGTGAGCTCTCAAGGAATGGAAGTCTTTCTTTCCGTTACCACATTGACTGACCTTCTGCCTCTTAGGAAGCATTTTAGACCTCTGGGCATTTGTGGAAACTTCACACATTTAACTCAGACTCCAAAATGTCATTTGGCATCTTTGGCCATAGCACAGTGCCTTTAGTCAGAGAATCTATTGCAAGTCAAGCGCAATAAACATTAAGATTGCATATCATACACTGGTAAAAAATTAATAATATAATTTATATAACTTTGAATATTTGTGAAGGCTTCCATGAATATTCCTTCATTTTATGTAATTAGCATTTTTAAAACTCCACTAAGTACCTTCATATTGTCTCTTTTTTTGAAGATTTTATTTATTTGTCAGAGAGAGAGAGAATACAAGCAGGCATTGTGGCAGGCCGAGGGAGAAACAAACTCCCCACTGAGCAAGGGACTCCATCCCAGGACCCTGGATCATGACCTGAGCCAAAGGCAGACACTTAACAAGACTCAGTGACCCAGGCGTCCCATATTGTCTTTTTCTTTTCTTTTTTTTTTTTTTTAAAGATCTTATTTATTTATTTATTTGAGAGAGAAGGGGGTGGGCACAGAGGGAGAGTGAGAAGGAGAAGCAGACTCCCAGCTCAGCAGAAAGCCCCATATGGGGCTTGATCAGAGGACCCTGAGATCATGTCCCCAGACATAGGCAGATGCTTAACAGACTGAGCCACCCACTCGTCCCCCTTCATATTGTCTTTTAGAGTATCCTTATCACACTGCTCAACGTTGTGACTTGGTAGCTCTACCATAATCCTAAAGTGTGATTTTAGTTTAGCATTTTTTATCTATTGGCACCAAAATGCTACTACATATAATCCATGTGTTCATTCATTCACTCATTCATTTAACACATAATTATTAATGCCTACTATACTCTAGGCCCTGGGGATAACAAGCAAACAAAACATTTAAAAATCTTTGCCTTCAAGAAGAGTAAAATGTAAAATTATAAAAAACAAATTTACAAAACATTGGTCTTTAGCTATTTTCTAGTTTCTGTTAAGAATTAGAGCCCATTCTTTCCAGGAAATCGGGGTTTCCATTATTATCATGATATTACCTATAGCAGAAGGCATTGCAAAGAATCAGAAAAGCTACAAGGAGTTTGTGGCAGCTTGCTGGTCTCATACTGTGAACTAACCATTTTAATAACCACTTTTTAATAAAAGCGTAGCTTTGTTTAAAAAAAAAGACAATCAAATATACCTGAACCAGAAATAATACAAAGAGAACCTAATTAATCCAACCAGTTCCTCAGTGAGACAGGTATTTTTAGCCTCAATTCATTCTCACTGGTTTTAAGCCCAAGGATCATCTCATACCACTTAAAGAAGAAAAGGATGTAACAGATGCCTAGATAAGGTAGGGGTAAATGATGTCAGTCTTTGTGTCTCAATGAGATCATCTGCCCTCCCCTCCCCCGCATAGAAAGAATCAATTCTAACAGGGTTTTGATGCCCCCACCTTGGAGCAACCAATGGGCTGACTACTTAGTGGGCACATCTAACTGAAACAAAATTGTGAGGGTAGTAAATTTGTCTTTAGCAGTTCTCAACTCCATACCCCCCCCAATTCCTACAGTGTTTCTACTTTTCCTGCTTTTCACCTTTACTCTGGTGTGTTTTCCTCCCTCTCCTCAACCCTCTCGAAATAAGTCTTTATTTTGCCTTTTAGGGATTTCCCCAGCCTTGGGCACTTTTTTCTGCCCACCTCCTCTCACCTCTCAACTCCGGCAGCTTCAATAGTGGGCACGTCCATAGAAAATTCAGGTCTAGTCTCAGCAGAGAAGACTCCCAGAGCAGAGTTTGAAAGTACGAATGCTCCCCTGGGGAAAACCAACTCCTCCCTTAGCTTTCTAACTGAAGGTAACATTTTGATAGGAACCATTTTTTAAAAGATTTTATTTATTTATTTGACAGAGAGAGAGACAGCGAGCCCAGGAACACAAGCAGGGGGAGTGGGGGAGAGAAAAGCAGGCTTCCCACCGAGCAGGGAGCCCCACGTAGGGCTCAATCCCAGGACCCTGGAATCATGACCTGAGCCAAAGGTAGATACTTAATGACTAAGCCACCCAGGGACCCCCAAAGCCATTTTTTTAAGTGCCCATATTTTTCTTGTCCAACCTGGAAGAGCAGTAGCTACGGTAGGACATTTGGAATTTCTAGTGTTACCACTAGGTTACCAGTTGGAGTAAAGGGTGATACTGTTTCAAAGATCCAAGATGTTATGTAGCTTTGATATCTGAAGAGACCTTCACAGTGGATCTCAGTTCTAATCCAACTGGAAAAACCAGATCAACCAGTCACCACAATGTCTACTCTGCAAGCAACAGAGCTCATTGATGATACAGAATTCACAGTTTGGTTCTTTCAGCACTGAGCGGCTAAACCAATCTGTAGCCAAGACCATCCTTACATAGAGTGCACACTGAGGAAAAGGGCCTTCAAAATATCCCAGATCTGTAAGAGTACCGCCCGGCCTCTATTCAGTGAATCAGTCCACCTTGTGAATTCTGAGATGCTCTGGAAATCAAAAATGAATAAAACATTATTTCCGGGGCGCCTGGGTGGCTCAGTGGGTTAAAGCCTCTGCCTTTGGCTCAGGTCATGATCCCAGAGTCCTGGGATGGAGCCCCACATCGGGCTCTCTGCTCGGCAGAAAGCCTGCTTCCTCCTCTCTCTCTGCCTGCCTCTCTGCCTACTTGTGATCTCTGTCTGTCAAATAAATAAATAAACAAAATCTTAAAAAAAAAAAAAAAACATTATTTCCTTCCATGTTGAAGAACTGTGACCATATCACCTCTGTCAAATGCTGTGTTTCTGGAATGAAGAAAGGAGAGAAGACAGCAAGTTGTGGACGGGGCGGGGGGAGGGAGGATATGAAGCAAGGTGCTTTCTCATGAACTGTCATTAAAGAGGGCACGTTTTAATGGCTGGGAGTGATAAGGTCAAGAGCTTTGACTACAGGAAAAGGAAGAGAGACGCTTTGCCTACTTCAAAATCATGCATTGTCAGTTCCCTGAGGGCCGACTGTGAAAAGATCATTCTTATAATCCCGGGTGTAGCACCTGCACCTCTGAAAATGCCAAACAAGGAGGTACATACTTGACTGCTGAATTTCAAATTTAAGAAAGGTTTAGAGATTTAGGAAGGAGGAGAGACCCCGATTACAGTTCCATTAAGCTCCTCATATTATATACAAGGAAACTAAAACCCAGAGAAAGGAAAGGGCTTGATTCAGGTCCCTTAGGTAATTCAGAGCAGATTTGGAAGTTCTTTTTTTTTTTTTTAAGGAGGCTATTATGGCCCCAAATCTAATGACAACTTTTTCTTCTTTCTCCCCATATTATGTGTCACATTCTTCTCAAAAATTAAAGTGGTTCATAATTATATGAGGCTGTCCTGGCTGTTATATATCACTGCAGTCTCTAAATCTATATCCGCTGATGGCTAGACCTGAGTCACATGCCTGCCCCGGAAAGGTGGTGACAGCAGTGAGGGGTCAGTGGGTGTGGGATAGTCCCCGAAGGAAAATCAAAGAACTGTTATGAACATAAGATGAGAGGGTTCTGGGCAAGCCTGAAGAACAGAGGTCTATGAAACAACCTACTCCTGACAATGTGTTTTTCAATGACTAAATCCTCTTGATTGTAATTTTCTATCGCATAAATATAACATACTTGGGTTTTGTTTTCTGCTAAAACCTACTGGTTTGACCCTTTTGATAATTAAGGTCAAAGATCATTTAATTTACCAGAGGGAGGGATAAAGGAAGGAAGGGAGAATTTTTTCTAAGGAGTCACTTAGACTATAGGAATACCAGGAACCTTCAGGAAGCTCTGGGACCAGCGTCTCAGCCTCTCTCTTGCACTAGCATGCTCTCTCGCTCTCTCCCTCCCTCTCTCAGAATCTCTGCTTTCCTCCACACATGTGTTTTAGCATCTTTCCCCCACTGACCAGCCTCTTCTCGTTACCCATAGTTTCTGTTCCTCCTAACTTAAGCAGGTGCATGACTCATGACAGCTTCTCCAGTTCCACCTTTTGTCATTGCTTTCAAACGTTAGCTCCCACCATGAGCTAAAAACGTTAGGTATTTCACAGCTATAATTCATGAAAGGGAAATTGATTGACTCACCTTATCTTTTTGTCAAGGACCAGGCTATCGCCCAGCCTATGACTGGCTGCCATTTTGTCAGATTACCAAGACACGGCAGCTCTGTGTTATGCTTATTGTGTGCAACTGATAACTTCACACAGTCTCACTCTAAGTTCATTTTTTAATTTAAAAAATTCGTCATGGGGGCGCCTGGGTTAAAAATTCGTCATTTTGAGAATTGACCCATTACTTGGCCTTCAGATACTCCACTAGCTGGGAAATGTCTGACATCTCCCCTGTTTTGCATAAGCCAATCAGCCATATCAACAAACGCAAACACTCTTTAATCTGATCTATAGCTATGGGCTCCAATGATCCCGGATATTAAAATAATCTTATTTCTTTTAAGGATGAAGTTTTTTCCCCCACACTCATGCTGTCCTCTTTTTTTTTTTTTTTTAAGATTTTATTTATTTATCTGACAGAGAGAGAGAGCATAAGCAGGCAGAGTGACAGAGAGAAGCAGGCTCCTTGCCAACCAAGCAAGGAGCCCAATGCGGGACTCAAGCAACCTGGGATCATGACCTGTGCCAAAGGCAGTGGCTTAACCGACTGAGCCACCGAGGCGTCCCTCATGCTGTTCTTCTGCCAGTGACTAATTTGTCGATTTTCTTGCTTGTTAAAAACATGGAAAAACCCCATCAACAGAATTTTTTAAACATGTGATTTTTCTAAAGGTGTATTTTTTAAACATATGAATATAGAGAAAAAGTAGATTGGTACATTGATATTAAGGTAATAATAGTGTTTCTTCTGAACATAAAAACCTAGTGCATGTAAACCTAATAAGTAGGTTTTTCTTTTTTTAAATTGAAGAATACAACTTTTTTTCCTCTGAGGATAAAAACTAACATTTTTTCTGATCTTTTTGAAATAAGGTATTTTGATTCACATGTTTATGTTTTTATGAAAGAAAATGGTCAATTTTACACAGATTCTCTAATTTAAAAATTGAAGGAATAAGTGCAGTTTCCTTTTTTAATATGACAACTCAGCTGTCTTTTTATTATACTGATAACATTCTTATTATAGAAATACTGTATTTTATATTGAATCTCAAATCTTTTAAACATTTTAATATACTTGACTAGATGATTTAAAAGAAAGAGCAATATCTAGGTATCAATACTCACACAAAATAACAATGTATCACCTAAAATCCCTTCCTTATCAACTATATTTAAACCCTTTACAGGGCACCGGGGTGACTCAGTGGGTAAAGCCTCTGCCTTGGGCTCAGGTCGTGATCTCAGGGTCCTGGGATTGAGCCCCACATCGGGCTCTCTGCTCAGCAGGGAGCCTGCTTCCCCCTTCTCTCTCTGCCTACTTGTGATCTCTGTTGAATAAATAAATAAAATCTTCAACAAAAACACACACACACCAAAAAACTCCTCCAACTTGTTAATTTCCAGCCTCTCAGATCTTTAGATTACAGATCATAAAACAGGATATAATCTGAAAATTGTAAATCTTTGAAAAACTATACATATAAAACATTAAGAGAGAGAAAAAAAAAAAAAAAAAAAGCTCACTGTCTGCACCAAGGGAGAAATAGTTCAGATCACTTAAGTCCTAAAGGATAATCACGAGAGTCGGCTGTTAAGCTGCCTTTATCAGAACTGGGGAAAAGGCAAAAAATAAATCACCCTTATTTGTCCCCAGCGTTCTTAACACTCTCATTAGGCATTTATCACTGAGATTCATGTTTTTTTGTTTTTTGGGTTTTTTTTTTTTTTTTACAGAATGTATTGCCCTTCAGTGATGTCTTTGATTTCTTCTATAAAATATAGACCTAAACAGGCATTTTCATCATAAAATTGTACCGGTGAGAATTTTGCCTTTTATTTTTTATTTATTTTTTTTTGTCACTTGTGATCCTCTTATAGGCTGTGAAATGCAATCTTCCATAAAAAGGGATGTGTTAAATCACACTGATTTCTATTCCAATGAAAATTACAGTTTGCTTTTAATGGGAATGACTCAGTCAATCAAATTGGAAGCTTAGACATTCTCTCCCCGAACGAGACCTTAAAACATAATTCCTTCTTTCTTCCTTTATGCAGAGCCAACCTTCACTCACCTAAAGAACACTGAAGTGTAAGGCATATTTCTAAAATACAAAAATATATACCTTTGGAATGCATCCTTATCTACAAACTGTGGCCCTTGGATTTTAATTTGAAGTCTCAATTAAAAAGCCTTTGGAGGGGCGCCTGAGTGGCTCAGTGGGTTAAGCCACTGCCTTCGGCTCGGGTCATGATCTCAGGGTCCTTGGATCAAGTCCCGCATCGGGCTCTCTGCTCAGCAGGGAGCCTGCTTCCCTCTCTCTCTCTCTGCCTGCCTGTCTGTCTACTTGTGATTTCTCTCTGTCAAATAAATAAATAAAATCTTTAAAAAAAAAAAAAAAAAGCCTTTGGAAAGAAAGGAGAAAATCACTCCCAGATTTGCCGAATGAAAATCACAGAACTGTAGACAGAGACAGCTAGCTGGTGGTTAAATGAAACAGTGCTATATTAGAGATTACATTTGATTGAGTCAACTCTATAAAAATATTTTTATGGCTATGGTGGGATTCCACGGCCAGGTGCAATTTTGAGATAATATGGCTTTGCTTCTGTCCTTGGAAGATTTCTTGGATGCATGTTCCATATGCAGAGTTAAAGGAAGGATGAGAACTGCGATCACGGCCTCTTTCCCTCAGTGCAAGTGGAGGAAAGAGGTCTCTTTATGCTTTACTTCTTCTATCTATATGGGTGGAGGAGGGCCTGGGAAGATCATGCTAGTGAAGGCAAAGTTCACTTGAATACCCCAGCATCTTGCTCAAACTTAAGAGGGAAATACAGCCAATGTGAGCGATTCTAAATTTTCTCTTTTAGAAGAGACCCAGGATTCCTATGTGATCCATGTGGTGAGCTCTTTCTGCGGCTGTCAACGCAGACACAGTGTTTCCTAAGCAGAAGGGTCACCTGCTAGCACAGCTGTTCCACAGAGTTTTGATGAATCTGGCATATTTTGAAAACGGATGGCTTCTAGAACCTCATTCGACAGCTAAAAACATCGGCATTTCATGCCGTTTTAGTGGTTGTCTCCTTAGCCTACGTGTTAGGATAGGCTCTTCTCCTTAAATGTGGTTTTGCCAACCTTGTACTTTTTATGGGAATTGATGACCCTCCTTGCGGAGGGGTTGCTAGCCAGAGAGACTCAGGGTGAACCTTGGTCTCTCTGGCTGCTCATTACCTGAGCATTCTTCCTCTTCCCAGGGAAGCCCCTCGGATGGCCACCGGGCTTTCTCAGCCCACGTGGCTCCTTGGCATTGGTGACCTCCCAGGTGTAGCTGGGTCCACACCCAGCCCTGGAGTCGGCCACACCACATCCTTCTGAAGAAATTTTCCTTCTCCCAGTCACGGGAACCCCTTCCAGGTCTGCTGGAAATGTTTATTTCTCACTGGTGTTCAAGTGGCAGAGGGGAGAGAATGGGAAGACAGAAATTTTTGGACCCCTCTCTGCTTTTGGGAGGGTCTGCTTCTCACCACAGACACACCACGACTCCACTTGTTATACATGCTTCAGCATGATGGGGGGGGAGGGTGTTACTGAGGGGAGAGAGAAAGCCAGGGCGGGAGGGGGGGGGCGTCTTCTCACTGAGCATATAGTATCACTGGAAGAGGCCCCTGTTTTCTTTCTGTTGTGTCTTAAACTTACAGCGGGAGCTCTGCTGTCACAGTATCTGGGATTCAATGTGGGCATGTCATGGGGGCAAGACAATGTGTGTTGGGGAGGGGGTATTTATGCACCCGTCCTGCATATTATATGGTTAGTATTTATTGAGCGTGAACTATGTGACAAAGCTGTATGTATTATTGCATTTAATCCTCACAACAACTCTATGTGGGAGGAACTCAGTAAACTATTATTATAATTATTTTTAAAGATTTTATTCATTTGACAGAGACACAGCGAGAGAGGGAACACAATCAGGGGAAGCGGGAGCGGGAGAAGCAGGCTTCCTGCTGAGCGGGGAGCCTAGTTTGGAACTTGGTCCCAGCACCCTGGGATCATGACCTGAGCCAAATGTAGACCCCTATGGATTCTTGAATGGACTAGAATATGTGGTATTTTAGTAAACTATAAACCCTTGACAGCTCTGTACTTCAAAGTGCAAAATCAAGTTTTAAAACGTCACAGGAATTTAATAGGAATCGATCAGGGATTATTTCTCACTTATCTGGGAGATCCACTTGCGCTAGGAAAAATATCTAGAGTTGGGAAAATGCTCATACTCTCAGGTCTAGAAGAGTTTATTAGCACAAATTGTTCTTAGCACTTTCCTCCTCTTCTGAGGGAAAATGGACACTAAAACGCTAAAAGACCTTTGACTCATGTGAGCGAAACTGGTGTGATCCGCTGGAGCAGGCCAGCTCTGTTCCAAGTGCCGATGAAGACACTGAACATTTTCTCAAGAAAATAGTCTTCTCTCCACAAGGCTTATTAAAGAAAATGAAGCACATTTCCCTAGGGTGTGGGAGTGAAATACAGCCCTTAATTTATACTTCTTTTCTCTGCTCTTCCTAGGTAGAAAATGAGGAAAATTTGAAAAGTTGAGTCACAACACTTCCCATGGCAGCGGGTTGGAAGAGATCAAGAGTCCCAGGGGCATGCGTAGTAACAGAGGGAAGGCCTCTGCTCAGCAGATCAAGTGACTGCTTTGGAGACCCATCATTCCAGGATTATTCCCTAGGTTCAAGTTCGGGAAGAAGTTAGTCATATGGCATTGAGGTATATGGAGGTTGTTTAGGAAAAAACTTTGATGATAACATCATGGAGAGGTAGAGCCTGGTAAGCCAACCTAAATGCCCCCAGCTATCTCTGAAAGTTGGCAGAACATCTGCATTTGGCAATTTTTATAAAATAAATGTAAAACATTTGAGAATGCAAATGTTTTTGAAGCAGAATCTCATTTCTAAATGTTTTACATACATATGTATCAAAGATGAATGTACAGCTCTTTTACTGTGATAGGATTTGTATCAAAGCACAAAGATTGAAAAACCCTAAATGTCCTTTCAACAGAATACCGGTTATATAAATTGTGCTATAATCTTATAAATGGTATAAATCACAACTGTTAAAATATGACACCCCTCTACATGTATATCTACTATAAAATGAGTTTATGTGAGGGGTGCCCGGGTGGCTCAGTCATTAAGTGTCTGCCTTCAGCTCAGGTCATGATCTTGGGGTCCCCACATAGGGCTTCCTGCTCAGGGGGTAGCCTGCTTCTCCCTTTGCCTCTGCTGCTCCCCCTGCTTCTATTCTCTCTCTCTCCTCCCTCCCTCTCTCCCTCTCAGTCAAATAAATGAAATGTGTTTTGTTTTTTTTTTTAAGATTTTTTCTTTATTTATCTGACAGGGATCACAAGTAGGCAGAGAGGCAGGCAGAGAGAGAAGAGGAAGCAGGCTCCCTGCAGAGCAGAGAGCCCGATGTGGGGCTCGATCCCAGGACCCTGAGATCATGACCCGAGCCGAAGGCAGAGGCTTAACCCACTGAGCCACCCAGGTGCCCCAATGAAATGTTTTTTGACATGAGTTTATGTGAGATACTGACAAGTAAAAAAAAAAAAAAGCAAGATTCAGGATGGTATATGTCAAATGTACTAATTCGTATAAAAAGAGGGGTTATCTCTATCTATCCATCTGTCTATGTTCTAGTCTGTTCATAGTGATTATATTTAGTCAGTCATTTCCTCTGGGATAGGAGGACTGGGATAGCAGTGAGGGTCTGAGACGAGAAGAAGAATTTAAATGTCCTCAAATCCCATATGAATTATAGGAACATTTTACTATGCCTGTGTGTGTTTCTTATACCATTTTTTAAAAAAGTTTTTTGGGGGTGCCTGGATAGCTCTGTTGTTGAGCATCTGCCTTCGGCTCAGGACATGGTCCCAGGGTTCTGAGATCGAGCCCCGCATCAGGCTCCCTGCTCCCCTGGGGAGCCTGCTTCTCCCTCTTCCACTCTTCCTGCTTGTGTTCCTTCTTTTGCTGTATCTCTCTGTCAAATAAATAAAACCTTAAAAAAAAAAAAGTCTTTTTGTTTGTGTTTTTTTGTTTGTGTCAGAAAGAAGGACCTGACTGTGTGTATTCCCAGTCTACTCCAACATTGGTCAGACTCTTCGAATTCTGCAAGGCAGAGGTTACATTAATTGCATTGATAACCCTACTGTATTAGTCACCTCAGGCTGCCATAGCAAATATCCTGGGCTTGGTGGCTTTGAGAAGCTTAGGGAATAAAATTATGACCATTACCGCTATTTCTGCTTCTGTACCTTCGCTTGCTAACCCATGAGGAGATGGAAAAATACCAACAGACTTTCTATGGACACTCTGTAACCACACATCCCCCGCCCAGAATTGGACGTGACAGAATGACCGCTCCTGGACCCCCCACCCAGTTCTGGGTGCAAGAGATAATAACCATCTGGCGCCCCGCGGCTTGACAGGGAGACCCCGGCCAATCCTGAGGTGACACATATCCTAGCGGCGCCAACTAAGCAGTTTGAAGAATGACAGTCCTTTGACCTAAACAATAATCTGTTCCCAGCCTTTTCCCGCTCTGTAGCGCGCCAGTCATATTATAGAGTTGCTTTATGATTTTCCCGCGGTACATGGCGATTTGTTACAAGATACTATGATGTATGCTAAGTCCCTGCCTCCCCCAAAATAGTGTATAAAAGGTGTTGTGATCCTGAGCTCGGGACCTCTTAGCGTCACCAGTAACGAGTGCGCGGAGGTCCGGGTTCGAACTCGTAATAAACGACCCTTGCTGTTTGGCTTTGACTCTGGACTCTGGTGGTCGTCTTTGGGGGGTCTCGGAATTTGGGCATTTCAGCTTCAACAGCAGAAATTTATTTTATCATGGTTATGGAAGCTGAAAGTTCAAATTGGGGTATCATCAGGTTTGATTTCTGCTGAGATCTCTCTCCTTGGCTTGTAGGCAGCCGCCTTCTCACTATCTACTCACATGGACTCTGTAGATGAGTAGAGAGGTATCTGTCCTGTCTCTTCCTCCTCTTATAAGGACACCAGTCCTACAGATCAGGGTCCCACTTTCTATGTCTTCCTTCAATAATATCCTTAAAGGGCCTATGTCCAAATTCAGTCACACTGGAGACAAGGGCATCAACACATGACATTTGGATGGAGACAGTTCAGCCCATAGCAGCTGGTGTTTCAGAGGATCTACACATTTTCAAATCAACCTGGCCTTTCACACTTCCAAGAGCCCTCTTTGTGCTCCGTTGAGCACCAATAGAAGCGGGTGAGGAAGTAAGAACTAAGAGGAAGGGATTTTTGGAGGGGCAGATCATTAAGTCTGAAGCCGATACTGCTTGTGACCTCCATTTTTTATCAGCACCACAGCCCCCTCTCCAGCCCCTCTGGTCCCAAAACAGTCAGCTGGGACAGAGGATCACAAACCACAGCCGACTTCAGTGCTTCCAGAACAGAAGGATGATCTACAACAAAGTATTGATAAAATAAAGCAAGTCCTGAAAGAGTGCATTGTCTCCCTTTTTTTTGAGTGAAAAGTCTTTTCTTTTCTCCTCTTTGAATCTTAATGGGCTTAGGTGAAGTGTTAAGCATACAGTTTGAATGTAATGACTGAGGCCTTTGGCATTTTCCCTGTGAATGTCCTCGATTTTATCAGCACGGTCTAGCCTGTGAACCAGATTGCGTTGGAAGGAAACCTGTTCCATACAGATAATATATAAAGGCTCTGGGGGAGAAAATGTGATTGTCTAAGCTGGCCAAGTGTCTGCTGATGGTTCTTTCTGAAGCATAATAAGCCCGCTCCAGCACGCAGAAGACATCCACAGAGGTTAAGGATGAGGAAATGGAGAGGTCAAAGGGAGAGTCAGAGGCACTGCGACAAGCGCCATTGGCCCTTAGAATCCTTTAGTGGTTCACCACAGCTTTCCAAAGGAAGCCTCAGTCTAGTCTGTCTAGGAGAGCACTCGTCTCCCCGTCAGCCTCATCCCCCACATTCCCACCTCACACGCTCTGGCAGTAAGGAGCAGGTTGCTGACATCTACTTGTGTCATGTTGACTCCAGATCCTTTGCCTCTACTCTGAGCTGTCTGCCCAGCCTGGAAATTTCCTTTCTCCATGACTTGGCTTTGATAATTCTACCTCATTTTTCAACATTCAGTGGAAGAGTCGTTACAGTAAGGGCTTACTTAGTCAGAGCGAGCCATTTTGTTGTTTATGCAGTAAACTTAGATTGAACCTGCCCCTTCCCCCCAAGAGAAAAGCGCTTAGAAACAGAACTGGTGAAATATGACTGGCCAGCCCCTGATAACGGAGCCCACATACAAGGACGTGTCCGGCCAGGTGGACATGTCCAATCAGTGAAAGTGCATGTATTACCTTCCTACCTGCCAAGGATGAGCCAGGCCAGGTGGAAACGTCCAATCCAGGGAAAGCGCACGTATTACCCACCAAGGAGTATGAGCCCCGCCTTTTGGGCACCAGGCAAAGGCGCCAATTCTAGCTAAGGTCACAGGCTGAATTAGATGACTATCATGGGGTAGAATTTAATTCAATAGACCACCTGTGTGTGTCCAGGCTTAGCCACATGGCCTTTACTCTATAAAAGTTAGTCTGTGAGGCTGGCAGGGGTCGCCTCTTTGCAAGAGACGGCCCTGGCTGGTCAGTTTGATTCTCGATGCTTGGCGCGAAATAAAGCTTTGCTTGACCTTCGCTTTGTATCAGTCTCGTCCTTTTGTCTACGGACCCTTTCAGTTACCTCTGGGAATCCATGGGCTAAGTATCCCTCTTCTGTGTTTCCTCAGCTCTGACCCCTTACTATCACTCTTTCTCTCTGCCTCTTTCTCTTTCTTTCTGTCCTTCTCTTTCTCTCAATTTCTCCTCTCTCATCATGGACTTTTGTATCCTAACCAGTTGGCACAGAGCCTGGTATAAGGTTTCACAGGGAGATAAACCGGACACCAGGCAAAGCAGGCGCAAGGCCAGATTTATTAAAGGCACTCTCCGGTGAAGTTTCGGGGCTCAGGAGAAGGGGAGCCAGGAAAGTCACGCCAGGAAGAGGTGGGCACCCTTGGGTGAGGTTCCTTGACTCCAGAAAGAGGAGTGAGGGGAGTGGCACTGAGAGGGAGTTGGTGGGGGTCTTTTATCGGTCCAAGGTTAGGGCATGGGCTCACATCCATATATGGTAAGGTATGGCGGTCATTTCTATTGTTCCTCCTGCACTCCCGGGAGCCACCGACCTGACACCTGGCACACAGGTATTTTTAAAAATGCATTTTGAACTGAACAACCCAATTTATTTTTTTTAAAAGATCTACTTATTTATCTGACACAGAGAGAAAGATCACAAGTAGGCAGAGAGGCAGGCAGAGAGGGGGAAGCAGGCTCCCCACTGAGCAGAGAGCCTGATGCGGAGCTTGATCCCAGGACCCTGGGATCATGACCTGAGCCAAAGGCAGAGGCTTAACCCACTAAGCCACCCAGGCGCCCCTGAGCAGTCCAATTTAATAATTTATCTGCCACATCTGACATCTCTTCACAGCGCCCAGAACTTTCTCCTGGCTAAACTGGTAGTTGGAGAAGACTAGACTTGGGACTCTGTACAGACGATATTATTCCTTTCTCAGGGTTCAGGGTGCAAAGGTGCCTGCCTGCTTGCCTGTCTGTTTGCCATCTGGAAGTAAAACTGAAGGACCACCACATGGTAGGAGCAGAAAGAATAGTGCTAGAAACAAGAGCTCTTAGCTTTGGAGCAGGGTTAATGCTCACTTATTCATCCATTTTTTGCAGGCTTCCCCTCAGGCAAGCCAAGTACTACACGCAGGAAACAAGACACAGACTCAACCCTGCTGGAATTCCCAATCTTGTTTGGCTGAGAGCTGTGTCAACAAACACTGCGGATTCTTCTCCTGAGGCATTTAAGGTTTACTGTTTTGATCTGAGAGCACACGATAAGCGGTGATTTGTCTTCCTGCTGAAGCCAAGTGTCAGAGAAAATGAACTCTTAGCTAGCGACTGAGCCTAACCGGCAACCCAACATCTCAGCCTGTATTGCCTTCCATCTTCAGTGTTCGCTTCTCAAAATTGAGATTGCGGTATGTCCCTGAAGGTGGTAAATTTAAAATTGTATTATACTGAATTTTACAAAGAAAATATGTTCTATCATCGTTTTTGAGAATTTGGACACTTCCAGAAGAGGTTTGAAACCTGTCCCTGTAACTACTGTGCACTGTGATATGTACATATTTACTATCTTAAGGCTATTTCTTAGGGAAGGGGTAGACAGATAGTAGAGGTTTTATAAGGAAAATAGCGAATAAAGCAAAGATTCCATTTTCAGCATGAAAAGCATTTCCTGTTTTCTCCAAAAAGCTCAGACCCCTAGCAAGACTTAAGTGATGCAAATATTGGCTTCAAAAGAGGAGACTTTTTCTCCCCCTGAGTGTAATTAGGGCTAGTTCTGAAACCTGGGGCACACCTTCTTTTAAGAAATGCATTCTTGACTCTAGAGAATAAAAAATGTAACCCACCTGACTATTCCAGTGGGCTCTGGGCCCTGGAAAGCTCCATGATGCAGCTGGTAGGGGGAGAAAAATAGGCCAGTTGGTAGTCAGGGCTAAAGGTGGTGAAATCAAGGGAAAGAAACCTGGATCAAGGGTGTCTGGGTGGCTCAGTGGGTTAAGCCTCTGCCTTCGGCTCAGGTCATGATCCCAGGATCCTGGGATTGAGTTCCACAGCGAGCTCTCTGCTCAGCAGGGAGCCTGCTTCCTCCTCTCTCTCTCTGCCTGCCTCTCTGCCTACTTGTGATCTCTCTGTGTCAAAGAAAGAAAGAAAGAAACCTGGATCAAGCTTCCAGGTCCTTCCCCTATTTAAAATGGTCTCCTTGTATAAGGGCAGATTTTTTTTTTTAATTTTTTTTTTTTAAAGATTGTATTTATTTATTTGACAGAGAGAAACCACAAGTAGTCGGAGAGGCAGGCAGAGAGAGAGAGGGAAGCAGGCTCCCTGCTGAGCATAGAGCCCGATTCGAGACTCGATCCCAGGACCCTGAGATCATGACCTGAGCCGAAGGCAGCAGCTTAACCTACTGAGCCACCCAGGCGCCCATGAGGGCAGATTTTAATGGCATGCCCAACTCTTTAAGTTAAGCACAGATAAGAACATTGCTTTGCTTTGTATTTGATTTATACCATGTGAGCATAATGAAAATACTTTGTTTTGAATGGTTTCAACTAGGCAATTTGTGAGTTTATATCAAATTGAATGTTGAATTTGAGTTGTGAGAATTTGGAAAATCTTACGTAAATTGTGGAGTTAGATTTCTTTCCCTGACAAATGTAATTTTGTGGCAGGCATTTTTCATCATTTGCAACATTTTTAGTGTTTGAGAACTGGAATACTTACATACTTTGTTAAAGAATAAGAAAGAGCAATACCAACTTTGGTAAATTCTACTCTTCCTAATTAAGTCATCGTTGTTTTTCCTCTAGGACATCCTGTAAACTTAAATTGCTTTGAGTTCAGTCTGATATGGTCTCCTAGCTTAGAAAAAATGTCATTGCGTTCAAAGGAATCTAAAGGTTTGACTGATCTAATGAAATGTAGTCCTGGTAATCAGATTCCATGAATAATTCAAATGGTAAATCTGGTTTCCTTTTTTTTTTTTTTTTTTTGTAAGATTTACTCATTCGTTTATTTGACAGAGAGAGGGATTACAAGTACACAGAAAGGCAGACAGAGAGAAAAGAGAGAAGGGGGAAGCAGGCTCCCTGCTGAGCAGAGAGCCCGTCTCGGGACTCCATCCCAGGATCCCAGGACCATGACCCGAGCCAAAGGCAGAGGCCCAACCTGCTGAGCCACCCAGGCGCCCGGACTTGATGCCTTTTAACAGAGCTTAAAGTGCCCATGTTAACCAAATCCCATATTTATCCTGAAAATATGTCAACAACTTAATGGAAGGAGATATGCTATGAATGAGATTGTCTTTTTCAAACAATTTGTGAGTTTGCATGTGGATCGGCTATTTTGACAGATAAACTCATTTTTGTTAATCTAACACCAACTCAATTCAGATAACTGACTTGATTGGTGTTTTTCATTGAGTTGGCTTAAAACATTTGGCCAAATTGACTTCTTGATTTGGTACTTGGTAGTCATGACTAAAGAAGTTCCTTAACTAAACCAGCAATTTTTTTTTTAATTTTTCAAGATTTTATTTATTTATTTGACAGACAGAGATCACAAGTAGGCAGAGACACAGGCAGAAAGAGAGAGGGGGAAACAGGCTCCCTGCTGAGCAGAGAGCACAATTCGGTTCTCGATCCCAGGACCCCGGGATCATGACCTGAACCGAAGGCAGAGGCCTTAACCCACTGAGCCACCTAGGTGCCCCTAAACTAGCAGCTTTTAAAGGCTTTATCAAATAACAGCCCTTTTCTAGGCTCTACAGAGCACTTCCCATTAGAACATTTCACATGTTTATTTAGGTAGCAAACCATGACTAATTTTCCTATTTTTTTTCCCACCGATACAAAGAAAACAAGCAACTCTTCACTGAGATGCTCTCCTCCTTCTCCAACACAATGCATTCTATTTCTGAAGAGATGTTAATCCATGTTAGGACGAATTAACAGGGTAAAAGGGTACATTCAGTATTCAAGTGGCTAGATACATTGTAGAATAGTACACAGAATCCTGAGGGCTAATTATAGTTAAGAATTCAAGAACTATTTATGGGCATTGAGCATAATAGGTGTGTGAGATAAGACATAATGTCTGTACCTTTAGTTTCAGATCAGTAGAGGGAGTTAAAATAAGCGTACTAATGGGATGGAGGCCACAGGCCAAAGAACAGTGAAAGAACATTTGATTTAAGGTACGACTTTGGCCATGTTAACTTTAACTATGATTTTGTTCTCTTGCATCTAAAATTGCCCAAATAATATGAAATTTCCATTGCTGCAAGATTTCAAAGAACATGCTTACATGAGAGAACTTTGGTAGTTGAGACCTACACTGACTTCCTGTCATATATGCCGCGTGCACATGAGTCAGTATCACACATATATGTATCCTACATGTATGCATATATAGATACCATATTATGTAGAAAAAAGGGAGATAGAATACGATGGGATTTCAAAAGCACTGGTATCTGGAGAATTTCTAAGACCAATGATTTACCTCTGTTCCCCTTCCCACTCCTCCTCACTGAATTAATGGTCAAATTCTTTAATTGTTGTAACTGAGATGGAATTCAATTAGGAATGCAAGCAGGGTTCCAGGGCCCTAATACGAATTCTATCACTGTCAATCCCATTTCCCTGTCCATGGAAGATTTCTTTTTGCTAGACCAAAAGAAAAAAACCATCCACAGAGTAAATTACTGAGGAAGTAGGAAGAGGAAAGAGGAAAAGGAAAAATGTCCAGTTGGAAGGTGGACAGAGTGTCTTCTCCTGAAAAAGATGTAGTAAGGGGGTGTGTGCGCAATGAGTGAAACCAAGTGTTTGGGTGCTAAAATGTATGGGATAAAAGGTGTTTTTTTTGTTTTGTTTTGTTTTTTTTTTATGTTAGATGTATGTACTTAAAATGTGGCAGCAAGGGGTGAGGGGGTGTTCAGGAGTTCTGGGGTTGATGGACACCAGGAAGGTCATTGCAACTCCAGAGATGTTTTCCGACCGACCTAGGGAGGTGGCAATGGAGGACAAGAGACAAGAGTGGTTGAAGAATGAAGCCACGTGCTATTTCTCTCCTGGAGACTCGGAGCTGCTAAAAATTTTCTGTGGATCTATTTAAGGTTTGATTCACAATGTAGATAAGCCAAGCTGGCCAGAGTGATTTCCACATGATTTTAAAGCTGACTCCAGCACATGGAGAAAGCCAGAGGACAGAGTCAGGGGACAGCATTCTGCAATACGTAGAGTACGAGATTTCTTAAGGAGGAAAAACTAGAAGTGCGCTGTTACATTGCTAAACGCTTATTAGGTCATTGCTAACTTCCTTCATAACTGAAGCTGGAATGCTCATGCTTGCAGTAGGTGTCATTTCACAATGAAATGTGCAATGTGTCTAACAGAGCTGTGAGCCTGTGAGTAATCAAAGCGTTCTGTTTGACACGAGGCAGATGATGCACTGTGACAAACGAGGGATACATTCCATCCTGGCAGTTTTAATAAAGTGAAGCAAGGAGGGAAGGAGGATGAAGCCACATACACAACACATTTTTTTTTTTTAATTGTGTCTTCTGTTCCAGGTACTTTGCTTTCTGTCATCTATGTGAGCACGAGAAAGGAAGTATGAGGCGGAATTTGAATCGGGCTTCTTTCTAAGTGGGTCATTAGCTTCAAGAAGAGTGGTTCATCCCTCAGTGAGGAGGAGGGAGAAGGGGGAGAGGAGCACAGAGGACATTTCCCGAGTGTGTATTTTGTGCCAGGCACGGTGCTGGGCACTTCCCTGGTGACGTCCCTGACTGGGAGTGGCGGGACAGGCAGTGCAAGGAAAGGACTCCAGGAGGAGGCCACTGGCTGTGGTCACGGCTCAGCCACTTACTCTGACTTTGGGCAAGTTATCTACTGTTTCTGGCAACTAACACTCCTTTCCACTGCAGGCAGGAAGCAAGGGTTTCCTTGCTTCCTTCCTTCTTTCTTTCCTTCCTTGCTTCCCTCCTTCCCTTTCTCTCTTTCTCTTTCTGATCCTCTCAGCACCCTTAGACTCAGAGACTGTTACTGTTATTTCGAAGACACTGATGTAAAGAGAAGTTAAAGGAGGAAGAATGTAACCATCAAAACATTTGGTTCTACAGCTACAGCGCTGGCATTCCCACCCCAGCCAGACTACTTAGTGGCTGGGCTACCTTCCCCTAGTTATTGAACCTCTCTCTCTCTTTTTAAGATTTTATTTATTTATTTGACAGAGAGATCACAAGTAGGCAGAGAGGCAGGCAGAGAGATGGGGACTGGCAGGGGGGAGGCAGGCTCCCACTGAGCAGAGAGCCAGATGCAGGACTCGATCCCAGGACACTGAGATCAGGACCCGAGCCAAAAGCAGAGGCTTAACCTACTGAGCCACCCGGGTGTCCCATTGAACCTCTCTGGAGCCCTGCAGAGCATGCTTTCAACAGTGCTTGGCACATAGGAAAAGCTTCGTCAATATCAACTGTTACGGTAATTCAGTGAAATGGCAACGACCCTGTTTGTGAAGTACATTTACTGACACCGGTCTTGAGTAACCGAGAGGGGGAACGGTATTTTGTTTTATAGGACAGGGATCTGAGGCCAGTCACTGGCCCGCACACGCAGGGATCTGTAGGTGGATATTTAGGGACACACATGCGCTCTCCCGTCCTTCTCCCCTCCACCAGGGCATGTGTTCCTCTTTCATTTCCCCTTTGGCCTAGGGTGGAGAGGGTTGGGGAGGGCAGGGGAGGGGGACCACAGCCTTGTGATGTTTCTGAAGAATGAATCAAGGCTGCAGTAGTGGGCATTACAGAGAGCTGGGACTCGCCTCTTCCAGAGCCAGCCCAGGTCCTCAGCCACTTTGGCGATCTGAAGAGTGAGGTCTTTGGCTTGGCAGCCCCCAAAAGCCTGTGAGCTGCGATAGACCTGTCATTAAAAAAGAAAAAAAAAAAAAAAAAACCCAAAACAAAACAAAACAAAAAAAACACGTCTTCAGGGGACGCTTCCCTTTTTCTGTTTTGATGTTGCTGCCTATTTCTTTGCTCAGCCCAAGCCTTCTCCAGGGCTGACCTCCAGCCTGTTATGATATAGGCTTGGCCTGGCCACAAGGAACAATCTCCAAATGGAGAATGAATGATCTTGAGAACAAAAGGGCACCATCATTTACATGGTATCCATGCATCTCCTTTGGGGATGCCTGAGCGTGTCCTACGTGATGGGGATGGTTCAAAACACAGCATTCAGTGTGTCTTATTGAACTGTAGTTGGGTGTTCTTGAGATAGCCGTGATAATCTGGTTTGAATTACAAAAGGGCCCGTTTAAGGCCAACTAGTATAGAGAAGGCATATCCCCAGGTGTAGAGTGTGACCAGTATTGATTCCTTTCTAAAAACAACATTTTCTGTTTCCAGAGTGAAAATAGAACAAAAATTTTAAATGAGCTGGTAAGGATCATCAAAGTACATGCGAAAGTTAAAGAATAATTACCCAATAACTTAAACAGTAAGTAATATTTAAGATTAATATTATTTTCTGACTTCATAATCAGCTTAATATCCTATGAGTATACAAGTAGTAAAATAAAATCTTGTAAAATAAGGTGAGATTATTCTCTAAAAATCAGAAAACAAATGATCAAGGATTAAACGAAATGGCTTCTGAACACTGCTTGCAATGGCTAATTTGTTTCTGGTAGGCTGGGTTCCAACTCTGAAGGGGTTGGAACTTAAGGCAGGATTGAAAACTGGCTCTTCTCTCTGTCTCAGTGTTCCTGCCCTGCTTCTCTTACTCACCCTCTTGCAACAGGCAGGAGGGCTTTGAGGAGCCTCACGTTGACATGGGCTTGGGGTGGGACAGGAGAAGAAGCCTCCCCTTCTGTATGAATGGCTGCTGCAGAGGAAGCCCCTGATGCCCCTTCTCCTTCCACCAGGTTGGTAGAGATGACAGAGAGAGAAAGAGAGGGAAAGGTAGAGAGAGAGTTGGGGGGGGGGGGGAGGCAGGAAGAGAGAGAGGGAGAAAGAGTAAGATGGTAGTAGGCATGATGTCTTCCCTCGGCTGAGGCTGTGGCGTGCCCTTGGAGCTCAGGTGCATGTGCTATCCTTCCCCCCACACTTCTCTGTGCACTCCAGGGACCTCAACCAGAAGAGTTGGCAGGCCTTAGGAAAAACTTACTTCTATTGCTTCCTCTGGAATCTGCAGAAGCTCCATTAACAGCTCTGGTACCTTTGGTATTGAGGCAACTGCCCAACTATACTTGGAAAAGACAAAATTATCAGTGTGTCAAGGTGAAAAACGAGATGGAAATGCATTGACAGCACCCCTCACCTCTCCATCCTACAGACGATCCTTTGCTTGTTCCTTTGCTCCCAGGCTTTTGCAATACTGAGTGGAGGTGTCAAACCGAAAGAGCCCAGGACCGCTCTTGGGCATGGTCCTGGGGTCCTGAGATTGAATGCCGTGTTGGTCTTGCTCTGGGAGCCAGCTTCTCTCTCTCCGTCCCTGCTCCCTCTGCTCATGAGCTCTCTCTCTCTGTCAAGTAAATATATAAAATCTTAAAAAAAAAACACAAAAAAAAACAACTCTGTATAGGGGAAGGCACAGGAAGGAAAATTCGGGAAGGACGAGGGGGTAGGGAGGAAATAAACAAGTCAAACATGACAGGAGTTTTAGACCACAATGGGTGGTGATATCCTATCCCTCCTATGGTGGCTGTATTCCAGTGATTCTCGTTCAAGATCATATATCTTATTCCTTTACATTTAAAAAAAATTTTAATCTGTTATTTTAAACATTTAAAAAATAACTGTCAGGGCGCCTGAGTGGCTCAGCGGGTTTTTAAAGCCTCTGCCTTCGGCTCAGGTCATGATCCTGGGGTCCTGGGATCAAGCCCCACATGGGGCTCTCTGCTCAGTAGGGAGCCTGCTTCCTCCTCTCTCACTGCCTGCCTTTCTGCCTATTTGTGATTTCTGTCTGTCAAATAAATAAATAAATAAAATCTTTTTTAAAAAATAAAATAAATAAAAAATAACTATCGAATATGTTTACTGTACACCAGGTATTTTCCAAGTGTTTTAAAAATAATTTAATGCTCATAATAACCCTATGAGGTAGGCACAGTTACTTTTCCTACTTTATTATTAAGGGAACAAAGGCACAAAGAAGATAAATGTGTGTGTATGTGTGTGTGTGTATACATACACATATAGCTGCAGATATATACTTACACATATATCCACATATATATACATATGTTTATATGCAATTGTAGAAAATACATAATACATTTTGTGTATTTTTTTTAATTTCCTATTATTCAGATCTTGGAGATTCTTCTAGGTCTACATATATTACTGCTGTATTAAGCAAAATTGTTGCAGGATGCCTGGGGTGGCATCCTACTCTTAATCTCAGCTCAGATCTTGATCTCAGGGTGTGAGTTCAAGCCCTGCACTGGGCTCCCTGCTGGGCACAGAGCCTACTTAAAAATATTTTTTAAAAAAAAGAAAGAAAGAAAAAGAAAAACAATTGTTGCATAATATTCCATGGAATGGATATACTACATTTTATTTAAGTACTTCCCCAGTGGGAGTTGGCCAGTTAGCTCTCACCATTTTTTACCCTTTCAAATGATGCTTCAGTGACCATCTTCATACATATTTCTTGTGTATCCATATGAGTATTTTTCAAAGATAGATTCTGAAAAGTAGACATGCTGGGTCATATACAAAATACAATTATAATTTTATTTGAATTGCCATTTTGGTATCTAGTAGTAGATGTAATCATTCATAAAGAATCTTATTTTCTCAAATATCATGGTCCCAAAATAATGGTACTTATAGAAAAAAAAGGACTAGGGCAGATGACTCAAAATCTCTGCAGCTTTATAATCAGAGAACTAACAAAAACAAAAACTTTCTTCAGTCACTTATTCCAGGCCTGACCTTCAGCCTATTATGAAATAGGCTTGGCCTGGCTACGTAGAATAATTTTCCTGGACAGCCCAGGAAGGTAGGTCTTCAAGGCTAGAGGCTACGTAAAGGAGATGTTAGAAATGTACCAAAACACTATCACTATGCACCTGGAAGTGAAGCTCTGAGCCAGGGGACTTCCCTGAAGGTAGACACAGGAAGTAGAACCTGTCACAAGCCCAGCTCTATGCAAAGATGGGGATGTACCTCTCAAGGCAAGAAGGGAGGATATGGCCCTGAGATCATTTGGTTATTGGATGCGGCTGAAAAGACTATAGCCTGTGTGCAACGGTTGATCTGAGCACTTTTGTCTTTCTTCTAGAAGGTTATTAATGCTATTTCCACTCTTCTAGCTTTCTTTGCCTAAGAAAACCTGTATGACCCAACATAACTCTATTGTCACCCTGACATCCTTATCCTGGTTATCAATCACAGAAGAGCTAATGGATGTTCATGCTCTAGCAATGAATAGATTATTGCTCATTTGCTTTCAAAAGCATTGATGCCAATGATATACCCCCAATCAGTTCACCACCTTCACTTGTACAATCAGATTTATGTTGCTTTTGGGTACATCACCCACCATGACAGGCTCAAGTGGACCTGATGTCATCAGGTAACTATAGCAATAAGATGATTTATTCTGCATGTTTTCTCAAAATGATGAAACTTAATTCCTTTGGGTTATGACATTCATTTAGAGGTTTTCTCTTAAATTTCCTACTTTTTCTTTCTTTTGGGGGAGTTAAAATTTTCTCTTTCTCCTGGGGTACCTGGCTGCTCAGTTGGTAGAACATGCTTGGCACTGTGGGTTTGAGCACCATGCTGGGTGTAGAGATTACTTAAAAATAAAATCTTTTTTAAAGGATTTTATTCATTTATTTAACAGAAAGAGAGCACAAGCTGTGGTAGGGGTAGAGGGTGAGGGAGAAGCAGACTCCCCATCTGAGCAGGAAGCCCGGCGTGGGGCTCAATTCTGGGACCCCAAGATCATGACTCAAGCTGAAGGCAGATGCCCAACTGACTGAGTCACTCAGGCACCCCTTAAAAATAAAATCTTAAAAAGAAAATTTCTCTTACTCCCTTCCAAACTGAAGATCATTTTCTTTAACAGAAAAGATGAAGCAAAGAATTGAATAATCCTGCCTTTTTTTTTTAAAGATTTTATTTATTTATTTGACAGACAGAGATCACAAGTTTGCATAGAGGCAGGCAGAGAGAGAGAGAGGAGGAGGAAGCAGGCTCCCCACTGAGCAGAGAGCCCAGCACAGGACTCGATCCCAGGACTCTGGGACCATGACCTGAGCTGAAGGCAGAGGTTTTAACCCACTGAGCCACCCAGGCGCCCCGATAATCATGACTTTTACTGTGACATTGAGTTTATGTTGCTAATGATGATCTCGATTTATAAGATAGTATATATTGCAAAAAAATAGAAAAGATATTAAAAATTTCTGATTTCTTTTTTTAAAGAAATAATAGAAAGAACAATGCAAGGAGGAAATAATTATCAACAGATTGCTAGGGAGGAAGAATATTAATGTATTACAGAGTATGGCAAAGACCATTAGTTAATCCTCAGTGCTATGGGTTGAAGTATGTCTTCCCCCAAATTCATATGTGGGAGTCTTGATTTCCCAGTGCCTCAGAATGTGACCTTATTTGGAGATAGGGTATTTACAAGATAATCAAGTTTAAATGGGGTCATTAGAATGGGTCCTAACATAATATGACTGATGTTCTTAGGAAAAGGGGAAATTTGGGCATGGAGACAGGCCAAAAGGAAGATGATGTGGAGACATGGAGAGAAGAGACAGCCATCTACATGTCAGGGAGAGAGGCCTGGAACAGAGCTTCCCCTCACATCCATAGGAAGGAGCCAAACTGGCTGTCACCTTGATTTTGGACTTCTAGCCTCCAGAGCTATGAGATAGTAAGTTTTTGTTTCTTCTGGAAAGGGGTTTATGGTTCCTTGTTATGGGAGCCCTAGCAAGTGAATGCACTCAGTCACTCCCAGTGGTGACCTCCAATGAACCATGTCTCCCAGGATCTATGCCCTTATCACTCCACTGCCCTGGAATGTGTGCTGGGCCCATGGCTGGCTGTAACCCACAGAAGGTCACTGCAGTGATGCTGGGTCAGGTCTGGACCTAAGCCCTGGGAAGGCCTAGTGCTTAAAATGTTGCACTTTGGGGAGGCCTAGTGGCCATTTAAAGAGTTGGGTTACCCTGCTGGAAAGACCACAGGGAAAGGCCTTGTGGAAAGGGAGAGATCTTGAATCTACATGGAGAGAGAAACGTCCAGCTGTCCATGCTTGTCAGCTGAAGCCAGCCTTCCAGCTATCCCTGCCAGAGAGCCACAGAGTTGAGTAAGCCATCTTGGACATTACAGTTGCAGCCGCTGTCTGACTGCAACTACACGGGAGATCAACTGAAGAACCACCATTTGATTTAGGGTTATGAGTGATAAAAAAAAAAAAAAAAAAAAAAAAAAAGTTATGTCTTAAGCCACTGAGTATTGGAGTAGTTTTGTTACATTTCCATAGATAATTGAGATATTCCCTTATTTTACAGCAACAGAATCTCCAGTAGACCAAGTATTGGCCAATGGGATGTGAGGAGAAATAGTAAGTCCTACTTCTAGAACGTGTCCTTAAACCCCTTTCCTCTAACCTGCTCTCTGAAATGTGGACATGCTGTCCATCTCAGACAATGAGTGAGGAATGTCCTAGAGATCGCTGAGCACCAAGATAGCCTGGGCCCCCACTAGGCCAGCTCTAAACTGTTTCATGAGAGAGAAACAAACTTAACTATTACTCGGGCTTCACTTACAGCAACAAACCCATATCCTAATTAATACATAAGAAATAATTTATTGATGAAGACATTTTACAATCTTTTTGTCAGAAGTTCTCTCAGCATGTTTTCCAATCTTTCCCTCAGGAGGCGGTTTCTCCACACTGCAGTGAATTAGGACATTGCCTTAAATGAAAGAAGGAAATACAGGATGATAACATTGGATCATACATGCATCTATATGATGACTTTGTTCAGATATGATCCTTGTAATATTTATTCAATGTACTTAGTTCATAGTTTCATGAAAGGTGAAATAAAATGGAGTCACTTACATCAAGGGGTTTTAAAATGGATCCAGGAGGCCATTAGGAGATGGGCCATATGCACATTCTCACTGGTAGAACCATGGACTTTTGAACTGGGCCAAAACACCAATATTCCAAGGACTCCAACTGAACACCAGCAACTTGCTACATTAAGAGACTTTGCTTAGTGATAGCCTTGGCAAGCAATTATAACCAGGATTAGCTTTCTGCCAACAATACCAATAAAAAATTCTTCATAAACAATGTATACAAGCATTTCCTCTCTCTTTAAAAACCCCTAACTTTTGCACCTTAATGGAACACTATCTAGGTTGTTACCCAAATCTATGTACCCTGAGCTCAAATAAATGTTCTTGCTTAATATTTGTTTCCTGACAACTTTAGGTTGACAGTTCCTAGGAAAGCTCAGAAAGAGTTTGGAAAGATGGCAGACCATGTCCATCTTCTATCTAGAGACTTGCAATGCATAGGAATCTTTAAAAATTCTGCAGTACCTAGATGTGTTCCATTCAGCTAGGACCCCATGGAACTCCCTTTGGGAAACAGTGATCTGGAAGGGAATAGATTGGTTTGTGTTAACCCTGTGTATATTTTTATGAGGATAAAAACTGGAATCTAAAAAAAAAAAAAATTCCATGCAAGACTGAGTTGTGTTACTTGAAAGATTTCCTGAAAAAAATCTCTGCTTTTCCTTTCAATAGATCTTTGATTTTTATCTTCAGACTGTGGTTACTTTAAGAACCCAATAGGCACCTACAAGGCTGTCTTCCCAGCCTCTGGGCTTTTCCATAGGTCAGATGCCTCTTTCTCCACCACAATCGCCCCAGCGAGATATTTCCCCCTTCTTCCCTAGTCCATTTCTCCTTCTTCGCTTTCTTTACCCAGACTCTGTTTGCAATGGAGTTCTTGCTCACTTCTTTCTTACCAAATCTTGGCCCTGGGCCAGCTCCAGTCCTGGCTTCCCATGCCTTTGCCTGGGCAGTATCACTGTCCTTGAGCCTGTGGAGGGAATTTGATCTTCAGCAAGTCCTTTTAGCTGTGAGATAGAGGGAACAATGCGCAGAATTAAAGCTGTCTAGGAGAAACACTGCCGAACCTCCAGAGGGGTCCACTAGGTGTTTGGATCACTGTCTGGGTCAAATCAGGGGCATTGGCTCTACCCTGTCTACCTGAACGAGTCTCTGCTCCCCTGTAGAAGGAAAGATCGAAAGAGCTACTGCAGAGTCACAGACCTGGAAAGGGCTGCCAGAAGGGATCAAGGTTCATCATTGAGTCCGAGTCGAACTCACACGCGTCGTCACAGAGCCAACCAGTTGTCAGAAGATCGTTCTGCTAGTTCCTCCTTTTCCCACAGCTCGTTTTCCCCTTTTTGAAGATTCTCTTCCTTCTGCTTAATATCTGTTTATGTCCTCCTATAAAACCATTAGCTAAAACTATAGGCCCAAGGAGATAAAAAAAAAATCAAGGCATTCGAAAACTTTCTGTGGCGGAATCCCAAAAGGACCTTGACGAACTGTGGTCAGGTTGCTTGGAGCTCACTTCTGGACTAAGCTTCAAATTTGGTCTATAACCCTATGTGTGCCCAGCCTTCCAGGGGTGTGCGTGTGCACGCACGTGCACACACACACACACACGAAGAGACTTGAACAAACACTGGCCTGGCATGTAGCAGTTCAAGCCCACATCCCTGGGATCACTCTAGGTCCCCTCAAGATGCCTGCGTGCTTGAGAACGCTCAGTGCTGCCAGGAGAATTCACTCTTTACTCCAGCTCAAACTGGTAAAAGGCAGACATGTGCCTGAATTCTCTCATATAGCAGTGACTTTAGAAAACTGTAATTATAAATCCTTTCTCTGACCCCTTGAGCCATAATCCTACCACCTAGAACTGGCTTTTCGAGGACACGAGAGCTATTTGAAATGCAGACATTCAGGGGGATAATGTCACTCTGCTGTGCTCTCCTGTGCGCCTTGCTCAAACTTGTATCATGGCCTTTTGTCGTAAACCTACAAGAGGTGTACTTCTTGACTGGGTCACTGAATGAACCCAGAAGTTCTAGTCACACGGACCAACTCCTGTTACAATGCTCAGTACCTTTCCTTCAGCATCTCCGCCTCCCAGGCTTTTAAAGGTCTCCTGCCTTTTGTTTCAGCCAAGTTGAGTTCAATCGATGCCAGACTTTTTTTCTGTTGCAACAGTTATTATTGAATGACGTCTGCCCTTGCTGCTCTAACGAGAGTCCAGCTCTGTTTACCCTTGAGAGTCAGAGCATTGTTTGCTCTCAGCTTCTCCTGACCTCCACATGCTCTTGACTTGCCCTCATTCCTTCAACGTTTTCATTTCTTTTTCCCATTATACTGGAAGTTTCATGGTCAGACTGTCCTGACAAAGACCGAACCTGGTTCCCAATGAAGCCCGGTGGAGGATGAGTGTGGCGCTGTGGCTAGGTGATAGTCATCAGCATATTATCTGATTTCCTTCTGAAAGATTGACTCCACTGTTGGGGAAGCCTTAATAAAAACTCATTTTCTCTGGGCCTTTTTTTTTTCTCCTTTTCTCACCCTTTTCTATTCTTCCTGCTTATCCTTTTCACATCAGGGTACACCCAGAATATTACACTGGGAGGTTTCTTTTCTTTTCTTTTTGTTTTTTTTCAAAGATTTTATTTATTTGTCAGAGAGAGAGCGAGAGAGAGAGAGTACGCGCACGTGCTTGCACAAGCAGGGGGAGCAGCAAGCTTATGGAGAAGCAGGCTCCCCGCTGAGCAGGGAGCCCAACATGGTGCTGGTCCCAGGACCCGGGATAATGACCTGAGCTAAAGACAGGCACTTAACCGACTGAGCCATCCAGGAGTACCTACATTGGGGGTTTTCAATTACATTTGTTGTGTGAACTAAAATGCAAACTTTCTGAGCTCTAACTCTCCGCTAACCATGGCAGCTCAGGAGAACCAAAGGAAGGCTCAGGGTAGGAACTTCCAGACACTGCTCTGCTTGTGATTCTGTGTGGAGACTAGTATTGTCAGTTGAGGCCAGAGCTGACTGGGTTTCTTGCTGAGTGCTTCCTAAGAACCACTGTGGGAGTGGAATGACTTGACTGGATGTGTTGCCAACCCTGTTGTGGCCCCTTCTGGAAAGGATAGCCAGTGTGACTGCTAAGACGCTGGAGGATTTGGGTGAATATCCAGCTACGCATCTGTAATTCAAGCTCATGACAGCAGATCTTCCAGACTTCCCTGTCCACACTAACAGGCCCTTATGTGGTTGTGGTTGTCACAGACAAGCTACCAGAAAGGCACCATGGCAGCCGGACCAGTGAAACGAAGACTGAGGAGTAAAATACAAGGAAAAAAAAATCCAAACTTCCAGGTGGACAACATTCTTCATCCCACAACCGTAGGTACCTCCAGGAAATCCCGTAGGAAGCTTAAAAAAAAAAAAAAAAGTAAACACCCAGTAAATATTAACTATGCACAGGCACTATGGTAAACACTTTACAAACATTATCTCATTTCATCCTCTCAAGCTCCTTGGTGGGTTGGTTCCATGACTACCTCTATTTATGAAGAAAATGGAACTGAGAGGAGTAAATGATTTGCTGAAGGTCGAACTCCTAACAAGTGGCTGAGCAAAGACTTGGACTCCTGATCTGTCTCTACCTCTTGATTTTACATCCTTTCCAGGAGATCAATTGGACACACCAAGCCAAGCACATTCTCTTTGACACCTGAGCTCAGGCTGCTCCTTCTGCCGGGACTCTCCAGCCCTCAGGTAACATGTGGGCTTCTCCTTCCTCCCACCCAGGTCTCGGTTGAAAAGCTTGTCTTCAAGTCTTCTTTAACTGTCCTCTCTACAGTGTTATCTACGCCCCTCCTTGTCAATCTTATTTCCAAATCCTGCATTATTTTTCCCTCTTGCAATTATTCAGCCTGGAACACAGCCCTGAAGTCCAAGCTGTGATGACCAGTTGTCAAGCTGACGTCTGCACTAGGCTATCTATCGGTCTCCTCAAACTCACCGGAGCTATACCCAACACGAGCTCTGGCCCCCCTCCCACCCACCCCCCTTCCCAATCTGCTATCCTCCTTATTTCAATGAAGGGCAACTCTAGTCTTCTAATCCCGGAGGGCAAAACCTTTGAGTCACTTTTCAAGTCTTTCCTTTCCTCACACCTTTCCTGCCCAGTCTGTCAGCAAATCTTGGGCTCTACCTTCAAGATAAATCCTGACTCCAACCACCTCTCAACTGCCTCTAGGCTGCCTCCTGGCCTAATCCCGGTTGCTTCCCACCCCGATTAGCGCAATCATCTCCTCACCGAGCTCCCTGCCTTTCTGCTCTAGTTCTTTTCAGTTTGATTTTCACACAGCCCCCAAAGGGATCTTCTTCTTCTTCTTTTTTTTTTTTTTTTTTTAAAGATTTTATTTATTTATTTGACAGACAGAGATCACAAGTAGGCAAAGAAGCAGGCAGAGAGAGAGGAAGGGAGGCAGAGAGAGAGGAAGGGAAGCAGCCCCACCCCCACCCCCCCACCACCCCCACCACCCCCACCCCCCGCCGAGCAGAGAGCCCGATGCGGGACTCGATCCCAGGACCCTGAGATCACGACCCGAGCTGAAGGCAGCGGCTCAACCCACTGAGCCACCCAGGCGCCCCCAAAGGGATCTTCTTAAACTATTAGACTGTGTCTCCTGCTTCTCTCTCGTAAAAGAAATTTCACAGCTTTGTGTTTATCTTCTATGCTAATGGTTATTAAACTTCATATTTTAAGTTCCGCACATGAATTTTCAAACAGCTGCTGTGATGAGGCCTGGTCCTTGAGAACGAAGTAAAAAATCCATGCTGGGTGTCAGCACAGAAGGCTGCAGCCAGTGAAGGTTGGTTCCGTGTCTCTTCTCAGGACAAAGGAAAGGCAAACATCTGTTTAGCTTTCAGCGCAGGTGGGGAGGCGGGTAGGGACTGAAGGGGGGTGGGGGTGTTCTGTGACCAGCTGAACAGCTCTTTTGTTTTACTACCGCCCTGTAGGCTTCTCATTTGCATCAACCTTCAAAACACGGAACTAAAAATCTGTCCCCTGCCACCTCAGTCCCCCTCGAGAGCTTCTACTTCCTGTCCACTGCTAGAACAGGTGGCCCTTCCTCTCTGGAAAAGATTCTCAGCTGAGGGAGCCACACGTGCATTTTGGGGGCATGTCCTTTCTGAATGTTTCAGTGGAAGTAGACTTTCAGCTACTGTCCTGGCTAGCTCTGTGATGCATGTCACGTCCCTTTTTTCCCTGTGGCAAAATTGGGTTTCTCATCTGTAGAATGGGTATACATATTTGCTCTGCCTAGTACTGAGTGTTTCAAGTGAGAGAATAGGATGCAATGTAGTTTGAAGATATTAGATGGGTATAGTTTTCATCTGTAACAGACTAAGAGGATTATATAATAAAATAGAAAAGATGTTCCTGGAAACTGGGGGTGGAGGAAACAGGGAGAAGTCTGTAAAGGGGGAGGAACTTTCAGCTATCTGATGAATAAGGTCCGAAGAAGGTCTAATGCAAAGCATGGTATTTACAGTTGGATAATATGGATAATATGGTTACAAATACAATTGAAATTTGCTAAGAGAGTAGAACTTAAAGGTTTTCACCAAGAAAAGAAAAAGGTAAGCGTGTGAGGAGATGTGCTTATTAACGCGTTAAGTAACTGCATGGGACAAATCCTTTCATGATGTACATATATATCAGCTTGTCACTTTACACTTTAAATGTCTTATAAAATTTTATGTCAATTACGCCTCAATAAAGCTAGACTTTAAAAAATAAAATAAGAAAATACAGCATTTACAATCTTTTTTTTAAAAGATTTTATTTTTTTATTTGAGAGAGAGGGTGTGTGAGCACCAGCAGGGGGAGGGGGAGAAGCAGACTCCCCACTGAGTAGAGAGCCCTACATGAGATTCAGTCCAAGGACCCTGGCCTCATGACCAGAGCTGAAGGCAGACACCACCCAAGCTCCTCAGTGCTTAAAATCCATTAAATCCTCCTCGGTAGGAATCTGTTCCTATCTCAGAAACAGAAGTGCGAGCTTCCCAGCCTAACAGGCTGAGTTGCTCCCCTCCTCCTCAGCCCCTCCCAAAAGCACATATTGAAATTTGAGACTTTCCCCCAAGATTTCTAGGATCTTTACAGACCAAAAGAGCAGATGTTTTTCCAACCTGAGATCTGGTCTGAACTTTCTTTTTTATAGCTCAATAATGCTTCCGTTGATTTTTTTTCCAGTTTGGTGCTTGTTATTGTGAAGAGGTAATAAAATATAGTGTACCACATTTTAACAAGATTTAACTTAAAGAAAATACGATGTATTCGTTTTCTTTGGCTGCGGTAACAAATTACCATAAATTCGGTGGTTTAGAACATCACACATTGATTCTCTTGCAGTTCCAGGGCCCAGAAGTTCACCAAAATCAGTTTCTCTGGACTAAAGTGAAAATGTCGTGGGCCGGTGCTCTCTCTGGAGCTTCTAGGGGAGAAACGGTTTCCTGGCCCTTGCCTCCATCTGGAGGCTGCTGGTATCTCTTGGTTCACAGCCCCTTCCCCTCTCTGCAAAGCCATCCTTTCAAGCATCGTCAAATCTCCCTCTGCTTCTGTCCTCCTCACGTCTCCTCCTTTCCCTTCTGTCTCCTCTGTTCAGTCTCCTCTGCTTCCTCTTAGAAGGACACTTGTGATTGCATTTAGGGCCACCTGATCCACATCACAAAATCCTGACTTTAATCCCATCTACAAAAACCCCTTTTCTTTGTAAGGTAATATTCAATGGATTCTTCCTGGGTATATCTGGGATCATTATTCAGCCCAGCACTGGAAGGGCACTCTTATGTTTAAAATAAAAAGTTCGAAAAATATTTTGTCAAATAATAATAGGAATAGTAATGATAATACGCGGCATTCTATGGGCTGAACACTGTTTTAAGCATTTGGGGCGTGAATGTGTGTGTGTGTGTTTGTGTGTGTGTGTAATCACGTGTTTCTCGCTTTGGGGATTTTTGACTCGGGTCTGCTCAGGAAATGCAAGAGACACTTTTGACTACTTACATCCCCTGCTTCAATTTTATACTGGTAAAATAGTTACTTCAGTAATAGGAATGAAAATGTATTATTAAAGAAATTTACAGGGAAAAGGGAGGTGGAAGGATTGTTGATTCACTTAGGTGGAGGGATTGTTGACTCATTTATGTTTCCATTAGGAGTACAGTCATTTAAACTTGAAACATACTATCTATCTACCATAAAGTATAATTACTGGAAAGTTATAAGCCTCCAGAATGTTGATGCAACAGCTTGACAATACACGTTAATTACAGAAGCAACCATAAACTATGTGGATAGCAAGGAAGGGAAACTAATGGGAATTTGTGGCTAAAGGAACAAAAAGAGCCACAATAGAAAATTTAACCATCTCAGAATAACACTGATGACAGGATGTGCTTCTGGAGAACAGCAGGAATCCCATCGCACACCTATGGGTGTGCACGGGCAGTAGGGACTTTGATTGAATAACAAGCACTGCCTAGCAACTGGTCTACGGGGAGGCCTGGGTGGCTCAGTTGTTACTCATTTACCTTTGTTCAGGTCCTGATTCCAGGGTCCTGGGATTGAGCCCTGCATCAGACTCTCTGCTCAGCGGGAAGCCTGCTACTGCCTCTCCCTCTCCCACTCTCCCTGATCATGCTTGTGCTGCCTCTCTCGCTGTCTCTCTCTGTCAAATAAATGAATAAAGTAACAACAACAACAACAACAACAACAAAAACTAGTCTACTGAATTACAGTCTTTAGTAAGTGATAGAATATGATAATTTCCACTACAAATACTGACTTTTATTAATTCTCAGAGGGTTACTGCAATTAGCTGGTCTTGGTAATAATGATGATGAACGTACACCTTTGAGCCTTTACTCTGTGAAAAGGACTGAGCTAAATACTTCAGTGCATTGGTGTGCCTGGGTGGCTCAGTGGGTTAAGCCTCTGCCTTTGGCTCAGGTCATGATCTTGAGGTCCTGGGATCGAGCCTTGCCTCTGGCTCTCTGCTCAGCGGGGAGCCTGCTTTCCCTCTCTCTCTCTGCCTGCCTCTCTGACTACTTGTGATCTCTGTCAAATAAATAAATAAAATCTTAAAAAAAATAAATACTTTAGTACATTAATTTCCTAATCTCATATGAATAAGAAGTATAAATTTGAGGCACAGTGAAATCAAGTACCTTGCTCCATCACACAGCTAAAAAGCAGCGGAACTGGGGGAAGATCTGAGGCAGCCCTTAAGAATAAAAATCAAAGGCTATGAAATAGTTGGGGCCAATCTTTGAGAATCATTGTTTTAGGCATTAAGACCACTGCTTCTTCCAGAGTTAATATATATAACTCTAAGCCCTTTTATAACCTCTACTCAAGCCAGCCTTAGGATTGGATTATAGTTACCATTTATCTACAGATTTCCTCCATGAAATTGTCAGCACCTAGAGATCAGAGAAGTCATTTTGCTCTTTTGTTTTCTATGGCCCTAGAGAAACGTCTAGCACATCTTTATGTCTCAAGGTCTATTAGCACTCTTCCTTTAAGTCTTTCATGTGGTAGAGCTGACCACTGTATTTTACTTCTCTGCTGATCTCCACAAATTAGTTTAGTAGATATGTATCCAACACTAGGCTTAGTCATGGGATAATGTGGTGATAAACTTGTGTGTGATGCTCCCTTCCAGGAGTTTACATCCAATGAGGGAGAGAGGCATTGAAGGAGACATTAATATAATAACAGAAAGAGATGACATTCGACCATGTTCTAAAGGTTCTACTTCTACGGGAAGGCCAGGGAAGGATTTGTGGGCAAGTGTTTAAGGTAGGCGAGTGTTTAAGGTTGAGAGCTGAAAGCTGAGGGGTGGTAAGTCAGGTCAGAAGGGGGAGGGAGAGATGGGGAGGACAGAGAGAGTGTCCTAGGTGGAGGAACAGTATGTTGAAAGGTGCAGAAATAAGAAGCATGAAGCACTTGAGGGCCTAAAACAACTCCGCCAAGTTCTTGAGCCTATAGGACAAGAGGCCAAAAGACCACCAAGAGATGTGGGCTGGCTCTGAGAGGGCCATGTTATGGATTTTATCCCAAGGTCCTGGGAAAATAGTGAAGGGTTTTAAACAAGGTTTGTGTCTTTCTAGGATTTATATCCAGAATGATCTCACTTGTTGTGGCTCAGAGAAAGACTTGTAAGAAATAAAACAGAAGGCAGGGAGACCTGTCAGAGGTTATTTCAGGGGTCACAGAGGATGACAATGGTGGGGATGGAAAGAAGCTTCAGAAACAAATGTCTGGCCAACTGATTAGGTCAACCACGTTCCTAATTACAGTATTAGAAAAGAAAAACTTTCTCCAACTGCATCACTAATCTCATCCTCTGTGATCTTTGGGAGGGAAGAGTATATGACTTAATATTGTTGCGATTTTTTTTGTTTTATTTTACTTATTAATTTGGAAGAAAGAGAGATAGCAAGCACAACTAGGGGGAGGGGCAGAGGGAGAGAGGCTCAAGCAGACCTGGTGCTGAGCGTAGAGCCTCATGTGGGGCTTGACATGGGGCTTGATCTCACGACTCTTGAGATTATGACCTGAGCCAAAACCAAAAGTCAGATGCTTAACCCACAGAGCCACCCAGGTTCCCCAGTATTGCTGTGATTCTGAACTCCATGCTGAAGGTCAAGAGAGTAGTGTCAGCTCCACAGTGAAGATGAATCAGGCCAGGGTGTTTAAGAGGTCCACCATGGTGGGGAGTGGGGGACAACCAAAGGGCCAGTGGCTAAACACGGTAGTTTTCAGCCAGAGCTGTGCATCTGAACCATGTGTAGAGCCCAGGGCCCCATTCCAGGTATACTGACACACCCTGCAGAAGTGCTTTCAATGCCCTTCAGTTAAGAACTTGGTGTCTAGGGCAGGAAGAACTGAGGGCCTGAATAGGGCTTTTCAGAAAAGAGTGATAGGGGAATTATCGAGGAGGTATAATTTCCAGGACTTGGCAACCAATCGGATGTGACACAAAGAGAAGAGAAAGAAGGTTTCATAGATAAAGGATTCTGCAATTGTCCTTTAGGGCCTTTCTGACCTGGGATTTTGTGAGCAATGGATAAAGTCCCCCATGTGGCCCAGGTTGGATTTCAGCGCCCCGTTGTCCCCTCTGCAGGGTGTTCCCCTCCTCGCATCAGCCCCATGCGGCAGCTCTGGTTTTCCCACCTGGAAACTGGAGACATAGACTGCGTGGGAGGTGGGCAGGTGAACAGAGAGGGGGTAGGTTTGGTTCAAATCATGGTCTGTTTGGTTTGTAGTCAGATATCCATCCATCTGCAAGATTAGAGCAAGTAAGTGGGCATGGGGTTGGCTGCTTTTTTAAGACCAAGGCTGGAGCTAAGAGCTCTTAGTATAGCGGCAAAGGCCAAAAGCAGGACATTGGCTGGCATTGCCAAAGGCATGGTTACACATAAAAAGCAGATTCTGGGCACCTGGCTGGTAAGTGTCTGCCTTCGGCTCAGGTCATAATCCTGGGGTCCTGGGATCCAGCCCCTCACTGAACTCCCTGCTCAGCGGGGAGCCTGCCTCTCCCTCTCCCACTCCCCCTGCTTGTGTTCCCTCTCTCACTGTGTCTCTCCCTGTCAAATAAATAAATAAAATCTTTTAAAAAAATAGAAATAAAAAAATAAAAAGCAGAGTTCCCTATTACTTCAGTGTAAGCCGTGGCTGTTAAATTCAGTGGGAATAAACGACCACTTAGAATATAACCAATACTAAAACAGAATTCTCTCCCTAAAACTAAAAGGTTGTTTTCCTGAAACTTAGCTTACACAATAGCAAGAAATGCTATGTTTGGGTCATTTAATGCCTTAGGGAGAAAACAGGCCAGAGGAGCCAACCTTGTGGGAACTTGCAGATATTACCACACGTGTAAACTCAAACAACAGAGTGCATAAGGACTAAATAGACCACCAGAGACATTACACAGGGCCTAAGTTAAGGCTCTGGACAGGACAATTCATTGTCATGTACCGACTCCCTTGCGAGATGCTTTTCAGGATTTCTCTCCTATTTACCTGAGATGGTTAGAAATTCACTTTGCTCCATTGCAGGTAATGTTTATTTGCATTTTAAGATATGTTTCCTTTCTCCCCCCCCCCCCCCCCCCCCGTATCTGGTTTCCTGCTCAAGTGTCCAGTCCTTTCTGGTTTGGAATTGTTCTCTCCTGCTTCCTAGAATAACTCAGACCTTTGTGAAGAACATTTGCAGAACTGAGTAGGTTATTTCTCACAGTCAAAACAGAGCACAGCTTTGCAGCCTGGGTCTGCCACTTCCTCTTACAGGTTTCAGTTCTCCTGTATGAGCACGGCTAGTATTAAAAAATCAACAGTCTTTGGACATTTCTGTGTACTTGGTCTGGGGGCCGGTGTTCTACCCTTACAATAATGCTGGGAAGGGTGGGGGTATGATTATCATTATTTTAAAAATGGGGAAACTAACCCAGAGCTTAAAAATTTGGGTCGGGGCGCCTGGGTGGCTCAGTGGGTCAAAGCCTCTGCCTTCAGCTCAGGTCATGATCTCAGGGTCCTGGGATCGAGCCCCGCATCGGGCTCTCTGCTCAGCAGGGAGCCTGCTTCCTCCTCTCTCTCTCTCTCTCTCTCTCTCTGCCTGCCTCTCTGCCTACTTGTGATCTCTGTCTGTTAAAAAACAAAAATTGGGGTCAAGGTAATCTCACCCGTCAGTGTAGACAGAGATTTGAAATCAGGTTCAGCTGACTCAAAAGCCAGAAATGTTTTTTTAAAAAATGATGATCATGGGCATATACTATCCATGTATTAGAATGTGTTATATGTAACATAAATGTACCATGTTAAGCATTGTAAAGCGCACAGGTTAGTGGCACTGGGGACATACACGCTGTCGGGGGACCATCCTCTTCCCAACCACCCCAGAGCCTTTTCGTCTTCCCAAACTAAAACTCGGTACCCACCAAACAGTAATTCCCGGCGCGCCTCCCACTCCTCCCTGGAAACCACCGTTCTACTTTCTGTCTCTATGAATGTGATGACTGTAGTTACCTCACATAAGTAGGGTCGTGCAGTATCTGTGCTTTTGTACCTGGCTGATCTCACTCTGCGTCTCGAGCATTAGCTAGGTCATAGCTTGCGCCAGGACTCGCTGCCCTTTAAGGGCTGAATGATAGCGTGTTTTACCACATTTGGGGATGGGCGTTTGGGTCGTTTAGGCCTTCTCACATTGTAAATAATGTCACTGTGAACCCTCTCCTTGCTTTCAGGGTCCTTAATCTCACGCTCTGCTCCACGGAGCAGCAAGACCATAGCTCAGAGACCAGGGCTGATGGGCACGCAGTTTCCTTTACAGAATCCAGAGCCACAGGTCTTCCACACAGTCAAAGAGGAAAGGAGAGAGTCCAGAAGCTTTGTTTCCCTCCCGACAAATTCCTGGCCGAAGAGCAGGGGCCGCTATTATCCACCTGGTCGTACCCAGAGTCAGTCACGAAACACAAGTCACAGTTCTTCTTTTCACAGTAAAAACCAAAACAAACCACCCTCACGTTCTCACCAGTATGAAAAATGCCTTTTTTTTTTCTTTTTAAAGAAAAATGCTGCTCTTTGCTGTAATTTATAGGACCGTGTCATTTCAACCACCCTCCTGCCCTCTGCCCCCACCTGCCTGGTTCTCTCCCCGTCTATCTGTGGGCTTTCTGGCTCATGCTGATATTTGCACAGATCTGTTTCGCTGGGAAGACACATTTCTCACTCTCCTTCGGTCATTTTCTATCTCGATGGAGCAGGAATGGCTTTATTTCTTGGTAATTAATGAGCCAACTGTGAAAACGAAACTGTTTCCCTTGGTTCTCCTTGGTAATCTCTCAGTGCCAACCTCTTCAGCATCCCCTGTCTGTCCTCTCTCCCTCTCTCCCAATTCCCCCGCACCTCCTTCCTGATGCGGCTGGTTCAGGACGGTCCCCGGGAGAGGCTGGATGGGAATCACCAGTGTGTCAGGGATTGGGGAGCCCCCAGGTTCCAGGGGAGAGACCCGGCCGCACTTCACTCCTGCTGCAGGTCCCAAAGCTGCCCTTCAGCTCCTTCCGGCTCTGCTGCTTTCCCCACCTCGCTGCCCTCTGCCCAGCACTCAGCTCCACGCTTCTCCAGTGCTCTGTCATAGGAATGGCGAAAATCCACAGGGATGTGCTCTTAGATTCTTATGATTGGGGGAGAGGGATACGGAGCTAAATGGGAGGCCTAGATGTTTCTAGCTCCTCTCTGCCAGCAAGGAGGTAGCTAGCTGTCCCTTATTCGGAATGACAGGGCCAAGAAAAGTGGTGTCTAAGATCGCAAACCGAGGGCGCCTGGGTGGCTCAGTGGGTTAAGCCGCTGCCTTCGGCTCAGGTCATGATCTCAGGGTCCTGGGATCGAGTCCCGCATCGGGCTCTCTGCTCAGTGGGGAGCCTGCTTCCCTCTCTCTCTCTCTGCCTGCCTCTCCGACTACTTGTGATTTCTCTCTGTCAAATAAATAAATAAAATCTTTAAAAAAAAAAAAAAAAAAAAAAGATCGCAAACCGAGGTGAGGGAGAACCAGGGTATGAAGTTGGTAGACTAACCAAAAAGAATAGGAGGCAGGCTTTAGATTGGGGGTTGGGAATGTGAAGCCAGGGGAGAGAAGAATCCTTTAGGGATTTAGGGAAGGTTACACGATAAAGGGAACTTGAGCTGTGGTCCTTCCTTGTGAGGCCCAAGCTGTGGGCTAAGGGTCCAACACAGAGTCCATAATATTCCTCCTAGTGTTCTGAAGAGCAGGTAGGAGAAATGACAGTGATATACCTGAAGGTCTCCCCTGGGGTAGTTTCCATCTGCCTTTTCAGGGCTAAACTGGCCATGAAGAGAAAAACGATCAAAGAAATCTTAGAAGGGTGGGTTATTTTTATTCAGTCACTTTTTTTTTTTTTTTTTTTAAGAGGAAGGAAGTCCGAGCGGGATAAGAGGGGCAGAGGGAAAGAGAGAGAGAAAATCTTTTTTTTTTTTTTTTTAAAGATTTTATTTATTTATTTGACAGACAGAGATCACTAGTAGACAGAGAGGCAGGCAGAGAGAGAGAGGGAAGCAGGCTCCCTGCTGAGCAGAGAGTCCGATGCAGGACTCGATCCCGGGACCCTGGGATCATGACCTGAGTCGAAGGCAGCGGCTTAACCCACTGAGCCACCCAGGCACCCCGAGAGAGAAAATCTTAAACAGACTCTGTGCTGAGTGTGGAGCCCAATGTGGGGCTCGATCTCACAGCCCTGAGATCATGACCTAAACTGAAATCAAGAATCAGATGCTTAACCAACGTAGCCACCCAGGCTCCTGACTTTTTTTTTCACATTTATTTAAGTAATCTTTACACCCAATGTGGGGCTCGAACTCACAACCCCGAGACTCAGCATCACATGCTCTTTGAGCCAGCCAGGTACCCCTGGTCACTTTTTGGTCTTTTTTTTTTTTTTTTTAAAATAAGGAATTTTTTTTTTTTTTAAGATTTTATTTATTTGACAGAACGAGACAGAGTGAGGGAGGGAACACAAGCAGGGGAGTGGGAGAGGAAGAAGCAGGTTTTCCCTTGAGCAAGGAGCCTGATTCGGGGCTCAATCCCACGTCCCTGGGATCATGACCTGAGCCAGAGGCAGATGCCTAAAGGCTGAGCCACCCAGGCACCCCTCACCTTTTGTTCTTAAGGAGAATTTCTACCATAGTCGAACTCCATGTATTTATGCACTTAGCAATCCACCTTTTGGTGTTAGGATCAATGTTCCTCTGAATTTTTTAGGCTGCCGGTGGAAAACCTTGTTAGGGGCTTCACCGGACAGGAAATTGGAATTCAAGGGAATAGATATTGATTTTGAAATGGAATACAGTTTAAAGGGTCTTCCCGGAGGCTTTGGATGCCTGGCAGTTAGGCATTTAAAAGCTCTGGCCATCAGCTCAGCCCCTCCCTCCCCAACCAAGTGAAGTTTCTCTGGCTCTTCTCCACAGCTGTGTTCCAGACATAGCTCAGGGTCCACTTTTCCAAGAAAGTAGCCCCAGGGACTTCTCCCCTCCTTCCGCCACACTGTGGCATGACCCGTGCTCCCACATGAACACTCTTAGGCCTTAGACCCAGGAGACACGACACCCTCAGAGAGATCCTTTTGCTTTCTGTACTCTGGGTGGTAAGTGTTGTCCCTCGCGAAGAAGGTTCACTTGAGGGAAGCAGAGTCCTTGTGTTCTGTTCTCCATAGGTAGGTCCAGCCCAGCGCTTGGCCCCAAACTGGTCCTCAGAAATGATCTATTGACTCGAGCCTCAGGAAATTGGGGATGGAGGGCCTTTCTTCAATTGTTACACCTCAGCGCCACGGTTTTGCAGAACCACTGAGAGGAATGGGAATCCCAGGTTTCCTCTTCCACGCTCTCGGTTAGCTCCTTCAGTGGTGACAGAGGGGGAAGGGTGGGTGTATTCGATTTCTACAGAGAAACAGAGCCAACCGAAAGAGCAACAGTGAGAGGAGGGGGTCGATTTTAAAGGATAGGTTCAGGTAATTGCCAGGGCTTCGGTCGGTCAGCAGGTTGGAGACTCAAGGAGGCATAGCAATCTCAGTCCAAAGGCAGTCAGGAAACAGAATTCCTCCTCACTTGGGGGAGGTCAGTCTTTGTCCTCTTAAGGCCTTCAACTGATCTGATGAGGCTCACCCACATAATACAGGGTAATCCACTTTACCCAAAGTCTATGAATTTAAATTTTAATCTCATCAAAAAACACCCCGCAGAAGGATCCGGAGTGTTTTACCAAATAGGGGACTTGCCCCGTCTGCTGGATGGACTAGCAACTTGAGGCTTTAGTGGACCAGCCTCAGAGCGGTATTTCCTAGTGAGACTAGAAAACAGGCAATTCTCTCAATGGGAAAAGGTCAAAAGGGAGAAGCCCCATGCAGATCCAGGCTGAGGATTTTCACAGGAAAGGGAACAGATGGGAAAACCTCCCGGTGGCAACAGAAGGCGCCTCTCTCTGGGAGGCCAGACACAGCTGTTGAGGGCTCCTGAGAGACCCTGGTGTATCCCCAGACCCAGCTGGGGGTATCCTCTGTCGACCTGGTTCTGCCCCCCACTCCCCTCCCAGGACCCATTCACTCTGGGGATCCAACCTGAGCCACAGGCTTGGACATAGAGTGTCCCATACCTTGGAGAACCTCAGCTTGCCTCCTGTGCCTTGAGCAGATCCTTCTTCTCTCTTTCTCCTCTGGGGAACACTTGTACCTTTCTCCCAGGTGCCTTTGTTTCCACGCCTGGCCTGAGGTTGGTGCTATGAGCATTTCTCCTCTTCTGTGACGCTGCCTCTGACGCTGTGCGGCACGTCACCAGGCTCTAAGTACGGTCTATGGGACTGTTGGAACCAAATACTGCACACCGGGGGGCTTACACTGCACACACAGCCTTTCTCACAATTCTGAGGGCTCGGAGCCCATGATCAAGTGTTGTCAGGGAAGGTTTCTTCTGCGACTTATCTCCTAGGCTGCTAGGCGGCCATCTTCTCCCTGTGTCTTCATTCATATTGTCTTCACTCTGTATGTGTTTGTGTCCAAATTTCCTCTTCTTTTTTTAATAGCTTTTAGAAAATATTTTATTTTATTTTTTTTTGGAAAATATTTTATTTATTTATTTGAGAGAGAGAGAGAGAGCATAAGCGGGGAGTAAGGGGCGGGAGGAGAGGAAGAAGCAGACTGCCCCCTGAGCAGGGCACCTGTTATGGGACTGGATCCAAGGACCCTGGGGTCATGATTTGAGCTGAAGGCAGATGCTTAACCAACTGAGCCTCCCCAGGTGTCCTAAGTTTCTTCTTCTTATAAGGACATTAGTCATATTAGATTAGGGTCCACCCTCAGGATCTCCTCTTAATTTAATCATCTCTGTGATTACACATCTCCTTACCTCTCACTTATCTCCCAAACAAAGTCTCACATTTGGAGGGCTGGAGCTTAGGACTTCAGCATATGAATTTGAGGGGGCACACTATTCAGCCCATGATAGTGTCCTTGGGCAAATGGCATAAGAGTTGAGTTTTTTCACTTGCACAAGGGGGGGTTATAGGAATGGCTGTCCCACATCGCTTTTGTAAAGCTGAAATGAGTTGATGTAAGTAAAGGAATTAGCAGAGATCCTGATAAGTGATCATTATTCAATACACAACAGTTGCTTTACTAATACTACTTAACAATTTGTACTATTTATTAAATGTCTTTTTAAAAAAATTTATTTATTTATTTGACAGACAGAAATCACAAGTAGGCAGAGAGGCAGGCAGAGAGAGAGAGAGAGAGGTGGCGGGGGCGGGGGAAGAAGTCTCCCTGCTGAGCAGAGAGCCTGATGCCCACCTCGATCCCAGGACCCTAGGATCATGCCCGGAGCCGAAGGCAGAGGCTTTAATCCACTGAGCCACCCAGGTTCCCCTATTTATTAAATGTCTTATTTAGTAATTTAAAAATATTTTTTAAGGCACCTGTCTGGCTCAGTCAGTAGAGTGTGTAGCTCTCGATGTTAGGGTTGTGAGTTTGAGCCCCATGTTGGGTGTAGAGATTACTTAAAAATAAAACCCTTCAACAATATATATTTTTAAAAGTTTAACACTTGGGTGCCCGGGTGGCTCTGTGGGTTAATCCTCTGCCTTCGGCTCAGGTCATGATCTCAGGGTTCTGGGATCGAATCCCGAATTGGGCTCTCTGCTCGGCAGGGAGCCTGCTTCCCCCTCTCTCTCTGCCTGCCTCTCTGCCTACTTGTGATCTTTCTCTGTCAAATAAATAAATACATTCTTTTAAAAAATTAAGAAAAAAAGTTTAACACTTAGTGGATGCCTGCGTGGCTCAGTAGGTTAAGCTACTGCCTTCAGCTCAGGTCATGATCCTAGGGTCATGGGATTGAGTCCCACACTGGGCTCCTTGTCAGCGGGGAGCCTGCTTCTCTCTCTGCCTCTGCCTGCCACTCTGCCTGCTTGTGCGTGCACGCTCTCTCTCTCTGACAAATAAATAAATAAAATCTTAAAACAAAATGTTTTAACACTTAGAGTTGTTCTTATTACTATAGGAATTAATAATGACAACACCGACTTAAAATTATGGACTTTGAAGTTATGCAGAAATGGATTCCCGGAACCAGTAGCTACTTGATCAGGGGCAAGGTACTCAATCTGCTTGTCTGTGTCTCTCTCTCTTTTTTTTTTTTTTTTTTTTTTAAGTAGGCACCAGGCCTAGCATGGAGCCCAGTGTGGGGCTCAATAGCTGAACACTTAACCAACTAAGCCAGCCAGACGCCCCTGTATCTCAGTGTTTTGGTCTGTGGAGTGGGGATATGAAATTACTACGTCACAGAACAATGTAAAGACCTGCTGAGCTGATGTATAAGAACACAAGTTAACCATTTAGTAAATGGTAGCTCCTACAGTTCTATTAAAAACTAAGCCAGGTACTGAAAACACAGTGCTGAAAGAAGAAAACAGTGAGCCAGCCAGACTGAGAAGGATGGCAGCCCTCTGCATTGCAAGGTTGGCGGCATGCTAGGTCCCTTCCCCTTTGTCCTCTGCTGTCCCAAGGTGACGTCCTCATCTGCACAAAGTGGGGTTTGCCACAGGGTCCCGTGACAGCCAGTGGGTGGGAGAAAGAGAAAATCTGGCATAAACGATTTTCCTTTAAGCGAGTGACACACATATACTTTTTCTCATCTGTACTAAGAACTTGGTCACATGGCCATCGCTAACTCTCAGGGAAGCTGAGAGATACAGTCTCTAGCTTGGCATCCTGTGCTGAGCCAGAAGTAGTTTGTTATCATGAAAGGAGGAAAGAATGGGTTTGTCTGGGGGAGGGAGGCGGGCGATGGAAGGAGTCTGCAAGAGAAGCTTCTGTATTATTACTGTGCGGCTTAAAAACAACTGGCATGCCTTTATTATCTTCCCACTGTAATTACACATTATGGTCCTGGAAGGCCGGGATGTCGCCTACCGCTTCAGTTCCTCTCAATACATCTCCAGAGCCAAGCCATAGACACAACTGCACTAGTCATTCGAACAAAAACTTGGATTTGGTTGTATGTGTCAAACAACGCAGCATTAATGGTTATACCACGAAATCAAGTATGCTTTCATTTTTGAAAATGATATCCTCAAATTATGTTGTCTAGAAAATAAGTAACATTTTTTTCTAGTTTATTTCCATTACAAACTCTGGAGGTATTCCTGAGAGAAGAAACCAATCTGATTAGCAAAGGAAACGGGCCCATGCAGGGCTTTGCAAAAGGCTGTGATGTGAAAATAATGAATTCCTTGATTGAGAACAAGTAAGAATTTAAAAAACCGATATTTGATATAAAATGCTTTTAAAGGGGCGCCTGGGTGGCTCAGTGAGTTAAGCCTCTGCTCTCGGCTCAGGTCTTGATCTGAGGGTCCTGGGATCGAGCCCCACATCGGGGTCTCTGCAGGGAGCCTACTTCCCTTCCTCTCTCTCTGCCTGCCTCTCTGCCTACGTGTGATCTCTCTCTCTGTGTCAAGTAAATAAATTTTAAAAAATCTTTAAAAAAAGTTTTAAAAGTAGTTCAGTGGTAACATGTAGCAAGTGTTCTCCCCTGTCCCTAGCATAGTGTTGGTGTTTCCCCTTACATTTATGAGTCATTGTTTCTACCTGTCTCTGACCACAGTTTGCCAGTTTCTTTTTTTTTTTTTAAGATTTTATTTATTTATTTGACAGACAGAGATCACAAACAGGCAGAGAAAAAGGAAGAAGTAGGCTCCCCGCTGAGGAGAGAGCCCGATGTGGCGCTCGATCCCAGGACCCTGGGATCATGACCTGAGCCAAAGGCAGAGGCTTTAACGCACTGAGCCACGAAGGCGCCCCTGCCAGTTCCTTGAGCTCTTATTTTTCTGTCTGCCCCCACCAACATGATTCATAGTCACCAAGATTTTGCCATTCATCCTCTCCTTTTCTTTTCTTTTTTAAAAGATTTTATTTATTTACTGGAGAGAGGATAAGAGTGACAGAGCACAGAGGAAGAAGCAGAAGCAGACTCCTGCTGAGCAGAAAGCCCAACGTGGGGCTCAAACCCAGGACCCTGAGATCATGATCTGAGCAGAAGGCAGTTGCTTAACCCACTGAGCCACCCACGTGCTCCATCCTCTCCTTTTCTTACTCTGCTCTTTCCAGGTGGTCCTATTCATTCTAATACATTCTGTAGAGCCAGGCTCATGTTTGTTTGTTTGTTTTTAAGATTTTATTTATTTATTCAACAGAGAGAGAGAGATCATAAGTAGGCAGAGAGGCAGTCAGAGAGAGGGGGGAAGCAGGCTCCCCGCTGAACAGAGAGCCCGATGTGGGGCTCGATCCCAGCACCCTGAGATCATGATCTGACCCGAAGGCAGAGGCTTAATCCACTGAGCCACCCAGGATACCCCAGACTCATGTTCGGTATTGAATTCCAGCTTAAAATTCCCAAGGGCCGATCTGGCACGTGCCCCCAAATGTCCTACAGCTAGGGCCTGCACCTCCTCCTAAAGTTGACCTTGTCATTTGACCTGTCCGCCTGCTCCTTCTGTGTTATCCACAGCAGGTAGAAACATTACCATCCCCTCTAGACAGCAAGCTAGAAAGTCTGGACTTACCCTTCTTCATTTCTACCCTTTGCCCTTCTAGCTCCCCTCCCTAGAATCCAACGAGTCACCAATACCTGCCATGTCTAACTTCATGAGGACTTCCGAATCATTTCCCTCCTCTTCATCTTTTCTATCACTTCACTGCCATAGGCTTTTTTTTTTTTTTTAATCATCTCAGGCAGTATCACGAGACTAGTTCTAGTCTTTACTCAGCTGCTCTCTGAAATATATATCTGAGCTTTTTACTTCCCATCAAACAATTGTTTATGGCTTTTAATGGCTCTTGGAGGACTGGGTAAATTCTCTGGCAAGAGATTCAGTAGTCATTGTACTGTGGCTCATCACTTACCATCTTATCTCCTCTAGTGCCTTAGTACGCAACCCACAGTCTCCCTGTTTGCCTCTCTGGCATCTCCCCAAAGTGCTTTAGAAAGTCCTATTTCTGTATTTTTGTTCATACTAGTTCCTCTGCCTGGAACATATGAGAAAACCTGTAAGTGCCATGAGGGGTGTGGAAAGAAGGGGGTCACTGCTGTCTAGTATCATTAACAAAACATTTCTTTGGAGGCATGGATGTGCAATGGAGAATAATGAGGCACGTAGTCTTGGATCTTCATCGTAGGGAAGATACACAGATGACACAGCACATTACGGGAAGTTTGCAAATACACGCTTTACTATTCTGAGCCATTTCACTTTGGGCAGACTTCTTTATCTTCGTAGAATCTCAGTTGTACCAACTAAACTGAGGAAAAAGAGAACATTATTCAGCTAATAATGCCCCCCTTGAAGAGATAAATGTCTCAGGCTTTCTGAAGGTTAATGCTAAATGGAAAACAACACAACACACAATCAAAACCCTCATTCCTACCCCTGAGGAGCTTGAAACTAACCAAATCAGCACCGAGGCAGGTGGCAGTGGCCGTCCGTTTCCTGATGACTCTAAGAGGAGCACAGTGTCAGATAAGAAACTGGGAACCAAGTGAGTCCTTTGTGCTAATCCTTCTCCTTGATATGGTCCTGTCTTCTTGACAGTGACCAGTTCTTCTGGAGGGTGGTAGAATCAGCGTTTCCCCTGGGCCTTGGATGACTCCTATAGAGCCTCCCTGCTGGTGGTGAGCCCCATGGGGACAAGATGATGAAGTGCCTCACAAATATGAATGAGGAATGAGGAAGGCAGCTTCTGTCACACACTGGTAGTATCCTTTAGATATCTGGGTATGACGGCATGACTATAGCACCAATGACATGTCTCCCTACATGGGAGCCTGCTTCTCCCTCTCCCTCTGCCCCTTCCCTGACTCATGCTCTCTCTCTTGAACAAATAAAATCTTTAAAAAAGAAGAATTTTCTCACATCATACAAAGCACTATTTGAATGTTAAGGAGATTTGCTTTGCTTGGACATTTTGGCTTACAGAACTTAACATTTTTGATTGGGGAAAGAGATGGAAATGGAATTCATTTTAGCTAAATGCATGTGAAGAACTGTATTCAGGGGTGCCTGGGTGGCTCAGTGGGCTAAGCCTCTGCCTTCGGCTCAGGTCATGATCCCAGGGTCCTGGGATCAAGCCCCGCATTGGGCTCTCTGCTCGGCAGGGAGCCTGCTTCCCCTTCTATTTCTCTGCTTGCTTGTGATCTCTCTCTCTACCAAATAAATAAAAAATTTAAAAATCTTAAAAAAAAAAAAAAAGAACTGTTTTCAGAACATCACTGGACTGTGACTCATGGATACGGTTTGGATTTCAGCACCAGGAGAAGAAAATTTGGTAGAAAATCCTACAAATAATGGAAATCTAACACCTATTCTGGGATTGTGCTGGTTTTTGCCAGAACCCAAGCTAGCACTTCCTCTACTACTCACTGCTGCGTCCGGTGACCCAGCCTCTGCCATCAGGCTGACACCAGAATGGACCAGATTCAGGGTGCTGGTGATGAGGGAGTGACTAAGTATTTACAATGATCATTTAGCAAAAGCTTTAGTGAAACTCAAAGGTTCATCAGAGTGGGCTGATTCTGGAGCAATAGCTGAAGCAAGGCCCTGAGGTAGCTGGTCAGAAGATGTGAGAAGGCAATCAGGATAGGACCAAGAATTTGAGAGGACAGAACTGGCTCTCCTTCAGTTTCTCCTGCTAATCCCATGGACTTGTGCCTCAGTCTTAGATGGGAGAGACAATGAGCAGAAATGTAAAGGATGATTTTTACACACGGGTCACTGCATGGCACTGGCAACCAAAGGCAAGTCTCGTCTGGAATCATGGTGACAGAGGGTGGCACAGGAAAGACATGCCCCACTTCAACACAGCTGTTCTGAAGCGGATCTCTGCGGGCTCAGTGTGATTTTGATGGCCAACCCAGGCGGTAGAGGAAAAGCATCCTCATTCGGCTTTGCCCGCAAAATTGTGGAAGAGAGCCAGAGCAGGGGGAAAAAAAAAAAAAAAAAGGAAATAACAAATGTCCAGGAGTGGCATAAAGTATTTGTCTGGGGGGGTTCTCTCCCAGGCCCAGCATGGCTTTGAATGGGGGAGCAGAAGGCCTCACCCAAGGAGGTGAAAGTGAACCAGATAAATGTGTTCTAGCAAACCACCAAAATAACGTCTCCCAAATACCCATCAACTGGTGCCAAATCTCAAGTCGTGACATCACTAAAAAGACTGCTTGCTGTTCTTTTTCCAGTTTAATTTGGAGGCTTGGAGATTTCATTAGACACAATCCTCTTAGATTTCAACAACGCTTCCACACGCTGCTGTAAATTTGTTCTTCCACAAAAAGATTGCAAAGACGTATCTTGTTTTTCTAATGGATTTCTTCTAAAGAAAGGTATTAAAAGATGAACTTCCTATCTTCAGGATTCCACTGTGTGTGTGTGTGTGTGTGTGTGTGTGTGTGTGTAATTTATTTTGTTCTTATTAGGAAGGATGTCTTCACCCCTTGAGAGCAGCTAGGTGCCTTTTGTGTATGCATCTGCTATCACCCGGACTTCTCAGGGATCACTGTCAGCAATTTCTAAGTATCCTTTCTTGCTATTGCTAATAATTGCACATTTTTGTAATGTTCTAGAGCTCACAGAGCCACACTGACCTAACACCTGAATGCATTTTTTAATAAGATAATATAGACCACATTTTATGAATGAGGAAACTAAGACTTGACTATCGTCTTCAAGGACTAGCTGCTTATGGGACAGATGCTATCTAAATGAAGGTTTCCTGGTGTTCAACCTTTATTTTCTTATCTATTCAGAGGGATAATGTGCTAACGGTAAGCGTTATTCAAAAATCATTTCTCAAATGTAATTTTATCCTGACTTTATCAACCAAGCTGTTAAGCTGGAAAAAATAAGAGTTCCCTCCCACTGATGTAATTGAGAAAACAGACCAAAATGTAGCCAGCAGGAAGAAAGGACACGCTAAGAAAACTGAGGCACTGAGGCGGTACTTTCGATGTCTGTTTCCCAGATGGAAGTGATATTGTTGGGTGGTCCTTACTGCTCTTAAGGCATTGGTACCCCATAGTGAGGACACGGCTCAGGGCTGGCTCTCTCTTTCCGTGAACTAGCTGTCTTCTGCTGCGTCTGTCCTCAGCGAAAGCTGGGCATGGTGGAGGGAAGACTGGCCTCCCTGATGCTAACACAGCATGCCTGCAACCAGTAAACCTACAAGCCATCACCCTGTAAAAACCTCAAGGCCAAGTGCGTGTGGCCCACCTCTCCTACTGGGTCACCCCCAAAACTCTGCCTTGTCTGATTCTTCCTTCCCTTCAACACCACTTATGGTGTTCACTTTAATGAGCTAGCCCTCCTCTGAAAATGTGAGAGGTAGCCCCATGGTTTTGGATGTTCCTGTTAGAATATATTGTCTTTAAAAAACTCTCTGGACTCCACGTTGTCAAGGTGAGTGCTCCTATGATTGGCCTGGATAAAATTGTTGGAAACCATCGTGCCTTGTCCCTGATCACTTCTGGACTCTGGTAAGCTAACTTCTCCCCGGCTATTTTTGGGGCGATGACTCACCGTCAGTTCAGTAACAGAGGAGAACTCCTTAAGGGCCAATAGCAAGGCACAAAGTGGAGCGGGAGCATCTCCTACCATTTGGGTGGTTATCGAGACTATTTCAAGACATTCGTTAAGCAAGGCTAGGTGCACTCTTGCTACCTAGATCATTTCAGTATCAACCGTGCTGTTTTCGTTTCTAACATCGAAAAGCAGGGACAATGTATGAAAAAAATGCACATTTGTTTACTAGTTAGAGCACCTTCTGTTTTTCCGTCTGTGGTTGGCTCGGTTCCCCTAATTCAGTTCCGGTTTATGTGCGCATGCCTCGTGGTGAGCTGGAGACGCAGACCGTGCAGGGGTCTCCGCGGTGGGTTTGGCCTGACGGGTGGTCTGCCCCTGGGCTTGGCTTCACTCTGGAGCTGCTGCCCACTTGCTTAAGAGGGTCCGGTTCCTTCCCATGAAGCCGGAGCTATGGAAAGCCGCATTTAGATGCAGGAATCAGGGGTCTTTTAATCACTGACTTTTATTAGTAAGTCTTTACATTTCTTCTTCTTTTTTTCTTTTTAGATTTTATTTATCAGAGAGAGATAGAGAAAGAGCACGCACAAGCAGGCAGAGCGGCAGGCAGAGACGGAGAGAGAGAAGCAAGCTCCCTGCTCAGCAAGGAGCCCCGATCCTAGGAGCCTGGGATCATGGCCTGAGCGGAAGGCAGCGGCTTAACCGACTGAACCACCCAGGCATCCCACTCCTTTACATTTCTATCTGAGATAAATATATGTAACAAAACACTTTCGAGTTGCAAAATATTTTGGATCTCCATAAGAATCCTATTGCCAGCAAGGGTGATTATCCAGAGTTCACAGATCAAAGAACGGAGGACCCTAGGTGTACATAATTAGTTCAATAAGAATAAAGGTGAGGTCTTGCTACCATTTTTCCAGCACCTCCTCTGTGCCAGGCATGGTGGCAGCTGCTCTACTCGCATAACCACTGATTCAGTGTCAACCCTGCCAGGGACTTCCCGAGTCCCATTCCATGGACAAAGAATCTGGTGCTCTGTTGCTCAACGAGGTTGTTACTTGCCTCAGTCTACACAGAAAGCACCCAAACTGGGTGTAAACCCAAGATCCTCTGGTCCCAAATCCCAGGATCTCTCCACCATATCATACTTAAGATGATTCTCTTAAGGAACTGAGGTATTCCCACTATAAATTTAATTTGTTTTCCATTGCATTGAGATATGCCCATTCTAAAATTCACCCTGGATTGGTGTTCCCTTTCAAATCCTCATTCTCATAAGCCTGGATTTCTCTACTTTAGCATGTCTGATTAAAAAACCCACTATGTTCTAAAACGGCTTGCTAGCGCATCAGGTTATAGTCCATTCTCTCAAGCCATGACATACTCAAAATGGAAGGGAGGCTAATGGCCCTTTTTAGGAAAAGGAAATACTTATCAGAAATGAGGAAATTATGTGATAAAATATTATCTCAGGCAGGTTTTGGAACACATGCACTACTATTAGCGAGGGCTCTTTCGTTGCAATGACCAAAGACCAACTCAGAATGGTTTTTTTTTTTTTAGCAAAAAGGCATTTATTAGCTCAGGTTCCTGAAAGATCTTGGGTAGATCCTGAGGAAAAACTACATGCAGGGCTCTGTCTTTTACCATTTCTCACCTCTGTTGTGAAGAAAGGTGTGTCCCCTTTCTTCTCAGTCAGGCTCTCTCTGAGGGCTGGTGTATTATCTTGCTTGGGTTGCCATGACAAAGTACCATAGACTTGTTTCACACACCAGACACTTATTTTCTCACAATTCTGGAGGCTCGAAGTCCAAGATCAGGGTTAGTTCCTTCTGGGAACCAGGAGCGAAGGAGTGGTTCCAGACTTCTGCTCTGTGCAAGGGCAGTCTGGTGAGGGAACAGCATGAAGAAAGTCACTGTGTCATGGAAAAGCGTGGTGTATTTGAGAAATAACCCACAGTCCAGTGCAGTTGGGGCACAGAATATGTTGAGAAATTTCTTTCTCCAGATCTTTGCGGTAGCTTGAGAGGACAACTCTGGTCTTATTTCTGCTGGATTTGGATCTAGAGTTCATTGGATTATTATCTTTAGTTCTTCATTTCTTTGTTTTATGTAGTTCTTGGTCCTCACATGCCCTACGAAAGTGGCTTTAATGGGCCTGAGAATTCTCTAGTTCGAGGGAGAAGCAGAGTTTAAAAAGAGAAACAAAGGAAAATGAGAAACTTCTGTGTTGGTCTAATTCCCTCTGAAAGGGGAAAGCAAGTCTAAGTTTGCAGGTCATAGGGTTGCCTTGAAATTTTGCTGTGCAAAATTAAATTAATTAATGAAATTGTCTTAGCCAAGTTTAAAGTTTATCAGCATCTTCAGCTTCCTCTGAAATAAATTCACACTGTTGACGATTTTAACTTTGGTCAGTTCGCTCCCAATTTACATGATTTAGTAGTCATTTTATAGTCAATTTAGTAAGGGTCTGTAGATAGTAAACTCTCTCAGTATTCATTCATTCACTTATTTAGAAAGCATCTTTCTTTAGACCACAGATTAAGGACCAGGAGAAAACGCTCAAGTATGAGTTCTGTCTCCCAGCTTGCTTAGTCTCTGATATTTTTCATCGGTCTCTCAATATTTCCTTATTCTCATTTACTAACTGTTTATGTGAGACTATTGTAAGTGCCTTATATTCTCCCATGCCAAACCTGCTTTTGATGTGCCACTTACATTAGAACTGTCTCGGAAATTTCCCAGAGGATTGTACTTTTCCTTAAAGAACATACTCAAGAGATTGTGTACACGGGGCTGTGAACCTTGATTTGTAAATGGTGAAGCCAACTGAAAAATTAGTTCACATAAGCCATAATCTAGACTTCACCGCTGGCCTCTCATTTTCAAAAATAAACTTTTTATCTGGGAATATTTTTAGATTACATATAAATTGCAAAGATGATACAGTAAATTCTTGTATGCCCCCCCCCCCAGATTCAGTTTCCTCTAATGTCATCATCCTGCATTACCCAGATCCATTTATCAAAACCGAGAAACCTACATTGGTATGTTGCTATTGACTAAACTTCATACCTTATTCAGATTTCATTAGCTTTTGCACTAATGCCCCTTTTCTCTTCTGGGCTCCCATCAAGGATATCATATTATATTCAATCATCGTGTCTCCTTAGTCTCCTCTGCTTTGTGACAGTTTCTCAAAGACTGACTATGACTGGGGCGTCCGGGTGGCTCAGTCAGTTAAGCATCCAACTCTGATTTCAACTGGGGTCATGACCTCAGGGTTGTGGGATTTAGTTCTGTGACTAGCTCTGTGCTTGGAGGGGAGTCTGCTTGAGATTCCCTCCCTCTCCTCTGCCCCCCTTCTGCTCTTTCTCTCTCAAATATATGAATAAATACATCATTTTTAAAAAAGAAGACCATTGTCACCATTTTTGAAGAGTACTAGTCAGACATTTTGTAGGATGTCCCTCAGTTTGTCAGAATTTGTAACATATGATTAGAATGGGTTTACAGGTTTGGGGGAAGACCACCATGGTAGTGAATTGCCTTTCTTACTGTATCATATCAGGAGGTATGTTGGTTTATCATTTTAGAGAATCTATTTCTTCTCTTAAAGCCTTTAGCTTTTCCTGGTCTTCACCTAATATAGCACATGTAAATTTTCCTTCTGATCTGGCTCTGTACAATCTAGCTACAAAAATTCTCTAATTTTCCCCATACTTTTTGATAATCTTTTTCTTTAATCCTCTTCTTTCCTTAAGCTACATGTGTCCCTCTTCCTCTTTCTTTCTCTTCCCCTCTCTCTGCCACCTCTTCATCCCCCTTCAGAACATTAGTTTACTCCCTAATTTACTTGCCACTTGGACTGAGGCCTCTCCTGCCTTCTGATTTGTTCCCCAGTGATCTATAATGACCATCAAATCTCATGAAGGAGTAAGAGAAATCAGGAAATGAGGCTGAGAAAAACTAGAAAAGACAATGCAACACCTTGGAAAAAACATAGCATATAGGGCAGAAGAGTCAAATCGGAAAGACCACCCTTTCATTTGCCAATTTGTTCTTTATATCCACCCCACTCTCCTTCCAGGTGGAATCATCATCTTCTGTAAGAGCCTCTACTGTTTCAAACTACATGCCATTGCACGTGACCCCCTCCCCATTTGCCCGAGATACTCTTTTCTCCCTCCCTGCCCATCCTTTCTGGGATCCAATAATCTGGTAAACTTCCAACTCACCCTTCTGGAGATCTAATATCAGCATGATGACGATAGTTAACAGTACTGTACTGTGTACTGAAATTTGCTAAAAGGGAATTGATCTGAAGCACTCTCACCATACAAATGGAAACTATGTGAGGTGACAGATATGCTAACTAGCTTGATTGTGCTAATCATTTCACAACGTATACATATATCAAAACATCATGTTGTATACCTTAAAAATACATGATTTTTATTGGCCCAAAACACTATAATAAGGCTAGAAAAAAAAGGAATCAATTTCTGAGTGTTTTTTAGGTCCTCTGGAAGTATTCTCTGCACACCTCTTTATAGTCTCTAATACATTGGACTGCAAGGTCTATTGATCTATTTACTGTTTATTTAATGTATTAAACTATTTTGGGTTCTCTGAGGACACTTACTATGGCTTATACAGTAAGCCATAGTACCGATCTTTTCTTTTGTACTGATCACAGGTACATATTTGACTCTTAAAATTTTTACTGAATGACTAGATTGTTTGGTATTTAATGTTGGGTTAGCCAAATGGTATCATCCTTAGGACTATTGTAAAGATTGAATGAGACAGTTGAGAAAGCACCCAGTGAAGTGTGAAGTTACTAAATAATTTATTATTATAATCCAGTGTCACCTATTTTTTATTCTTGTGAGACCCCTCTATTCCAAATACTTTGCTTTTATCATTCTTGTGCCACTAACCTCACTATATTTTGTTTGAGGGTAGATCATGTGTTATCTACCACTGCATAACAAATAACCCCAAACTCAGTGGCCTAAAATAACAAACACTTATCCTATTGTAGTTTCTTTCTTTCTTTTTGAAGATTCTATTTATTTATTTGACAGAGAGAGAGAGAAAGAGAGAGAATGCACAAGCAGGGGGAGTGGCATGCCAAGGGACAGAGAGAAGAAGGCTTTCTGCTGAGTGGGGAGCCCAATGTGGGACTCAATCCCAGGACCCTGGGATCATGACCTGAGCCAAAGGCAGATGCTTAACTGACTGAGCCACCAGGCACCCCCCATCACAAATTCTGAGAGTCAAAAACCTAGGCACAGATCAGGACTTCTCAGAGACTGCAATCAAGGTATTGCTGGTCTTCTCAAAGCTCAACTGTAAAAAGCATCAGCTTCAAAGCTCACTCACCTGGAGGGGGGCGGCCTCAAGTCTTTGCAGACTATTATTGGTCAGAGACATCCCTTCCTTACCATGTGGACTCTCCATGGGACCACACACAATATGGCAGTTTGATTCCCCAGAGCAAGGACTAGAGAGAAAGAAAACAGAAAGTGAGAGATGATGAGCAAGACTGAAGTTACAGTCTTTTTGTAATGTAATCTTAAAAGTGATCCATCATCCCTTTTGCCATATTGGATTTGTTTAGAGATGAGGCAGTTACTAGATCCCACCCACACTCAAAAGAAAAGGCAAGACTATCAGGAGGCAGGGATCATTAGGACCATCCTAGAGGCTGCCTTCCACTGCACACGACCTAACTTCCATCACTCTAGGACTTAGCCCTGGCTAGCTTAAAATAGGCATGGCATAAGTAGTTCATAAGTTAATTTAAAGAGAGCAAAGCTGTGGACACCCCCCCCCCCCCCGAGATAAAATAGGTGTTGCCACTGGAGAAATGTTCCCAAGCACCTCCCTTTCTCCCAGCACCAGTAATGTACACTTCTGGGCTGGGCACCCAGAACCCCTGCTGACGCAGCAGGAAGGTGAGGGTCAGTTCGGGAAACCAGCACGGCATACTTGAAGCATTGCTCCGATGTCCTTGGCCACTGTGTCTCCAATTGCACATTATTTATGGATAGCAAGTAATCGTTTAGTCCTTCACTCAACAAAGATTGATCGAGTGGTTTCTACGTGCCAGGCACTAGAAATGCAGTGGTAAAGGAAAGGAAGTCCCGGCTCAAGACTGCACTGTAGTGATTATTTTCCCCTGGGGCTTGGCATGGCTTCTCTATTCATTTTTGGGGAAAAGAGCCAGACTTGATTGCACACTAACTGCTCCATCGTGAAGGTCCTGGGAGGAATATCTGAAAAGCTATTAACTCATAGTAGGAGGGCTGCTCCTTTCCTAACTCCCTCAGTTTCTTCAAGTCTTTGCTCACTTATTTAATAAGGCTTGGCCTGACCATCCTCTTTAATGGTGCGGATGGAGCCCTCCACACCTACTCCCAATTCCCCCTGACCCTCTTCTGCTTCCTTTTTGTCCTCATCACTTATTGTCTTGCAACATCATTTACTTACTACCTCTGCTCCCTAGTGTCCCTGACCCTGTTTGAATCTAAAGTCCCACAAGTTTGGGGATCTTTATTTATTTTCTCTCCGCTGTATCCCCCAAAGCCTGGAACTGTGCTAGGAACCTAGTTGGTGCTCAATAAACATTTGTCAAAGAAATGGACAGAGTCCCTCCAACTCGGGCTTCCTTTCTAGACCCCACTTTGGAGTCTGGGAAATTTTTCATGAAGGAAGAGAGATGCAATGAGAGCAAACTATACTCTTAGTGGCAGGTATTGATTCCAAGGAAGGGAATTAAGTTTAATCTGTTGGTGGGGCTGAGAGATGAGACATGATTAGTAAGTGGCAAATTGGTGCGTGATGGGTGTGTGGCCGTCACTTTCTCCCGCTCATTTTTCCATGCTGTCCATCCCCCAAGTGTCTGGTGTTCACTGGTTCAGGGAGTTGTGTACACAAGCTGAGCGGGCAGAGGAATGAGGGCCTGGGGCTACTGGTGTTTTGCAGTGACTTGTGCCTAATTGGAACCGAATCGGCACCCCCGACCCTTTATCCCCCAAAGACTGGGGAACTGTTGTACTCCCCAGTCAGTTCAGAAAGCTTAATGCTGCAATTTTTCTAGGCCTTACAGATAATAGGAAGTGATTATGGGAAGTGAAACTACTTTGGCTGATCTCCCCTTTTGAGTGTAACTTTGTTCTCACTTCTATCTTACTCACTGTGCTCTTTATGTATGATGGTTTTGAATTAAGCATAATTCTTTAGCTAAACCCTTAACATTCTGATGGGTGGGGAGAAGTTTTACTTCAATTTTGAGCTAAGTTCACATACACACATCGAGAGGGGGATGGGAGACAGATCTCTACTCTTCTCTGGCAGCTTTAATCTACATAGTGTCAACCTCAGAAGGAAGGAAGGTGTCATCTGCTATTGTCTCCGCATCTCCTTCCTTGTCTGCATAGCCTCAAAGCCTCACTTCTGCTTCTTTCTTCTCTGGCCCAGGCTGTCATTCATTTATTTCAGTTCATCTGTTTTCCCTTGGAAGTGGTGTCAAGTCACAAGCGGATCATAAAGAAATGAATGAAAAGGGACTTTGAGGCCAAACTTGCTGCCAGTATAATTAACACACCTTAGTGGAATTCTACATGTTTCTTCTCTAGAACTCCTCTCTTTTTTCTTATAAAATAGGACAGGGGCCAGAAATGAGGCCGACCTGTGTCCACTCACCAGAAGAGGGTGGAAACAGAGAAAGACCCTTCCTGTAGTATACATTTGAGTGGAAATAAAATCTGAAACTCTGGTTGGTATGTGTTCTCTTTAGGGGGCCGGAAGTGCTAGGAGAAGGTATTAATGATTATACATAACCGTATCTTTAATCTAAGAGTCTGTAAAATCTAGTGAACTGGACGCTTACTTAATATTAGTTTCAATTTTTTAATTGATATTTATTTTTATGCTTTAAGGTGGAATAAGTTCATTAATATACACTGAATAGGGCGCCTGGGTGGCTCAGTGGGTTAAGCCGCTGCCTTCGGCTCAGGTCATGATCTCAGGGTCCTGGGATCGAGGCCCGCATCGGGCTCTCTGCTCAGCAGGGAGCCTGCTTCCCTCTCTCTCTCTCTGCCTGCCTCTCCATCTACTTGTGATTTCTCTCTGTCAAATAAATAAATAAAATCTTTAAAAAAATATATATACACTGAATAACTGAATTAACATAAATTGAAGAAAAGCACAGAAGAGAGGGTACAAAAATAAATCACATGTATTATCCATCACTTGAAGATAACTAATATTAACATTTTGTCATACTTCCCTGCAGTCTTTTTTAAAAATGATTGTAACTATCCTGATTACATAACTGTAACTCTATAATTCCTATTACACTGTATCCTCTTGTCTTTTCATAGCATGAAACATTTTTTCCTTTTTTTTTTTAAACAAACTTCCTATGAACATTTTTCTCATGGGAGGCAAAATAGTCCAGGAGTCATATTGGGTGTAGTTTACTAACCCAATCCCCAAATCGAAACTAGGAATGAGCATACTCTTTCTATAAAGTCTAGCCGGTAAATGTTTTTGGCTTTGTGAGACATGCATCTCTTTTACAACTACTCAGCATTGCCAGACTGGTACAAAGCAGCCAAGAACAATATGTAAACAAATAAATGTGGCTGTGTTCCAATAAAACTTTATTTTAAAAAAAAAGCAAGCCAAACAACAACAACAAACAAGCCATGGGCCACGTCTTTGTGTTCATTCTTGTTCTTTTAGATTCTGTGGTGATCACTGTGCTTCCTCAACTAGGATCGCTTCCTTAGAAAACATTAGAAGTAAAACTGAAATGAAGAAAAAGCCTCTGAAAAGATATAAGGCTCTCCGAATTGCCAGATTTCTTCTTCCAAGGACACAGCCGTCAGCAATGTGGGATCCTGCCAATTTTGTCACTTTTTTTTCCAGTATTTATTTTACTCATTTCATTCAAAGTCATGTTTAGAAGATAAATTGCTAAGTGGGAAAAAGCAGGTTAAAAATAAAGTGTGAAAAATGTAAAATTTACAGTGAATAAAGAAATCTGTCATTTTGATGGGCAAAAATATGAAATGTCATTATTGTTTTAAACTGCGTTGCCTGGAGGCTGAGCGATCTCTGTATTTGCTGTTCTGTTGCATTTCCTCTTTTATGACATGTCTGCTTATGTCTTTGCTCACTTGGAATCTGATGCCTTAGCTGCTCCATCTAACTATGCTGAAAACTTTTTATTTATTTTTTAATATTTTATTTATTTATTTGACAGGGAGAGATACAGTGAGAGAGGGCATACAAGCAGCCAGAGTGGGAGAGGGAGAAGCAGGCTTTCCACCCAGCAGGGAACCTGATGTGGGGCTCCATCCTGGGACCCTGGGATCATGACCCCATTGAAAGACAGACGCTTAATGACTGAGGCACCCAGGTGCCCTGTTGAATAAGTTTTAAAGGAGTCCTCTAGGAACACCTAAGGACATTATAAGAGGAATGTTTAAATACATTTTGGAATATAACTAACAATGGCATTTTATGTGACTATTGTCAGTGTTTTGTTTGTTTTATTGTCCTTTTAGGACTGCAAGTGAACCGAATTTCATGGTCTACCTGCCTCTGTTCATAGCCATCTGCAATCATACATCCATGTAAAGTGACTTTTTTATCTTTTTATTTTCCTTCTTCATCGCTCGTTTCCTGTGGCAGCTGTAACACATGCGCACAAACTTAGTGGCTTGAAACAACAGACATTGATTCTATCCCAGTTCCCAAGACCGGAAGTCGGAAATCAATATCCCCGGGGTGGCAATCAAGGTGGTGTCGGGCCACATTCTCTCTGGAGGCTTTATGGAGCCTTTTCCAGCCTCTGGGGCCTCTTGGCATTCCTTGGCTATGGCCACATCACCCCAGTCTTTAAGATGGGCAGCTTCAAATCTCTCTCTGCTCCATCTTCTACCGCCCTCTCCTTTGTGTGCTTCAAATCTCCCTCTGCCTCTGCTCTAAGGACACTAGTGGTTGCACTTAGGGCCCACCCTGATCACCCAGATTGCTCTCCCCCGCCAAGATCCTTAAGTGGATCCAAAGCCCCTTCTTTCAACTAAGGGGACAGTTACAGGTTCTAGGGACTGGGGCGTGGCATCTTTGGAGGGAGGCGTTTCCCAGCCAGAGCCATCTCCCATTGATACACCCATTCTTGTCCCTTGCTTAATTAAGCACTTCCACCTACTTCATGTTTTCATCCCATCTACCTTGCAAACATGTATTTATATATTTCTAGCCCCCAAAAATGTGTCATGTGCTTGTTTCTATCTTTTAATATTTTAATTTTTTAAACATACATGATATTGCGCCATAAAAACCTCTTATTTTCCCTTCAGCATTATATTTTTGAGATCTCTCTGGTTTGTGATTGTAGCTCTCATTCTTGTTTGGCTGCTACATTTTTCTTTTTCTTTTTTTTTTTATTACATTTTTTTCTTTTCTTTTTACAGGAATTTTTTTTAAGATTTTATTTCTTTGACACAGAGAGATCACAAGTAGGCAGAAAGGCAGGCAGAGAGAGAGGGGGAAGCAGGCTCCCTACCAAGTGGAGAGCCCGATGCAGGGCTCGATCCCAGGACCCTGAGATCATGACCTGAGCCGAAGGCAGAGGCTTAACCCACTGAGCCACCCAGGCACCCCTTAAATTACATTTTTTCTTAACCAAATGCACTGTAGACACATGGATGATCTCTGATTCCAGTTGAGCTATACATTTTTTATATCATTACCTTGTTTGGTTTCACAAACATGCTTGGCTTTTATAATAATATGAGCCAATGGTCACCGAGGGTTTACAATGTGCTAGGCATGGCACAAAGCACATTTAAAGCCTTGTCCCATGTAACACATGCAACAGGACTGCTAAAGAGCTTTGCCACTATCACCTTTAAACTTATCAGGGAGCTGAGCCACAGAATAGCCAAGCAACGGGTCCAAAGTCATATAGCCAAGTGACTGGGAATACAGCCTGAAGAAAGCAGTCCCTGTTCCCCAGGAATTCCAGGTCAAATGAAGGAGGACGATATACATTCTGAAAGTCCATGGCAGTGTAGATGTGTGTGTGTGTGTGTGTGTGTGCAGGAGGTTTCTTGAATGGGGCCGTGCCCATGAACTTGCTTCCCTCACGGCAGGCACAATTTGGCTGCGGGTCTGAGATTCGCATTCCTTGCTTTGGTTGCTTCAGCCTCTCTGCCTTGACTCTCTATTCTTTATTTGAACATAAAGCATCAAAATAATTGCCAAGATCTACACATTTGAACCCCCAAACAGCTCTCAAAATCATTTCTTAATTCCTCCTCAATGAATATTTCTTCTCTTTGTGGTTTTAAAAATGTAATAAATGCCCATTCAGTGCTTATTCTGTCCAGGCAGTGTTCTAAATCCACAAATATTAACTCAAGGTTTTGTTCATCTCAGTGAGGTAGGTATTATTTCTTCTATATTTAGGATAAAAAAACAAAAGCACAGAGAAGTTAAGTAAGTTGCCTGAGATCACACAGGATACATACTTCACAGGAGTTGAGGTTTAATCCTGGCACTCTGTAGGTATGAAGCTCTCTTTCTTTCTTTTTTTTAGATTTTATTTATTTATCTAACAGAGAAAGACACAGTGAGAGAGGGAACACAAGCAGGGGGAGCAGCAGAGAGTGGGGGTGGGAAGCAGGCTTCCCACTGAGCAGGGAGTCCAATGCAAGACTCGATCCCAGGACCCTGGGATTATCACCTGAGCTGGAGGCAGATGCTTAACCAACTGAGCCACCCAGGTGCTCCAATATGAAGCTTTCAACTGCTACATATGCTGCCTTCCTTCTCTCTGTTGTCTCTTTCTCTCTCTCCTTATTCCTTCCCTCTTTTCTTTTCAATTAGCAAATTTCAATTAGCAAATTTCTGTATTAAATCAGTGAAGAAAGCAATTGCCCTTATGCATGGCTGGCGGGAAGGATACTCATAAACCAAAGCAAACAAACAAAACCAACATTTATGATTAATTAAGGAAACTTCAGGATGCTGGGACTCGTTCTTCCCCAGGCAAATCTTAGCATTTTAAAATGAACTCCATTGTAGCACCCACCACATTCTTTTTGGAGCTCTTCTGGAAGTATTTGCATACAGATCTTACCTGTCTTCACATGAGTCAAATTCCAAGTGTTGGGCTCTTTTTTTTTTTCTTCTATGCTCAGTACTAGTGGCACAGTGAATATACCAGATAAGTATGAGCTGGATCAAAGGATTGATGGAGTAGCTTCAGTCAATGCAAAACCTGTGCACTGGTGAGGGGTTATCCTTAGGTTCTCAGGTCAGTGCTGGGGCCTGGCCCATGGCTGAGTCAGCATCCAGCTTATTGATGGCGGAGGTGGGGATGCTGGGCCTCACAGTCCAGCAAGAATCTGTAGACACATTTGAGCAAGGCAAGGAATTCATGCTGAGATTTACATAAGGAAGAAAGGCCTATCTGAGATACTGTTCACTGTTCTGGATACTCTTACTTTTTGGGTTTCTTTAAGGATTCTGAGTCCTTTAGCACGTAAAGCGGGTTGGGCTGAGCTCTGAGAGAATCTGCAATAAGCAGCACAAATTGTTTTGAATCCTGCAAAGCTGGCTGGGGCTAAGAAATTATAGTAATTAGCAACATGGCGATTATTTACTTTCTAGGAGAAAGTAAGTCCTCTTTTTAAAAATGATTGATTGATTGATTGATTGATCTGAGAGAGAGAGAGAGCACACAGAGAAAAGGACAGGGAGAAACAGACTCTCTATTGAGCAGGGGGCCCAATGTGGGGCTCGATCCCAGGACACTGGGATCATGACTAGAGTCAAAGGCAGATGCTTAACCGACTGAGCCACCCAGCTGCCCCCGTAGGCCTTCTTAATGCCAGAAAAATAAAGTCAAAACCAAGTTCCCTCTGTGTCTGCAGCCCTGCCTTTTAAAATGGGGGAAATTGCTCAAATGACATCAGTGTGCAGTGCATGAGAGGCAGAACAAGACATGTCGCTGAATTTAAAAAATGCAAGTTTATGCCTTTGACCTGGGTGTCAGGCTTCCTGAACACCAGAAAGGATGACTCATCCTTTCTTCTCCTTCCCCACTCCTAGCCTCTTACAGAAATCTACACGATAGCAGATTGTGTCCATAAAGAGCTCAGCTGTGGAGGGACCCCAGAATTCCATGGGGTCCCCAAAGAGTTTACCTTTCATTCACAAAGCATCATTCATTAACATATATGTAAATCTAGCAAAGTCATGGAACCTTCCAGCTCTTTGTTTTTCCTCCTAGATTCCAAGAACTTCTTACTCATCTTGGGCTTCATTGTCCAGAAGAGAGCCTGGCACAAGGTATGCCTTCAGTGGCTATTTGTTTAATGAGTAAATCAGTAAGAAATGCTTTGTTTAATAAACGGAAATGTCTTTGATATATTTGCTGATTATAAAAAGTCTGAAAATTCATGGAAAGAAACAGCAACAAAACAGCAACTTGTAAGTATATAGAAATCTCTAACACAGTATTTTCTTCTAGAGGTAACAACTAGTAGGTCTGAGGTTTATATTCACATATCCACAGAGTATGCCTCACAGAAAGAAACAAGAAAGGAAGGAAGAAAGAAAGAATGTGATAGAAGTTTTTTCTTTTAACATCTTTTTTTTATATATGATGTATTGGGCCTCTTTTCAAGGCAGTACATATGGAATTTGTGACAAGGGAAAAAAACCTTGTACAAAATATTTATGTTGCCATGTGACATTAACCTGGGTCCAGAAAATAACAAATCTCCTAGGAAGATTTTCTTAGTACCTTTGTAAAACTTTGTATGTGTTTAGCAAAATAAAATGAACAAAAGTCACTATTGTTGGACTCTAGATTGTTTCCAGTTCTTACGATGATAAATAATGTTGTAATGAACATCCTTGTTGGTAAACACATTTTTTTTCACACTTGTCTGGTTATCTTCTTAGAATACACTCTGGAAGTAGAGCTATGAGGTCAAGAATGTATATTCAAATTTTTTATGTTTTCAGATCACCCTCCAGATAATCTGAAAATTTAACTAATTTTATTTTTAACAACTAAAAACTTATTACATGACTATTACTAATAAGTAATACGTTTATTAAAATAATATTTCTAACTCAATGATTCTGTCAATGTGTTTCCCCATATCCTCATCAATTCTGAACATTTTCAGTCTTAAGACTTTGCCAAGATGATGGATCTCATTGTTTTGCTTTGCAATCCCATCATTGTTTATGAGACTAAGCATATTTTTATGTTAGTCTTTAGCACTGTTTTCTTCCTTGATTTTCTTGTTTTATATTTCATATATTTCAAATTTCTGGATTGTTCCTTTTTTTTTTTTTTTAAGATTTTATTTATTAATTTGCCAGAGAGAGAGAGAGAGAGAGAGTGCCCTCACAGCAGGGGGAGTTGTGGGCAGAAGGAGAGTGAGAAGCAGGTTTGCCCGGAGCAGGGAACCTGATGTGGGACTCAGTCCCAGTACCCTGAGATCATAACCTGAGCCAAAGGCAAATGCTTAATGAATGAGCCAACCAGGCGTCCCTGGATTATTCCTTTAAAAAGACCTTGACATCATATTTTTGCCTAAGGAGCTCTAGGCCAACTGATTTTCTATTAGTCATAAGAGGTCTCTGTGAGAGAGATTTGATTTTCTAGGATGGGGCTGCTTTTAGCAGCAAAGTAGACTGAGACATCGTTGGGGGGTGGGGTGGGAGTACTATTGTTCACGTCTTTCCGAGGGTTGAGATATAAAACTAAGCATGTCACAGTATTCACATTTTGATCCAATCAATCCAAATTCTAGCAAACTTATCTAAGGGAAAAGGAAAGGAGACAAGCATTGATATTCAATCAAGGACATTCATCCTCAGTCATTTATAAAAAAGACTTGATTTGAAACAACTCAAACATCTAAAATAGGCAAAGGATTAAGAAAATCTGGTACATGTTGTAACCATGACTTTAGGAATGTGACTGGCACCAGGTTAAGAGATACATAGAATCCAATCATATTGATTAAGTAACGGTAAGAATTGTGACCTAGACAGGAAGAATGTATACATACTTGAGGATAAAATCAGGTGACGAATGGAGTGAGAAGTTGAATCTGGGCAAGAGGTCAAGAGGTCAAGAGGTCAAGAGGTAGGGAAATCTAGAAGAGAGGGACGCATTTCCATCTACTCAAAGTGGGAAGCCTGAACGCAGGGCTGTAGACCATACAGAGGAGAGTCCCCGTTGCGATGGTGATTGTGAATGGAGTTGGGCACAGTCATCAGAGACACTGCGGGTTTGCCTGCATGTCTCCAGCCCTAGATCTGGCATCTCTGCCTGAGCTTTCTAACCAATGAGCAATGTCTACTTGCAGCTGTTGTCCTTTGCTTTCTCCAGTCATGGTACCTCCAGCAGAGTTTGCCTGAGGTTTACCAAATCTAAGTCATTTATCGTATCTGTCAGTTTAGGGTCTGTCATCATCAATGTGTTCACACCCCAAACACCCATTCTGGATTCCACCTCATGCTCCTGTTCTCCACCTACTGTCTCTCTGCTCGGAAAAGGTAATCTTTTAAGTAAGTACAAGATTCCATCCGTTATCAACTGTGGCTACAACTATCACAAACTCTCTCAAAACTTGGCAGCTTCCATTAACGACATGATTTTGTTCACAAGTCTGCGATTTGGCAAGGCTGGCAAGAGAGCTCATCTCTCCCTGCTGGGCAGCTTGAAGACCACGAGCGGGATTCATCTGAAATCTTACTGAGATGTCTGGTGCCTGGGCTGGGAAGATAAGAATAGCTGGGAATTAGGTCATTTGGGGTTCCCTGGGCATTGGTCTCTATCCCTTGATCATCTCTCCACATGCTCCTAGCCCACTTTCATATAGATCAGCTGGGCTTCCAGGTCACATGTCCCTAAAGAGAAAGCAGGGCAGAAGCTGTATTGCCTTTTATGATCTAGCCTTGGAAATCACATAACATCACTTCCAATGCGTCCAATCACTAGAGATATTCTCAGAGGTCCCAGAGAGTCAAATGCCCCATTGTAAATAACACTGTGGGATGGGATACATAGTGTTGTGTCTGTCTTTGAAAAACACACTCTATTACAAAAGTCAACACAGGTTCATGGACTGGCTGGTGTCTTAATGTTTTATTTTAAATTATCCCTATGTACACCAAAGAGTGAAACACCTGCATTGGGCTGCCTGCTTGGTGGGAAGCCTTCTTCTCCCTCTCCCACCCCCTACGTGTACTACCTCTCTTGTTGTGTCTCCGTCAAATAAATAAATCTTTTAAAAAAATTACTGAAAATGTAGGGTTTCAAGACTCAAGAAGGAGTTCCTTCCACTAAAAAATGTAGTAGTATTTTGACCACTGCATTTTGAAATTCAGTCTTCTGGGGCACTGGGTGTCTCAGTGGGTTAAAGCCTCTGCCTTCAGCTCAGGTCATGATTCCAGGGGAGCCTGCTTCCCTTCCTCTCTCTCTGCCTACCTCTGACTACTTGTGATCTCTGTCTGTCAAATAAATATATAAAATCTTAAAAAAAAAAAATTAAAAAAAGAAATTCAGTCTTCTTAGATTGCTGTCAAAGAGCAGATGAAATGGGACTGGTCCCTAAAGGAGGTTTTTTTTTTTTTTAAAGATCTTATTTATTTATTTGACAGAGAGAGAGAGATCACAAGTAGGCTGAGAGGCAGGCAGAGAGAGGGGGGAAGCAGGCTCCCTGGTGAACAGAGAGCCCAATGTGGGGCTCGATCCCAGGACCCTGGGATCTGACCTGAGCCAAAGGCAGAGGCTTAACCCACTGAGCCTCCCAGGTGCCCCGCTAAAGGAGTTTTAAGTGGAGGGCTTTATGGGCACTTTTCCTCAACCCTGAATGTTTGAGATAAACTTTGCTGTGCATTACCATCAGAGCAGTCCATTAGCGGCTTGTCATCAGGTTTCTGAGTCCCAGGCAGCTTTGCCTTTCTTGTCTTTCTTTTTGCCCTGTCTGGATCATCAGTACCACCCTTAGAAAGCGGAAGAAGCTAAATGCCATCCTTCTGGAGTGCCTGGGTGCCTCAGTCAGCTAACCATCTGCCTTTGGCTCAGGTCATGATCCTGGAGTCCCGGGATCAAGTCCCCATCCGGTTCCCTGCTCAGCAGAGAGCTTGCTTCTCTCTCTGCCCCTCACCCCACTTGTGCTGTCTCTCTCTCAAATAAATAAATAAATAAATTCTTTAAAAAGATAAATGTCATCCATTCCTAAACTGAGAAGGATGCTGCCCCAATGTGGGGACAAGTTACCACTAAGAACTTGCAAGTTACTTCATCTGAATTTCTGTTTCCTTCAAAAGGGTGCTGTCTATAGTATTACTTGAGAGGTATTTCTGACCATTCTTGAATATTGAAAACAGTTGTATTTCTGAGAGACTTGTTAGGGTTTATGTATGGACAATGTGAATTGCCTAATGGCACAGGTGTCCCTTTCTTTATAAGCCAAGACCAATTTGTGATCTCCTCTGGCAATTGTTTGCATGTTTTTGGTATATTTTAATTTTTATCATTATTATTTAAAATTTTAAAAACTCATTTTTAACAAGGTTTTCATTTGAATTCTAGTTCGTTAACATACAGTGTTATATTAGTTTCAGGTGTACAGATATGCTAATTCCACACTGTTCTATAGCGCCCTGCTGTTCACCATAAGTGTGCTCCTTCTTTCCTTTCCTTTCCTTTACATTCTTCTTTCATTTTTAAAAAAGATTTATTTATTTCAGAGAGAGAGTGAGCATGAGTGGGAGGGGCAGAGGAAGGAGAGAGAGTCTCAAGACCACTCCGCACTGACGTGGGGCTCGACCCCACAACCATGAGATTAAAACCTGAGCTGAAATCAAGAGTCAGACACCCAATCAACTACACGACCCAGGTGCCCCATGACAAGTGTGCTCCTTAATCCCCATCACCTGTTTAACCCATCTCCCCACCTTCCCTCTGGTAACCATCAGTTTGTCTCTATAGCTAAGGGTCTGTTTCTTGTTTTCTCCCCCGCCTTATTTTTTTCCTCTTTGCCTGTTTCCTAAATTCCCCCATATGAGTGAAATCATTTGGTATTTGTGTTTCTCTGATTTATTTTGCTTAGCATCAGTCTCTCCAGCTCCATCCATGTCATTGCAAATGGCAAGATTTCCTTCTTTTTATGGCTGAATAATATTCCTGTGTGTGTGTGTGTGTGTGTGTGTGTGTGTGTGTGTGTGTGTACCACTTCTTCTTTACCCATTCAGTGAATACTTGGGGTGCTTCCATAACTTGGCTATTATAAACAATGCTGTAATGAAGATAGGGGTACACGTATCCCCTATCTTTTTATAAGAATTGGCGTTCTTATATTCTGTCGGTAGTAGGCCCAGTAGTGTGATGGTTGGATTGTAAGGTTCTTCTGTTTTCAACTTCTTGGGAAAGCTTCATACTATTTTTTCCAGAGTGGCTGCATCAGTTTGCATTCCCACCAACAGTGCAAAAGGGTTCCCCTTTCTCCACATCCTCGTCCACACCTATTGTCTCTTGTATTGTTGATTTTAGCCATTCTGATAGGTGTGCTGGTATATTCTTAATTTTGATTTTCATCCTTAACTCCATCCTTTGTCCTTGGACAAGCTATGAAGGTTTTTTTCTTTATCCCTATTTTTCTTCTTTTTCATTTATATTTTTGGTTCATTAAATATGATTTTTTCATTACAAAAGAAATCATTTATCAAAAATGAAAGAAATAAAAAAGCATAAAGAAAAATTAAAACCACTCATAATTTTGCTAGTCATGATAAATTTGTTAAGAGTTGGATGTGTATCTATAAATTTGGGGTTTTTAAAAAATAAATGGTTTCTGTTATTTAGCAAACTATCGTGTATCTTTTCCACTTATTTTTTGATCTCTTGCTGCAGTTTGTGAATCTCTTTCAGTGCTCTGAAATCCTTTCTGGACCAACATATACTATACATGATAGACAAACTAACAGACATGTCTCACCAGTCTACCATAAGGATCAGATAAGGTAACAAAAACAAGTTTTATGTAAGCTGTGAAGCAGGGCAACTCGTGAGAGGTAATCTATCCTGGTTTCTGTTTGCTGCAATATTTGGTGTATTTATATATTTATAATTAAATTTATATATTTATAATTAGATATATTTATAAATAAACAAACTTATAATTTGTAACTAAATTATAATATTTATATATTTATAATCAAATAAATATACTTATATTTATAATTAAATAAAAATTGGTATATAGAATTAAATATTTAGAATTAATATATAATATATTTATTATTAAATAAATTTATAATTAAATAAATATCAATAGTTTTAATACTTCATAATTATAATTTATAATTATATATTTTAATTAAATATTTATAATTAAATAAGTTTATATTTACAATTAAATAAATATTGATAGTTTTAATTATATGTGAACTCTGTACTCCCATTCCAGCAAAAACAAAACATGTCAAAATTTGGAAAACCACCTCTTTCTCGGCAATTCCCTCCTTACAACCACCCATCTAAACTAAAGTGGTCACAGGGTAATGATCCTTGTTGACTGTAGTTGCCAAGGTTACAACTCTTTAAGGCAGTTATTTAAAGTAAACCTACATCTTAAACATGCAACTTAATGCTGGTGCTTTAATCTCTTCCTTTTGCTTTTCCATACTCCCTCCATCTTCTGCTGAGGAACTTTGGCAAAAATGATAAACTGCTTCTCCCCCTTTCTATGCCCAGTTGTATACCCCTCATCCCCTTTCCATCCTAACACTCATTCCCACTGGGTCTGCTTTCAGATTAAGAGGGATCTGATCACCATATCTACCCCTTTCCTTCTTCTACCTCAGGTGATCAAATAGATTGTAATAGAAAATTACTGAGGCGCACCTGGGTAGCTCAGTCCTTAAGCATCTGCCTTCAGCTCAGGTCGTGATCCTGGGGTCCTGGGATCGAGTCCTGCATAGGGCATCCTGCTTGGCGGGAAGCCTGCTTCTCCCTCTCCCACTTCCCCCACGTGTGCTCCCTCTATCGCTTTGTCTCTGTCAAATAAATAAATAAATCTTTAAAAAAAGGTTACACATCTCAGATCTTCTGTGCTTTTGTTCTCTTTCTCGCATAAAATGTTTCATCTTTTTTTTTTAAATAGTTCTCATAGTAGTTCCTATCTTTTATGGTATTAATAAGTATTAATTTTCTTTTGGTAATTTTTGCCTGATAAATATTTTTTATTCTTGTTTTTTCTTTTATGCTTGGTTATCAACATTTTGTATTAAATTTGTATCTCTTGAAAATAACATAGCACTAGATTTGAGGACTTTCAACTTTAATTTGTACTTACCGTATTACTGATAAATGTGGATTTGTTTTCACTATACTATTACTATGCTTTCTCTTTGCTTCTAATTTTTGTTTTCTGCTTTCTGTTGGATCAAGTTTTCTTCATTCAGTTTTTTCTTCTGCATCAGTGGAAGCTATAGTTTTCGTTCTATGCCTCTAGGGGTCATCCTTGAATTATTAATGCATATATCAACTTTTTCTGCCCTTATAAATTCTGCACTTCCCTTTGGGGCAGATTTTATTTCCCAAGGATCGTCACAATGTTATCTCCCATTGCATCAAGAGTTGAAATCTCTTTCTCCACCACCTGGAGTCTGGGTAGGAAGGCTCTATGATAACTTTGAGCAATAGAATATGGCAAAAGTGACACACACGCCTGTTCAGGTGTAGCTCTTACTGGTCGAAGAGCTTCTGTTCCTGCTTCCTCAAAGCCAGCCACCATGTAAGTGCAACTAGCCCAAGACTATTAGTCCATGAGAAGATCTGGCTGTGTGAAGAGGCCCTGGAGGAGGAGACATAGTATAGGGCCAGAGGGCAAGGAGCATTGACGCACCAGGAGGGAAGGGAAGGAAGCATCTGGAAGTGGAGACTGTAGCCATAGCCACTCCAAGAAACGGCACATGGACCAGAGACAAAGCTCCCAGCTAAGCCTTTCCTGAGGCCTTATCCTACAAAATCCTGAGTAAAATAAAAGGAATCTTTTTAAGGTTGCTGAATTTTGAGAAAATTTATTATACAATAGACAACTGGCATTCTCCCACTCCATTGTTGATACCATAGGGAATTTTAGTTCTGGTTTTATATAAAACTTCTTAAAAATGAGCACTTTTTAAAGATAGTAAGATTTAGCAATTTATTTAATTTAACCTTTTTATTCTTTTTTTTTTTTTTAAAGATTTTATTTATTTATTTGACAGGCAGAGATCACAAGTAGGCAGAGAGGCAGGCAGAGAGAGAGGAGGAAGCAGGCTCCCTGCTGAGCAGAGAGCCCGATGCGGGGCTCGATCCCAGGACCCTGGGATCATGACCTGAGCTGAAGGCAGAGGCTTTAACCCACTGAGCCACCCAGGCACCCCTAACCTTTTTATTCTAAGATCACTGTAGATTCACACCTGACTATATCAATAGATCCTGTATATCCTTTGCCCAGTTTTCCTCAATGGTAACATCTTGCCAAACTAGAGTACAACGTACAACCAGGAAGTTGTCATTGATACGGTCAAGATACAGAACAATTCCATTGCCATCAGGATAATGTTTGCTCTCTTTTTATAGCTGTACCCACTTCTCCCACTCCCACCTACCTCCTTCAACCCCTGGAAGCCACTCACCTCTTATCCATGTTTATAATTGTGTCGTTTCTAGAATGTTATGTAAATGGAATCATTCAATATATAACCTGACAGGACTGGCTTTTTTCACTTAACACCATTCTGCAGAGACTCAGCCAGGGTGTTGCACGTCTCAATTGTTCATTTGTTTTTGTAGTTCAGTGGTGTTCCACGGTGTGGAAATGCCATAGTTGGTTTAGCCATTCATGCACTGAAGGGCAACCAGGCTGCTCTCAGTGTTTGCTTATCTGGAAAACGGTTTCTGTGAACACTTAGGTATAGGTCCTTGTGTGAACATAAGTCTTGATTCCTCTGGGATACATGGTCAGGAATGTAATTGCTGGTTCACAGGATATCTACAGGTTTAAGTTTTGAAGAAACTGTCAACTGTTTTTCAGAGTGGATGTGTCATTTTACATCCCCACCAACAATGTGTGAATGGTCAGTTTCTCTATATCCTCACCATCATTTGTTGTGCTGTTATTTTATTATTTTTTATTTTAGTCATTCTCATAGGTATGTACGCACACCCCACTGTGGTTTTAATTTGCATTTCCTCAAGGGTTAATGATGTTGAACATCTTTTCATGGGCTTATCTAACATCTGTCTCTCTTTTTCAGCAAAACGACTCTTCACATCTTTGCCCATGTTTAATTGGAATGTTTGTTTTCTCTTGTTGGGTTTTGAGAGTTATCTATACTAATATTTTGTCAAGGACTGTTGTATTTGTATTTATCAGGGATACTGGTCTTTAGTTTTTATTGTCATTTTTGTTGTTGTTTTGTTTTGTTTTGTATTCTCTTTGGTTTTGATATCAGAGTGATACTGGCTAAAGAAGATGAACTGGCAGATGTTCCATCCTGGCTTTCTGTTCTGATGGGGAGGAGATTATATAACATTTGTGTTAATTCTTCTTTAAATGGTTTGTAAGAATTTCTGTGAAATCCTCTTAGTCTAGAGATTTCTTTTATGGGAAGATTTTTTTAATTCTCAGATTCAGTTTTCTTAATACACACAGGGTTATTCAAATGATCTATTTCATGTACGCTGAATTGTGGTAATTTGTGTTTGTGGAGAAATTGGTTCATTTCACCTAAGTTGTCAGATTTATATGTGTACAGTTGTTGGTAGTGTTCCTTCATTACGTTTCAGGTATCTGGAGGATCAGTAGTGAAAGCCTTTGTTCATTCTTAATGTTGGTAATGAGCAGAGAGCCTGATGTGGGGCTTGAAACCAGGACCCTGAGATCGTGACCTGAGCTGAAGGCAGAGACTTAAACCACTGTGCCACACAGTCACCTTAGAGATTTTTCTTATCTTTTCAATTTTTTTGGATCTTTTCAAAGAACCAGGTCTTTGCTTCAGTGATTTACTCTATTGTTTTCTGTTTCCAGTGTCAATTGATTTTTGTTTTAATTTTTTTTGTTTTTTTAATTAATTATTTTTGTTAACATATAATGTATTATTTGTCCCAGGGGTACAGGTCTGTGATGCATCAGGCGTACACACTTCACAGCTCTCACCATATCACATACCCTCCCCAATGTGATAACCCAATCACCCTCTCCATATCCTCCTCCCCAGCACCCCTCACTTTGTTTTCTGAGATTAAGAGTCTCTTATGGTTTGTCTCCCTCCTGATCCCATCTTGTTTCATTTTTTCCTTCCCTACCCCCCAAACCTCCCACTCTGCCTTTCAAATTCCTCATATCAGGGAGATCAGATGATAATTGTCTTTCTCTGACTGACTTATTTCGCTAAGCATAATACCCTCTAGTTCCTTCAACGTTGTTGCAAATGGCAAGATTTCATTTCTTTCAATGGCTGTGTAGTATTCCATTGTATATATATATACCACATCTTTATCCATTCATCTGTTGGATATCTAGATTCTTTCCATAGTTTGGCTATTGTGGACATTGCTGCTATTAACATTTGGGTGCACGTGCCCCTTCAGATCACTATGTTTGTATCTTTAGGGTAAATACCCAGTAGTGCGATTGCTGGGTCATAAGGTAGCTCTATTTTCAACTTTTTGAGGAACCTCCATGCTGTTTTCCAAGGTGGTTGCACCAGCTTGCATTCCCACCAACAGTGTATGAGGGTTCCCCTTTCTCTGCATCCTCGCCAGCATCTGTCATTTTCTGACTTGTTAATTTTAGCCATTCTGACTGGTGTGAAGTGGCATCTCATTGTGGTTTTGATTTGTATTTCCCTGATGCCGAGTGATGTGGAGCACTTTTTCTTATGTCTGTTGGCCCTCTGCATGTCTTCTTTACAGAAATGTCTTTTCATGTCCTTTGCCCATTTCTTGATTGGATTATTTGTTGATTGGATTGGATTATTTGTTCTTTAGGTGTTTGGATATTAGCCCTTTATCTGATATGTCATTTGCGAATATCTTCTCCCATTCTGTCAGTTGTCTTTTGGTTTTGTTGACTGTTTCCTTTGCTGTGCAAAAGCTGTTGATCTTGATGAAGTCCCAATAGTTCATTTTTGCCCTTGCTTCCCTTGCCTTTGGTGATATTTCTAGGAAGAAGTTGCTGTGGCTGAGGTCGAAGAGATTGCTGCCTGTGTTCTCCTCAGGGATTTTGATGGATTATTGTCTCACATTGAAGTCTTTCATTCATTTTGAGTCTATTTTTGTGTGTAGTGTAAGGAAATGGTCCAGTTTCGTTTTTCTGCATGTGGCTGTCCAATATTCCCAACACCATTTGTTGAAGAGACTGTCTTTTTCCCACTGGACATTCTTTCCTGTTTTGTCAAAGATTAGTTGACCATAGAATTGAGGGTCTATTTCTGGGCTTTCTATTCTCTTCCATTGATCTATGTGTCTGTTTTTGTGCCAGTACCAAACTGTCTTGATGATGACAGCTTTGTAATAGAGCTTGAAGTCTAGAATTGTGATGCCACCAACTTTGGCTTTCTTTTTCAACAATCCTCTGCCTTTTCAGGGTCTTTTCTGGTTCCATATAAATTTTGGATTATTTGTTCCATTTCTTTGAAAAAAGTTGATGGTATTTTGATAGGGATTGCATTAAATGTGTAGATTGCTTTAGATAGCATAGACATTTCACCATATTTGTTCTTTCAATCCATGAGCATGGAATATTTTTCCATTTCTTTATGTCTTCCTCAATTTCTCTCATGACTACCTTATAGTTTTCTGAGTATAGATTCTTTGCCTCTTTGGTTAGGTTTATTCCTAATCTTATGGTTTTGGGTGCAACTGTAAATGGGATCGACTCCTTCATTTATCTTTCTTCTGTCTTGTTGTTGGTGTATAGAAATGAAACTGATTTCTGTGCATTGATTTTATATCCTGACACTTTACTGAATTCCTATATGAATTCTAGCAGTTTTGGAGTGGAGTCTTTTGGGTTTTCCACATAAAGTATCATATCATCTGCAAAGAGTGAGAGTTTGACTTCTTTGCTGATTTGGATGCCTTCAATTTCTTTTTGTTGTCTGATTGCTGAGGCTAGGACTTCTAGTATTATGTTGAATAACAGTGGTGATAGTCAACATCCCTGCCGTGTTCCTGACCTTAGCAGAAAAGCTGTTTTTCTCCTTTGAGAATGATATTCGCTGTGGGTTTTTCACAGATAGCTTTGATGATATTGAGGAATGTACCGTCTGTCCCTACACTTTGAAGAGTTTTGATCAAGAAAGGATGCTGTACTTTGTCAAATGCTTTTTCAGCATCTATTGAGAGTATCATATGGTTCTTATTCTTTTATTAATATATTGTATCACATTGATTGATTTGAGGCTGTTGAACCAACCTTGCAGCCCAGGAATGAATCCCACTTGGTCATGGTGAATAATCCTTTTAATGTACTGTTGGATCCTATTGGCTAGTATTTTGGTGAGAATTTTTGCATCTGTGTTCATCAAGGATATTGGTCTGTAATTCTCTTTTTTGATGGGGTCTTTGGTTTTGGGATCAAGGCAATGCTGGCCTCATAGAATGAGTTTGGAAGTTTTCCTTCCATTTCTATTTTTTTGGAACAGTTTCAGGAGAATAAGAATTAATTCTTCTTTAAATGTTTGGTAGAATTCCCCTGGGAAGTCATCTGGCCCTGGGCTCTTGTTTGTTGGGTGATTTGTGATGACTGCTTCAATCTCTTTCCTGGTTATGGGTCTGTTCAGGTTTTCTATTTCTTCCTGGTTCTATTTCTTCCTTTCAGTTGTGGTAGTTTATATGTCTCTAGGAATGCATCCATTTCTTCCAGATTGTCAAACTTGCTGGCGTATAGTTGCTCATAATATGTTCATATAACTGTTTGTATTTCTTTGATGTTGGTTGTGATCGCTCCTCTTTCATTCATGATTCTGTTTATTTGGGTCCTTTCTCTTTTCTTTTTGATAAGTCTTGCCAGGGGTTTATCAATCTTATTAATTCTTTCAAAGAACGAGCTCCTAGTTTTGTTGATTTGTTCTATTGTTTTTTGTTGTTGTTGTTGCTTGTTTGTTTCTATTTCATTGATTTCTGCTCTGATCTTTATGATTTCTCTTCTCCTGCTGGGTTTAGGCTTTCTTTGCTGTTCTTTCTCCAGCTCCTTTAGTTGTAGGGTTAGGTTGTGTACTTGAGACCTTTCTTGTTTCTTGAGAACGGCTTGTATGGCTATGTGCTTTCCTCTCAGGACTGCCTTTGCTGTGTCCCACAGATTTTGAACAGTTGTGTTTTCATTATCATTTGTTTCCATGAATTTTTTCAATTCTTCTTTAATTTTCTTGTTGACCCATTCATTCTTTAGTAGGATGGTCTTTGACCTCAATGTATTTGAGTTCGTTCCAACTTTCCTCTTGTGATTGAGTTCTAGCTCCAGAGCATTGTCGTCTGAAAATATGCAGGGAATGATCCCAATTTTTTGGTAATAGTTGAGACCTGATTTGTGATTCAGGATGTGATCTATTCTGGAGAATGTTCCATGTACACTAGAGAAGAATGTGTATTCTATTGTTTTGAGATGGAATGTTCTGAATATATCTGTGATGTCCATCTGGTCCAGTGTGTCTTTTAAGGCCTTTATTTCCTTGTTGATCTTTTGCTTGGATGATCTGTCCATTTCAGTGAGGGGAGGGTGTTAAGGTCCCCTACTATTATTGTATTACTGTTGATGTGTTTCTTTGATTTTGTTATTAGTTGGATTATGTAGTTGGTTGCTCCCATGTTAGGGGCATAGATATTTAAAATTGTTAGATCTTCTTGTTGGACAGACCCTTTGAGTATGATATAGTGTCCTTCCTCAACTCTTATTATAGTCTTTGGCTTAAAATCTAATTGTTCTGATATAAGGATTGCCACCCCAGCTTTCTTTTGATGTCCATTAGCATAGTAAATTGTTTTCCACCCCCTCCCACTTTAAATCTGGAGGTGTCTTTGGGTCTAAAATGAGTTTCTTGTAGACAGCATATTGATGGTTCTTGTTTTTATATCCATTCTGATACCCTGTGTCTTTTGATTGGGGCATTTAGCCCATTAACATTCAGGGTAACTATTGAGAGATATGAATTTAGTGCTATTGCATTGCCTATAAGGTGACTGTTACTGTATATTGTCTCTGCTCCTTTCTAGTCTATTACTTTTAGACTGTCTCTTTGCTTAGAGGACCCCTTTCAATATTTCCTGTAGGGCTGGTTTATTGTTTGCAAATTCTTTTAATTTTTGTTTGTCCTGGAAGCTTTTTTATTTCTCCTATTTTCAATGATAGCTTAGCTGGATACAGTATTCTTAACTGAATATTTTTCTCATTTAGTGCTCTGAATATATCATGTCAGTTCTTTCTGGCCTGCCAGGTCTCTGTGGAAAAGTCTGCTGCCAATCTAATATTTCTACCATTGTATGTTACAGGCTTCTTGTCCCTAGCTGCTTTCAGGATTTTCTCTTTGTCACTGAGACTTGTAAGTTTTAGTATTAGATGGTGGGGTGTGGACCCCACCATCTTTTTATTGATTGATTTTGAGGGTTTTTTTTTTTTTATTGATTTTGAGGGGGGTTCTCTGTGCCTCCTAGATTTTGATGCTTGTTCCCTTTGCCATATTAGGGAAATTCTCTACAACAATTCACTCCAATATACCTTCTGCCCCCCCTTTCTTCTTATTCTGGAATCCCAATTATTCTAATATTGTTTAGTCTTATGGTATCACGTATCTCTCAAATTCTCCCCTTGTGGTCCAGCAGTTATTTGTCTCTCTTTTGCTCAGCTTCTTTATTCCCCACCATTTTGTCTTCTATATCATGAATTCTCTCTTCTGCCTCATTTATCCTAGCAGTAAGAGCCTTCATTCTTGATTGTACCTCATTAATAGCTTTTTTGATTTCAGCTTAGTTAGACTTTAGTTCTTTTATTTCTCAAGAAAAGGATTTTATTTCTCCATACAGGTTTTTTCTAACATCCTTCATGCCTTTTTTGAGCCTAACTAGCATCTTGAGAATCCCCATTCTGAACTCTAGATCTGACATATTACCAATGTCTCTATTGATTAGGTTCCTAGCCATCAGTACTGCCTCTTGTTCTTTTTTTTATGGTGATTTTTTCTGCTTTGTCATTTTATCCAGATATGAATATATGAATGAGAGAATAAAATACTAAAAGGGAGGCAAAGACCCCAGAAAAATGTACATTAACTAAATCAGAAGAGACCCCCAAACCAGGGGGAGAAGAAAGTGTGTAAAAAGAAATATTTTAAAAAGTACACACACACACACACACACACACACACACACACATATATATTAGACTGGTGAGACACAGTCTACACAGAGAAACACACCTGATTTGGGGTGTATTTTGGTCGCTTAGAACACATTACCTCCTAGGGTGCCTGAGTGGCTCAGTGGGTTAAGCCTCTGCTTTTGGCTTGGGTCATGATCCCAGGGTCCTGGGATTGAGCCCCACATTGGGCTCTATGCTCAGCAGGGAGCCTGCTTCCCCTGCTCTCTCTGCCTGCCTCTCTACCTACTTGTGATCTCTCTCTCTGTGTCAAATAAATAAAAAGTGAAATCTTAAGAAAAAAAGGAAAAAAATTACCTCCCAAAATTTAAAAAAAAAAAAGAAAAACTTATATATATATATATATATATATATATATATATATACACACACATACATACACAAAAATAAGGGTAAACATGATGAAGGGGTGGCATATGACTGTAAAGATGAAAATTAAAAAGAAGTCTAAAAAAGGAATTGATAAGATAAGGTAGTTGGAAAAAGAAAGAAGAAGGAAAAAAAAAAAAACAGGGAGAGAATGTGCTCAGGCTGGAGACTAGACTAAAGCCCTATGCTAGATTTAGGGTATATTTTGATCTATTAGAAGAAATTGTATCTGAAAATTTTTTAGAAAAAAAAACCTTATATGTATATAAAAAATAAAGTTAAATTCAATGAAAGTTAAAATATAACTATAATAATGAAGGTTTAAAAAGATTTTTTTAAGAAATGTAATGTTAAGATAAACTAATTAAAAATGTTAAAAGAGGAAAGAATAAAAGTTTAAAAAAATAGAATAAAAAAAATAAAATTAAAAAACTTAATTTAACTTTGCAAGACTAAAGGGTCATGGGGAGAAAGCCATGAATGCTATGCGTTGTTTTCCCCTAGCTCTGGAGTTTCACTGTTCTCCTTGATCAGTGAGCTTGGTCTTGGCTGGATGTTCTTGCTGATCTTCTGGGGGAGGGGCTTCTCAAATGTCTTTGCCTGAGGCAGAATTGCACCACCCTTGCCAGGGGCCAGGCTAAGAAATCTGCTCCAGTTTACTCTCCAGAGTTTTTGTTCCCTGAATGCTTTCTGTAGAGCTCTTGAGGATGGGAATGAAAATGGCAGCCTCCCAATCTCTAGCCCAGAGGAGCCAAGAACTCGGGGGCCTCACTCCTCAGTGTGCCCTCAGAGAAGAGGGGTCAATCACTCCCATCTCCTTGGTCTCCAGCTGCTCTCTGGGCTCGCCCAGCCTTGACTGAGAGTTTCTGTCTCTGGTGCACAGCCCTGTTTGGAGTCTCTAAACCCAGCAGATTCCTGCCTCCATAGGAGGAAGGTGATTCTCCTTGGATCTGCCACTTGTGGGGTTCCTGCTCAAAGAGCAATGGTCTGATAGTGCCATGGGTCACGGTTTAAGGTAATCTCTGTGCTGAGAGCTCACTCCTTGGCTCTGTCTCTGTAGCTCTGTAGTCAGCTTCCATGCTCTGATACCTGCGAGCTATGCTACATTCAGACACCCCTGATCCTTCTGTGACCCTGCAGGTTCTGAGACCACACTGTCCCCATGAGGGCTCCACCCCCACTTAGATTCTGGAATGACATCTCTCAGTGGAGCAGACTTCTTAAAGTTTGGATTTTGTGCCCCCCGCCATGTTTTATCTTCCCATTGCTTTTGATTCACTTCTCCGCACGTCCTACCTTTCAGAAAGTGGTTGATTTTCTGTTCCTAGAGTTGCTGCTTTTCTTATTTGATCTCTTGTTGAGTTTGTAGGTGCTTGGAATCGTTTGATAACAATCTAACTGAACTCCTGAAACCTGACGTCATTTCAGTCTACTACTCCCCCACCATCTTGCCTCTCCCCTCTGGTTTTTGTTTTAATTTTTATTATTTCCCTCCTGCTACTTGCTTTTAGTTAGTTCTATACTTCTTTAGGTTCTTGAAGTGAAAACCTAGATTGTTAACTTGAAACTTTTCTCATCTATGCATGTAGCAATATAAATTTATTTTGCTTTGGATTCATTGGACTTCTTCACTTTGTGGAACAGTGTTTTTCATTAGGCCTGAAATTTTAACTACACTGAATTTTAACAGTTCTGAATAATTTTAACAATTCTGGAATTTCAAATGTTGCTTTGGCTTTATTTCTCTTTTTACCTGCCAAGACTTTAATTAAGCATGTGCAGTCTTCCTTATTCTTTATGTCTCTTACCTTTTCTTCTGTATCAGCAATCTGACATTTCATCCTTCATTGTGGGTAGTTTTATTTCTTTTTCCAGTTCAGTGATTTTTTTTTATTTGTGTCAACTCTGCTGTTAAACCCATTTGCTAAGTTTTAAATTTTAGTTATTTTATTTCTTACATCTCAAAAACAGATCTTTTAAAAAGATGTTTTATACTTTAAACTATAGAAAAATGACTCTCTGGATAGTTTCTCCTTTTCTTCGGATGTTAATTGTTAAACAAAATTTTAAACCTAGTAAACTTGTAAATTCCAAGATTTGAAGTCTTTGTAAAACTGTGACAGTCTATACACTAGAGTCTTTATTTCTGTAGTTCATAATTTCCACTGGCTATCACTTATGACATGTACATCTTTATGTATCTCATTAACTTTGACTTAATCTTGGATTCGAAAAATGTATTGGGTAAATTATCTGAGGTTTAAGAGAAATTTGGCTTTTTCCAGAAAGAATTTACATTCAATTCCAGGAGCTTGGAGGTGCCACCAGTTTAAGACAACACCAACCCAAATTCAAGACTTGAAACTTCCTAAAAAATAAAGGAGATGGAGAAGAGTTTAACTGCAGTTTTGTGCCAGGACTGGTGTGTATAAGGGTGCAACCCTTAGCAGTTTAGAATTTTATGTCATCTCTGGGCTTTGACTTCTTTCTATCTCTAGAAGGCCAGCAAAACAAAAATTCAAAATATTTAGAATGGATAATTACTCTGAGAGTGAAAGAAGCTTTTGTCTTTACTTGTGCTTCTGGGATCCTGATTTCCCTTTGTTGCAGGCCTAGTAAATCCTTACTACTACCATGTCAGTTCTCTGATGTATATATATATATATATATATATATATATATATATACATCAGAGAATTTATAAATTTTTAAATTTTTAATTGGGAAATTTTTAAATGGGAAAAATTTTTAAAACAAAGTGTATATATATACACTTTGTTATATATATGTATTATATATATATACACACTTTGTTTTTAAATTTTAAATTTTATATATATATAAAATATATATATACACTTTGTTTTATATATATATATATATATATATATATATATACTTTGTTTTTAAATTTTTTTCCCATTTAAAAATAAGCTTTTACCAGGAGCATTGGTCTGAATAACTTAACTCAGCATTTGAGAAAACAGGGTGGGCTTTGTTAAGAGAGTAAATGTCATAGAATTTACACATTGTGGGCAAAGGTACTCCTTTTTATTGTTTTTCTCTCTGGCTTCACTTCCTCTGAGGTCAGCAGGAATTGGTTTTCATCTCATCAGAAGTAGTAAATTCTGAAATCCAAGTGCTGTTTTCCTGAGACTATTGTGCATGTGGTATGGGTTAAATAAATAATTAATAGATACTGTCATCCTATCATTTTTTGTGTCCTTGAGATTCAGATTTCTCATCATAAAGGAGATGCATATATATGTAATAGGAAAGTAATTTTAAAAATCTTGTGGTACTGAACTTGAATTGGATTTGTCAATGTAGAGCCACTGGTTGGTTCAGTAGGTTAAGCAGCTGCCTTTGGCTCAGGTCATGACCGCAGGGTCCTGGGTTGGAGACCTTTGTTGGCTCCCTGCTCAGAGGAGAGGCTGCTTCTCTCTCTTCCCTCTGTACCCCCCACCCCCCTCCACCACTTATGCACTTTCTCTCTCTCAAATAAATAAATGAAATCTTTAAAAAAAAAGAATTGTCAATATAAAGTCAAGGGGTATTTTTTTTTTCTTCCTTTCCCGTTCTCCTCCTCCTCCTTCTTCTTTTTAATGTATATCACTGAAGAGGCGTGGAAACAATAACCAAGCCTACAGCAAAAATGAAACAAACAGGAAACAAACCAAAAACCCAAGCCAGGAACAATGGGCATTGCTAGTGTCCAGATTGTTTCCTGATACACTATTTCTTAGAAATAGGCTGATTCCATGTTTGGGTAGAAAATATACATGATAATTCTGGAACATTATTTTACCAGATAATGAGGAAGCTCTTCAAGACTCGTAATTCATGTAAAAAGGACTTGGAAACCAACTCAGGTTTTAAATTGTCAGGTAGGACAATTTAAGTTTCCCAGAGCGAAGTCTAGGTGAAAGAAGTACTCTAATTGGCGTAGTCCAGTTTAATACAATCTTGCACTGGGCCTGACTTTCCTTGACATTCAGTATCATTTCACACTAGGACCTTGCCCTGCTAAGAAGAAGCTGAAGTGAGTCAAGAGCCGAGTTTTCCAGGTTCCTTGGTTTAGTAATAATATCCAGCCTAAACTAAATCAGTGCACAGAAGTGCTAACCTGCTCCCGGTCAGCACAAGCATTCTGGGAGAATTCTCTAGAAAATATGCCCCTCTGATAAACTGTCTCAAATATGACAAAATTATTGTTTGATGTCCTCTTATCTCTTATTCCTTATTATTTTTTCCTCAGTACTTTATAGCTAACATTTAAGTGCTTTTCTTGCCATATTATTTTCCCCAAATTTCTCAAATAGCCTTGTATGTAATGCCCAATTATTACTAGTTCTTGTTCCTGAATGTAACGTTGGTTTTTTTTTTTTTTTAATCTTTTGGGATGAAAACAGTTAAAACAGGTAGGAATGAGGTGCACAACTGGCAAGAAATTAGTTGTCCCTTCAATCATTTATTCTACAAATATATATTGACAAGCTACTCTAAACCAGGTCCTAGGCTAGACACTGGGATACATGGGGAATAAAAACATGAGCCCAAATCCCAGGAAACTTGCAGTCCAGAGGAGACTCAGTCTCATTCTAACAATCACGCAAGTGAATTATTAATGCTAACCGTTGTTTAGTGCTATGTTTAGCACATGGAGCAGACCTATCATTAGAGGTATGAAGGCAAAGTACAGGTGCTATGTAAGCATTTAATAGGGATGTCTAACCTAGGGGCGAGAGAAGTTTCCATCAACGAAAGCTTTTGAGTTGAGATCTCAGGGATAAGTAGGAAGTAACTAGAAGGAGGAAGAGGGGCTGGAGCACATGGAATGAATGGAAGAGCGATTGATTCAAGATAATTCTAGAGATGCTGTCAGGCACTGTATCAACAGACTTAGATCATGTTCGGTATTTTGTACTGTACTTGGACTTAATAGAAATGGAAGGGTATTAAAGTATTTTCATTGGGTCACTGTGTGTGGTGGGGGGCTGCTCTTGCTGTTGGGTTTAGGTGAAGAATTCAGAGCATGCTCTATCTTGTGAAATGCTACACAGAACAATAAAACTGTGGTCAGTCAATGAGTAGATGATGCTCTAAGAACTTTCTTCCCACATTAGGGGAAAATGGGTCTGGTCTAAGATAAGGCATTTTAAGTTTTGTTCTTTCTAGCCTGCTTTTCATGGAGGGATATATGGTTTCAGTATTACGTAGGCCTAGGGGCTCTGTTTTCTGGTAAAGTCCCCATTCTCCACTCTGTGAAACCCCTCTGCCCCCAACCATGTTGGTTTCTATTGCCTGATCCCCCTTTCCTGCTGCAAAAGTATTACTGGAGAAGATTTCTGAATGTTTACCTCAGAGTTACCCTACAGACTCTTCAGAGTGGAATCCGCCTTCCTCTAGTCTCTAGTTCCATTTGATGGGCATCAGAGCCCCCTACTGGGAGAAACACAGCTCAGTTACATAAACACCCACATAAACGGCAAGAGTCCAGTAACATTTGGTGTATTTGTGTGTATGTGCTTTACCCGTCCCATGTTAAATGTCACTACTGTGCGCCAGCTAAGAAACCTACTTATTACCTTTGCAATTAACGCTGACATATAATTGTAAATAATTAGCTTTTCATTTGGTACATTTTCCAATTACTTGGGGTTGGAGTACAATTAATTAATTAATATTAATTATTATTAATTAACAATGGATACAAATCGCAAATTTATAGTCTTAACAAAATCTGGAATCGATATGAAGAAACAATTCAGTCCAGTCTCCTGCTTCATGAAAAAGAACATCTACTGTCTTTAGGATGTGGAGTTCTTTGTTTTCTTCCTAAAATTTCCCAGGAAGGATACTCCACAGTATTATGAAAGACCAAATTTTGTGTTTTTAGTAATCCAGTGGCTTCTTATATTTGATAAGAATATCTTTTAAAACAAACTTATTTTACAATAGCTTTATTCTTGCAGAAAAGTTACAAAGATAGCATAGAGAGTTCCTGGACATCCTTCACCTAGTTTTCCCTACTGGGAACATCTGACATTATCATGGTAGCTTTGTCACAAATTAGGAATCCATATTGGTATTGTACTATGAACTGACCTTCGTCTTTATTTGGATTTCACCAGTTTTCTATGAAGGTCCTATTTCTGACCCAGGATCCCATCCTGGACACCTCATGACTTTCCATTGTCTCATCTCCTTCAGCCCTTTTGGTCTCTGACAGTTTCTGTGGCTTCACTTTCAATGATCTTGATGGTTTTGAGGAGTACTAGTCATATATTCAGTAGAATGTTCCTCTGTGTGGATCTGTCTGATGTTTTTCTCATGGTTACAGTAGGGTTATAGGTTTTGGGGAGGGAGACTGCAGAGGTAACCCATCATACCTAGGAAAACACTATCAGCATGACTCACTCTGTCAAGGTTAGCTGTGATCACCTCGCTGAGGTGATGTTTGCTGGATTTCTCCACCAGCAAAGTTACTCTTGGCTATTGCTTTTATTTTATGTTTTAAATTCAAGTTTCTTTTCTTTTATTTATTTTTATTTTTATTATTTTTTAAGATTTTATTTATTTATTTGACAGACAGAGATCACAAGACAGAGATTCCTCTCTGAGGGCAGAGAGGCAGGCAGAGAGAAAGAGAGAGAGAGAAGAAGAAGCAAGCTCCCCACTGAGCAGAGAGCCTGATGCAGGGCTTGATCCCAAGACCCTGAGATCATGACCCGAGCCAAAGGCAGAGGCTTTAACCCACTGAGCCCCCCAGGGGCCCCATCTTTCCTTTTATTTGATAAAGATAGAGAGCTTGTCAGCTTTCCTTTCAGAAGAGGGAAGGCAGTTGGTGAAGGATTGTTTTCAGGAGCCAGAGAGATCTGGGTTCGTGAGCAGTTATGCCACTCATCCTCTCTGTGATCGTGGGCAAGTTTCTTCCTAAGCTTTACTATTAGAGTAGTAACAGTACTTTCCTCAACTGTTATGGCGACGGACATTTGGCCTGCGGCCAAAGGACACAGGCACATAAAGCCCCTACTGGCCACCTGATGCACCAACAAACCCTCAGCCTCAAATGCTCGCCATGATTACTAACGTGAGTATGACAGCAGTGATCACAAGCACTGTGTATTTATTTTAAAGTCCCTGCTGAATTTAGTCTTCAGTCCCACAGCAGCCGTTCCCCGCATGCAATGTGTGCCATTAGTATGTGGGGCTGGGCTTGGGGCCTTAGGGCTAAGAGGCTGAGCCTGGTTAATTCATTCAGTCAAGGGTTTTAACAGTCTTCACTGACCTCCCCCTAGATCCTGAGGATACAGGGTTGAACCAACAGATACAGTGTGGCCATAGCCCGGCCAGTCAGGTGGAGAATGTTCGGACAGAGAGACATGGGAGCTGTAGGCAGGGTTAATCAGGTAGGACCCTGCCTGCATGTGTAAGGGGAACCTTGATGACTCCTTCCCTACCTGCATGTCAGATAGTCTGAAGCAGTAAAGCATTCTAGGGATGAAATTCACTCTTCTCCAAGTCCATTGTCATAGTATCAGAGTAGCCCAACCAGACTAATGACTTCACCTACACCCCGCTTCCATTTTGCTTTTGGGAACTCTGTGCTTAAATGACTAGAAAGGTGTCATCAACCTTAGGATATGTTGATATCAACTGGGGGACTCATTGCCCATGGATTTTATATCCTGTACTTGCTATTTTCCATAGGCAGTCTTTCTGAGTCTGCCTCTGCACTCCCTTACTGTGACATGGTTTCTCATATATCCTGAGATTTGTGATTGTGAATGTATGTTCTTTTGGAACTTTACTTTAAAGAATTTAAGACCTAGTTCAGAGTATTCCTCCAGTGAGAATAGGAGTTCATGAGTTGAAATCTACCAAACACTTGGTGTAACTATCAGTCTACTTTACACTAAATCTGTACCTTAGGTATTCAGGTCCCACTGGTGGTTGGATTTGGGTCCAGAGCTCATGAGAAGGCTGGTTTGTGATTAGGGCATCTGAGGGTGAGAAGTGGAACCAGGGAACTTATTTTTTCTACATTAAAAAAAAAAAAAAAGATTTTCTTTATTTATTTATTTGTCAGAGAGAGAGAGAGAGAGAGCAAGAGCACAAGCAGGCAGAGCGGCAGGTAGAGGCAAAGGGAGAAGCAGACTCCCAGCTGAGTAAGAAGCCCAGTGCAGGGCTCCATCCCAGGACCCAGAGATCATGACCCCAGCCAAAGGCAGCCGCTTAACCAACTAAGCCACCCAGACGCCTCTCTTTTCTACATTTTATCTAGAACCAATGCTACCACTTACGAACATTTGTTTTTATAGTTTATTCACCAAGGTTTTCCTAGTTTATCTACCACTGTGGGTGTTGGTCTTATGCCAGAGTGTCTGATTCTGACCCTGGACTTTGTACCTATCCCTGGAAGGAGCAGCATAGACCCTTCCTTTGGCCTGTTTTTGTATGGCCTTTGAACTAAGGACAGTATTTACATTTTTAAAGTGTTAAAAAAAAATAAAGGAAAGTTACAGAAATCAAATGTGACCCACAAAGCCTGAAGTGTTTATTATCTGGCCCTTTACAGGGGAAAAAAAAAAATCGTGGATCCGTAGACCACCAGGGATCAACATCTGTACCCAGGGCAAACTCCATTTCTGATGTTCATTTTCCCCTCTGGGTAGACCCTTTTCACAATCTCTAGTTTCCAAGAATCTCTCTTACTTTACTACCAGCTTAGCTGCTCATCTTAAAGGAAATTTTAAAAAATATATTTTTATTTATTTATTTGACAGACAGAGATCACAAGTAGGCAGAGAGGCAGGCAGAGAGAGGAAGGGAAACAGGCTCCCTGCTGAGCAGAGAGCCCGATGCGGGGCTCGATCTGGTGACCCTGAGATCCATCACCTGAGCCAAAGGCAGAGGCTTTAACCCACTGAGCCACCCAGGCGCCCCTTAAAGGAAATTTCTAATACGTGATCCTCATACGTTAAAACGTTTTGTAGTTTAGGGGGTTTCTTGGACATCTATTTCTCCATAATATACGGGAAAGGACTCCTCCCTCTACACATCCGGTCAAGCAAGTCTCTGTGCTATGGCAGGGGCTAGACCAAGGGCAGTCTGTAGTCTGTGAGGCAGTTTGGGAAAGCACAAAATAGTCACTTTTATTTTGAAGGAGTGCGTCTAGAAGGTAGTAACTCACATCGGGATCTTGAGGCAGTGAGCTGCCCGGCACAGCTAAAATCAGAGCTGGCTCACGGGGACCCACGCGGCGGGGAGTGGGTTTCTCATGAGCAGGTGAGCGTGGGGGGGGGCGTGCACGTGTCCCTGCACACGCCCCCATGGGGCTGTCTCCCTCCTATTCTGTTTCCAGATCAGAATTGTTTCTGATCAGGGAGTGTTTCCCGACTACACTGTAACCTCCTTGTCCACATACTAAAGCCCAACTTTCAGTTCTTGCTTTTTTTATTCTGGAGACTTTTGAGTTGTCTGGGGTTTCCTCCCCATTTGTGGAAGGAACATGGTACAGCCCAGAGAACTCTGGCAACTCGAGTTCTCCTCACTCTGGTCCTCATTTGCATTCTCCCTTTTTCTCCACTTTCTAAATTCAAACAAAAGGGGGGAAAAATGCGGGAAAGAGAAAGTGATGAGACAGATGGACCAGGTTCAATTTTCTCTGTCGTACAGGGAGAGATGTCAGACCAGCCGAGAGTGATGGGTCTCATTTTCAGGTCTACCTCTGTTGTGTTCTCAGGTTATGTAATTAAATTCTCCGCTCTCACGTTTATTTAGAGATCCTGATGCCATTTTCGAAAGCTCTGGGTGATGTGGGTTATTTTATTTAGAGGCTTGAGACCTTTGGCTCCCACTAGATCTATAACATCAGTGACAGCTGTGTTGTGTGTACAGCTCTGTAGCAACCAAAGGCAGCTGCTGGCCCACAAAAGCTGGCCCTGGCTTCTCCCCTGGCGATTCAGTAAAGGATCCTTAAGAACATTAGGGGGACCATGCAGGGAGGGCTTAGGTTAAGGGGGCCCTGACTATGATCAGACCTTCTAGATGTTCCCACAGGGAGAGGATGGGAATGTCTTCCAGGACAAAAAGGTCTGAGGGGCTTGGGGAGTCTAATTTTTACCTCCCAGTGTGCTGGCTGCTTGGAGACACAGGGAGGCACCCTCCACCCCTGCACATCAATGAAGGGACATCTGCTCACGGTAAGCTGAGGGCCCCCTGGACTTTGATGGTGTCACTCTGTTCCTTATCCTCCCAGAGGATCTGAGGGAATCACAGAGACCTGAGGGAAACTATGCCAATGAATGTGATAGAACAAAAAGTAGACTCATTTTCTGCCCTTGGATCACTAAGGATGATGGAACAATTATTCTAAAACATCTTATAAATAGGAAACCTCTCGGAGTGCCTGGGTGGCTCAGTTGGTTAAGCGGCTGCCTTCGGCTCAGGTCATGATCCCAGGGTCCTGGAATGAGTCCCACATTGGACTCCCTGCTCAACAGGGAGCCTGCTTCTCCCTCTCCCTCTGCCTGCTTGTGCTCTTTCTTTCTCTCTTTCTCAGTCAAATAAATAAATAAAATCTTAAAAAATAAAAGGAAACCTCTCTCAGTCATCTGAATTTCATACCAGTGGATGTTATCTCTTCTATGTATAGTAAGTATCCCAGCCTAGTGCAAAGTACTGCTCGACCAAGGCAAAGAGATGAGAAGAGACACCAGTGCTGGTTTAGAAGGAATTAGGAGACCTAGATAAGAACTAAACAGATTTTTTTACCTAGAAAAAAAAAAGATTTATTTATTTATTTGAGAGAGAGAGCATGAATGGGAGGAGCAGAGGGAGAGGGAGAGAGAATCTTAAGCAGAACTCTGCACTGAGCACAGAGCCCGACCTGGGGCTCGATCTCATGACCCTGAAATCACAACCTGAGTCAAAACCAAGAGTTAGAGGCCACTCAGGTGCCCCCATATTTTTTACTTTTATTTTATTTGTGTGTGTGTGTGTGTGTGTGTGTGAGAGAGAGTATAAGCAGGGTGAGTGGCACAAAAGTGGTCTTGTGCAGTTTTGAAAACGATGCCCTTTGAAAAAGAGGATTGTCATCCATCAGCTTAGGAAAAGCTGAGTTACACGCAATTGAATGGGTAACTCACTAAAAGACTTCCTGAAAGTTTTTAATAGCTTCTAATGTGTTATGTGAAGCCTTATTCCAATGGAGCTGACCTTGAGGCTCTATGTTGTAATGTCTAACAGATCCCACAGAATGTGTCCCACAGAATCCATTTTCCAGTTTGGGAAACCCTGATCTAGCAGGCGGTGGGTGGAAGTTGGAGAGATGCTTTCTAGATCCTGGGTCAGAGCCCGCAGTCCCCCCTCCATTGAGCCACACACACAGATGTCAGCTTCATTGCTGACAATAGGTGTCTGGGAAGGTTAAAATTGCAATAATGAAAGAATAAACAAAGTTTAAAGTGCCTAATGTGGCACGATTATTACTGTCACTAACAATCCTCTTCGACTGTCTTCCTACCTACAAATTAGGCCAGGACCAGTCCGGGCAAAGGGACGGTTTCCTGGCTATTGACACAGCAGTTGGCCACTTCGGCAGGAAAGAGCTCCAGGAGGCCACAGTGCTCAGCACAGGTGGACTTCCGCCAGCAGTTTCTGGCGGGTCATTGGACCACCGTGTGTATGATCTGCAGACTGGCCAGGAAGACCTCATGGGGAAGCAAAGGGAAATTCTATTTACGACATCGTTCATTTTATAATGAAAGCACATGCATTTTATGTTTTGGAAGAAGAAAATGAATCCATTGGGGACCCCCCCCCCCCCCCCCCCGGCTAGCTGGGAAATAGTAGACCTGCTAGAATCCGCAGCTCCTGGAGGGCTGCCTGCCTGGCTTCAGTCTTTGGCTTGAAGGGCACGGGCATGTCTAACCCTGTCTGCTCCTCTCGGGGCCGGGTCAGCAATCTTGGGTGGGCCACACAGAGATTCAAAGGCACACCAAGGGGACTGGCGGTTTCGGGCAGGTGTTAACAGCAAATAGAGGTGCCTCTCCTTTTTTAACCTTCCTTTCTTACCTCCCCAGGCTGGCGACTCCCATATTTTTTATTTCCGTAGCATTCCCTTGCTAATTCTAAGGAATTACTGTTAAAAATCCTTTAGAAAAGTTTAAGTAAGTATAGAAAAAAGACCTCGCGACCCCAGCCCATCTGGTATTCCCCGCTTGAGGTAACCTGCTCAAGATCATGGGCAATTACGCTCAGTTCCCATGGAACAACCCCTTGGGCTAATTCAGATGCCATTCTTCTTCGAAATTGCCCCAAATATTTTTTTTTTTTTTTTAAATAAAGATTTTATTTATTTATTGGAGAGACAAAGAGAGAGTCACACAAGCAGGGTAAGGGGCAGGACCAGGAGAAGCAGACGCCCCACTGAGCAGGGAGCCCAATGTGGGACTCGATCCCTGGACCATGGGATCATGATCTGAGCTGAAGGTGGAAGATCAACCGACTGAGCTACTTGGGCACCCCTGCTCAAAATCTTCTAGTCACTTCACTTAGAGGAACAGAGCTAAAAGGAGGTTGGGTGCCTGGTCCCGGAGAGAAATAAGACAGTTACTGAAATCTCTCATTTTAATGTTTTTAAAACACAATCATGATTCAATGGTCAATACCAATGTATTAAAACCCATAGTGCCGCCTCTGGAACTCAAGACGCGCCAACGTGGTTAGGAAATATGGATGACATGAACACAGGCATCTGGTTCCATTTTATTAGAAAACAAAACCGAACAAAATTTTGCAATGAAATTTCCTGGAATTCACAATCCTTTTCAAATCTTTATAGTTGCAATTTTTTTTTTTTACCAGTACATAAGAACACGATTGCACTTATTTACATGATAATCTTCTAAATAACAAAAATAGCCATGTTGTATGGTTGAGTGTTTCCAACTATTGTCCTTAATATTTCATTACTAGCCCAGTATGAGACAGACTGTTTATGCTCTCCAAACACACAGATAATAGAATAAAGCAAAATAAAAGTCCATGTCTCCCAACAGAAGACAAATAAAATCCCTTTAAAGACAGTTTTTAAAACTTCTGTGTATTTCAAGAGAGAGAGAAAGTGCTCTGGAAGGAATAAGGTGGGTGCCTGAGGTGGGGAAAAAGGAAAGAGAGATTTATACCACCTCCTACCCCCCCACCCCCAAACCAACACCGCCTTCACCAATCATTTAAATAGACCTGTGGCTTTGTACAGAAGACGATGTTTTGGTAAACAGACTACGTAAACCACTGCTTAAGTTCTCGGCAATGAAGAGCTAACCAAGGTCCAAATTAAAAGCTACCCATGCAAATGCTAACAGTGATCACTTCTGTGATTTTTGAGTCATGTGGCAAATAAACCCAGGAAGCTGTCCCTGGATCTGAACGTGGAGGATGGGGAAATGGCAGGACGGTACCACCACGGGTACGATCTGCGGACTGGCCAAAGTAAAATTCCACCTGACATGACTTGTTTTACGATAAAAGCACACAAGTTCATGTATAGGGAGGAAAAACAAATCCACTGGATTCTTTTCTTGCCAGCAGGGAAAATACTAGAGATGGATTTATGGTGCCATTTCTGAATATTTTATAATGGTAAATTCTTTGTTCCACATCCCCCCGCCCCCGTGAAAACAATGCGTTATATACAAAAGGACTAAAAGAAGTCGGTTTTTTTTTTCTTTTCACATTATTGAAATGGCAGTTGCTGGTCATGGTCTGCAGTCTACAAAATTGGGTGTCACATACACACTGCTTGGGAGGCTCCCCTGGAAACTAGAATAGTCATCCTCCCAGCTCACGAATATTTTAAAGAACAAGTTCCAGGGGCGCCTGGGTGGCTCAGTGGGTTAAAGCCTCTGCCTTCGGCTCAGGTCATGGTCCCAGGGTCCTGGGATCGAGCCCCGCATCGGGCTCTCTGCTCGGCGGGGAGCCTGCTTCCTCCTCTCTCTCTGCCTGCTTGTGATCTCTCTCTGTCAAATAAATAAATAAAATCTTTAAAAAAAAAAAAAAAAAAAAAAAAGAACAAGTTCCATTATTTTTGAGGACATGAATGGAATGTAACTTTTCACAAGTACAAAATTACTTCAAGTTTTCTAAATATAGGGGCCATCCCACTATAAAAATAACAGCTCCTCCAACCCTCCCCCACCCCCTCCATCTCTTTCTAATTATAAAATGGTACAGCCATTTCAGATCACTAATGTGAAAGCGGGAAGTAAATATATTATTATGTACATGTACAAAACATGTCAGTATTTCACACCATTTACATTCATATGAAAGAAGTCTGTTTATTGATCTTCCTTTGTGACTTGACAAGAAGAGAGTGGAGATAAGTTACAAAACACTCAGGCCCTTGCCTTCCAACTCTGCACAAACATTCCAGCCAGAGGCATCTCCTTTGCCAACAGAGCGAATGATATGCTTTGACATTTGGCGAAGAAAGGGCTGCGGACAGTAAGATCTTCTGTGGGGCTCTCCTTCAACTTTTCCGAGCTTGTGACATTCCTTTCTCTTTTGATAGACGGAAACTGTGTGAGGAAAGGCAAGTAACTAGTCCTTGAGGAAAAATGGTGACCCTAGTCAAATTAACTGGCTGACAGAACGGCATTCCTCCAGCAGAGGGCGCCCCGCCCCCTTGCTAGAACAGCCTACTGACCAGGAGGGACCACAGATGCCAACAGAGAGCTCCTATGCTGGCAAGCTTCCTCCAACTGCTCTGCTGTCTCTTCGCACAGGCAATAGTTTGGTATTTTCTTCAAAAGCGCGGGATACACTCTAATTAAGAAGCTCTCTTACATGAAAATTCTTTGGCTATTGAAAATCTTCACATTCTCAAAGAGAACAATAATTCCGAGTACAATAAAGCGCTAGTTTTGTCTAAAACTTTTTGAAGGGAAAAGGGAGACGAAACACCAGACTTGAAAGATGGTGTGGTACTAAGGCCACGATACATTATTGTGTGTGTTTTTTTTTTTTTTTTTTTTTTATATTTCTGGATTTAGTAAGGGCCATCTCCAGCCTGCAAGAGAAAACCCCCTAAGGTTTCACAGTTTCGTCTGACTAGGCAACCCACCTTCACTTTTATTTACGAGACCGTTAGGAGAAAATTAAATGAGGCAATGGAAGAACATGTGTCCATTTGGATGGTGATCGGTCTTTGGTTTACATAGCACACATGGTCCTCACATTTTCCTGCTTCTCTAAGCCTTTCAATTCAGTAAGGAGGACAAGACCACAGACGTTCTGCCAGCAGCAGTTCTGGATACTGTGGGTGGAGCTAGCTACCTTCTCCCCAGAAGTTCTCCCTTGCTCTGTACAGACCCGGGACCCCTTAAGAGACAGGTTCTTGCCTCATCATTATCATCAACAAACATTTCTCAGGGAGCGAATAGCTCTGTAGTAAGTACAAACATCAATCAAGAGGAGCACAAGGATGAAAAGGTCTTTGATCACTGAGATTCCTGAAAAAGTCACCTGATTGAGGCAGACAGTTCACAGGGTGATAAAGAGAGATGCGAGTGACCTCATCGGGTTCTTTGCACAAAAAGCAGGTTTTGTCCTTAAATGATTTGATAGATAAGGATCTACGTATAGGACCCGGAATCACCTCTTTCGTTTTGGGGTAATTTCGTGTCATCATAAGGGTCAAAGTGGAAGCATGGCGACCAATCTATGGATTATTATTATTATTTTTTTTTTTTACAAAATGCTGCTCCTATTACAAAGGGCCTGGAGCTGTGAGATGGGGAGACGAGAAGGCAAAGAGAAGAGGTACATGATGCTGAGAAACTCATTTTGCTTCTCAGAATTAATTTATCTTTCAGACAACCCAACCTTCTTTGCAACCATGAGTGTTTAACTCATGAGTGTTAAACTCCTTGAAACACACACACACACATACCCAAAAACATGGGGTCAGCTCTAAACCTAAGGGATGAGCATTTATTTGGAAAGAGTGCCCATGCTCATGTCCAGCCATCCCTTCTCACTTCCTGCAGGCTGGTATTCCCACCTCCTGCCATCGTCAGTTACATGTCTGTGACACACAGCACTGTGCAGGGAACCTTCCTCCCTCACCTTAGAAGAATGGTTTCTTTGTGTCTCTTTTTCAGTCTTAAGGAAGAAATGGCCCTCGGATTCCTTAACAAAGAGGAAGTTCTTGGGCTAAGAAGCAGAGTTAAGAAGCATGAGTGGACATGGGATATGGTCTGGCCACTTGACATTTTTCTAAGAAATCTTAACCTCAGGGGCCTCTGGTGGACTAGGAAGGTAGAACATAACAGATCTCAATAGCATTCTGGAGTTGTGACTTGGCCATTATCTGCCTAGGAGACTTTATTGGCAAGGGAGCCTGAAAAAAAAAAGGCAATAGCTATAGCGGTCTGTGATTAAATTAGTGCTAGGAGAAGCGACAACGGCTAACTCCATTTCGGAGGAAGTTAATTTGCCTTTAGAGTAAACTGGTTTTCCTCATCAGAAGTGCAAATATAGACACTGCCACACAATAAAACAAGAAAAACACCAACAACAGTAACTATGGTATTCACAATAACGGTAAGTCTACAGATCCAAAGCTACAGATCCAAGGTTTTTTTGTCCCAAAAGATGGGAAAAGGTTGTGTGTAGGTGTCTGTACAGAAAGAGACAGCAGTCAATGAAAGCCAGATACACACACACACACATACAGGGAAAAAGGGAAAGAGATCAAAGCTCCACCATATAAAAAATGCCACTGGAAACTGCTGCAGGGGCCACAGTACCACAGGCGGCTGGGTCCTTGCTCCACAGAGGATGTGACTCCGTATCTCAGATTTTCTGAAAGACTTTTGATTAGTGAGATTTCTTTGTGTTCAATCAAGGTGATGCACTCCATGGATAACTAAATGCCACTTATTTTTTTATGCTCTGCAGTAATTTTCAGCTAAACACAACTTATACATAAAAAAAAGAACCCCATGTCAGGCTATCTGTCACCATTTTTGGTTCTGAAGGTCTGGTGGCCGCAGGGATGTCAGCACGGTCTGAAGCAGCCCCCAGGCACCGTAGTTTCTGACATAACCAAACCCAGACCCGTTAATGTCCAGAATGAGGGAAATACTGAAAACAATCTTTGGACAGGGATTTGCCTCCATGGTTACCATCATGACGAGGTGATGTCAGAAAAGGTAGGTGGATTTTGCCACTGTCTTTTTTTTTTTTTTAACGATTTTTAAAAAGTAATCTCTACATCCAATGTGGGGCTCGAACTCACACCCCCAAGATCAAGAATCGCTTGCTTAACCGACTGAGCCAGCCAGGCAGCCCTCTGCTATTCCCTTTCTGCTTCTCCCAACTTCCCTTCTTCCTGCCTAGGTTACTATTTCAGGGGTAACCAAGCTCTGGAGACGAAATCAATGGTTAGCTGCTGTATTCATGATCAGGGCTCAGTTCCTCTCAGAGGATCAGTCACATGGAAAAGGCAATTCCTGGAGGTGACTCTCCGTTCTCCTGAGGGAATGGAAATGCTCCCTCTCTTGCCCACAGCCTTGGGGTGAGAGGATGCTGACTTTTGAGCTGAGAGCTGGCAGCAGGCAGCTATCACGATTCACCCAATAGGGCTGGGTGGTCACAACCCCAAAGACTTCTTCTCCATAAGGCTACTCAGAGTCTTGTACCTGGAGTCAGTATGTAACTTCCCACTTTTCCCTCTCAAATCCCCCGGGAGCACTGGCACTGGGAAAAGGCCTTTGGCCAGTCCGGAAGCAGGAGAACTAGGGGTTGAGGTGAAGTTGGATGGAATTCTTTTTGGCTCCCGAGTGCCACATACCAGTATAAGGGTTTGTCATAGAAGTGAGGGAGACAATTTCATTTCAGCACCAAATCAACATGGTTTGTGTGACTTAAAAAAAAAAAAATAGGTCAGCAAAGTAATGGTAATAGTAATGGACATCAGTGTATGGTGAGAAAGGTCAGGCAGAAATTTCAAAAAAGCATGGCCTGACTATTTACTTGTCATAAAACAAACAGATCTTTGGGGCTCTCATTAGGCAACTTGGGTGGAGTCTAGTTCTCTCTGGAGGTAATTAGGTTTTAACTTTTTTTTTTCTTTGCAAGGGTCAGGGGATCTTGCGAGAATGCTGGAGCAGCTCTGCACCTGTGCTATCCAGCTGGGAGCCATGGGCCACATGTGGCTGTTGACACAGGGCTGGAGATGTAGCTCGCCCAAAATGAGGCGTTCTGGGAGCTTAAACACACTATGGGTTTAGAGGATTTCATACAAAAAAGAATGTACAAGATTTCATTTATGCTTTTTACACATTGAAACAAAAAGATTACATATATCATTAAAATTATTTTAAAGCATTCCTCTTTCCTTTGTAAAAATGTAGCCAGTAGAAAATGTAAAATTTACATGAGTGACTTGCATTATATTTCTATTGGATAGTGCTGGTCTGGACACTCATTATAGAGGAATGCGCATCTGTAAATATGCATGAAGTTTGCATATGCTTCTAGAGGGTTCCCAGCTCAGAATTTACTCTTTGGGGTGGGGCAGGTGGTGGTGAAGAAGGCTATGGGAGAAATTTTTCATTTCTTTTAAACGCTTCTATGCTGGTTGAACTTTTTTTTTTTTTTTTTTAAACCACCAAAGCCACAAGAAAATCCTCTGAAAACAAACCTTTGGTAAATGGAGAGCCTCCTAGGCTCAGGGATTTTGCAGCAGAACCTCCTTGGGGTAAAAGCCCACTCAGATGCCCCTCACCCTGCTCCGGGCCCCTCCTCATCTGTTCAGCATCCTATAGGGGGGCCACGTTGTGGTGTACAAAGGCAACCGATTCCTGATTTATCTGGTCACCGGCCAAAAGAGACAACACTCATCATATGGAGAAGTATGCAGTGCAAAGGGCATTTTCTCTCCTGGGTATGGAATACAATTTTATTTCTTTTGTTGTTGGATTATCCTTCTAATTCCACTTGACATAAATGAATACCCAAGTGTGCTTCAGGTAGAGCTGACTCAAGGGTACACAGTGTAACGCTATGCTGATCAAGAACAAGAAACACTCTGAGACGAAGAATCCCAGACCGAGGACTAGAATTTGAAGGTATCCTGACATTACAGACTCTGTAACTAACAGCTGTTTTAAAACCAGGCGAAACTAAACCACTCCTACTTGGACTTCAACCCTGAATCATCTCGATAGTTATTCTCAGCACCAAAGCCATTCGTGTCCCTTATGTGTCAAGAAACTGCCTCCCCAAGGTACGAAGTCAGCTATATGTCATCACCATCTGCCAAAAAATGGACACCCCACCCCTCCGCTGCCCCCCTCCCAGGGCAAAAAGCTCATTAGCAGTCTCAAGGCCAGAAGGAGCCTTGGCCATCATCTCGTGGAACTCCTTCATTTCGCAGAGGGAGAGGAGAGGCTCAGCAAACACATGACTCAGCCCAGACTCCGGACTTCGGCTCAGTGCTGAGTTCGCTCCTCCTTGCCTGCCTTCGCACACTGACTCTGGGTTTCATTAGAGGAAGTGTGAGACTCCCAGAGAGCTGCGACATTTCTGTAGGTGGTCATCATTCTCCTTGCCTTGCTGCCTACTTAGAAAGCATCAAATAGGAAATCATTAAAGATGGGAGCGGGGGAGGGGGGAGGTGGCGGGGGTGGGGGTGGGGGCGAGCGACCAGTAGTCTGCCATCCACTCCCGTGACCTCCACTCTACGTGTCAGCAGGCAGCGATTTACGACACAGCCCAGCTCTGGTTTTTGGATGAGTATTAGTGTAATGAGGTGGAAAAGCCTTGTTAAAGATGTAAATGACTCAGTGAGAAAAGCCTTCCTTCTTAGGAACCCACGCAGCCGCCGTCGCCTTCTGACAGAGGGTGAGGTGATCCGTGATTGTCCGGGGAGACCATTCACTGCCTTCCTCATCTCTGCATGGGGATAGTCTAAATGAATTACAAAATTCCCCACTGAAAAAATAGCACATCTCTGTCATAGTTACAAAAAAAAAAAAAAAAAAAAAGAAAGAAAGAGAAAGGAAAAAAAAAGAATAAAAATGTAAGTAGTTCAGTATCCATTGGATGCCTCTTTTCCTCTCCCTCTTTGTCTCTCTCCGTTAGGAGAGACTTGGTTAGCAAATTCCCCATGCTGTACTTTTTAGACCAAATGGTTTATCAGATCACACGTCCCTCCTCACTTGAGATTTAGATGTACTTGGGGAGCCCAGGAAGCAAGCTGCCAAGGATTCCCATGAACCCTTCCTTGAGATCTGGTGAGGTTTAACCCAGGTGTGTTGGGATTAAGGGAAAACCCAGGTGCTCGCACACCTGGGAGAACCCAGTGTGTTTGACACAGGGTTCCCAGAGGACTGGGTCTCTTCTGAAGCCTCCATCACCTACAGAAGCCACTTGTGGAAGGAACAAGAACAAAAGACGGTTTCAGCCTTGCGGACACCACTGTAACAGACATTTTGCTTTGGGGAAGAATATGCGGTGACTGGTCTTAAAAACGGGCTTGCGGTCCCAGCTACAAGTCCTACAGTCATGAAGAACAGCGCTACAGCCCAGAGGGGACTTCTGAGTTTGGAATTTCAGTCAAACACTGTAAGATCCAGGCAAAAATGAAGCTTGCTTCTTACGTCACGGGGGCCATTAACAGAGCCTGGCAAGTGGGAGCCAGCGTGATGTGAATGCAAATGATGAGTGGTAGTCTCAGTGGATTCAGAGCTTAGTGTTGGGGTCTCTGGCAGCTAGGATCTTTAAGATCCACTTGAAAGAACTTAGATTCTTAAGGAAAGCTGGCCTTAGACCGTTTCGGGGTGCTGAGGCACGTCCCAAAGCCAAGCACACTTCATGCCGAGAGGTCAAGGCCGTTCATCTCCGAGACCATGTACAAACCGGTCACAGCAGGAACTGCTGCTTCGAACAGAACTCTGTACAAAAGCTGGAGTCAACCGAAGGGGTGGACATCATGTAAACTGCACACAGTCTTTAGAAAGAAACTGCCAAAGAAATCAAACAACATTCCCCAAACAACAAAACAAGACCTGGAAGAAAAGGAAATAAAACTAAGAAGCCCTAAGCATGTCCTTTCGGTCTGTTTTAGGAGCTCCTGAAGTGTGTCTACAAGGACATGGGAGGGAAAATCAGCTTTCAACTTCCCAGCTGCCAAGGCCATGGACTGTTGTACAGTTGGAGAGACGGCTTCCTGATTAACATGACTTTGGATATTGCTTTCATTACCATTCTTGAGCGGAGCGCCGTGGAGTTACCAAGTGGTTCTGGAGGTGTGTGTAGCCGGGTCCAATTCTTGAGGTCCTCCTCCCTCCCTTCCCCTTGGGTCCTACCACCCCTTTGTTCTATAGTCACCGTTTCAAGACTTAACCTCTTCGCAGTCTTGGTCAGTGGAAAGTTCTACATCAGACAGTCCAACTTCCATTGCCATAATCAGCGAGATGTCAGAATCACTGCTTACAGCTGGCTCCTGCTCGCCTGGGAGGAGAAAGCAAAGTTCATGGTCAACACTGAACTATGTCTTTGGAGTCTGGTTATTTTATACGATTGTCTTTAGGCACATTTCTTTGATGGCCGAGAGACAGTATTAGAAAAACTGGCTATTTAGTAAAAACAGAAACAAAACCCAAAACCAAAACACAAAACCCAGAAACTAGTTAGAGCCTCATCTCACATGACAGCCCCAAATAAGCTCCAAATAAGTTAAATGTAAAGAAGAAACTAATATAGCTGTAAAATATAGATATATTTTATAAGTGTATGTCTACATAGGAAAATATCTAATTTATCAAAGTAGGGCAAGAAACTATGTGGAAAAGCAGTTGAGCAATTCACAGAAGAACAGATAGATAAATGTGCATAAAATTAAAAAAATATTAAAAACATGAAAAATAAGGGGTGCCTGGGTGGCTCAGTGGGTTAGGCCTCTACCTTCAGCTCAGGTCATGATCCCAGAGTCCTGGGATTGAGCCCTGCATCGGGCTCCCTGCTTAGCAGGGAGACTGATTCCCCCTTTCTCTCTCTGCCTGCCGCTTTCCCTGCTTGTGATCTCTGTCTGTCAAATAAGTAAACAAAGTCTTAAAAACATACATGAAAAATAAGATAAAAAGGCATACATCAAACTTGAAATACTTGCGAGCATTTCCCAAAGGGCTGCATTTTCAACATGTAGCTTTGAAATCAGTAAGACAAACTAACCAGAAAAGTGGACCCAGGTCGCTATATTTATATACAATATAAATGACCAATAACTATAAGGTAAAAATGAACGATTTTTTTTTTTTTTTAATAAAATCTTCACTCTTAAAGAAACATAGTATTACATTGAGGCAGGTACTTTGATATACTCCATGTAGCACTGTGACATTCTCACTCAGTAATTTCTTTTCCAGAATGTATCATAAGTATCCATGCAAAAATATTCACTCAAGCACAATTTATAGCAGCAAAACATCTCAAGTGACAAAGTCTAACGATGTAGAATACCTAAGGAATGTGTGTTGCTTCTAGAGCACCACCTTCTTGTAACAACTAAAGTGATACTTCCAAAGAACTTGAAGTTACATAAGAAAATGCTCACAGGATTTTTTTAAGTGAGAACAGAAGTATCAAAGCTTTATATGCAGTGAGGCTGACAAAGTTAACCAGAAGCCAGGAAGCCAACAGTGCTAGAAGAATTGTCTCAAGTTTGGGGATTTATAGTCATTTTCTTAAAAAAAATTTTTTTTTTTCAGTTTTACTTCCAAACATTCTGCAGGGAACAAATATCATTCATTCCCTCAGACGCAGTGAGTCCCCACTATGTACCAAGGATTGGGCTCGATGCGAGGGACGTCAGTAAGAGCGAGATGATTCCTGTCTTCAGGGAGCTTACTGTCCAGTAGGCAGGCCCTTCAGGAGATAGTCAGTCCCAACTCAGTGGGATATGCATGATGCTGGAAGATGCAGGAGCAGGGGTTACAGGAGCAGGGAAGAGGGCTATGTGACCCACTGCTGACTCAGAAAGCTTCCCATCGGGGACAACGTCTACAATGAGTCCTCAAGAAGAACTCATATTCTAGCCAGAAGATTGAGAAGGAAGCATCCCTTAAGCAGTAGCAATAGTATGTATAAATAGCTATGTCTGAGCATGATCGGGAGCCTTGTACAGATAGATGGGCATCTTTAATATGTCATATAATACGTCATATAATAATAGGTCATATTTAAATACGACTGGAGTGCAAGGTCAAGCTAGGGGCTCTGAAGGGAGGCTTTAAAAAAAGGTTGCTTTAAAACCAAAGAGCTTGCATGTCCCATTATCAAGTTGAAGAAACTGGAAGACCAGCAAAATGTTAAGCACAGAAGAAGCTGGTGGTTGTAATACTTTTGCTCTGATAATCACTGATATGATTTATTTCATGTTGACGTACAGTTAAGGAGAATATGTGAGTTTTATGAAAGACATGAGTTCTTTTTTTAAATTTAAATTCAGTTTACTTGGGCGCCTGGGTGGCTCAGTGGGTTAAGCCGCTGCCTTCAGCTCAGGTCATGATCTCAGGGTCCTGGGATCGAGTCCCGCATCGGGCTTTCTGCTCAGCAGGGAGCCTGCTTCCCTCTCTCTCTCTCTGCCTGCCTCTCTATCTACTTGTGATTTCTCTCTGTCAAATAAATAAATAAAATCTTTAAAAAAAATAAATAAAAAAATAAATTCAGTTTACTTAACATATAGTATATTATTAGTTTCAGAAACAATTTAGATTAATCAGTTGCATATGACGCCCTGCGCTCATCCCATCACATGCCCTCCTTAATGCCCATCACCCAGTTACCCATGTCTCCTCCTCCCCTCCAGCAACCCCCAGCTTGTATCCTATAGTTAAAATCTCTTATGGTTTAGCCCCTTCTCTGTTTTCATCTTTTTATTTCCCTTCCCATCCTCTATGTTCATTTGTTTTGTTTCTTAAATTCGACATGAGAGTGAAATCGTATGTTTGTCTTTCTCTGACTGACTTACTTTGCTTAGCATAATATCCTCTAGTTTGATCCATAACGTTGCGAATGGCAAGATTTCATTCTTTTTGATGGCTGAGTAGTATTCCCGTGTGTGTGTGTGTGTGTGTGTGTGTGTGTGTGTGTATTACATCTTCTTTATCCATTCATCTGTTGATAGACATCTGGGCTCTTTTCATAGTTCGGCTATTGTGGACATTGCTGGCTATAAACATTGGCGTGCAGGTGCCCCTTCGAATCATGTTTGTCCTCTTTAGCTAAATACCCAGTAGTGCGATTGCTGGGTCATAAGGTAGCTCTATTTTCAACTTTTTGAAGAACCTCTATGCTGTTTTCCAGAGTGGTTGCACCAGCTTGCATTCCCACCAGCAGTGTAGGAGGGTTCCCCTCTCTCTGCATCCTCGCCAGCATCCGTCATTTCCTGACTTGTTAATTTTAGCCATTCTGGCTGGTGTGAGGTGGTATCTCATCGTGGTTTTGATTTTTATTTCCCTGATGCCGGGTGATGTGGAGCATTTTTTCATGCGAAAAGACAATGAATTCTTAAGATATTTAAAAGGAGACAAACAGAACTAACAAAAAGTTATGGCCTTAAGAATCAGCTTGAGAGAAATGGGCTGTTTCACAGGAATATATCCAACCTAACAACCGAGCTCTAATAGGTTTCCTAGGCCCATAAATGCGTGCGGCTCATAGTAATGTAGACAGACCCCTGGCTAGAATAAAACTTTGGAAGCAGCTCTCGACAGATAGAAGTATTTATTATTTGAAAATGGGGGCACTCAACAAATATTCAATGAAACTAGTCATTTAGAAAAAAGGCAGAATTGGATCCCTGCCCCACACTTCACAACAAGATACATTCTAGGCTAACGAAACCCATCTCTGTACCTGTAGCTATAGCCCGTTTTTAATTGTGCACATGCATTTCCTTCCCATTTATCCTCTTCTCCAGAGCCACCTAGTACTTTCAATCCCTGACTTTTGGGGAATTCTTTTTGCAAATTGGGATAGTTCTCCCTTCCTTCATGGCTGCTTTGCATTTGTTTTCTCCGCAGAGCTCTGGCTTGCTGCTGTGCAGGCTCTGCTCAGCACCACTCCAGGGAAGGCCTTCACTTTGGAGTCTGAGTGAGCAGTGTCCACTAGACTGGGACAGTGCACAACCTGCACAGCTGGACACAGGAGCTCGCTCTGTTTCTCAGATCCACTAAGTCCTTGGCCCTTCATCTGTTTTTTTTCCCCAGTTGCCCAGATCTTGTTATTGTCTCTTTTTACCTTTTCCCATCCATGTTGGCCTACACCCTACAAAATCCCTTTGCTATAGTTTATGTGGGGTTTTAGGAGAGGTTGGAAGTAGTTTCATACATTCAATCTACTTGTTTCGCTCAGCACTCTCCTAAAGCATCACTTTTGCAAGGAGAAATAGAATTCTATGCACGAGAACTGGGAACCTGTTTTACTTCATGAGACTATTCTAGCCTCAGGTATAGTAACTACACATGTTACTTTGTCTAAGTCACTCTGCCCTCTGGGGCTAAAGTTTAGTTGTCTATAAAATGAATTTGGACTGGATATCTCAGAGTCCCTTCCAGTGGTTACAGTTTGTACCTGTACAGGTTGATGTCACCCTAGCACAGTCTTTCCTATCTGTTGCTTTCTCAATGAATATTTACAAGAATTCCCACCAAGGAACAAAGTTATAAGCCTCTCTTTCAGCACAACCCTCCAAATTATTGTTTTTTTAATTGAAAACCTTCTTTTCTTAATCAAAAAAGGTCTGTTGTATATTTAATACAAGCATATACTAAACGGGAGAATTCACCATTTGAGGTGTAGTGAATTAAATTATTCTTATTCTTGGGGATAAAAAATGAGGGTTAAATTATAGAGATATAATCTCTCTTTTTCTCCCTCTTTTTTTTTTTTTCCTCCAGTGGTCCATGAACAAACTCAGCTCATGAGCAGCCAAAATTTTCAGCTCGCAATTACACTGTAAGTCAGCCAAGAAGCTCATCGTGGAGTGGTTCTATGACTTTCATAAATATCTAGTTTAAAAAAAAACAAACAAACCAAAAACCAAAAAACAAAGGCAGCCCAGATCTGGGCTGGGTTAGTCAGAGTTCTATAAAGATAGGTCCATGTAACCTGCAGTGGCAGCTTCTCACCTTCACTTCTGGTTTTTTAAGCCACCAGTCTGCAGATTTCAAGGATTCATTCCCACTGTGGGGTTTTCTAAATTGGAACTTGGGAATCGAAAGAAAAGCCATGGATGGAACTATGGCTGCTGAATTCATGATGCTGTTTTGGAAACTGACCGTCCTGCACAGCTCCAGGCAAAGAGGAATCCGAATCAATGAAATCAGATACTTGCCAAAAAGCGGCTCAATTTTTACAATGTAGCATCGTATCAAGCATATCAGCTAATCATTTTCCATGTCAAAACTTAAAACAAAAAAATGATCTGAAGACATTCGAAATTATTTTTTTACTCCATCCTATGTTTTTAATTGAACTTAGTTTGTGCCATAATTTTTTAAAGCAGGGCTTTATCTTTTAATTAAGGCAGATGTTTTACTTTGAGGCCACAATAATACAAAGGAAACCCACTGTCACTAAAACATTTAGAAGGTTCTCTGTAGGTGGTACTAATTGGGGAGTGTAAAGTAGCTATTAGCAATATAAATGTTCATGGAATATTACCTCCTTCCCTGAAAAAGCTGATATAAAAGGAATGCAGAAATAACATTGGTCTTTACTGCATCCTCACAATAACCCTTTGATGTAGGTATCTTGATGCCTGTTTCACTGATGGAAAAAAAAAAATACTCTCAGTCCACTGGATGCAGTAGTATTACACCTACTTGACCTACTTTCTTCTCTTGGATTTCATGCACTGTAAAGACATGGAAAGAACTGAAGCAGAGAGCGATAGGATCCACTTAATATTCTAAAAGATCACCCTTGCTGTTAAGTGAAGAACAGATTGGTAGGACAAAGGGTGGAGGGAATCTGGAGGAAACTATTGTAGCAAAACAGACAAAACGTGATGACGGCTTGATACAGCAGCACGGGTGGAGATAAGGGGACCCACTGAAGAAATCTTTTAGGAAGAGAATACACAGAAGGGTGATGGGCTGGGCAAGGGCGGCAAGAGAGGAGAAAATGAAGGATAACCCCCACGTGTCTTTTATTCTTTTATAAGATTTTATTTATTTATTTGACAGACAGAGATCACAAGTAGGCAGAGAGAGGGAGGGGGAAGCAGGCTCCTGGCTGAGCAGAGAGCCCGATGCAGGGCTCGATCCCAGGACCCTGGGATCACGGCCCCAGTCGAAGGCAGAGGCTTAACCCACTGAGCCACCCAGGCACCCCTTACCCCCACATTTCTTGAGTAATAGAGGTACCACTTATTCAGCAGGAGGAACTGACGATGAGTTCAGTTTTGCGTGTGCCACGTTTGAGAGGCCCGTGAGACTCGCAAAGGGAGATGGGGTCGGCAGCTAGATACAGAAGTCGGGAGGGCAGTACGTGAAGTGAGAGGCTTCAGCAATTTGAAACCAGGAGAGTAGATGAGGTGTTTCCAGCGAAAGATTATAGAGAAAAACACCAGGGACAGATCTCCCCGGAATACTAAAACCTACTGCCAAAAACTCAAACTCATGCCGCCAACATGATTTGTTCTGCCTGTGCCATGTTTTCTTTTAAAGTATGAATTAGTTACCAATATTTAAATGTCAGGCTACTTTACATACAAATTTAGATTTGAAATTTACCTTGGAAAAATAAATACCTGGCAATATATGCCCAATTCCTGGAATGAAATCATTGAGGGGAACAGAGGAAGGGCTGCCCGCTTAGTTCAAGTCAAAGACGGTCTGGGTCCCCACAGCCGTCTAACAGTCTGCTGTCCTGGTTCATGGTACTTGGCCATGTAGAGAGATCAGCTGAAAACCTCATATTTAGGGGTAGGGCAGAAGAACACCAGAGGAGGGTAAGCTCCGAAAGAGCCTGAAAGTGGCCAGAGAATACCGTGTCATTGATTCATTTCCTTCTTTTCTTTTAAATATATTCTGTTTTACCTCCTCCATAGACACTGACTCACCATTAACAATCCATACCTAAGGAAATGAGGTACTGTGAGTATTACTGATTTGGTTGGGTGGGTTATAAGGCTAACTGTCATCTTATTTCACAGTCTTGAGTGTCTTTATCACAGCATTAACGAGCATCTGATGAGAAGATGGGCAGAAAAGACTCCATTTTACATGGAGTTTTGTAACCTATTTTCTTGACCCCTAACTTTCATACTTTTCCAGATGTAATTGTAAGTACAATCCAGCAGTAGCCTGTGATTAACCAAAATATTCTTAGTGTTGGGACTTATTCCATTTAATCCATAAATTATAAATATCTTTGGCTTATCTTTCTTAATATATAAATATCTTTGGCTTATCTCTTAATATATAAAAAATTACCTAAATACTCACAGTTTTCCTTTGTGAAATGGGCATTGCAGTTGTAGTTCTGCTGTGGGTTTGGTATAAGGGTGTATAATAAAATGTGCCTGCATGACCAAGTTCCCTCCTGAGAATAGAAGAAGACTCTGAGCTCTGCGCCACCTGGTGTTCGGCATACCTCGTTTGTCCCTGGCACTTCCCTGGTTCAGCCCCATGTCCCTGTCAGCATTCTCATTTCAGAATCCCACCATGCTCCTCCTAAAATAGGACACACTTAGTAGATGTCTGTAGCATTGAACTTGAACTAAAGTTCTCTCTGGCCACTGTAGGGCTCAAGTTTGGTATTTTATTAGCTAATAACAATCTTAATGCTTATTGAGTATTTAGTACATGCCTAGGATTACACTAAGTATTTAAACAGATTATCTAATTTAATATTCAAAATCAACTTATGACATAGTATTATTTCTATTTTCAGGCTATAAAACTAGAGCTCAGAAAGGTTAAAAACCTCCTGAGCTTAAACTGCAAGTAAGACTTAGAAGTAGAATTTGAGCCTAGATCTGACTCCAGAGTCCATGAATTTGACTATATCTTTATTTCTTGGTGAGATTCTTAACCTGAGGGTTAGTGGACTTGCGGGGGCACCCAGGTACCTAAAATTCCATACATGTTTATATGGTCACACACATACATACATTTTTCTGGTATGAGGACTGCTTTCACTAGACTCTTAAAGAACCACACAAAGGCTAAGATCCATTCACTGAAGGGATCTTGTATCCTGGGTGAGTTGGAGAACACACTGCCGTATGCAAAAAGAGTGGCTTGCCTTTCTTTTCAGTGCATATTTTGGTTTACATTTCACTGACTATATGTTCTATTTATTTGACATGACACTTTTCATATGAAGTCACTGCTTTCCTACTTGTTTCTTTATGATGGTTATTTGAAGCTCAAGCAGAAAATTATCCTTCCCAGAATGAAGTTTGATATTTACTGCCTGTCTTATGAAAGAAGGCGTAGAGCAGTAGCGGGCTGGAATAAGTTCTCCTCTGTTAAGAATGAACAAACACTGCCCTCAGAGTAAGTGTTCTCTGTGTTGAAAGAAAATAAGGTGGTGATGAATACAATCCCTCAGGTGTCCCGATTCTCCAGGAGGTCTGGGGTTACATGCTGGGAGCTGCTCTACATCGCATAAAAGGTGATTTTTCCCCATGTACTTGAAAAATAAGGTCTCAGAGAAAAATGGCAGCCTTCCGTCCACTGCGACCAACGCTTATCTTCTTGAAAATAAGATATCATTTCCAATCACCCCTGTATGATGCAAGAGCACCACGGGAGGGGGGCTCAACCAGATCGGCGGGCTTAGAACATTATCTTATCATCTCTTCTCAGAAATGTGATATTTTAGAGCTGAGGCACTACCTACATACTCCCTGTCATAATCTTGGTGGGCAAGTTAGTTCAACTTCAAATGCAGAGTGTTTTCAATAAGGAAATGTGTCCCTTTCGCAAGGATCCCTTGCCTTATCTCTTTTGCCTAACAAGAATTTGAGTAGATCAACTTCTGATTAGGTTTAAATCTTCCCTCTCGGGAGGGGCTTCTGCTGTGAGAATGACAGGCCCGAAGGCCACTTTCCTCAGAGGCTGTGCAATAATATCAATAATAGCTAGAATGTGTTGACTCCTTCCTACACGTCTGAAAATGACATTAAAAAATTTTTTTTTATTTACTTATTTGAGAGAGTGAGAGAGCGAGCATGAGAGGGGAGAAGGTCGGAGGGAGAAGCAGACTCCTGCGGAGCCTCAGGCCCGATGCGGGACTCTGTGTGGGACGGGATCCCGGGTCTCTGCGATTATGACCTGAGCCGAAGGCAGTGGCTTAACAAATTAAGCTGCCCAGGAGCTTCTCACAATGACATTCTGAAGTAGCTGTACGATGACCCCGATGACTGCTACACATTTTACAGGTAAAGCCAACCTGTCCAAATTCAAGTGCACAGACAGGGGCAGAAATGGAATCTCTACCCCAGCCTGCGATATTGGCAACTATGCCTTTCTGGAACACCGAGCTGTCAGATCTTTATGTGGCTGTTAAGCTGTTCTTACAGACAACACTTGGCCACCTCTGGGAACTAAGTATTCCAGGGCTACAATATAAATTTATCCATCTGGGGACACCTGGGTGGCTCAGTTGGTTATGCGTCTGCCTTCGGTTCAGGTCATGATCCTAGAGTCCTGGGAGCGAGCCCCATTATGGGTTCCCTGCTCAGTGGGGAGCCTGCTTCTCTCTCTGCTTGCTGCTACCCCGCTTGGGCTCTCTCTCTCTCTGGCAAATAAATAAAATCTTTAAGAAAAAAAAAAGTATTCATTATAAATTTATCCATCTGGCTAGGTCACTTTGAAATTGTTCTGATAAAACCAGTGCCTTGGCCTCTTTAGGTTCTTGCTCCATAATGATAAATAGATGTGTGTGGAGGTCAAATGGGGAAAATTTGTTCTTCCCGTTCAGGTGGGAAGAATGCTTTAAGCATTATTTTTATGCAAACTTGGTGAAGGAGAACTCCTGGGAAACTTACATACTAATATCACATCATTATGATTTCACTTTGCTTTCATCTCTTTGTCATTGGTTTTCCGTCCTTGGGACACTTCACGCAGGAAGGGAATGATTTCGTCCAGTTGCTCAGACTCCTTATAGATTTCATGAACAGTTCATTCATCGAGTAATTCCTCATTAAGTGCCAAAAGAAGGGACAATGTGCCTTTTGTGATAGTTTCATATTAGTTTGTGCAGGAAGGGACATAAAGCCTAGTGAACATTTATTAACATTATTAATAGCTATTTTACAATCTCCCATTAGTACAACCTACAGAAAACCTTAAGCATTAAGCACAGTATCTGATACATGGAAGGATCTTGATAAATGTGAATATAATTGGAATTTTAAAAAAGTAAAGAAAAGTGCAAGATTAGATAGATTTAGAGAGGTAGGCAAATATACAGATGTACCCATTTTTATAATTGTATAAAATTATCTACAGACTTCATTTATTCATTCATCAATTTATTTAACCACTCTTTTATTCAACGTGTATTTACTGAACAGCTTATTAGATAGGCACCCAACACTGGAGATGAGCTGTGAGGAAATAAAGATGAACTAAAACAGACTCTACTTTTATGTTGAATTTGATCTAGTAAGACTTGCTCAACACAAGTTTAATTCGAGGTGATACTTGCTAAAGGTAATATGAATAAAATGCTAAAGAAACAGAGGAGTGGGGAGAATTTTGCCTCCAACTGGGTAACCAAAGGGGTTCATGAAGTAGGTCACAGGTAAACCAGTGGTGAGATCTAACTGGCACTGGAAGTATGGGGAGGAGGGAAAACGACATTCTTTTCAGGGGACCCAGTGTGACCAGGTGTCATCAGAGTATACGTCAAGGCATGTGGATTGGACTGCAGCTTAGGATATTGGATGATGGTGAGCTCTGTGCTGGAAGTAGCTCATAGCTACTCTGCACCCTGCCTGCCCTCTCCAGGTTCACGGGGAGCTAGAAGACCGGGCGCTGCATTTCCCAGACTCCTTTGCCAATGGGCTTATGTGAGGTCCTGCCAAGGAGGGAAGCTACCATACTTCTGGTTTGGGTTGTGGGTTCTGGAAGTGTTGGCAGTGGTTTCAACAGAATCAGAGTGGGGAGGAACGTGAGTTCCTAGGTAGCCTCAATGCTGGTGGCTTCCCCAGGAGAAGCAAGACAGCTCTGGCAACATCAGAATAGAGAGGGTGCAAGCTCAGGAGCTCTTAGTGACACCAATGGATACACTTTTTTTTTTTTTAAATCAACATTATTGAAGCATAATTTACCTGCAATAAATTGCATCTGTTTAAAGTGTGTAATTTGGAGCACCTGGCTGGTTCGGTTTGTAGAGCGTGTGACTCTGGATCTCAGGGTCATGAGTTTGAGCCCCATGTTATACATGGAGCCTATTTGAAATTAAAAAAAAAAATAATGTATAATTTGATGAGCTCTGATGGATGTATATATCTGTGCAACTACCATTATAATCCTGAGGGTGTTTTGAAATAGTGAGCACTTCTATTATTTTCCCAGGGCCCCTTACTGTCAATCAATGCTTCTGTTACTGCCCCGAGGTGACATCTAAGCTATTTGTTTGTTTTTTCTAAATAACTATCAGATTTTTTCAACCCTGGTATAATGGACATTTATGGGTGGATCATTCCCTGCTGTGGGGCGGGGGAACGTCCAGGGAATTGTAGCATGTTTAGCAGCACCTCAATTTCTACCCACCCTCCCTCTCCCCAGCTGTGACAACCCAAAACGGCGCCAGATATTGCTAAATGTCGCTGGAGAGGCAAAATCACCCCCAGCAAAAAAGCAGGGCTCTGGTTTCAGGTGCATTTTCTAGAATGCCATTTTATAGCGTGTACTCTCTGGTGTCGGGTTCCTTTCACTCAGTACACTCATTTTGAGATTTGTCCCCGATGCTGCATATATCAATAGTTCATTTCTTTGTATTGCTGGATGATATTCCCTTGGGTGGATGTATCCCAGTTGGCTTATCTACTCACAAGCTGAGGAACATCGGATTATTTCCAGTGTTTGGCTGTTGTGAATCAGGCTGCTATGAACATTTGCTTGCAAGTCTTTCTGAGGGCATACATTTAAAAAATTTTTTTTATTTAAACCCAATTAGCCAACATACAGTACATCATTAGTTTCAGATGTAGCGGTCAATAATTTATCAGTTGCGTGCAACACCCAGTGCTCATCGCATCACATGCTGTCCTTAATACCCATCACTCAGTTACCCCACCCCCTACCCACCTCCCCTCCAGCGACCATTTGTTTCCTTTAGTTAGGAGTCTCTCATGGTTTGTCTCTCTCTCTGATTACTTTCCATTCAGTTTCCCCTCCCTTACCCTATGATCTTCTGTGCTGTTCTTATATTCCACATAGGAGTGAAGGGGCATCAATTTTCATTTCTCTTCAGTAAACACCGGAAAGTGCATTGCTGGATCTGTATGGTAGGTATATGTAAACTACACAGAAAACAGCCAGACTTCGTGTGTGTCAAAAGACACAACACATTAAATTCACTCTCAAAACAATTTTCAAGTATATAGTGACATACCATCAAATATATGTACATTGTTGTGCAACAGATCCCCAGAACCCTCACCTCTAGCCCTCCTCAGACTCTCTCCTTTTTTTTTTTTTCCTTTTAAAGATTTTACTTATTTGAGACAGTGAGAGAGAGAGCACAAGGAGGGAGAGGGGCAGAGGAAGAGGAAAAACAGACAAGCCGCTGAGCAGGGAGCCTGATGCAGGACTAGATCCCCGGACCCTGAGATTGTGACTGGAGCCGAAGGCAGACGCTTATCAGACTGAGCCACCCAGGCACCCCTTCTCTCCCTCTTTTTACAAATAAGTAAGTCTTTAAAAAAAAAAATTCCACTGAGATTTTGATAGGAATTGCATTGGACCTGCAGATTACTTTGGGTAGTATGAACATTTTATCATATTAAGTCTTCTAACCAATGACTATAGGGTATTTTCTCATTTATTGTGTGTCTTTTAAATCTCTTTTGTAAATGTTTTTTGATTGTTTTAGAAAGGGGATAACGGGGGTGGGAAGAGGGAGAAAGACAATTTTAAGCAGGTTCCATGCCCTGTGTAGAACCTGACACCGGGCTCCATCTTACAACCCTGAGATCATGACCTGAGCTAGAATCAAGAGTCAGATGCTTAACTGACTGAGCCACCAGGCATCCCTCTTTTGGCAATGTTCTATTGTTTTTAGTACATAAGTCTTTCATCTCCTTAGTTACGTTTATTCCTAAATATTTTATTCTTTTTGGTGTTATTGTAAGTTATTGTATTAATTTCCTTTTCAGTTTATTCACTGTGTTATAGAAAAGCAATTGTTTTTGTGTGCTGATTTTGTATCCTGCAACTTTGCTGAATTCATTGATTAGTGCTAACAGGAAATTTTTTTTTTTAATTATTGAATCTTTGGGATTTTCTAGATATTAGATCATGTCATCTTCACACCTAGCTATTTTTTTTTCCCTTCCAATGTGGACGCTTTCTATTTTTTTCTTGCTTTACTGCTCTGGCTAGGCTTTCCAGTACTAGTCAAATAGAAGTGATGAGGGTAGGCATCCTTGCCTTGTTCCTGATCTTAGAAAGCTTTTAGGTTTTCACTGCTGAGTATGACGTTCGCTATGGGCTTTTCATATGTGACTTTTAATACACTGAGGTAATTTCCTTCTATTTCTAATTTGTTGAGTGTTTTTTAAATCACGAAAGCGTGTAGAATTCTGTCAGGTTTTTTTCTGCATCAAGATGATCCTGTTATTTTTATCCTTTGTGCTTTTCATGCGGTGAATCACATGTTGAGATCCAGGATCCATTTTAAGTTAATTTTATGTACAGTGCGAGGTAAAGCTTGACATTCATTTTTACCCAAGAATTTTGTGATCAGCTTCTTATATTAAATTCCCTTCTTTTTAACTACCAAGAGTGATTTCATTTTCCCGACTGGTCTCCTTGATTATAGTGACGAGGTTGGAAGGATAGGCTATATGAAAATGCTGGGGAATTTGAAGGCTAGGCTAACATGTCATAAATCTTTTATTAACACACATGGGTTATATTACGTTGTGCATAAGAAGTACTTGGTTAAATCGCTGAAAAATAAACAGTTTCAGTTTCTCTCTCAACAAAATAGTGATAATAATACTTTTTTGGCAGAGCGTAATGAGATCTGTTACATTTATGTAGAGATAGAAATACACATGCGCACACACAGCACTTTGCACCACCGTGTATCCAACAGGTGCTATGTCAGATGATGTCTTGATATTATTGTACTTAATAAATTTACTCAGAACCTGCTCTATTCCTTTCCCATGAAGACTCTTGGCATCCTTCTTTGTTCATTAATGTGCTGGTAAGACAAGGGGTACGCTCTCTTTCCCTGTCACTATCCTCTTGTAATGTCCTATTTCCTCAGTGTTCTTGGATGCAGGCTGATGCATCAACATTTCTTCAAGAGCTCATTTGCCCTGTGACAGCCCTATCCCTCCTGCTTGTAGCAGTGTCACCCTGACACAAGATAGCCTAACCCAAGAGTCAGAGGAAACTAGAGAACAGGGCTCTGAGGGAAACACAGAGTCTGGCTTAAAGGTCAAGCTGCAGAACATGGCCAACTTGGGAATCTTTCCCTTTGCTCTGGACTGAGGGAGGGCAGAGGTAGGAACACAGTTTCTTTTCTGAAAGAAAGAAGCATTTTAAATAGGGACTCTGCTGAAATATAAGTCCTCAAGAAGAGTAGAAGCAAACTGCAAGGTAATACATAGTTGAGTGCTAGAGACGAGACACTGCCAGGAGCACATTTGGGTCTCTGTATGCAGGCATCATTTCACATCAATCTGTTCTCCTACCACAATCAATTTCAAGTTGTTTTTTTTTTTTTTAAAGATTTTATTTATTTATTTATTTGACAGACAGCGAGAGAGCACAAGCAGAGGGAGCAGCAGCAGAAGAGGGAGAAGCAGGCTCCTCGCTGAGTAGGGAGCCCGATGCCAGACTTGATCCCGGGACCCTGGGATCATGATCTGAGCCGAAGACAGACACTTAACTGATTGAGCCACCCAGGCACCCCTCAATTTAAAGTTTTTACTATGATTATCATTTCTGGCCATTCTGACCATTTGTCCCCTGGAGCACATGGAGAAGCCTGCTTATAAAACTTCAAGACTGCAAGTCATTTGTTTAGAGGAACCCTTGGTTGCCTCTATCTCCTCCACCAAATACAGCATAATTCACCTTTGGCTGCTGTGAGGATAGATTAGGACCTGGTGTTTTGGGGCAGGAGGGGAGGACTCTAAGCAGTGGCACAAACAAGCCCTCCAAAACTGTTAGATTCATCTCAGCTAAAGAGGCCCAATGTTCTGACCTAGAGCACGAGTTGATATCCCAACAATAAACTACTGAAATTTGCAGTAATTGGGATGGCTATGCCTTCCTGGAAAATCTAATGGATTCTATCTAAAGCACATAGCTTTAGCAAGAACAGTGGTCCAGTCATACATGATAAGATGATAACCTAACCCATTCCTCTGGCTCACAGAACACAATTTCTAGCTCCTTGTGTTTAGGGTAGAAAACAGAATTTTAATCAGTATTTGGCCATGCAATGGGAATTCCTTGCCATGAGTTTAAGGTAAAGATAGAGGAGATACAAATGATATAATGTGATATAATGATTAGAAATATATATTTGATTATTCAGACGACCAAAATCTATTTCTCAGATGTATTTGAACTTCATCCACAGTTTCTGAAAACACATCAGAGCCATAAAGGTGAAATGGGTGTCTTGTTATGAATGAAGGTGGCTTCTGAGACTCACCCAAGGGCAGGAAGTCCAACCATGTGGTTAGAGAGCCAGAACGTTTCGTCCTGCCCTGACCTCCAGGGAGAGGAGAGGGGCTGGAGGGTTGAATCAGCCAGTGACTTGGTCATGAACTACGTAATGAAGTCTTCAGAGAGACCCAAGAGGACACCTTTCTGGTCCCTTTTTTTCTAAAAGTTTCCACATGTGGGGAACCAGAATGCTTCAGAGCCAGGCACCAAGCTCCGTGAGGATAGAAGCTCCTTTGTTTGGGACCTCACCATAGGTATCTCTTCCTCATATCCTTTACTAAACGTTATCATATCCTTTAATAAACTGGGAAATATAAGTGTTTGCCTGAGTTCTATGAGCTATTATAGCAAATTTTTAAGAAAGATCTATTTATTTGGGGTGGGGGAATGTGGGCACACAAGCAGGAGGGGCAGAGGGAGGGAGAATCTCAAGCCGACTTTGTGCCGAGTGTAGACCCAGAACATGGGCTTCCATCTCACATCCCTGAAATCCGGACCTGAGCCAAAACCAAGAGGCCGATGCTTCACCAACTATGCCACCCAGGTGCCCCTGCTCTAGGAAATTAATTGAACCTAAGGAGGAGGTTGGTGGAACCAAAAATCTGTAACTGGTCAGCCAGAAGCAGGAAGAAACAGCCGGGGCCTGAGACTGGCATCTGAAAAGGTGGGCGGGGCCGTGGGTGGGACTGAAGCCTTAACCTGGGGAATCCACACCATCTCTACATAGATGGGGTCACAATGGAGTAGAACGCTCAGACATGCTGCTGGTGTCTCAGAAGTGCTTGCTCCTGCTGTGTGTGTGGAGTCTCCACCCACAACTGGAATTGGATGGGGGAACATTAAACTGGTCAACCAGGGAAGGGGGTATGATGGGAAAAGAGGAAGATGAGGTGGGGTATTTTTTTTTTCTTTTTTCTTTTTTTAGATTTTATTTATTTATTTGACAGAGAGTGAGATCACAAGCAGGCAGAGGGTCAGGCAGCGGCAGGGGGGAAGCAGGCTCCCCGCTGAGCAGAGAGCCTGATGTGGGACTCCATCCCAGGACCCTGAGATCATGACCTGAGCGGAAGGTAGAGGCTTTAACCCACTGAGCCACCCAGGCGCCCCGAGGTGGGGGATATTAAGCTGAATCAGGCATTTGTCCTCCATTCTGCCCCTTGGGGAGAGAAATCACTGCTCTTCCACTCTCGTGGGCCTTCTTTCTTTCATAACCAAGCAGATAAAGCCAGAAGGGCCTGAGAGTTTCCTGATCACCCACTCACGCCATCAGATGAGGTAACGGACAGAGAACTTTTAGCCTAGTTTCTGGTTCAGAGAAGCCCTTAATAAAATGTAGGTGTTGATGGTGGTACTGATAAAGTTGGAGCTGCTCTTCACGTTGTTTGCAGGGGCATAAACCCATCTCCCACTTTTTTTTTTTTTTTAAAGATTTTATTTATTTATTTGATAGGCAGAGATCACAAGTAGGCAGAGAGGCAGGCAGAGAGAGGGACAGAAAAGGAAGCAGGCTCCCCGCTGAGCAGAGAGCCCGATGTGGGGCTCTCTGGACCCTGGGATCCTGACCAGAGCCAAACGCTGAGGCTTTAACCCACTAAGCCACCCAGCCGCCCCTCCCCCACTTCTAAGTGAGGAGGCAGACAAGGAATCCATTGTCACAAGCTGGTTGAATGGTACAATGCTTAGTATTAGGTCAGTGTTGAGATTAGGTGTTCTAACTTAAACAGCCCTTTCCAACTATTTCCCTTTCACAAACACATTCAACAAAATCTTGACAAATGGGGATTCAAGAGAAATAACAGTGATTCTCCAGAGTGAATTCCCCATATGGGAGGGAGGTAGTTGGGGGAGGAGGCAGGTACCAAAACTTTTCATGGGGAGGGATAAGATTTGTATGTTTACCCAAAGGGAGGATGGCTTTCTTTTTTTAAGTTGGAGAATGTTGAACTTTAAGGTGAATATTTAAAAAAATCATTTGCATTTCATTTTTTCCCCAGATATTAAATTAAATCATTACTTTATGGGAGATTTTTCTAGATTCACTATCCCTACCACTAATCATTGGTTAAAAGATTGAAATCCTGCCTGACTAGAGGGGTAAACAACCTTAACTTGACTATCCCTGAGTCTTCTTTAGCATATGAAAGTTCCTTGGGAGACTCCCTTTTTCCTGATCTCTCCCAACCCCACAGTATATAATCAGCCACCCCTCACAACTCCCCTGACAACTCCGGGGCAGCTCTTTCTGCCCAGGGATCCTGTTCCCAGGGCTTTAAATAAACCACTATTCTGTACCCCCCGACCCCCGCCAAAAAAGATCGAAATCCCTAAATGCTTTATATGGGTTTGGTACCTCTTTAAAAATCTCATGGTATCTTGAAGCAGATTTTCTTGGTGGGGGTCAGGGAGATGGGGACAGATACTAAAAATAAAGTCACAAAAGTGCAGGGAGTAAGATAGTAACCAAACTGCTTTGCCTCCATCACCAAGCACTGACACTTACTGATTTTTAGGTGTCTGTCCAATGTCCTCTCCTCAGAGAAGCTGTCCTTGTCTGTCTGACCTAATAGACCCTAACCATTCTCGAATGCCTTACCTCGCATTATTTTAATTTTATTTTTGATAATCCTATCTTAATTTTATATTCCATACATTATGTTCTTCTGTCTTGTTCAACACAATGTGATCCCCATGAGGTCAAACACCACATTGCTGCAAGATTCCCCAGCACAGGAAGAAGGGTCTGAGTTATAACAGGCTCTGAAAAAATATTCAGTTCATAAATCATGTTCTATTTCAGTCTGTCTTTTCAGTACAAGCAAAAACAACAAAGTCACATTCGCTCCCTTTGTACCTCAGTTCCAGTTTTAAACTCTCAACAAAGCAACCACTAATAAACCTGACATGAGTCTTCTAAGTACATTTTACACAAATGTGGGGGGGTGCACACGCATGTGCACATATATCTACGCAGGTAAGAAATACATCTATGAACAAGTCAAGTGCTATGTTGTGTAAGCAATAAGTTTTTTACACAAATGAAAGATTGCTGTACATGTTATTTTTCAACTTATATTTTTTAAAAGATTTTATTTATTTATTTGACAGAGAGAGACACAGAGAGAGAAAGAACACAAATAGGGGGAGTGGGAGAGGAAGAAGCAGGCAGGAAGCAGAGAAGGGAGCCTGATGTGGGACTCGATCCCAGGACCCTTAAGGCAGATGCTTAATGACTGAGCTACCCAGGCGCCCCTTCAACTTATTTTTTTTTTCCTCAAACTTGTTTTTCAGATTTAATCATATTCTGTATTTAATTCTTTTAAAATGCTGTTAAAGAGTCCATCTAAAAGTATGCTATATTTTATCTGTCTTTCTAAAATGGAAGACATTGAGATTCTTCATGATTTCTGAGTATTACAACAAATTTTCCTTGTATGTATCTTCTAGTACACTGTCTGTAAATGTTAGTTTTCTCTTCCTTTCCTTCTTTTCAGAGTAAGAATATACAATCACTTTTTTCTCTAGGGAAGGGGCGTTTTAAGGAGTTTTATATAGCTCCTAGATGCTATGATTTCTTTGGGCTTCCAGAAAATAAACATCAGAAGAATAAAAGATATGAAGTGTCAATGACCACCTTTAATCGCCAGTCCCAAAAAAGATGGATTATAATAGCTGGTCCCCTGCCTATATCTATCACTGTATTCCATGATTATGGCAAGGGTCAAGGGTCGATGAGGATGGAGACGAGGGTGGGTAACAGCACCGGTAGAAAATGGTAGATTTGGCCCAGAATTGTTCTAACACCACTTTTCACATTTATAACTATTATGATTGTTGTCGTCATCATCATCATTATTCACTCATTATTTGCTTTCATTTATAATGTTCTGTCAAAGATTTGAGTTCACTGGAAAGCTGGCTGCCTGAATCTCAGAAAGGCTCAGTTCGTCTCTCAAGGTCTCCTGAAGTACCAGTAAGTGGCTGAGCTAGGACTTGAACTCGGCTCTCCTGTTCTTCCTTGGGTGGATTTAATGGTGTTTTTTGCTTTGCTAGAGGTCCAAAGGGGTCTACTGTGGGAGGAACCTGGGGTGCTGAGTGTGGTGCCTGATGATGATGGAGGGGACGACAGTGACGGGTACAAGGAGAGCCTAGACTGTTCTTTCCACACCGCACTTCCCCAGCTCCCCTCCAATACTAGCATTTAGTGTGGCAATATTCAGAGGCAGACAAGTAGTTAATATGGTTAATGGATCTTTGTGGAAACCATTTGTTAAACCCCTCATTTACTTTACTAATCTGATCTTCATTTCCTTTGCTCATCTGATCTTTATTTCCTGGAAAGCCAAAACAAAACAAAACAAGCAACTAGTAACTATAATGAACTTCAACGAATGCCTCGTCCTAGGACGATATAGTAGGAGGGAGGTAGACCAGAACATCACTAGACCCTGTGGTGGGGACTTTTCATTTCTCATTAGCCTCTGCAAAACCAAACAGTTTATCTCTTAATGACAATTGAACTGTCCTACATTTGTACTGGGTTTGAAAATGGGTGTTGCTAGTAAAAACCCAAATAAAAAGAAGGGCATGGGCCAATGCCAGCCTTCCGCACAATGGCAGTTTGCATCCTGCTGATTTGGTCTCTAGTAAGTGGGGTAGGGACTCTTGAGTGATTTTCTTCTTGGCTCCTGCCAGTTCCTTCCCACGGGGAAGGGTGTGGCCAGAGGTCAGAAAGTAGCGCTGCCCACCATGATGCTGCTACTCCTTTTCTGAAGAGTGCCTGTAATCCACAATATCCCTGACACCTGATTAATAGCACTGCCTTATTTCAATATTTAAATATTCCACCCATGCATGTGTTTTTCTCTTAAATAGAGCAGATTGTTAGCTCTGGGAGGGCAGGGGTTTATTTACATAGACACAGCCAAACCTCCATCCCCAATGCTATATAAATAAAAGAAATATAATGGTTACCACCTACATGCATTAAATGAAAGAATGGAAAGATGTAAATAAATCATGTTGGTTTTAAAAAGGCTAAAAACAGGATGGGAGACTCCTCCTTTTCTTTTCTTTGATTCAGTAGACTCCATGCCCAGCATGGAGCCCAGTCTGGGGGTTGAACTCACGACCCTAAGATCAAGGCCTGAGCTGAGATCATGAGCTGGGTGCTTGGGGTGCCTAGGTGGCTCAGGTCCTGGTCCTGGTCCTGGGACTGAGCCCCACACTGGGCTCCCTACTCAGCGGGGAGCCTGTGTCTCCCTCTCTCTTTCCCCTTGCCCGTGCTCTCTCTCTCCTCTCTATCAAATAAATAAATAAAATCTTAAAAAGAAAAAAAAAAAGAGCTGGGCACTTCACCAACTGAGACATCCAGGCACCCCCTGGTCATCTTTCTAATAAATATTCCCAAGTTTTCATTGATATGAGTCACAACTATGGATCAAATTTAAAAAAACATTGGGACTATGCCCAACTGACTGAGCCACCCGGGCACCCCAAGCCTCCTACCCTTCTAATTTCAGTGCTGTGTGGGAGAATGTTACATTAGGACATCAAGTGGGCCTGTAAAATAAGCTAAGAGAAATAAGATCTAGACTACATGGTAAGTGAGGTAAGTGTTTCATTTATTTATATGGGCCAGGAATCTTATTTTCTTCCCAGCCCCATCACCCTAGTAGGTATCTTCTAAGAACATTTTTTAGTTTCTTGTTTCTCTTTAATGGTTCCAGAGTTATGCTTAGCACCTGAGAAGAGGGCCACCTCTGTAGTATTCTGTCACTGTGGCTGACATGGGTGGGGGTGTGGCTAATTCAACTGTTCTACCAGAAGCTTGCTAAACTTAAAAATGAAGAGATGAGAAGAATTCAAAAGATACCATTTCTGGGTGGACCATCATAGGGGTGAACATAGCTATGATAAACACAGGACTAGGAAAATGCCTTAAAACTCAGCAATTTTCTAATATTAAGGACTGAAAACCGAAAACAGAGGCATTTCATCCTAATGTCCTTGAATATGTGTTTGAAAGGCCAAATCCCCTGAACAAGCCCACCGGGAGTCTGTGGAATTTAATGTGGGGTTAAGGTCGTAGCATTTTCTGCACCAGCCCAAGAGTGATCATTCCCTCCTCTCTCTGTAAACTAACGAAAGCTACATAAATCCCTTACGGAGACAAAGCCTTTAGCAGATCTGGCAAATGAGACCTATTTAGAAAAAAAAAAAAAATAGCACTTGGCAAAGTAACTTCTCCTTTGCACACATCTGTTTTACATCTGTTAGAATCTAAATTTCTTCAGAGGAGGGGCAATTTCATCCTAGTTCAAAACACACATTAATAAACATGATACCACATCACCAACATCGTTGGCAAAGATGCTTTGTTTAACTGATGAAACTGACTTCTAGGTTAACTTTGGGTGAGGTTGTCTAGATATTCTCAGAGTACTTTATAATGTCTTTTCCTGCAGTTATACTTAGTATCTTTTCTGATCCTTGCATTACAGAGAGTCATTTCAACATGGGGCTTATATGGATTCTGAATTTTGATTTTTTTTTGGATCATGCAGCCATTATTTGGAGAGATTATTGATGTTCACAATGAATTCTCCTGCTGGCTTCTCCCCATCTTTTTTAACCCCATGTTGGCCTAAATATTTGTCCAGGACAGAGCTCCTGGCCAACCCCCTTTGACTGCTGCACGCTGTGTTTATCCTTTTGCCAATGTTCCCCGGTTACACATAATGAATGAACATTTTGAACTTGTATTTCTGAAGGGTCTATAGACACAAGCATAGACAGTGTCCCAAATAAGAGGTGTTGTATTGCTGGACAGACCTTACCACTTGGTTGTCAATGTTTTTGTTTTTTTCCTGCTTGCAAATAATTTACGTGACTTTGCCACAGAAAAACAGCTGCCTCACACTATTGCCAAAGTCTCCTGTTACATGGGCTGTTTTGCCAATAATGGTAAATAATGGCGCAGGGTGGTTAAAAAGTCCATAAATCCCCAAATCACATGTAACCCACTCATCTGGTGCTGAGCTGAGTTTCCATGGATACCAAGGGACTGTCTTCAATTTTGGAATTCACAGAGAGAGAAAACTCCCTCGCTCCCACAGGATCTGCAAGCCTAGAAAAAAGTAGCAAGAGTCCTTGAGAACCATCCTTTTATAGACCCTGTTTATTAACCCACTGGAGACCGAGGCCCAGGCAACCTTCACTTTTCTTATGCTCCCCTAGGAGAAAAATCTCCTGGAGAGGGGGTAATGGGCAGCATGAGAGCTGGTTAAGATTTCTGAGACTATTTTTCCCTTTAATTCCAGCATCAGAATTGATTATATTTTTCCATGTTATGGCTGCATTTTTAGAGATAGGGTTTCTATAAGAGGGGGATGCATATTTAGGCACTGAGGGAATCCTGGAAGTAGAAGATGAGCATGCTGTCAGCACAGACATGCATCAGTGTAAAGGCAAAGTCCCAACAATAAGACTTGGAGGATAAAAACATGCTCGATTTCAAGAAATCAGCTGTATACATAATGAGAGCAGAGTCGTGGTTCCATATTTTCCATAATGGTTAATGTTCATCAAGGTAAAAAAAATTAAAAAGAAAGAGTTCTTACTATTATTACCTCCTTACAAGTACAGCTGACCCTCGAACAATACAGGGGAGAGGGTGCTGACCCTCACACAGTCGAAAATCTGAATCTAACTTGTGGCTGTCTCCAAACTTAAGTACGGATAGCCTGCTGTTGACTGCCAGTTTTCTTGAGAACATAAACAGTTGATTAATATACGCTTTGTGGGTGGTAAGTATTAGATGCTGTATTCTTACAATAAAGCTAGAGAAAAATGTTATTAGGAAAATCATTAGAGAAAATACACTGATAGTACTGTACTGTATTTATTGAAAAATATCTGCATAAAAGTGGACCCATGCAACTCAAACCCATGTTGTTCAAGGGTCAACTGTATTCAGCTCCCCAAACATATTTTCTACACTGTCTTGGACACAAGCTAATACTGCTTAGCCCTTACGAACTAATTAGTGCTATGCTGCAGATCTTAGCTGCCATAAATCCGAAAGAACTATAAAATGTAACCTTGTTGCCTTATCCTTTTTCAGCAGTTAATTTTACGACACTAAAGACCTCTTTCCTCAATAAAGTTATACAGTTGAGAAAACCAATTGTGATTTTTTCTTCCCAAATTCATCTTCTGTTTTACTGGATCAAGGACTTTAGTATCTCAGGATTGTTGGAAGTATTTTCTGTACAGAAAACACTTCCGTGTGCCTAGGTGGCTCAGTTGGATAAGCGGCTGCCTTTGACTCAGGTCATGATCCTGGAGTCCTGGGATCAAGTCATGCATCAGGCTCCCTGCTCAGTGGGGAGTCCATTTCTCCCTCTGACCCTCCCCCATCTCGTACTTGCTCTCTCTCCAATGAATAAATAAAATCTAAAAAAAAAAGAAAGAAAATTGTGGTTTGGTAGATCTGGGGTGGGGCCCGGAGTCTGCACTATGATTACAACCCAGGCAAATGTTCAGATCACAGGTGAGAAATCCCAGTGTGCTGGAAAGAGCCTTTGGAGAGAGTTATCAGAGCTCTTAGCCCAGCCTGCCATTTATTCAAGGTGGGACTTCTGGTGAGGCTCCTGGACCACTCTCACATCGGCTTATTATTTATTTTTTTTAAAAAAGATTTTATTTATTTGTCAGAGAGAGAGAGCACAAACAGGGGCGTGGCAGGCAGAGGGAGAAGCAGACTCCCCGCTGAGCAAGAAGCCTGATGCAGGACTCGATCCTAGAACCCTGGAATCATGACCTGAGCAAAGGCAGATGAGATGCTTAACCAACAGAGCCACCCAGGCTTCCCATGTCAGGTTCTTATATGTAAAACAGTGGTAATAATTGTGAAGATTAAATAAAATACCCTGAAAGTTCTCTGCAAGGTCTTTGCACATGGTCAATGCTTCCAATACCCGGGTTCCCTCTATCTCTTCCACTTTAGACAACAAGAAAGAACATTTTTTAAATACTTTTGTGGACCAGACCCTTTTCCAAGCAGTTTTGATTACATTTAATCCCATGAGGCAGGTGTTCTTATTGCTTCTGTTTTATAGGTGAGGGAATGGAGCCTCACCTGTATGTGAGAGATGTTGAGCAAACTGCCCAAGGCTGGGCTTTAACTTAGCTCTACTATCTAGAGTGTACATTCTGTACACCAGTACAAATCAGGGACAGGGAACTTGAAAACCTTGCTGCTGTCTATAAAAGACCCACCCTTCCCTTTCCAGCACCTCTGCCATTTGGTCATGTTCCCTGATGCCTCACTAGCTGACAATGACCCCTGCACTCAGTGTGGGCAGAGGTGTACCCAGCTGTAACTTGGCTATAATTGTGTCCTTCTCTTGTAGGGCACCGGGGAAAGGAGTACACTATCTAAGACTAAGGACTGCCTTACCTGTAGGGGTCCCTTTCCTTTTTCCAGATTTTAGGGAGCGTAAAAGTCCGTTAAAGAAACAATGATACATAAATTTGTTTGGGATGCTCTTCCCTCTCTGGCAAGTGACCGTGGAACCACGGTTTCATTCTCAGGAGTCCTAACCTGAGAGTCGTGACCAGAAACTTCAGTGATCCCTGCTGAGACGCGGCGAACCACCGTGACACAGAGTGGAGCCTACGGAGTCTGCACATACACCTGCGCGGGCACGTGCGTGCGCCATATAAACGTAAGATGCGTACGTGCGCGTCACTCCCACCTGTGCGCACGCGCACACCACACACTGTGCACCTATGAGTGTGCGTGTCGGCGGGTGTGTTCTGGCACCGTCCGTGCGCACACGTGCACGCTCTGCGGATGATACTAAGCTGGTAGTGAACATGGCTTTCCAAATCCAATTGTCTAATGAACTCCTTATTTAAACAACAGTTGCAGTATTATTACGGCATTATGTTTCCTTAAAAAATTCATTCCGTTGTTCCTGTCGCACAGCAGGAACCTTAAGTGCGGCCAACACTTTCTTGCGCTGACAGCTCTGATTAAGGCATGAGTCTTTATTTATATAAATGATGTTTGACAAAAAAAATTTTTTTGAATAAACGTTAGTCTATAAATCTACTAATTGTTTCTCCCTGATGGGAACAGAGTATTAACTGTGTCTGCCGCTGCCTGAGAGGCACGCACATATTTACGCTGCATTTTACCAATGCTGTTATTTTAATGGGACCTAATAGGACAATTCCAAACTGTGATTGTCCCTTAGACATCAGTGTCGCTGAGGAAAGCCCTGTTTGTCCTGAAACTGTCCCTAACTGTGATGACAAAGGCGGGGGGCGGGGGGGGGGGGTGAGCTGCAAAGGACAAGCTTTGCACGGAGGGACTCCGGAGTCAGGTCTCACCAGTTAGCACCATAAAAGAATGAGGCCCAAGATCACTACTGCTTCCAGGGCTTTCAAGTTGCAAATGTAGATCCATATGTTAAACCTGGCCGCATTTAAATGCTGGCTACTAACTAAAACATTGTCAGATGCACTCTCAAGCTCAAATCATTTGCTGGCAAGAGGAGCTACCTGTGATAAGTTTGCTACCTCTGCCCACAATAATTCCTCGGAAACCCTAGAAATCTATTTCCTACTGGTTTTGGGGGATAAACCAAAAGCCTGGGGATTGGCAGTAGAGGTGTGTGAGTGCAGGTGGACACGGGATCTGTGTATGTGCATAGGAAGCCTGGCTTGATTCCTACCCTGGCGTGTGCTCTGGAATGAGGAGGATGGAGAGCCTTCCCACCATCCTGGTATACTCACTTAGCTAGTCCAGTAGAATGTTACCTAACTGATCACACCACAGTTGGGGTGAGTTTGGCTAACACACTTAACCACCATGCATTTTCTTCTCTCTAGACGTTTCCCTGCAAATTACTCCCAAAGGAGGAAGCACAGTGAGGACTACCCCAGAAAAAAGCCAGTGAGTTAGATCTTTCTGTATCTTTAAAGTCTCCTAGTGGATTTTCTATGCGGAGATGTGGCACCCATTCGCTGAAAACTCAGAGGTTTCTATAATGGGTACTTCCAAAATTTTTGTTCGAAGCTGTTTCCCTGACGGATCCAATCTGAGAGTACTAGTTTATCCCCCGATTATTCATCTGCAGGGCTGTCTGCTCAAAACACTCTCTAAGATTATTTGTAGGGCTGTGGTGTGCTGAGTACCATACAGAGCCCTGTGCAGAAAGACCTAATTATGACTTTCTAGGAACTGACACTAATGGATTGTTGATTGATTGATGGGCTCTCTTGTGATGATCCTGATAACCTGAGTGGTTTCTCTACAAATGGTGTTAGAAGGACGGTCATTATTTTCTATGAGATCATGGTCGTAAAGCTTGCAGTTTATAACTCAGTAGTACTCAGATGATCAATTAGCGAAAAAGAGCATGCAGTTCTGGCTCGATTCTGATAATTGAAAAAGAGCAAGGAAACGTCCGTTTCCCTCTCCACGAGCAAACAGTTCAGGATACAAGCTACGGCTGTAGGGTCTTGGAGTCTATCCGAGAAAGGTGCTCTGTAGATACTTTTATAACATGAGGACATTCCAGCTGCACTAACAGGGACCTGCGATGTGTCTGTCCAGTGTATGTTCTCATGGAGAGGTGCCGGGTGGGTGGGGAGAGGCAACATGTGGGACTTCCTGAGTGCCACATGCTGAAATGGCAGCTGCATATACATTGATATATTTCGCCCTCACAAGGGTTGGTGAGGTGGACTTTATTGGAATGATTCTAAAGGAAATGAAGGCTAAGGGATGTGAAATTGAGTTGGCCACAGCTACCGGCTCAGTGAGCAGCCAGGATCTGAGCCCAGATATCCCTGATGCCGAAGTCATTCGGTCTCCCCTCCAAGCCTGGATTCTCTCTCAGTAGGGTTATCTTCACTCATCGCAGACAAATATAAAATAGTAAGAGCAGGGGCACCTGGGTGGTTCAGGTGGTTAAGCATCTGCCTTTGGCTCAGGTTATGGTCCCAGGGTCCTGGGAGCCGTATCAGGCTCTTTGCTCAGTGGGAGTCTGCTTCTCCCTTTCCTCCTGGCTTGTGCTCTTTCTTGCTAGCTCTGTCATTATCTGTGTCTGTCTCAAATAAATAAAAAAATCTTAAAAAAAAAAAAAAAGTAAGAGCAGTGCCAATGGTATAATGCAAAAAGGGAAGAGCTTCCTTCAAGCTGTCCCAGCATTGGGGCCTTTGGGCTGTGTTCTTTCCAGGCCTCTGCAGAAAGTGCTGGGCTGTGAGGCAGAGGAGCCTTTCTCCACATCCCCCTCCGCTGCTGTTAAAGCCGCTTTGGCTCGCTGCTGCTTTCAGTCCCCCGTTTCTGCTGTGCAGTCCAATATCAATAATGATAAATAATAAATCATCAGTCCATTTCCATGAGGCATTAGTCTCCCTCCTTCCTGGCGGTGGGGGACTGAGGTAACATTGGTGCCCCTGTCACATGGGGATAGGGGAACAGAATCATCCCAGAGGAACAGGCTATAAGGGAGGCTGGTCCACTGCTGCCTGGGTCCAACTTGAGGATCCTTGGAAGAATGTCTGTATTTTCTTTTCGTTAGCAGACAAAATACAAAAGCATATCACAATGCAGCCTCTTCTTCTAACTATTGCTATTGTTGAGTTCTTTAACATTCTTTAGCACATTCACTCATTCATTCAATGAATGCTCATTGAGTCTAACGTTATTCCTGAAACTGTGCTGGATTTTGGGACATGAAGACGAAAAGCCACAGTCCACACATTTTAAGGTCCGATAAATTCAGTGGGGGTGACAGATGCTTTCTTAAGAAGCTGTAACATAATTGTTTGGAAGAAGAGAATTCTAAAAGGAACACCAGATTCTATTCTATTCTGCGTGGTGTAGCAGAGAATGCATCTGAGCGAATACAGCAGAGGACATGTTCCGCGACTCGGCAGGTGAGGGAGAAGGGTCCGGGGCAGTGTGTCTGGAACTGCGAGTGGCTTGGAAAATGCTGTGTGTCAAGTACCTGGTGGGAGTGGTTAGAAACCAGAAGCACAGACGCTGCTACCCAGCTGGAGATTTTTAACCCACAGGTGATAAAAATGTTTCGAGCAAAACAGGGACAAGATCAGATTTCTGCAGATGGTTCTCCAGGAAGCAGGGTGAGGACACACTGGTGGGGGTTGAGGCTAGAGACAGAGAGTTGTGGTGGCTGCCACAGGGATGGAGGGAAGAGAGGATAGGGTCTTGAGTTACAGTAGCAGCAGAGGGAAATGGCCCATGGGCAGATGTTTAAAAGGCAGACTGAACATTTGGTGACTGTTTACAACAGAGGGAGATAGAGTGGAAGGAACAGAGGTAATCCCAATTTACTGGCTTGAGCACTAGGAAGTAATTTTGTGGTAAAAACCGTGGTCACTAATTTATCTAATAAACCCATAGGTTCATATATTACAAGTATAACACAAGGGTAGCCTGGGAAAAAGAAAACACTCTTAAAAGTTTTGCACCGTGCACATTTGCTGAAGCAAAGTATGTCATGCAAGGCCCTAGTTTTCACTGTAGTAAAAAAATACATTTTGGGCAGAGGGGATGCTGATACAAAATGTACATGCAATTAGTGAATTCAGTCTTCAATGGTATGTTAAATGACCCTTTTTGATTTTTCTTATTTTTAAATATAACTTTTAAATCAATTTTTTTTTCATGCTAAGAACATATTTTCAAAAGACAAATAGCATTTTATCTTTTCATCATTCTCCGGGAATTGTCTCTCTGCTATATTTTTTAGTATCTGAGCATTCTTCTCATTCTCTGAAAATTCCTATTTCTCGCAGTATCTATTTCAACAGTATCTCCTACAAGATAATCTCTTCCGTAAGGACACAAATTATAGCTTATAGAATTCTGTGCTCTGAGTTCTCTTGGTTTCTTTGAGATTTCTCCTTGTTTTTATTTGTCGCGGTCTCTCTCTCTCTTAGATTTAGTGCCTTCTCATAACTCTCTAGCCGGTCCTTGCTCTCCACTTCTATTTACCAAGGAAGCACTCTGATTTAAGTGTGCATGGGTGGGGCTTGCAACTGGGAAGGGACCTTGTTATGGGACTAAGACCACCAGCAGATGGCTCAGGATGGAGAAGGGCATGGTGGGGAGTGGCCTAAATATTCTTTACATGGTCTATCACTACATCTTCTTTTGAACACCACTCCCTACCCTGGCCTTCCTGGGCATCTGGAGCCCTACACCTTGAGGATCCCCAGGGTTCTGAGTGCTAAACTGGTTGTTCTTATCAGCATCTTCCTTAGGAGGCCCTTCTTAGATTTTGCCTTTCTCCAACTTTGCTAAGTGAATTTTCACTCATTTGTCACCCAGAACTTGTTGGTCTGTTGTCTATTGTAAACTTTTCTCTGTTCTTAGTGCCCACATAGGTTTTTATTTTTTTACAAACCCTTTGGTGGGACTTTGTTAGGTAGCAGAGATAAACTTGTGGGTTCAATCTCTCTCCGGTAGGCAGAAACCCCAAGTTGATTCTAGATGGTTCCTTCACCAAGAAAATCAGTCCCGATGCCCTCAAGTTTCAACCACTTCCTACGGGCATGCTTTCACTAGATTTTTAACTATGTACTAGTATTAGACTGGAACAAGTGAGCTTTCCTGGCATTTCTCCTCAGAGAACCAGTGTAACTCTGTGGTCCAGTAATGGGAAGATAATTTGGCCAGAGTAGGAACTTGATTTAGCGCCTCTTTCCTTCTGGAGTAGATATACCTGCTTTCTTCTGCTGCCCAAGAACATTATGAAGACAGAACATGATATTGTGGGTGAATTATGCTTTGAGACCTTAGAATGGCCAATCATTGGATTCCAAGAATTCCTTTCTGCCAGGAGAGAGGAAGCCTCAGCTCCTTGAAAGACGGTAATAAGATTCCTTACTCTTACTGCTTTAATAACGGATTAGCATTAATTATTAAATTAAGTGTTATTTATAAAACATGCTTCTGCCTCATAATTTCTAATAGAGAGGGGAATCTAATTTTTAGCATTCAACTTGTTAATCAATTAAACTAAATCCTTAATAAAACATCTAGTGCTTAAATATTTTAGTGACAAGTAAAACAGTCTTGTTCTAAAATATTTAGGTGAACTGGAGCTATTCTTTGGTGATTATCAGTTATTTCCGTTAAAATTACACGAAGGATACATGAATGGAGCCACACTGTGTAGCCTACCCTGGAATGGGGGTCCACAGAGGGAGATTTTCTTCCTCGATTTGGGACCAACAGCTCTGAATGTGGTACTTGTGGCTTGGCACCCTCGTTTGTTAAATGGAAATAATACCACTTCCAAAAAATGTCACAGGGATTTTTTTTTTAAACTACTTCCTTGAGATGAGAAATGAGGATATATGTGGTATCTACTATAAAAATAAAAAGCATCACAAATACACAAAAATCATATGTACAGTGGTTGGAACTAAACTCCAAACTATGTAATCATATATATCAATACCTAAACACAGACTTCACCCCAACACCCCTATCTACTGAAGAAATTCAGTGCTTTTTTCCAAGTACTCTTACCCCTTGCCTAGCATCCAGATTAAAGCAGAATCAAGACTTGCTCTGCATAATACTTTGGTTTATGTGACATGCCGCCATAACTATCCTTTTAAAAGTTACCACTAAAGGCTCCATAAGAGCCAGGTGAGTAGAGCTTAAGTGCTTCTTCTGTGAGCAGACGGTTCTCACATTCTGGGTGCAGGGTGCACTGTGTGATGGGCTCCTAGGGGAACTGTGGCTCTGGCAATGTCATTCCAGCCGTCTACACCCATTGTCCTTCCAACTGTGCATCTGACTCAAAGGTGGACAGATGTGGCATCTCCTAAGACCGTCTACAGTCTTGGAGAATGTGGCAGTGGAGAGAGCTGGGGCTGGGTTCCTTGCTAGTTGGCTTAGTGGTATTGGAAGGGGGAGGGTAGCAAGAAGAGCTGGTAATTGAGAATGCAAGATCTTGATTTAGCCTTTCCCAGTGGGACTTGGAAGGGTGCCATGAGGGAGTCTGACTTTAATCATAGAGTCATGGAACTGGAAAGGATTTTAGAAATCATCTGTTAGGAGTGTCTGGGTAGCTCAGTTGGTTAAGCATTCAACTTTTGGTTTTGGCTCAGGTCATGATCTCATGGGCTGTAGGATCTAGCTCCATGGCCAGGTCTGCACTCAGTGGGGAGTCTGCTTGAGGACTCTGTCTGCCCCTCCCCCTACTCACACACACACACTCTCATTCTCTCTCTCTCTAAAATAAGATTTATTTATTTTAGAGAGATATTTAGAGAAATAAAATAAGATTTATTTATTTTAGAGAGAGTGTGAGAGAAAGAGATCACCGCAGGGGGGAGGGGTAGAGGGAGAAGCAGGCTCCCCGCTGAGCAGGAGACCCATGTGGGGCTGGATCCCAGGACCCTGGGACCATGACCTCACCTGAATGCAGCCACTTAATTGACTGATCGCTCCCACACATGTGCCCTAAAATAAATAAATCTTAAAAAAAAAAAAAAAAGGAAAAAAATCATCTGCTAACACAAATGCCTTATTTGACAAGTGAAGAAATGGAAGTGCAGAGAGACTAAGTGACTTGCCCAGAGTCACATAGCTAATTGGAGGCCAAATGAAGACTAAGACCCAAATTTCCTGGCTCAAGCTAGTGGTATTTCCCTTATATCCTCTTACTTCAAGTACCTCCAGTAATGTCCTGCTAGTTGCATTTTTTCCCCTGTACCACTTAATATCATTTCTGAAATATTTTAACTTAGAGTACCCTGAGACTGAATTTCCAGAGCCAATTCTTATGTCATTCAAAAGGCATTTTCAGCTGTTCCTGCTTTCTTTCTTTCTTTCTTTCTTTTTTTTTTTTTTTTAAAGCTTTATTTATTTATTTGACAGACAGAAATCACAAGGAGGCAGAGAGGCAGGCAGAGAGAGAGGAGGAAGCAGGCTCCCCGCTGAGCAGAAAGCCCGTTGGGGGGGGGGGCTCAATCCCAGGACCCTGGGATCATGACCTGAGCTGAAGGCAGAGGCTTTAACCCACTCAGCCACCCAGGCGCCCCTGTTCTGCTTTCTTAATCTTTGAATAATGGAATTTCCTCATGATATGCTTTAGAATTGTAATGCAAAGAGAAATGTTATCTTATTCACCCTCCGTGCTTCTCAGATATTGAAAAAGTGCTGACCTGTCAATTGTGTTTCCTGCCATCAGCTGCCACCTCCTGCTGAGATCCATGTTCAGCATGACAATGTCTGGCAAAATGCAGGTCTGATCAACAATCCTTTCCCCAGCCCACTCTCACAGCTGCTGAGCCAAGATGCTCACCCAGAGCCAGACAGCCCTGGGAGAAATTCATCAAATTGGAGATGGAGTTACTTTGTTTCAGGAAGACAGGTTTCTTCCCCCTGTGGATGGTGTGTGTCAGGCTCTGGCTGAGTGCTCCAAGGGGCAATATATCTGTGGTCTAAATTGATTCATTCTCTCCCAGGCTGTTTGCAAATCTACAGGTCTGCAGTACTTCCTGTCAGAGGCACCAGAGGCACAAGACAGGAAAACCCTGGCAGCCGGTTCCTGAGTGGCCCTTCTTGAATTAGCAAACGTTTATTAATCAAGGAGAAATGTGGGGAATTTTTGTTGTTGCTGTTTTTTGTTTAAACAAAAAATTTTTAAAGGTTTTATTTATTTTTTTGAGAGGGAGTGAGAGAGAAAGAATGACCAGGGAGAGCAGCAGAGGGAGAGGGGGAAGCAGGCCATTTGCTGAGCAGGGAGCCCAAGATGGGGCTCGATCCCAGGATGAACTGAAGGCAGACGCTTAGCCGAATGAGCCACTCAGGCACCCCAAGGAGAAATGTTATCCTGGAAAATCTGGTAGCTTGTGGTTGGACAGTCGCCATTTGGGTCACTTGATGATCAAGGCATGTACTTAATGGCAACAATCTTTCCTCTCCAGAACAACTGTGTCTCTGCCAAAGCTGTCACTGAGCTGGTGAGCTGGGCGGCTTAGGCTCAAGGGGGTGAGGTGGTTCTGGGGGCCTGGCACGTGATGAGACATGGCGATGATCGTGGGGAGCCGTCTCACAATCTGCAAATGCTTTATTCTGTACAGAAGCAGTCCACCTGTGGCTTAACTGTGTCCTGCAGGAGAGATGACAGTGGCGTCTAGGCTCCTAAATGGTTGGTGGATCCTGCTGTCTGCCATGGTGGAATAGCCCCATAAATCAAAGCAATCATCTCTCCCAGGCTAATGTGACTCTTATGGGCACCCCCGGGAGATCATTTTCATTGCTGATTCCAGCCAGCATATTTATCCAGAGTCAAGGGTAGCTACTGTGCCATTTCAGGCTTTGATGCAAGTCACAACCACAGATGTGGCTACTCACTCTTGTCCTCTCTCATAAACAATGAAAGACTTCAGTCAGATGTGTTTATTTCTAGATGCAACAATATATTTTGCACTCACAGAAAACCTGGAAATTGCTGCTTTGCAAATATAGCAGAGCATAGCTGCACATTTGAGAAAGAAATGGGATGCTCACGCCAACCCTCCCCTTTCTCTCTCCGTTATCTAGACTCAAGAGGTTTGAAACTGGGTGCCCTGGAAAGGTCCTGAACGTACAGTCCGTCTCATTTTCACGTTCAGGCTGAGGTCAGAGCAAGGCTAGGGGCATTTAAAACTTCGCAATATAGATATCCTGGGTGCTTCACCATTTCCTAAATAGTAAACAAAGAACTTTTAAAAAAAAAAAAAAGAAAGAGCGAATGTCACCCCTGGCCTAATTTTAAGAGAATGTGTCTTTAGGAACGAAGAATCCTCAGAAAGGCTTATACTGAGTCCCTCAAATCAGAGAAAGCACATCATTCCAGAGACCATATACATGAGTCTCTGAATGAACTTTTTGGAAATTTTTCCTGTAATTAGGGTGGAGAATGCATCTCTGGAGAGCTCCCTGGGATAGCAGCAGGAGCTGTTGGAGGCTTTTTTTTTTTTTTTTTTTTTTTTTTTTTTTTTTCCTATAAATGGCTTTTTCCCCCCCTGGGCTGCAGTTTTAGCTGTGCTTTAGCAATTATTTTTGTCTCATGAATGCATTTTGAAGACTATGAGCTTTTTTTTTCCCCAAAAAAGGCTGACCTATCTACAGGTTCTTTCAAAAGAGACCACAGTTTAGTAACTGTCTGAGCTAAGAATGTGGTCTCTCCAGTAAAGAGCATCAGGACATTCAGAAACTAATTCTTCTTCTTTTTTTTTTTAAAAGATTTTATTTATTTGACCCACAGAGATCACAAGTAGGCAGAGAGGCAGGCAGAGAGAGAGGAGGAAGCAGGCTCCCCGCTGAGCAGAGAGCCCAACCTGGGGCTCCATCCCAGGACCCTGGGATCATGACCTGAGCTGAATACAGAGGCTTTAACCCACTGAGCCACCCAGGTGCCCCCAGAAACTAATTCTTTTGCAGTCTCATAGTCTCATAGGATTCTTCCTGACTGTTTCTACTGAAGGGGCCTGGACAGTCTGTCCCACATGTACCCACCCCTTGGCTCCCCATCCCACTGCTGGATGTATAATGGACACAAAAGGGAACCTATTTTGTCATTTTAAAAAAAACAATTTTTATGAATATATAATGTATTATTTGCCCCAGGGGTACATATCTGTGAATCATCAGGCTTACACATTTCACAGCACTCACGCTATTCTATGACTCTTAACTGCGTCACCCATTCTGAGATAATAGGGCAGAGAAGGAGAGGAAGGTAGAGAAACTGGTAAAGAGATTATCTGAGGAGAGAATATGGTCCTGCTGAATTCCGCCCCTTCAGCAAAAGGGGTCCGGAAGGGCTACCTCCCACACTCAATCAAGCCCAGTGAGGGCACCCTATAGGGGATTCTGAAATATGTTTTTGGAGGTGGGACTCAGAGAGAACTGATTTCAGCCTTTGAAAACCTGAAGCGGACTGTGGACTCAGGTCTCTCTCCTGCCCGGAGGGTAGAAAGAGGAGGCAGACGCCCTGTGTGAGGTCAGAGGCCAGACACAGCTGCTGGTCTGGAGAGGACTGTCAGGACAGGTGATGTGTGAGGGTCCAGAGCTGGACGGGGCTCAGCTTGGGCCCTATCCAGAAGAGCCGAGAGGGTAAGGGCACTTCAACAGACAGCAGGTGCAAATGGACTGTGGATGCGCTGGGGCGGCAGGGGGACCTCTGAGAAAGAGAGAGATACACCTGTCCTGAGGCATGGAAATTACAGGGAAAAGGGCCCTACTAGGTAACTGCCAGTTCCATAGAAGTGAGCAGAAAATTCCTAGGCCTGCTGGAATTTTCACCCAGGGGAGGAGACCATTATACCCACTCAGTACATTTAAAGCAGCAGTGAGGCAAAAATAAAGGTACATTTTAAACACATCACACATCATGTTTGCTGAATACATAGGATGCACCATGCTTCCCTCAAGGATCAGAGTCAATAGAAAGCGAAAGAAGTCTCCTGGAGGAATCCCATACCGTATTTCATTTCAGCCAGCCAAGTACATAATAATTCACGTGTACTGCTTAACTTCTGTGCAATCTGAAGACCACGTCTCCCAGCCACACACATTCTGGCATGTTCCCAGGAAGGTACAGGGGAGCGGCAGGTGGGTGTGACCGAGAGACAGTGCTCCCGAGCTGTGCAGTGCAGAGTGCAGTCAGTGACAAGATAAAGCAAACAGGCAGCTTCCTTGAACAATAAAGGGAAGGTTTCAGACCCTCCTGAGCAGATGTGGAGTAGCACTGAATGTTTCTGGGTAGTGGTGATAGAGTCTTCTCTTGTGTCTTTCTCTAGCTCCTGTCTGGAGTCTGCAAATACACAGACTGTTTGTTTGGTTTTTTTTTTTTTTTTTTTTTTTTATCCTTAGGAACTTTTTTCCCTTGCTGAAGCAAATCCAAAAACCTGCAGACTGGGCCTGGGGAGACAGAAAGTAACGTCTATTTGGGGTGCAATTGGGACGCATGCAGGTAAAGACTGGTGAGGGACATCCGAGTATCCAAGTGCACGACCCCTTGCGCTAATGCAGGAAAAACCATGTGAGTTGAGACTGCCGTGTGAGGCTGTTAAAAGGTGGAATGCCAGAAACATTCAAGATAATGCCTACGAGCTCATCTTCCTCCCAAATGTTAGACTTGCAAGAAGTCTGGATTTCCTTTGCTGTGTAAATGATTTTCTCTTTTCCCTTTCCTGAGAGCTGGAGATGATCCTTTAATGCCAGATTTTTCCATCTTCACTCTACAGGCAATCTGTTCTACACGCCCCCTTGAGTGCTGAAATGACTTTTATGTGCATCTGATCGACCACACACCAACACCATTTGCCAGACAGGAGGAGCAGAGGTAGGGCTGAGCACGCGAGGAGGGTTAATCTCTCTGTGTCTCCATTTCTGCGTCCGTAAAATGACAATGAAAGTGAAATTTCCCTCATAAGGCTTTAAAGGGTACTGTGCATGGGTGGTGTGGTGTATTTGATAGCTACGGTTATTTCCTCATTATCTAGTAATTTCCTGGGTCTGTGGAGATGTGAGGTGGGAAAGGATAACATGAGCCAGAGTTAGGTCCAAGCTCTCCTGGGTTAGTGATTTGTGATTTGCAGCAATATTGTGGGCCAGCAACACTTAAATCTCCGGCCACGTTCTTTTTAGATAGCATTAGACCTGGTTCTAACAGCGTTGATGATAATTTGAATCTTTTCACCCATTTATTCGCACATCTGTGTCTGTTCATTTGTGGATCAGTTATCTGAGTTAGGGCACTAGGCAATTTACAAACTCGTATACAGCAAAGGACTCCCCTGAAGGAATCTATGGCCATTTGGTTAGTGATATAAAGCAACTGATACCTTGTCAGAATGACCAGGTTTGGAATATTCTGTTAGATCCCAATAAATAAAACTAACCAGAAATAAAAGGGCTAGGCAAAACAGTTTGAGAATAACCTCAGTTTCTATACTAAGAGACTGTTCCCTCTAGCCACAGTCCTGTGTGCCGTCAGGCTTCCCATCACAGAGGTGCTCTCAGGCTTCCTGTTTCCTCAAACCTGCCGGTATCTTCCTCTACAGTGACCTGACAGCTTTCCCTCTCTTGGTCAGGAGCCCCCTGCTTCGGGATTGGATTGGACACATCTACTGAGTGCCTGCCATGGGCGCAACACTCTTGAGTCTGTTTTAGGCAAAAACCAGTTTCGAGATTACGAATTACACGGGTGCAGACCAGGATCCTGTATTTCAGTTCTGGATGTATTTTAGCGCACAAGTTATGCCTTTCCATTTGTAATCTGGGCTTCATGGAGATGTAGGAAGCACGTATCCACTTTCAAGAATAAGGAATCTCAACAGATGACACATTTTCTCTTGAAAATGAAATAATATTTTATGGCAAGGAAGACGACCCGTATTTGGTTGGGTCTTTACAGGCTTGAGGACAGCTATGCCGTCAGTGTTTTCAAACTGCTAGCAAAAGGTCTATCAGGCCTTCCAGTATACTTCACAGAGACAATGAGCAGTGAAGTGTCTAACGGTAAGCAAAGATGTCAATAAACAGAAAAATTACGGGATGATCTTGTACCTTTGAAAAGGGAACTTATCATTTGACCTGCGTCAGCCACTTACTCTTCTGGGCCATGACTCTCTCAAGTTAAAAATTAGAAGTTTATCAGGGGTAAAGATTCAATTACTTTTAAGGTTCTTCTCTCCCGAAAATGACTAGAAGTCTAGGTCTGTGCTCTTTGGTAGGGTAGCCATTAGCACCTGAAATGCAGCTAGTTCAAACGGAGATGTTCTATAAATATAAAACACACACCAGGTTTTGAGGAGTTAATACAAAAGAAAGAATGCAAAATATTTTGAGTATATGGGGTTAAATAAAATAGATCATTAAAATGAACTCAACCTATGTTTTTTACTGTGACAATAGAAAATCTGAAATTCCATATGTGACTTACATTATATTAATACTGGACAGCACTGCCCTAGACCTTCAAAATAAAGGGAGTGAATCTGTCTCTAAGGACTTTGAATTTTTAAAAAAATTTTATTTATTTATTTGACAGACAGAGAACACAAGTAGGCAGAGAGGCAGGCAGAGAGAAGAAGGGAAGCAGGCTTCCCACTAAGCAGAAAGCCCCATGCGGAGCTGGATCCCAGGACCCTGGGATCCTGACCTGAGCCAAAGGCAGAGGCTTAACCCACTGAGCCACCCAGGCGCCCCAGGACTTCGAATGTTTAAAGGTCATTTTTTCAATGTTGAGGTCATTATGCTTCTAAAAGTCAAGTTTTCAAAGTCAAAATTCTTATCCACTCAAGACTAATAAACTGTGTGGGGGCATATTTGCTACCAAGTTCCTCTTGAAGTTACTGTCTGTTGAGGACCTCCGCAAGTTCTACAGTTTTAACACTCCATATTCAGCCAGTATGGTAATGTCTCAACTATCCCATAAGAGATTATCAGGAAATACACCAAAATGTTAAGTATGGTTATTTCCAGGTGGGGTACTGAGTGATTTTTGCATTCATTTTTAATACTTTTCTTCATGTTTCAACCTTTCAACAATAAGGTTCATTAATTTCTTCATTAGAAAAAAAGGCTTATCTTTACATTTCACTCTAAATAATTTTATAAATTCTACAAATACCACAAATATGTAAAAAAAGAACTTATTAAAAGGCAATATTCCCAGTGGCTTTAATCTGCTTTTCTCCATTTCCAAATTTTCAGTAGTGAATAGGTTACTTCTATCAAGAGAAACAATACACCTTATTTTCACATCTTGATATCTACCCACTTTTTAAACCTTAAACCAAAGTTACTTTGCATGCTAGTTTTCTTAAAACCCCTGAAGCTTTTCTCTTTCCTTTATAAGACTTAAGAGCAGATACTTTAGGTGCGAGCTTCCATCTTGACGCTAATCCAGCTTTCTAATATTTTTATAACTGCAATCAACTAGAACAGGCATCAGAATATATGTGGAGGATGGGGAAGAAATCCAGAAGATACTTGAATGTGCCACCACTTACAGGACGTTTAGGTTGGACCTTAAAAACACCCACCTGAAGGAATGCCATTTACATCTGAGTCCGGGGGCAACAGGGGAGAGAACCCTCCGGCATATAGCCGGGACCAGCTCATACAGCCACGTGCATGCTCTCTCTCAAGCGCGCGCGCACACACACACACACACACACACACACACAGTGAGCAGGGTAGTGCCCTAGCCAAATCCCGCATGCCCTGCGGTTGCTTTTTTCACTTGCCCTTCCCTGGACTAGAACCAGCGCCCTACTTCAGGTACCACGGGGTATGACACACTGTCGTGCGCGAACAGGCAAGACGCACAGCCAGATGGGCCATCCGCCCCTGGAAAGCGATGGGCTTCTAAAGGTCTGTCAGGTATGACTGTTCAGCCTGGCAACATTGCACACTCAGTCCACTTGTTTTCTTCTTGAGGAAAAGTAGTCTTTTTCTAACTCCCATGTGGTGGCAACCCTGTGGACCATGGAACTTCTAAGCAGAGCAGAACTTACTGTTAGTGGTAAAGATGACTTCTCCTTCCTGCGGGGTGGGATCTGTATCCGGGACCACCTGCAAGGCTCCCACTGTCCGGACGGCAGGGTCCAGGGTGACTGAACTTTCATTCACAGTGGTGTCGCTCGCGCCTGTGATCTGGTTGGTGGGTGGGCCTCCTAGAGATCCCTCGAAGTCGGTGGGCAAGTCATCTATGCAGTCGGCATTGGGCTAATATGAACAGAAAAGGATCTGCCCTTAGTGTTGGTCATCAAGTTAGAGATGAAATGTTCACAGCCTAAGTCTTTTGTCTCAATGGAAAACCAAGTTCTTTATGGTTTTCTTCCTGAATCGCTTAAAAAATTTTTCTAGGGACGCCTGGGTGGCTCAGTTGGTTGGACGACTGCCTTCGGCTCAGGTCATGATCCTGGAGTCCTGGGATCGAGTCCCGCATCGGGCTCTCTGCTCCACGGGGAGTCTGCTTCTCTCTCTGACCTTCTCCTTGCTCATGCTCTGTCTCACTTTCTCTCTCTCAAATAAATAAATATTAAAAAAAAAAAGATTAAAAAAATTTTTTTTCTATTATAGTTTCTCTAATTAACTTGAAAACCACTTTCAGAATTTCCTTTCCAAGGGTTCCACTTAGATTTAGAGAGAACATTTTAATTCCAGGAGAAGAAATATTCATATATTAATATAATGGAGGGGGACATGGCATTTATTTATAATGATAGTCCTTCCTTACATATAGTGTGTACTCCTCATATAGTGTGTAGTTGACAGCTGATAATTATCCCCAAAGACCCATGCATTGTTTGCAAATGCACTCACTGATGACAGTAGAGAAAAGGCACAGAATCTGACTCATGGTGAACTGTTTAGTAGAGAGACACACAAAGCCACAGGGGGAGGCTATTTTTGTTGTGGTGGTTAAACATGAACCAAAAGCCAGCTGTAAAAAATAACCTATTTACTTACCATGCAAACTGATCATACGTTTGTCAAATCCTCTAAGTGAAAACTTTACTATCCTAAAATCAGGGTGATGCCCTCTAGCTTAACAATCCACTCACTGCAAGACTTTGTCTCCCTCCAGGCCCTCATCATCAGATCTCTGACAGCCTCATTTGAAGAACAAATAAATGGGGAGCTTTCTGCTTTACAAGGCACCCTGTGTTGGCTAGCCTTGTTAGACTATTCTACCACAGGGCAAAATCTTACCCATTGCAAGTTTTTCTCTTTGGTCTTAGTTCTGTTATTTGAAATAGTATTGAATATATTTATATGTCTTCCACAAACAACTTTTAAGATGATTTTCAGTTGTTATGCCTCTTTCTAACCTCCAAAATTATTTTAAAAAGATGGTGTTGCAGAGTTACAGTGTTGAGATATATTAAGAATAGCTATGAATTAAATTTGGTTTTGCACTCGTAATGGATGCAGATCAGGTCAGGCAGGATTAGGTGAGGAAAATTCTAGATTGGCACCGATTAAATTATCCGAAGGGAAAATTTATAACCCATGGACTCACTGAGAGCACAAAGCAAGGAGCCCAAAGTGGGGGACTCTTGTTCTAACTTTCTACTCTTATACCAGTCTCCCAAGCTGCACACCTGTGTTTCCAATAGTCAGCTGGAAATTTCCATCAACCTCATAAAACACTCAAATTCAGCTCATTTCACCTTCTTCATCTCTATGGAAAGTGAGCCAATTCATGGAAACTCAAGTTATCAAAAGTCAGTTCCTGGAATGACCAACCTACCATGTTTACTAAACTTAGAGATCTTAACACTGGGCATGTTAAGAATTTTCTCTCTCCGTTTCGAGCCTCCCTATTTCCTTACAGTTCCCTTCCTGGTATATTCCATTCTCTCCTTTCTCACCAGAGCACTCTTTAAAAGACAAACAAACAGGGGTGCCTGGGTGGCTCAGTGGGTTAAGCGCCTGCCTTTGGCTCAGGTCATGATCCCCAGGGCTCTGATCAGCAGGGAGCCTGCTTCCCCTCCCCTCATCTCTGCCTGTCCTTTTGCCTACTTGCGATCTCTGTCTGTCAAATAAATAAAATCTTTTTTTAAAAAAGATTTTACTTATTTATTTGAGAGATGGAGATAAATAAATAAATATCCCCAAATAAATAAAATCTTAAAAAAAAAAAAAGACATACAAACAAACAAAAAATGGGGCACCTGAGTGGCTCAGTGGGTTAAGCCTCTGCCTTCAGCTCAGGTCATGATCCCAGGGTTCTGGGATCTAGCCCTGCATTGGGCTCTCTGCTCAGCAAGGAGCCTGCTTCCCTGCCCCCCCTGCCTGTCCTTCTGCCTACTTGTGATCTCTGTCTGTCAAATAAATAAAATCATAAAAAAAAAAAAGACAAATAAACAAACAAAAAATGGGGCACCTGAGTGGCTCAGTGGGTTAAGCCTCTGCCTTTGGCTCAGGTCATGATCCTGGAGTCCCAGGGTCAAATCCCAAGATAGAGTCCCAAGTTGGGCTCCCTGCTCAATGGGGAGTCTGCTTCTCCCTCTGACCCTCCCCCTTCATGCTTTCTCTCTTTCACTTTCTCAAATAAATAAAGAGAATCTTAAAAAAAAAAAAAGTATGGTTCTTTTTTTCTCTTAAAGAATGAATTATAACGTCCTTACTGGGGCAAAACAGGGTCTCTACACCCTCACCCCAGCCAGCTTTTCTGACCTCCCCTCAGCCCTTGGAAACACAGACCATATATTCACTATCTCAGGGCTTTAGCTAATGCTCTGCTCAGCCCCCATCACCCCACCCCCTTTTCTTTCTCTAGGTCTCCAAATAACCATGGTGAATTCCTAACCATCCTTCAATTTCCAGGCCAAATAGCACCTTTCCAAGTGGCGTTCCCTCACAGATAGCATCCTCCCTACTGTGATACTTTGTAGGCATTTATGGTTTATTTGTAACTGTGCTTGTCTTTGTCTCTCTCTACTAGTCCACAAGCTTTCCTTTCTGCCCAGTTTTATTCAGATCTAATTGACATGTAACAGTGGGGTAGCTTAGACAACAGGATGATTTGATACACACATATACACTGGAAAATGATGAACACATAGGTTTAGTCAATATCTATTATCCTATATAGTTACACGTTTGTTCTTGTAATGAGAACTTTTAAGATCTACACTCTTAGCAACTTTCAAATATATAATACAAGATTGTTACCATGCTGCACCTTACACCCCCAGGATTTATTTATCTTATAACTTGATCACCTTCACCCACCCCACCCCACCCCCACCACAACCTCTGGCCTCTGGCAACTACCAGTCTGTTCTCTGTTTCTATGAGCTCAGTTTTTAGATCCCACGTATAAATGGGACATAAGCTTTTTAGAGTGAAGCCACTACATCATGTTGATCTTAAATTCCAAGCCCTCACATAGTGTCTGACAATTATTAGGTGCTCAGCAAATACCCATTTGAGTATTATATCAGAGTCTCAGTTTACTACTATGAGAAGCTGGGAATGTTAGTATCTGCCCTAAATCAATGAAGGGAAGATTTGAGAAAATGCTTTTAAAAATGATCAGGTTCTGTGCAGAGGTAAGGTATGCTGTTCAAGGGCAGCAGAATGTGTCACCCCAAATACACTGTTGGCATAAAGATTATTTTGAGTTAAACACAGTCGAGAAGAAGCAGATAAAGAAATGGTCTCTGTCCTCCCATCTGCCTAAAAGTAGGACACAAATTTGTAAAGGTGGCGTTCTTCCTCGTACCAGGAAGAGAAGAACATTCTTATTACCAGAGTCTGAGAGTTGATGCCAAATGGGTCTGTAATAACATACCTCATTACCACACTCTTATCTGCCATTAGTTTCCCTCATATATGTACTTCCTCAGAATCTGCTGCCCTAGAAGCTCAAGGTCCCTTTCCTTTGTCTTATCACTTCTCTAAAAATTTGTTCTTTCATGAAGATGCTATGTCCAAGTTCTGACCGTCCCTTTGATTTACTCATCCCTACCCACTCCTGTATGAATGGACAACGCACATGTGAGTAAATAAATGTCTGGTTGTTTTTCTCTTGAAAATCTTGTTTATTTGTTTATTACTTGTTTGTTTGTTTACATGACAGAGAGAGCAAGAGAGCACAGCAGGGGGAGCAGCAGGCAGAGGGAGACAGAGAAGCAGGCTCCTTGCAGAGGAAGGAAGCCAATGTGGGACTCGATCGCAGGACCCTAGGATTATGACCTGAGCTGAAGACAGACACTTAACCTACTGGGCCACCCAAGGGCCTCTTCTCGTGGTAATCTTTTTCTAGTCTCATTTATGGTATTTGACAGGAGAACCTAGGAGGGTAGAAGGAATACCCATGTTTTTTTCTTCCCCTACAGTATATAAAAACCCTTAAAAGCAAAACTGATTGTGTGTGGGGTGTCAAGGAAGAAAAGATTTCATCATGAGAATACTGTGCTGGTTGGTCTTTCATCCAAAGCATCTGGATGCAGTTGTAGATGTGGTAACAACTGACATATTTTTCAAAAAGTTGACTTCTCTTGTTGATATCGTTCATTTGTTTTATTTTTTTATTTTCTTAAAAAAAGTTATTGATTTTGATGTAGAGTGTTCTCTTTTACTTTGTGGACTAGTAAGATCAGTATTATATCCTTAAGAGAAGGGGAAAAGAGAAAGAGCTAATTAGCTCAGTGAGATTGTTAATGGTGGCACGTGTGAATAATTTAGCTTAGGTATAATATTTAATAGACCCCAATTTACATAAACTCACATTTTATGTCCACCCTAAGTAGTTCATCAAATAGATTTTGAAAAGAAACCCAATTTATAGATCTCTAAGAGAAATTACAGTCATATGTTTAGCAGAGATGTCAAATACCATCTGCGAATGAATACGATATAGGTCTTCAGATTCAGGTGACCATGGGGAAACATCTCAAATAAATCAATGTCTAAACAGTCAGGAACTTGGGAATACCCCAGCTACATGGAATTTCCATTTAATAACTATTATCCTATTCATGTCAGGACAAGAGTGATAGGAGAAGGTGTTTGCTGGGATACGAAAGGCCTGGGTGACACAGTACCTTGTAGGAGGACTCACTGAGACCTCTTTTCTGTCGTCTACAAAGACACACCTAGACCTGACAGGAGAGAAAGGAACATGAAGCACTGTTGTGTAGATAAAGGGGTGAAAACACTTCGGACAAGAAAGTCCGCTTGGGTGACTTAGTGGGTTAAGTCTCTGCCTTCGGCTCAGGTCATGATTTCAGGGTCCTGGGATCGAGCCCTGCACCGGGCTGTCTGCTCAGCAGGGAGGCTGCTCTCTGCCTACTTGTGATCTCTGTCTAATAAATAAATTAAATCTTAAAAAAGGAAAAAAAAGAAAAGAAAGGGCCCCCTGCCCCTTTAGTGTCAGTATTTTATTTCTTTCTCTCAAAGGTTTATTTATTTATTTGAGAGAGAGGAGAGACTGTGCACGCAGGGGGAGGGTCAGAGAGAAAGAGGGAGAATCCCAAGCAGAACTCGCAATGCAGGGTTCGATCTCACAACCCTGAGATCATGACCTGAGCTGAAATCAAGAGTAGGATGCGTAACTCACTGTGCCACCCAGGCGCCCCAGTATTTTGTTTCTCTTGGTAACATGTCATAAAGACAGATACCCACTGTAATGGGAACTTCATAATCAGCAGGCTTTCGTTCTTTAGCTCATTTGAGAGATATCCACTTACAAAATGAAAATGTCCCCAGGTTCCAGCTTTCAACTTACATGGACTTGCCTTATAGCACAGGTGCGTACAAGGATACTCAGTTAAAGTCCACCAAAACCAAAATCGAGCCCCAAAAACCCCTTACCACCTGTAACTGGACAGCTCAGTTGGCCAAGATGACCACGGCAGCCTTGGTGAGCGGGCACTGTTCAAAGGAGGACCAGACTGAATTTCATAAATACGATTCTGTGACCAGCAGCCTTCAGACTCTGAAGGGCAATGAGGCCTCAAGACATGTATTGATCAACTTGGCCCATGAAAGGGCTACAGAGATAAGAACCAATAGGCACTAACTGTTAGAGACTGACAAGCTCTTGTCAATTTTCCTGAAGAATGGAATGAATATAAGCAATTTAGAAAACGTATGAAACCGTCTCTGTAAGCAGCATACAAAGGGTTTCAGTTAGCTATAGGAGGTATATACTAATTGAGAAGGCTGTGAGCTTGTCCAGTGACTGGGGAAGTTAAACGAATGCAATCAAACATCATCTTTTTGGAGTTTAGGCATGGCGCTGCTACCCAGGGGCGAAGTATAGAGTGGAACAACATTCCAAATTCGTCCCAGATCCCGACTTCAGTGTCATCCTCTAGGAAAAAAACAGAATAGTCTTAGAGAGGTGAGAGGGTAGCCAGATGCCTTGGTGCTTCCTGAGAAGTAGCCCACAGGCTTTCTTCTTCCCAGAGGATGTTCTGTTCTCTAGGTCGAGCTCAGATACATGTCATGTTCCTGTCCAGCTCCCTGGTAAAATCCAAAAGATGCTACCCATGTTTATGTTTCTTAAGTCCAGTGTGCTAAATAACATCCCATCCTCCGTACTTGGTCAGCATGGAACCGTGAACAAAAAAAACTCCTAAAAGTGAAAATGTTATTAATTTTGGAACTAAGCCCAAAGGCCACCCAATACTTCTATTTTAAAAACAGTTTCTATTCTCAACTCCTTCTCAAGTACCTTCTGAAGAAGGCCTACCACCTCTGGCAAAGTCTGAAGTCAAACGCTATTTAGTACAAAACTTAACTACCAGGAGCGGTTTGGTTTCATCGTCCTGACCAAGAAGCACTGGGATAGACATTCAGGAGCTTCGAGAACATCCTGAGGAATAGGAACTGGGTCAGATAATGTGATTCTCTCTTTCATTGTTAAGTATTCTGCAGATGTTGGAGACTAAAGACACACACACACACACACACACACACACACACATGCAAGCACACACGTATATACATTTCCTGGCTCCCGCGTATGAATCTGCTGTAGCCAGCAATGTGAGAAGGGCAAACCCTGAGTTCAATTTTCTAAGCTCCCAATGTCTGGTAGAGAGGTTGGGTGCTTGGTAATATTTCACGTCCGCTGTAATTGACTTTCACCTTGAACGCATTATGCATTTACAACTCTGGTCTGAAAATTTAATGCATTGGCTTTCAAAATCTAGCTCAAAGCCACAGTCACATGAGTTGATTTGTGTTTGGTGTACCAGCCATGAAAAATAGCACACAGCTGGCATGGACGCAGCTGCTACCGGGTAGAAAATTCAGCCAATGCCTGACCTCCGAGTCTTCAGGTGTGCCCTCTCCAACAGAGCCACTCTGATAGTCCTAGGATAATTAGCCCTTAGGCATTAAAGGGATCCTTTGATATCTGATCCTTTCTTCTTCAGTGCTATCTTGGGACCCTTAACATTCTCTTTATTCTCTGCCATTAGTGGTGAGAAGTGACAAGAGAGAGGCTGCAGCAGAGCAGAGGGGATGGGGAGGAGGTTGGCCTCCGTATCCTGTTTGTCTAGCTGCTTTTAGACAGTGCCAGCGTTTTTTTTCACATCTCTGTGCAGCCCTCGGATTTGGTGGCCTGGCTTGCTTCCTGTCCTCACCGCAGCAGCTGGTGTCTCACTAGCCATCAACTGTGGCTTTGCTTGAATATGGTCCTGGGAAAGTCCTTCCCCGGAGCAGCGAGCCGACCAGCTGGTGGGGTTCTCCTTGCGCTGGGGGAGAGACTACATTTTATAAACACATAACTGAGGGCACAAATGGGACAGTAGCTCTAGAGTGAAGGGGTGCTGGCTCCGCCTTCCTGTTCACTCAAGGTCTCTGTAGAGACCTGAGATGAGCAGAGGCTCTGCGCCAGGTTCCCAGTGGCTTACTTTCCCTCCCCTTGTTCAGAAGAGTTCCTTTCCCGGGAAAGCTAGGCACTTCGGACTTTTCCAGAGAAGGGCAGCCTCAGAAAGTCGGCATGCAGAAGCCCTTGCAGACAATGCTGTGAGTAATGCCACAGGAGGCAAGCTCTGGGCACCAGGACCATCCTGCCTCTGCTGGGTCCTGCCTGCGCTCACACCCAGAGCCCAGGGGAGAAGCCTACGCGCTGCAGAAGCAGCATCTTGAGTCACAGGCGGGGAAGTGGTGAGAGGGTCGTGGTGTTCTCCGACTGAGAGAAAGTGAGAGGACAGATGTTTTCAGACATGGGCGTTCTCTTGGGGGCTCATCAGATGACACCTCCCGCTGTGCCGAGAAGGGGTCAGAGAAAATCCGGGTGTGTGGTTTTCTCCCTGCTTTGGGGGTAATGCAGAAAGACACACATCACGATGGTGTAGGCTGGGCTGTGCTTACCGGGATCCCTAGGGCTTTAAGAATGTTCATCTTGCACATGGGACAGGTGCGATGGTCTAGAAGCCAGGGGTCAACGCAGGACTTGTGGAAAAGATGCCTGCAATGAGAACCACACATCTTAGAGCGGCGGCGACTGCGGAGGGGACCTAGTCCACCACAGCCCAGAGACTCGTCCAAGGTCACTCGACCGCGCGGAGATGACCTAGTCCACCACAGCCCAGGGACTCATCCAAGGTCACTCGACTGCGCAGAGACGACCTAGTCCACCACAGCCCAGAGACTCGTCCAAGGTCACTTGATGTGCAGAGGCAGAGCCGAGACTCAAACCTCCACCTCCTGGCTCCGTGGGCCCGGGAGCTGCCTCTCATACCCGGTTGCTGATACAGTCAGACTTTGTCTGGATCCCAGGACTGTCCTCTGGGATTCACAACGGAGTCTTCCAAGTTTCAGAAAATGTAGAGAATGGAGACACAGAGAGATTTTGCTCTTTCTCAGTAGGAAGAAGGCTTAGTGGGAAAGAATGGAAGCAGGGAGGCCTGCCCGGACCATTTGAGGCTAGACCTTGAGAGAGAGAGAAAGATTACCTGCAACTAAATCCAAAGTTTCTCTTTTTCACAGTCAGAAGACAACTGCAAAATAAAGCCTTGTTTCCATTAATATTTGGGCTGTCACACAGAAGGGCAGCAGAGCTCCTGGAAGCATTTCATAACACAGATGACATTTTACGTTGTGATGACTGCTGGCTGCCGAAGCAGAAGCCGGGCTGAACCGTCCTGTACCCTTTACTGTTTGTACAGCTGATGCACTCATCGCCCCTGCCGTGCCCATGCTCCAGGCCCGTGAGCCTTCCCTGCATACCAGCAGAAGTGGGGCGCTTAGGACGGGCAAGAGGGGGGCCTCCTAACTGACCTTTCACTTAACTTGGCTCTCCAGGGGCCCAAGAGATCAGCGGGGACTTCTCGAGTCAGAAGCTTTTCTTCTCACTCGCAAGACTCCGGGCCACCAGCAGAAGCAGACAGAACTTCCTGCCTGGGGCAAGATGAGAGTGAATGGTCTGCCTGAAGTAGGAGGGCTTCGCAGGAAATTCCGTCCACCCTGACCACATCCTCAGTGCAGCACCGTTCCTGGAATATGTTTACTCTCTCTCTCACCTTCGTCTTCTTCCTTTCTAACAGTTCTAACTTTTCTTTGTGTTAGAGGGCTTTCTGCTCAGATGCTTCAAAGGGACCCCTAAATGAGGGAAGAAGGTGGGAAGGGCCAGCTTTTCAATGGAAATTGAGAAGAAACCCACGTGCTGAGGCTGGGGTTGGAGGTAGGCTGGATAGGAGTAGGTTGGGGATTAGAACAGGAGAGTAGCAACTTGCACAGATCATCATGTTCCCAGATGATCGCTTGGAATGCCTGCAGATTTATTCTTTGGTAGATACGTATCACACTCATTCGTTCCTCTATCCATCCGTTCATCCAACAAGTAATAAAGGCCAAGGATCGTGCTCAACTCTGGGAATGAACATGGTAGCGATTTGGCTCTTTTCCCTTCAGGAGTGTAACAAGAGGAGCAGATGCTAATAAAATAATAGAAATAAGCTACTTAATGACAACCGTGCTAAGTATCCCATTAGAAGAACATGGAGTTTGGGGAGGCTTCTAACTGGGAGATCTATCCCGTTGGAGTACTCAGGATAGACCATCCCCATGAAGAGCCAAAGCCAAAACACTTGAGGGCTACATGGACACTATCTGCATGAAAGGGAGGGGAGAGGAAGGAGGGTGTTCTAGGCAGAACAATGGACTGGCACGAGAGCCCTGAGATGGGCACTGGCAGGAGTGAGGGAGAGACTAAAGAGGGATGAAGCCACCTTCTCCACCCCCCTCCCCAACAGCAGTACGGACCTCCCCATGTTCAGGCTCTGCTCTCAGGGAACAAGTTCTGAATCTCAACTTGCTCACCAACTGGCATTCCTTTGGGGAAAAAAGCCGAACATCATGATCCTTCTGACTGTTCCGGGGAGTCAGCCTCTCTGCGTCCCCCGCACATGTGCTGGCACCAGAATGACAGGAGGGCCAGTCACTAGTAGCTGTCTGAGCTTCAGTAAGTCTCTTATTATCCCCAAGCTGCAGGTACCCCTGGAGATACAGCTACCCAGGCAGAGATGTCTTCCTAGAGTCTCCCCCGCAAAAGCTGACTCTTGAACACCTTGAGTCATTCCTCCCTGCGAACTTGTCATTCTGACATCTCTGTGATGCTAAGTATTGTGGGTCAGCTCGGCTAGGCTCTAGTGCCCAGTCATTCAGTGAAACCCTAATCTAGGGGAATGTCATAGATCTAGTTAACACCTACAATCGGTTTACTTTAAATAAAGGAGATTATCCCAAATAGTCTAGGTGGGCCTTAACCAATCAGTTAAAGGCCATAAGAATAAAACTGAGGTTTCCTTAGGAAGCAGAAATTCTGCCTCCAGTCAGCAGCATCAGATCCTGCTCGAGCTTCTAAACTGTAGGCCTGCCCTACAGATTCCTGACTTGCCAGCCCTATGATCATGTAAGCCAATTTCTTGAAAAATCAATGCCTTGAAAACTCTCTCTCTATATACCTATGATATGTAATATAGTGAGATCAGTGGGATTCTTTGGAGAACACTGACCAGTACATCCTCCAATGAGAATATAAGGTCCATGAGAGAAAAATCTTCATTTGCCTAATTCACTATTGCATCCCCAGCACCTAAAATAGTTCCTGGCACAAAGGTGATACTCAAGAAATATTTGCTATATGGATGGATACTTATCCAAAGACCTGGTCCCCCTCACCGCCTATGCACGGTCATCAAGCCACCTGGCCTCCCTCGAGCAGAATCTCTTCCACACGCCCCGCTTCCCGTCTATTCTCAACGCTTCTCCTTCACTCCTCATTTTGTTGATGGTCTTTATTATTAAAATAACATTGCCACTACTCTCCATGCCACAAGCTTTTCCTGTTCTTTTCATCCCACTCATCCTTGCCAGATTTATCTTCCTAAAATACAGCACTAGCTGCGTCACCCGCTTGTTCCGTTCTGTTCTGTGCTAGGAGCTGGGTACAAAGATGAATAAGACAAGGGCCCTCCACCAGTGCAGGAGCCTAGGGCTTCGATGGGTCCCTGGTGAACTGCAACAGAAAGGCCACTGAAAAGCCACACCCCTGGATCCACTGCTTTCAGGCTCTTTGGTCTTGGGCAGGTCTTAATATCCCCAAGACTCAGCTGCTCACCTGTGACATTTTCTTCAATGCGTGGAGTTTGCGAGTGAATGAGTGTGTGTGTGTGTGTGTGTGTGTGTGTGTGTGAGTGTGTGTGTGTGTGAGTGTGTGTGTGTGTGTGAGAGTGTGTGTGTGTGTGTGTTGGGGTAGGGGGTAAATAAGGACCACAAAGCTGAAAACGTAACTCCAGGCCCTCCTCAATTGTAAGCTACTGTTAATCTTATCGATACCACTGCACTGCACCTTGTTTTTAGATACTATGTTACTACTCTGATCCGCTACTCTTTAGAATATGCTTTTAACATTTTAACAAGTAAAGGCAAATTTTAAAAAATCAGAGGGAGAGCGAGGGCAAAAACTACGAGTGCTCAAGTGACATGTAGAGCGATCATGCTGATTAGTAACTAACATTCATTTATTTCTAGCACCATATTTCTTGTGTGGACCATTAACTATGAAGTTGATGTATCTTTATCTTTATATATTTTTATAATTGGGATTGCAAAAACCATTTTTCCCCCCAAGTGGAAAGAAAAATAAAAGTTACTAGGCTAAACAAATAAACAAAGAGGTAAAGAAAGAGTCCAGCCTTTAGTGAGAAGCACCAATGGTTGAGTAAATGTCTCTACCACAAAGTCAATGTCAACTCATCCTGTTTGTATGATTCACAGTACAGCACTGTTCCTTCCCATTTATTTAAAAATTTTTAAAAGTTTTATTTATTTATTTGACAGACAGAGATCACAAGTAGGCAGAGAGGCAGGCAGAGAGAAAGGGGAAAGCAGGCTCCCTGCTGAGCAGAGAGCCTGATGCGGGACTCCATCCCAGGACCCTGAGATCATGACCTGAGCCGAAGGCAGAGGCTTTAATCCACTGAGCCACCCAGATACCTGGCTTCCCATGTTTTTAACAAAGCCTGAGTGAGAAAGTCCATACTGAGGAACATTGGGACAAGATAGTCTATCTCATAACAATTCTGACAAGCTGGAAATACAACAGAGGATCAATCAAAACTCTGCTCCCGGGCGCCTGGGTGGCTCAGTGGGTTAAAGCCGCTGCCTTTGGCTCAGGTCATGGTCTCAGGGTCCTGGGATCGAGTCCCACATCGGGCTCTGCTCAGCAGGGAGCCTGCTTCCCTCTCTCTCTCTCTCTCTCTCTCTGCCTGCCTCTCCATCTACTTGTCATCTCTCTCTGTCAAATAAATAAATACAATCTTTAAAAAAAACCAAAAAAACTCTGCTCCCTCTTTAGTCATCAAAGTTAAGCAAACGTTTAAGAAAAAGTTCTTCAAACACCTGACAAAAGATGATGCCGACTACTACATAATGAGGCTGAGCTTATTATGAGTAATAAGTTCTCACCTTTTTTTTTTTTTTTTTAGCAGTAATGACCCTGTTAAGCTCATTTCCCATTTCTTAATTCTTGTTTCCCATTGTCCTTATGCCTGTGACACCCTCTCCAATTAAATGGCCTTTTTTTTTTTTTCTCCACCTGGATGAAGAATGGAGCCCTTCTGGCCTTTCTATCTCATTCGTTTTTGTAAGCTTCGTCAGACCCTGTCACCCTGACATTGACATTAAAATTCCGTGGCTTTACTTTAGGCACCAACACAAGCTGTTGCACTGCCTTCAGCGAAATGGTTATCAAAGAACACGAGTCACTCAGGGACCCAGGCAACATTAACTCTTTAGACGGAATACATCCAGTGCTTCTCTGGGTAGTCAGGACACTTCTTCATAGCCTCAGAATCCTACTTGTAAAGTTGTCGATGAAGTCAGAGTTTCTAAATGGATAGTACTAATTAAATTAAATTAATAAATCTCTACTGGTTACTGAATGCCTACTATGCACCAGGCATATTATATATGAGTAATGCATAACAGCTCTATGAGGTAGAAATTATTATTCCCATTTTATGGAGAAATAAGCTGAAGCTCATTGAAGTAAGTTCAGTTATCCAAAGAGTGAGGAAGCTGTCGAGCCTGTCCTACACTCAGTGATTTTACCTAATTCTACACTCCACCACTCTCCTTTCCCTACTGAATGTCATGGGTGGGGGTTGGGAGGGTTGGGGTTGGAGGAAGTGGAAGAATTCAAATTGTTATTCTTCCCCAGTGAATTTTGTGATTCAGCTCTAAGGAGGCAGTATCTTAGCTACGGGGTTGGGAATCAGGCAAAACCAAAGGGAAAAGTGATCTGCCTTAAGCGTGTTCACTTGGCTACAGAAGGAAAAAGCTGTCAAACAATGGCCTCATCAGAACTATACTTAGATATTAGGGTGCCTGATTTATTTGGGAAGAGGATAACATTGGCCTCTAAATGCTCTGTACTCCCTCATTCTCCACTGCCCCGCAAATCTGGTAAATGATGAGCTGGCAAGCTCTATCCCCTTCCCTCAAGATTTTTGTATTTGAATTATGAAGTACCAGAGAAAGTTATACCCAACTTTTTTTCAGGGCTCTTCTTGACATGGTCTGGTTTCCCTTCCTTGCTTTAGCTTTCTAAAATATAAACATGATATCACTCTGGAGACTTGAAATGCTTCAGGACCACCCCCCACCACCACCAGCACAAAGTCAAGATGCATGAACACAGAGCACACAGAAGGCTCACCCGACCAGGCACTTGTCACATCTTCTGATATGTCCCACATTTACCCCACAATTTCACCATAACTCTGGAATGCCCTTCTCATTTTTTTCCCTCTGGTGTGTCAAATCTTGTCGCATTTCAAGTCATAGCTCAGATATCCCTTCTCTTCTCTGAACATCCCAACCCTTTTCTCAAAACTCTGTCAAGGAGAGTTACTTTTCCTTTTTGCCCTATTGTGTTTTCCTACATGTTGCAGTAGCTGAGTATGTGTCTCAGTTTCAGAGTTTGACTATGACTCCTTAGCTTTGTGACCTTGAGTGAGTGATTTAAGTTGTCTGAGGCTCAGTTTTCTCTTTCGGTTTTTATGACAATATCCTTTAATTGGTGTAACAACCCTCCGAAGTGATAGTTTATGATAATCCTTCAGAGGGTTGTTATTATAATCAAAGAACAAAGAACAAATGAAGCACAAAGTTAGTAGACCAAAAGAAATAACAGAGATTAGAGCCGAAATAAATGAAATAGAGACTAAAAGGACAATAAAGAAGATATATGAAATTAAGAGCTCATCTTTGAAAAGATAAACAAAACTGACAAGTCTTTAGCTGCACTCACCAAGAAAAACAGGGAGAGGACTAAAATCATAAATGAAAGAAATGTTACAGCTCATACCACAGAAATGCAAAGGCTCATAAGAAACCACTATGAATAATTCCATGCCAAAAATTTGGGCAAGGTAGAAGACATAGATACATTTCCAGAAACATACAAATTACAAGACTGAATAATGATGAAGTAGGAGATCTGAACAGATCGATGACTAGTAAGGAGATTGAATCACTAAAAAGAAAACCTTCCCCAAAAATAAAAGTCCAGGACCAGATGGTTTCACTGGTGCAATGTATCAAACATTCAAAGTAAAAGTAATACCAGTCCCTCTCAAACTCTGCCAAAAAATAGAAGAGGAGGAACTCTTTCACATTCATTTTATAAGGCCAGAACTGCCCTGACACCAAGGAACCAAAGAAGGACACCACAAACACAAAAAAAGAATTTTATATGCCAATATATTGCAATATATATGCCAATAACCCTGATGAACATAGATGCCAAAATCCTCAACTAAATATCAGAAAAGCAAATTCAACAGTACATTAAAGGGCTTGTACACCATGATCAAGTGGGATTTATTCCAAAGATGCAAGGATGGTTCAACATCCACAAATCCTCAATGTTATACCACATTATCAAAACGAAGGATAAAAATCTTACGATCATCTCAATGGCTGCAGAAAAAGCATCTGACAAAATTCAATATCCATTTATGATAAAAACTCTCAACAAAGAAGGTATAAAGGGTGAGTACCTCAAATAATAAAGACCATATATGACAAACCCACAATGTTAGCTATCAAATGCTGACTCAAAGGTGAAAAGCTGATAGATTTTCCTCTAAGATCAGGAAAAAGGCAAGGATGCCCACTCTTGCCACTTTTATTTAACACAGTATTAAAACCCTAGACAGAACATTAGGCAAAAAAAAATAATGGGATCAAAAGTGGAAAGGAAGACATAAAACTGTCACTATTTGCAGATGACATGATATTATATATAGAAAATCCTAAAGACTTCATCAAAAACTGTTAAGAATAAATGAGTTCAGTGAAGTTGCAGGAGACACAAAATCAGTATGCAAAAATCAGCTGCATTTCTATATACTAATAGTGAACCGTTAGAGAAATTAAGAAAACAATCCTATTTGTAACTACATCCAAAAAATACTTAGGAATAAATTTAACCAAGGAGGTGAAAGACCTGTACACTGAAAATTATAAGACACAGATGACAGCAACTGAAGACACAAACAAATGGAATGATACTCTGTGCTCAGAGATTGGAAAAAATCAATATTGTTGAAAATCTGTACTACCCAAAGCAATCTACTATCGCTTCTCGGCCTTTTGGCTAAGATCAAGTGTAGCAATCTATAAATTCAATACAATCCCTAGAAAAATTCCAGTATCAATTTTCAAAGAGAAGGACAAATAATCCCCAAATTTATATGGATCCACACACACAAAACCCCAAAGGGCCAAAGCAATCTTGAAAAAGAACAAACCTGGAAGCATCAGGCTCTCTGATTTCAGATTGTATCATAGAGCTATAATAATTGAAACAGTATGGTATTGGCGTAAAAACAGACACATATAGATCAGTGGAACAAAACAGCAAGCCTAGATATAAACCCATGCAGATATGGTCAATTAATTTATAACAAAGAAGTAAAGAATATACAATGGGGAAAGCCCAGTCTCTGTGATAAATGGTGCTGGGGAAATTGGACAGCCAAAGAATGAAAAGTATACCCTTATCTTATACCATACACAAAAATTAACTCATGGACTAAAGACTTAAACATAAGACCTGAAACCATAAACCCCTAGAAGAAAACACAGGCACTAAGCTCTCTGACATAGGGCTTGGCAATTTTTTTTTTTGAATCTGACACCAAAGGCAAAAGCAATAAAAGCAAAAATAAACAAGCAGGAAAAAATAAACAAGTGAGATGACAAACTAAAAAAAGCTTCTGCAGAACAAGGGAAACCTCAACAAAATAAAAAAGCAATCTACTGAATGGGAGATATGTGCAAGTCACATACCTGATAAAGGACTAATATCCAACATATACAAAGAATTCATACAGCTTGACAGCAAAATATAATCTAATTAAAACATGAGCTGAAGATCTGAATAGACATTTTCCTAAAGAAGACACACAGATGCCCAACGACTACATGAAAGGATGCTCAATATCACTGATCATTAGAGATATCCCAGTTGAAACCACAATGAGATATCACCTCACACCTGTTGAAATGGCTTTTTTTCAAAAATATAAGACATAGTAAGTGTTGGAGAGGATGTAGAGAAAAGGGAACCAGCATACACTGTCGGGGGGAATGCCAACTTCTGCAGCCAGTGTGGAAACCAGTATGGAGATTCCTCAAAAGATTAAAAATAGGACTACTATATAATCTAATAACTCCACTCCTGGGTATTTATCTGAAAAAAACGAAAGCATGAACTCAAAAAGGTATCTGCTCCTCCATATTCCTTGCAGCATTCTTTATAATAGCCAAGATATGGGAACAACCTAAGTGTCCATCAATGGACGAATGGATAAAGAAATGTGGTGTGTACACACACACACACACACTCTCTCTCTCTCTGTCTCATGCACACAATGGAATATATTACTCAGCCACAAAAAGAATGAAATCTCACCACTTGTGACAACATAGATGAACCTGGAGGGCATCAGACTAAATTAAGTCAGAGAAAGATAAACACTGTACAATGTCTCTTGTACATGCTGCTTAAAAACAAAGATAATAACAACAACAGCAAGACAATAAACAAACACAGAATAAACTGCTAAGATGCCGGTTGTGGGCGCAGAGTGGGGTGAGGAGGTAAAAAGGAAAAAAGATAGTTTCGGTACTGCTTAGCTAATACCATTCCAAGGAACTGAAAAGCACTGATTACATGTTGATCTTATATCCAGATCCCTTAAAATTATCTTATTTGTTCTAACATATTTTCACAAATGCATAATTACTGTTGAGGAAAGAATATTCCTTGCTGATATTTTTGCCCAAACTGAATTTAAGACTTCAGATAAATGTCTTAAAACACTTGCAAAAGTGGGGCTCCTAGGTGGCTCAGTCAGTTAAGCTCTAGACTCTTGGTTTTGGCTCAGGTCACAATCTCAGAGTCGTGGGATCGAGCCCCGTGGCAGGCTCCATACTCAGTGTACAGTCTACTGGAGACTCTCTCCCTCTGCCCTTTCCCCTCCCCCACCCCCTGTGCACACTCACGTGTACTCTCTCTCAAATAAGTGAATAAATCAATAAATAAAATCTTTAAAAAAGACTTACAAAAGTGTTTCCTAACTAAAATTTTAAAAAGTGGAAATTAAAACAAGGAGAAATTTTTTGTGGATAATTTGCATTTATGTTTAAATTTGGTAATAAATCATGCTGGCAATGGGGTAAACATTCATATACTTTCGCTGAGAACATAAATTGGTCTAACCATATCAAGCAATAAGGCAGACTACATTAATATTGAAATGCATAACCCCTTTTATCCTGCAAAAAACCAGAATCTGATTTAGACTTCAATCTTTAAACTGAGAAGAAATTTAAGTTGTAAAAGAAAAAAGGACGAAGAGTATAAAACATTTACAATACTCCCTGGCACATTAGAAGCTAAAGCATCATGGGTTTTTGTTTGTTTGTTTGTTTTCATTTTTAAGAGAGGGAGGGGTGAGGGGCAGAGGGAGAGAGAATCTGAAGCAGGCTCCACACCCAGCATGGAGCCCAACACTGGGCTCGATATCACGACCCTGAGATCATGACCTGAGCAGAAATCAAGAGTCGGACGCTTAACTGACTGAGCCACAGAGTTTGAGACACACCTGGGGGGCAGAGTCAAAGTATTTCTATCTCCAAAACCCAGTAGAGTACCAAGAATAGAATATACTTTCAGTATTGTGTGCTGAAAAAATGAATTCTGAAAGTCCGTTTTCCCCAAGTCATGATTTGATTAACAACAATTTAATTCTTATTCCTTGCAAGTGAGCTTACTGTGGTAAAGCATACTCAGAAAGCACTTTCCTTAATTTTAATAGATTCTCAAATATAAAAACAATTCTGCCTTCTTCTGGGGGCCAGTGGCTCCCAGCAAGAACATTAGGGACATCGATGAGCCTACATTCTACCTAGACTGCCTGGTAGACATTACAAAGAGCCATTGGGAACATCGATTTACGGATCTGAGCATGAGTATTACCAAGGTTAGAATGACCAAAATGGCAGTAAGGGTGGCACTTACAGAATGTCAGCTGAGCTCAGACAGTGTCATGCATGTTGCACAGGAGAAATGTATTCTATTCCTCTCCAGGGGACAAAAGAAATCTAAATTGTTCTCGTTGATTTTCTTACAGGATTCCATTGGTCTAGCTGCTCCTAAAATCAGGTGAATTCAATAAGAACTTCACCAGACTTTGACAGTCATGGCTTTGAAAGACACATGGAAATCACTGGCTCTTTTTGTGCATTATCTTTGGCCCAAACGCCATGCCTGTGGTCCAGAACTAGCAACCCAGGCATTCAATGTATCGTAGGATTTCTCTACATTTTCTACGGTGCTATATTATGCAAACCAGTAGCTTATTTCCATTCCTATTAGTGAAAAAAGAACTTGGTTGACACAGCAGCACTTCAGTCCGGTATGGAAGGTGGATTTCTTAGCTATACATGAGAAAACCTGGAAAAGAGTATTTCTGTATATTGTTAAAGAGATTCTAAAGCTGATACCAGAACTCACTACTTGGAATGTCGAGTTCTGAGAAGAAGTAGGAATATTAATGCAGAATAACAAATTCATTAGTGCACAATAGTTATACAGTACTACTTTATACAGAGCATTGTGGAAGGCATTGGGGCTGCAAAGATGAGTCAGACATGTGTCCTGCTGGTGAGGTGTTTTTAATAAAGAATTGGTGGGCTGATAGGAAGCTGCACAGTCCATACGGTGCAGGTTAAAATCTCAGGCTTGCAAGGGGCAGAACAAGTTTCATTTTTGACATATTTTGGCGACAGTCCTGAGAGAACCCTTAACTTCTCTGAGCCTTAGTTTCTTTGTCTGCGAAATGAGGACACCAGTACCTGTCTGAGGCACTCATTAATACGATTCAACCGATATGCTACCTCTGCCTCTTTTTTTTTTTTTTTAAGATTTTATTTATTTATTTGACATAGAGAGACACAGCAAGAAAGGGAACTCAAGTAGGGGGAGTGGGAGAGGGAGAAGCAGGCTTCTGGCAGAGCAGGAAGCCCAATGTGGGGCTCGATCCCAGGATCCTGGGATCATGACCTCAGCCGAAGGCAGATGCTTAACGACTGAGCCACCCAGGCGTCCCTACCTCTGCATCTTTTAAGCATATGGGAAAATTACAGGCTCTCCTGTTGGTAGCTATGGCTATGTGGCTAATTCTGTCCAGTAAGATAAAAAAAGAAATAACAGATTTCACTTCAGGCCTATCAAAATTCACAACATTTGAGATGGTAACTGCTTCATCACCTGACAGCCATGAGCAGACGCTCTTTGCTGATGCTCATGTAAGACACAAGACAAAAAAGTCTCTGTTGTGTGAAGCCACTGAGAGTTGGGAGTTTTTGGTGTCATTGGTGCTGCAGCAAAACCTAGCCTATCCTGGATAGTAAAATGCCTTACCAGATTGCTGTAAGGATTAAATACTTGTTTGATAAATGCTTGGCTAGTTAAATGTCCAGTGGATAATGGCACTTTAGTTAATGGCATAGGTAATGGCACTTAACTATATTAAGCGATGTTAGTACAACATACAAAGGGATGGGTCATAAAGAGATACAAATAAAAGTATCATAGAATTCAAGGAAGGAGGCGGTTACTTTGTGAGGATGGTAGGAAACTGTAGGATGGGAAGAACTTTGAAGTGCAGAGACTGGAAGCAAGAACCTAAGGAGAAGTGATTTATGTAAGTAAAGACAGAGCAGGAGTAGCACGAGATGTATGAGAAACTCAGTTGGGTTGAAAACTAGACTATTTAAAAAGTAAGAACTGGGGTGCCTGGGTGGCTCAGTTGGTTAAGCCTCTGCCTTCAGCTCAGGTCATGATCTCAGGGTGCTGGGATCAAGTCCGGCATCGGGCTCCCTGCTCAGTGGGGAGCCTGCTTCTTCCTCTGCCTCTCCCTTTCCCCTGTTTCTGCTCGCTCTCTCTCTCTCTCTCCAATAAACAAACTCTCCAAAAAAAAAAAAAAAAAAAAAAAAGTAAGAACAGGAGCTAAAGCTGGAAAGGATGGCTCCAAATCAGCACTTTGAAATGATCTCGAAGGACTTAGTAGCTGCGAGGTATGAACAACGTGGAGAACAATCCCGGAGCTGAGCTAGACTTCCCTCACTCCTTGTGATGATGGGCTTCTCGTCATCAAGTTATTTCCTTCCACGTGTTCTCCTTTTTCTATGTCTCCTATAAAAAAAGTCCTTGCAGGGGTGACAATGTAGTGTTTTGGGGTGTGGTGGGGATCAGGTCGGCCAGTTAGGCAGACACCAGCTTCCCCTAGTGTAACCCTTGCCAATGGCCCAGTGCCTCACTGGGGCAGGGGCGGGGGGTGGTGGTGGTTATCTCTGCTACTGGGCTTGTCTGAAATGTTTGGACCAATTATGAGAAACTGCATTTCCCTGATTCCCCCTATTTAGGTTATGGAAACATTGTTTAAAATAAACAAGAAGAAAAGGAAAAGGGTAAAAAGAGCTATCACACAGAACCAGCAGTGACCACATTCTGGCTATTGTTTAACAACCCAATTCCTTTGTTTTGGCAAGCTGATGTGCTCCGCTAGCAGTTTTACCTGAGGGAGGGAAAGAAAAAGAATGCAACTGAGTACCTTCTGCTCCCCTCAGGAGTACCAGCACTGGCTTCCTGGGAGAAAGGCTGGCCTGTTTTCAGAGCCACAAAACCCAGCCTGGAATCATTGAGGAGAAAGCAAAACCCTTAAAGCTGGCCTCTATTAGATTCGTTTCCCTTGGGGTGCTCAGACATTTGGCTTAGAGTGAGATGGGGGTTTCTGAGGCTGACTCAGGCAAAACCACACTCCCAGAGCTGAGGGCTGGGCAGGGGTGAGGTGCAGGGGTGAGGGCTGGGCAGGGGTGAGGTGCAGGGGTGAGGGCGGGGCGGAGCTTTAGGGTGGAAAGAACCCAGACTCTGAAGTCCCAGAAGATGGCTTGCTTTGGGCTCTGTGACCAGCCTCTTTGAGTTAAGTGTTTCTTTGAGTAAAATAAAGGCACATTAATGGTACCCACTCTACCTCGGTTATAGGCTGCTGAGAGTAAATTAGATATATGGAAGAGAGCTTTACATGTAAACCGTAGAGTGCTTTTCAAAGTTAAAGTTTTGCAAAACACAGCCATTTCATTTCACCTGGTGTCCACAGCAGGAGGTTAAAATAGCATTAAAGAACACCCAGCAAAACTTTAAATCCTAAGTTACTGTATCAGATCCTCTAGCCACAAAACTCAATTTCTCTTTTGGCTACAATGGAATTGCAGAAACCCTCATTTTATAGGTGCCTCACTCCTTTAGGTTCTGGCAGAGAACGGCTCTCGGCTTCATACCTTACCCTGGTCTAATTATATCGTTTGGCTGGGGCAGCAAGGCTGGTTGGCCTTCGTCCCGAGTGTCTAGTTGATTAATATAACTGGGGATCAGGACATTTGAAGTCAGAATGCCATATTTAACAAGGTTATTACAGTTCAAGACTTCTTTCCTAAGGCAGCATTTGCTCTGTTGAAAATGCAACAGAAAGTAACTCATTAAACATCGTTTATCAGCATCGCCATTTCCTTTCAGGTTTCCTTCCTTTAATCCCTTAGATTAAGTGATAACTAATTTTTGACAGTATATATATATATATGTAAATCCAAAGGAATCAGAGAAAAAATTACAGAAAACATGACTAGCAAACTTTGAATTTAAGTTTTATGTAATTCTGACTAATGGACAAAATGAGCTGCTTTTTTTTAAAAAAAAGTCTACAACATAGCTTCTTTGGTGCTTAAAACATTCTATTTCCATTATTAGAAATGAAGGTATAATACATGGTAAATTGCATAGATCTTAAGAAAGCTTGATGGTTTACTGAGTATCTATATGTTTGCACACAAATATCCAGATATGGATATACAGAGTTTCCATCACCCCAGACAGTTCTCTCTTCCCCTTACCAATCAATACCCATTCCTTGCCATGAAACCACCATTATGACTTAGTCACCACAGGTTAACATTGCTGTGACTGAATTTCATATAAATGGAATCACAAAGTATATATTTATTTTTGCCTGACTTCTTTTGCTCAACATGATGCTTTCAGATTTATCTGTGCTTTGATAGACATCAGTAGCTTGTTTCTTTTTATTGCTGAGTAATATTCCATTGCATTGCATGTGTGTACCAATCTGATCTACAGATTCTCCTATTATTAGACATCTAGGTTGTTTTCATCTTTTTTGCCCATTATAAATAAACATGCTATGACTATTCTTGTACAAGTCTTTCTGTGAACGTATGCATTCCTTTTTTTGGAGATAGATCCAAGAGTGAAATGGCTAGGTTAAAGGGTAGCATGTGTTTAACTTTAGTAGAAACTGTCAAACAAATTTTCAAAGAAACTGTCCCATTTAATTTTATTTTATAGAAGTTTTTTTTTTTTTTTTTTTTAAAGATTTTATTTATTTATTTGACAGAGAGAAATCACAAGTAGATGGAGAGGCAGGCAGAGAGAGAGAGAGGGAAGCAGGCTCCCTGCTGAGCAGAGAGCCCGATGCGGGACTCGATCCCAGGACCCTGAGATCATGACCTGAGCCGAAGGCAGCAGCTTAACCCACTGAGCCACCCAGGCGCCCAAGAAGTTTTTTTTTTTTTTTTTTTATTTGACAGAGAGGGACACAGCAAGAGAGGGAACATAAGCAGGGGCAGAGGGAGAGGGAGAAGCAGGCTTCCCATTGAGCAGGGAGCCCAATGAGGGCTCGATCCCAAGACCCTGGGATCATGACCTGAGTAGAAGGAAGATGCTTAACGACTAAGCCACCCAGGTGCCCCACAACTATGACATTTTAAACTTCCACCACACTATATAACTTTTAATTTGGCAGAGTATATAAAATTATGTTTCTGAAAAAAATTATTTTTAAATAATAGTTTTCATACACAGTGACTTTTGAGGGAGATGTTTTATACCAACATAAATTTCAGATAAATCTGAAAAATACAGTTAATTAATTCATCAGTTATGTTGTTTCTTGATAGGGAAGTATTAGAGATAAACTAAAGGGTAAAAATTCATAAATTTTTTAAAGTATCTTTCTCTGTTAATCAAAAAGCATTATAAAAACAAAATAAAAATACATGAGAAAAAAATGAGAAATACCATTTACTAAAAATATACAAACAAATATTAAAAAGTCAATATCATATTTTACCAGAATTCTAGGCCATACCATTCTCCTCCCCATTTTCACGTCTCTGAAATTAGAAAGTGTCTACAGCCAATGACAATTTACACTAGATATTATATATTGATTAATCAATAGTAGTAGACTAAGTACATTCTCAGAGAAATCAAAGACATGGGAACCGAAACTAAGCATGCCCCTTATATTTGGTGATCAGATGAGAAAGAGGCTTAAACCATGCTACTGCCTGGTTCCAAAGTTACGTTAACACAAGCACCCTCTCATCCTGCTAGTGGGGAGTAAATCGTTATCATCTTTTAGGAAAGCAGTTAGGCAAAACTTCTTACTCCTGACCCAGTAAACTCACTGTTGGGAATGTATCTTAAAGGATAAATACAGAAAAACAGATCAACAATTAAGGTCATGATTTTGTAATGAGGAAAACTACAAGCAATTAACAGTAGGGGACGGTTAAATCAACTCCAACAATGGACTATATTATATAGCTGCTGAAGTATTTTAAAATAATAATAATAATAATAATAATAATAATAATAGTTTTTTGGTCTTAGATTATTTATTTGAGAGAGAGAGAGAACATGAGTGGGAGGGAGACAGAATCCTAGCAGACTGTGTGCTGAGCAAGGAGCCCCACACGGGGCTTGATTTCATGACCCTGAGATCATGACCTGAGCTGAAACTAAGAGTGAGACGCTTAACCGACTATGCCACCCAGGTGCCCCTTAAAATAATTACTAAAATTATAGGAAAATGCTTACTTTTAAATGTCAAATAAGAAAGTAGAATAAAACCGTATGTATGAACGGGCTGACTTTACAATGTTTAACGACATACATATGATGCTTATGGCTATGCAATAGAGAAAATTAAACCAGCAATATTAATAATGATTATTTCTGGGTTGTGAGATTAGATTTGTTTACTTCTTTATACTTCTATTTTCAAAATTTCCTACAATTAGCAATAAAACCCTGAAGTTATTTTTAAAATCACATCTATAAAGAAACAGCTGTGAAAATGAAGACCAACAATCTAATTTGCATAACATGGGCACGAAAGAATAAGTCAAACCTCATGAAAATCAGTCAACACTCATCGCTCTTTTTAAAAAATAAGCAACTTGGAAAAAAATCTGCTCCTGATCAAGCATATGTAACAGGCATGGCAGGGTAAAGTCAGGACAGACCATCTCCGCCTGGCTAGGAAGTACCCCTTTGTTTTCCACTGATGAGTCCTAGGACTCAGAGTCAGAATCCTGACCATATTACAGAGCTTTTTTTTTAAAACAAACAAACAAACAAACAAACAAACACCCCAAACAACTCATAAACAGTTTGGAATTTTCTGTCCACACAGACATTCAGTTCATTTGACTGATCTTACAATCATATTGGTCCCTGGGGGCTAGTATCTATTTTTAGTACTTTCAGTAAAACTTGATTCTGATTTTTAAAGTTTTCAAATACTGAAATGATGTTCATTTTTATATGAGATGATAACTCGTTTTTATGTTATGTGGTTTATTATGGTTATGTAGTGTCTGGCAGGGAGAGTGAATGAGAGACCCTTTGCCCCCTAAAGAGGGAAGTTCACAGATGACTATCAGGACTGAAATGAGATACTGCCTTGTGTTGTTATTAAAGAATCAGAGACCTCAATCTCCCATCAGAGTTTCTGGAGAAGCAGGGGAGGCTAGAAACTGCTCAGGTGGGTTTGGCTGGAAGCATCCAACGAAAACAAGGAAATTCTTTGAGACATCCTGAACAGTTTTCCAAGGAGGCCCACTGGACACAAGCCACTGTTAGCGGCTGAAACCTCCATTAACTCCTTACATCTTATTAATTTGATTTAAGGAGGCCAGGACTTGCCAGGCAAGTCAGTCTGGAAGTCATAGGATACATGCTTGTTCAGAAACCTTTACAAATGGATCTCTCCACTGTTTGCCAACATACTTTATACTAGATGTCTCCCCGAGCTGCTTCTCTGGTAGAGGACAATGTCACCTGTCATAGAGCACAGGCATTAATGGATCGTGATATTTGAGGAGTCAATAATTAGGCCCATGTTAAAAGGATCTATCAGTTACATTAACTAAGAAAGGAAAGCAGCTGGATGTCTGATTGATTAGACAGACAGGGATTGAGGTATAAGCATCTTGTCAACTGCAGACATCTAAAGAATTCAAAGAATTCATCAAAACTCGCAGAACAAATTTCAGCATGGACTTTTCAGCAGCCCTCAAAAACATTCCTTTTCCAAATCTCCAGGCCTAACCCCGTTAGGTCCTGTCTGACTCAGATGCTGAAATGTCACCAGAAATTCCTTCGTAAGCAAGGGTATCTATTGCCCCAATTTGCACATATAAGCTTCATTTGTCCTTCACTATAAATTTGTTCTATTCTCTAACAGTACATATACTCTTCTTTTTTAATTTATAATTTGGCATATTTTGTGTTTAAATCTCTACTTCATCTTTTTCAAAACAAATGCTGTTACTTGTGCTCTGATCTTTGTAAAAGTGTAGACTTATGTTTAAAAAAAGAAAAAAAAAGGGCAGTATGGTACATTCTATGTCCCCAACTACTAAAGAAAGCTCTTAAACTGCTACAATTGAAATTCAGTCTCATTTCTAAAATGGAGAAAAGCAAAAGAGGCAGGGTAGTATAGTTCTTACCAACAATTATCTGTCCAAGATGGAACCTTGACCAAATGACCAAGTTATGGGTGTGTTCCGGGACCAGTAACTCAGAAGAAAGTCTTAAAAAGATAAGCCAAAGCTGGTCCTCAAGGCTTGGGTTTTCCTTGTTGTCATTGTTGTTGTTTTTGTTTTTTAAGTGATAAAATCTGTTTCAGTGCTTAAAATCTCTTTCTTCTGTTACAGTTTTTGAATAACTATGCTACTTGCTGGATTTTTCTCTGTTGTTTAGAATCAGAGTGGAAAGATGCGGGCATGTTTTAGTTATAAACAAATACAGATGTATCTATCAGTCATAGCTGATATGGGCAGCCATTTTCAACACTCCAAATGCTATCTCAAGCTGGGTTTACTTCCCATATCTCTCCTGACTAGATCCAATTCTCTGCATTCCCAGCGCCAACACTGCAGTTCAGGCCTTCAGCATTTCTTACCTTGACTTTGCAGTAGCCTCCCAGCTGGCCCCCAGACTCCTGTCTGATCCCTTTGAGCTCTATTCTACATGGTGTTGACATGCTATGTATACAGCAAACACTGAACCCCTCAGCAAGGCCCCCATCTCTTGGCTATAACTCAGGTGTGCATTCAGGTTCTATATGACCAGGGCCTACCCACTCTCTACCATTGTCCTGGGCTTGTGCACTACACCCTGTCGGTTCTAGGTTACCTCTAGTTATCGTTGCTGGAGATACTCTTAACCTCTGACTAACTAGAAAACTCCTCCAGTACAGCTTTATGGAAAACACTTAGGCAATCCGAATTCATAACCTCAGGAACAAGGAAATAATCTGAAATGTGACCTCAGGTCTATATACGTAGTTATTTACCACAGCATTATTTATAACAGCAAAAAAATCTGTATGTGCAGAAACAGCTTAAATGTCCCCAAATACTCAAAGTATAGAATATGAGATATATTCATTGAAAATGATGTTGACAAAATTTTAAAAACATGGAAAGTGCCTATCCTAGAAATTAACTTAAAGTGACTGAGGAGATGCAGATATCCAAAAAGGTGCCACAGACAGGTCTGAGAGGAGAATGCCTTCCATGATGCTTTCATCAGTGTTCACCTCTTCTCTGGTAACCCAGTGTGTTAGGTAGATTAGGCTTTGCTAGGATAACAAATTAAACTCTAAATCTCTGTGATATGCCCAGTAAAGGTTTATTCTCACACAAATTTGTATGTAGTTTAACTCACTCCAGAGCAGCCATCTTCCACATGGTGACTCAGGGACCCAGGCTGCTTCTCACCTGTGGTTCCATCCATTCAGCTTGGTTCTCTGGCTGCTGAGGTTGAGGAGACATGAGCTGGAGGGCTTTCCTCTGCCCTCGAGTGTTCTCTGAGGACTGAAACCAGTGCTATGGCCCTCCTTGAGTAAGAGGCTGAGAAACATGGGGGTGCATATCGATATCTGGGGAACAGTTACTGTTTCTGCCACAGCGAAAGTAAAGATGCCTACCACTGAAAGGTCCCCTCAAACTGGACTGGCCTTTCCCAGAGTTACATAATTATGGCATGTCTTAATATGTTTGGATTATTTTTTTAAATAAAGGGATAGGCATTGTTAAGTAAAAAAAGAGTTATCATGGGGTGCCTGGGTGGCTCAGTCAGTTAAGCATCTGCCTTGAATTCAGGTCATGATCCCAAGGTCCTGGGATAGAGCCCTGCATCAGGCTCTCTGCTCAGTGGGGAGTCTGCTTCTCCTTCTCCCGACTGCTCATTTTCTCTCTCTCAAATAAATAGATAAAATCCTTTTTAAAAAAAAAAAAAGTATCATAAAAGCTAAAGAAGAAATTAAAACAAGAATGGAGACATAAAACAGTCGGGGCTGAAGCTAAAAAAAAATCCCTTTTGGCTAGGAGTGGGCGACAGATTTGGCTCTCGACTTTCCATCAACAAACACAGAAAAAAATTTGGACGGTATCATAATTCAGTACTCACAGTCTAAAAACATTCCCTTGCTGGGAAGAAATGTGGTTATGATGTACATGAACTGCTCTGGCAAGCCCCCATGAAGGAGTCACAGAATAAAATCCTAATAAGAGACACAATGACAACTTTCTGAAGATGGCTTCTTAGAGCAATCCTTGATGAAAGTGATGGCAATGGCACCAGCCAGCTCAGGTCTCCTGGAAAGAGCTAATACACAAAAGGGCATGATTTCCAGCTGTCTGTGAACCTACCTTGTTACAGAGGTACCTTTCAGAGAATCAGGAGGACTGAATTCTATTTCAATTACTCTTCCCAAAGGATAGCTTTTTTAAAGTCACACTTTTGAGTTTAAAGTTGTATTTGCTGAAAAAGTACCTGGAGTCCAGCCCCTCTAGCTGGATAATTAAAAACAGGCTTATCAGGATGAATAATTAAGGGGCAGGAGTTGAAGCAGGAAGATTAGGGAGAGAGCTGCTGCAGAAAGCCTGGGAAGAATTGATGGTGGTAATGATATTAGTGATCGTAACAGGAGCAGTGAGAGTTCTTCTAATCATAATGTAAGAGTAACATCATGTTACTATTGCAGTAATAGTAACAAGAACAATAAGACCAGAAATGTGTAGAATTATCATTCTTTGTTAGGTTTCAAATTGAATATGTAAAAACCAATTTTTAGTTAGCCAGCTTAAATGAGATGCTTAAATCAAAATCTAACTTTCTTCATTGATATTTTCTTTTTAATAGAGGTCAAGGCTAAATTAAAAACACAACACACACACACACACACACACACACACAGAGGCATTCATACACACACACATAAAACCTCCAAACTAGGGGGATGGGGAGTTAGTGTTAAACGCTCACAGAGTTTTACTTTGAGAAAATGAAGTTCTGGAGAGGGATAGTGGTGGTGGTTGTACAACAATGTGAATGTGCTTCATGCCACTGAAATGAATACTTAAAAATGGCTAAAAAGGTCAATTTAATGTTATGTATATTTTACCAAAGCTGTTGGCATCACAATTCCAGACTTCAAGCCCTATTACAAAGCTATAATCATCAAGTTGGTGTGGTACTGGCATAAAAACAGATACATAGATCAATGGAAGAGAATAGAGAGCCCAGATATGGACCCTCAACTCTATGGTCAATGAATATTGACAAAGCAGGACAGAATATCCAATGGAATACAAGACAGTCTCTTCAACAAATGGCGTTGGGAAAACTGGACAGCCATATGCTGAAGAATGAAACTGGACCACCTTCTTACACCATACACAAAAATAAATTCAAAATGAGTGAAAGACCTTAATGTGAGACAGGAAACCATCAAAAAATCCTAGAGAATATAAGCAGTAACCTCTCTGACCTTGGCTGTAGCAACTTCTTACTAGACACGTCTCCAAAGGCAAGGGAAGCAAGGGCAAAAATGGACTATTGGGACTTCATCAAGTCAAAACCAAAGTCAACCGACAGAATGGGAGAAGATATTTGCAAATGACATATCAAATAAAGGGCTAGTATCCAAAATCTATGAAGAACTTATCATCCTCAACACCCAAAGAACAAACCATCCAGTCAATAAATGGGCAGAAGACATGAACAGACACTTCTCCAAAGAAGACATTCAAATGGCCAACAGACACATGAAAGAAATGATCTCAACATCACCCAGCATCAGGGAAATACAAATCAAGACCACAATGAGATGCCACCTCACACCAGTCAGAATGGCTAAAATTAACAAGTCAGGAAACGACAGATGTTGGCAAGGATGCGGAGAAAGGGGAATCCTCCTACACTGTTGGTGGGAATGCAAGCTGGTACAGCCACTCTGGAAAACAGTATGGAGGCTCCTCAACAAGTTGAAAATAGAGCTACCCCACAACTCTGCAATTGCACTACTGGGTATTTACCCTATAGACACAAACGTAGTGATCTGAAGGGCCCCTCCACCCCAGTGTGAATAGCAGCAATGTCCACAATAGCCAAAGTATGGAAAGAACCTAGATGTCTATCAACAGATGAATGGATAAAGAAGATGTGGTGTGTTTGTATGTATGTATATATATATATGTTTGTATGTATGTATATATATATATATATAATATATAATGGAAAATTCCTCAGCCATAAAAAAATGAAATCTTGCTGTCTGCACTGACATGGATGGAACTAGAGGGTAATATGCTAAGTGAAGTAAGTCAGTTGGAGAAAGACAATTATCATATGATCTCACTCATGTGTGGAATTTAAGAAACAAAATGGAGGACCATAGGCAAAGAGAGAAAAAAATAAAACAAGATGAAACCAGAGAGGGAGACAAACCATAAGAAACTCTTCATCATAGGAAATCGAGGTTTGCTGGAGGGGAAGGGAGTAGAGGAACAGGGTAACTGGGTGATCGACATTAAGGAGGGCACGTGATGTAATGAGCACTGGGTGTTACATAAGACTGATGAATCACTGACTTCTACCTCTGAAACCAATAATATAGTATATGTTAGTTAAATGAATTTTAAAAAAAGAATATGTAAAAACCAATTTTTAGTTAACCAACTTAAATTAGATGCTTAAATCAAAATCTAACTTTTTTCATTGACATTTTCCTTTAAAAAAAGTCAAGGCTAAATTAAAAACACAACACGCACACCCACACATAAAACCTTCAGACTAGGGGAATGGGGAGTTAGTGTTAATATCCACAGAGTTTTGCTTTGAGAAAATGAAGTTCTGGAAAGGGATAGTGGTGGTGGCTGTACGACAATGTGAATGTGCTTCATACCAATGAACTGTAAACTTAAAAATGGTTAAAAAGGTCAATTTTATGTTATGTATATTTTACTCCACCCCACCCTTTCCAGAATCATCTAAGCAAACAGATAACTTTGCTCAGGACAAAAGTGACATCCTGTTGTGAAGAATGAGGAACCTGACAAACCCCAGACCCACAGGCCACTCACTGACCTTGACTCAGAGGCTGCTCAGAGAGGCCATGGCCATGGCTTGCCTTCAAACATGGGAAGCTGGCTTGAAATTCCAACACTAAACAGTTAGAGTACCATGCTTCCTAACCAGAAATATTTCCAAATAGGCTTTTCTAGCTGCTTCTTTATCTAAACACCACCCCCTGCTCTAAAACATAAAATACAAAGACCTCAGTCGAAGTGTGGGCAGTGGTCACAATGTCTCCTACAGTGTCCTCCAGGAAACACTGTTTACAAAGTAGAACTTCAGGAGGGAATTTGTCCTAGGGGAACTCTGTTTAGGAGCAAGGTAAAAGTGGAGGCACATCTATGGAAGATGAAGACTTGAGTTTTGGATTATTTTATTTGCGATCCAACTGTAACAACAGGAAGCCAGAGGGGCTCGCTGCCTCCAAGGGCTACTTCCACACACCCAAACGATACTGACATCGGCTGCATATGGAACACTGCTTTTGTTTGTCCTCTCTAGTAGGGTGGGATGCTGAAATGTGAACAGCGCATCAATGGATTATTAAGAAATAAGCTAAAGGGAGCCGGGACACATTCCCGTTTAACCTCAGTAGAAAATTCTGCCCGTCCTGCGAAAACATCTTGACTACTGACTAGCAGGTTCTACATAAGAACCAAAGTTCCAGGGGCTTGGGTTGGTTTATTTAACTTAGACCTTGATCAACATCTACCTACGGAGTCAGAGGCCAAAGGAAAGTCAAGATGTGCCACTAATAATCTAGAACCAATTCGAACATATTCCTAGAATATTAAGTGAAAAGAGCAGGGTAATAAAGGATGTTGACAGTAGTATCTTAAACTTACCGGAATAGGTATAGCACATAAAAGCAAGGAAATACATAAAAATAGTAGCAGTGGTTATCTGCCTGGGGGAGTTAGATAGCTAATTGCATATTTACCCATTATACAGATTTTCTATAATGAAAATGGCAATTGGCAACGCAAACCATTGTTAGAAATTACAAAGATGTCCTTTCTTCTGTAGAGCCTTTCTTGTGCCTGGTATTGCTTCCTCCAATTTTTAAAAACCCGTTTTGCTATTGTTGTTGCACACCTCATGCTCTACTGTGATTTACTTATTTAAATTCCCTTCTCTCCCCCACACTAGACTGATTTCCTTCAGAGCAGGGATCAGGCCATTTATCTTTTCAACTCTGGTACTTCTTACTATTCCTGGCACACAGTTGCTACAAAATAAATGTTTATTGTTGCAAATGAAGCATTTGGTTACTAAAGAGTTTAGTTACCTTGCTGTTACCAAGGAGCTTTAAAATTTTCCCTACATCATAGAAGAGTTTCCAAAGTCAAAGGAAAAAGTAATAGAAACCAGTATCCTCCTAAATTAGTAATAATGCTATAGGGATCAATCCAAGAAAGGAAAGAATTTTACAGGTGCCTAGGGTATGGATGCATACATTGCATTTTTTTTTTTTTTTTTTTTTTAAAGTGGCAAACAAAGACTTTTGCCTTGCCGGAAGAGGTGATGTTCTTTCTGAGCAGGAGTGTTTTAAACTTGGTAGGTAAATAGACTGAAATGAGTAACCACTGAAGAACAGTAGAAACACCAGAGGATAAAAGCTCTGGAAGAATCTGAGAGCCCAACTTATTCTCTGGACAACGAAGACCATACAATTTCAATTATATGCTTCAATAAAGTATCTTCTGTAGCTAAAAATGATTACCACAAGTATAAACCTAACTCACAAAAACCAACCCCAAAATACACTATAATGTAAATTTCGGCATGTATATGCTCTAAGCAAAAACCAAAATTCTTTGGAAAATACCCCAGTGGTGTATTAGGATCAAACTCAAACCACACAGGTTAGAGCTGTCTGATCCTTAGCTGCTTTGGGAGCTGCTGCGAACACGCATGCCCAGCTGGCCCTGTGGGGGTTGGGGCGGGGATGGGAGGAGGAGGGGCCTGCTCAGGAGAAGGCCCCTAGGGAAGACAGCAAGGGGGGAGGCGAAGAGCGTGTATGCGCATGATTTAACTTTAGTAGTAGCCATGACGACAAATGAAGAGGGGAAATCATTTATTAATTCATCCTAATTTGTGCAATGGTTTCTAAAAGAGGCAAACAAGAGAATGATTCTGAAAAAAATCACAGCACAAGAATATCCCAGGGAGATTTGGAAAGACACCCCAAGTGGCCACACTAGAGAAGTGATACACCCAGCGGGTGAGGGGTTAGGAGGCCACAGAAAAGAGTATGAAAGAAGGAAGACAAAAACTGAATTATTATTATTTTTTTTTGAAATGGTTTATACTCTAAGGAGATGCAAAAAATTCTGTGGCTGAGTCAGCTTGGAAATAATGAGAGAGTCTATAAAGTTCATAGGATCTGGGGCTTAATAATACCCCAGAGGAAATTATGTAGCAAAAAGCAAATGCCAATGCATTTGTTTGATGATACCCATTAGTGCAAACTGTCTGGCAGAAACAAGCAACAGGCACCAAAATACCTCGATTTTAAAGTCAGCATGGAAAAAAATGGATGAGCTCTTCAAAGAGTAAATATATATGGTTCATCTAAGATCAAACAAATAACTCTAACCTGTGCTTGCTAATTCTTAGTGTATTGTGTTATTTAAAGCCGGGCCTACAATAAGGAAATAAAAGCGGATGGACAGCAAGAAGCTTGAACAGAAAGTGTCAAGAAATGAGCCAAGAATCAAATAATAATGTAAAAAGGGAAGAATTGTAGGCCACACTGAACTGGCCTAGGGCAAGGACTAGTATAAATAAAATTAAACTTCCTAAAGTTTTTTTTTTTTTTTTAATTATTAAAAAGCTATTTCTTTGGTTAATCTTTCCAAAAATTCGATTGTAAGAGATCTGGAATAATACATCATGACAATCTAAACACTGCTAAAGCAGTGTAATTTGTCTTAATTAAGAACCGAAACCAGCCAAATGTTGCCCAACAGGAGCACGGTAAATCGAACTGTGGCCCATCGAACGTGGCTTCTAGTGATTCTATGCGGTAACCTGGGACAGACTCATGACCAAGCTCCAAATGAATGTTATTTTATACAGTAGGGATGATGGAGCTAACGTAATGCTTTATATAGTTTTAAAAATAGATTTTCTTAATTACATTTAGATTCTCTAAAAAAAAAAAAAAAAAAAAAAAAGGAAAAAGTTGCAATTTAACTTAGATCTGCTTTGGATATTTTTTATGAGAAGTACCCTCCTGGGGCTGTAAACACTCTCTGAGCAGCAAAGCAAAGGAAAGCACATTCCTTGCTTATCACTATGAGGATGAATAACAACCTTAGTAAAATATCACAGAGATAAAAGATGCTACCCTGAGAGGCTCTCTGTGGCTCACAGGCTGCCTGCCATTCTTTGCCAGGTTTCTAGAAGTCACTAACTAAATACCAGGTTTAATGTCTGAAGAAAGAATTTATATATTCCCTCATAGGAAGAAAACCACCAAGTCTTGATGTGTTGATTTTATGGTTTTGTCTTAGAGCTAGTCAGGCATCTAAAAGCTAAGGAAAATGCATCTCCATTGAAGGCTTTGGCTGGAGCCAGCAGTGTACTTTCCCCAGGCCTGTTTCCTGATGATCAATTTTTCTAAAAGCATTTCAAGAAGGATTCATTCCCCTCGGGAATTTCTGCATCTATTTACATATCCTGTCCTTTTTTGACACTTCTTTGTCATTTTGGGATTATTAAATTAATTCCTCTACAGGCATATTTTCTTTCTTATTTTAGAGAAATATTTCCTAAAGATGCATTGCTTTATATCTTTGTGTATTTTATCCACTTTATTAAGTACTCGTAAGACATTTTTCTAAGATTTTATTTATTTACTTTAGGGAGGGAGGGGCAGAGGCAGAGGGAGAGGCAGAGCTCGGAGCCTGACTCAGGACCTGGATCTCATGACCCTGAAATTAGACCTGAGTGGAAACCAAGAGCTGGATGCTGAACCAAATGAGCCACCCAGGTGTCCCTTAAGCCTTTTTAAAGCTCACCTTTCTAAGTGAAGAAACTTTCTTCAAGGAATAATTTTTTATTTTTAGGATACTTGATGCAGCAACACTAAAAAAAGGTTTTCGGGGTGCCTGGGTGGCTCAGTAGGTTAAAGCCTCTGCCTCCAGCTCAGGTCATGGTCTCAGGGTCTTGGGATCGAGCCCCGCATGGCGCTCTCTGCTCGGGCGGGGGAGCCTGCTTCCCCCTCTCTCTCTGCCTGCCTCTCTGCCTGCTTGTGATCTCTCTCTGTCAAATAAATAAATGGAATCTTAAAAAAAAAAAAAAAAAAAGGTTTTCAATGATAGGAAGACAGTTTTTATGCAACTTAAAAATATTTAATTTTATTGATATATTTAAACTTATTTAATTTTAACTATATATAAAAATTCAAATACCTTAACAGTAAATTTCAATTAGGGAGAAGGATTAGGGTTATATGAAAATCCCACTTGGGGAATGTTTCCAACTACATATGTTGGCATCCTCCCCTAGATTCTAGAAGTTTTGGGGTGACTGTCATATTTCTTTCCTGCTGATAAACTCCTACCACCCCCTCCCCCCCAAATAAAAGAAAACCCAAAAGGAAATGGAATTTGCCTTTGGCTTCCCCCTCACTCCAGACCATATTCTGGCTGTTGATCCCTTCATGATTATTCACAATATATATACACTTTTTTTTTTTTTAGAGAAGGAGAGAGAGGGAGACAGAGAGAAGGTGGGGTAAAGAGGGAGAGGGGAAGATAAAGAACCTTAAGTATGTTCCACACCCCCAGCGTGGAGCCTAACACGGGGCTTGATCTCACAACCCGGAGATCATGACCTAAGCCAAAATCAAGAGTCAGACGTTTAACCCACTGAGCCACCCAGGTGCCCCAATTCACGACATATCTTTCTGAGTTCATTAATTAAATTAAAACAGTACTTGTGAAAGTTAGAACGGATTCTCAATATCATAATTCTGTTGTTAAAGAAAACTTATAATTGGGAGCCCCATCATCAATTTCCGTATCACGAGGTTCTAATTCATAGCACTATGCTTCCTTTGGTGCAAAGGAGATCAGGAAAATATTTATTTCGCAAGAAAACATGTTTTCAAGGAGAAAGGTTACACTTTTTCCACTGTTCGCTGTTTAAACCCAGAAAGGTTTGGGCAGCCTGACCTCGCAGGGCTAGGCCAGGCAGGTCCGAGCCAGCGCAGCCAGGCGGCCCTCTCATCTCCACACACACCCCAATCAAAAGCGAGCGGCCCAGGGACTCACCGGCAGGGCAAGATCCGCACAATGTCATTGGGCTTGTATCCTTCGATGCAAACTGCACAGTTATCAAAATCGGGCTCTGTTTCCTGCAATGGAGAAAGTACAGATGCGTTGACTTGTGTAGCTTCAACTCCTGGGTGAAGAGGCAAACAAGCAAGGGGAGCTTGCCTGGAGACGGCTTTCCGTGGTCTGTGCGCCAGTTTTCTCAAACAGTAACTGACCGTCTGTTGGCTCAGTTTCCATTCCTTCCAACCTCCACTTTTTGTTTCTGGGTTCTACTGTTAAGTGCTTTTGTGAGGGAATAATTTTGTAATGTATTGTTGCTATAAAATAAAATGCTCTTTATTATGAGTGTGAGAGAGCAACTTTTAAGTATACCATTATTGGGAATGCTATTTATTATAATTAGAAGTGACATCCAAATCTCAAGGCTGAGGAACACTATTTATGGAGAAGTGTCCAAGTGTTACTTAATCTATCAGTTCCTTGGGAATCTTATGTGTATACAACTCTAGAACCATGGTTTTAACTTTTTATTCAAGTATATACATCTCTCTCTTTTTTTTTTTTTAAAGATTTTATTTATTTACTTGAGAGAGAAACAATGAGAGAGAGCATGAACGAGGAGAAGGTCAGAGGGAGAAGCAGACTCCCCATGGAGCTGGGAGTCCGATGCGGGACTCGATCCCGGGACTCCAGGATCATGACCTGAGCCGAAGGCAGTCGTCCAACCAACTGAGCCACCCAAGCGTCCCTATACATCTCTCTTTATTCGAGTATATACATTTCTCTTTCAATACCCTACTTCATATTCTGTTGAGGGGAAAAAAGTAATGCAAAATATACTTTGAATTTAGTAATGCTTTTAAATGAATTTCATCTTAGGAAGCTCAGTAGTATTTTTTATATAGTTGAAAAATAGCAGCGCATAGTGAGATAAATCAAATATTCAGACTAGAGATGACACCTGGTTATACATGCAGACTTGTGACTCCCTTACAAATGTCCCAATGAGCCCCAAATACATGTAGCACAATCCACTACTCTAAAATTTCTTCTGGGGAGAAGAAAGACCTTTAGAGGTCTGCAGGCCTTGGATTGCACTGTTTCCTTGTTCCTTCTCAAGATACACTTCTGCTTCTGATATGGTTAGGGCATCATTGTTTACAAAAGCTGAGATATGGAAACAGCCTATGTGTCCACTGATAGATGAATGGATAAGGAAGATGTGATATATATACATTTAATGAATTATACACACACACACAGAAACTATAATATATATATCATTCATATATATATATATACACACACACATATACATGATGGAATATTACTCAGCCATAAAAAGAGAATGAAACCTTGACATTTGTAATAGCATGGATAGATCTAGAAGGTATAATGCTACATGAAATAAGCCAGTCAGAGAAAGACAAATACCATCTGATTTCACTCATATGTGGAATTTCAGAAACAAAACCAATAAGCACAGGGGGAAAAAAAGGAAACAAACAAAAAACTCAGACTCTTAATTACAGACAGCTGGTGCTTGCCAGAGGGGAAATGGGTGGGGAGGTGGGCAAAATATATAAAGGAGATTAGGAATACACCTATCTTGATGAGCACTGAGAAACGTATAGAATAGTTGAGTCATTATATTGTACACCTGAAACTAATATAACACCGTATGTTAATTATACCAGAATTAAAAAAAAGATAGGCTTTGCTCTTGGCTTTATGTCTTCATTCTACAGCAAGGGAGGCTGCTGTAATGACTGTGGGGTTGTGGATGCTAGATTTCAGAGGGACTGAATATGCTTTCTGTATTTACTGCAGATATCACTGGAGGACATCACTCAGCATATAACACATTCCTCCTTGCAAGGATTTATGGAAAAATTTTCTCAAATTGTAATACCAGGAATAACCATCTCGTTTTCATCTTGTGGACACTGCAAAAAGGTAATTAGATATTGTTTGAACATTTCTTCCTTCCTTGCATTGGCTGCTAGAAAGCCCCAACCTAAGTTTGGGATCCATTTTTGTTACACATTTCAGGTAATGTATTTGTTTAAAAAATTTACTCTAGCTTCATCTATTTTTCCTATACTTTTCATTTTCTTACGCTTTGTTTCCAACTGCTTTGTTGTCCTACTGCACGCATTTTATAAATTGTTTTAAATTATATCTAATAAAGATGGGTATAATTACAGACACAGGAGAGCTATTTTCATGGATACCCCTTTTCCTATCCTTCCATCTCTTCTACCCTGGCTGCCAGAAAAGTCAGGGACTTTTCTGACTAGTCCCTCACCATAAAGAAAAGAGTCTGCTGTTACCTTATCACCCTTCTTGATGGTTCTGACCTGGAGCTTGCTGATCGCTTTCTTTGCCGCATCTCCCAGTCGGCGCTAAAAAAAAACCAAAAGCCGCTTGTTAGCAATACAGATGAGTAATTTTTGTCTTTGTTGCCGATGGCGTTTACTAAACCAGGACAGCTATCTCTGAAATCACGCACACGTGGCGTGAATGTTAAGGACAATGGCTGGAAGAGATGGGGCAGTGACGTCTGTGCAAGACCTCTAAAAGACAGGTCTTTTAAGCACTGTCATCGAGAGAAGCTCTTCATGCCCAATGTTAAGCAAGTGGCAAACGGAGTGGAAAAATCCCACCCTACAGTGACTCCAGCACGCGGTACATTTATGCAGACTGGCACATGCACGCAAGTTTAGTAATTTGCCACTCTAGCCACTTCATCTGTGTCCAGGAGATAGCCAATCTGGACCCTTGGAATAAACCTCATGTCCTCTTTTTCACAGTCAGGATTTACTGCGTGTGTATTTCTTTCTATTTGCAATTTAAGGACTTTCCTTTGCTTATAGAGACCCAGCATAGGTTTATGTATTTCATCTGTAAAGTCCTAGTCCATCACATTCTTGCATGCTAATGTCACCTCCTCTAGAGAGGTTTAAGTGTGGGTGTGCCTAGAGTAAGATACATAAAACATACATGTTCAGCTTAGCAAATAATTATAAAGCGAACACCTGTGTAACCCCTAATGTCGACTAATGTCAACTAATATATTAGCACTCCCTAAAAAAAAATTTTTTTTTTGATAGAGAAAGTTGCTATCCTGATGAGCCCTGCAGTCATGCGATGATAGGCCAGTCAGGAAGAAGTGGGGTGGAGGGTGGTGAATTCAGTTCTAATCTGTCCAGATCTGCTGGGGTGCTTGTGAGTTTCCCACATGTAACAGCTCCTTCTTAGCTTTGTGTACTATGACCCTATAACAGATGTGTATTGGCATCCGTGAAACATTTGAAGGCTATGATAAACGAGACAAACATTTAAACGGATTCATCACTTGGTTTCACTAATTTGGTTCCTTTCAGAAACAACACTCAAGCTTCTTTCTTTTCTCTTAAATTGTGAACATATAGTAGTGAATGGTTAACGTATCCTACGTACCACGCTAAAACTTTATATGCAGTATCACCTTTATTCTCACAACAACCCTGTGAGGAAAAAAAAAATACTGTTTTATAGAACAAACGGAGGCTTAAAGAGCTTATTTAAGTTGCTTATCATTATCAGTGAATGGTCAGTCAGAATCTGAATAAAATTAAGTCTGACTTGAAAGCTAGAGCTAAACCACCACTCTTATTACTCAATAAACCACCCCAGTCACCCAACCAACGAACGTCTACCCAGTCAGCCAGCCAGCAATCAACTGACATTTGGCCAACCAGCCAACCAACCAACATCTAACAAGCTAGCCAGCGAACCTACCAATTACTGAGCAGCCAACCAATATCTGGCCAGCCAGTTAACCAGTCAACCAGCCATTCAGCCAGCCAGCCAAGCCACTAACCAACCAAGATCTATTAAGTATTTATCATATGGCACTTCCTCGAGCATACAACAGTTAAAGTAAGTAAGCTGAAGAGAGGTGTTCTCCTTGTTAATTCATCTTCTCTTTGATATTTTGTCCTTAATTTCTAAAATGATTACTGGCCATTTTCACAGAAAAGTAAGTTTGGTTGTTACCTAAAAGGAGACACTCGAGTTTATGCAGAAGTCCACAAGTAGCTATCAAACTAAGATTGCAGGAAAAAGAGGGAGTCTATAATGATAAATACCATTATGGCGGGTGAACATTGCGTGAGAGGGAAAAACACCGAGAAGAAACTAAAAAAAGAATAGAACTCTCTGTCCTCTCCTCTTCCTCTAATTACTGTGCGATCATCCTCTGATCTCAACTCCGGCCACTTCTTCAAGGAGCTCTCTTCCCCCATGTCTCCCAAGAGAGACAATCCTTCTAAGTCTATACCTTATGAAACCTGGTCGCTCTGCTTCATAGCACTGTCACAAAATTCACAATTTGACATTTGTTTTTATGATCAATCCCCGTTAAATTGCCTTCATGTAAACTCCCTGAGGGCCAGATTGTGTTTGGTTTTGCTTCCCATTGTGTCCCAGCACCTGGAATAAAGCTGCCTTTGATAACTAACAATCATTCCATGCATATTTTGGATCACTCGTTTTGTCCCAGGCATAGCTCAGGGTTCTGGAAAGAAGGTAGTGGAAGGGGGCACCTGGCTGGCTCAGTCCGTAGACATGCAACTCTTGATCTCAGAGTTGTGACTCTGAGCCCATGCTGGGGATGGAGAACACTTAAAACGTTCTTTTTTAAAAATCTTTTTTAAAAAATGGTAGTGAAAAACACACACATAAATTCCTGTTCTTTTTGGCTTACGATCTAGTGGCAATGCCATAAATCGCTGGTAAGTGAATAAAATTTTAAACCAAAAGATTTTTTTTTTAAACATGGAAAACCACCTGTGAGGTTAAGCCAGTTAATGGGAAAATTAATGGACAAATTGTAAGCAATATATGTGGGGAGATAAGAAAGCTGTGAGCTTGGCCTTGGCAAAATCAGTCCGTCTCAACCAAGAGTCGCTTTTCATTGAAGAAGCCTGGAGCAGGAATTGAAGGGAATAGAGAAAGAGCTACCAGGAGTAAGTTACCAGGAATTAAGTACAACAAACCTGCAGAACATTATGTTTAGAATGTGAAATCTGGGGCGCCTGGGTGGCTCAGTGGGTTAAGCCGCTGCCTTTGGCTCAGGTCATGATCTCAGGGTCCTGGGATCGAGTCCCACATAGGGCTCTCTGCTCAGCAGGGGGCCTGCTTCCCTTCCTCTCTCTCTGTGATCTCTTCCCTTCTTCCTCTCTCCTACTGTGATCTCTTTGTCAAATAAATAAATAAAATCTTAAAAAAAAAAAAAAAAGAATGTGAAATCTGGACCCAAATAAACATGTTGATTGTTTATCATGAAGAGCTCAGATATTTTTGCAATTGTGTTAATTTGTTTTTAAGATTTTATTTATTTATTGGAAAGAGAGAGAGAGAACACAGGCAGGGGGAGCATCAGGCAGAGGGAGAGGGAGAAGTAGGCTCTTCTCTGAGCAGGGAGCCTGATGTGCGGCTCGATCCTAGGTCTCTGGGATTATGATCTGAGCCGAAGGCAGACACTTAAGCTAAGCAGAGCAAATAAGTGGCAAATATTATTTTTAAACAACAGTCACAGAGTATACTCAAAGGAAGACCAACATTTCTTAAGGAAGTGAACCAGAAATTATTTTGTCAAAGTTTAATTTTACCTAAAACAATTCTTTTAAAAATTTTTCATAAATTTTTATTGAAATTCAAAGCATAATGGAGTACAGTTTTTTTTTTTTAAACTAATGAAGAGAATGGAATTATTTTTGGTGGGAATAACATTTCCTTTAGCTGGGGTTCAGAGTTAGTGTTTCCTATCATCAGAATCACTTGCTTATCTGTACTATACTGATTACATTGTTTTCTATGCATAATTCTGTGTGATAGCTATTACAAGGGGAAAATAATGAAACACAAGGCATAACCTCTGTTCTCAGGGAATTTGTAATTTATTTGTAAGATTGCTATTGTGGTGAGAGAGCTACCTTGATAATTATAGTACAGTATTACTGCTTTAGGAGAGAGATGAAATAGTTTAAAACTGCCTAAAATAATTTTTAAAGACAAACAGTTCTGAAGGATACAGATAAAAAAGTGAAGCCAGGCACGTCCTTAATTTTATTCGAAAATTGATAGAGTGGCTTATACTAACTTATACTTTCAATATTCATTTTTTCTTTCATGTGACTCTCTTAGTATTCTGTTACTTCATTATGTAACAGCTATTTCTTTTGAAACAACAAGAGAAATGTCACTTTTTAAAAAATGTTTTTATTTTAATCACCTGGTGCTCACCATAGCAAGTGCATGCTTTAATTTCTATCACCCATTTTACCCATTCCCTTACCCACCTCCCCTCTGATAACCATCTGTTTGTTCTCTCTTTTTTTCCCCTTTGCTTGTTTGTTTAAGTTCCACATATGAGTGAAATCATATGGTATTTGTCTTTATCTGACTGCTTTATTTCACTGAGCCCAATACTCTCCAGCTCCATCAATGTTGTTGCAAATGGCAAGATTTCCTTTTTTATGGCTAAATAATATTCCATTGAATCTATAGGCTATGTTTCTCCATCTATTCACCCATCCCTGGACACTAGGACTGCTTCTGTATCTTGGCTACTGGAGCTAATGCTACTATGAACACAGGGTGCATGCATCCCTTTGAATTAGTGTTTTTGCATTCTTTGGTGAAATACCTAGCAATGTGATTACCGGATCATAGGGTAGTTCTATTTTTAACTTTTTGCAAAACCTCCACACTGTTTTCCCCAGGGGCCGCACCAAGTTTGCATTCCCAGCAACACTGCAAGAGGGTTCCTTTCTTCCCACATCCTCACCAACATCTGTTGTTTCTTGTGTTTTTGATTATAGACATTCCAACAGATGTGAGGTAGTATCTCACTGCAGTTTTGATTTGCATTTCCCTGATGGTCAGTGATGATGAGCATCTTTTCATGTGTCTGGTGGCCATCTGAATGCCTTCTTTAGAGAATGTCTGTTCATGTTTCCGGCCCATTTTTAAACTGAAAATTTGGGGGGGGGGTGTTGAGTTTTATAAGTTCTTTATATGTTTTGGATACTAACCCTTTATCAGCTATGTCATTTGCAAGAATCTTCTCCCATTCTATAGGCTGCCTTTTAGTTCATTGACTGTTTCCTTTGTTGTGCAAAAGCTTTTTATTTTCATGTAGCTCCAATAGTGTATTTTTGCTTCTTGCTTCCCTTGCCTCAGGGGACATATCTAGAGAAAAGTTGGCCAAGGCTGATGTCAGAGAAGTTATTGCCTGTGCTCTCTTCCAGGATTTTTATGTTTTTCAGGTCTCACGTTAAGTCTTTAATTCATCTTATCTTCATGTATGGTATTAGAAAGTGGTCCAGTTTCATTCTTTTGCATGTTGCCGCCCAGTTCTCTCGACACTGTTTGAAGAGACTGGGTCTTTTTCTCATTGGATATTCTTTCTTGCCTTGTCAAAAGTTATCATCCATATAATTGTGGGGGGTGTATTTCTGGATTTTCTGTTCAATTCCATTGGTCTGTGTATTGATTTTTGTGCCAGTAACATACTGTTTTGATTATTACAGCTTTGTAATATAAATAGAAGCCTGGAATTGTGATACCTCCAGCTTTGCTTTTCTTTTTTTAAGGTTGCTTTGGTTATTCCACACAAATTTTAGGATTGTTTTTGTTCTAGCTCTGTGAAAAATGCTGGTTGTGTTTTGATAAGGATTGCAATAAATGTGGATTGCTTTGGGTAATATAGACATTTTCACAATATTTGTTTGTCCAATCCATGAGCATGGAATGCCTTTCCCTTTCTTTGTGTCATCTTCAGTTTCCTTCATCAGTGTTTCATAGTTTTGAGAGTACAGGTCTTTCACTTCTTTGGTTAGGTTTATTCTTTGTTATCGTATTATTTTTGGTGCAATTGTAAAATGGGACTATTTCCTTAATTTCTCTTTCTATTGCTTCATTATTGCTGTACAGAAATGTACAGATTTCTATAGATTGATTTTATATCTTGTGACTTTCCTGAATTCATTTCTCAGTCCTAGAAGTTTTTTGGTGGAGTCTTTTGGCTTTTCTACATATAGTATCATATCATCTGCAAATAGTCAAAGTTTTTCTTTCTTACTGATTTGGAAGCCTTTTCTTTCTTTTTGCTGTATGATTGCTGTGCTAGGACTTCTAGAACTATGTTGAATAAAAGTGGTGAGCGTAGACATTGCTGTCTTGTTTCTGACCTTAGGGGAAAGACTCTCAGTTTCTCCCCATTAAGGATGATGTTAGTTGTGTGTTTTTCAAATATGGCCTTTATTGTATTGAGGTATGTTCCCTCTAAACCCACTTTGTTAGGGTCTTTATCATGAATGGATTTTGTACTTTGTCAAATACTTCTGCTTATTGAAATGATTATATGATTCTTATTCTTTCTTCTATTGATATTGATTTGTGAATATTGAATCACCCTTTCATCCTGAGAATAAATCCCACTTGATCATGGGGGATCATTTTTTAAATGAATTGTTGGATTCAGTTTGCTAGTATTTTGTTGAGGATTTTTGTGTATATGTTCATCAGAGATATTTGCCTGTAGTTCTCTCTCTCTCCTTTTTTTTTTTTTTTTGGCGGTATCTTTATCTGGTTTTGGTATCAGGGTAATGCTGACTTCATAAAATGAATTTGAAAGTTCTGCCTTTTCTGATTTTGTTTTGTTTTATTTTGTTTTGGCAGCAGTTTGAGAAGGATAGGTATTAACTTCTCTTTAAATGTTTGGTAGAATTTAGATGTAAAGCCATCTGGTCCTGGACTTTTATTTTTTGGGAAGTTTTTTGATTACAGTTTCAATTTCTTTGTTGATAATTGTTTTGTTCAAATTTTCTGTTTCTTCCTGCCTCATTTTTGGTAGGATAAATCATGTCCAATTTGTTGGCATACAGTTTTTCATAATATTCTCTCATAATTGTTTGTATTTCTGTGGTGTTTGTTGTTATTTCCCCTCTCATTTGTGATTTTTTTAGTTGAACCCTTTCTCTTTTTTTCCTGGTAAGTCTCGCTAAAGGTTCATCGATTTTATTGATATTTTCAAAGCACAAGTTCCAGGTTTCATTGATCTCCTCTATTGTTTTTCTAGTTTTTATATTACTTATCTCTGTCCTAATCTTTATTATTTCCTTCCTTCTGGCTTTAGGTATTGTTTTTCTTTCTTCTTCCTTCTTAAAAAGATTTATTATAGAGAGAGAATGAGACACCCCAAGTGAGAGAAGGGGCAGAGGGAGAGAATTTTCAAGCAGACTCCCTGCTGAGTGCAGAGCCCAATGTGGGGCTTGATCTCACGACCCATGAGATCATGACCTGAGCCAAAATTAAGAGTCAGATGCTTAACCAACTGAGCCACACAGGTGCCTTGTTTCTCTTTTTCTAGCTCCTTTAGGTATAAGATTAGGTTGTTTGAGATTTTTCCTGCTTCTCCTTCCCTCTTATAACTGCTTTTGCTGTGTCTGGAAGACTTTGAACTATTGTCTTCATTTTCATTTGTTTCCAATATACTTTTTATTTTGTCTTTTATTTCCTGGTTGATCCATTCATTATTTAGCAGCATTTAATTAACTTCCATGTATTTGTGTCTTTCCAGATTTTTTCTTATGGTTGACTTCCAGTTTCTTGGGGTTCTTGTCAGAAAAGATGCATGATATGACTTAGATTTTTCTGGATTTTTTTGAAGCTTGTTTTGTGGCTTAATATGTGATCTATTCTGGAGACTGTTCCATGCACACTTGAAAAGAATGTGCATTTTGCTATTTTAGGATGGAATGTCCTGGATATATCTGTGAAATTCATCTGTTCCAGTGTGTTATTCAGAACCATTGTTTCCATGTTGATTTTTTGTTTCGATGATCTGTCCATTGATATAAGTGGGGTTTTAAAGTCCCCTACAATTATGACATTATTACTGATTAGTTCCTTTATGTTTTAATAACTGCTTTATGTATTGGGTGCTCCTGTGTTGAGTGCACAAATATTTCAGTCGTTTTATCTTCTTGTTGGATTGTCCCATTTATTATTATATAGTGTCCATCTTTGTCTCTTATTACAGTCTTTTAAGTCTATTTTGTCTAATACAAGTATTGCTACTCCAGTTTTTTATGGACATCCATTTGCATGATAAATGTTTCTCCATCCCCTCACTTTCAATCTGCAGGTGTCTTGGGGTCTGAAATGAGTCTCTTGTAGGCAGCATATAGATAGGTCTTGTTTTTTTTTTTAATGCATTTTATACCTATGTCTTTTGATTGGAGCGCTTAGTCCAATTACATTCAAAGTAATTATTGATAGATATGTATTTACTGCCATTTTATTACTTGTTTTGTGGTTGTTTCTGAAGTTTTTTCTGATCCTTTTTTGCCTTTCATGGTTTTCTGGTTTTCTTTAGTGATGTATTTGGATTCCTTTCCCTTCTTATTTGCATATTTATTAGCTTTGATTTGTGGTTACCGTTAGGTTTGTATAGAACATCCTCTGCACAAGGCGGTCTATATTAAATTTGATGGATGTTTACGTTTGAACCCATTCTTTACTCTTCTCCTCCCCATGTTTTAGATATATGGTGTCATATTTTACACCCTTTTGTTTTGTGAGTTCTTTGACTGATTTGTTTACAGAGATATTCATTTTTAGTGCTTCTCTGTTTCCTACCTTCATACTGTCATTTTGGGTCGTTCTTTTCTGCTTGAAAAGCCCCCTTTTATATATATATATATATATATTTTAAGATTTCATTTATTTGACAGAGAGACAGTGAGAGGGGGAATACAAGCAGGGGGAAAGAAAGGGAGAAGGTTTCCTGCTGAGCAGGGAGACCAGTGCGGGATCAATCCCAGGACTCTGGGATTATGACCTGAGCTGAAGACAGACGCTTAGCAACTGAGCCCCCCGGGGGCCCTCCCCTTTAATATTTCTTGCAGAGGTGATTTTGTCGTCATGATTTGCCTTTAATTCTTGTTTGTCTGGGAAACTCTTTATCTTTCTATTCTGAATGAGAGACTTGCTGAATAGAATATTCTTGGCTGTAGGTATTTTGCATTCAAACACTTTGAATATATCACGCCACTCATTTCTGGCTTGGAAAGTTTCTGTTGAAAAATACCCCAATAGCCTTATAGGACTTGCTTTGTACGTAACTGTCATTTTTTCTCTTTCTGTTTTTTTTTTTTTTTTTTTTTTTTTTTTTTAAAGATTTTATTTATTTATTTGACAGAGAGAGAACACAAGTAGGCAGAGAGGCAGGCAGAGAGAGAGGAGGAAGCAGGCTCTGCTGAGCAGAGAGCCCGATGCGGGACTCGATCCCAGGACCCTGAGATCATGACCTGAGCCGAAGGCAGCGGCCCAACCCACTGAGCCACCCAGGCGCCCTCTCTTTCTGTTTTTAATATTTTTTTCTTCACCACTATATGTTGCCATTTTAATTACTGTGTGTCTTGGTGTGGACCTCCTTGGGTTGATTTTGTTAGGAGATCTCTGTTTCCTTCCCCAGATTAGGGAAGTCTTTAGCTGTTAGCTATTATTTATTCATAAATTCCCTGCCCCCTTTTCTCTCTCTCCTTTTTCTGGTATTCCTGTAATAAGAATGCTATTACATTTGATGAAATCACTGAGTTCCCTAAATCTATTTTTGTTTTGTATAATTCTTTTTTCTCTTTTGTTCAGCTTGATTACTTTCTATTATTATTTTATATATATAATATTTATAAATATATTTTATATATATTTTATTTATTTATATTATTATTTTGTCTTTTAGGTCATTAATTTGTTCCCCTGCTTCTTCCAGCGTGCTGTTCATTCCATCAGGCATGTTTCTCATTTTGTTTATTGAGCCCTTTATCTCTGCTTTTTTTTAAATCTCTGTATTAATGGTCTCCTTGATGTCCTCCACTCTTTGCTCAAGTCCAGTGAGTGTCCTTATGGTCACTGCTTTAAATTCTCCATCAGGCATGTTACTTATATCCATTTTACTAGATCTCCAGCTATGGCCTTGTCCTGTTCTAACATTTGGGACAAATTCTTCTGTTTTCCCATTTTATCTAAGTCTCTGTGCCTTTTTCTGTGTGCTAGGAAAGTCGGCTCTGTCTCCTATTCTTGAGGGTAATAGCTTTATGAAGAAAAGGTCCTATTGTGCCCTGCAGTATGGTGTCCCATTACCCAGGGCTTGGTGCTTCCAGGAGTGTCTCCCACGTGTGCTGTGTGTGCTCTTTTGTTAGGTTCTGATCTCTTTATCCTTCAGTCCAGTTGTCTACAGAGGCTGTCTTTGCCTATTGTGGGCAGTGTTTGGCTCCTGGCCTGAATGTGGCACATTTTAACTTAGTGTGCTCTGGTCTGCTTGTGAAATGAGACTTGTCACCACAGCCTCCAGAACCAAGGCCTCACAAAACTCCCACTTTGGGAGACATGGTAGGAGTTTGAAGCAGGCTTTTGGGGGAGAAGGCCTAATGCACTGGGACTGAGGCAAGCATGATTCAAAAGGGCAGTTTTGGTGCACAGAGGGGTAGGGCTTGGTGTAAGCAAGTTAGCGAACCAGTGCCTGTGCTGTGCTCTACCTGAAGGTGGCTATTATTTATGCTGGCAGCAAGGGAGGATAATGATGCCTGTGAGTTCCTTTGTACCCAGAAGGGTCTCTCTCTGACCATTGCCTCTCTGGGACTTGCTGTGAGATGAGCAACTAACCTCCCCACTGTGTGCCCCAGGCCTTCCTCAGATCATTGTTTCCACAAAATATGTCCATAGGCTGTTGGCTCTGTCTTTTCTCCAGGAGTGGCCCTAAGTCCTCCAAGCTCTCTCAGAACCAAACATGTTGACCTTTAAAACTCCAGGCTTTAAGGCCCGCTAGTTGCAAGAACTCATGAAATTCAGGCCCTCTTTCCAAGCCAATTGCTACAGGGTTTCATTTTCCCTATGAACTCCTGTATGTTAGTCTGTCTCTTGCCCTTCTCCTTGACCATGGCTCCCTCCCCACCATGGTGGCTTCAATCCATTTCTTTCCCAAAGCATGTCTCCACACTTCTTACCATCTTTGATATGGCCTCTTCTCTACATACAGTTGTGGAGTTCGTTCTGCCAATCTTCAGATCGATTTCTGGGTTACTTAAGATCATCTCACAGTTGTCTAAATTTAATTGTGGGACGAGGCAAGCCTAAGGTCCTCCTACTCTGCTGCTATCTTCCTCTCCAGTCCTCTATTTAAAATAATTCTTTAGCAGATGAAATATGCCCTTCTTAAATGAGAGCATGCAAGGTAAATTCAAATACTACTTTAAACTTTGGCCATGCATTTAACTTTACTTTTGGTTCCATCTGAATAAAGATGAGGTGTCTTTAAAAAAATCCCCTTTCTCTCTTCCAAATAAAGCCATTTCTATGCCCTTTTATTCCCCCCTCCATGTCATTTTAAAGAAAAATGCAAGCTGTCTTTATCTAAGGGGTAAAAAAGTGTCTATTTAGGAAATGTAAAACAAGTGGACATTAAGGTGTCAAGGATTATGGCTAACAGCGGAGGTAATGGTTAAGGAATTGGACAAATTCCATTTTTTGGCATTCTGGTGGCTGAGGGTTGATGAGGTTGAGGAGTTCAGTGGAGGATAACATCATTTGGGAGTTCCCAAATTAGCAGAATTAACAGATGGAGAAATGCAAATAAAAAGGAAAATAATCAAGTCCTCTTCGACATCTTTAAGGTCTGTGAGGCCTTCCTCCCTAGAAGCCCCAAGATATCAAATGATTCATAAAGGCAGGAAAACACGTTTTCTATAACTATTCTGAAAAATGGCATAATGACATTCCTTTCTCTTTCTTTTTCCTGTGGAGTTCCTTGAGTCAAATCTCATTCCATATGTTATTGAGAGACAATACACATATACCTCTTTTGAGGAAGAAAAGGATAGCATTTTGGCAGAAGCTGATGAAGGCTATGAAAATCTGCCCCACCAGTGGAGGAACAGATGCTTTTGGTTCTTGGAGAATACAAAAAAATCAACCTCTGAGATATATATATATATATATATATATATATATATATATATATATATATATGGAAAATTATGCAACCACGTAGTGCTAGATTTTTTTTTTCAGTAGGAGTTCTAGATTAACAAAATAAAGGACAGAGCACCATAAATTTTTAATGATGCTATGGCCATTTGCATGTAGTCAGACCTTGTTGGTATGTGCATATCTCTGTTTCTTTTTAGGTGACATGGAAATCACACACAGAAATATTGACCTTTGAACTAAAAAAAAAAAAGTTCCACTATCGACAGCTGTCAGACTAGTATTTTTGGATTTCTAAAATATAAACTAAAGAGATAATGGGCAAAACATCAACATTCTTAATAAAATGGCCCAAACAAAGTAGTGGCTTTTATAATTGATTCTTTCTGTCTTTGTGTTTCTTACCTGTACCAAGTATAAATGAGACCTAGGGGCCATCCTACATTTGTACAGATCTATTTCAGGCAGGGTTCCTCCGCCTTCTCCATAGTGCTCCCATGGTTTTCTCTAACACAACTGGACCCAAATCATACAATCCATTAAAGACTGTCAGGAGTGGGACCACCTTGGTAATTAGATTCATCCACCAATGTGATTGGAACAGGTTTAAGAAAATATTTATCAGGATTACTGCTTCCTTGACAACAGTGAAGATACACAGCTTTAGAGGAAAATAAATACAGAGCTACTTATTAACAGAACAAAGTCCTACCTAGACACCAACAAGGATGGTAAACGACATACTCCATTCAACCCAATACTTACAGTTATGTCCTAAATATTTAAGAAACTGAGAAATATAAGACACTTTCTTCTTGTTCCCCTCTGTGGATAACACAGATATGCAGTGAGGTTGATAAAAGAAAAAGAAAAAGAAAAAAAACAAAACAACAACAACAACAACAACAAAAACAACTAAGAAGAAGGATGCCAAAGCATAGCATCAAAATCAAGTTCATGTTTTTCTATTTCATTTGACTAGATAAATCTGTATCCTATGTGTTCCTTTTACCTGACAGCTTTATTTTATAACCATGATTATTATCATTACGACAAAGTGGAAAAATAACAAATGTTCTTATGTTCTAGGTGAAAGAAAGGCATTATAAGCACAAATGTTGTTGGTCCCAGTTGTCTGGAAACTCACATGGGCCACAGGTGACTCATGCTTCCTCCCCTGCTTTCCTACATAATAATAACCCTTCCAGGCCTGGCTGATATGACAGAAATCTTTGCACAGCTAGTCTAATTTTTATGACATAAGGCACCGCTCCATAAATCTAAAAAAATGGATAAAGACTTAGACTACTCTGATGGCCATGGTGACCTCATGGAGCGGTGACTTAAGGCTATTTGCATACATACAACATGAAGTAAAAACATCAGGGTTATTTTTTGTGGCAGGTGTTAGAGAAGAGAAGGCAATGGTTTGGAAGTTAGAAGATCCAACCTTTGGTCTTATTTCTGTCACTAACTATGTGACTTTGGCCAGGTCACTTAAACATTGTGGGCCTTAGTTTCCCTTATTAGTAAAAGGATGTATGTAAAACAATGTCATTTTCAGCTTTACCAGCTTAGGAATTTATCCATGCAGAACAGAACTTGGGATCAAAGATCCCTTCAGATCTGAATTACCTTAAAAAAACAAACAAACAAAAAACCCAAAACAAATCCATGGCGAATTACTTCACTGAATACGTCATAGATACAACATAGACTTTGCCTTGGGTGCCTGGGTGGCTCAGTGGTTTAAGCCGCTGCCTTCGGCTCAGGTCATGATCCCAGAGTCCTGGGATCGAGTCCCACATCGGGTTCTCTGCTCAGCAGGGAGCCTGCTTCCTCCTCTCTCTCTCTGCCTGCCTCTCTGCCTACATGTAATCTCTCTGTCAAATAAATAAATAAATAATCTTTAAAAAAAAAAAAAAACCATAGACTTTACCTTTCTGGGTTTCTACTCTTAGCGCCCCCCAACCCCCGACAAAGGGGGACAGATCAACATCAGGGACAATTTTGGCCCTTTTCTTTAGGGGACAGAAGTATCTCCTCCTGGAGACCTTCCCCTCCCTGACACTGACAGCTTATTCCCTTCCCTTTTGCTCTCCTTGTAAAATTCAAATTTGTTTTGCATTCCATTGCTTTTCCTGTTCTAACATACCTTCTGCACTGCTCTGTGCAAGTGCATTCAAAGGGACCTGGGCCATGTATATGCAAATAACAGGAAAAGGGGATTCACAGGGAGAAGTAACTCTTTCAAGGAAACTTGTCTGAATGTCATTACCAGGCCTCATATAACGTAGGACAGGTCTGGTTTCCTTGGATTAGCCTCAAAGGCAAGATTGCTTGAGAAAAACAACAGAAACCTTACTTAGTTTCTCTTATCTGTCTGTTGGAAATAGCCGCCATCTGTTGAAGGGCATCTTGGCTCTTTCCACAGTTTGGTGATTGTGGTCATTGGTACTATGAATATTGGGGTACAGATTGCCTTCTTTTCGCTACGTCTGTATCTCTGGGTTAAACACCCAGTAGTGCAATTGCAAGGTCATAGGGTAGCTCTATTTTTAATTTCTTAAGAAGATATGGTCCATATATACAATGGAATATTACACCTCCATCAGAAAGGATGAATACTTTTATATCAACATGGATGGGACTGGAGGGGATTATGCTGAGTGAAATAAGTCAAGCAGAAAGAGTCAATTATCATATGGTTTCACTTACTTGTGGAGCATAAGGAATAACATGGAGGACATTAGAAGGAAAGGAAAAGTGAATTGGGGGAAATCGGAGGGGGAGACAAACCATGACAGACTGTGGACTCTGAGAAACAAACTGAGGGTTTTGGAGCGGCGGGGTGTGGGGCGTTGGGTGAGCCTGGTAGTGGGTATTAAGGAGGGCAACTATTGCATGGAGCACTGGGTGTGGAGCCTAAGCAATGGATCGTGGAACACTGTAAAAATAAAATAAAATTAAAAAAAAAAAAAAAGGAAATAGCCACCATCTACTGGGAGTCCTGTGGTTTCAGGCCACAGACTCAGTCCTTGTGTCCCAGATGGAATGCCCTAGTAGACAGTGAGACAATGTGCCAGCGAATCACCAGAAGGCAGGGTTACCTGCCAAAGCCACGGCAAGAATGCTGCTGGCTGATTCTGCTTTGCCATCCTGTAGGGTTTCTACAGGGAGGAGAAGAATTAATTTATGGTGGCAGAAGCGGCATCTTCGGGGGATAAGGGACACATGGCACCTTAACCTCCTGGTTGGGGTGGGGGGACCGTTCATACTGCACAGTGGTGCTCAGGATTGGGAGTCTGTCAGGAATCCAGGCCTCCCACCTCAGAGTTCAAGAACAACTTACTCCTGGGCGCTCGTGAGATGGGTAGAATGAAGATGAATCCTTAGCATCCTCTGTGAAGCCCCCTTACACTACACAGTAGAAAGGGCTGAATCAAGCCTTACTTCTAATGCCGAAAAGGACCAATGTTCAAACAGTAAAAAGGTGAGGAGTCCTTCCATTTCCTGCTGCGGTGGAGGTGGGGCTGGCAACCTTCCTGTGGCTCAAGTCTCTTCAGTGTATCAGTACTGTGGAGGTAGTTTGGTCTTGTGGAAACTCCTCTGACTTGAAATCACCAACCTTGTTGTGTCTTCATGAAAAAAAATGTCAGCCTGGGTGGCTCAGTTGGTTAAGCTTCTGCCTTAGGCTCAGATCGTGATCGCAGGATCCTGGGATCCTGCTTCTCCTTCTCCCTTTGCCTACTGTTCCCCTGCTTGTGCTTTCTTTCTCTCTCTCTGACAAATAAATAAAATCTTTTAAAAAATCATTTAACATTTCTCTCTCTCAAATTTGTTATATCTAATCTCCCTGTAGGTTCTAATAACTAGGATTCTGGGGTCAGGAGGTCAGCATTTTCAACTGCATGAGTAGAATCATGGCCATATGTCTTCTTTCCCCATATTCCTACAACTGTGTCTTCCCATCCACAGCCTTCTGGGAATGGGGTTCACAGAGTGAAAGGTGTCCAGGCTACGTGTTGAGAAGTCCACCCTGCTGCCATTAGTGGGCTCTTAAAGTACTTATCCAGGGGCATCATGAAGACTTGTGAGGAGAGAGAGAGATGTGTCATAGTATTTAGAAGTCATCCAGACAGGGGCGCAGGGGTAGCTCAGTCAGTTAAGCATCTGCCTTCAGCTCAGGTCATGATCCCAGGGTTCTGGGATCGAGCCCCACATTGGGTTCTCTGCTTAGTGGGAGGCCTGCTTCTCCCTCTCCCTCTGCTACTCCCCCTGCTTGTGCTCTTTCTCTGTTAAATAAGAAAACAAAATCTTAAATGAGAGAAAAAAAAAGTCACTCAGATGTGTGTCAAATGGTCACTGAAATGTTTTTCCTAACCTTTATAGGACGTTTCTATCTCTGAAAAGTGGGTTATGGCTTATCTTCCCTTCCTACACCATCCTAGGGCCTTTACCCATGGTAAGGCACATAGTGCTTCCTTCCACAGGTGCAGCTGTGGTAGAAAAGGCCTCCTTTACCTCAGCCCCCTTCCCTCAGCTATCTCTCCCGGCCTAGCTTTCTTTGCTCAAGCTGGCTTAGCCGCTCTCCCTACCTTTATTGTTCAGATCTGGTTCCTGACTTCGAATGCTTCTGTGCACTTCCTACACTGGATTCTCCTCTGCCTCAGGGTCTTGCCCTGCCCAAGAACCTGATTCTACTTCGCTCCAAAATCATGGTTAGATTCAAGCCCTATTTATTTATTTATTTGGCTTCAATAAGAAAAATCTATTGTCTCAAAGTTTTGGAGGCTAGAAGTCCAAGATCAAGGGGTCTGTGGGGTTGATTCCTCCTGAGGGCAGTGAGGGACAATCTGTTCCACACTTCTGACCTAGCTTCTGGTGGCTTCCTGGCAATCCCTGGTATTCCTTGGCTTGTATATATATCGTACCATCTCTGCCTTCATCTCTCTACAGCACTCCCTCTGCATGCATGTCTGTGTCCAAATTTCCCTCCTTTATAAGGAAACCAGTCATACTGGGTCAGGATCCCAACCTACTCCAAATGACCTCATCTTAAATAATGATGCCTGCAATCACCCATATCCAAATAAGGCCACATTCAGAGGTACTCAGGGTTAGGACTTCAACATATGAATTTTCAAGGGGACATGATACAACCCATAACACCAGGTAATGGACTAATACTGAGCCATAAAAAGAAAGGGGAATCTCTTCATGAAATGGTATGGGAAAATCTCAAAATGCAAAAAACCCTAACATTCCAAATTATACTACGCTGTACGTTGTATAAGAAAGGATAAAAAGGACATGCGCATATTTGTGAACATTCATAAAAATACTGCTGAGTGTTTGCACAGAAATCACTAATGGGTGTCTCTGGGGAAGTACCTGGCTTTCTGGAGGAGAAGGGTAGGAAGGAGAAATTTTAGCATGTAACTTTTTTATACTGCTTGTATTCTGAACCACGAGACTATACATACACACTTGCCTCCCCAGGATTAATTTTTAGCAGGTTTGTTTTTTCCTAAACTTAGAGGCAAAATAAAATCATATTCTTCTTTAATGTGCTTACCCTTAAAGACCAGCTGCCCTCCTTAGACCAGGTATTATCTTAACATCTTTTGTGGAGTTTTTGTTCCTCGCAGGAACACATTCTCTATCAAAGAAATTCACCTTTTGCATCTGCCATAAATGTTCGTAATGTTTTTTGTCAGTGGGTTCCTTTCACACATGGGAGATTTAAATGGATGTGTAAAATCTGCGCATGGCAGGTGCACTGTCGAGCTGCCAGAGAGGCAAGAGTGAACCTGAGAAATGTGAATTATCAGCGGTTCCTAGCGATTTCTCACAGTCCCTGGAAAAAGGTCTAAAAGGAACAGCAGCTCTCCCACTGTTCTCATTTTTGGGTCCTATGCAAGAGGGGAGATGTCTTTTTTCCCAGAACTCCTGAATGAAGCTACCTCTACCATGATAATCAACAACAAGCACTTTCCTGCGAGTGACAGCCAGAGAATGGCATTTCCAGGAGGAGACCAGCAGCTGGCCTTGGACCAGCAGGTGCCAAAGACATTCTCAGGACAGAGCATATCAAAGATGTTAATGATCCCAGCTTTAAAACTGCCATGCTGTGTGTCCTTGGGCAAATGCTTACCTTCTCGGTTTCCTCACCTATAGAGTGGGGTGATACATACAGTGACTTCATCGCAGAGCTATTAAGAAGCAGTATATCTGTATCTATATAACATATTAATCAAAGCAAACTCTATTTACTTTTATGTGTCCCAGCTCCTGAGAGACACCCTAGATTTGACAGTACTCTAGATCCTCACTTAAACTGCCTGGGAAAGTCACATTTATGTCTGGGTTTATGTCTGATTATTCAACAGAGCATTCTGGATTCAGCAGAGATAAGACTCCAGTGGGCTGGAATATGACATTACGAAAAGCAGTCCCCTCGAGCTCCTGTGTGTGCTCTGTGATGACCTGTATCCTAATCCAAATGGGCTACTTCAATAGCCTCTTGTACATCACAGGACTTGTTCAGAAATGGGAATCAGGAGTCTGGCCCCCTCCTTCAGTTCTGCGGAAACAATTAGTCACTGGACTCAGGCACCTATAGGTTGGTGGATAGACCAGGTTCCCCAGAGGATGCTGGCCTGAAAGAAATGAGGACAGGGCTGTACAGAAGACAAGCATCATGAGTGAAGAAGGTCCTTGCAGAGCCGTGGACCCTGACCAGGGTGGGCAATGGATCCAGATGGAGCGTGAGGCTGTGGTTGGTCTCTGCAAACCAGCCTCCTGGTTTACCTCCCTCTGGGCACACACATGCATGGGAGAGTGAGGTGTGAGGCACAGAGGGAATGGCTTTAAATAGTGATATGCACCAGAGAGAAAATAAAACAAATACATAAAATAATATACTAGCGGGAGAGAGAGTGGGGCCCGAGGCCACATTAGCCTATATCAAGCTGTCTTCAGATGTTCTTCTGGATGTTCTTCTGGATGTTCACTTTCCGGGACAGCTCCTCCTGTCCTGACCATTTTAATGGCACCTGTGTTCCAATGGCTCCCATGTTTCTATGTCCAGCTCTTCTTTCCTGACCTCCAGACTTGCATGTCTAAACACCTAGCCTCTGTGTTAGGGATGTGGTAGATAGAAGAGGCTTCTCAAATGTAACATCTCCAAACCCAAATTCAGAGTTCCCTGCCCCTCAGGATCTCTTCTCCTGTCTTGCCCATTTCAGTTCATGCAGTGAAAACAGACCTAACTGCATCCCTGATTGTTCTCTTTCTCTCGCACATATGGTAAGTATGTCATTTATCATCCAGACTATCACTTTTGAGAGTAAAATGGGGAGTTATTAACAATCAGGCTGGTATAAACTAGGATATATTCTTTTTTTTTTTTTCAAAATATTTTATTTATTTATTTCTGAGAGAGAGAGAGAGAGAGAGAGCACATGCAGACAGAGTGGCAGGAAGAGACCGAGAGAGAAGCAGGCTTCCTGCTGAGCAAGGAGCCCGATGTGGGATTCGATCCCAGGACGCTGGGATTATGACCTGAGCTGAAAGCAGCCTCTTAACCAACTGAGCCACCCAGGTGTCCCAAAACTAGGATATATTCTTAAACACTACATTTAACCCATAGGATTTTAAAATACTGTCCTAATCGGATCCTTCTGACTTCTCACTCATTCTGGTCCAAACCCATCACCTGTCATCAGACTACTGGACTAGCCTCCGACCGGGTTTCTATCTGTTTCCATGTGTATTGCTTGTTGATGCCACTACAATGCAACCTATGTAAAGCCGGAGTCCTCGTCTATGTAACAAAGATGAAAAACAACTTTTGTTTTTTCTAGTGCAGAAACTTCTGGATGACTTGAAAGGTAAGTGTTAAGAGTTGCTGCCTCTGGGGGGCGCTGGAGAAAGGGAGGTTAACAAAGGGAGTTTGAGGTGAGAAGAAATTTACTTTTAAATAAACACCCTTTTGCTTTTTCTTGAAAACTGTGTACGTACATTATCACCGTTAACTAAAAGCCACTGCTACGTGGGGGTTATCCTCTAAGAAGGCCAGATTCTTCCTCTGGACTCTATTTATATGCTTTCCTTTTCCCATAACTCTGGAGAAAAGATGGGGAAGAGATCCCATTTTGTTTCAAACTGTGTCATCTGAGCTAAAAGCCCATATCTAGATGAAAGTCTTTGTGAGTCACAGAAGAATTGAGCTATTTAAATTTGGGGAGATCCTATTTTCTAAGAATTGCCTTATCTATTAAAGGTTAACAACTATCTAATAAGTCACACATATTTTCTCATTTGATACCCCTTGGATGGAGCTGACACGTGATCAGTCTCACTTTACATGTGAGGAAGGACAGGAATAGAAAGGCAAAGGAGAAATTTTTTTCTAAAGGAAATTATATGTTCTTATCCCACCCAGCAAAGGGCCAAAGTGCAATGCCGATTTTGATCAGGAAACAGTGCTAACTTTTAACATGATCCCAATTCACTGAGTGACCCTGAGGGTAACATCTTGCAATTTGAGGCAAGTTAATAAAATGGGAGCAGAGTAAAAACTGAAGCCTTAGGAACCAACTTCCATACCATTCGCTTCCAATTAGCTTTTCAGAGTATGCATATGCCTATAAACATGCAAATTTGGTCTACCTGCACAGACTGAATTGATGATGAAAATAAGTAATCAACTAATAAATTCAAGCTTAAAATGTCATGTTTGACTCAATTGCCTAATGATGACTTGGACAATCTATAGATTCAAAAATACAGGGCTACCATTTTTATTTATCAGTATCAGATTAGCTAGATATCCTAGCAATAACTGATTTATATATGTATGTATATATGTGTATAGTTTCTTTTTAAAAAATATTTTATTTGATTTATTGGGCAGTTAGACAGTGAGAGAGGGAGTAGAAGCAGGGGGAGTGGGAGAGGGAGAAGCAGGCTTGCCACTGAGCAGGGAATCAGACGTGGGGCTTGATCCCAGGACCCTGGGATCATGACCTGAGCTGAAGGCAGATGCTTAATGACTGAGCCACCCAGGGGCCCTGTATAGTTTCTTTATATTTGTAAACTTTAGCAACCAGAACTAGCACATGCTAGTTCTGTATTTTTACTGTCTTGTGTCTGGCTGGTAGTAAGTGTCCACTTAAATCCCAGAATATTCAACAGAAGTGGTAAAGTGGACTTGTAAGTAGTCATCAAGGAATCTGCATGAGAGTAATAACGGGTACTATTCATTGAAAGCTTAAACAGTGATTAGCATGATGTTCAGAGGCTTTGAAAAATAATATACACTCACTCATATAATTTTTATTACAGCCGTAAGAGGAAGGTGTATTCCCATATAGTTCAGCAAGCCAAAGCATGAAGAGATTAAGTAATTTGCCCATGTTTGGTAAGTGGTGAAATTGGACTGCTACATAACCACTAAAAATCATGCTTAAAAAAAAAAAGATTTTATTTATTTATTTGACAGACATAGATCACAAGTAGGCAGAGAGGCAGGCAGAGAGAGAGGAGGAAGCAGGTTCCCTACTGAGCAGAGAGCCCAGATCGATGGGCTCTCTGCTCAGTAGAGAGCAGATCTGCCAGATCGATGCGGGGCTTGATCCCAGGACCCTGAGATCATGACCTGAGCTGAAGGCAGAGGCATTAACCCACTGAGCCACCCAGGCACCCCTAAAAATAATGCTTTAAAGATTATTTAATAACAGGGGAAAATGCTCAGCAACTATTAAAAAATGAAACACAAAACTTACATGTGTATTTGCATCTCATACATAGACACTTATACAATGACAATTTATTGAATATATAAAACTGCAAGGTAAGTTTCTCAATTGTTAATTATTCCATGTAGTAATGGGTGATTTGTCTTCTCTTTTAGTATTTTTTTTTTTTTTGGAATGCCAAAACTTATTAGAATAAGCATGTATCATCTTGAGAATCAGAAAAGAAGCAGTAACAAAGGTTTTTAGAAATCGTTCCAGAAGCTGTAGCAAATTTAAACAAACCGATTGCCATAAAATAGGAAGTCAAAGAGTCATCCTCTTAAAAAACAACCCAGACCTTACTGCCTTGCAGGAAGTTTCTACTAAAACTTATAAGAATCAGCTACTACCAGTCTTACTTAAAATACTCTTGCGCTTGGCTATCCAATAGAACTTTCCATGATGATGGGATGGCTACCGAATGGCAGTGCATATATAGGACATTTGAAACGTAGGTAGTATAACTGAGAAACAGAATTTAAATTTCATTAAAATTAACTTAAATTTGAATGGTCACACGTGGCTCGTGGCTACTGTGTTAGACGTTGCAGTTCTAGACTATAAAAAAATGGAGGAAAATTTGCAAATTCCTTTAAAAAAGCCAGTATAACTGTAATCTGAATGTAATAAAAATGTAAATTGTGGATGAATTTCCACAAATGAATATCAGGGTAAAAAATAAATAAAATAGGGTGCCTGGTTAGCTCAGTTGTTGAGCGTCTCCCTTCAGCTCAGATCATGATCCCACCATCCTGGGACTGAACCCCGCACTGGGCTCCCTGCTCGGCAGGGGTTCCGCTTCTCCCTCTCCCACTCTGCCTGCTTGTGCTCCTTCTCTCACTGTCTCTCTCTGTCAAATAAATAAAGAAAATCTTAAAAATAAATAAATAAGATACAGATACACTCTAGCATGTATTAGAAGAATAATATGTATGGAAGATTAAGGATGGTCTAATATTGGGAAATCCATTAATACAATACACTTGTACTAACAGATCAAGAGAAAAAACTCAGACCACAGCTGTTGAAAAGGGATTTGTTAAAATTAAACCTCCATTTCTGATTAAAAACTCTGAATGAAAGAAGACTAACCTGCATTTACATAATGCAAGAAAATACATATCGTGACTAGAAAACTATATGGAAAAATAACAAAATGGAGAAATGATAAAAAATCCCATTAAACTCAGGATTTCCCATTAAATGTTTATTGAAGAGAAATATATTCAGTGTTACCACTCTTTCTTTAGTTGACTTTGGAGGTATGAGCCAATGAAATTAGATAATAGGAAAAAAATAATAGGTCTAAAATTTTGAAAGAAGTAAATTATCACTAACTGTGCATATTACTAATGTAATCCTGATACACTAATATAAACATTCACAAATACTTTGTATGAACCTAAGCTCTGCCATTGGTTCAATTACTTGCACTATTAACAATTAGCTGTGTGACAGTGAACAAGCTATTTAATCTCTGTTTTCTCTGTATAATGGGGACAATATTATCCTACCAAAGTGTTATTAAGACTATTAAATATGTAAATATATATAGAACTCTTAGAACATGCTTGCATATAATACTATTTAATATTACCATCAGTATTAAAATAATACTAAGGCATGTTATAATCATTACAAAATTATTATGAATTATAAAACATATAAAGTATAATAATGTACAAAATAAAAACACAAAAGTCAAAGCCCTTCCTATATGAAAAAGGATTATTTCATTTATAATAGCAACACAATCATTAAATGCTTAGGAATAAACATATAAAAGTGTGTGATTAAATTAGAATATTAAAAAATGCTAGTAGGGGACAAAAAGAATCATTGAGTAAAGGGCAAACATATACAAAGGGAGATTCAACAATGTAAGTTACAAATTATTCTATAAACTTAAAAAACAGATAAAAGTGACTCAAAGTTTATATAAAAATAGACATAAAAAGTGAAGGTAGAACAATAAAGGAAGGTTAGCATGAATAGATATGAGACAATATTATAGGGCCGAAGTACTCAAAATAGTATGGTACTGAAGTCTACTGAATAGATAGATTCAGAAGATACAGAAGTCTGAGGGCACAGAAATAGAACAAATTCATATTGGTATTTAATACATGCTGAATGGAGATACTGCATATGAGAGGGGGAGAAGATTAATTATTGAATAAATACCAGTTATAAAATCTGGTAGGTAGGCCCATCTGAAAAAAATAATGCTGGCTTTCTACTTGATTATTTATACTAAGGTAAGTTCTCTGTAGATTAAAGAATTAATCATAAAAATTAAATAAAAAATAGTGATGGAAATATGAGAGAATGTTTTTCTATAGGCTTGGTCTGTAGAAGATCTTATTATACAAAACTTGGGAGTTATATAAAAGGATAAATTCAGTTATGTAAAACCCCCAAATTTCTGCATGGCAAAAAGCACCACAGAAAAATCAAAGGCAATGACAAATTTGGAAGATAATATTAAATCTTATTCTTATGTCAGTTAAGTCGTTTGATTAATAGTCTTCTCTTCAATTTCTTTGACTCACACACATCAGTGAGAAAATGACCAATAATTCAACCAAAAAGTGGTCAGATAATATAAGCAGGTATTCCAGAGGAAAAAAAAATCATTTTCTATTTTACTTAAAGTATTTACTTTATTTTTCTATTTTACTTACTACTTTACTGAAAAGCTGCCCAACACTATTTGTGATTAGAAAAATGTGATGATTCAACCTTTTTCGCAGACTTTGGGCAATATCTATCGTAATTTTATATACCCCCCCCCACCTCATTGCCCTACCTATTAAACTTCCAGAATTTACCTTAGGGGTATACTCACAGATGTGCTCAGTATCACCTGTGTTTTTTGTTGCTTTCTTTTTTTGGTCAGAGAAAACATGTTGGTAAGAGAAACTGGTTTAATAAATGTGAAATATACAGGAAATGAAATGTTATACAGTCATTAAAAATGAGATGGTAGCTTGGATTGAGTGTAGAGATGAATAATTCCAAGAAGTGAGAAATAAAGGTACAGAGTTAAGAGTGCTACCATTTGTTTAAAAATACGTGTTTGTAAGCACATAAAATATCCCTGGAAGAGAAGATATTCCAGGAAGATGGCTGGATAACTGAGAGACAGACACAGGAAGGCAATTACTTTTAACTGCACACCATTTTATACCTTTTGCATTTTATACCATATGCATACATTATCCATTCCAATATTAATTCCTTCTTTTTTTACTAGTTTACGACACTGATTAATTTTATTTATGTATTTATTTATATTAACATATAAGGTATTATTTGCCCCAGGGGTACAGGTCTGTGAATCATCAGGCTTACATATTTCACAGCACTCTTAAAACAGCTTTTACTTTTTTATCTCCTTTTCTTCTTCCATTCGCCAGAATATCCTGGCTCTTCCCACACAGTGCTGCATATTACCACAATCTCAGCTCACTCCCCTTCCTCCCTTTTTTACCTGCCTAAATAAATAACTATCCATAAAATGAACAATAGGAATGTGGGACAAAGCACCTTATGTTACAGAACAATACTAGTTAAACATCAAAATGTGCATTTAGAAAGAGCTGGAAAACTATGTGACAAATGGTAACAATGTTTATCTTGAGTGGGGGGATACCAGGTAATTTTGGTTTTATCTTGGTATTTTCTGTGATTTCCGGGGTTTATATGGCAATATGTATTACTTTAAAATAATTTTTAATTTTTAAAAAACTTCTTGCTACTCACCTGGTTCCTGTCCCTGGCATTTGCATATCGAAACCTCTGGATATAATAAAAGACCAGCCATGCGAGGGATATGATCATCAGGACGATGAAGGAGATGGAGACAAACACAACCGAAGTACGGCTCACATATTTCTGCAAGTTCCGGGTTCCAATGGTGATGTACATGGTCACCGTGATGTTCCTTTCCAGCAGGCTTACTATCTCCTTCCCTTTTGGCTCAGGAATCATTATTGCCACGATGTCTTCTACACCTGTTGTGACAGGGACAAGGAGGGGTAACAAGGGTAAGGCGAGAAGAGAGAGAGGGAGAAAATCATAGTGAAATATCTAGACAAAGTGATGCATAGCCAAATAATGACCCTACTTCTGACAATTCTATGCCAGACCTAACAGCCGGCTCCGATTCTAAGATCTCACAGCTAGAAAAGGAGTCAAATTCTCAACCTCCTGCAGCTACCTTGTATGTGAGAAAAGAACCTAAACTGAATTCATGACCCTTCCCACCTAGCCCAGTTTACAGTTCTCTGGGGGCACTTCACAGACCCCCAAGGAGGGTAAGAGGCACCTTCTACCCCATGGGAGAAGGGTAAGATGCCCAATTCTGTGCCTTCCCCCTCAAGACACCAGGAATCCTCAAATACAGATCTCTATCATTTCTAAGGCAGTTTTCTCCTACATTGAGTACCTAAAGCAACCCAAATGGGTTTCTTGACAAGCTCTAATGATTTATAAACATTAATATCACGGTCTCAGAACTATTTCCTTCTTATTTTATCGAATTCAACATAAACAGCTTGGGTCTCCTCATACTCAGCAAAGATAGAAGATGGAGACTGCACAATTTCAAAATTGTTTTACCTCAACTTTCAAATATTCCTCCCCCCATGCCCATTATTTGACAGTCTGAAGCCAAAGTAGCAATTCTGGGGGGTCGAAGTTACCCTTTGTCATTGTCCCTATTCTTTTTTTTTTTTTTTTAAAGATTTTATTTATTTATTTGACAGAGAGGGAGAGATCACAAGTAGGCAGAGCAGCAGGCAGAGAGAGAGAGGGAAGCAGACCCCCTGCTGAGCAGAGAGCCTGATGCGGGGCTCCATCCCAGGACCCTGAGATCATGACCTGAGCTGAAGGCAGAGGCTTTAACCCACTGAGCCACCCAGGCGCCCCCATTGTCCCTATTCTTGATGACGTTGTGCAAGGCACAGCCTCCACGGGGAGTCTTCAGTACTGGTATGATACCAGCTCCAAAACGACCAACTCAACATGCCACCGTGGCTGATCCTTGGACTAGAATATTGATTTCAGTTTCACCAGGGTAGGTTCTCTGGTATCACTCCAGTTCACCCTCACAAGGCTCTGGGTGAGCCCTCCTTCCATATGGAAATAGCCCATGACCTGGGGTCATTGCTAATTAAAGAGAGCAAATTTTCAATTAAGATATTGCAGATTCAGGGCAAAATTAAACACCGCTGTAGCTGCTCCAAGTTGGCCTCATTCACGGCTGAGGTCAGTCTGCTGGATGGAACCAGCAGATTACCTTTGCTCAGAGGGCTGCAAGCTCTTAGAGGCTACTTAGGGCGTTCACTTGACCTTGATCTCTATGCAAGTTTGCAATTCTAAATTCCTTGCTGGTATTCCACTGATTAAATACTTTAACAGCTAACTACATAAGAGGTATCTGTGTGTGCTACATCAATTACCTATTTTTAAAAAATTCCTAAAACTTCTGTATTGGCCCAATTGTAAAATCAGAAAGCCCAAGAGGATTTAGATTTGGCTGTTATTTCTGGGAATTACTGAGACTGATGGATTGAATTTCAATTTTGCAGAATTTACTGACAGTTTCGATGCTCCTTCTCTTTTCATGTTTACTTTGGCTAATGGCTGCTTGTGGCCTGAGGTTTTGTTGAGGGATTAAGGCTACTGACAGGTTTTGTCTCTACAGAAATACGATCTTCTGTGTATACTAGACTAGTCTGGCCTGGTGAGACTCATCCCAGTGCTGCAGCTATTTTATAGGTAGTATATTCTAGTAGTGGTAGAATAATAATTTTTCATTTAATTTACTTCCTTATTTATATTTTTAAAACATGTCTACTCAGGACTCTAGAATTCGGTTTTTGAGGATGGGATCTCGGGGTTATTTACAAAAGACCTCGTATGCTCAGACTTGCACACATTCCACAGTTTTCATTCCTAGTTATTTTTATTATTTACTTTTATTGAAGCACGGTGGACCTACAGTGCGGTATTAGTTTCAGATGTACGACACAGCGATCCGACAGTTCAATGCCATACATGATGCTTTGCCCACCATGAGAAGGCTTTTACATTTTTTGGTAGTCAAATTTTATGAATATAATCCCTTAGTTTCTGGTTTTGATTCTCTGCTTAGAAAGCTCTTCTTCACTCAAGAGAATAGCAAGACTCATCAAAAATTGCTTCTCAAAACACAGTTTTACGTTTTACATTTAAATCTTAACCCAAATGCGATTTAGTAACAAAACAGTATTTATCATGCTCTTACAATGTGATGGGCAGAGAGGAGACAGATAGGATGCAGCTGGTTTTTCCCCTAAATTCTCAGATAGGATTGGATCGGCTTTTGGACTTTGTTTTATAGTAAGGTTGGCCTTTCTGTCACTGAACCCATCGCAGGCTGCTTTAGTTGTGCAACTTTTAACATCTTTATTCTCTGGCGGCCTGTCTTCACTCATTCTCCTCCATACACTTTTCCTACTCTCTGCTTATGTATCAAAGACCACAGAGCCTAACGGTGAAGAGTCATAGCCCAGCTCAACATTTTAAAAACAGGCAACCAGGGGCTCTTGGGTGGCTCATTGAGTTAAGCATCTGACTTTGGCTCAGGTCATGAACTCGGGGTCCTGGGATCAAGCCCGGTGGCGTCCAAGAGCTGCGCTCAGTGGAGAGTCTGTTTGTCCCTCTGCCCCTCCTCCCACTCATGCTCTCCGTCTCTCAAATAAATAAATAAAATCTTTATTTTTTAAATTTAAATTTGGTTAGCTAACATATAGTACATCATTAGTTTTTGATGTAGGGTTCAACGATTCATTAGTTGTGTATAACAAAAATAAATAAAACAGGCAACCAAATTTTGGATATCCACAAAGTTTTAAATCACTCCTCATCCATTTTTAGGGACCTGAGAAAATACTTACAGTTCCTGTAAGGCAAAGTTAAGTAACCATTTTAAAGCATTTAAACTTAAGTGCTTAGTCAACATTGCCCTCATCGTTCGTACTATTGGTGTACCTTCACCGTAGAAAACAGCCACTTGGAAGGAGAAACAGTAAAAGTGGCAATAGAGCACTTCTATTCATCTAGACCTCAACTTTATTTATCTTTCTAGGGCTGATGATGGTTAAAAAAAAAAAAAATAGATGGGATTCTTGGATATTTCTCCATATGCTTTAGGCTGTGGATTACTGTGTGCAGTAAAGGGTATACATTTATCCCAACAGGAACGGTCATTAAGAGTTTAGGTATAGGGGGGCGCCTGGGTGGCTCAGTGGATTGGGCCGCTGCCTTCGGCTCAGGTCATGATCTCGGTGTCCTGGGATGGAGCCCCGCTTCGGGCTCTCTGCTCAGCGGGGAGCCTGCTTCCCCCTCTGTCTCTGCCTGCCTCTCTGCCTACTTGTGATCTCTCTCTCTGTCAAATAAAATAAATAAAATCTTAAAAAAAAAAAAAGAATTTAGGTATAGGGACACGTAGATAGTTCAGTTGATTAAGCGGCTGCCTTTGGCTCAGATCATGATCCTGGAGTCTCAGGATTGAGTCCCGCATCAGGCTCCCTGCTTGGCAGGGAGTCTGCTTCTCCTTTTGACTTCTCCCCTCTCATGCTCACGTTCTCTCTCGCAAAAAAAAAAAATAAATAAAATAAAATAAAAAAAAAAAAAAATATATATATATATATGTAGGTTAACCAAAACCAGTATAGTGAAGTGGATCTGGACGAATCATCTGATCAGTCTTATCAATGCACAAAATTCAGGGCAAAAGCTACCACACAGGTCTCATATGTTCAAATGAGGCATGTGCACCAAAGTGAGTAATCAGATGACTCCCTGATCTCTGCTTCATTTTGAAATGCACAGCCACAGTATCAGGCCAGCAGCTTCTCCCCAGGTAAATGGTAGCGTAATTGCTTCTGCCCATGTGTGGGTGGGAAGGAGTGAGAGAAGCAGGGGAGAGGAGAGGGAGAACGCACTGAAAGCCTGAGTGCTCTCAGAGTTACATGCTGCCCTGAGTATCTTATCTAGGACACATGGGAAGCTCTGAGACTTGGGGAAAGGGAAGTTAGCAGGTAGGCAATTTTGCGGGGATAAAAGCTACAGAGGCTCTGCTTGGTATTTGGGAAATTCTGTGTTTACCATGATACCTATCACTCAAATATTGATTGCCTCTTTTGCAAAATTATGTCAGCCGACCATTTATTTCCCTCCCAAAGGCATTTCATACTTCTGAGTTATTATAAAATTATAGAGTATTCTGGAAAAGCTCTTCAGCTGGCGAGATAATGCGTGCCCAGTGGAGGTATGATCCAGCAGCCACACGGCAAGGGTGCTCTGGATTCTTAGCGCTCCCTTTCCCAGGACAGCATTCAATTGCCATTATCTCATTTGGTATATGCAGATAGTAAAGGATCAAAACGGAAGTGCAGGAATCTAAAAAATGTTTAATAACCAGAAAATCCATGACTTGTAAATTCAAAACCAGGTTTTTTAAACACTGCATTAAGTCAAAACCTAGGACACCAACAGAGTGTTAGACCCTGGACAGAGCACAAGCCCCATTCCTCCCTGCGCAGCTCGGAGAGTGAGTGGTACCATCTCTCTTAGGTTCGTGTGATCAAAAATCCTTCATCAGTTCTCCGTATCCTCTACAGAGGGCCTTTCAGAATTCAGGCAATAATAAGAAAAGGCTGCAGTATTTCCCTTGGAGATATTTTCTATTTTACTTAATATCTTTATTTTATTTTTTTAGATTTTATTATTTGACAGAGACACAGAGAGGGAACACAAGCAGGGGGAGTGGGAGAGGGAGAAATAGGCTTCTGGCTGAGCAGAGAGCCAGATGTGGGGCTCAACCCCAGGAGCCCGGGATCATGACCTGAGCCGAAGGCAGACACCTAACGACTGAGCCACCCAGGTGCCCCACCTTTTTTTTTTTTTTTTTTTTTTTTAAATAGCTCCTGATTATCACCTGTTCTTGTGACACAATGCATGGAAACTGATCTTAAAAACTACAAAGTATCATATAAATGTAGAGTATTCCGGCTCAGGTCATGATCTCGGGGTCCTGGGATTGAGCCCAGTGATTTAACATTAGGAAATATATTATTACTTTTTAATACATCAAAGACTGAAAGGAACAAAGTATATGATCATCTTGTGTGGCTAGCTATCCTTCAAGATCTGGTCTCTTTCTCACCTACAGTCTTAGTACAGTCTTAGCTAGGCACAGGCTGACCATGGAAAAATGTTAGTCCCTGTCTCACTTGCAGCTAGATGTGGCTACGTGATTAGTATTTGGCCACTGAGATGTGAATGGACACGATGATTGCCACGGAGTGTGCGCTCCCCAGATTGTCTCCCCTTTTCCCTGATTTCAGCTAGAGAGATGTGGAGCAGCCAGCTTCTTAGAGAAGGAAGCCACAGATTGAGGATAGCACCCATTCTTGATTGTTATTAAGAATAGTAGAAGGAAATCTCCTTAATGTGATAAAAGATCTACCAGAAGCAGCACATTAAACGGAGGACACATTAGGGGGTCCCGAATTCAAATGGTGAATAAGACCAAGAGGAGCCAACAGTTAAAGTAGAAGTGGTATCTGGTATAAAGAGACATAGAAACTAGAGTGTAAATACTGGAAAGGAAGAGTGTAAGCTGTCATTATTTCAGCAAATCATATGACCATCTAGAAAAGCCAAGATAATTTAGCTTTTGAAATTAGAAGAACGCTCACTCAATACAAGATTCGAAATCCACATCAAAAATGAAGGGCTTTCTATATCCCAGTAATATCTCACCAGAAAATGTAATGGGAAAAATGATCTATGCATAACAGCAGCAGAAGTTACAAAATACCGAAGCACACATCTAAACAAACACTGGCCCCCTATGAAGAAAACTGCAAAATACAGTTTCTCTGAAAGACATAAAAAATTTCTGAAGCAGTTTTCAATTTAACCCAAGGATTATTTAGTATTAGGATTATACATTTAGTTTCCAAACATATGTGATTTTTAAAGTTATCCATGTGTAATTATTATTTTAATATTTCATTATGGTCAAGGAACACAGGCTCTTGATATTGTTCCTGAATCATCTAATACACTTTTGGGGGCTAAATGTTCCATTTGTCTCTAGGAACACTGTATTCAAAACTATTCTTTTGGCGGGGGAGTGCCTGGGTGGCTCAGTTGTTGAGCGTCTGCCTTCGGCTCAGGTCATGATCCCAGGGTGCTGGGATGGAGCCCTGCATCAGGTTCCCTGCTTGGCAGGAAGCCTGCTTCTCTCTCTCCCACTCTGCCTGCTTGTGTTCCCTCTCTCACTGTCTCTCTTTCTGTCAAATAAATAAAAATCTTAAAAACACAAACTATTCTTTGTTTGATATATACATCTCACTGATCAAGTTTATTAATTATATTCAGATTTTCCATATCTCTGCTTATTTTTATCTGCTCAATTGCCTGAAAGGGGTGTTTTAAAATGTCTCCTATAACTGTTGCTCTGTTTTTTCTCTGAAGTTCTGTCAGTCGCTGCTAGTTATTTTGAGTTTCTACGCTGAACTGCATGTACGCATTGTGGTGGTTCTGTCTGTTCTGCATAGGTCTGGGCTCATCAAGATTCTTGCTCTTTGTAACTTTTTGAAGTTATATTTGAGAATAGTCTTTGATGCTTTTAAATGTTACTTGTCTGTTTATGAGTGCTGTCAGTTAGTTTGGTAGCACACTAGTGCCCCTTCAGCTGTGGTTTCTGTTAACAGGGAGTTAACCTCAGTCCAGAAGCCCCTGAGCCTCCTGATGTATCATCAAAAGGTCCACGGTAGCCTAACACGACATCACAATGCCTACGTCATTCACCTCGCTTCTCCTCACGCACAAATTTTATCATCTCACACTGTCAGAGAAGAAGGATGAGTACAGTACTAGAAGGTATTTTGAGAGAGAGAGAGAGAGAGAGACCACATTCACATGCTTTTTATTATGGTATAGTGTTATAATTCTTCTATTTTATTTTTAGTTACTGTTGTTACTCTCTTACTGTGCCCAATTTCTAAATTAAGCTTTATTATAGTTATGTATAGGAAAACACATAGTGTATATAGGTTTTGGTACTATGCACGGTTTCATGTATCCCTGGGGGATCCTAGACTATTCCCTGCAGATAAGGGGGAATTACCGTACACAAAGCCTTTCGATCTGAAATATTTCATCCCTTTCTTAGTGTCTAAAACATCTGTCTTCATACTTTATGCAAATATTGCCTTTAATATTTTTTCTCTCCCGAGATCCCTATTATCCTGGTGGCATTCATTCCGTTAGTTGTATTTTTATACTTTTCCCTCTCACTCAAAAAACATTCTATTTTGAAATGATTACAGACTAACAGTGGCAAATATAGTGCACAGAGGTCCATGCACACATCTCCCAACTTCCCCCAGTGGTGGCATGTCACATATTACAGCACATTATCAAAACAGGAAATTCACTGGCATAATATAATTAACCAGATTACAGGACTTAGACTTCACCAGCTTGGGCATGTGCAGAGTTTTAAAAGGTCTTTGTGTAAAATTCCACAACATTTTATCACACATGTAGAGTCATTCTTATCACTGTCACAATTAAAATATTGAAATATTCCATCACCGAAAATAATTGCCTCTCCCTTTTCTTTCCCTTCCCTAACCTCTGATGTCTACTTACCTATTCTCCATCTCTAGAACTGTATCTTCTAGAATGTTATACAAATGGAATCACATAGGATGTTACACTTTGATATTAGCTTTTTTCCCCTTTACTTAGCAAAATACCCTTAACATGAATCCAAGCTGTTGCATCTATCAGTAATTCATGCCTTTTTACTGATGAATGGCATTCTATGTTATGGAATATTTAACCACAGGTTAGCTGTTCATTCATTGTTGGACATATGGGTTATATCCAGTTTGGGACTATTAAGAATAAAGCTGCTATAATAATTAGGGTAGAAATGTTTGTGTGAATCTAAGTTTTCATTTCTCTGGGATGAATGCCGAGGAGTGCTATTACTAGGTTGTATGGTAGCTTCATGTTTAGTTTTTAAAAGAAATTGCCAAATTGCTTTCCAGAGTGGCTGTATCATTTTACATTCCCACTGGCAATGCGTGAGTGACCCAGTTTCTCAGCATCCTTGCCACTACTTGGAAATACCACTATTTTTTTTTTTTTAATTTTATCCCTTCTAATAGGTATATAGTGGTATTTCACTGTATCTTTTATAATTTCTCTTTATCTGTTCTGGCTGACTGTGGAAGAGTCTCTTGAGCTCACCTTCTAGCTCATGAATTTGTCTTTAGTTGTATCGTTTCTGTATTTTATCTCATTTATTGTCGTCTTTATTTAAACTTGAATTTTTCATACTAAATATTTCAAATATTTCCTTAAAAAAAAAAACAAAACACCAAACCCTCTGGCTCCTTTTTTTTTTTTTTTTTAAATAGCTTCCACTGTCTGGAAGCTTCTCTTACTGAATATTTGTGGTCCATCTTTTCACTCACTCTTTCTCAACTGGTATCTGCCCACTTGGTACTTCCTTGAATACTGGTGGTTCTCCTCAGCTAGCTCATCAGCTCTGCCTGGGAGTTCCTATTTCTGTGGTGGAATCAGCTACTCTGCCCAGTCCTATTTTTCTGTGGAAAAATCAAGGTAGGGGTCCTCGTTCTGCTCTTCCAGGAGGTTAAGAAGAGGTATGAATTATCTCAGGTGGCCCCAAGAACATGCAGGGCTCCTTCCATTAGTCAGGCTGTCTGTAATTCTGCAGACTGCTCTCCCTCCTTTCAGGGCCCCTAGCCCCTTCGCCTGAGGCGCTGCTGAGGTCCAGGCCCCCCCAGTCAGGAATTATCTCCCAGGTCCCTCCCATTTCCTGCCTGCAGCCTCCTTCTCAAACCTCCTTCTACAACTCTTGGAGATATGAGTCTCTCATCAACCAAACCCCCAGTAGCTAGCTTCCATCTCTTCTTAGGAGGATTCCTTTGCCTCTTGGCTTTGATTGATCTGGCTGCCTTACACGGACACCAGTTTCTCCGCACTGTGGTGAAGGGGACAGGTGTTTTTAATTTGTATTTATTTTTATTTAACCACACTGCACATACCTCAGAGCCAGAAGACAGTCTGGTGTCTGCACTCTGCTTTTCTCCTTCTACACTATTACTCCCAGCCCCTTCCCATCCTCCTTTGAAAGCCACTTGTCTTGGGAGATTCTCTCCACCCGCATTTCCAGTGAAGTCTCTCATGTCCTTGCCTTGTCTACCAATCTCCTCTTTATCTCTTTTATCACCCCCTTTAGCTTCTGGCTCGTAACATCCATCCTCCTCGGGCTGCCATTTTAGTATTCACATGGATAAGCCGCTCGCTACTCTGGCTTGTTGGTTGCTCGCTCTGCTCTTCCCATTCATCTTCCTCTTTCTCTAGTCCTTCTCAAGACACATATTCTTACTCTGGGCCTGGTCACTACTAGGAAACCGCACCATCTCTGAAATCCCTATTTCAAAGTGTCACTTTCCTAATACCCCTGACTCTTCTTTTAGCTCTCTTTGCACAGGGACATCCCCACCCTAGACCCCCCCCCCACCCCCTACTATTTTCTTACTGACCATCAGCCCTCTCCTGGCTTCATTTCTGTCCTTACCCATCTATCCTAATCTCAGTGTAGGTCACATGGTCCATCGTTATCAGAAATCCTCCAAAAATACTCTTAGCTACCTTCCTCTTCTATTTCTCCACAGAACATGCCCTACAAGATGCACTATTCTATGCCTCCCCTTTATCACGTGAACACAGCTAAGAGAAAAACCTCATGAGTCATCTGTTTCCACTTCAAATTTATGATCCCTTTCCACAAATGAACACCTCACACCGCCTCTCCTACTGGGTTCCGGACTCGCTCTCCCTTTGTCCAAATGATGACCTCAGATTTTTACATCTCTCCTCAAATCTCCTGTGCCTCTTCCCACCCATATTCTCAGTTAGTGATCTTACTGCAGGAGTCACTGAGAAAAAATACCCACCAGAGGGAAATTTCTTGTCCTGTTATTAAATGAGGTAATTCACAGTAAAGCACTTAAGCACAAGGCCTGCCATACAAAAACCATGATATAGATGTCAAGTTTTATTAGAATCATTACAGTTTTACCACTGCCAAATACACAGATGGGACTGTCCCACCCCATTCTCCTCTTAGCACAATCCCCTCTACTACAAAGGCCTAATCCTGTAAGTGAAACTGTGCCCAACCAGTGACATCACTTGTCAGGTGTAGACAGGGCACACAGGAATTTTATTTCACATTTGAGGAAAGCAAATGCCCTCTTTTTCCGCTGATCTTAAACAGGAACATCTGGAAGGCTATGTTGTGGCAGTATTCTTAGTGCCCTAAAGGAAAAAGACCATGGGTAGAAATGGGACAGACAGAGGACAGTTGAAAAAATCAAGGCAGAAATAATGTGATGACATGATCTGAGCCTTGATCAAGCCAGACCTGAAGGCAGATGCCTTTGGGTTTCACAGTTATCTTGCTAAAGACAGTTTCGTTTGAGTGTTCTGCCCTTTGCTTCCATATGACATAACCAGGTAGGGGTGTGTCTGTGTGTGTGTACAAAAGAATCCAGGTCTTCTGAATCCCAAGCCACTGTCACTGAACCTCATTATATTTCCATGTGATTTTTGGGTGGTCTATAATTTTACTTTATCTGAATTCACATTAACATTCACCCTTAGTGTTTTCATTTGTGTACATATCAGAAAAAATGTCCATATGAAAAATAATTACTACATCTGCCTTGCATGTATGATTCTAAGGCCATCCTAAGCCATGAATGAGTGGTCGTTCCAAATGGCACCTGTGGGTTGTTGGCTCTTCTAATCCAGAGACAGGTTAGTGCTATCCCATACCATGTACTTTTCCTGAAACCCATGCGTGACTACACTTGTTGGGGATGGGAAAGATGTTTTCTGGAATACAGTCTTAGTCTGAACTATAAAAATAGTTTTTGGAGGATAAAAACAAATTCACAGTAGGACTAATTAAGGAGTGTGAAATTTATCATTTGGGAACCAAGCAGAAAACTTGTAGTGCAAATCAACATACATGATTCCGCCAGAAGTCCCTCAAGCTCAAAATATTAAGGTTCATCTGAGTTGTTGGCTAAAAACTGGTTGATCTAGGTGCCGCTGCCCCCCACCCCCCGGGCTGCTTTCCTGAAAACCTGAAATATGTTAAACACTGGAGGTTACTGAAGTCCATTTTAATTATGCACCAGATCCTTTAAGTGGAGATTTACCATTATAGTTAGGCAGACGCTCAATAACAACCTACTTTTATGAGGTCAAAACATGTTTAAAGGAGACACTAACAACAGCCAATTTTATTTTCTTGGGAATGGCTCTAGTAACTTAACTCACTGATGTCAGTTCCTCAGCTATGCTTGAGATGATCAGTGAGGCACACTTTTAAAAAAATTCCTACCTTTTCCTGATTTACCAGTGTGTAGAATTTTCTATGAAACTGGGATAATTTTGCATGGGGAGTTATGAATATAATGTAAGGTATTTTATTTATAGCCCCACCTGTAGCATTTTCTTTGAACATGTTCAGTAAAACAGACTAAAAAATAACTTACTTCCAGTATTTGTGAGAATTTTAAATGACTAAAAATGGTATCATGGAGCCCAGGCTAAAATAAAACAAATCACAGAAAAATCCATCTGTATAATAATTCTGTTTTTATTAGAACAGATAATCTTGCTTAAAGAAATTTCTGCTTATATAAAAAATGTTTTAAAATCCAATTCTAGCTTGGATAAATACCAGTATACATACAAGTCTCATTAAAAAGCAAACTGATGGAATCATAGGATAGGAGAGGATGAGAGACCAAAATTCTACAGCATTTCTTCCTTCCTAGTAATCTAATAGATGAAATTAAATAGCAGAGTCATTCACCATAACTTCTAGCTGGAAGGTTTACAACATCTTTAAGCGTTAGGTTCATGATCTCTAAAACTCTAATAGCAAACCTATCTAATCGGAAGGGGTGGGTGTGGATTAAATGAAATAATGCATATAAAGAACCCAGAAATAGGGGGTGCTCAATAAATAGAACTTATTATCACAACCCTTGTCTATCAGATAATTATTTAGAACATTCCAGACAGGGTAAACCTTGCATTGATACCACAGGAGACAGGACAGGGGTGGGAAGAGGCACACCAAATTTGGCTTCCAGCTTATACCCTCTGAATACCCCGGGGACCCCTCCAAACAGCTGGGGGCATGAACCCATGCTGAGCAAGTTGCCATTTCTGCAACATGAAGGGTTATCTTTTGACCTACGATTGATCAATAAAAGGAAACTCTGAGGCAGATAATCAGGAAAGTAATCATCAAAGGAAAAAAAAAACCATAACTGGGTTAGCAGTTAATGGCGTATATGATATTGCTGTTAAGGTAGTGAAAAATAAAAATTGTGTACCTTTTAGTTCAAAACAGTCATATAGTCAAAGAATGCATGCATTTATGTTTTGTTTTGCTTTGAACTACGGGAAAAATCACACCAATTCTTCCCCAGTACACGATTTTTAACAATGCATGGCCAAGAACTTTGAATTACAATGAAAAAACCCCACAATGTTAAGGATCTAAGGAGTTTGTAGACATTTATAGCACACTGCTATGTGCCATTGCATAGAATTGGGAAATATATATGAAGAATTTCTTCTCACAATTCTTGCTTAATTGGCAGAAGCGACCTGGAATTCCCAATTCACTACAGAATTAGTAAACGTCTCATTCCTTGATTTATCTCGATGTTTGTTTTTAGTAATCTCCAAAGTTATCTTTAGTAGTCTTTGAAAACTAAAAGTGAGAACTCTCTTTATTATAAGTCCATATTGGAAAATCCCTTTCTTAAGAGCAATTAAGGTTTACTACTTTGGTTTCTAAGAGGAAGCTGGGAATCCCCACATAGTTTTCCCTGTGGTAAGATGACATGGACCACAAATTCAACAAATAATACTAAGGTCAGTTGAAAGGCCGACTATTAATAAACAGTGAGAAAATACAGCAATAGTGAGACAGAACTTGGAGATAAGCCTTGGTGCATAGCAAATGGGCTTCTCAAGGTTCAGAGCTCAAACTCCAAAGAAGTAGAAAACACTGCATATCCTTTGGCCAGACCCACAGATTCTAGCAACAAGTTGTGATAAACATTTGTATGAAATACTTTCAGACTAATATGTAAATAGATAAAGTCAATAAGCCTCCTTGGTATTTAAGCCTCCATTAATAGATATCAGGGCAAGGGGAACCTGTTACGTTTTATTAGGATCTCAGGTCTAGGAAGGGAAGAAGGGCTGGGCAGTTACATATGTATTTTGAAGAAGCTCCACAGATCTGAAATATATCTCCCTGTTCTTTGCTCAATACGTTCTACACTGGAAGTTAAGGGGTGTCTATCATAGATGCTGTCCATTACTTCCTCCCCCAGTCCATACTATTTTAGTGCACATTGTTGTGACTTTCAACTGTCAGCTCTGCATTTCTTTGCCTAAATGGCTTCCCTTGCTTACCAAATATCACTCAGACTGTGTGTAGTCCAGAGAAAGGAGGAACTGCCACCACCAGAGAGCAGCCTTGAACTAATGACTGAGGAAGTTGGCGTATAAGTACCTCAGCTACCTTCTCCCTGTGTCTGCAGAACTCTGTGGCACACTGCCACACACTTCCCAGAGCTCTCCAGTGGGATAAGGCTTTAGGGACTCTCAGTGGTAACTTGCCAAATAATACATCCCTTACGGGCCCTTCTCCTTCCCTGTCACGTCTCCATTTCCAAACAGGTGTTTCTTGGACTCCCTTCTCAAATAAATGGCTTGTACTTGAATTCTTATTTTAAGTCTGCTTCTGGGAAAACCCATACTAAGACTGTGCCAAAACTTATTTCTCTTCCTCTCCTCCTCCTTCTTCTCCTTTTTTGTATAGTTCCCTGATGCTCTAAATACTAGCTATCTTGTCTTGTGACTTGCCGACACACAGTACATAAGTATTACTCTTCAATAGGTCTACGAATGGAAAGAAAACCTCAAAAGCAAAAACATGAACTTCTCCCCACTAATTTTTTAGTGGTGGCCCCTCTGGCAAATGCTATTAAAGCCACAGGGGCTTAGCCTCACTCCTGTCCAAACCCAGAGAACATAGGAGCTGGTGTCAGTCAGCCATATTTCCAGGGTTCCTTTCTCTTTAGTTCCTAACTACTTAGCTCATTATTGTTGGAAAACAATCAAGAGGCTTCTGAGACCAGGTAATGTGGACCCAGCTGGAATGTAAGGCCAGGGCTTCATTATTGTGGTGGTGGTGATGAAGCATTCGGGTTCCTGTTGATCTGATCCGCTCATTCAGAGAAATCACCAGTTTGAAGCTGACCACTGAAGAGATTTCCAGATGTAGTCAGAGCTATGAAAAGTTGCTGCAGGACGACAGAGTTCTGCCACTGGGAAACACCTAGAGACCACCTGTCAAGGCTAAGCTCCATATATATATATATATATATATATTTTTTTTTTTTTTAAGATTTTTATTTATTTATTTGAAAGAGAAAGAGATCACAAGTAGCAGAGAGGCAGGCAGAGAGAGAGGAGGAAGCAGGCTCCCCGCAGAGTAGAGAGCCCAGTGCAGGGCTCGATCCCAGGACCCCGAGATCATGACCTGGGCCGAAGGTCGAGGCTTAACCTACTGAGCCACCCAGGTGCCCCCTAAGCTCCATATTCGGCAAAAGAGAAAACTGAGGCCTACAGTCTTAGCCAAGACAAAAAAGGGGCCAGTCGAAGCTTGTAAGTAGGCTTCAAAAAACACTTAGAAGGTGGGGTGCCTGGGTGGCACAGTTGGTTAAGCTCTGACTGCTGATTTTGGCTGAGGTCAGAATCTCGGGGTCATGAGAGTGAGCCCAGCATTGGGCTCTGTGCTCAGTGGGGAGCCTGCTTGAGGATTCTGTCCTTCTCCCTTTCCCTCTGCTCTTCTCCCCATATATGCGTACGTGCACACACACTCTCTCTAAAATAAATACATAAATATTTTTAAAAATTTAGAAAGATAAAAGTAACACTACTAACAGATGAATTATGGTCTTACAGATGGATGCTGTTATTTTGCACAAGCTAAGCTTCTGGAAGAAGCAAAAATCAGTTAAATATTTATATTGATAACGTCAACTCTTGGGCATTTATCCTGTAATACTATAAAGACTAAATGTGTAAATTGAAGCACCAAGTCACAATCCTTCAACCATGTTTTTGTTTTTTTTTCTTTTCTTTTTTCCTGACCACATGAAACACAAAATCTTGAGAACTTGTTAATTATTTACCATCTGGCTTTGGAAAATACATGAAGCAAACAAATTATAAGTTACTGCCAGTGGTTAGTCTGGTTCTTGAAAGACCCAGCTAGTTGCAGGGTGTGGAACAGAGAATTAAGAGCATTTCACTTCTTGTTTAGAGACAGCCTTGCCAAGGTCCTTAGACATGGGCCTGAGGTGACTGACTCACTTGTGTAAAGAGAATGCGCTAGTAACAAGTCAAGAACTATTGAATAAAATGAAATATAATTCTCAGGGTGCCTGGGTGGCTCAGTGGGTTAAGTGTCTGCCTCCAGCTCAGGTCATCATCTCAAGGTCCTGGGATCAAGCCCCGCATCAGGCTCTCTGCTCAGTGGGAAGCCTGCTTCTCCCTCTCTCTCTGCCTGACTATCTGCCTGCTTGTGATCTCTCTCTGTGTCAAATAAATAAATAAAAACTTAAAAAAAAAAAAAAAAGAATTGCTCTTCCTTTGTTTTGTACCTGGTTTTTAATGTCAATTCAAATTTTCCAAATTATAGTGAGGTCACTCTAGACAACACTACTAATGCACAGGAATTTTATCATTTATATTCATTGCTTAATACATGCCATGACGGAATTCTCAACACCAAGGATACCCATCACCCGCTTTCCACACACGGCTTCACAAACAATGCAGTGTTCATTACATGGTCCCAATTGTTCCCCCTTGCTTACCCTAGAAATTACTATTTGTTTTCTTCCTTGTAAACAACTGAAGTAAAACAAAATGATAGCTTTCTTCACCACATTAACAACTTTCTTCTGGAAAAATCATTTGCGGATACTAGTTTCTAGAGCCTTAAAACCATTCCGACAGATCACAGCTGTAAAACTTCATTTCCTCCCTAGAAACATACTACTCTGAATGTCAAGATTTCAAACTTAAATATGAGTCTAACGAAGGCAAAATATAGTTACATGTTTGGGTTGCTGAGCAACTGATAAAGCATCCTTCCAGAGCTGAAGCAAATAAACTTACTCTAACTGAAATTTAAGACCAATAGTTTAAAGAGAAATAGAATTAACTAAAGGGTAAATTTAAGAGCAAAGAAAAGTATAGCTGGGGTGCCTGGGTGGCCCAGTGGGTTAAACCTCTGCCTTCAGGTCGGGTCATGATCCCAGGGTCCTGGGATCGAGCCCCACAACGGGCTCTCTGCTCAGCAGGGAGCCTGCTTCCCCAGCTTGCTCTCTCTGCCTGCCTCCCAGCCTGCTTGTGATATCTCTCTGTCAAATAAATAAATAAATTCTTTTAAAAAAGAAAAGAAAAGCAAGGTTGAATTTTCCCAGTGTCATGACAGAAAAATTATACCAAATATGGGAACACTGAAATCCCGTTGATACTCTTACTGTCAGATAGTCCAGATCTTAATGAGGTCCTCAAGAGCTAATTTCCTTAGAATAATGCAAAATGTCTTCTTAAAATACATCCAATAAGAGTAAATGTGGTTTGTCTTGAGGAGGAAGGGCTTTTATTGATAATAAAAATTCTTTAAGTTCTCAAATTTCTTGTCCCAAAAGAACGTGCAGCAATGATCCCAACCTGAGTTCTCTTCATTTAAAATTTTAGTATACTTGGATATACTTTTATGTTCCTTATTCTCAGCTTTCAGAATCTCCCTCTCACTACAAAGAAATCTTCAGACAACATGCTCAGGATAATGCCAAAGAGCTAACCAACCAGGCACTGAGGAGAACAAGGAAGACAAAGCAGAAGGTAGGGCTGTACCTCTGGGCAGGTGTGGAGGCATAAAATGGGCAGCTGCATGGTCAGCTGGGCCTGGGCCTTGCACCTGTGGCTGGTGGCAGGGGAGGAGCTCAGTCTAACTAAGGCAGCCTGGAGAAAGGCCACAGCATGTCCACCTTTGACTCTGTGAGTGATGCTTCCCTTGACCCTCATGGGGAGGACGCGCTCAGAAAGACCTATCTCCAAGGGTGAGCTGGGGGTGTTAATGAGTAATCCTCCTTCCTCAACTCCAGGGACAGCTGTGAGAGTTGGGGTCGGTCCTATAAGAAGAGGGGGTGTGCTTTTCATTTGCAAAAAGAGGTGGGACTGAGGGGGCAGTTTCCTTCTGTGCGGGAGGCGAGGAAGGCCCTTGCAGCAGAGCACCGGAGACATCAGTCTTCCTCCTCAGGATCCACAAGAGGTAGAGAGGATGCTCCCAGGAGGGATGCCTCTTCCTGGAGGACGTCAAAATCAGTCATGATGAGTGTATTAGTTTCCTCTGGCTGCTGGGACAAATCACAATGAATGTAGTGGCTTAAAACAGCACTACTTTATCCTCTTACAGTTAGAGATCGGAAATATGAAATGGGTGTCAGTGAGCTAAGAGTAAGGTGTCAGCTGAGCTGGGCTCCTTCTAGAGCCTCCAGGGGGCCATCTGTTTCCTTGGCTTTGCCAGCTTCTAGAAGTGCTTCACTTTCTCTGGCTTGTGGCCCCATCACGCCAACCTCTACTTCATTTGACAAACCTCTTCCTCTCTGATCCTTGTGCCTCGTTATCTCAAGACCCTTAGCTCAATTGCACCTGCAGAACCCCTTTTGCCACACAAGACAACACGATCCCAGATTCCAGAGATGAGGACGTGGACATCTCTGGAGAGGGGGTGTTGTTTTGCCTATCGCAGTGACGTTGGCAGAGGGACATACTTCTGGAGAAGGCTTCCAGAAGTGTGTGACAAGAGGCAGGTCTTCCCCAGTCACAGTGAAGGACTCTGATTTTCCCAGGTGCTTACATGGCTTGGAGAATGTTCTTTGTGATTTTTCCCTTCATTCTGTTGAGAAATTGAGAAGGATATTCATTCCCTGTCTCTCCTCTCCTCCCTGCCTATTAGCTCTCAACAACCACCAGACCGCCCCAAATCCCAGCATGAGGCAGGCATTCAGCAGTGAGCAAGATGTTGGAGTGAGAATTCCAAGGAAGGGAGTGACACACACTCACTGTAAAACACTGGCCAGGAAGGATGACAGGTCCAGTCCATTCTGGTATGAAGAAAAGTTGCATGTGTGGGTGTTGTTGGCATAACAGTGATGATTTGCCTCTTAGGGCCAGAAATATCTGCCACCAGCATCGGAGAATGTAAGAGCTTTCTAAAGAATTATCACTCCATCCCCGTGCCCTCTAGACCTTCACAAGCCACGTGGAGACACACATGCTTCTGGTCCCTCCAAGAGAAGTGCATGTGGAAAGGATAAAAACAAGAGCCAGCAGATTAGCCATGTTTGGAATGGAAATCCAAGGTCATGCCTTCTCCCAAACAGCCAAATCCTGAAAGATTATAAACAGGCTTAAGCTGTAGCCAGATTACCATCTGCCTATAGTAGGAGTCACTGGGTTGTCTTGAGGGCCAAGATCCAAATGATTGGACGAGAAGGGCTATTCCAGGACGCAGCTGATCTGCGTGTGTACCAGAACAAAAGTGCAAGCTGAAGGTATGAACAAAACTCATCAGGAGTTTATAACAAATATGGGTATCGGTTGTGGAGCTGTTGCTCCACCATGCAGGTATGTGCACACATGCACGCGTGCTTGCGCATACACACACACGCACACCCCACTGCTAATCAAACCAAAGTCAGACGCTAATATTGTACGAGGGACCTTATATGTGGTGGCCGGTCACACAACAGAAACCGCATATGAAGGGCATCAAGACGAAAAACACGGCCCTAGTGAGGACATCCAGGCTATGAAAAAATTGAAAAAAAGTCTTCTGTGTTCTCTGAAGACTGGCACCACTGAAGGAGAGAAATTCATTTGGCGGGAACACTAGAGTAGACGGCAGAGTAGATTTTTCACTCATGGCGGTCACCCTTCTGATTTTCACCTGGATCATGCAGAGGCAAGTTCCCGTTCAGTCAACTAAAGGCTCTTCCACAGAGTGCTCGCACTACCTGTTAAGAGTGTGAATTAGTGGAACGTAAACCTGATTTGGAACAGTTAAAACCTGTTTTAACAGTTTAACAGTTTAAAGTCCTGCCTTATTTCACAGCTGTGTGACTTGGCCATTTAAGTCCACTGTGTCTCAGTTTCTTCACCTCTACAACGAAATAATAATAATACTTCATATAACATAATTACAATGAGAGTCTCATCATTAATTTACTAAACCTAAGAATTTATCAGTATGATTATTACTACAACTTTGGCTACTTCAAAGGCTGATGAAAGAATAAAGTAAAGGTTTTTATCCTATTAAATGTCATAAAATTTATGTGCTACTATTACAGAGAGAAGTAAATTTTGGTTTCCAGTTACAGAATCTAGTTAGGGAAATGTGGTACCTCTGAGAAATATTTAAAGAGAAAAACTGTCTTCAGCAAAGTGTGAGAGATTCCTGTAGTCAATGAGATTTCCTGATTCCATGATTCCATTATGGTATGGCCCAAGAATAAAGGTGAGAAAAGCATTTGTTAGAAACACTGCAAAGGGACACCTGGATGCCTCAGTCAGTTAAATGTCTGACTCTTGATTGTGGCTCAGGTTATGATCTCAGAGTCATGAGATCAAGACCCGTGTCAGGCTCCACACCCAGTGTGGAGTCTGCTTGAGATTCTCACTCTCTTTCTCTCTGCTTCACTCTCCTCCTCTCTCTCTAAGATAAATAAATTCTGGGGCACCTGAGTGGTTCAGTTGGCTAAGCCTCTGCCTTAGGCTCAGGTCCTAATCCCAAGGTGCTGAGATGGGGCCCCGCAATGGGCTTCCTGCTTAGTGGGGAAGCCTGCTTCTCCCTAACCCTCTGTAAGCTGCTCCTCCTGCTTGTGCCCTTGCTCTCTCTCTCTCTCTGTCAAATAAATAAAATCTTTAAAAGTAAAGACAGAGGGCACCTGGGTGGCTCGGTGGGTTAAAGCCTCTGCCTTTGGCTCAGGTCATGATCCCAGGGTCCTGGGATTGAGCCCCGCATCCGGCTCTCTGCTCAGCGGGGAGCCTGCTTCCTCCTCTCTCTCTGCCTGCCTCTCCACCTACTTGTGATCTCTGTCTGTCAAATAAATAAATAAAATCTTAAAAAAAAAGAAAAGAAAAGAAAAGAAAAGAAAGAAAAAACTTCAAAGAGAAGATCTTGAATAGCAGATACGAGGCAGAAAGAAGCTGGGAGAATTCTGGAATGTGACGTTTGTGAGCCGATACAGAGATTAACATGAAGTAAATCGACATGGTTTCCCAGCTTCCAGGAAATTCCATCACATTTTAAACTCCTGTAGGACCCTCTCCTACAAACCATGTTAGGGAACACTATGACAAATCTCCACCAAAACATGAAATGTACATACCTTTTAATAGAGCACTTTCACTTTTAGGAACTTATCCTATAGATGTATATGTATATACAAATGTAAATGATATTTAGAAAGAAACTCACTCAGCCCCTAGTTTATATATGTGATAGAAACAGAATTTAAAATCTAAGAATATAATCAAAAAGGCCATCAATAGGAGACTGTGGTGCATCCACACTGAAATATTTCACAGACTCTATAAAACATAAAATATTTAATAGTTCCATTTGCACTGATTTTGAATAATTGTCAGGTGAAAAAAGGAAGTCCCGTGTGTGCAATATGCTACCATTTGTGGAAAAAGAAAAAGACCATGCGCAGTTTGCTTGTCGATGCATAGACTGCCATAGAAAGGCAGACCCTAGTAACATCAGAATAGAGGAGCGAGAGGGGAGACATGACATTCCCCTTTTGAATTCCATTTGATACTCATGTGTTACCTATTCAAAAATTATCTAGTGGCCTAGTATTTTCAGAGACTCCAGATAAATTTGCACACTATGACTTCAATTTAGTGACTGACTTCAATTTAGAACACTGATACACAGTGTTCCCTGAAGAGCCTCTAATTAAAATTGTTTCCAGGTAGTTAACAGTGCATAATAAAGTGGTCCAACACAAGGTCTAGTCCAGTCCCCCATGGACCTTACTGATTACAGACTAAGTAAGACTGGACAGGGGCACCTGGGTGGCTCAGTGGTTTAAAGCCTCTGCCTTCAGCTCAGGTCAAGATCCCAGGGTCCTGGTATTGAGACCCGTATCGCGCTCTCTGCTCAGCAGGGAGCCTGCTTCCTCCTCTCTCTCTGCCTGCCTCTCTGCCTACTGGTGATCTCTGCCTATCAAATAAATAAATTTTTTAAAAAACCATAAAAAAGGGGCGCCTGGGTGGCTCAGTGGTTAAGCCACTGCCTTTGGCTCAGGTCATGATCTTGGGGTCCTGGGATCGAGTCCCGCATCGGGCTCTCTGCTCAGCAGGGAGCCTGCTTCCTCCTCTCTCTCTCTCTCTCTGCCTGCCTCTCTGCCTACTTGTGATTTCTCTCTGTCAAATAAATAAATAAAATCTTTAAAAAAAAATCATAAAAAAAAAAAAAGACTTGACATACAGACTGCTAGAGACTGAATGGTGTCCTTCCTCCCAATTCATATATTGAAGCCATCAGCCCCAATGTGACTGTTTAGAGAGAGAGCCCCTAAGAAGATAATGAAGGTTAAATGAGCTTATAACAGTGGGACCCTAAACCTATCGGTAAGAGAGACAGCTCGGGGCGCCTGGGTGGCTCAGTGGGTTAAGCCGCTGCCTTCGGCTCAGGTCATGATCTCAGGGTCCTGGGATCGAGTCCCACATCGGGCTCTCTGCTCAGCAGGGAGCCTGCTTCCCGCTCTCTCTCTCTCTCTCTCTCTGCCAGTCTCTCTACCTACCTGTGATCTCTCTCTGTCAAATAAATAAATAAAATCTTTTAAAAAAAAAAAAAAAAAAAAAAAGAGAGACAGACAGACAGCAGATCTCCCTTGCTCTCCACCATATGAAGACACTGTGAGAAGGCAGCCATCTACCAGCCAGGAAGAGGTGTCTTCCCAGAAACCAACCCTCATGGCACCTTGATCTCAAACTCAGAGCCTCTAGGACAGTGAGAAAATGAATTTCTGTTGTTTAAGCCACCTTGTCTGTGGTGTTTTGCTATGGTCTGGTCACCTGAGCTGACCAAGACAGGTGCCATCATGGACTCCGGCACCTTGAAGCTGGGCTTGCAGTCTTCCAGCCAGAGATGAGCTGAGCTCAAACCTAGTGTAATACACCACTAGGTAAAACGGAAACAGTGTGAGCGAGCAACCCCAGGTCCAGTTCCAGGGCTGCCCACAGACTTCGCCTTTAACTATTAGCCTCTGCTGTGTTTATCTCAAGCATCTCTAAGTTACTTCCAGCTTGTAGGTTCCAAGATCTGTGGTACACAGACAGCAAAATATGCCACTGCCAAGAGTCAAGAGTCAAGTTCACTTCCAAAAATAGCACAGTTTCATATTTGTGAGAGATACACAGCAGTCTGTAACCTAGGACCTCCCAGTCGGAGCAGATCTCGTTTAGATCTCGAAGCCTCCCGAAGCTGACTGCTGCTGTTGCACACACAGAATCTTGGCATTCTCCGGGAAGGGAAAGCAGGGCCAGTTCTACTCAGAATTTGCTACTCCAGAAATCTGTCTTCCAGAAAACTTGACACTTGGGGAAAAAAAGGGCAGTAAGGAGGTATTCTGTCTCACAACAGGCAAAACTCGGACAGTTCCTATCGTTATCAAAGTAAGAGAGACGGTGTTAAGCCAGCAACTAAAATACATTACTCGGGGATCATTCACACTACAAGGGAAGTGACTTAGCTGACTGGCTGATCCAATACTTGAAAGCGAAAGCGCCAGGAGAGTCTTGTGGTTGACACTCAACTACATATCAGAATGAAAGAGTAATACCGGGAAGCCTAGGTGAAGCACTGATGCTTTTTTTTTCAGACTAAGGTGTGAATACTTGTTATCAAAGGTACACATAGTGTCGCGACACCTGGGAACAGATATCCTTGTGGGTTTGGGCATGGAATAATGTCCTTGAAGACATTAAGACATTATTAAGTTCAAGATAAATGTAATTGCCTACCTGGATTTAAAAATTGTGACCTTGGGATGCCTGGGTGGCTCAACTGGTAGAGCGTCTGCCTTCAGCTGGGGTCACGATCCCAGGATCCTAGGATAAGTCCCATGGGTTCCATGTTGGGCTCCTTGCTCAGCAGGGAGTCTACTTCTCCTTCTCCCTCTGACCACCACTTCCCCTGCTTCTGCACTCTATCTCCCTCTTTCTCTCTCTCTCTGGCAAATAAATAAAATCTTTTAAAAAAACATTGTGACCTTGTTCTTATCACACATTTAACTCAAGACAGAGGTAATGGGACTTGCTAAAAATCTGGCTCTCCACCCATAACTGAGTTGTTGCCTAAAACATTGCATTTCAACATGGATTTTGTTTGGGATGCTTCATAAATATTTGACCCCCTAAGAAAGGCATCCTTATTCAAAAGTTATCTCAACTTGCTAGAATTACAAATGGTACAAAATAAGTATAACAACACAGAACATTTTCAGCTGAGTTTTGCAAATCTTTCATCATAATGACTACCAGAATGACTCACTGAGTACTAATTTATCCGTAGCCTTTCAAAAATGGCTACAACCACCCCCCCCCCCCAAATAAAGTGGCCCGACTTTACTTATAATTGGATAATTATTTTGGAAAGACATATGAGACAACCCATTAAGATAAAGACCATATATCTCTATATAGCCCCATATCTATCTGTATTTGATCAAGTTTATCAAAAACTTTCAAGAGAGATTATATTCCCACCATGCCTATGGTTGGGTTGTAAAATTTAACCTATTTTTAAAAGTCTAATTGAAAACCCCTCCAAATGAACTCTGTGTCACTCCATCACAGTCTCTCCTTCCAAGTATCTTTCTAGACTGTTTTCTCTTGATACTATTTTATTTATACTTCTCTTGTGGATCATCTTTGATCTTCTTACACTTTCCCAATTCTTTCTCATCCTTGTAAGAGTCCCTCTCCATTTGTCTCATCTACTCCTTTCTCTCCTGTCTTTTCTCAGTGATTATTCAATAGAGATCCATGTTTTCTATTCTCAATTGTAAAGAAGATGAAAGGAATATATTTATACAGTCTCCTAGCAAGATTAAAAATAAAACCAATATAAACCAAAAATAAAACCAAATTTAATGGTCTTTCTCATTTTCTTTTTATGATCTTTCAGTAATTTGTTTCTGTTTTTTATAGAATGTATTTTCCTACCTCTGATATAAGTAAAACAAGGTCCAAAATAGTTGAATAGGTATTCGTATTAAATGTAAGCAAGAGAAATGACACAGTTAATGGAGGCCACAGACGGAGAGTTATAGAGACTAAAGAGTATTCTTTTTTTATTGGGAAGGACTTTCTTGCAAAATCAGGATGTTTTAAAGGCACATAAAAGTTCTACAGATCAAGGTGCCTGGGTGGTTCAGTGGGTTAAGCCTCTGCCTTCGGCTCAGGTCGTGATCTCAGGGTCTTGGGATCGAGTTCCGCATCGGGCTCTCTGCTCAGCGGGGAGCCTGCTTCCCTCTCTCTCTCTCTCTCTCTGCCTGCCTCTCTGCCTACTTGTGATCTCTCTCTCTTCCAAATAAATAAATAAATAATCTTAAAAAAAAAAAAAAGTTCTACAGATCATATCAATAAACTGAAATCATTTGGATCTGTTCAATAATTTATACATGCTTTATCTCCAAATGAATTTTAAGCAGTCTACACAAATACTTTTTCTTTAAATTTACTCACTTTATCTTTTGCTTTCATACTAATGAATAGCTTTGTGAAATAACGGATTTGATATGATTGCTATGTGAATATATATTTATATATACTCTATGTGTATATATCTATCTGTAATATTGATCTACACATCACTTAAAATCATTTTGTGGTTTGAGTTCTCATTTTAGTTTAAGGAAGTATAATGTCTCAGCTCTGCTTAGAGAAAGCAAATACTTTTATTTATATTTACATTTATTTATATTTTATTTATATTTATATACAGATTATATTTATATTTATATAGAGATAACTACACAGTTAAAGCAGCACTATTTGAAGAGTTACACTTTTGAATAATAGCAAATCTTTTTACCAGGGTGTTCCTTGACCTATTTCATTGGCAAAGTCACAATGCACGGCAAAGTCTTTATTGCATCTGGTTAGGCGCACCCGAGGACAGTTTATCGGACTTCTCTCAGAGGTCTATCAACAGCCTCTCATTCTAAGAACAGATCTATGATGTCAGCCCTCAGTCTAACTCACTCCCCCACCTCCTTCCTTTCCTCACTATCTTAAACCATGCCACACTGAATGATGAAGAGCTTGGGTCAAAATGATGTGGTTATATAAACACCCACTATTTCTGTCTCATGGAAACGCTTCCCCTGTGAGTTACTCAATATGTTTCTCAGCTCAGAGAATGCATCTCTGCTCTAGGCTTGCACTGAAAAGAATACCATTTAGCCTAATCCCACTGGCAAATTGCTAAACCTTTAAGCTAAACCTTTAAGCGGGACTGCTGCGGGCACCATGTGACAGCACTCTGATTTGAACGGGGTGGCTGGCAGCTTATAACTCAGCCAGATGTTCTGTGAGGGGAAGAATGGCAGAAGGCGGGCTGGGCAAAGAGACCGGGCTCCCTGTTCTGGTTCCAGCTCGGTCACCCCGCGTAGCTCACATCTTGCCAAATCACCATTTTTTCACCGAAGAAGTCAGCTTTCTTCAAAGGCCTTCTAGTTCTGATGTTTGAGCTCTTCATGGAGTGCTCTTTAAATTCCCAAAGGGAAAGAACATTACCTCTGGTATGCACTACTGATACACCAAATGCCTAGAGAAAGAATGAACGAAGTGGCAAGTTTACCACTATACCTTTGAGTGGCTGTCATTCATTAAGAGAATCAGATTCTTTCTGCCCTGGGGAGAGAGATTTCTTTTTCTTTTTCTTTCTTTTTTTTTTTTTTTAAAGATTTTATTTATTTATTTGACAGACAGAGATCACAAGTAGGCAGAGAGGCAGGCAGAGGGGGTGGGAGAAGCAGGCTCCCCGCTGAGCAGAGAGCCCGATACAGGGCTTGATCCCAGGATCCTGAGATCATGACCTGAGCCGAAGGCAGAGGCTTAACCCACTGAGCCACCCAGGTGCCCCGGGAGAGAGATTTCTTGAGCAGACTCAAACTTACTCAAGTATGGATGGTGAGATTAAATAATTAGTTAAGGACTGAACTTTGAGAAGGAGAGAAAGGGCCATGGGACTATTTTTAGAGAGTGAACACATTTTGCAAAATAGTATCACAATGGGTGCTCACTTGGAGGATTAATTTATACCACAAAAAACATGTACCATGGAGTATAATTCAAGAGACTTTGGAGCAGCAGTTGATTATTATTGGACTATCACCTCTGTAAACTACCAGGTACTGTTCCCTTAAGTCCAAGGGTACTTATGGCATAGGGAGTGAGAGAAAGAAGGCAACTACCTTGTCCTCTCTTTTCTCTGACCTTTCCTGTTGCCTTGTTCTACTTCAGTGGCACCTGCCTTATTGCAGTCCCCACCAGTCACTCAGTCCCCAACATTCACAAGCACCCTGGCTCTTCTCACCACAAGAGGAATCCAAGTGAAGGGGAGGGAGGCCATGGGACATCCACTGAGCACGTGTGAAAAAGAAGGATGCTGTAAGATTAAATTTTCTTCTATTCTACAAGAGGGAGTCCTGGTGAGGATTACAGGGGATGGGAGTAACAGGCAGCTCAAACACTAGAGCCTTTGGAAAGAAGGAAAGCCGTCCTTCTTCATCTTCATAGTCTCTGTGAGACTATGCTAAGGATTTTAGCCCCACTCTTGCCCAACACTTTGTTTCTATTCTGTTCCCCTTCTCCGGTTTTCCTCACCCTCACTTTCTTCTTCTCCAGCTCCAAGTGAGCCCTTGTCTTAGACCACCAGAAAACCACTAGCTGCTTCGATCTTATAATACCCTGCAGCTAAAGGAAGCCTACCAAGATCGGGGGAGAAAAGAGAGGAAGGCGTGGGCTTGTGTATCAAAAACAGATTAGGATTCTGAATTCAGTGTCTCAAAGACACGTTATACCTGCTGCAGTGGTTCTGTACTGTTTTCAGTTGATTCATTCAACAGCATTCAACCAACATCTACTGAGCATTTCCAACATGCCAATCTAGGCTCTGGGGCTATAATGATAGTGAACAACAAAAACAACGAATACATGTTACCTACTTTCATGGGGCTTACAGTTTAGTGGAAAAGACATAAATGGAGAAAAAAAAATCTCTACCCATAAATGTACAATTAAAAACCGAGATAACCATCATAAAGAAATGAGATTCTCTGGTATGTTCTACAAGGAGCCTGAGGTGGAGCTGGGAGTTAGGAAATGCCTTCTGGAGGACTGACACTAAAGCTGAGCTCTGACAAATGAGCAGAGGCAGGGTCGAGAGCAGAAGGAAGATGATGAGGCAGGAAATTACAACCCCCTTGAACTTGAAAGTCTACAATTTTTTACATTATTCAGATGAGGCTAATAGAATTATGTCTGAACACTTTCTAAAAGGCCATTAGTGAACTATACTTATAAGGTAAGAGGTTACAGCCCCAGGTGAATATAGAGACAGGATTCTGATCAGTGACCCCTGTGTCATCAATTCTGTCTTATAATAACCTTTTTTTTTTGTATGAACTACATAACTGTCCTTGCTGATTTTTTTTAAAAGGAAGTTGTCTTTGAGACATGTGGACTTCAAAAGTTATTAGCTTTGTGATACAGCCATTAATCTTAGTTGTCAGAAGAAATTGCTTTCTACCTGGTATTTTACAGAGGCCCTTCAAAACTCTGCTCCCTACTCTTCTGCCTTCAGGTCTGAATGAATCAATAAATTAGCGACTCCAACAGATGACTTGCTTGTTCAAAAAAAAAAAAAAAAAAATGAAAGCTCAAGTGAGAAAGTGAGAGGTTTTATGCCCCAACAAATAGCACAAGCAAAAATCCTGTGGCAAGTGAGAGCATAGAATGTTCAAAGAGCATTGGGGGAAAATAGGTAGATGAGGAAGTAAAACTAACAGGGCTTGTGGGGACATGAGGGAGGGCTGATGCCAAGAATGACCCTGAGATTTCTGACCTATACCCCTGAACAGACGGTGGAACCACTCTTTGACTTGGAGGCAGTGGTTGGACATGAACCAAATCCAAATTTTGGAGGGAAGACTTTTTTTTTTTTTTTTTTGGACATGTTGAGTCTGAGGTGAGTTTGAGCAATACAAATATTGATATTGTGGATGGCTCTGTCGATCAGTTCAGAAGGAGAGAAGCTGTCAGACTGTAGGTGGTACCTGACGCGTGGATGGGGACAAGGTTGAACAGGCAGGTGGCATAAAACAAAAAGAGAAGGCAGCCTGAGATCAAGCCCTGAGCAAAGTAAAAGAGAAAAACAGCAGCCATGAGGCAGGAGACAGTCTGCCTTGACCAGTGTTGTAATTATTCCTGGTAAGGGAGGAAGTATTTTCTCAGATGTGAGAATTCTAGGACAAGTAGGCTTCTTTAAGGAGGTATGAGAGCCTAAGCACTGTGTCAGATACCTACACTGGAAAATTTCCCCTGAATTGTGGGTAAAACCTATGAGAAATGAGGTTATACCAAAATGGGTGTTGACCAACCCACCTTACAAATTAATTTTTGGAACACAACGCATTTGAAACTTAAGTACATCATGTACTATGACAGAAGGACACATCTTATTTTAGTTACATCTTAAATATTTTGAGGGAACAGAGTATTTTTTTCTAATAGCACTTTATTCCTGGAATTTTGCTGTCATTTGAATATCTATTTTTAAGAACCAGAATAAAGAGTAAGGAGGACTGAAACGTAGCTGCATTTCTCCACTCTTTGTGAATCTTGCTTTTGTCTTTGTCAGTTCTGTGGTTTCCTGTCAGCTAATCAGACCCTGCCTTCTGTGTGGCAGCCGGAAGAACTGACCAACACGATCTCTGGTTAAAGTCTGGCAGCGGTTAGCTAAGGAAGGGAACACAGCTCAAACCAGACAGATGTCAAGTTCCTTTAATCCTCTCCATAATACATGATTGAACAGGACATGGTTGGTTAGGCACTAGATGCTGCTTTGTTTCAGTTGATCTTTGGAAATCTGAGGCTGTGGCTCTACTAACATCCTTATCTACTTCCCAGAAACAAGGAGGTACACTGAGAACCATGGGCTCTGGAGTCCCAGTTTTGATGTTCATTTACACCCAAAAGCCAAAACTCTACATAAACAGCATGTTATTCCTAAACAGAAGTCCTTTGGAGAATCTAGTTATATTCTTACATATATTCTTAGACTTATACTCGATCGTTAAAACAGAAGAGAACAAGACAGGTTTAGGTAGTTCTTCCCTTTAAAACAAAATGGTTACATATATACTTGAGTTTATACTGCATATAGAGCAGCATTGATCTAAAATATAGAAGTTTTTAAGAAAACCACAAATGTCTGAGACAGTTCATGCTTTGTGGAAGAAAAGAGTTCTGTGTACTACACGAGCTCCTAAAAGGCATTCCAAAGTTTGCAAACTTTGCTTGTTCTACTGTTTATTACTTTTTGATTGTTCAGTATAAGATATTAATTTCCAAAGGCTGGAAAGGAATTGAGGCATGAATCAATCCCCACCTCTTCTTTAATAGTCTGTCTGTTCAACAGCTCATTGACTCATATCCACACACCTGAAATACAGAAGAGCTGGAAAGCAGCCTGGCTCATCCTTATTTTAAGATAAGAGACTTAGGGACGCTTGGGTGGTTCAGTTGGTTAAGTGGCTGCCTTCGGCTCACGTCATGATCCCAGCGTCCTGGCATCGAGTCCCACATTGGGCTCCCTGCTCAGCAGGGAGCCTGCTTCTCCCTCTGCCTCTGCCTGCCACTCTGTCTGCCTGTGCTCACTCTCTCTGACAAATAAATAAATAAAATCTTTAAAAAAAAAAAAAAGATAGGAAATTTTTTTTTTAAGTATAATTTTTTATTTTTTATAAACATATATTTTTATCCCCAGGGGTACAGGTCTGTGAATCACCAGGTTTACACACTTCACAGCACTCACCAAAGCACATACGCTCCCCAATGTCCATAATCCCACCCTCTTCTCCCAAACCCCCTCCCCCCAGCAACCCTCAGTTTGTTTTGTGAGATTAAGAGTCACTTATGGTTTGTCTCCCTCCCAATCCCATCTTCTTTCATTTATTCTTCTCGTACCCACTTAAGCCCCCATGTTGCATCACCACTTCCTCATATCAGGGAGATCATATGATAGTTGTCTTTCTCCGCTTGACTTATTTCGCTAAGCATGATACGCTCTAGTTCCATCCATGTTGTCGCAAATGGCAAGATTTCATTTCTTTTGATGGCTGCATAGTATTCCATTGTGTATATATACCACATCTTCTTGATCCATTCATCTGTTGATGGACATCTAGGTTCTTTCCATAGTTTGGCTATTGTGGACATTGCTGTGGACATGTGACCCTTTGGAACACTATGTTTGTATCTTTAGGGTAAATACCCAATAGTGCAATTGCTGGGTCATAGGGCAGTTCTATTTTCAACATTTTGAGGAACCTCCATGCTGTTTTCCAGAGTGGCTGCACCAGCTTGCATTCCCACCAACAGTGTAGGAGGGTTCCCCTTTCTCCACATCCTCGCCAGCATCTGTCATTTCCTGACTTGTTGATTTTAGCCATTCTGACTGGTGTGAGGTGATATCGCATTGTGGTTTTCATTTGTATTTCCCTGATGCCGAGTGATATGGAGCACTTTTTCATGTGTCTGTTGGCCATCTGGATGTCTTCTTTGCAGAAATGTCTGTTCATGTCCTCTGCCCATTTCTTGATTGGATTATTTGTTCTTTGGGTGTTGAGTTTGCTAAGTTCTTTATAGATTCTGGACACTAGTTCTTTATCTGATATGTCGTTTGCAAATATCTGCTCCCATTCTGTCAGTTGTCTTTTGATTTTTTAACTGTTACCATTTTCTTTTTTAACGATTTTTTACTAGTTTATCTAATATATATTTTTTCTTTTTTATATTTTTCTTAGGTGTTTTCTTTTTTTTTTAATTCTTTTTTTTTTCTCTTTTTTCTTTTTTTTTTTTCTTTCTCCCTTTTTGAACCTCTTTTTATCCCCTTTCTCCCCCCTCACGATTTTGGATCTCTTCTAATTTGGTTAAAGCATATTTTCCTGGGGTTGTTGCCACCCTTTTAGTATTTTACTTGCCCCTTCATATACTCTTATCAGGACAAAATGACAAGACGGAAAAATTCAACACAAAAAAAAGAACAAGAGGCAGTACCGAAGGCAAGGGACCTAATCCATACAGACATCGGTAATATGTCAGATCTAGAGTTCAGAATGACAATTCTCAAGGTTCTAGCCGGGCTCGAAAAAGGCATGGAAGATATTAGAGAAACCCTCTCGAGAGATATAAAAGCCCTTTCTGGAGAAATAAAAGAACTAAAATCTAACCAAGTTGAAATCAAAAACGCTATTAATGAGGTGCAATCAAAAATGGAGGCTCTCACTGCTAGGATAAATGAGGCAGAAGAAAGAATTAGTGATATAGAAGACCAAATGACAGAGAATAAAGAAGCTGAGCAAAAGAGGGACAAACAGCTACTGGACCACGAGGGGAGAATTCGAGAGATAAGTGACATCATAAGACGAAACAACATTAGAATAATTGGGATTCCAGAAGAAGAAGAAAGAGAGAGGGGAGCAGAAGGTATACTAGAGAGAATTATTGGGGAGAATTTCCCCAATATGGCAAAGGGAACGAGCATCAAAATTCAGGAGGTTCAGAGAACGCCCCTCAAAATCAATAAGAATAGGCCCACACCCTGTCACCTAATAGTAAAATTTACAAGTCTCAGTGACAAAGAGAAAATCCTGAAAGCAGCCCAGGAAAAGAAGTCTGTAACATACAATGGTAAAAATATTAGATTGGCAGCTGACTTATCCACGGAGACCTGGCAGGCCAGAAAGAGCTGGCATGATATTTTCAGAGCACTAAATGAGAAAAACATGCAGCCCAAAATACTATATCCAGCTAGGCTCTCATTGAAAATAGAAGGAGAGATTAAAAGCTTCCAGGACAAACAACAACTGAACGAATTTGCAAACACCAAACCAGCTCTACAGGAAATCTTGAAAGGGGTCCTCTGAGCAAAGAGAGAGCCTACAAGTGGTAGATCAGAAAGGAATAGAGACCATATACAGTAACAGTCACCTTACAGGCAATACAATGGCCCTAAATTCATATCTCTCAATAGTTACCCTGAATGTTAATGGGCTAAATGCCCCTGTCAAAAGACACAGGGTATCAGAATGGATAAAAAAACAAAACCCATCTATATGTTGCCTCCAAGAAACTCATTTTAAGCCCGAAGACACCTCCAGATTTAAAGTGAGGGGGTGGAAAAGAATTTACCATGCTAATGGACATCAGAAGAAAGCAGGAGTGGCAATCCTTATATCAGATCAATTAGATTTTAAGCCAAAGACTATAATAAGAGATGAGGAAGGACACTATATCATACTCAAAGGGTCTGTCCAACAAGAAGATTTAACAATTTTAAATATCTATGCCCCCAACGTGGGAGCAGCCAACTATATAAACCAATTAATAACAAAATCAAAGAAACACATCAACAATAATACAATAATAGTAGGGGACTTTAACACTCCCCTCACTGAAATGGACAGATCATCCAAGCAAAAGATCAGCAAGGAAATAAAGGCCTTAAACGACACACTGGACCAGATGGACATCACAGATATATTCAGAACATTTCATCCCAAAGCAACAGAATACACATTCTTCTCTAGTGCACATGGAACATTCTCCAGAATAGATCACATCCTCGGTCCTAAAGCAGGACTCAACCGGTATCAAAAGATTGGGATCATTCCCTGCATATTTTCAGACCACAATGCTCTAAAGCTAGAACTCAACCACAAAAGGAAGTTTGAAAAGAACCCAAATACATGGAGACTAAACAGCATCCTTCTAAAGAATGAATGGGTCAACTGGGAAATTAAAGAAGAATTGAAAAAAATCATGGAAACAAATGATAATGAAAATACAACGGTTCAAAATCTGTGGGACACAACAAAGGCAGTCCTGAGAGGAAAATATATAGCGGTACAAGCCTTTCTCAAGAAACAAGAGAGGTCTCAGATACACAACCTAACCCTACACCTAAAGGAGCTGGAGAAAGAACAAGAAAGAAACCCTAAGCCCAGCAGGAGAAGAGAAATCATAAAGATCAGAGCAGAAATCAATGAAATAGAAACCAAAAAACAATAGAACAAATCAACGAAAGTAGGAGCTGGTTCTTTGAAAGAATTAATAAAATTGATAAACCCCTGGCCCGACTTATCAAAAAGAAAAGAGAAAGGACCCAAATAAATAAAATCATGAATGAAAGAGGAGAGATCACAACTAACACCAAAGAAATACAAACTATTATAAGAACATACTATGAGCAACTCTACGGCAATAAATTTGACAATCTGGAAGAAATGGATGCATTCCTAGAAACATATAAACTACCACAACTGAACCAGGAAGAAATAGAAAGCCTGAACAGACCCATAACCAGTAAGGAGATTGAAACAGTCATTAAAAATCTCCAAACAAACAAAAGCCCAGGGCCAGACGGCTTCCCGGGGGAATTCTACCAAACATTTAAAGAAGAACTAATTCCTATTCTCCTAAAACTGTTCCAAAAAATAGAAATGGAAGGAAAACTTCCAAACTCATTTTATGAGGCCAGCATCACCTTGATCCCAAAACCAGACAAGGATCCCACCAAAAAAGAGAGCTATAGACCAATATCCTTGATGAACACAGATGCGAAAATACTCAACAAAATACTAGCCAATAGGATTCAACAGTACATTAAAAAGATAGGAAATTTACTGAAAGTTCAGCTTACCCACACAGGGGAATGGTGTAGTGGTAGTGATAGTCTTCTATAAAGACCCTGTGAAAATACTCCTTCTGGAAAATCAAAGGCCACTGGACAGAAATTTGGAGGAGCCAAGTTCATGCCTCAGTTCCGCCCTTATTAACCGTGTGAATTTGGCCTTATGAGTAAATGTCTCTGAAACTCATCTTATTCCTTAGTATAATAACTGCATAAGTAACCTTTAAAATTTCACCCAGTTCTATAATCACATTTTCTTGTATTTCAGTTGATTTTTGGCAACTTTAGTGCTCCTAATCACCTTGGGTACTTGAAAGGCCATCTGATTTGTTCTTTGTGTGTTTAAATTCTCTTATTAAAAAAAAAAAAAAATACCTGTGGATATTGAATTAGAATTCCTCAACAGTTTCAACAAAATTAAGACTTAAAGTTTTTATTTGACTAAAGGCAGATTCAAACATTGATATGGTTCCTACTCCTTGGTGTGATCAATAAGATTAACAGAAGTGAACTTTGTTGGGGCACATGGGTGGCTCAGTTGGTTAAGTGACTGCCTTCGGCTCAGGTCATGATCCTGGGGTCCTGGGATCGAGTAGCACATCAGGCTTCCTGCTTGGCAGGGAGTCTGCTTCTCCAGCTGACCTTTCTCCTCTCATGCTCCCTCTCATTCTTTCTCTCTCTCTCAAATAAAGAAAGTCTTTGAAAAAAAAAAAAGAAAGAAAAAAGAAGTGAACTTTGTTTATATACCTCTTTCCACCTAGGGCTTAGGAAGTACAATGTGAGCTAAAACTCAGGTGGGACTGTAAACACCCTTTCCATTAAGGTGCCAGAAAGTTTGGCATAACTCAATAGGTTTGGCATAAACTAAGGCCTAGCTAATTCCAAATCCCATCTTCCTTCCAATATACCAGTTTGACCCCAGGAGAGCTAGTTAAAGACTGGAAATTCCTTGAATATTAAAAGGAACATGGCATTCTACTACCTATATTACCTCCGTTTCTCAGCCCAAAGCCTTGCATACAGTAGGTGCTCAATGATTAATTTGGGAATACTAGAAGGGAGATTTCCATTGCCAAGGTCCTAGACTGAGGTCCTTTAATTTGTGGACTGATATCATGGATCAGTTAAACTCTGTTTTTATCTCATACAGAAAATCTCATAAACCAAAATGACTACATCTTCATCTTGTCATTTAGAATGTCTGATGTTCTGATTCTTGGTATTTTGGCTGCATAGCCTTTGGGATTTTTGTGTGTGTGCATGTGTGTGTATGCATGTGTCTGGCTGATTTCTGAAAGATACATATTCACCATCTCATCTCCATTCCTATATCAAACAGTAGGTATCCTGCAAGAAGGAGTCTCCAATTTTGTGAACCTAAGTACAGATCTATTTGTCCAAGGGAAGTAAGTGAAGGTTGTAAGTGAAATGAACACCCTGAGCCACGAAGCCTATGAATAAGAATAGGGAGGCAATACGGTTCCAGGCCTCCAGCACAAATTCCAGCAGTGCTCAGCAAGCTTGGTGGATCTGAGACGTACTGAAAGATCTTTACCCACCAGGTAGGCACTTTTATTATAAGATGAATATATTTGCTCTGTAGTCATCTGCCTTGGAGTTTCAGATCCTTGAATTAGCACATAATTCAAGAAGGAATTTTCAATATATATCTGAAAATTCCATTATCTGGGCACCTCAATGGTTCAGTCAGTTAAGCATACAACTCTTGATTTTGGCCAAGGTTGTGATCTCAAGATCAAGCACTACCTCTGGCTCCATGTGGGGTATGAAGCCTGCCTGGGATTCTCTCTGTCACCCTCTCCCTCTTCCCCACCCCCCGCGCCATGCAAGAGTGCAGGTGCGTGCTCTCTTTTAAAAAAAAAAAAAAAAAAAAGCTTTTGAGTGGCTCATTCCTTAAGCGTCTGCCTTCGGTTCAGGCCATGATCCCAGGGTCCTGGGATCAAGTCCACATCGGGCTCCCTGCTCAGCGGAAAGCATGTTTGTCCCTCTCCCACTCCCCCACTTTGTGTTTCCTCTCTTGCTATCTCTCTGTCAAATAAATAAATGAAAACTTAAAGAGAAGGAGAAGGAAGAAGAAGAAGAAGAAGAAGAAGAAGAAGAAGAAGAAGAAGAAGAAAGAAAGAAAGAAAGAAAAGAAAAAGAGAAAGAAAAATTCTATTAGCATCATACAATTAAAAAAAATAATTTGTTATCTTCCTTTGTACACTAAGTTATCTGTTACTTTTTAATTGGGTTGGCTGTTTTTTCCTCGATTGGTATGAGTTTTTTTTTTTTTTAAATATTAAGTCTTTTTTATTAGATATATGTATTGTGAATGTCCTGTATTATGTAGTTGTTTTGTCAATCTCTTAGTAAGACCCCATTATGCATACACTTTGTTTTTTCTTTAAATTCAGTTTAATTAACATATACTACAAAGTCTCTGTTCCTGTAGATTGTTTCTGTTCCTTTAGGGCTCTCTCTCCATTCAAAAGATTCCCTGTAGGGGCGCCTGGGTGGTTCAGTGGGTTAAAGCCTCTGCTTTCGGCTCAGGTCATGATCTCAGGGTCCTGGGATCAAGCCCCACATAGGGCTCTCAGCTCTGCAGAGAGCATGCTTCCTCCTCTCTCTCCCTGCCTGCCTCTCTTGCTTACTTGTAATCTCTGTCTGTCAAATAAATAAATAAAATCTTAAAAAAAAAAAAAAAAGATTCCCTGTAACATTTCTTGCAGGGCTGATTTACTATTCACAAATTCTTTTAGTTTTTGTTTGTTTCAGAAACTCTCTATCTCTCCTTCTATTCTGAATGACATCCTTGTTGGATAAAGTATTCCTGGCTGTGTATTTTTATTTTTCCCAATTTATCACGTTAAATGTATCATGCCAGTTCTTTCTGGCCTGCCATGTCTCTGTGGATAGGTCTGCTGCCAGCATTATGTGTCTACCTTTGTAGGTTAAGGACCTCTCGTCCTGAGCTGGTTTCCAGAATTTCTCTTTATCTTTGAAATTTGCAAACTTTACTATAATAGGTCCAGGTGTTGACCTATTTTTGTTGATTTTGAGGGGGGGTTTTCTGTGCCTCCTGGACATGAATGCCTGTTTCCTTCCCCAGATTAGGGAAGTTCTCAGCTATAATTTAAGAACATTCATTTTTCTTTTTTTAAATAAAGATTTTGTTTATTTATTTATTTGACAGACAGAGATCACAAGTAGGCAGAGAGGCAGGCAGAGAGAAAGAGGAGGAAGCAGGTTCCCTGCCGAGCAGAGAGCCCGATGTAGGGCTCGATCCCAGGACCCTGGGATCACGACCTGAGCTGAAGGCAGAGGCCCTAACCCACTGAGCCAACCCAGGTGCCCCATGAACACACATTCTTAATATAATGAAGTCGATCTTACCAATCTTATTAATGATTAGTGCTCTTATTTCCAGTTTAGAAAATCTTTGTGTATCAACATTATAAAGTTATTCACTTGTGCTTTCTTCTAAAAGTTTTATTGTTTTAGTTGTGATCTATCATTTTTTTTTTTTACACAGTGTGAAGGAGGGTTCAAAAATACTTTTCCACATGAATATCTAATTGATCTAGCACCATTTATTTAAAATATCATCCTCCCTCCTCTGTATTGCAATGGAGACTGTTCAAATCAAGTGATCTTATATTTAATCAGATATAAGATCACTGCATTTACATATATAAAAATATATATTATATAAATAAGATTCAAACTTAATATATATTAAGATATATTAATATATAATATCTTATTATAAATAAGATATATATCTTATTTATATAATATATATTTTTATATATGTAAATATATATATGTAAATATATATCTTAATATATATATTAAGTTTGATTCTGGACTCTCTTATTATGTCCCTGTTCTATTTGTCTATCCCTGCACCAATACCACATTGTCTTACTGTGACTTTATTATTAAAGTCTAGGTAGCTGCTAGCATGCATTGTTCTTCTTCAATATTGCCTTGGGCATCACAGCCCCTTTTCATTTTCATATAACATTACTTCCTCAATTTACACACACATACACAGACGCATAACCTGTGTCAGATTTTGAGTTTTACAATATTTATAAACCTATTTTGAGAGAATTAGCATCATTAATTGGAGAAAAATTAGAACCACAATAGAATACCACTGCATATCTAAGAAAAATGGCTGATATTTACAAAAATTTTAAAAACCAGATAATGCCAAATGTTGCCAAGGATGTGGAGCACTGGAACTCTCTTACATGTCCAGCATGAAACAAACTGAACCAGTCACCTGGGAAAAATATTTGACAATACCTACTAGGGCTAAACATATGCTTATTCCTCACCAGTGACTGCACTCCAATCTTTCATGCTATTCCATGTCCAGTGCTCCGTTCTTTGTTTCATAGGTGGAGTAGCTTTCCCTCTAGAGTGTGTGGTTTAAAACACAAGTTCCAGAGTCAGATTGCTCGCCTGCATATTGTAGCTCCACCTTACCTGGTAGGGTGACTGAGGGTGAGTTACCCTCGTGTATCTCATGTGGACAAAATGATTAGTGTGTTTGCACATTGTTTATGAATTTTATCTTCAACATGGTGGAGGGAGTGGCGTGTACTTACCCCCTCCTAGGTTTGTAGTCCTGAGAGGACCAAATGGTCCAATCCACACAGGAACAGTGCCTGGCAACCCCCAAGAGCTCAATAAACGTTAGCTGTAATTATTATTTTCTACCTATTGTAATGCTACCTTTCAATGCAAATGGCACCACCTCCATGAGATTTTTTTTCAAGAGGAGGAGGAAGCTAATACTAATTCTGACAGACATGTAGTCCCTCACCCTCTCTCCACACTTTATTTTAATCTTTTTAAATTCTTAATATATTTGGCTTTGATTGCGAATTGCCCTGCTGGTGTTTGCCCTTAAGAACTGTGAGCATCCCCGAGACAGGAATCTCTGCTCACTTGAGTGTCTCTCTAGATCTCTGCCTGGTGCTCTGCACTTAAGTGTTCAATAGATGTTGGTTACATTGTATCAAATCCAATCAGGAAGGAGAGACTGCTAGGTGCCTTTGAGTAATAATGTTACTGGATGTGTTTGCTTTCCAAGACGCCTGCCATTTGGAATTGGGCTTAAACAAACAGTTGACCTAAAAGGACAGTTTTTAGTGACCTAAGAAGAAGGTCATGAGCAGTTATGCTAAGATCCAGGAGAGTGGCTTGAACACTGGCATAAAAACACTTCAACTGAGTGGAATAAGTGGTTGGGGTAAAATCTGCCATTATTATGAAAATGTGAAGTTGATAAAGATGTTTTCAGTTATGATCTTGAAACCAGAAACTGCCTTAGGGGTATTAAGATACCTGGAGTTAGTTTCTTTCTTTCTTTCTTTCTTTTTAAGATTTACTTTATTTTAGAGAGAGAGAAAGTACGCATGAGTGAGTGTGAGCCAGTGGGAGAGGGAGAGGCTCTCAAGCAGACCCCACTGAGTGCAGAGCCCAACACAGGGCTCAATCTCGCAATCCTGAGATCATGACCTGAGCTGAAACCAAGAGTCAGACGCTTAAGCAACTGAGCCACCCAGGTGCCCCTAAGATACCTGTAGTTTTAAAAGAGAACTGGATTTTCATACACTGGGCTCAGTCTTCAGTTTGGATGGAAAGCCTTGGACTTTTAATTCTGCAGTTTGTTTTTTTCTTTTAATTTAAACTCAATTAACATATAGTGTATTATTAGTTTCAAAGGTAGAGGGCAGTGATTCATCAGTCTTATATAATACCCAGTGCTCATTACATCACGTGCCCTCCTTAATGTCCATCACCTGGTTACCCTGTCCCTCGCCTGCCTCCCCTCCAGCAAACTATAATTAAGAGTCTCTTGTGGTTTATCTCCCTATATGACCTTGTATTTCCCTCCCTACCCATATGCTCCTTTGTTTTGTTTCTTAAATTCCACATATGAATGAGACCATGTGATAATTGTCTTTCTCTGATGGACTAATTTCATTTAGCATAATACCATTTTTACTTACTCAGATTGACTTCAGAGGTCAATTTGTGCTAAAGGCTTTGACTTTGCCTGGAGACTTATTTGCAAAAACCCCTGAAGTGGAAGAAGTTCTATCTCAGAGCACCTAGGTAGCTCAGTCAAATAGGTGGACAACTCTTGATTTTGGCTCAAGTCATGATCTCAGGCTCCTGGGATGGGGTCCTGTCACTGACCCTGCTTTCAGCACGGAGTCCACTTGGGATTCTCTCTCTCTCTCCCTCTGCCTCTCTGCTCACTCACTCTCTCTCTTCTCTCTTTTACAAACAAACAAACAAACAAACAACCAGTTCTATCTCTAGGGCTGCCCAATTTGAAGATCCCCAGGCAAGAGAATAATAAATAGGGGCCCATACAGTATATGTAAATATTTACTAGGTAAACATTAAGGTAATAAAATGCTACACAAAATACATCTATCCTTCCACCTTCATAAAGACCTGGAAGCCATGATCATACTTCCTACAGGGGCACCTGTTGGCACAGGGCTTCCCATGGCTTGCACACCCAGCTGTCCCTGATCTTGATGGGCTTCCTGAACAGGTGTGGACACCCCAGTCCATGTGTCCAAGTCCCAGCCACACATGCCCACAGATAGCTGCTCTTTCGGCCCCAGAGACAGCATGGTCTACCTTCTGGAAAACAGACCTAAGAGGAAGGGCTGTTGGACACTGGAAAGTAGTTCTGGGATTCTGGGCTTTCTAGTGTGGTATGGACCCTCCCTTGCCCTGTGGAGAGGGTATGGCTGGAAAAAAAAACAAAACAAGGTTTCCTAAAGTATGGGGTCCTCCTTCTTGGGTTTAAGGGAAATACCAAAGCTACTTTAAAAATATGCGTGATTGAAGCACCTGGGTGGCTCAGTGGGTAAAAGCCTCTGCCTTCAGCTCAGGTCATGATTCCAGGGTCCTGGGACCGAGCCCCGCATCGGGCTCTCTGCTCAGTGGGGAGCCTGCTTCCTCCTCTCTCTCTCTCTCTGCCTGCTTCTCTGCCTACTTGTGATCTCAGTCTGTCAAATAAATAAATAAATAAAATCTTTAAAAAAAATACGCGTGATGATGGAGTATTTTTATCTCAGAATATTCTCAAACCCTTATTTCATGAAATATTGGCATTCCTAGACACCAATATTACAGTACTAAACAAAATTCTGGTGTTACTCACTTCTCCCCAACAACAGAAAGCCTTGAAGTTAAAAGAATTTGTTGTATTAGTAAAACATAAGTAACTACCAAAGAGCAAACTATTTTACTTGGGCTTTTTTCTCACGATAAGTCTGAAAGCCATGGACTTGGTGCCACTTCTGCCTCATTCAGACTAATTCAAAGGAAAAAGAGAAAACAGGATTTGCTTTAAAACCACATCATAGGGCGCCTGGGTGGCTCAGTTGGTTGAGCATCTGCCTTGGGCTCAAGTCATGATCTCAGGGCCCTGGGATCAAGCCACATATCAGGCTCTCTGCTCAGCAGGAAGCCTGCTTCTCCCTCTTCCTGCTGGCCCACCACCCCCACTCCACCCCCGCTTATGCTCTCCTCCCCCTCTCTCTCTCTGTCAAAGAAATAAATAAAATCTCTAAAAAAATAAAATAAAATAAACCCACATCATAACAGGCCTTCATGGCCAATGGGAGGATGGGTTGTTATTAGTAAAGGCACATCAGAAACTCTCTTCTCTACCCATTTGAACAGAACGGTCTACACCCACTCCATATTTTGCTTCTCAGAAACTCGATGATAGAACATCAGATTTATTTACTTGTTCTGAGAAAAACCAAAGCTATAACATACTATCTTAGATATCTTCCTGTCCGGACATGCCTAAATAACTCAAAAATAAGCTTTGAAGTCAAATAGATTTGATTCCCATTTTAGGTCTGTCATGTTATTTTTGTGTGACAGGGACCCAGGCAACACCACGAAGACCACAAGTTGTAAGGATTAAATGGAATCATTTATGTAAAAGGACTTGGCATACTGCTGAGACGCCCTGTGAATGTTATATTCTTTCCTCACTATTTCTCTTAACTGCATTCAACTCAAATTTTTCAATCATCACAAAAGTAGATTGATCGTGATAAATGAGAATATAAGTGACTTCCATTCACGACATATGATACTAAATTTCAGATTCACATGCAGAAAAATCTCCTCAGAATGAAAGGAATTTTGGAAGCTAATCAGAGGATGTCCTCGGTGGTTCTGAAAAACAAAGAACGTTCTTGATATTAAATTGAGCTCTCCACGATTTCATAGTCTCAGGTTATAGCTGCATTCCTATTAACCTCGTTCCTTTTTGCACATAGCTACTCTTTTTAGAAATTACTTTTTCACGAATCCCTGCTAATTATATCAGAGTTATTGTGAAACAAGGGATTTTTTTTTTTTTTTTTTTCAAAAATCCACATTCTAATCCTAACACGGGGCCCTACAAAGAACTAGGAAAGCTCTCAAGCAGCTGCTTCTCCTGGAGAACTGTCTGGAAGCTACCTGCAAACAAGCCTCAAGGTCTGCCCACCCTGGCAGCCAGAGTAGAAGTCATACGCCCTCTCTTTGCAGATGACATGATATTCTATGTGGAAAACCCCAAAGACTCCACCCCCAAATTACTAGAACTCATACAGCAATTCAGCAACGTGGCAGGATATAAAATCGGTGCACAGAAATCAGCTGCTTTCCTATGCACTAACAATGTAACTGTAGAAAGAGAAATTAGGGAATTGATTCCATTTAAAATAGCACCAAAAACCATAAGATACCTAGGAATAAACTTAACCAAAGAGGTAAAGGATCTATACTCCAGGAACTACAGAACACTCATGAAAGAAACTAAAGACACAAAAAGAAAGAAAAACATTCCATGCTCTTGGATCAGAAGAATAAACATTGTTAAAACGTCTATGCTACCCAGAGCAATCTATACTTTCAACGCCATCCCAATCAAAATAACAAATGGCATTTTTCAAAGTCCTGGAAAAAAAAAAATCCTAAACTTTGTATGGAGCCAAAAAAGACCCCAAATCGCCAAGGAAATATTGAAAAAGAAAAACAAGCCTGGGGGCATCATGTTGCCTGATTTCAAGCTTTACTACAAAGCTGTGATCACCAAGACAGCGTGGTCCTGGCACAAAAACAGACACACAGACCAGTGGAACAGAGTAGAAAGCCCAGATATGGACCCACAACTCTATAGTTAAATAATCTTTGATAAAGCAGAAAAAAATATCCAGTGGAAAAAAGTCTCTTCAGTGGATGGTGTGGGGAAAATTGGTCAGCCAAATATAGAAGAATGAAACTGGACCATTCTCTTACACCACACAACAGTAAACTCTAAATGGATGAAAGACCTCAATGTGAGACAGGAGTCCATCAAAATCCACAGCAACTTTTTTCAAGACATTTCTCCAAAGGCAAGGGAAACAAAAACAAAAATGAACTTTTGGGACTTCATCAAGATCAAAAGCTTCTGCATACCAAAGGAAACAGTCAACAAAACAAAGAGGCAACCTACGGAATGGCAGAAGATATTTGCAAACAACACTACAGATAAAGGGCTGATATCCAAGATCTATAAATAATTTCTTAAACTCAACACCCAAAAAACAAATAAGCCAAAAAATGGGTAAAGACAAGAACAGACACCTCTCCAAAGAAGACATACAAAGGGCTAACAGACACATGACAAAATTTTCAACATCATTAGCCATCAGGGAAATTCAAATCAAAACCATACGGAGATACCACCTTATACCAATTAGAATGACAAAAATTAACAGAGTGGGGCATCTGATCCTGACCTTGTGGGTTCACCGGAAGAGCCTGGCTGAGAAGCCATAGGAATTCAGTGTCTGAATCCCTAAATGTAATTGCTGGGCCTCAGTGGGTAAATATATTAGCTTTCTGCCTGCTTTCCTCTTGCATTGTAAATCACAGTATTTTGAGTTTGTTTGAGTGTACCATCTCAACAAAATGCAAAAATTCACACGAAAAATGGAGACTATGTATACCTATATATAATGAAAAGGTGTTACAGCTTTTCCTTTTTATATGTAAAGGATGCCCTACTTCTTTACTAAGTCCCCTGAACAACCTAAAACTGCTTGTCACAAACATACCAATGTTCTATTTAAAGGAAATGGTGTGGGGACAGGTAAATTTCGGTTATGGTCTGCAAACAATTCACAGCAACATCTCATCAAGGAACTGCAGCCACTGGTCCCTGCTAAGCTACTGTAGGAGAATTCTGGAGGAGCAAGGGGGGGCATTTTTTTTTTTTTTAAAGAAATGGAAGTCCTTGCTATTTGCGGCATACTACAATCAATGTTTAAAACATTTCTAAAAGCATATGAAAAATGTCACAGCATAGAGTTTCTGGGTTCTTTTTCATTGGAAGTGAATCCTGGGGAGTCTGAACCACTGCTGAGCTGTGACAGCTGCTGGGAACCCACTGGGTTGTTGATTACCCCAGAAGCAAATCACCAGGACAGTAAAGAACCCGGATGCGCCTTCCCATTGGGAGAGAAATTTATGTTTTCCCAGTGAATCTAAGGATGATGTTAAGAAGAAGCTCTGAGAGTGCAAATGCTTTGTGGGGCTAACGCCCCCACCCTACCAATTTTTTTTTAAATGATATAATTTCAGAAGGAGAATACAGTGGATCTTCAAAGACAAACCTTGTGAAGTGGTTGCTAGAAGCAAAAATTACAGTGAGAAAAGAGAGCAATCTGCAAACATCCTTTATGCTCTGCTCTTCCTCCTCCTAAAGACAGCCTTTGTAAATGACCCCTGTGCAACACCTCCTTACTGCCCAGCCGGGCCTCCCACTCAGGGAAGGAAATAGGGTAAGAGTGCTAACGGCCCGCCCACAGCTCCCAGGGCTGCGCTCCCACTTCCAGGCAGGCCTGCTGCTCCCACCTTTCTCCTCCTAGTCCTTGAAAATCCAGCTCCTTTGCTCTTGCAATACCCATTTCTGTACCTCCTGCTTTCTTGGGAGAATTGGTCAGACTCTCTCCTTGGACATTTGACGTCATATGACGTCCCCTGACTCAAAGCATTGCAGGGTCTTTGTATCTGTATGTAGATCTAAACCTTTCATTTGACTTAGAAGAGGCAGTACAGAGGAGAGCTTGCAGGCTTTGGTCTCTGACGATGGAGTTGCTGGCACTGAGTCCTTCGCTCCAACGTTTTCACGAGCTGTGTGACTTCAGGCAAATCACTTAACTTCTCTGTGCCTGTGTTTTCTCACCATAACAGGGAGAATCACATCACCTAACTCCTGGGGTTGTTGTCTGGAATAAAGGAATATAAGAGTACCTAGAACAACGCCAGCCACAGAATAGCTATTAGTTACTATTTTGGCACCAATAGCACCTTTGAACAGGAGGCATTCCGTCCACCATCTTCTGCTTCTAATCAGTTGCTGACTGGTCAAGTCCCTGATCGCTCACCGTATCCCCCATTCAAGGGTACCTTGTGCCTCCATGTGAATATTATGCTGCTGACTCCCATTTCACTGGTCAATATGGTGCCTGAAGATAAAGGGATAAAGAAAGGGAAGAAATAGTGCGCTCTGTCATGTGCCAGCTCATACGTTCATACTCCTAACCTCGTCTCATGTTCACGACTCCCAGGAACCCGAAGGCCACCGCCGGCCCTTCTCTGAATCATGACTGAAAACAAACCATCTGTAAAAAGACATCTTTGAGACAGCTGGAGAAATCGGAGCAGGCGACACTGTGTGCCCAAGGATACTAAGGAACGTTTGCTTTTTTTAAATGCAATAATCCTGGGGGGCTTGCATAGGCCTCAAAAGGCACTTATGAGCCAGAGAGCCGTATTGAAGTAACTATGGGTAAAAGTATCTGATGACTGAGATGGGCAAGAAAATATTCCAGCACACGTCCACCTCATGAAAGTGTGCAATGGGCCGATGATACGATACTGGTACGATTTTGCTAATTTTCAAACCGTGTGATGGTAACATGGGTTACTCTTCTTTCTATATTTGTAGTATATTTGAAAACTTCCATAGTAAGAAGTTTCCTAAAGGAAGGTATCTCAGGGGTGCCTCGGTGGCTCAGTCAGATGGGCGTCTGCCTTTGGCTCAGGTCGTGACCCCAGGGTTCTGGGATCGAGCCCTGCGTCAGGCTCCCTGCTCTCGCGGGAAGCCTGCTTCTTTCTCTCTCACCTCCCAGCTCAGTGCTCTGTCTTTCTTTCTCTTTCTCTCTCTCAAATAAATAAATAAAACCCTTTTCTTGTTTTTTTTGAAGGCATCTCATCTGCAAGTGAGGAAAATGGGGACCCTTAGAGGCTAAGGACCTCGCCTAAGGGCACAGAGCCAGTGTCCAAAGTCCTTTTGGGTTGATGCCAATTGCATCCCTGAGCTGTTGATGCTGTCTTCTTAATATCAGAATGTCTGTACCTACAGGCATCTCCTCGCTTTCCACTCTAGGCTCTGAGGAGGTTTTCCTTTTTCTCCAATGCTCAGCCTACACAGAAATACCTGTTTAATTCTACTCCTCTTTCTTTCAACACTGACCTCGCCACTGGTCACTCCCCTTCCATCAAGGTCTCCGTATCGTGAAATGGACTACCCCTCAGTCCATGGCTTTCTGCTTGCATCCTTTCCCGCCAACACCCCTGACATCTGTTGGTTCAGCCTTTACGATGTGTTTTCCATCCTCACCACTCGAAACCACAGGCTTCTCCAAGGTGAGAACACAACCCAATTTCTACATTATTTGGATATACCTCAGTTTTCACCCTGCTCAGTATCTCTGCAGCTGGCCGACGACCCACTTCTGCTTCAATCTCTCTGTGTTGCCTTTCCTATCCCTGGGCTTGTTTTGCTTCTCCTCTCCATCCCTGATTTCCTGGATTTTTTCCACAAAAATCTCACAGTTAAAAAAAAAAAAATCTTAGAAGTCATCTAGTTGATCCCTTCATCCACGCGTGAGATACCATGGGAGAAAAGTCAACATATGCAGACATGTTTAACAAACTGTAGGTACCATAGGAATGTCAAGTCTAGTGTCGATGAGGGGTAGAAGCAGCAAAATGTTCACTGTTAGCCCAGAAGGCTGACCTACAGCCCACATAGTTCTGATAAGGATCAAATACATGTTGGTCGCTCTATTCTTAAAGGGTCTCATGACTGCCACATATCTTACCAATAGTTAATACCAAACTGAATGATAAGCACCAGAGAAATTTTGTGAAAGTAGTTTTATGTGTAGAAATTTGAAGACACATTTACGATCCAGTACTCCCTGCACATGACTACTTGACCACTAAAGCATAAAACAACCAGCCTCATTCAGCAAACGTGCAGCTCTTTCTGCCCACGGGTCCCATCCCCATGCTACTTAAACTTAGGAAGCTGCATCATACAACATCTCGAGACTTCTTTCTCTACCGTTGAACTCCATGACCCTTCAACAGTACGATCTAGTTCTGTATTCCATTTGCTTGCTGGACGTCTCCGCATGATTGTTATTCAAGCCCCTGGACTTAAAATACCTCAACTGGAATTTATCATCTTTCTCAGAAACCAGCTTCTTTTCCCAACACTCCTCTTTCTGTGAAGGGCAATGCTATTATTTTAGTCAAGAAGGCTTAAGATCTTGGAATCAACTTAGACTTTATTTTCCTAATAGGATTTATTTTTTAGAGCAGTTTCAGGTTCACGGCAAAACTTGGCAGCAAGTGCAGAGAATTCCCACACTTGCTCTCCCTAACCCCCAGCCTTCTCCATATCCACACCCCCACCTAGAGCGGTATTTCTGGTGACAATGGACAAAACTCCGCTGATAGAGTATAACCACCACAGTTCATATTATAGCTCCCTGCTGGTGTGGAACGTTCCACAGGTTTGGACAAATGTATGAGGAATGACATATAGTGAGCACCACGGTATCCTACAGAGTCATTTCACTGCCCTCAAAAATTCTCTGTGCCCTGCCTGCCTATTCACCCTCCCTCTTTCTAAACCCTTGGCAACCACTGATCTTTTTACTATCTCCATAGTTTCAGCTTTTTGCCTTTTCCAGAATATCATATAGTTGGAATGTGGCACCTTTTCAGAGGGTCTTCACCACTTAGGAACATGCACTTAAATATCCTCCACGCTTTTTTGTGGCTTGATTGCACATTTCTTGTTCATGTTGAATACTATTGCACTGTCTGCATGGACCACGGCTTATTTATCCATTCACTGACTGAAGGACATCTTGCTTGCTTCCAAGTTTGGGCAACTATGAATACAGATATTACAAACATCTGTGTGCAGATTTTAGGACCTTTTTAAAATCCTCCATAAACCTCATATCCAATAATAACAATTAGTATATAATGTTGAGGGCTTAGATACACTTAAAAATGTACTATCTCATTTGCTATAGGCATTTGAATTCCTAACTACAAATAGGGACTATGTTCAAGCTGAGAAGGGCTCATTCAAGGACATGTAGCCTTAGCAGACATATGGAAGTGGAGATAGAAGAAGCCAGGACGTGAGCCCCAGCTTTTCTCCTTTAAACATCAGTCAAGTCCCTCCAAGCTGCCAGGTCCTAAGTTCTGTGTCTTGAATCCACCCTTTCCTTTTCATGCCCACCATTACTGCTGTGGTTCACGAAGGATGCTCTAGCACTGAGCTCACAACACTCTCCTCTTCGGTTACACATCTCCTGGTCTAATAAGCCTTAACCACTTTACACAGTGTCTAAACACACCACATCATCTCTTCCCGCTTGTGAAGACTCAGTAACTCTTTGTTGCCTCCTGGATAAAGTGCAATGTCTCACCCTGGCTCTCAGAGCCCCACAGCCTGGGTCCCCTCCCCCCAGACCTTGTGCATTTTCTGTATCATAAATAGTCATACCCCCAACCCTATCCACCTTCCTCTAAGTCTCTGCTACTCTAAGGTTTCTGCCATCCTGGCCCCTCCCTATCATCTCAAGGGCTAGCTGCTGCCCGTGGGTCCCAGAGACTAGGTAATGCACAGATGAGGGTTCCCAGCAGTCCTCTCCCTGCCAGGGTAATCACAAAAGGATTCAGGGGAAGGAAAGATGTACAAGTCACTTCCCAGAATTCTGCATTTGTACTCATGCATACATCTTTTTTAAAAGTGGCAAAATTAGAATGCCTGGGTAGCCTGTTGGTGAAGCGTCTGCCTTCGGCTCAGGTCAGGATCTCAGGGTCCTCAGGGTCCTGGGATCGAGTCCTGCCTTTGGGCTCATAAAATCTTAAAAAAAAAAAAAAAACACCCTTAAAATAAATAAATTAATGGATAAAGAAGATGCAGTATATATATATATATATATATACAGTGGAATATTATTTAGCCAGCAGGAAAATGAAGTAAGAGACTTTTAACTATAGGAAACCAACTCAGGTGGGTGGGAGGAAGGGGTAACTGGGTGATGGACATTCAGGAGGGCACGTGATGTAATGAACTCGGTCGTATATGCAGCTGATGAATCCCCAAACTCTACCTTAAAACTAATAATACACTATATGTTCGTTAATTAAATTTAAATAAAATAAACTTTTTTAAAAAGAAGAAAAAAAAACCTTTAAAAAAGTGGAAAATGGCCTCTAAAACTAGTGACCTCATTATTTGTTGACTCAAAGAAATAAAGTTGAAAGGGTAGTAAAGTCATTGAAATGTTGCACAGGTCTTTTTCCTAGGGGTTGTCCTAGTAACGTAACACTGTTGGGTTTTTTCCTCCTATTTGTTTGTGGAGTTAGAAAAAAAATCCTTTGAAGGCAATCTAACAGCAAAGAAATAAACAGTAAAATAACTTTACACAGATCACATTAGGAGAAATACACTGTAATGAATATGAGCTTGGAGTTTCCTAAAACATAATTTCTGGCTCTGTAGAGACCACATTAATATTTTAATCTTTTTTTTTTAAGATTTTATTTATTTATTTGACAGACAGAGATCATAGGCAGAGAGAGAGGAAGGGAAGCATGCTCCCTGCTGCGCAGAGAGCCCAACGCAGGGCTTGATCCCAGGACCCTGGGATCATGAGCCCAGCCGAAGGCAGAGGCTTTAACCCACTGAGCCACCCAGGTGCTTCTAATATTTTAATCTTTATGAAAAGACACAAACCCTTGGATCTCAAAATGTAAATAAAATCAATGGTTCAGAATGAAAAGATCCATGCCAAATGTGAAATAGCTTGTAATTATCAAGAAAATAATTTTAGGTATTTGTGGCTGATGCCTTTCTAGTTGTCTGTAATTGACTTAACGTTATTTTTTCCAGGTATGAAAAAGACTCTTCACTAGGTGCTTTATAACGGTCTTTGACTGAAAGACTATATTTAGTTCTTATTAGATAAAGAAAATCATCAATCCTATCACTTTCAATGTAGTGGAAACTTTATGGTAAGAAAACCTGAGAACAAGATACAGTATTTTTTAAAGTGACTCCTCAAGTGAGCGGGGTTGGAGATGAGAAATACGTGCTAAAATTTCATCATTACCATCACACCCCTGCCACCCCTCACCTTCCATCTTCGCTAGCATCTGTTTATAAACTGAGTATGTAAATGTCTGTCATCTGAAAATGTATATGAAAACCTTTTCACATTTCCAAGTCTGGTAAGAGCAAGTGACTCTTTCATGTGTCTTTAATGTTAACCCATTCAAATGGTTTTCCGAACAATAGGTATGCCAATTATAGAAAGTTCTAGTGGCACGGTTATTGATTTGGTCCTTGACAGACCCTCTGAAGTTGACAGAGAGCTTTAAACACATAAATGGAGTAGTTTGGCATTTCATGGTTACGCTCCACATTCAGCTTGGAAGACCAAATGAGTGTGGCAAACTCCTTGAATTACCCATAAAGTACAATATAAAGGGTTGGTTTGTTTACTGCTTGGCAACTTCATCACTTTAACTCGACACCCTTCATTATTCAGCTTATTTATCCACAAAACACTCTTTTCTCTTTGGCACTGGAGATTTTTTTGGCTTGTTGCTTTGTTTTCATGTTATTTTGTCTTATTGGTCAATGGCAAGAAAAATTTCTTAAATCTTCCATACCTACATTCTGTGGGCGTTAGGCTTGACTGCTCCATTGCCTACAGTGTAACACTCGCCCCGCCCCCCACCCACCTATTTGGTCCGTGGGAATATTTAAAGATATGTTTTTCTTCTTTCCCCTCCCCAAACCCCCAGTAAAGTAAGAGCTCCATCTGGGTCAAACTATCTGCACATGTGATGTAACTCCACATTCTGAGGAAAAGGCACTGGGACAAGGGCATTAGGCTGAGGGCCAAATGGGGGCTGGGACGCAACATCATCTCTACCATCCAAGCCTTGCGGCCGTGGAACGCCTGCTCAGGGAAGTTTTTGAATTCTCCCAGAGATAATTTCCTAAATGCTCTGGTTCTAGAAAATGTTCCTTCTTTGGTGTGTTTGTAATGCTGCTTCCTCCTACCTATGGACCAAGAGGTTGTCAGTGTCTTCACCCCAAATCTCAACCGTCAGGAGGATATGCCAAACCCTATGAGCCATGGCTAACCAGACAATTCCTACCTACTCAGCTAAGCGGGACAACCACAGTCAAGGCTAAGGCTACAGCGTGAGTCATTTCGTGACATGGTTTCTTTTCAGAAGCTCCTCATGATCTCAACTGCTTCATGTACATCCCCCTCAGGTGTACTTCCTGGAGGGGGATCCAGGAAGAGTTGAGGAGGAGATTCTGGCTAGACCAGACCCTGCATGCTGGCTATGAAAACAGACACACTGTGGTTCGGCTGTACCGAATGGATAAAATCCTTCCTCAGCCTCTCGGTGTTGCCCGCATGCTCCAGCAAAGCACCACCATCTTGTTCATGAGCACTGCTGACTGACATCAGAATCAGGGGCATAGAGGTAATGGAAGAAAAGAGACATAAATCACCAAATCTGGCCCTCTGCTTGGTTTTCAGGACTTTCACGTCCGGCTAACAATAGAGATAAATGGACAATTCCTTGCCTGAGAACTGGGAAAGCGCACATATGGATGGAATCAGGAGGACATCTGATAAAAGTTACAGATAATTCCAGTTGAAAGATCTCTGTGCTTTCCATTTTCAGATGCTTTAATCATGTGGCCCATATGTCTGTGTCTGCAATGCAGACGGCTGGGGGAACAGATGTGTCCCATTGTTCCAGGTAGAAGCCCCCCATGTGGGAATCAGGCAATTGGTAACACTCTGCGCTGAAGCCCATCTGCCCCCGGTGCTCCACACCAATGGTCCCCACAGGGGAGAAACTATAAATGAAATAAACGTTTGGGGAAGACCTCCAAAGGGAAAATATGAGACCCTGGCTGAGCCTACAGCTCGCTAACAAAGCCCTCTGTGGCCAGTGCACAGCAGAACGTGCAATGCGCTCATGCTCCACTCTTCTCTGAGCGGATCCTGGGGCAGCAGCTGCACTGACTACAACGGGAGGCCCAGACCATGTGCTAAGACATCGGTGCCAATCTGAGAGAATAAGGGGCACCAAGAAAGAAGGGGTCCTTTACAGAGGCAGAAATGGTCTCTGGGGACAGTCAGTTGGTGCACAGTTTGGAACCAAGGTTATGATCCTTTGCACTGGGATAACAGCTCTCTGGGAGCCTCAGATCTTGTAGCTTTATCATCTTTCATGCCCCCCACTTTATCATCTTTTATGCCCCCCACTCCCACCCCCACCCCCACTTAGAAAAGGTACATATGGACTTTGTTGGAGGGGTTATTGTAGAATATATAGAGTGACAAAGGCAAAACACAGCAAACACCCTTAAGAATGTCACATTACCGGCTAAATGGCCACGTACAGATGGGAATGACCTGATGCCTTTGGAAACTGGTTGGCTGACTTTGCCAGTGGCAGCTCATTTCTCAACTCCAGTGACCAAGCAAGTTTAAAAATCCCGGTCTGAAACAAATACATGGACTGTTTGGTGTTTCCTGAATTCTAGCACCTTCTTTTTCATTCTGCACGACCAAACTATGAATGAATGAAAGATGATTTAGGGAAGCAGGCTGGCTAAAATGTTAGAGAAAAAGTAAGGATCAAATTGAGAAAGTTTTTAATTGCATTTTTGAGATTCCTCAAGTGCTTTTCATTATATATCACATCAAAACTCTCCTACAGCACCTAGATAAAGCATGACAAAACCATGGAAGACTATTACTGAAGACGGGTGTGTTTTTCTACTCAAGTGACTGTCAAAACCAATTATCCAAACTCATTTTCTCCAACTACCTTCCACCTAAATTTGCTACACTCCAGTGAACTGTATTTTACTCTCTCACCTCATGCTCCCTTAGCTTTGAGAATCCAGTCTGGGATAGATCCATCATGGTAGAGTGTACATATTGTAAGTCTCATCATTTAAATAAGTTTAGAAATAAAGAGAGACGATTTGCATGTACCAAGTGCCGTCCTTTATTCAATTGGTATTTATTGTGTACCTAGATGGTACTGTAATGCTGACCAACAGAAAACAGGGAGTCACAGGTGAAACTTAAAATTTTTAAATGATCAAAAATATCATTTCAATGTACCATCAACATAAAAATTGAGATATTTTACATATTTTTATTATTTAATTCAATTAGACAACATATGGTACACCATTAGTTTCAGAGGCAGAGGTCAGTGATTCATCAGTTGCATAGAACACCCAGCGCTCATCACATGCCCGTCACCCAGTCACCCCATCCCTCCACCCACCTCCCCTCCAGCCACCCTCCATTTGTTTGCTAGAGTTAAGAGTCTCTCCCGGTTTTTGTCCCTCTCTGATTTCTTCCTTCTCAGTTTTCCCTCCCCTCCCCTTTGATCCTCCGCACCGCTACATTCTTTCTTATTCCAAGTTTTCAAAATCTAGTTTGTATTTTATACCTTCAGTGTCTCATTTCACCATCCACACTCAAGTCCTCAACAGCCCTCTAGGGCTACTGGCTCCCAAGCTGCACAGCATATTTCTAGACAATTTGTGCTTCCCTGCCTGTCTTACTTATTTGCTTTGTTCTCTCTGTCTGAATGATTTTATGCTTCACCCATACATCCGTTTGCTCATTCAACATGTTTTAAACCTCAATTATGGCCACATAGCAGAATAATTAGCCTATAAACCTACCTCTTATAAAACCCTAAAATAGTTTGCTGTAACAAATATTCTTTGAAATATAACAAATATCTTTGCTATAACAAAATATTCTTATAAAACCCCAAGATATTTTTGCTTTAACAATATACTTTGAAATAAATAGCTAGAGGAGTGCCTAGGTAGCTCAGTCAGTTAAGTGTCTGCCTTTGGCTCAGGTCGTGATCTCAGGGTCCTGGGATATCACCCCATGTAGGACTCTCTGCTCATCAGGGAGCCTGCTTCCTCTCTCTCTCTCTCTCTGCCTGCCTCTCTGCTTACTTGTGATCTCTGTCTGTCAAATAAATCAATAAAATCTTAAAAAAGGAGAAATAAATAGCTTGGAATTATAGGAAAATAAGGAACGTTTGAACCAAAGGACTAGATAGGGATAGAAGTGGTGGTAACTGGGCTGCCAGTGGGTTGGTCCTGGGCATCTGAGAAGTTAGGCTTCCATATAATGAAAGTGAGGCTTAGCAGATGCTCAAGATGAAATCTGTCTCTAAAATGGGACCACAGAGGGGTATTCCCACAGGAAAAAAATCCCTCAATCATAGAGGAAGACAAGAATAAATGGGGGAAAAAATCTCTTAAAATTTATGTCTATGGATCTCTCCCCCACTTAGGCTTGAGGTTCAAATTTAAACTGATGTGTATGTTCCAGTAATTCCCATAAATACTACAAAACAATTCATGGGGAATATACCTTATCCCAGGGCACACCAGATCGTAACTGGTTAAGCTCACAATATATGTAAAACCAAATGAGAAAAATGCACATCCTGGGCAAGAGTTAGCTGGCCCAAAAAAGAGTAGGATTTCCCGACACTCAAAAGAATTGGGAAGTAACTTTTCTTTTTTTCTACTCTCTCATGTCCCAGCCCGCAAGTAATTCAATGGTGACAGCAAGAAGGAATTGCAGGAGTTTAAAATTATGGAGGAGGAAAGTCTCAAAAAATTCTGATTCAGGAAAATCTCAAGAAATTCTGGTAACAGAAATATCAAATAGAACTTTTAAGGTAAATACAGTCACAATATTAAAGTTATAAGGGGAGACAGCAAAAATAGGAGAAAAGAGCAAACGTCATGAAAAAGAGCAGGCAGACTAAACCAAATAACTAAATTGTACTTGAAATGGTGAATAGTGCCCTTCAATGAAAAACAAACAAACAAAAAAAAAACCCCTTATACTTTGGTTATTTCTGATTTGAGTTTGAAGAGAGGGTTAGTGAACTGGAAGAAAATAATTTAGAACACCGTAACGAAAAACTACCACTTAGGAATTATGTTGAAATATGAACTTTTTTTTTGGCAAAGAATTTAGTTTACCACTCAGGGACGCATGTTTTTTTAAAAAGTACTAAAATATGTTGTTTAATCAATTGTTTAGAATAGGAATGATAATTATTTATTTGTAAGAAATAAGAAAAAGTAGACCTAAAAACGGTCATAGAGGTGACAGATGACTGGTCTTCTAAGAATGTTTATTGGCTTTATCCTTTAAATTGTATATACATTTAAAAATTTTACGAGTAAAATTAAAAATTGTAATACTTTAAACATGAAAGGAAAGAGGAGATAACATAAACCCAATCACAACATTATAGATCAGGCGCTGTAAGAGATACGTGGAAACCCCAGAATGACTAATCAAAGGAAAAAAAATAAACACTTGGCTGATGAATAAGAAACATAAACAAATATTTATGACACACTGAAAAAGGACACATCGGGAGAGTATGTTGGAAGAAATAATCTATTCTGCATAGAGCCATCAGGAAAGAATTACAAGGATCCTAGAACAGCCCTATTGAGCAGCCCTGAAAGAAATATAAGACACATGTTGGGTGTGTCCATAGTCCCATGTGGCTAATGGCAATCACACTGGCTGACATGGTCTGGAGAAGCAGCTTCCAATTAATGTTCTGTATATCCATGTGCTCAAGGACATTCAGGTGGGGTGTAAAATATATTTTCTGTGTTCAAATGAGTTTGGTAAATTTCAGGATGACAAAATTAAAGTCCAAGCTGCAGAGCTTCTCAGAGTCTTTAATATGTAAACACCCTGCCCCCCAAGAGGGAGTGTGGTATGCACTCTAATGTTTCACAAAGGTATTTTCCCAGGTAGTACTTTTTGTCTACTGCACCTCTGATAAGGTCTCCCAGAGAAATCTGCTGTGGAATACCACTGAGAAACTCTGATTTCAGTCATGTGGAAAACAAAGGAACTAGCAGGATGTAAAGCTGGAAACACAGGCAAATGTCAGATCAGAATCTCACCGGATAGGCTAAGAAGTTTGGATCTTGAAATAGTAAGTGATATGAAGCTCTGCAGACACAGGCACAGGGGAAGTCAGGGCTAATGCCTCTGAGTTTCAAACGCGGTCATATAAAGCTCAAATGTGTTATGGCTGCCATTCCCTAGACCAGAGTTGCGACGGGGCGGGGGGTCTTTACGGGACTTCCCCTAGTTAAGCCCAGGTAAGGCAAAATTCTTTCTTGTCAGCTGTTCATAAAATCATTCTTCTTCAGGGGTCCTGCTAACTGAGAAGAGTGGAAGAAAAAAAATCCCCAAATTGAAATGAACCCAGGTCACAGATTCTGGAACCAATTTAGTTCAAAAGGAATTAGACCACGCTCGTAAGCCATAATAAATAACAACATTCTCTGGAGTACATGACTGACAATTAGGATTGGAGCACTCAGCGTTAGACAACTACCTCACTTTTTCTGAAAAATGGTTTTTTTGAATAGGTCATACAGCCAGCCACATGGTTCAAATTACACCCACCTGCACACGCAGCCCCTTATACAATGGAAAGCTTCTGTTCTGCTCTTCCGCCTAGCTCCCATCACCTGTGCAGCAGAAACTGGGTAGCTGGTGTCTAAACCGGACTCTTCTTTGTCATGGCACACAGCTAGACTACATTCCCCAGCCTCTCTTGCAATGAGCTACACCATGGAATTGAGTCGTGGCCATGGGCATATCCCGTCATTTCCCTGTCTGGCCCACAACAAACTCCTCCACTCATCCTTCCTCTTTTCCCATCTGCTGGCTGAAAGTCAGTCAACACCTACAGCAACCTGGGAAGCCACGTAAAGAAGGTGAGGTCTCCATCAACCTTAGATCCTGGATGACAGAGGAGAGAGCTCTCTCTTCCCTACCCCCACTGTAGAGTCTATGTGGACATATACCAACTGTTTTAACCAGTCTCTCATTCAGGGATTTGGATTAGACATTGATCTTTTTTTAAGTTTTATTTATTCAAGAGAGTGAGGGAGAGGGAGGGAGAGAGAGGAAAGGGCAGCAGGAGAGGGACAAGCAGAGCCCAATGTGAGGCCTGATCCCAGGACCCTGAGATCAGGACCTGAGCCAAAACCAAGAGTAGGATGCTCAACCCGCTGAGCCACCCAGGTGCCCCTAGACACTGATATTTAACCCTCCTTGTACTAGTGTTCTTAAAGATCATTAGTTAATGAGCTTAGAATTTTTTTTTATCCAATCCTACTTGATTAAGATGTATATATAGTACAGAGCAAATCTGACAGGAACTTCAAGTTAGAATATAACAGATGACAAAGGGCAAGGCTGAGAATGCTCTGTTGCTGATAAACACACTGTTGAAATCCCACTTTGCATACTGAGTACAGTGTCGGGACAAACTGGAACCCAAAATCCCCTCTGTAGAATTAATCATATTACTGCGGAGAGCACCAGACAACTGCTCCATTCAAATCTTACTGATGTCATATGAAAAAAGGCTGATGGGTTCACATTTGGCATTCATTAAGAGGCAGCGGCTGGAATTAGTCAGAATCCTGGATGATTAATCTTTGATATGCATGGTCACAAATGGTGGACAGTCACTTAGCCAGATGCTTCTTAAAAATCCCGCTAAAGGACCAGAGCATGGCTCAGAAACCATTTGCTTAGTCATTTAACTACAGTGTTTGCTTTTGCCAACTGCTTGACAGTTTAAAAAGAATAAAAGCCTATTTCCCGCTGGAAAATTCTGGATTTTTGCCATAATCATTACATATAGTGCTCTTAGGAAATTCCAGTTTTATGGCTCTTTCGACACACGGAATATAATTTTACCGTCAGCAGAGAACACTAAAAACACAAAGTAATATAAGAAAGCAACAATGCCATGTTCTTTAATAACCTTCTTTAAAATTAAATATCGATTATAATTTTGCAGTTTATTTTCAAACCAGAACTGTTGAGTATTTGAGGCTTTGGACTTTAGTGTTGGTGTTGGGCTTACGATGGAAATGAAGTGCTTCTTAAATTTAAAACACTATAAAATTCCCAAAGGTAATCTTCACACTCCACTTTATTTCATATGTTTCTCAATAATGAAAATACCATTTCAAATTTAAGAAAAAAATAAAAAAATAACACCTTGTCTTTAAAGCTCATATCCTAAATATCCAATTATTTAGTGGGCTTTATTTGATATGAGTCATTAACTTAGGAACAATTCAACACTGGCAATTAAGAATAATATTAAGGGGCGCCTGGGTGGCTCAGTGGGTTAAGCCGCTGCCTTCAGCTCAGGTCATGATCTCAGGGTCCTGGGATCGAGTCCCGCATTGGGCTCTCTGCTCAGCAGGGAGCCTGCTTCCTCCTCCTGTCTCTCTCTGCCTGCCTCTCTGCCTACTTGTGATCTGTCTGTCAAATAAATAAATAATATCTTAAAAAAAATAATATTAATATTCACCCAAACCAACATCATTTATAAAGATATACCACCATCATTGATGATTATTTACTTTCTCTGTAAGTACTTAGGAAGCATCAGATTCTAAGAATGGATGCCCTAGATATTTTCACAGCTATTCTTACCATTACCCAAGAGCTAGCTGCATTTTAATGGAGATGACTATATATAACTCGTGAACACATTGATATTCCCTGAGATGAAAGGTTTTGCAGAAACCAGAGAACGCACTTATTTCCTTAAAAAGAAAGGCAAACATTTTCCCTGGATTCTATCCTGGTTCCTTTGTATGTCATTCCCTTGAAGATTTACAGAAACAGGCTCCCTCTCCATGTAATGCCAAGTACCCTTGAGATACTCCTGATATAGCTTATGTTTTCTTAGGTATCATGGAAGAGGCTACACAATTCAAACTAGACACCCTACTTCACAAACTCAGGGTCAGGCACACCAAACTTAGGGCAAAACAGTCTCTCTGCACCTCTCCTTTTAATACTTCGTTCAGTTCATGTAGACCTTAAATCAGAGCACCTTATTTTACATATTAGTACAGTCATGACAAAGAATCTGTGAAGTTTTTAAAAAAAATTAACTCTTCAGTATATAGAAAAGTATCAAAATATTGCCCTACTATTTTTAATGGTTTAAGGGAAGCCGGATAACCTTAATGCAGAACTGGACCTCATGGTCAGTATTTATCTGGGTAGGAGAAATTCCTGGTTATACATCAACAGACAAAACAAAGAGAATTCCCACACAAATTAGGGAAGCAGATGTTAAATTAAAGCCGGTCCTATTGAGCAACAGAGTGAAAAGGCAAACTATGGAATGGGAGAAAATACTTGCAAGTCATGTATCTGATAAGGAGTTAATATCCAGAATAAAGAACTACAACTCAAGAACAAAAAAATCTCAATAATCCGATTAAAAAATGGACATAGAACCTGAATAAACATTTCTCCAAAGATGGTACAGAAATAGCTAACAAGCTTAAGGAAAAGATGCTTAATGTCACTAATCATTAGAAAAATGCAAATCAAAACCCACATTGTGTGATCATCTCATACCCACTAGGGATGGCTACTATAACAAGAAAGTAGGAAAACAGAAAATAACAAGTGTTGGTGAGCATGTGAAGAAATTAGAACACTTGTGCACTGATGGTGGGAATGTAAAATGGCACAGCTGCTTTGGAAAAAGGGGGGCAGAGTCTTAAAAAATTAAAAATAGGATTATCATATGATCCAATAATCCCACTCCTGGGTATATACCTAAAAGAACTGAAGGCAGGATCTCAAAGAGATATTTGCATATCATATTCATAGCAATATTATTCATAATGGCCAAGAGGTGGAAGCAATCCAAGTATCCATTCACGAGGAACAGAGGAATATGAGACAAAACATACAATGTAACACTATTCATTCTTAAAAAGAAAGAAAATCCTGCATAGGCTACAACCTGGATAAATCTTAAGGACCTTATGCAATGTGAAATTGGCCAGTCCCTAAAAGACAAACACTTTTATAATTTCACTTATATGAGGTATGGGACAAAGGAAAAGGGTAGTTGCAAGGGGTTGGAAGGGGGATGGGAGAATGGGGAGTTACTATTTAATGGGTATGGAGTTTCAGTTTTGCAAGATGAAAAAGTTCTAGAGATCTGTGCAACAATGATGTAAATATATTTACTGCTACTCAACTGTAGACTTAAAAATGGTGAAGTTGGTAAATCGCACGTTGTTTACCACAATTAAAACTACAAAAACAAAACAAAACATAGCACTTTGGGCCAGTCTAAGAAACCACAGCCCTTGGGGTGCCTGGCTGGCTCAGTAGATTAAGTCTCTGCCTTTGGCTCAGGTCATGATCTCAGGGTCCTGGGCTGGAGCCCCACATTGGGCTCCCTGCTCAGGAGGGAGCCTGCTTCTCCCTTTCTGCCTGCCTCTCTGCCTACTTGTGATTTCTCTCTCTCTGTCAAATAAATAAAAATCTTTAAAAAAAGAAAGAAAGAAAGAAAGAAAGAAAGAAAGAAAGAAACAAACCACAGTCCTGAAAACTCCACTAGAATCCTATGGTTTCCTCAAAGACAATACTAGTTGCTTTTCAGAAGATCAAAGCTAATTCAACAAGGTAATCAAAGTACCTTTTACATTTGCCAGCTCTCACCAATTTAACCCAAAAAGCCACAGTTCCAGAACGTTTTAATAACTCTGTGAAGTTTTTGTTAGGCACTCTTCCTTCCAAAGCTGAGTGAACAACGAAGGGACATAACTGAAATTAGCTAAGAGAGTAGAGATTAAAAGTTCTCTCTCCCCCCACCCACACACAAACACACACATTTGCAGGATAACTAAATGGGAAGAATCCTCTCATAATTTATATGTGTAATTAAATCACCATGGCATGCACTTTGAATATTTTACAATTTTACATGTCAATTATCCCTCAAGCTGAATTTTTCTTTTCTTTCTTTCTTTCTTTTTTTTTTTTTAAAGTACACAACTGAAAATATTTAATCCGAATCAGATGTCCATACTGACTCTGGAGAATGGGGAAGCTGGTCCCTGCCCATCTGTTCCGAGCCCTCTGGGTGTGAGCCACAATGCAAAGGCTCCAAATCCGAGCTGCTTTCTGCGGCTTCTCCGTCGGCAAGGCCACACACACGGAGTCCTCAGCTCAGGCTCATCCGAGAAGAATGCCATGGAATGTTTAGTGGATAAATAGAGAGGACACAACAGAAGTTAACTACACATTTAATATCTGTGGGGAAACATGTATGTATTGCTGAGTGCCAAGTGATAAAAGAAATCGAAATCCCACAGAATGGCACTATTCGGTCAGGAGACAAGGCAGGTGACAGAACACAGCATAATAAGGCAGTGACCCTCCTTCATTACTCAAGGCTGCATCCCTGCTCTGAGCGAAGCTTTTTCACAAGAGTGTGAGTCCAAGTACACATGAACCTTGGAATGGCCTATATGGTGCGAGGTAGTGTGCCATGGAAGCTTCAGAGCCAAACAAACATAAATGTTATAAAGAAACACAGAAATGGATGTAGGCATGTGAAATTAAAAATTAAATATAGGGCGCCTGGGTGGCTCAGTGGGTTAAGGCCTCTCTGCCTTTGGCTCGGATCATGATCCCAGGGTTCTGGGGTTGAGCCCGCATCGGGCTCTCTGCTTGGCAGGGAGCCTGTTTCCTTCTCTCTCTCTGCCTGCCTCTCTGCCTACTTGTGATCTGTCTGTCAAATAAATAAATAAATAATCTTTTAAAAATGAATAAATAAATAAAAATTAAATATAAAATAGGTACAAATAAATGTGGAAACAATGCAGTTGGTCTGTATGAAGGAATGAATTTAAGATATTTAAATAATGTCACTTAATTGACTACACATTCTTCTGTGTCTGTTCACATGCAAAACACTGTACCAACCAGCGGGCCCAGGCCAAGGGCACAAGGAAAGCTAAATGGCACAACACAATGAGGTAGTCAAGGGAAGAGCTTCATCTCTGGGTCATGTGTGAAGATGTCTTACCAGGTCCAGGAAGCATGAGGATGAAGAGAGGGGTGGAAAGCCAAGAAGGTGTTTAGGACTAAAAGAGTCTCATAAAGCTGTAAAAGTACATCAAGAGGAGTATATACCGAGATTACTAGAGACCTGTGGCAAAAGCCCAAGGACCAAAAGTGAATATAGCATCCCTTCCCACTGTAGAAATATTTTACTATAAATTTTGCATCTGGGGGCTGGGCTTGTCTAGTTCATTGCTGTACTTTATAGGTTTCTGGATTGAACAGGTACTTGAAAAGATCTTTTGAATGAATCAACAAAAAATGAAGCTAGACAGACAGCTGTGGGGCCAGATTATGACTGCCCTTGACTATCAGGCATTTTTTAAATAGTATAAAGCATAACCTAAAATTTACCACCGTAACCATTTCTAAGGGTAAAATTCAGTAGTGTTAAGTATCCTGATGTTGTTGGGTGGTGTCTCTAGAACTTTTTCATTTTGAAAAACTGAAACTCTATCCCCTTGATCAAAAACTCACTATTTGGAATTGTTTTGTGGGCGATGATGTATTTCTGTATGTTTCTGAGAAGGACTCCCGCATTTTGGGAAGTAACCTGTAAGTAATGCTAAGTAATGCTAAAGGTGTGTTAGACTATCACTAGGTTATACAAAGGGGGTTAGTGAATCTCTATTATGTACAAGCCACATTTTATATTTCTATTTTTGTAAGGAAAATCCCAAATGAAACATATTTGTTAGAACTGATGATTTATACATTTATCTGGAAAATACTGGTAATGCTGCTCATAACACTTTTTAAAAAAAAAAAAAAAAGAAATTCTTTTGATCTTGATGAAATCCCAATAGTTCATTTTTGCCCTTGCTTCCCTTGCCTTTTGCGTTGTTCCTAGGAAGATGTTGCTGCGGCTGAGGTCGAAGAGGTTGCTGCCTGTGTTCTCCTCAAGGATTTTGATGGATTCCTTTTGCACATTGAGGTCCTTCATCCATTTTGAGTCTATTTTCGTGTGTGGTGTAAGGAAATGGTCCAATTTCATTTTTCTGCATGTGGCTGTCCAATTTTCCCAGCACCATTTATTGAAGAGGCTGTCTTTTTTCCATTGGACATTCTTTCCTGCTTTGTCGAAGATTAGTTGACCATAGAGTTGAGAGTCTATTTCTGGGCTCTCTATTCTGTTCCATTGATCTATGGGTCTGTTTTTGTGCCAGTACCATGCTGTCTTGATGATGACAGCTTTGTAATAGAGCTTGAAGTCTGGAATTGTGATGCCACCAACGTTGGCTTTCTTTTTCAATATCCCTTTAGCTATTCGAGGTCTTTTCTGGTTCCATATAAATTTTAGAATTATTTGTTCCATTTCATTGAAAAAGATGGATGGTACTTTGATAGGAATTGCATTAAATGTGTAGATTGCTTTAGGTAGCATAGACATTTTCACAATATTTATTCTTCCAATCCAGGAGCATGGAACATTTTTCCATTTCTTTGTGTCTTCCTCAATTTCTTTCATGAGTACTTTATAGTTTTCTGAGTATAGATTCTGTGTCTCTTTGGTTAGGTTTATTCCTAGGTATCTTATGGTTTTGGGTGCAATTGTAAATGGGATTGACTCCTTAATTTCCCTTTCTTCTGTCTTGCTGTTGGTGTAGAGAAATGCAACTGATTTCTGTGCATTGATTTTATATCCTGACACTTTACTGAATTCCTGTATAAGTTCTAGCAGTTTTGGAGTGGAGTCTTTTGGGTTTTCCACATATAGTATCATATCATCTGCGAAGAGTGATAATTTGACTTCTTCTTTGCTGATTTGGATGCCTTTAATTTCCTTTTGTTGTCTGATTGCTGAGGCTAGGACCTCTAGTACTATGTTGAATAGCAGTGGTGATAATGGACATCCCTGCCGTGTTCCTGACCTTAGCAGAAAAGCTTTCAGTTTTTCTCCATTGAGAATGATATTTGCGGTGGGTTTTTCATAGATGGCTTTGATGATATTGAGGTATGTGCCCTCTATCCCTACACTTTGAAGAGTTTTGATCAGGAAGGGATGCTGTACTTTGTCAAATGCTTTTTCAGCATCTATTGAGAGTATCATATGGCTCTTGTTCTTACTTTTATTGATGTGTTGTATCACATTGACTGATTTGCGGATGTTGAACCAACCTTGCAGCCCTGGAATAAATCCCACTTGGTCGTGGTGAATAATCTTTTTAATGTACTGTTGAATCCTATTGGCTAGTATTTTGTTGAGTATTTTCGCATCTGTGTTCATCAAGGATATTGGTCTATAGCTCTCTTTTTTGGTGGGATCCTTGTCTGGTTTTGGGATCAAGGTGATGCTGGCCTCATAAAATGAGTTTGGAAGTTTTCCTTCCATTTCTATTTTTTGGAACAGTTTTAGGAGAATAGGAATTCTTCTTTAAATGTTTGGTAGAATTCCCCCGGGAAGCCGTCTGGCCCTGGGCTTTTGTTTGTTTGGAGATTTTTAATGACTGTTTCAATCTCCTTACTGGTTATGGGTCTGTTCAGGCTTTCTATTTCTTCCTGGTTCAGTTGTGGTAGTTTATATGTTTCTAGGAATGCATCCATTTCTTCCAGATTGTCAAGATCAAAAGCTTTTGCACAGCAAAGGAAACAGTTAACAAAATCAAAAGACAACTGACAGAATGGGAGAAGATATTTACAAACGACATATCAGATAAAGGACTAGTGTCCAGAATCTATAAAGAACTTAGCAAACTCAACACCCAAAGAACAAATAATCCAATCAAGAAATGGGCAGAGGACATGAACAGACATTTCTGCAAAGAAGACATCCAGATGGCCAACAGACACATGAAAAAGTGCTCCATATCACTCGGCATCAGGGAAATACAAATCAAAACCACAATGCGATATCACCTCACACCAGTCAGAATGGCTAAAATCAACAAGTCAGGAAATGACAGATGCTGGCGAGGATGCGGGGAAAGGGGAACCCTCCTACACTGTTGGTGGGAATGCAAGCTGGTGCAACCTCTCTGGAAAACAGCATGGAGATTCCTCAAAATGTTGAAAATAGAACTGCCCTATGACCCAGCAATTGCACTATTGGGTATTTACCCTAAAGATACAAACGTAGTGATCCAAAGGGGCACGTGTACTCGAATGTTTATAGCAGCAATGTCCACAATAGCCAAACTATGGAAAGAACCTAGATGTCCATCAACAGATGAATGGATCAAGAAGATGTGGTATATATACACAATGGAATACTATGCAGCCATCAAAAGAAATGAAATCTTGCCATTTGCGACAACATGGATGGAACTAGAGCGTATCATGCTTAGCGAAATAAGTCAAGCAGAGAAAGACAACTATCATATGATCTCCCTGATATGAGGAAGTGGTGATGCAACATGGGGGCTTAAGTGGGTACGAGAAGAATAAATGAAAGAAGATGGGATTGGGAGGGAGACAAACCATAAGTGACTCTTAATCTCACAAAACAAACTGAGGGTTGCTGGGGGGAGGGGGTTTGGGAGAAGAGGGTGGGATTATGGACATTGGGGAGGGTATGTGTTTTGGTGAGTGCTGTGAAGTGTGTAAACCTGGTGATTCACAGACCTGTACCCCTGGGGATAAAAATATATGTTTATAAAAAATAAAAAATTATATTAAAAAAAAATTCTTTAAAATAATGACCTAATATCAAACAGTACAGCTCAAGGTAGATTACAATAAAAAACATGTTTATTTACCTAAAGGCCGTTAGCCCTCAAGTGTTGCAAGTCATGGATTGCTGGTTTGAGGATTTCTAACAAGCACTCTGTTCTCTAACACTGAGTCCCATGCTATCACCCTTGCAGGCTCCTGGTCTTGACCCAGTATTTAGCATAGATTCATAGCCTTTCATTTATTTCTTGCATGCTGTTCTTTAACAGGCCACGACAAGAAACATATATGGTGGTGGACTGCAGAAAATTATAGACTGGCTGGCTGTCCTTATTTATTTTAATGGGTACAGTATTTTATTTCTTAAAAAAATGTGCTTTTTCCATTTAAGGTTTTTGTTTTGTTTTGTTTTGAGTAAGATCACTTTTACTTATCATCTTTCTACTAAATCACCCCCTCAGCTTTTTAGAAGCATAAAACGTAGCACCTATAAATTTACTGCATATCACCCAAACAGCCAGTATTAACCACTCTATTTTAAGTCAATATGTCATCATTGAAAAGATGTCAGGAAGCCAATGAATAATGTTTAGGCGGAAAACTTTAATGAAAGGATAAACTAATAACAAGAGAAATCAATTTCATTAAGAGAATTTGGAAGGAGACAGAAAACATAAATATAATCTGATGAGAACATTAGATCTGCATTTTATTCTGAAGGAAATGAAGTAGTTCAAGAAGTTTTGGAATTTCCAAGTTACTTTGAAGCCATTTTAGTCCCAGTTTCCCAATAAAATAATATAATTTATTTTCTTTTTTCATCATGTAAACAGAAGCCTGAACCATTTTTGCAATAAACTGTTGGATCAAAAAAGGCATTTTCCCAAGATAGAAAGTTAAGGAGCTCAGTGCCAAGGACTAAATTATTTCCAGCTGTAAAGTTGATTTTACTTTTCCTGGGAAAGCCGATATTAGCCAAATTCAATGCCATTTTATGTGATATTCAAGAATAGACAATCAGTGCAAGATTAACAATGTAAATCAATTAGTGGGCATCATGTACACTTGTAGAACTAACCACAGTCATTTGAAAAAAAAATTAGGTTCCTACCTAGATATATCTATGCTACAGCCAACAAGCAATCACATATGCTAATATAATTATTAATTATATAATTAATATATAATTATAATATATAATTATTATAATATGTAATTAATATATAATTATTTACTAAGTACTTACAGTTCATAAAATTGAAATTGTATATAAAATATTTATATAACACATTCAGGGAAGGGAGACTCTTCTGTACCCCCCACCCTGAGGAATCTGGCACGTTAAGTTAGTCCCCACTGCGCTCCAGGTGAAGAGAATACTTGGCTGATTTTCAGGTTCCAGAATAAAAACTACCCCCCCCTAATAGGGAAGACAAAGACTTCCTGGATCTCTGGGAAAACTGTAGGAAACAATTGGGGTACATATTATGTATACTCTAGGATACCCCTTAGAACAGGACCTTCAGTGGTACCACGTAAATATTTTCCACCTTGTCTGGAGGACCTCGTCTAAGAAATAAAGAAATAAGGCAGAAAAATTAAAATAGTTGGCAGCTTCTTTTGATGTTAAGGTCTGAATTTTTGTGTGTCCTTCAAATTCACATGCTGGAGTACAAAGACGCAATGTGATGGTATTAGGAGGGGAGGCCTTTGGGAGGAGATTATCAGGTCATGAGGGTAGAGCCCTCAAGAACGGGATTAGTGAGGAGAGACCCCGAAGAACTCTTTACCCAATTCTACCCAGTGAGGATACAGGACAAGTCTGCAACTAGGAAGAGGGCCCTCACCCTGCCAAGATGGCATCCTGATCTCCAGCCTCCAAAGCTGGGAGAACTAAATCTCTGTTGTTCATACATAACCCAGTCTATGGTATTGTGTTACAGCAACCCAAACAAATGAACATTTGGGGACCTAATAACACTTTTTAAAAATCTCTTTCTCATTGTGAGGGTAATGCAGAGTGGAGAAGTGACTTGGGATTCATAGGAATGGCAAGAGGCATCTGGAGAAGCAGTGACCTTGGCCACAGAACAAAGAGAATGGTGGAGATCGCTTCTACTCACTACAGGTTGAGGACCTCAAATGAGACCCACCCCCGCCCTCCCGCAGTGCCAGAGGCAAGACATGGTCAATAGCCTTACCCAGGACAGCCAGGCCCTCAGGGAGAAGGTGGGTGGCTTTGGGGTGGGGTGGGGGGGACACCGTTGTTGCTTAAAGGTCTAATGTGGATGACAGATTCAGAGTTCAGGAGGTTGAGGCCTCCCATAATTGGTACCCAAGCATACCCATGACCCTGAAGGCCCAAGCTGTGTCTACATGGTGGGTGGGGAATAAAGTGCAGAAGCAATATTTTCAGAAAACGAAGTAGAGGCCCTTGGGAAAAACCACCTTACTTCTTCTTGTAGTTCGGAATAGGTATTGGAGGAAGACATAGGAATCTTCACAGTCTCTTTGGTGAAAAGTAAGTGAAATTCAAACATGGAACATAACATTTTAGACACTGGTATGGAGTAAGAGATCATTTGAGACCAGTTAAAATTAGTGGACAATTTGCTTCAGCAGGGGGCAGAGACAGTACGAGGAGAGGAGGAGAAAAAGACAGGGTGAGGGGGAGGGGAGCGGTGGAGTGTACACAGAGTACACAGATTCATTTAAATAAAATGCATACTTTGGGGGATTAGGTTATGGCAAGAGTATACCATCAAAAGAATGTATTGTAAATAAATTCTCTGAAATAGCTCCTAAAATCTACGGGGATGGAAATAATAATATGCTTCTAACTTTCTCATTCATGTAGAATTCTTCCGGGTCAAGATAAAACAAATGCAATATAAGTCTCTGCGTAAAAGGCAGAGTGGCTATATAATTTTTTGGCCAAATCAATTCTGAGGTAAAAGGGGAGGCAATGAATGATTCTACCAGAACAACAGGCAATCACTGGGATGGTCCCAGGCAAATGGGGGAGTCTGTTTCAGGGCAGACCTCATGAGTGTAAAATAATACTTCTATCAGTGGCTTACTTCTTAAATCTTAATGTCCAACCAAGACTGTCAGTAGAGGGACACATTTTATACACATTTATATTTCTGAATTTCAAATGTCTACAGAACACAATGCATAGTTTATAAAATTCAATGATGTTTCAATGTTATAAAATTCATGGTAAATTTTGATTATTCTATATATTCTCAATCAACAGCTCCTAAAAATACCATCCACCTTATGTGCTTGAGAAAACCTCTAACTCCTCCAAGGGTTGGCACTTACTTTTTATGTCACTGTTATCCAACGTATTTACCAAACTGTTTGATAAATGTTGGCTATTGTTATAAATAATAATTTATTTTTAAAAAATGAACTGAGCACTTGCTATGTAGTGCTGAGCCTACAGCTAAAAATCTAAATGTGGTTGCTATCACTGAGAAGCCCAGAGCTCACTTAGGGAGACAGAGAGTCAAACAAATAATTATAACCTACTGTGATAAGTGCTCTAATACAGGTACAAGCACGTGCTATGGATATTTTATCTAAGCAGGTAAATCACAACACACCACAGCAAAGGCCATGCTGGTAATATGAACAATGTGTTCTGAGGTCATGGTGGGTGGAAGCTTCAAATGTGGAGCAGTTAAAAAAAAAAAAAAAAGGCATAAGAGTGAAGAGGTCACTTATGATGGGGGAGAAATCAAAGT